>NC_079212.1:63684175-65162465 GCF_029633865.1 Lampris incognitus | reverse complement strand
TGTCACACTCTTCACTGAGTCCACATCATCTCTCAAACTCATCACCAAGTCCACATCATCTGTCACACTCATGACTGAGTCCACATCATCTGTCACACTCTTCACTGAGTCCACATCATCTGTCACACTCATGATTCAGTCCATATCATCTCTCACACTCATCACTGAGTCCACATCATCTGTCACACTCATCACCGTGTCCAAATTCCCTATCACACTCATCACCAAGTCCACATAATCTGTCACACTCATCACTGAGTCCACATCATCTCTCACACTCATCACTGAGTCCACATCATCTCTCACACTCATCACCAAGTCCACATCATCTATCACACTCATCACTGAGTCCACATCATGTCACGCTCATCACCGAGTCCACATCCCCTATCACACTCAACACTGAGTCCACATCATCTCTCACACTCATCACTGAGTCCACATCATCTGTCTCACTCATCACCGAGTCCACATCATCTGTCACACTCATCACTGAGTCCACATCATCTGTCATATTCATCACCGAGTCCACATTCCCTATCACACTCATCACCAAGTCCACATCATCTGTCAAAGTCATCACCGAGTCCACATCATCTGTCACAGTCATCACCGAGTCCACATCATCTGTCACAGTCATCACCGAGTCCACATCATCTGTCACGCTCATCACTGAGTCCACATCATCTGTCACACTCATCACTGAGTCCACAACATCTGTCACACTCATCACCGAGTCCACATCATCTGTCACACTCATCACTGAGTCCACATCATCTCTCACACTCATCACCGAGTTCACATCCCCTATCACACTCATCACTGAGTCCACATCATCTCTCACACTCATCACTGAGTCCACATCATCTGTCACACTCATCACCGAGTCCACATCATCTGTCACACTCATCACTGAGTCCACATCATCTGTCACACTCATGATTCAGTCCACATCATCTTTCACACTCATCACTGAGTCCACATCATCTGTCACACTCATCACCGAGTCCACATGCCCTATCACACTCATCACCTAGTCCACATCATCTCTCCCACTCATGACTGAGTCCACATCATCTGTCACACTCATCACCTAGTCCACATCATCTGTCACACTCATGACTGAGTCCACATCATCTGTCACTCTCATCACCGAGTCCACATCATCTGTCACACTCATCACTGAGTCCACATCATCTGTCACAGTCATCACCGAGTCCACATCATCTGTCACACTCATCACCGAGTCCACGTCATCTGTCACAGTCATCACCGAGTCCCCATCATCTGTCACGCTCATCACTGAGTCCACATCATCTGTCACACTCATCACTGAGTCCACATCATCTGTCACACTCATCCCCGAGTCCACATCATCTGTCACACTCATCACTGACTCCACATCATCTCTCACACTCATCACTGACTCCACATAATCTGTCACACTCATCACCGAGTCCACATCATCTGTCACACTCATCACTGAGTCCACATCATCTGTCACACTCATCACCGAGTCCACATTCCCTATCACACTCATCACCAAGTCGACATCATCTGTCACACTCATCACTGAGTCCACATCATTTCTCACACTCATCACCGAGTCCACATTCCCTATCACACTCATCACCAAGTGCACATCATCTGTCACACTCATCACCGAGTCCACATCATCTGTCACAGTCATCACCGAGTCCACATCATCTGTCACGCTCATCACTGAGTCCACATCATCTGTCACACTCATCACCGAGTCCACATCATCTCTCACACTCATCACCAAGTCCACATCATCTATCACACTCATCACTGAGTCCACATCATGTCACGCTCATCACCGAGTTCACATCCCCTATCACACTCATCACTGAGTCCACATCATATCTCACACTCATCACTGAGTCCACATCATCTGTCACACTCATCACCGAGTCCAGATCATCTGTCACACTCATCACTGAGTCCACATCATCTGTCACACTCATGATTCAGTCCACATCATCTCTCACACTCATCACTGAGTCCACATCATCTGTCACACTCATCACCGAGTCCACATGCCCTATCACACTCATCACTGAGTCCACATCATCTCTCCCACTCATGACTGAGTCCACATCATCTGTCACACTCATCACCTAGTCCACATCATCTGTCACACTCATGACTGAGTCCACATCATCTGTCACTCTCATCACCGTGCCCACATCCCCTATCACACTCATCACTGAGTCCACATCATATTTCACACTCATCACTGAGTCCACATCATCTGTCACACTCATCACCGAGTCCACATCATCTGTCACACTCATCACTGAGTCCACATCATCTGTCACACTCATCACCTAGTCCACATCATCTGTCACACTCATGACTGAGTCCACATCATCTGTCACTCTCATCACCGAGTCCACATCATCTGTCACACTCATCACTGAGTCCACATCATCTGTCACACTCATCACCGAGTCCACGTCATCTGTCACAGTCATCACCGAGTCCACATCATCTGTCACGCTCATCACTGAGTCCACATCATCTGTCACACTCATCACTGAGTCCACATCATCTGTCACACTCATCACCGAGTCCACATTCCCTATCACACTCATCACCAAGTCCACATCATCTGTCACACTCATCACTGAGTCCACATCATCTCTCACACTCATCACTGAGTCCACATCATCTGTCACACTCATCACCGAGTCCACATCATCTGTCACACTCATCACTGAGTCCACATCATCTGTCACACTCATGATTCAGTCCACATCATCTCTCACACTCATCACTGAGTCCATATCATCTGTCAAACTCATCACCGAGTCCACATGCCCTATCACACTCATCACTGAGTCCACATCATCTCTCCCACTCATGACTGAGTCCACATCATCTGTCACACTCATCACCGAGTCCACATCATCTGTCACACTCTTCACTGAGTCCACATCATCTGTCACACGCATGATTCAGTCCACATCATCTCTCACACTCATCACTGAGTCCACATCATCTGTCACACTCATCACCGAGTCCACATCATCTGTCACACTCATCACCGAGTCCCAATTCGCCATCACACTCATCACCAAGTCCACATCATCTATCACACTCATCACTGAGTCCACATCATGTCACGCTCATCACCGAGTCCACATCCCCTATCACACTCATCACTGAGTCCACATCATCTGTCACACTCATCACCGAGACCACATCATCTGTCACACTCTTCACTGAGTCCACATCATCTCTCAAACTCATCACCGAGTCCACATCATCTGTCACACTCATGACTGAGTCCACATCATCTGTCACACTCTTCACTGAGTCCACATCATCTGTCACACTCATGATTCAGTCCATATCATCTCTCACACTCATCACTGAGTCCACATCATCTGTCACACTCATCACCGTGTCCAAATTCCCTATCACACTCATCACCAAGTCCACATAATCTGTCACACTCATCACTGAGTCCACATCATCTCTCACACTCATCACTGAGTCCACATCATCTCTCACACTCATCACCAAGTCCACATCATCTATCACACTCATCACTGAGTCCACATCATGTCACGCTCATCACCGAGTCCACATCCCCTATCACACTCAACACTGAGTCCACATCATCTCTCACACTCATCACTGAGTCCACATCATCTGTCTCACTCATCACCGAGTCCACATCATCTGTCACACTCATCACTGAGTCCACATCATCTGTCATATTCATCACCGAGTCCACATTCCCTATCACACTCATCACCAAGTCCACATCATCTGTCACAGTCATCACCGAGTCCACATCATCTGTCACAGTCATCACCGAGTCCACATCATCTGTCACAGTCATCACCGAGTCCACATCATCTGTCACACTCATCACTGAGTCCACATCATCTGTCACACTCATCATTGAGTCCACATCATCTGTCACACTCATCACCGAGTCCACATCATCTGTCACACTCATCACTGAGTCCACATCATCTCTCACACTCATCACCGAGTTCACATCCCCTATCACACTCATCACTGAGTCCACATCATCTCTCACACTCATCACTGAGTCCACATCATCTGTCACACTCATCACCGAGTCCACATCATCTGTCACACTCATCACTGAGTCCACATCATCTGTCACACTCATGATTCAGTCCACATCATCTTTCACACTCATCACTGAGTCCACATCATCTGTCACACTCATCACCGAGTCCACATGCCCTATCACACTCATCACCTAGTCCACATCATCTCTCCCACTCATGACTGAGTCCACATCATCTGTCACACTCATCACCTAGTCCACATCATCTGTCACACTCATGACTGAGTCCACATCATCTGTCACTCTCATCACCGAGTCCACATCATCTGTCACACTCATCACTGAGTCCACATCATCTGTCACAGTCATCACCGAGTCCACATCATCTGTCACACTCATCACCGAGTCCACGTCATCTGTCACAGTCATCACCGAGTCCCCATCATCTGTCACGCTCATCACTGAGTCCACATCATCTGTCACACTCATCACTGAGTCCACATCATCTGTCACACTCATCCCCGAGTCCACATCATCTGTCACACTCATCACTGACTCCACATCATCTCTCACACTCATCACTGACTCCACATAATCTGTCACACTCATCACCGAGTCCACATCATCTGTCACACTCATCACTGAGTCCACATCATCTGTCAAACTCATCACCGAGTCCACATTCCCTATCACACTCATCACCAAGTCGACATCATCTGTCACACTCATCACTGAGTCCACATCATTTCTCACACTCATCACCGAGTCCACATTCCCTATCACACTCATCACCAAGTGCACATCATCTGTCACACTCATCACCGAGTCCACATCATCTGTCACAGTCATCACCGAGTCCACATCATCTGTCACGCTCATCACTGAGTCCACATCATCTGTCACACTCATCACCGAGTCCACATCATCTCTCACACTCATCACCAAGTCCACATCATCTATCACACTCATCACTGAGTCCACATCATGTCACGCTCATCACCGAGTTCACATCCCCTATCACACTCATCACTGAGTCCACATCATCTCTCACACTCATCACTGAGTCCACATCATCTGTCACACTCATCACCGAGTCCAGATCATCTGTCACACTCATCACTGAGTCCACATCATCTGTCACACTCATGATTCAGTCCACATCATCTCTCACACTCATCACTGAGTCCACATCATCTGTCACACTCATCACCGAGTCCACATGCCCTATCACACTCATCACTGAGTCCACATCATCTCTCCCACTCATGACTGAGTCCACATCATCTGTCACACTCATCACCTAGTCCACATCATCTGTCACACTCATGACTGAGTCCACATCATCTGTCACTCTCATCACCGTGCCCACATCATCTATCACACTCTTCACTGAGTCCATATCATGTCACACTCATCACCGAGTCCACATCCCCTATCACACTCATCACTGAGTCCACATCATATTTCACACTCATCACTGAGTCCACATCATCTGTCACACTCATCACCGAGTCCACATCATCTGTCACACTCATCACTGAGTCCACATCATCTGTCACACTCATCACCTAGTCCACATCATCTGTCACACTCATGACTGAGTCCACATCATCTGTCACTCTCATCACCGAGTCCACATCTTCTGTCACACTCATCACTGAGTCCACATCATCTGTCACACTCATCACCGAGTCCACGTCATCTGTCACAGTCATCACCGAGTCCACATCATCTGTCACGCTCATCACTGAGTCCACATCATCTGTCACACTCATCACTGAGTCCACATCATCTGTCACACTCATCACCGAGTCCACATTCCCTATCACACTCATCACCAAGTCCACATCATCTGTCACACTCATCACTGAGTCCACATCATCTCTCACACTCATCACTGAGTCCACATCATCTGTCACACTCATCACCGAGTCCAGATCATCTGTCACACTCATCACTGAGTCCACATCATCTGTCACACTCATGATTCAGTCCACATCATCTCTCACACTCATCACTGAGTCCACATCATCTGTCACACTCATCACCGAGTCCACATGCCCTATCACACTCATCACTGAGTCCACATCATCTCTCCCACTCATGACTGAGTCCACATCATCTGTCACACTCATCACCTAGTCCACATCATCTGTCACACTCATGACTGAGTCCACATCATCTGTCACTCTCATCACCGTGCCCACATCATCTATCATACTCTTCACTGAGTCCACATCATGTCACACTCATCACCGAGTCCACATCCCCTATCACACTCATCACTGAGTCCACATCATATTTCACACTCATCACTGAGTCCACATCATCTGTCACACTCATCACCGAGTCCACATCATCTGTCACACTCATCACTGAGTCCACATCATCTGTCATATTCATCACCGAGTCCACATTCCCTATCACACTCATCACCAAGTCCACATCATCTGTCACAGTCATCACCGAGTCCACATCATCTGTCACAGTCATCACCGAGTCCACATCATCTGTCACAGTCATCACCGAGTCCACATCATCTGTCACGCTCATCACTGAGTCCACATCATCTGTCACACTCATCACTGAGTCCACATCATCTGTCACACTCATCACCGAGTCCACATCATCTGTCACACTCATCACTGAGTCCACATCATCTCTCACACTCATCACCGAGTTCACATCCCCTATCACACTCATCACTGAGTCCACATCATCTCTCACACTCATCACTGAGTCCACATCATCTGTCACACTCATCACCGAGTCCACATCATCTGTCACACTCATCACTGAGTCCACATCATCTGTCACACTCATGATTCAGTCCACATCATCTTTCACACTCATCACTGAGTCCACATCATCTGTCACACTCATCACCGAGTCCACATGCCCTATCACACTCATCACCTAGTCCACATCATCTCTCCCACTCATGACTGAGTCCACATCATCTGTCACACTCATCACCTAGTCCACATCATCTGTCACACTCATGACTGAGTCCACATCATCTGTCACTCTCATCACCGAGTCCACATCATCTGTCACACTCATCACTGAGTCCACATCATCTGTCACAGTCATCACCGAGTCCACATCATCTGTCACACTCATCACCGAGTCCACGTCATCTGTCACAGTCATCACCGAGTCCCCATCATCTGTCACGCTCATCACTGAGTCCACATCATCTGTCACACTCATCACTGAGTCCACATCATCTGTCACACTCATCCCCGAGTCCACATCATCTGTCACACTCATCACTGACTCCACATCATCTCTCACACTCATCACTGACTCCACATAATCTGTCACACTCATCACCGAGTCCACATCATCTGTCACACTCATCACTGAGTCCACATCATCTGTCACACTCATCACCGAGTCCACATTCCCTATCACACTCATCACCAAGTCGACATCATCTGTCACACTCATCACTGAGTCCACATCATTTCTCACACTCATCACCGAGTCCACATTCCCTATCACACTCATCACCAAGTGCACATCATCTGTCACACTCATCACCGAGTCCACATCATCTGTCACAGTCATCACCGAGTCCACATCATCTGTCACGCTCATCACTGAGTCCACATCATCTGTCACACTCATCACCGAGTCCACATCATCTCTCACACTCATCACCAAGTCCACATCATCTATCACACTCATCACTGAGTCCACATCATGTCACGCTCATCACCGAGTTCACATCCCCTATCACACTCATCACTGAGTCCACATCATCTCTCACACTCATCACTGAGTCCACATCATCTGTCACACTCATCACCGAGTCCAGATCATCTGTCACACTCATCACTGAGTCCACATCATCTGTCACACTCATGATTCAGTCCACATCATCTCTCACACTCATCACTGAGTCCACATCATCTGTCACACTCATCACCGAGTCCACATGCCCTATCACACTCATCACTGAGTCCACATCATCTCTCCCACTCATGACTGAGTCCACATCATCTGTCACACTCATCACCTAGTCCACATCATCTGTCACACTCATCACCGAGTCCACATCATCTGTCACACTCATCACTGAGTCCACATCATCTGTCACACTCATCACCTAGTCCACATCATCTGTCACACTCATGACTGAGTCCACATCATCTGTCACTCTCATCACCGAGTCCACATCATCTGTCACACTCATCACTGAGTCCACATCATCTGTCACACTCATCACCGAGTCCACGTCATCTGTCACAGTCATCACCGAGTCCACATCATCTGTCACGCTCATCACTGAGTCCACATCATCTGTCACACTCATCACTGAGTCCACATCATCTGTCACACTCATCACCGAGTCCACATTCCCTATCACACTCATCACCAAGTCCACATCATCTGTCATACTCATCACTGAGTCCACATCATCTCTCACACTCATCACTGAGTCCACATCATCTGTCACACTCATCACCGAGTCCAGATCATCTGTCACACTCATCACTGAGTCCACATCATCTGTCACACTCATGATTCAGTCCACATCATCTCTCACACTCATCACTGAGTCCACATCATCTGTCACACTCATCACCGAGTCCACATGCCCTATCACACTCATCACTGAGTCCACATCATCTCTCCCACTCATGACTGAGTCCACATCATCTGTCACACTCATCACCTAGTCCACATCATCTGTCACACTCATGACTGAGTCCACATCATCTGTCACTCTCATCACCGTGCCCATATCATCTATCATACTCTTCACTGAGTCCACATCATGTCACACTCATCACCGAGTCCACATCCCCTATCACACTCATCACTGAGTCCACATCATATTTCACACTCATCACTGAGTCCACATCATCTGTCACACTCATCACCGAGTCCACATCATCTGTCACACTCATCACTGAGTCCACATCATCTGTCACACTCATCACCTAGTCCACATCATCTGTCACACTCATGACTGAGTCCACATCATCTGTCACTCTCATCACCGAGTCCACATCATCTGTCACACTCATCACCGAGTCCACGTCATCTGTCACAGTCATCACCGAGTCCACATCATCTGTCACGCTCATCACTGAGTCCACATCATCTGTCACACTCATCACTGAGTCCACATCATCTGTCACACTCATCACCGAGTCCACATTCCCTATCACACTCATCACCAAGTCCACATCATCTGTCACACTCATCACTGAGTCCACATCATCTGTCATGCTCATCACTGAGTCCACATCATCTCTCACACTCATCACTGAGTCCACATCATCTCTCACACTCATCACCAAGTCCACATCATCTATCACACTCATCACTGAGTCCACATCATGTCACGCTCATCACCGAGTCCACATCCCCTATCACACTCATCACTGAGTCCACATCATCTCTCACACTCATCACCGAGTCCACATTCCCTATCACACTCATCACCAAGTCCACATCATCTGTCACACTCATCACTGAGTCCACATCATCTGTCATGCTCATCACTGAGTCCACATCATTTCTCACACTCATCACCGAGTTCAGATCATCTGTCACACTCATCACTGAGTCCACATCATCTGTCACACTCATGATTCAGTCCACATCATCTCTCACACTCATCACTGAGTCCACATCATCTGTCACACTCATCACCGAGTCCACATGCCCTATCACACTCATCACTGAGTCCACATCATCTCTCCCACTCATGACTGAGTCCACATCATCTGTCACACTCATCACCTAGTCCACATCATCTGTCACACTCATGACTGAGTCCACATCATCTGTCACTCTCATCACCGTGCCCACATCATCTATCATACTCTTCACTGAGTCCACATCATGTCACACTCATCACCGAGTCCACATCCCCTATCACACTCATCACTGAGTCCACATCATATTTCACACTCATCACTGAGTCCACATCATCTGTCACACTCATCACCGAGTCCACATCATCTGTCACACTCATCACTGAGTCCACATCATCTGTCACACTCATCACCTAGTCCACATCATCTGTCACACTCATGACTGAGTCCACATCATCTGTCACTCTCATCACCGAGTCCACATCATCTGTCACACTCATCACTGAGTCCACATCATCTGTCACACTCATCACCGAGTCCACGTCATCTGTCACAGTCATCACCGAGTCCACATCATCTGTCACGCTCATCACTGAGTCCACATCATCTGTCACACTCATCACTGAGTCCACATCATCTGTCACACTCATCACCGAGTCCACATTCCCTATCACACTCATCACCAAGTCCACATCATCTGTCACACTCATCACTGAGTCCACATCATCTGTCATGCTCATCACTGAGTCCACATCATCTCTCACACTCATCACTGAGTCCACATCATCTCTCACACTCATCACCAAGTCCACATCATCTATCACACTCATCACTGAGTCCACATCATGTCACGCTCATCACCGAGTCCACATCCCCTATCACACTCATCACTGAGTCCACATCATCTCTCACACTCATCACCGAGTCCACATTCCCTATCACACTCATCACCAAGTCCACATCATCTGTCACACTCATCACTGAGTCCACATCATCTGTCATGCTCATCACTGAGTCCACATCATCTCTCACACTCATCACTGAATCCACATCATCTGTCACACTCATCACCGAGTCCACACCATCTGTCACACTCATCACCGAGTCCACATCATATGTCACACTCATCACTGAGTCCACATAATCTGTCACACTCATGATTCAGTCCACATCATCTATCACACTCATCACTGAGTCCACATCATCTGTCACACTCATCACCGAGTCCACATGCCCTATCACACTCATCACTGAGTCCACATCATCTCTCCCACTCATGACTGAGTCCACATCATCTGTCACACTCATCACCGAGTCCACATCATCTGTCACACTCCTGACTGAGTCCACATCATCTGTCACTCTCATCACCGAGTCCACATCATCTGTCACACTCATCACCGTGCCCACATCATCTATCACACTCTTCACTGAGTCCACATCATGTCACACTCATCACCGAGTCCACATCCCCTATCACACACATCACTGAGTCCACATCATCTGTCACACTCATCACTGAGTCGACATCATCTCTCACACTCATCACTGAGTCCACATAATCTGTCACACTCATCACCGAGTCCACATCATCTGTCACACTCATCACTGAGTCCACATCATCTCTCACACTCATCACCGAGTCCACATTCCCTATCATGCTCATCACTGAGTCCACATCATCTCTCACACTCATCACTGAGTCCACATCATCTCTCACACTCATCACCAAGTCCACATCATCTATCACACTCATCACTGAGTCCACATCATGTCACGCTCATCACCGAGTCCACATCCCCTATCACACTCATCACTGAGTCCACATCATCTCTCACACTCATCACTGAGTCCACGTCATCTGTCACAGTCATCACCGAGTCCACATCATCTGTCACGCTCATCATTGAGTCCACATCATCTGTCACACTCATCACTGAGTCCACATCTTCTGTCACACTCATCACCGAGTCCACATCATCTGTCACACTCATCACTGACTCCACATCATCTCTCACACTCATCACTGAGTCCACATAATCTGTCACACTCATCACCGAGTCCACATCATCTGTCACACTCATCACTGAGTCCACATCATCTGTCACACTCATCACCGAGTCCACATTCCCTATCACACTCATCACCAAGTCCACATCATCTGTCACACTCATCACTGAGTCCACATCATCTGTCATGCTCATCACTGAGTCCACATCATCTCTCACACTCATCACTGAGTCCACATCATCTCTCACACTCATCACCAAGTCCACATCATCTATCACACTCATCAATGAGTCCACATCATGTCACGCTCATCACCGAGTCCACATCCCCTATCACACTCATCACAGAGTCCACATCATCTCTCACACTCATCACTGAGTCCACATCATCTGTCACACTCATCACCGAGTCCACATCATATGTCACACTCATCACTGAGTCCACATAATCTGTCACACTCATGATTCAGTCCACATCATCTATCACACTCATCACTGAGTCCACATCATCTGTCACACTCATCACCGAGTCCACATGCCCTATCACACTCATCACTGAGTCCACATCATCTCTCCCACTCATGACTGAGTCCACATCATCTGTCACACTCATCACCGAGTCCACATCATCTGTCACACTCCTGACTGAGTCCACATCATCTGTCACTCTCATCACCGAGTCCACATCATCTGTCACACTCATCACCGTGCCCACAACATCTATCACACTCTTCACTGAGTCCACATCATGTCACACTCATCACCGAGTCCACATCCCCTATCACACTCATCACTGAGTCCACATCATCTGTCACACTCATCACTGAGTCGACATCATCTCTCACACTCATCACTGAGTCCACATAATCTGTCACACTCATCACCGAGTCCACATCATCTGTCACACTCATCACTGAGTCCACATCATCTCTCACACTCATCACCGAGTCCACATTCCCTATCATGCTCATCACTGAGTCCACATCATCTCTCACACTCATCACTGAGTCCACATCATCTCTCACACTCATCACCAAGTCCACATCATCTATCACACTCATCACTGAGTCCACATCATGTCACGCTCATCACCGAGTCCACATCCCCTATCACACTCATCACTGAGTCCACATCATCTCTCACACTCATCACTGAGTCCACGTCATCTGTCACAGTCATCACCGAGTCCACATCATCTGTCACGCTCATCATTGAGTCCACATCATCTGTCACACTCATCACTGAGTCCACATCTTCTGTCACACTCATCACCGAGTCCACATCATCTGTCACACTCATCACTGACTCCACATCATCTCTCACACTCATCACTGAGTCCACATAATCTGTCACACTCATCACCGAGTCCACATCATCTGTCACACTCATCACTGAGTCCACATCATCTGTCACACTCATCACCGAGTCCACATTCCCTATCACACTCATCACCAAGTCCACATCATCTGTCACACTCATCACTGAGTCCACATCATATGTCATGCTCATCACTGAGTCCACATCATCTCTCACACTCATCACTGAGTCCACATCATCTCTCACACTCATCACCAAGTCCACATCATCTATCACACTCATCACTGAGTCCACATCATGTCACGCTCATCACCGAGTCCACATCCCCTATCACACTCATCACTGAGTCCACATCATCTCTCACACTCATCACTGAGTCCACATCATCTGTCACACTCATCACCGAGTCCACATCATCTGTCACACTCTTCACTGAGTCCACATCATCTGTCACACTCATGATTCAGTCCACATCATCTCTCACACTCATCACTGAATCCACATCATCTGTCACACTCATCACCGAGTCCACATCATCTGTCACACTCATCACCGAGTCCACATCATATGTCACACTCATCACTGAGTCCACATAATCTGTCACACTCATGATTCAGTCCACATCATCTCTCACACTCATCACTGAGTCCACATCATCTGTCACACTCATCACCGAGTCCACATGCCCTATCACACCCATCACTGTGTCCACATCATCTCTCCCACTCATGACTGAGTCCACATCATCTCTCACGCTCATCACTGAATCCATATCATCTGTCACACTCATCACTGAGTCCACATCATCTGTCACACTCATCACCGAGTCCATATCATCTGTCACACTCATCACTGGGTCCACATCATCTGTCACACTCATCACTGAGTCCACGTCATCTGTCCCACTCATCACCGAGTCCACATTCCCTATCACACTCATCACCAAGTCCACATCATCTGTCACACTCATCACTGAGTCCACATCATCTGTCACGCTCATCAATGAGTCCACATCATCTCTCACAATCATCACTGTGTCCACATCATCTGTCACACTCATCACCAAGTCCACATCCCTTATCACACTCATCACCAAGTCCACATCATCTGTCACACTCATCACTGAGTCCACATCATCTGTCACGCTCATCACTGAGTCCACATCATCTCTCACACTCATCACCAAGTCCACATCATCTATCACACTCATCACTGAGTCCACATCATGTCACGCTCATCACCGAGTTCACATCCCCTATCACACTCATCACTGAGTCCACATCATCTCTCACACTCATCACTGAGTCCACATCATCTGTCACACTCATCACCGAGTCCAGATCATCTGTCACACTCATCACTGAGTCCACATCATATGTCACACTCATGATTCAGTCCACATCATCTCTCACACTCATCACTGAGTCCACATCATCTGTCACACTCATCACCGAGTCCACATGCCCTATCACACTCATCACTGAGTCCACATCATCTCTCCCACTCATGACTGAGTGCACATCATCTGTCACACTCATCACCTAGTCCACATCATCTGTCACACTCATGACCGAGTCCACATCATCTGTCACTCTCATCACCGAGTCCACATCATCTGTCACACTCATCACCGTGCCCACATCATCTATCGCACTCTTCACTGAGTCCACATCATGTCACACTCATCACCGAGTCCACATCCCCTATCACACTCATCACTGAGTCCACATCATCTTTCACACTCATCACTGAGTCCACATCATCTGTCACACTCATGACTGAGTCCACATCATCTGTCACACTCATCACTGAGTCCACATCATCTCTCACACTCATCACTGAGTCCACGTCATCTGTCACAGTCATCACCGAGTCCACATCATCTGTCACGCTCATCACTGAGTCCACATCATCTGTCACACTCATCACTGAGTCCACATCTTCTGTCACACTCATCACCGAGTCCACATCATCTGTCACACTCATCACTGACTCCACATCATCTCTCACACTCATCACTGAGTCCACATAATCTGTCACACTCATCACCGAGTCCACATCATCTGTCACACTCATCACTGAGTCCACATCATCTGTCACACTCATCACAGAGTCCACATTCCCTATCACACTCATCACCAAGTCCACATCATCTGTCACACTCATCACTGAGTCCACATCATCTGTCATGCTCATCACTGAGTCCACATCATCTCTCACACTCATCACTGAGTCCACATCATCTATCACACTCATCACTGAGTCCACATCATGTCACGCTCATCACCGAGTCCACATCCCCTATCACACTCAACACTGAGTCCACATCATCTCTCACACTCATCACTGAGTCCACATCATCTGTCTCACTCATCACCGAGTCCACATCATCTGTCACACTCATCACTGAGTCCACATCATCTGTCATATTCATCACCGAGTCCACATTCCCTATCACACTCATCACCAAGTCCACATCATCTGTCACAGTCATCACCGAGTCCACATCATCTGTCACAGTCATCACCGAGTCCACATCATCTGTCACAGTCATCACCGAGTCCACATCATCTGTCACGCTCATCACTGAGTCCACATCATCTGTCACACTCATCACTGAGTCCACATCATCTGTCACACTCATCACCGAGTCCACATCATCTGTCACACTCATCACTGAGTCCACATCATCTCTCACACTCATCACCGAGTTCACATCCCCTATCACACTCATCACTGAGTCCACATCATCTCTCACACTCATCACTGAGTCCACATCATCTGTCACACTCATCACCGAGTCCACATCATCTGTCACACTCATCACTGAGTCCACATCATCTGTCACACTCATGATTCAGTCCACATCATCTTTCACACTCATCACTGAGTCCACATCATCTGTCACACTCATCACCGAGTCCACATGCCCTATCACACTCATCACCTAGTCCACATCATCTCTCCCACTCATGACTGAGTCCACATCATCTGTCACACTCATCACCTAGTCCACATCATCTGTCACACTCATGACTGAGTCCACATCATCTGTCACTCTCATCACCGAGTCCACATCATCTGTCACACTCATCACTGAGTCCACATCATCTGTCACAGTCATCACCGAGTCCACATCATCTGTCACACTCATCACCGAGTCCACGTCATCTGTCACAGTCATCACCGAGTCCCCATCATCTGTCACGCTCATCACTGAGTCCACATCATCTGTCACACTCATCACTGAGTCCACATCATCTGTCACACTCATCCCCGAGTCCACATCATCTGTCACACTCATCACTGACTCCACATCATCTCTCACACTCATCACTGACTCCACATAATCTGTCACACTCATCACCGAGTCCACATCATCTGTCACACTCATCACTGAGTCCACATCATCTGTCACACTCATCACCGAGTCCACATTCCCTATCACACTCATCACCAAGTCGACATCATCTGTCACACTCATCACTGAGTCCACATCATTTCTCACACTCATCACCGAGTCCACATTCCCTATCACACTCATCACCAAGTGCACATCATCTGTCACACTCATCACCGAGTCCACATCATCTGTCACAGTCATCACCGAGTCCACATCATCTGTCACGCTCATCACTGAGTCCACATCATCTGTCACACTCATCACCGAGTCCACATCATCTCTCACACTCATCACCAAGTCCACATCATCTATCACACTCATCACTGAGTCCAAATCATGTCACGCTCATCACCGAGTTCACATCCACTATCACACTCATCACTGAGTCCACATCATCTCTCACACTCATCACTGAGTCCACATCATCTGTCACACTCATCACCGAGTCCAGATCATCTGTCACACTCATCACTGAGTCCACATCATCTGTCACACTCATGATTCAGTCCACATCATCTCTCACACTCATCACTGAGTCCACATCATCTGTCACACTCATCACCGAGTCCACATGCCCTATCACACTCATCACTGAGTCCACATCATCTCTCCCACTCATGACTGAGTCCACATCATCTGTCACACTCATCACCTAGTCCACATCATCTGTCACAATCATCACTGAGTCCACATCATCTGTCACACTCATCACTGAGTCCACATCTTCTGTCACACTCATCACCGAGTCCACATCATCTGTCACACTCATCACTGACTCCACATCATCTCTCACACTCATCACTGAGTCCACATAATCTGTCACACTCATCACCGAGTCCACATCATCTGTCACACTCATCACTGAGTCCACATCATCTGTCACACTCATCACCGAGTCCACATTCCCTATCACACTCATCACCAAGTCCACATCATCTGTCACACTCATCACCGAGTCCACATCATATGTCACACTCATCACTGAGTCCACATAATCTGTCACACTCATGATTCAGTCCACATCATCTATCACACTCATCACTGAGTCCACATCATCTGTCACACTCATCACCGAGTCCACATGCCCTATCACACTCATCACTGAGTCCACATCATCTCTCCCACTCATGACTGAGTCCACATCATCTGTCACACTCATCACCGAGTCCACATCATCTGTCACACTCCTGACTGAGTCCACATCATCTGTCACTCTCATCACCGAGTCCACATCATCTGTCACACTCATCACCGTGCCCACATCATCTATCACACTCTTCACTGAGTCCACATCATGTCACACTCATCACCGAGTCCACATCCCCTATCACACTCATCACTGAGTCCACATCATCTGTCACACTCATCACTGAGTCGACATCATCTCTCACACTCATCACTGAGTCCACATAATCTGTCACACTCATCACCGAGTCCACATCATCTGTCACACTCATCACTGAGTACACATCATCTCTCACACTCATCACCGAGTCCACATTCCCTATCATGCTCATCACTGAGTCCACATCATCTCTCACACTCATCACTGAGTCCACATCATCTCTCACACTCATCACCAAGTCCACATCATCTATCACACTCATCACTGAGTCCACATCATGTCACGCTCATCACCGAGTCCACATCCCCTATCACACTCATCACTGAGTCCACATCATCTCTCACACTCATCACTGAGTCCACGTCATCTGTCACAGTCATCACCGAGTCCACATCATCTGTCACGCTCATCATTGAGTCCACATCATCTGTCACACTCATCACTGAGTCCACATCTTCTGTCACACTCATCACCGAGTCCACATCATCTGTCACACTCATCACTGACTCCACATCATCTCTCACACTCATCACTGAGTCCACATAATCTGTCACACTCATCACCGAGTCCACATCATCTGTCACACTCATCACTGAGTCCACATCATCTGTCAAACTCATCACCGAGTCCACATTCCCTATCACACTCATCACCAAGTCCACATCATCTGTCACACTCATCACTGAGTCCACATCATCTGTCATGCTCATCACTGAGTCCACATCATCTCTCACACTCATCACTGAGTCCACATCATCTCTCACACTCATCACCAAGTCCACATCATCTATCACACTCATCACTGAGTCCACATCATGTCACGCTCATCACCGAGTCCACATCCCCTATCACACTCATCACTGAGTCCACATCATCTCTCACACTCATCACTGAGTCCACATCATCTGTCACACTCATCACCGAGTCCACATCATCTGTCACACTCTTCACTGAGTCCACATCATCTGTCACACTCATGATTCAGTCCACATCATCTCTCACACTCATCACTGAATCCACATCATCTGTCACACTCATCACCGAGTCCACATCATCTGTCACACTCATCACCGAGTCCACATCATATGTCACACTCATCACTGAGTCCACATAATCTGTCACACTCATGATTCAGTCCACATCATCTCTCACACTCATCACTGAGTCCACATCATCTGTCACACTCATCACCGAGTCCACATGCCCTATCACACTCATCACTGTGTCCACATCATCTCTCCCACTCATGACTGAGTCCACATCATCTCTCACGCTCATCACTGAATCCATATCATCTGTCACACTCATCACTGAGTCCACATCATCTGTCACACTCATCACCGAGTCCACATCATCTGTCACACTCATCACTGGGTCCACATCATCTGTCACACTCATCACTGAGTCCACGTCATCTGTCCCACTCATCACCGAGTCCACATTCCCTATCACACTCATCACCAAGTCCACATCATCTGTCACACTCATCACTGAGTCCACATCATCTGTCACGCTCATCAATGAGTCCACATCATCTCTCACAATCATCACTGTGTCCACATCATCTGTCACACTCATCACCAAGTCCACATCCCTTATCACACTCATCACCAAGTCCACATCATCTGTCACACTCATCACTGAGTCCACATCATCTGTCACGCTCATCACTGAGTCCACATCATCTCTCACACTCATCACCAAGTCCACATCATCTATCACACTCATCACTGAGTCCACATCATGTCACGCTCATCACCGAGTTCACATCCCCTATCACACTCATCACTGAGTCCACATCATCTCTCACACTCATCACTGAGTCCACATCATCTGTCACACTCATCACCGAGTCCAGATCATCTGTCACACTCATCACTGAGTCCACATCATCTGTCACACTCATGATTCAGTCCACATCATCTCTCACACTCATCACTGAGTCCACATCATCTGTCACACTCATCACCGAGTCCACATGCCCTATCACACTCATCACTGAGTCCACATCATCTCTCCCACTCATGACTGAGTGCACATCATCTGTCACACTCATCACCTAGTCCACATCATCTGTCACACTCATGACTGAGTCCACATCATCTGTCACTCTCATCACCGAGTCCACATCATCTGTCACACTCATCACCGTGCCCACATCATCTATCACACTCTTCACTGAGTCCACATCATGTCACACTCATCACCGAGTCCACATCCCCTATCACACTCATCACTGAGTCCACATCATCTTTCACACTCATCACTGAGTCCACATCATCTGTCACACTCATGACTGAGTCCACATCATCTGTCACACTCATCACTGAGTCCACATCATCTCTCACACTCATCACTGAGTCCACGTCATCTGTCACAGTCATCACCGAGTCCACATCATCTGTCACGCTCATCACTGAGTCCACATCATCTGTCACACTCATCACTGAGTCCACATCTTCTGTCACACTCATCACCGAGTCCACATCATCTGTCACACTCATCACTGACTCCACATCATCTCTCACACTCATCACTGAGTCCACATAATCTGTCACACTCATCACCGAGTCCACATCATCTGTCACACTCATCACTGAGTCCACATCATCTGTCACACTCATCACCGAGTCCATATTCCCTATCACACTCATCACCAAGTCCACATCATCTGTCACACTCATCACTGAGTCCACATCATCTGTCATGCTCATCACTGAGTCCACATCATCTCTCACACTCATCACTGAGTCCACATCATCTATCACACTCATCACTGAGTCCACATCATGTCACGCTCATCACCGAGTCCACATCCCCTATCACACTCAACACTGAGTCCACATCATCTCTCACACTCATCACTGAGTCCACATCATCTGTCTCACTCATCACCGAGTCCACATCATCTGTCACACTCATCACTGAGTCCACATCATCTGTCATATTCATCACCGAGTCCACATTCCCTATCACACTCATCACCAAGTCCACATCATCTGTCACAGTCATCACCGAGTCCACATCATCTGTCACAGTCATCACCGAGTCCACATCATCTGTCACAGTCATCACCGAGTCCACATCATCTGTCACGCTCATCACTGAGTCCACATCATCTGTCACACTCATCACTGAGTCCACATCATCTGTCACACTCATCACCGAGTCCACATCATCTGTCACACTCATCACTGAGTCCACATCATCTCTCACACTCATCACCGAGTTCACATCCCCTATCACACTCATCACTGAGTCCACATCATCTCTCACACTCATCACTGAGTCCACATCATCTGTCACACTCATCACCGAGTCCACATCATCTGTCACACTCATCACTGAGTCCACATCATCTGTCACACTCATGATTCAGTCCACATCATCTTTCACACTCATCACTGAGTCCACATCATCTGTCACACTCATCACCGAGTCCACATGCCCTATCACACTCATCACCTAGTCCACATCATCTCTCCCACTCATGACTGAGTCCACATCATCTGTCACACTCATCACCTAGTCCACATCATCTGTCACACTCATGACTGAGTCCACATCATCTGTCACTCTCATCACCGAGTCCACATCATCTGTCACACTCATCACTGAGTCCACATCATCTGTCACAGTCATCACCGAGTCCACATCATCTGTCACACTCATCACCGAGTCCACGTCATCTGTCACAGTCATCACCGAGTCCCCATCATCTGTCACGCTCATCACTGAGTCCACATCATCTGTCACACTCATCACTGAGTCCACATCATCTGTCACACTCATCCCCGAGTCCACATCATCTGTCACACTCATCACTGACTCCACATCATCTCTCACACTCATCACTGACTCCACATAATCTGTCACACTCATCACCGAGTCCACATCATCTGTCACACTCATCACTGAGTCCACATCATCTGTCACACTCATCACCGAGTCCACATTCCCTATCACACTCATCACCAAGTCGACATCATCTGTCACACTCATCACTGAGTCCACATCATTTCTCACACTCATCACCGAGTCCACATTCCCTATCACACTCATCACCAAGTGCACATCATCTGTCACACTCATCACCGAGTCCACATCATCTGTCACAGTCATCACCGAGTCCACATCATCTGTCACGCTCATCACTGAGTCCACATCATCTGTCACACTCATCACCGAGTCCACATCATCTCTCACACTCATCACCAAGTCCACATCATCTATCACACTCATCACTGAGTCCACATCATGTCACGCTCATCACCGAGTTCACATCCCCTATCACACTCATCACTGAGTCCACATCATCTCTCACACTCATCACTGAGTCCACATCATCTGTCACACTCATCACCGAGTCCAGATCATCTGTCACACTCATCACTGAGTCCACATCATCTGTCACACTCATGATTCAGTCCACATCATCTCTCACACTCATCACTGAGTCCACATCATCTGTCACACTCATCACCGAGTCCACATGCCCTATCACACTCATCACTGAGTCCACATCATCTCTCCCACTCATGACTGAGTCCACATCATCTGTCACACTCATCACCTAGTCCACATCATCTGTCACAATCATCACTGAGTCCACATCATCTGTCACACTCATCACTGAGTCCACATCTTCTGTCACACTCATCACCGAGTCCACATCATCTGTCACACTCATCACTGACTCCACATCATCTCTCACACTCATCACTGAGTCCACATAATCTGTCACACTCATCACCGAGTCCACATCATCTGTCACACTCATCACTGAGTCCACATCATCTGTCACACTCATCACCGAGTCCACATTCCCTATCACACTCATCACCAAGTCCACATCATCTGTCACACTCATCACTGAGTCCACATCATCTGTCATGCTCATCACTGAGTCCACATCATCTCTCACACTCATCACTGAGTCCACATCATCTATCACACTCATCACTGAGTCCACATCATGTCACGCTCATCACCGAGTCCACATCCCCTATCACACTCAACACTGAGTCCACATCATCTCTCACACTCATCACTGAGTCCACATCATCTGTCTCACTCATCACCGAGTCCACATCATCTGTCACACTCATCACTGAGTCCACATCATCTGTCATATTCATCACCGAGTCCACATTCCCTATCACACTCATCACCAAGTCCACATCATCTGTCACAGTCATCACCGAGTCCACATCATCTGTCACAGTCATCACCGAGTCCACATCATCTGTCACAGTCATCACCGAGTCCACATCATCTGTCACGCTCATCACTGAGTCCACATCATCTGTCACACTCATCACTGAGTCCACATCATCTGTCACACTCATCACCGAGTCCACATCATCTGTCACACTCATCACTGAGTCCACATCATCTCTCACACTCATCACCGAGTTCACATCCCCTATCACACTCATCACTGAGTCCACATCATCTCTCACACTCATCACTGAGTCCACATCATCTGTCACACTCATCACCGAGTCCACATCATCTGTCACACTCATCACTGAGTCCACATCATCTGTCACACTCATGATTCAGTCCACATCATCTTTCACACTCATCACTGAGTCCACATCATCTGTCACACTCATCACTGAGTCCACATCATCTGTCACACTCATCACCTAGTCCACATCATCTGTCACACTCATGACTGAGTCCACATCATCTGTCACTCTCATCACCGAGTCCACATCATCTGTCACACTCATCACTGAGTCCACATCATCTGTCACAGTCATCACCGAGTCCACATCATCTGTCACACTCATCACCGAGTCCACGTCATCTGTCACAGTCATCACCGAGTCCCCATCATCTGTCACGCTCATCACTGAGTCCACATCATCTGTCACACTCATCACTGAGTCCACATCATCTGTCACACTCATCCCCGAGTCCACATCATCTGTCACACTCATCACTGACTCCACATCATCTCTCACACTCATCACTGACTCCACATAATCTGTCACACTCATCACCGAGTCCACATCATCTGTCACACTCATCACTGAGTCCACATCATCTGTCACACTCATCACCGAGTCCACATTCCCTATCACACTCATCACCAAGTCGACATCATCTGTCACACTCATCACTGAGTCCACATCATTTCTCACACTCATCACCGAGTCCACATTCCCTATCACACTCATCACCAAGTGCACATCATCTGTCACACTCATCACCGAGTCCACATCATCTGTCACAGTCATCACCGAGTCCACATCATCTGTCACACTCATCACCGAGTCCACATCATCTGTCACACTCATCACCAAGTCCACATCATCTATCACACTCATCACTGAGTCCACATCATGTCACGCTCATCACCGAGTTCACATCCCCTATCACACTCATCACTGAGTCCACATCATCTCTCACACTCATCACTGAGTCCACGTCATCTGTCACAGTCATCACCGAGTCCACATCATCTGTCACGCTCATCATTGAGTCCACATCATCTGTCACACTCATCACTGAGTCCACATCTTCTGTCACACTCATCACCGAGTCCACATCATCTGTCACACTCATCACTGACTCCACATCATCTCTCACACTCATCACTGAGTCCACATAATCTGTCACACTCATCACCGAGTCCACATCATCTGTCACACTCATCACTGAGTCCACATCATCTGTCAAACTCATCACCGAGTCCACATTCCCTATCACACTCATCACCAAGTCCACATCATCTGTCACACTCATCACTGAGTCCACATCATCTGTCATGCTCATCACTGAGTCCACATCATCTCTCACACTCATCACTGAGTCCACATCATCTCTCACACTCATCACCAAGTCCACATCATCTATCACACTCATCACTGAGTCCACATCATGTCACGCTCATCACCGAGTCCACATCCCCTATCACACTCATCACTGAGTCCACATCATCTCTCACACTCATCACTGAGTCCACATCATCTGTCACACTCATCACCGAGTCCACATCATCTGTCACACTCTTCACTGAGTCCACATCATCTGTCACACTCATGATTCAGTCCACATCATCTCTCACACTCATCACTGAATCCACATCATCTGTCACACTCATCACCGAGTCCACATCATCTGTCACACTCATCACCGAGTCCACATCATATGTCACACTCATCACTGAGTCCACATAATCTGTCACACTCATGATTCAGTCCACATCATCTCTCACACTCATCACTGAGTCCACATCATCTGTCACACTCATCACCGAGTCCACATGCCCTATCACACTCATCACTGTGTCCACATCATCTCTCCCACTCATGACTGAGTCCACATCATCTCTCACGCTCATCACTGAATCCATATCATCTGTCACACTCATCACTGAGTCCACATCATCTGTCACACTCATCACCGAGTCCACATCATCTGTCACACTCATCACTGGGTCCACATCATCTGTCACACTCATCACTGAGTCCACGTCATCTGTCCCACTCATCACCGAGTCCACATTCCCTATCACACTCATCACCAAGTCCACATCATCTGTCACACTCATCACTGAGTCCACATCATCTGTCACGCTCATCAATGAGTCCACATCATCTCTCACAATCATCACTGTGTCCACATCATCTGTCACACTCATCACCAAGTCCACATCCCTTATCACACTCATCACCAAGTCCACATCATCTGTCACACTCATCACTGAGTCCACATCATCTGTCACGCTCATCACTGAGTCCACATCATCTCTCACACTCATCACCAAGTCCACATCATCTATCACACTCATCACTGAGTCCACATCATGTCACGCTCATCACCGAGTTCACATCCCCTATCACACTCATCACTGAGTCCACATCATCTCTCACACTCATCACTGAGTCCACATCATCTGTCACACTCATCACCGAGTCCAGATCATCTGTCACACTCATCACTGAGTCCACATCATCTGTCACACTCATGATTCAGTCCACATCATCTCTCACACTCATCACTGAGTCCACATCATCTGTCACACTCATCACCGAGTCCACATGCCCTATCACACTCATCACTGAGTCCACATCATCTCTCCCACTCATGACTGAGTGCACATCATCTGTCACACTCATCACCTAGTCCACATCATCTGTCACACTCATGACTGAGTCCACATCATCTGTCACTCTCATCACCGAGTCCACATCATCTGTCACACTCATCACCGTGCCCACATCATCTATCACACTCTTCACTGAGTCCACATCATGTCACACTCATCACCGAGTCCACATCCCCTATCACACTCATCACTGAGTCCACATCATCTTTCACACTCATCACTGAGTCCACATCATCTGTCACACTCATGACTGAGTCCACATCATCTGTCACACTCATCACTGAGTCCACATCATCTCTCACACTCATCACTGAGTCCACGTCATCTGTCACAGTCATCACCGAGTCCACATCATCTGTCACGCTCATCACTGAGTCCACATCATCTGTCACACTCATCACTGAGTCCACATCTTCTGTCACACTCATCACCGAGTCCACATCATCTGTCACACTCATCACTGACTCCACATCATCTCTCACACTCATCACTGAGTCCACATAATCTGTCACACTCATCACCGAGTCCACATCATCTGTCACACTCATCACTGAGTCCACATCATCTGTCACACTCATCACCGAGTCCATATTCCCTATCACACTCATCACCAAGTCCACATCATCTGTCACACTCATCACTGAGTCCACATCATCTGTCATGCTCATCACTGAGTCCACATCATCTCTCACACTCATCACTGAGTCCACATCATCTATCACACTCATCACTGAGTCCACATCATGTCACGCTCATCACCGAGTCCACATCCCCTATCACACTCAACACTGAGTCCACATCATCTCTCACACTCATCACTGAGTCCACATCATCTGTCTCACTCATCACCGAGTCCACATCATCTGTCACACTCATCACTGAGTCCACATCATCTGTCATATTCATCACCGAGTCCACATTCCCTATCACACTCATCACCAAGTCCACATCATCTGTCACAGTCATCACCGAGTCCACATCATCTGTCACAGTCATCACCGAGTCCACATCATCTGTCACAGTCATCACCGAGTCCACATCATCTGTCACGCTCATCACTGAGTCCACATCATCTGTCACACTCATCACTGAGTCCACATCATCTGTCACACTCATCACCGAGTCCACATCATCTGTCACACTCATCACTGAGTCCACATCATCTCTCACACTCATCACCGAGTTCACATCCCCTATCACACTCATCACTGAGTCCACATCATCTCTCACACTCATCACTGAGTCCACATCATCTGTCACACTCATCACCGAGTCCACATCATCTGTCACACTCATCACTGAGTCCACATCATCTGTCACACTCATGATTCAGTCCACATCATCTTTCACACTCATCACTGAGTCCACATCATCTGTCACACTCATCACCGAGTCCACATGCCCTATCACACTCATCACCTAGTCCACATCATCTCTCCCACTCATGACTGAGTCCACATCATCTGTCACACTCATCACCTAGTCCACATCATCTGTCACACTCATGACTGAGTCCACATCATCTGTCACTCTCATCACCGAGTCCACATCATCTGTCACACTCATCACTGAGTCCACATCATCTGTCACAGTCATCACCGAGTCCACATCATCTGTCACACTCATCACCGAGTCCACGTCATCTGTCACAGTCATCACCGAGTCCCCATCATCTGTCACGCTCATCACTGAGTCCACATCATCTGTCACACTCATCACTGAGTCCACATCATCTGTCACACTCATCCCCGAGTCCACATCATCTGTCACACTCATCACTGACTCCACATCATCTCTCACACTCATCACTGACTCCACATAATCTGTCACACTCATCACCGAGTCCACATCATCTGTCACACTCATCACTGAGTCCACATCATCTGTCACACTCATCACCGAGTCCACATTCCCTATCACACTCATCACCAAGTCGACATCATCTGTCACACTCATCACTGAGTCCACATCATTTCTCACACTCATCACCGAGTCCACATTCCCTATCACACTCATCACCAAGTGCACATCATCTGTCACACTCATCACCGAGTCCACATCATCTGTCACAGTCATCACCGAGTCCACATCATCTGTCACGCTCATCACTGAGTCCACATCATCTGTCACACTCATCACCGAGTCCACATCATCTCTCACACTCATCACCAAGTCCACATCATCTATCACACTCATCACTGAGTCCACATCATGTCACGCTCATCACCGAGTTCACATCCCCTATCACACTCATCACTGAGTCCACATCATCTCTCACACTCATCACTGAGTCCACATCATCTGTCACACTCATCACCGAGTCCAGATCATCTGTCACACTCATCACTGAGTCCACATCATCTGTCACACTCATGATTCAGTCCACATCATCTCTCACACTCATCACTGAGTCCACATCATCTGTCACACTCATCACCGAGTCCACATGCCCTATCACACTCATCACTGAGTCCACATCATCTCTCCCACTCATGACTGAGTCCACATCATCTGTCACACTCATCACCTAGTCCACATCATCTGTCACAATCATCACTGAGTCCACATCATCTGTCACACTCATCACTGAGTCCACATCTTCTGTCACACTCATCACCGAGTCCACATCATCTGTCACACTCATCACTGACTCCACATCATCTCTCACACTCATCACTGAGTCCACATAATCTGTCACACTCATCACCGAGTCCACATCATCTGTCACACTCATCACTGAGTCCACATCATCTGTCACACTCATCACCGAGTCCACATTCCCTATCACACTCATCACCAAGTCCACATCATCTGTCACACTCATCACTGAGTCCACATCATCTGTCATGCTCATCACTGAGTCCACATCATCTCTCACACTCATCACTGAGTCCACATCATCTATCACACTCATCACTGAGTCCACATCATGTCACGCTCATCACCGAGTCCACATCCCCTATCACACTCAACACTGAGTCCACATCATCTCTCACACTCATCACTGAGTCCACATCATCTGTCTCACTCATCACCGAGTCCACATCATCTGTCACACTCATCACTGAGTCCACATCATCTGTCATATTCATCACCGAGTCCACATTCCCTATCACACTCATCACCAAGTCCACATCATCTGTCACAGTCATCACCGAGTCCACATCATCTGTCACAGTCATCACCGAGTCCACATCATCTGTCACAGTCATCACCGAGTCCACATCATCTGTCACGCTCATCACTGAGTCCACATCATCTGTCACACTCATCACTGAGTCCACATCATCTGTCACACTCATCACCGAGTCCACATCATCTGTCACACTCATCACTGAGTCCACATCATCTCTCACACTCATCACCGAGTTCACATCCCCTATCACACTCATCACTGAGTCCACATCATCTCTCACACTCATCACTGAGTCCACATCATCTGTCACACTCATCACCGAGTCCACATCATCTGTCACACTCATCACTGAGTCCACATCATCTGTCACACTCATGATTCAGTCCACATCATCTTTCACACTCATCACTGAGTCCACATCATCTGTCACACTCATCACTGAGTCCACATCATCTGTCACACTCATCACCTAGTCCACATCATCTGTCACACTCATGACTGAGTCCACATCATCTGTCACTCTCATCACCGAGTCCACATCATCTGTCACACTCATCACTGAGTCCACATCATCTGTCACAGTCATCACCGAGTCCACATCATCTGTCACACTCATCACCGAGTCCACGTCATCTGTCACAGTCATCACCGAGTCCCCATCATCTGTCACGCTCATCACTGAGTCCACATCATCTGTCACACTCATCACTGAGTCCACATCATCTGTCACACTCATCCCCGAGTCCACATCATCTGTCACACTCATCACTGACTCCACATCATCTCTCACACTCATCACTGACTCCACATAATCTGTCACACTCATCACCGAGTCCACATCATCTGTCACACTCATCACTGAGTCCACATCATCTGTCACACTCATCACCGAGTCCACATTCCCTATCACACTCATCACCAAGTCGACATCATCTGTCACACTCATCACTGAGTCCACATCATTTCTCACACTCATCACCGAGTCCACATTCCCTATCACACTCATCACCAAGTGCACATCATCTGTCACACTCATCACCGAGTCCACATCATCTGTCACAGTCATCACCGAGTCCACATCATCTGTCACACTCATCACCGAGTCCACATCATCTCTCACACTCATCACCAAGTCCACATCATCTATCACACTCATCACTGAGTCCACATCATGTCACGCTCATCACCGAGTTCACATCCCCTATCACACTCATCACTGAGTCCACATCATCTCTCACACTCATCACTGAGTCCACATCATCTGTCACACTCATCACCGAGTCCAGATCATCTGTCACACTCATCACTGAGTCCACATCATCTGTCACACTCATGATTCAGTCCACATCATCTCTCACACTCATCACTGAGTCCACATCATCTGTCACACTCATCACCGAGTCCACATGCCCTATCACACTCATCACTGAGTCCACATCATCTCTCCCACTCATGACTGAGTCCACATCATCTGTCACACTCATCACCTAGTCCACATCATCTGTCACACTCATGACTGAGTCCACATCATCTGTCACTCTCATCACCGTGCCCACATCATCTATCACACTCTTCACTGAGTCCACATCATGTCACACTCATCACCGAGTCCACATCCCCTATCACACTCATCACTGAGTCCACATCATATTTCACACTCATCACTGAGTCCACATCATCTGTCACACTCATCACCGAGTCCACATCATCTGTCACACTCATCACTGAGTCCACATCATCTGTCACACTCATCACCTAGTCCACATCATCTGTCACACTCATGACTGAGTCCACATCATCTGTCACTCTCATCACCGAGTCCACATCATCTGTCACACTCATCACTGAGTCCACATCATCTGTCACACTCATCACCGAGTCCACGTCATCTGTCACAGTCATCACCGAGTCCACATCATCTGTCACACTCATCACTGAGTCCACATCATCTGTCACACTCATCACCGAGTCCACATTCCCTATCACACTCATCACCAAGTCCACATCATCTGTCACACTCATCACTGAGTCCACATCATCTCTCACACTCATCACTGAGTCCACATCATCTGTCACACTCATCACCGAGTCCAGATCATCTGTCACACTCATCACTGAGTCCACATCATCTGTCACACTCATGATTCAGTCCACATCATCTCTCACACTCATCACTGAGTCCACATCATCTGTCACACTCATCACCGAGTCCACATGCCCTATCACACTCATCACTGAGTCCACATCATCTCTCCCACTCATGACTGAGTCCACATCATCTGTCACACTCATCACCTAGTCCACATCATCTGTCACACTCATGACTGAGTCCACATCATCTGTCACTCTCATCACCGTGCCCACATCATCTATCACACTCTTCACTGAGTCCACATCATGTCACACTCATCACCGAGTCCACATCCCCTATCACACTCATCACTGAGTCCACATCATATTTCACACTCATCACTGAGTCCACATCATCTGTCACACTCATCACCGAGTCCACATCATCTGTCACACTCATCACTGAGTCCACATCATCTGTCACACTCATCACCTAGTCCACATCATCTGTCACACTCATGACTGAGTCCACATCATCTGTCACTCTCATCACCGAGTCCACATCATCTGTCACACTCATCACCGAGTCCACGTCATCTGTCACAGTCATCACCGAGTCCACATCATCTGTCACGCTCATCACTGAGTCCACATCATCTGTCACACTCATCACTGAGTCCACATCATCTGTCACACTCATCACCGAGTCCACATTCCCTATCACACTCATCACCAAGTCCACATCATCTGTCACACTCATCACTGAGTCCACATCATCTGTCATGCTCATCACTGAGTCCACATCATCTCTCACACTCATCACTGAGTCCACATCATCTCTCACACTCATCACCAAGTCCACATCATCTATCACACTCATCACTGAGTCCACATCATGTCACGCTCATCACCGAGTCCACATCCCCTATCACACTCATCACTGAGTCCACATCATCTCTCACACTCATCACCGAGTCCACATTCCCTATCACACTCATCACCAAGTCCACATCATCTGTCACACTCATCACTGAGTCCACATCATCTGTCATGCTCATCACTGAGTCCACATCATCTCTCACACTCATCACTGAATCCACATCATCTGTCACACTCATCACCGAGTCCACACCATCTGTCACACTCATCACCGAGTCCACATCATATGTCACACTCATCACTGAGTCCACATAATCTGTCACACTCATGATTCAGTCCACATCATCTATCACACTCATCACCGAGTCCACATGCCCTATCACACTCATCACTGAGTCCACATCATCTCTCCCACTCATGACTGAGTCCACATCATCTGTCACACTCATCACCGAGTCCACATCATCTGTCACACTCCTGACTGAGTCCACATCATCTGTCACTCTCATCACCGAGTCCACATCATCTGTCACACTCATCACCGTGCCCACATCATCTATCACACTCTTCACTGAGTCCACATCATGTCACACTCATCACCGAGTCCACATCCCCTATCACACTCATCACTGAGTCCACATCATCTGTCACACTCATCACTGAGTCGACATCATCTCTCACACTCATCACTGAGTCCACATAATCTGTCACACTCATCACCGAGTCCACATCATCTGTCACACTCATCACTGAGTCCACATCATCTCTCACACTCATCACCGAGTCCACATTCCCTATCATGCTCATCACTGAGTCCACATCATCTCTCACACTCATCACTGAGTCCACATCATCTCTCACACTCATCACCAAGTCCACATCATCTATCACACTCATCACTGAGTCCACATCATGTCACGCTCATCACCGAGTCCACATCCCCTATCACACTCATCACTGAGTCCACATCATCTCTCACACTCATCACTGAGTCCACGTCATCTGTCACAGTCATCACCGAGTCCACATCATCTGTCACGCTCATCATTGAGTCCACATCATCTGTCACACTCATCACTGAGTCCACATCTTCTGTCACACTCATCACCGAGTCCACATCATCTGTCACACTCATCACTGACTCCACATCATCTCTCACACTCATCACTGAGTCCACATAATCTGTCACACTCATCACCGAGTCCACATCATCTGTCACACTCATCACTGAGTCCACATCATCTGTCACACTCATCACCGAGTCCACATTCCCTATCACACTCATCACCAAGTCCACATCATCTGTCACACTCATCACTGAGTCCACATCATCTGTCATGCTCATCACTGAGTCCACATCATCTCTCACACTCATCACTGAGTCCACATCATCTCTCACACTCATCACCAAGTCCACATCATCTATCACACTCATCACTGAGTCCACATCATGTCACGCTCATCACCGAGTCCACATCCCCTATCACACTCATCACTGAGTCCACATCATCTCTCACACTCATCACTGAGTCAACATCATCTGTCACACTCATCACCGAGTCCACATCATCTGTCACACTCTTCACTGAGTCCACATCATCTGTCACACTCATGATTCAGTCCACATCATCTGTCACACTCATCACTGAATCCACATCATCTGTCACACTCATCACCGAGTCCACATCATCTGTCACACTCATCACCGAGTCCACATCATATGTCACACTCATCACTGAGTCCACATAATCTGTCACACTCATGATTCAGTCCACATCATCTCTCACACTCATCACTGAGTCCACATCATCTGTCACACTCATCACAGAGTCCACATGCCCTATCACACTCATCACTGTGTCCACATCATCTCTCCCACTCATGACTGAGTCCACATCATCTCTCACGCTCATCACTGAATCCACATCATCTCTCACACTCATCACTGAATCCACATCATCTGTCACACTCATCACCGAGTCCACATCATCTGTCACACTCATCACCGAGTCCACATCATATGTCACACTCATCACTGAGTCCACATAATCTGTCACACTCATGATTCAGTCCACATCATCTCTCACACTCATCACTGAGTCCACATCATCTGTCACACTCATCACCGAGTCCACATGCCCTATCACACTCATCACTGTGTCCACATCATCTCTCCCACTCATGACTGAGTCCACATCATCTCTCACGCTCATCACTGAATCCATATCATCTGTCACACTCATCACTGAGTCCACATCATCTGTCACACTCATCACCGAGTCCACATCATCTGTCACACTCATCACTGGGTCCACATCATCTGTCACACTCATCACTGAGTCCACGTCATCTGTCCCACTCATCACCGAGTCCACATTCCCTATCACACTCATCACCAAGTCCACATCATCTGTCACACTCATCACTGAGTCCACATCATCTGTCACGCTCATCAATGAGTCCACATCATCTCTCACAATCATCACTGTGTCCACATCATCTGTCACACTCATCACCAAGTCCACATCCCTTATCACACTCATCACCAAGTCCACATCATCTGTCACACTCATCACTGAGTCCACATCATCTGTCACGCTCATCACTGAGTCCACATCATCTCTCACACTCATCACCAAGTCCACATCATCTATCACACTCATCACTGAGTCCATATCATGTCACGCTCATCACCGAGTTCACATCCCCTATCACACTCATCACTGAGTCCACATCATCTCTCACACTCATCACTGAGTCCACATCATCTGTCACACTCATCACCGAGTCCAGATCATCTGTCACACTCATCACTGAGTCCACATCATCTGTCACACTCATGATTCAGTCCACATCATCTCTCACACTCATCACTGAGTCCACATCATCTGTCACACTCATCACCGAGTCCACATGCCCTATCACACTCATCACTGAGTCCACATCATCTCTCCCACTCATGACTGAGTGCACATCATCTGTCACACTCATCACCTAGTCCACATCATTTGTCACACTCATGACTGAGTCCACATCATCTGTCACTCTCATCACCGAGTCCACATCATCTGTCACACTCATCACCGTGCCCACATCATCTATCACACTCTTCACTGAGTCCACATCATGTCACACTCATCACCGAGTCCACATCCCCTATCACACTCATCACTGAGTCCACATCATCTTTCACACTCATCACTGAGTCCACATCATCTGTCACACTCATGACTGAGTCCACATCATCTGTCACACTCATCACTGAGTCCACATCATCTCTCACACTCATCACTGAGTCCACGTCATCTGTCACAGTCATCACCGAGTCCACATCATCTGTCACGCTCATCACTGAGTCCACATCATCTGTCACACTCATCACTGAGTCCACATCTTCTGTCACACTCATCACCGAGTCCACATCATCTGTCACACTCATCACTGACTCCACATCATCTCTCACACTCATCACTGAGTCCACATAATCTGTCACACTCATCACCGAGTCCACATCATCTGTCACACTCATCACTGAGTCCACATCATCTGTCACACTCATCACCGAGTCCACATTCCCTATTACACTCATCACCAAGTCCACATCATCTGTCACACTCATCACTGAGTCCACATCATCTGTCATGCTCATCACTGAGTCCACATCATCTCTCACACTCATCACTGAGTCCACATCATCTCTCACACTCATCACCAAGTCCACATCATCTATCACACTCATCACTGAGTCCACATCATGTCACGCTCATCACCGAGTCCACATCCCCTATCACACTCATCACTGAGTCCACATCATCTCTCACACTCATCACTGAGTCCACATCATCTGTCACACTCATCACCGAGTCCACATCATCTGTCACACTCTTCACTGAGTCCACATCATCTGTCACACTCATGATTCAGTCCACATCATCTCTCACACTCATCACTGAATCCACATCATCTGTCACACTCATCACCGAGTCCATATCATCTGTCACACTCATCACCGAGTCCACATCATATGTCACACTCATCACTGAGTCCACATAATCTGTCACACTCATGATTCAGTCCACATCATCTCTCACACTCATCACTGAGTCCACATCATCTGTCACACTCATCACCGAGTCCACATGCCCTATCACACTCATCACTGAGTCCACATCATCTCTCCCACTCATGACTGAGTCCACATCATCTCTCACGCTCATCACTGAATCCATATCATCTGTCACACTCATCACTGAGTCCACATCATCTGTCACACTCATCACCGAGTCCACATCATCTGTCACACTCATCACTGGGTCCACATCATCTGTCACACTCATCACTGAGTCCACGTCATCTGTCACACTAATCACTGAGTCCACATCATCTCTCACACTCATCACCGAGTCCACATTCCCTATCACACTCATCACCAAGTCCACATCATCTGTCACACTCATCACTGAGTCCACATCATCTGTCACGCTCATCAATGAGTCCACATCATCTCTCACAATCATCACTGTGTCCACATCATCTGTCACACTCATCACCAAGTCCACATCCCCTATCACACTCATCACCAAGTCCACATCATCTGTCACACTCATCACTGAGTCCACATCATCTGTCACGCTCATCACTGAGTCCACATCATCTCTCACACTCATCACCAAGTCCACATCATCTATCACACTTATCACTGAGTCCACATCATGTCACGCTCATCACCGAGTTCACATCCCCTATCACACTCATCACTGAGTCCACATCATCTCTCACACTCATCACTGAGTCCACATCATCTGTCACACTCATCACCGAGTCCAGATCATCTGTCACACTCATCACTGAGTCCACATAATCTGTCACACTCATGATTCAGTCCACATGATCTCTCACACTCATCACTGAGTCCACATCATCTGTCACACTCATCACCGAGTCCACATGCCCTATCACACTCATCACTGAGTCCACATCATCTCTCCCACTCATGACTGAGTCCACATCATCTGTCACACTCATCACCTAGTCCACATCATCTGTCACACTCATGACTGAGTCCACATCATCTGTCACTCTCATCACCGAGTCCACATCATCTGTCACACTCATCACCGTGCCCACATCATCTATCACACTCTTCACTGAGTCCACATCATGTCACACTCATCACCGAGTCCACATCCCCTATCACACTCATCACTGAGTCCACATCATCTTTCACACTCATCACTGAGTCCACATCATCTGTCACACTCATCACCGAGTCCACATCATCTGTCACACTCATCACTGAGTCCACATCATCTGTCACACTCATCACCTAGTCCACATCATCTGTCACACTCATGACTGAGTCCACATCATCTGTCACTCTCATCACCGAGTCCACATCATCTGTCACACTCATCACTGAGTCCACATCATCTGTCACACTCATCACCGAGTCCACGTCATCTGTCACAGTCATCACCGAGTCCACATCATCTGTCACGCTCATCACTGAGTCCACATCATCTGTCACACTCATCACTGAGTCCACATCATCTGTCACACTCATCACCGAGTCCACATCATCTGTCACACTCATCACTGACTCCACATCATCTCTCACACTCATCACTGAGTCCACATAATCTGTCACACTCATCACCGAGTCCACATCATCTGTCACACTCATCACTGAGTCCACATCATCTGTCACACTCATCACCGAGTCCACATTCCCTATCACACTCATCACCAAGTCCACATCATCTGTCACACTCATCACTGAGTCCACATCATCTGTCATGCTCATCACTGAGTCCACATCATCTCTCACACTCATCACTGAGTCCACATCATCTCTCACACTCATCACCAAGTCCACATCATCTATCACACTTATCACTGAGTCCACATCATGTCACGCTCATCACCGAGTTCACATCCCCTATCACACTCATCACTGAGTCCACATCATCTCTCACACTCATCACTGAGTCCACATCATCTGTCACACTCATCACCGAGTCCAGATCATCTGTCACACTCATCACTGAGTCCACATAATCTGTCACACTCATGATTCAGTCCACATGATCTCTCACACTCATCACTGAGTCCACATCATCTGTCACACTCATCACCGAGTCCACATGCCCTATCACACTCATCACTGAGTCCACATCATCTCTCCCACTCATGACTGAGTCCACATCATCTGTCACACTCATCACCTAGTCCACATCATCTGTCACACTCATGACTGAGTCCACATCATCTGTCACTCTCATCACCGAGTCCACATCATCTGTCACACTCATCACCGTGCCCACATCATCTATCACACTCTTCACTGAGTCCACATCATGTCACACTCATCACCGAGTCCACATCCCCTATCACACTCATCACTGAGTCCACATCATCTTTCACACTCATCACTGAGTCCACATCATCTGTCACACTCATCACCGAGTCCACATCATCTGTCACACTCATCACTGAGTCCACATCATCTGTCACACTCATCACCTAGTCCACATCATCTGTCACACTCATGACTGAGTCCACATCATCTGTCACTCTCATCACCGAGTCCACATCATCTGTCACACTCATCACTGAGTCCACATCATCTGTCACACTCATCACCGAGTCCACGTCATCTGTCACAGTCATCACCGAGTCCACATCATCTGTCACGCTCATCACTGAGTCCACATCATCTGTCACACTCATCACTGAGTCCACATCATCTGTCACACTCATCACCGAGTCCACATCATCTGTCACACTCATCACTGACTCCACATCATCTCTCACACTCATCACTGAGTCCACATAATCTGTCACACTCATCACCGAGTCCACATCATCTGTCACACTCATCACTGAGTCCACATCATCTGTCACACTCATCACCGAGTCCACATTCCCTATCACACTCATCACCAAGTCCACATCATCTGTCACACTCATCACTGAGTCCACATCATCTGTCATGCTCATCACTGAGTCCAGATCATCTCTCACACTCATCACTGAGTCCACATCATCTCTCACACTCATCACCAAGTCCACATTATCTATCACACTCATCACTGAGTCCACATCATGTCACGCTCATCACCGAGTCCACATCCCCTATCACACTCATCACTGAGTCCACATCATCTCTCAAACTCATCACTGAGTCCACATCATCTGTCACACTCATCACCGAGTCCACATCATCTGTCACACTCTTCACTGAGTCCACATCATCTGTCACACTCATGATTCAGTCCACATCATCTCTCACACTCATCACTGAATCCACATCATCTGTCACACTCATCACCGAGTCCACATCATCTGTCAGCCTCATCACCGAGTCCACATCATATGTCACACTCATCACTGAGTCCACATCATGTCACGCTCATCACCGAGTTCACATCCCCTATCACACTCATCACTGAGTCCACATCATCTCTCACACTCATCACTGAGTCCACATCATCTGTCACACTCATCACCGAGTCCAGATCATCTGTCACACTCATCACTGAGTCCACATAATCTGTCACACTCATGATTCAGTCCACATGATCTCTCACACTCATCACTGAGTCCACATCATCTGTCACACTCATCACCGAGTCCACATGCCCTATCACACTCATCACTGAGTCCACATCATCTCTCCCACTCATGACTGAGTCCACATCATCTGTCACACTCATCACCTAGTCCACATCATCTGTCACACTCATGACTGAGTCCACATCATCTGTCACTCTCATCACCGAGTCCACATCATCTGTCACACTCATCACCGTGCCCACATCATCTATCACACTCTTCACTGAGTCCACATCATGTCACACTCATCACCGAGTCCACATCCCCTATCACACTCATCACTGAGTCCACATCATCTTTCACACTCATCACTGAGTCCACATCATCTGTCACACTCATCACCGAGTCCACATCATCTGTCACACTCATCACTGAGTCCACATCATCTGTCACACTCATCACCTAGTCCACATCATCTGTCACACTCATGACTGAGTCCACATCATCTGTCACTCTCATCACCGAGTCCACATCATCTGTCACACTCATCACTGAGTCCACATCATCTGTCACACTCATCACCGAGTCCACGTCATCTGTCACAGTCATCACCGAGTCCACATCATCTGTCACGCTCATCACTGAGTCCACATCATCTGTCACACTCATCACTGAGTCCACATCATCTGTCACACTCATCACCGAGTCCACATCATCTGTCACACTCATCACTGACTCCACATCATCTCTCACACTCATCACTGAGTCCACATAATCTGTCACACTCATCACCGAGTCCACATCATCTGTCACACTCATCACTGAGTCCACATCATCTGTCACACTCATCACCGAGTCCACATTCCCTATCACACTCATCACCAAGTCCACATCATCTGTCACACTCATCACTGAGTCCACATCATCTGTCATGCTCATCACTGAGTCCACATCATCTCTCACACTCATCACTGAGTCCACATCATCTCTCACACTCATCACCAAGTCCACATCATCTATCACACTTATCACTGAGTCCACATCATGTCACGCTCATCACCGAGTTCACATCCCCTATCACACTCATCACTGAGTCCACATCATCTCTCACACTCATCACTGAGTCCACATCATCTGTCACACTCATCACCGAGTCCAGATCATCTGTCACACTCATCACTGAGTCCACATAATCTGTCACACTCATGATTCAGTCCACATGATCTCTCACACTCATCACTGAGTCCACATCATCTGTCACACTCATCACCGAGTCCACATGCCCTATCACACTCATCACTGAGTCCACATCATCTCTCCCACTCATGACTGAGTCCACATCATCTGTCACACTCATCACCTAGTCCACATCATCTGTCACACTCATGACTGAGTCCACATCATCTGTCACTCTCATCACCGAGTCCACATCATCTGTCACACTCATCACCGTGCCCACATCATCTATCACACTCTTCACTGAGTCCACATCATGTCACACTCATCACCGAGTCCACATCCCCTATCACACTCATCACTGAGTCCACATCATCTTTCACACTCATCACTGAGTCCACATCATCTGTCACACTCATCACCGAGTCCACATCATCTGTCACACTCATCACTGAGTCCACATCATCTGTCACACTCATCACCTAGTCCACATCATCTGTCACACTCATGACTGAGTCCACATCATCTGTCACTCTCATCACCGAGTCCACATCATCTGTCACACTCATCACTGAGTCCACATCATCTGTCACACTCATCACCGAGTCCACGTCATCTGTCACAGTCATCACCGAGTCCACATCATCTGTCACGCTCATCACTGAGTCCACATCATCTGTCACACTCATCACTGAGTCCACATCATCTGTCACACTCATCACCGAGTCCACATCATCTGTCACACTCATCACTGACTCCACATCATCTCTCACACTCATCACTGAGTCCACATAATCTGTCACACTCATCACCGAGTCCACATCATCTGTCACACTCATCACTGAGTCCACATCATCTGTCACACTCATCACCGAGTCCACATTCCCTATCACACTCATCACCAAGTCCACATCATCTGTCACACTCATCACTGAGTCCACATCATCTGTCATGCTCATCACTGAGTCCAGATCATCTCTCACACTCATCACTGAGTCCACATCATCTCTCACACTCATCACCAAGTCCACATTATCTATCACACTCATCACTGAGTCCACATCATGTCACGCTCATCACCGAGTCCACATCCCCTATCACACTCATCACTGAGTCCACATCATCTCTCAAACTCATCACTGAGTCCACATCATCTGTCACACTCATCACCGAGTCCACATCATCTGTCACACTCTTCACTGAGTCCACATCATCTGTCACACTCATGATTCAGTCCACATCATCTCTCACACTCATCACTGAATCCACATCATCTGTCACACTCATCACCGAGTCCACATCATCTGTCAGCCTCATCACCGAGTCCACATCATATGTCACACTCATCACTGAGTCCACATAATCTGTCACACTCATGATTCAGTCCACATCATCTCTCACACTCATCACTGAGTCCACATCATCTGTCACACTCATCACCGAGTCCACATGCCCTATCACACTCATCACTGAGTCCACATCATCTCTCCCACTCATGACTGAGTCCACATCATCTGTCACACTCATCACCGAGTCCACATCATCTGTCAAACTCCTGACTGAGTCCACATCATCTGTCACTCTCATCACCGAGTCCACATCATCTGTCACACTCATCACCGTGCCCACATCATCTATCACACTCTTCACTGAGTCCACATCATGTCACACTCATCACCGAGTCCACATCCCCTATCACACTCATCACTGAGTCCACATCATCTGTAACACTCATCACCGAGTCCACATCATCTGTCACACTCATCACTAAGTCCACATCATCTGTCACAGTCATCACCGAGTCCACATCATCTGTCACACTCATCACCGAGTCCACGTCATCTGTCACAGTCATCACCGAGTCCACATCATCTGTCACGCTCATCACTGAGTCCACATCATCTGTCACACTTATCACCGAGTCCACATCATCTGTCACACTCATCACTGACTCCACATCATCTCTCACACTCATCACTGAGTCCACATAATCTGTCACACTCATCACCGAGTCCACATCATCTGTCACACTCATCACTGAGTCCACATCATCTGTCACACTCATCACCGAGTCCACATTCCCTATCACACTCATCACCAAGTCGACATCATCTGTCACACTCATCACTGAGTCCACATCATCTCTCACACTCATCACCGAGTCCATATTCCCTATCACACTCATCACCAAGTCCACATCATCTGTCATGCTCATCACTGAGTCCACATCATCTCTCACACTCATCACTGAGTCCACATCATCTCTCACACTCATCACCAAGTCCACATCATCTATCACACTCATCACTGTGTCCACATTCCCTATCACACTCATCACCAAGTCCACATCATCTGTCACACTCATCACTGAGTCCACATCATCTGTCACGCTCATCAATGAGTCCACATCATCTCTCACAATCATCACTGTGTCCACATCATCTGTCACACTCATCACCAAGTCCACATCCCCTATCACACTCATCACCAAGTCCACATCATCTGTCACACTCATCACTGAGTCCACATCATCTGTCACGCTCATCACTGAGTCCACATCATCTCTCACACTCATCACCAAGTCCACATCATCTATCACACTTATCACTGAGTCCACATCATGTCACGCTCATCACCGAGTTCACATCCCCTATCACACTCATCACTGAGTCCACATCATCTCTCACACTCATCACTGAGTCCACATCATCTGTCACACTCATCACCGAGTCCACATGCCCTATCACACTCATCACTGAGTCCACATCATCTCTCCCACTCATGACTGAGTCCACATCATCTGTCACACTCATCACCTAGTCCACATCATCTGTCACACTCATGACTGAGTCCACATCATCTGTCACTCTCATCACCGAGTCCACATCATCTGTCACACTCATCACCGTGCCCACATCATCTATCACACTCTTCACTGAGTCCACATCATGTCACACTCATCACCGAGTCCACATCCCCTATCACACTCATCACTGAGTCCACATCATCTTTCACACTCATCACTGAGTCCACATCATCTGTCACACTCATCACCGAGTCCACATCATCTGTCACACTCATCACTGAGTCCACATCATCTGTCACACTCATCACCTAGTCCACATCATCTGTCACACTCATGACTGAGTCCACATCATCTGTCACTCTCATCACCGAGTCCACATCATCTGTCACACTCATCACTGAGTCCACATCATCTGTCACACTCATCACCGAGTCCACGTCATCTGTCACAGTCATCACCGAGTCCACATCATCTGTCACGCTCATCACTGAGTCCACATCATCTGTCACACTCATCACTGAGTCCACATCATCTGTCACACTCATCACCGAGTCCACATCATCTGTCACACTCATCACTGACTCCACATCATCTCTCACACTCATCACTGAGTCCACATAATCTGTCACACTCATCACCGAGTCCACATCATCTGTCACACTCATCACTGAGTCCACATCATCTGTCACACTCATCACCGAGTCCACATTCCCTATCACACTCATCACCAAGTCCACATCATCTGTCACACTCATCACTGAGTCCACATCATCTGTCATGCTCATCACTGAGTCCACATCATCTCTCACACTCATCACTGAGTCCACATCATCTCTCACACTCATCACCAAGTCCACATTATCTATCACACTCATCACTGAGTCCACATCATGTCACGCTCATCACCGAGTCCACATCCCCTATCACACTCATCACTGAGTCCACATCATCTCTCAAACTCATCACTGAGTCCACATCATCTGTCACACTCATCACCGAGTCCACATCATCTGTCACACTCTTCACTGAGTCCAGATCATCTGTCACACTCATGATTCAGTCCACATCATCTCTCACACTCATCACTGAATCCACATCATCTGTTACACTCATCACCGAGTCCACATCATCTGTCAGCCTCATCACCGAGTCCACATCATATGTCACACTCATCACTGAGTCCACATAATCTGTCACACTCATGATTCTGTCCACATCATCTCTCACACTCATCACTGAGTCCACATCATCTGTCACACTCATCACCGAGTCCACATGCCCTATCACACTCATCACTGAGTCCACATCATCTCTCCCACTCATGACTGAGTCCACATCATCTGTCACACTCATCACCGAGTCCACATCATCTGTCAAACTCCTGACTGAGTCCACATCATCTGTCACTCTCATCACCGAGTCCACATCATCTGTCACACTCATCACCGTGCCCACATCATCTATCACACTCTTCACTGAGTCCACATCATGTCACACTCATCACCGAGTCCACATCCCCTATCACACTCATCACTGAGTCCACATCATCTCTCACACTCATCACTGAGTCCACATCATCTGTCACACTCATCACCGAGTCCACATCATCTGTCACACTCATCACTAAGTCCACATCATCTGTCACAGTCATCACCGAGTCCACATCATCTGTCACACTCATCACCGAGTCCACGTCATCTGTCACAGTCATCACCGAGTCCACATCATCTGTCACGCTCATCACTGAGTCCACATCATCTGTCACACTTATCACCGAGTCCACATCATCTGTCACACTCATCACTGACTCCACATCATCTCTCACACTCATCACTGAGTCCACATAATCTGTCACACTCATCAGCGAGTCCACATCATCTGTCACACTCATCACTGAGTCCACATCATCTGTCACACTCATCACCGAGTCCACATTCCCTATCACACTCATCACCAAGTCGACATCATCTGTCACACTCATCACTGAGTCCACATCATCTCTCACACTCATCACCGAGTCCATATTCCCTATCACACTCATCACCAAGTCCACATCATCTGTCATGCTCATCACTGAGTCCACATCATCTCTCACACTCATCACTGAGTCCACATCATCTCTCACACTCATCACCATGTCCACATCATCTATCACACTCATCACTGTGTCCACATTCCCTATCACACTCATCACCAAGTCCACATCATCTGTCACACTCATCACTGAGTCCACATCATCTGTCACGCTCATCAATGAGTCCACATCATCTCTCACAATCATCACTGTGTCCACATCATCTGTCACACTCATCACCAAGTCCACATCCCCTATCACACTCATCACCAAGTCCACATCATCTGTCACACTCATCACTGAGTCCACATCATCTGTCACGCTCATCACTGAGTCCACATCATCTCTCACACTCATCACCAAGTCCACATCATCTATCACACTCATCACTGAGTCCACATCATGTCACGCTCATCACCGAGTTCACATCCCCTATCACACTCATCACTGAGTCCACATCATCTCTCACACTCATCACTGAGTCCACATCATCTGTCACACTCATCACCGAGTCCAGATCATCTGTCACACTCATCACTGAGTCCACATCATCTGTCACACTCATGATTCAGTCCACATCATCTCTTACACTCATCACTGAGTCCACATCATCTGTCAAACTCATCACTGAGTCCACATCATCTGTCACGCTCATCACTGAGTCCACATCATCTTTCACACTCATCACCAAGTCCACATCATCTATCACACTCATCACTGAGTCCACATCATGTCACGCTCATCACCGAGTTCACATCCCCTATCACACTCATCACTGAGTCCACATCATCTCTCACACTCATCACTGAGTCCACATCATCTGTCACACTCATCACCGAGTCCAGATCATCTGTCACACTCATCACTGAGTCCACATCATCTGTCACACTCATGATTCAGTCCACATCATCTCTTACACTCATCACTGAGTCCACATCATCTGTCACACTCATCACCGAGTCCACATGCCCTATCACACTCATCACTGAGTCCACATCATCTCTCCCACTCATGACTGAGTCCACATCATCTGTCACACTCATCACCGAGTCCACATCATCTGTCACACTCATCACTGGGTCCACATCATCTGTCACACTCATCACTGAGTCCACGTCATCTGTCACACTAATCACTGAGTCCACATCATCTCTCACACTCATCACCGAGTCCACATGCCCTATCACACTCATCACTGAGTCCACATCATCTCTCCCACTCATGACTGAGTCCACATCATCTGTCACACTCATCACCGAGTCCACATCATCTGTCACACTCATCACTGGGTCCACATCATCTCTCACACTCATCACTGAGTCCACATCATCTCTCACACTCATCACCGAGTCCACATTCCCTATCACACTCATCACCAAGTCCACATCATCTGTCACACTCATCACTGAGTCCACATCATCTGTCACGCTCATCAATGAGTCCACATCATCTCTCACAATCATCACTGTGTCCACATCATCTGTCACACTCATCACCAAGTCCACATCCCCTATCACACTCATCACCAAGTCCACATCATCTGTCACACTCATCACTGAGTCCACATCATCTGTCACGCTCATCACTGAGTCCACATCATCTCTCACACTCATCACCAAGTCCACATCATCTATCACACTCATCACTGAGTCCACATCATGTCACGCTCATCACCGAGTTCACATCCCCTATCACACTCATCACTGAGTCCTCATCATCTCTCACACTCATCACTGAGTCCACATCATCTGTCACACTCATCACCGAGTCCAGATCATCTGTCACACTCATCACTGAGTCCACATCATCTGTCACACTCATGATTCAGTCCACATCATCTCTCACACTCATCACTGAGTCCACATCATCTGTCACACTCATCACCGAGTCCACATGCCCTATCACACTCATCACTGAGTCCACATCATCTCTCCCACTCATGACTGAGTCCACATCATCTGTCACACTCATCACCTAGTCCACATCATCTGTCACACTCATCACTGACTCCACATCATCTGTCACTCTCATCACCGAGTCCACATCATCTGTCACACTCATCACCGTGCCCACATCATCTATCACACTCTTCACGGAGTCCACATCATGTCACACTCATCACCGAGTCCACATCCCCTATCACACTCATCACTGAGTCCACATCATCTTTCACACTCATCACTGAGTCCACATCATCTGTCATGCTCATCACTGAGTCCACATCATCTCTCACACTCATCACTGAGTCCACATCATCTCTCACACTCATCACCAAGTCCACATCATCTATCACACTCATCACTGTGTCCACATTCCCTATCACACTCATCACCAAGTCCACATCATCTGTCACACTCATCACTGAGTCCACATCATCTGTCACGCTCATCAATGAGTCCACATCATCTCTCACACTCATCACCAAGTCCACATCATCTATCACACTCATCACTGAGTCCACATCATGTCACGCTCATCACCGAGTTCACATCCCCTATCACACTCATCACTGAGTCCACATCATCTCTCACACTCATCACTGAGTCCACATCATCTGTCACACTCATCAACGAGTCCAGATCATCTGTCACACTCATCACTGAGTCCACATCATCTGTCACACTCATGATTCAGTCCACATCATCTCTTACACTCATCACTGAGTCCACATCATCTGTCACACTCATCACTGAGTCCACATCATCTGTCACGCTCATCACTGAGTCCACATCATCTTTCACACTCATCACCAAGTCCACATCATCTATCACACTCATCACTGAGTCCACATCATGTCACGCTCATCACCGAGTTCACATCCCCTATCAAACTCATCACTGAGTCCACATCATCTCTCACACTCATCACTGAGTCCACATCATCTGTCACACTCATCACCGAGTCCAGATCATCTGTCACACTCATCACTGAGTCCACATCATCTGTCACACTCATGATTCAGTCCACATCATCTCTTACACTCATCACTGAGTCCACATCATCTGTCACACTCATCACCGAGTCCACATGCCCTATCACACTCATCACTGAGTCCACATCATCTCTCCCACTCATGACTGAGTCCACATCATCTGTCACACTCATCACCGAGTCCACATCATCTGTCACACTCATCACTGGGTCCACATCATCTGTCACACTCATCACTGAGTCCACGTCATCTGTCACACTAATCACTGAGTCCACATCATCTCTCACACTCATCACCGAGTCCACATGCCCTATCACACTCATCACTGAGTCCACATCATCTCTCCCACTCATGACTGAGTCCACATCATCTGTCACACTCATCACCGAGTCCACAACATCTGTCACACTCATCACTGGGTCCACATCATCTCTCACACTCATCACTGAGTCCACATCATCTCTCACACTCATCACCGAGTCCACATTCCCTATCACACTCATCACCAAGTCCACATCATCTGTCACACTCATCACTGAGTCCACATCATCTGTCACGCTCATCAATGAGTCCACATCATCTCTCACAATCATCACTGTGTCCACATCATCTGTCACACTCATCACCAAGTCCACATCCCCTATCACACTCATCACCAAGTCCACATCATCTGTCACACTCATCACTGAGTCCACATCATCTGTCACGCTCATCACTGAGTCCACATCATCTCTCACACTCATCACCAAGTCCACATCATCTATCACACTCATCACTGAGTCCACATCATGTCACGCTCATCACCGAGTTCACATCCCCTATCACACTCATCACTGAGTCCTCATCATCTCTCACACTCATCACTGAGTCCACATCATCTGTCACACTCATCACCGAGTCCAGATCATCTGTCACACTCATCACTGAGTCCACATCATCTGTCACACTCATGATTCAGTCCACATCATCTCTCACACTCATCACTGAGTCCACATCATCTGTCACACTCATCACCGAGTCCACATGCCCTATCACACTCATCACTGAGTCCACATCATCTCTCCCACTCATGACTGAGTCCACATCATCTGTCACACTCATCACCTAGTCCACATCATCTGTCACACTCATCACTGACTCCACATCATCTGTCACTCTCATCACCGAGTCCACATCATCTGTCACACTCATCACCGTGCCCACATCATCTATCACACTCTTCACGGAGTCCACATCATGTCACACTCATCACCGAGTCCACATCCCCTATCACACTCATCACTGAGTCCACATCATCTTTCACACTCATCACTGAGTCCACATCATCTGTCACACTCATGACTGAGTCCACATCATCTGTCACACTCATCACTGAGTCCACATCATCTCTCACACTCATCACTGAGTCCACATCATCTTTCACACTCATCACTGAGTCCACATCATCTGTCACACTCATGATTCAGTCCACATCATCTCTCACACTCATCACTGAGTCCACATGCCCTATCACACTCATCACTGAGTCCACATCATCTCTCCCACTCATGACTGAGTCCACATCATCTGTCACACTCATCACCTAGTCCACATCATCTGTCACACTCATGACTGAGTCCACATCATCTGTCACTCTCATCACCGAGTCCACATCATCTGTCACACTCATCACCGTGCCCACATCATCTATCACACTCTTCACTGAGTCCACATCATGTCACACTCATCACCGAGTCCACATCCCCTATCACACTCATCACTGAGTCCACATCATCTTTCACACTCATCACTGAGTCCACATCATCTGTCACACTCATCACCGAGTCCACATCATCTGTCACACTCATCACTGAGTCCACATCATCTGTCACACTCATCACCTAGTCCACATCATCTGTCACACTCATGACTGAGTCCACATCATCTGTCACTCTCATCACCGAGTCCACATCATCTGTCACACTCATCACTGAGTCCACATCATCTGTCACACTCATCACCGAGTCCACGTCATCTGTCACAGTCATCACCGAGTCCACATCATCTGTCACGCTCATCACTGAGTCCACATCATCTGTCACACTCATCACTGAGTCCACATCATCTGTCACACTCATCACCGAGTCCACATCATCTGTCACACTCATCACTGACTCCACATCATCTCTCACACTCATCACTGAGTCCACATAATCTGTCACACTCATCACCGAGTCCACATCATCTGTCACACTCATCACTGAGTCCACATCATCTGTCACACTCATCACCGAGTCCATATTCCCTATCACACTCATCACCAAGTCCACATCATCTGTCACACTCATCACTGAGTCCACATCATCTGTCATGCTCATCACTGAGTCCACATCATCTCTCACACTCATCACTGAGTCCACATCATCTCTCACACTCATCACCAAGTCCACATTATCTATCACACTCATCACTGAGTCCACATCATGTCACGCTCATCACCGAGTCCACATCCCCTATCACACTCATCACTGAGTCCACATCATCTCTCACACTCATCACTGAGTCCACATCATCTGTCACACTCATCACCGAGTCCACATCATCTGTCACACTCTTCACTGAGTCCACATCATCTGTCACACTCATGATTCAGTCCACATCATCTGTCACAGTCATCACTGAATCCACATCATCTGTCACACTCATCACCGAGTCCACATCATCTGTCACACTCATCACCGAGTCCACATCATTTGTCACACTCATCACTGAGTCCACATAATCTGTCACACTCATGATTCAGTCCACATCATCTCTCACACTCATCACTGAGTCCACATCATCTGTCACACTCATCACCGAGTCCACATGCCCTATCACACTCATCTCTGAGTCCACATCATCTCTCCCACTCATGACTGAGTCCACATCATCTGTCACACTCATCACCGAGTCCACATCATCTGTCAAACTCCTGACTGAGTCCACATCATCTGTCACTCTCATCACCGAGTCCACATCATCTGTCACACTCATCACCGTGCCCACATCATCTATCACACTCTTCACTGAGTCCACATCATGTCACACTCATCACCGAGTCCACATCCCCTATCACACTCATCACTGAGTCCACATCATCTCTCACACTCATCACTGAGTCCACATCATCTGTCACACTCATCACCGAGTCCACATCATCTGTCACACTCATCACTAAGTCCACATCATCTGTCACAGTCATCACCGAGTCCACATCATCTGTCACACTCATCACCGAGTCCACGTCATCTGTCACAGTCATCACCGAGTCCACATCATCTGTCACGCTCATCACTGAGTCCACATCATCTGTCACACTTATCACCGAGTCCACATCATCTGTCACACTCATCACTGACTCCACATCATCTCTCACACTCATCACTGAGTCCACATAATCTGTCACACTCATCACCGAGTCCACATCATCTGTCACACTCATCACTGAGTCCACATCATCTGTCACACTCATCACCGAGTCCACATTCCCTATCACACTCATCACCAAGTCGACATCATCTGTCACACTCATCACTGAGTCCACATCATCTCTCACACTCATCACCGAGTCCATATTCCCTATCACACTCATCACCAAGTCCACATCATCTGTCATGCTCATCACTGAGTCCACATCATCTCTCACACTCATCACTGAGTCCACATCATCTCTCACACTCATCACCAAGTCCACATCATCTATCACACTCATCACTGTGTCCACATTCCCTATCACACTCATCACCAAGTCCACATAATCTGTCACACTCATCACCAAGTCCACATCATCTGTCACACTCATCACTGAGTCCACATCATCTGTCACACTCATCACCGAGTCCACATTCCCTATCACACTCATCACCAAGTCCACATCATCTGTCACACTCATCACTGAGTCCACATCATCTGTCATGCTCATCACTGAGTCCACATCATCTCTCACACTCATCACTGAGTCCACATCATCTGTCACACTCATCACCAAGTCCACATTATCTATCACACTCATCACTGAGTCCACATCATGTCACGCTCATCACCGAGTCCACATCCCCTATCACACTCATCACTGAGTCCACATCATCTCTCACACTCATCACTGAGTCCACATCATCTGTCACACTCATCACCGAGTCCACATCATCTGTCACACTCTTCACTGAGTCCACATCATCTGTCACACTCATGATTCAGTCCACATCATCTCTCACACTCATCACTGAATCCACATCATCTGTCACACTCATCACCGAGTCCACATCATCTGTCACACTCATCACCGAGTCCACATCATATGTCACACTCATCACTGAGTCCACATAATCTGTCACACTCATGATTCAGTCCACATCATCTCTCACACTCATCACTGAGTCAACATCATCTGTCACACTCATCACCGAGTCCACATGCCCTATCACACTCATCACTGAGTCCACATCATCTCTCTCACTCATGACTGAGTCCACATCATCTGTCACACTCATCACCGAGTCCACATCATCTGTCAAACTCCTGACTGAGTCCACATCATCTGTCACTCTCATCACCGAGTCCACATCATCTGTCACACTCATCACCGTGCCCACATCATCTATCACACTCTTCACTGAGTCCACATCATGTCACACTCATCACCGAGTCCACATCCCCTATCACACTCATCACTGAGTCCACATCATCTCTCACACTCATCACTGAGTCCACATCATCTGTCACACTCATCACCGAGTCCACATCATCTGTCACACTCATCACTAAGTCCACATCATCTGTCACAGTCATCACCGAGTCCACATCATCTGTCACACTCATCACCGAGTCCACGTCATCTGTCACAGTCATCACCGAGTCCACATCATCTGTCACGCTCATCACTGAGTCCACATCATCTGTCACACTTATCACCGAGTCCACATCATCTGTCACACTCATCACTGACTCCACATCATCTCTCACACTCATCACTGAGTCCACATAATCTGTCACACTCATCACCGAGTCCACATCATCTGTCACACTCATCACTGAGTCCACATCATCTGTCACACTCATCACCGAGTCCACATTCCCTATCACACTCATCACCAAGTCGACATCATCTGTCACACTCATCACTGAGTCCACATCATCTCTCACACTCATCACCGTGTCCATATTCCCTATCACACTCATCACCAAGTCCACATCATCTGTCATGCTCATCACTGAGTCCACATCATCTCTCACACTCATCACTGAGTCCACATCATCTCTCACACTCATCACCAAGTCCACATCATCTATCACACTCATCACTGTGTCCACATTCCCTATCACACTCATCACCAAGTCCACATCATCTGTCACACTCATCACTGAGTCCACATCATCTGTCACGCTCATCAATGAGTCCACATCATCTCTCACAATCATCACTGTGTCCACATCATCTGTCACACTCATCACCAAGTCCACATCCCCTATCACAATCATCACCAAGTCCACATCATCTGTCACGCTCATCACTGAGTCCACATCATCTCTCACACTCATCACCAAGTCCACATCATCTATCACATTCATCACTGAGTCCACATCATGTCACGCTCATCACCGAGTTCACATCCCCTATCACACTCATCACTGAGTCCACATCATCTCTCACACTCATCACTGAGTCCACATCATCTGTCACACTCATCACCGAGTCCAGATCATCTGTCACACTCATCACTGAGTCCACATCATCTGTCACACTCATGATTCAGTCCACATCATCTCTTACACTCATCACTGAGTCCACATCATCTGTCACACTCATCACCGAGTCCACATGCCCTATCACACTCATCACTGAGTCCACATCATCTCTCCCACTCATGACTGAGTCCACATCATCTGTCACACTCATCACCGAGTCCACATCATCTGTCACACTCATCACTGGGTCCACATCATCTGTCACACTCATCACTGAGTCCACGTCATCTGTCACACTAATCACTGAGTCCACATCATCTCTCACACTCATCACCGAGTCCACATGCCCTATCACACTCATCACTGAGTCCACATCATCTCTCCCACTCATGACTGAGTCCACATCATCTGTCACACTCATCACCGAGTCCACATCATCTGTCACACTTATCACTGGGTCCACATCATCTCTCACACTCATCACTGAGTCCACATCATCTCTCACACTCATCACCGAGTCCACATTCCCTATCACACTCATCACCAAGTCCACATCATCTGTCACACTCATCACTGAGTCCACATCATCTGTCACGCTCATCAATGAGTCCACATCATCTCTCACAATCATCACTGTGTCCACATCATCTGTCACACTCATCACCAAGTCCACATCCCCTATCACACTCATCACCAAGTCCACATCATCTGTCACACTCATCACTGAGTCCACATCATCTGTCACACTCATCACTGAGTCCACATCATCTGTCACGCTCATCAATGAGTCCACATCATCTCTCACAATCATCACTGTGTCCACATCATCTGTCACACTCATCACCAAGTCCACATCCCCTATCACACTCATCACCAAGTCCACATCATCTGTCACACTCATCACTGAGTCCACATCATCTGTCACGCTCATCACTGAGTCCACATCATCTCTCACACTCATCACCAAGTCCACATCATCTATCACATTCATCACTGAGTCCACATCATGTCACGCTCATCACCGAGTTCACATCCCCTATCACACTCATCACTGAGTCCACATCATCTCTCACACTCATCACTGAGTCCACATCATCTGTCACACTCATCACCGAGTCCAGATCATCTGTCACGCTCATCACTGAGTCCACATCATCTGTCACACTCATGATTCAGTCCACATCATCTCTTACACTCATCACTGAGTCCACATCATCTGTCACACTCATCACCGAGTCCACATGCCCTATCACACTCATCACTGAGTCCACATCATCTCTCCCACTCATGACTGAGTCCACATCATCTGTCACACTCATCACCGAGTCCACATCATCTGTCACACTCATCACTGGGTCCACATCATCTGTCACACTCATCACTGAGTCCACGTCATCTGTCACACTAATCACTGAGTCCACATCATCTCTCACACTCATCACCGAGTCCACATGCCCTATCACACTCATCACTGAGTCCACATCATCTCTCCCACTCATGACTGAGTCCACATCATCTGTCACACTCATCACCGAGTCCACATCATCTGTCACACTTATCACTGGGTCCACATCATCTCTCACACTCATCACTGAGTCCACATCATCTCTCACACTCATCACCGAGTCCACATTCCCTATCACACTCATCACCAAGTCCACATCATCTGTCACACTCATCACTGAGTCCACATCATCTGTCACGCTCATCAATGAGTCCACATCATCTCTCACAATCATCACTGTGTCCACATCATCTGTCACACTCATCACCAAGTCCACATCCCCTATCACACTCATCACCAAGTCCACATCATCTGTCACACTCATCACTGAGTCCACATCATCTGTCACGCTCATCACTGAGTCCACATCATCTCTCACACTCATCACCAAGTCCACATCATCTGTCACACTCATCACCGTGCCCACATCATCTATCACACTCTTCACGGAGTCCACATCATGTCACACTCATCACCGAGTCCACATCCCCTATCACACTCATCACTGAGTCCACATCATCTTTCACACTCATCACTGAGTCCACATCATCTGTCACACTCATGACTGAGTCCACATCATCTGTCACACTCATCACTGAGTCCACATCATCTCTCACACTCATCACTGAGTCCACATCATCTTTCACACTCATCACTGAGTCCACATCATCTGTCACACTCATGATTCAGTCCACATCATCTCTCACACTCATCACTGAGTCCACATGCCCTATCACACTCATCACTGAGTCCACATCATCTCTCCCACTCATGACTGAGTCCACATCATCTGTCACACTCATCACCTAGTCCACATCATCTGTCACACTCATGACTGAGTCCACATCATCTGTCACTCTCATCACCGAGTCCACATCATCTGTCACACTCATCACCGAGTCCACATGCCCTATCACACTCATCTCTGAGTCCACATCATCTCTCCCACTCATGACTGAGTCCACATCATCTGTCACACTCATCACCGAGTCCACATCATCTGTCAAACTCCTGACTGAGTCCACATCATCTGTCACTCTCATCACCGAGTCCACATCATCTGTCACACTCATCACCGTGCCCACATCATCTATCACACTCTTCACTGAGTCCAAATCATGTCACACTCATCACCGAGTCCACATCCCCTATCACACTCATCACTGAGTCCACATCATCTCTCACACTCATCACTGAGTCCACATCATCTGTCACACTCATCACCGAGTCCACATCATCTGTCACACTCATCACTAAGTCCACATCATCTGTCACAGTCATCACCGAGTCCACATCATCTGTCACACTCATCACCGAGTCCACGTCATCTGTCACAGTCATCACCGAGTCCACATCATCTGTCACGCTCATCACTGAGTCCACATCTTCTGTCACACTTATCACCGAGTCCACATCATCTGTCACACTCATCACTGACTCCACATCATCTCTCACACTCATCACTGAGTCCACATAATCTGTCACACTCATCACCGAGTCCACATCATCTGTCACACTCATCACTGAGTCCACATCATCTGTCACACTCATCACCGAGTCCACATTCCCTATCACACTCATCACCAAGTCGACATCATCTGTCACACTCATCACTGAGTCCACATCATCTCTCACACTCATCACCGTGTCCATATTCCCTATCACACTCATCACCAAGTCCACATCATCTGTCATGCTCATCACTGAGTCCACATCATCTCTCACACTCATCACTGAGTCCACATCATCTCTCACACTCATCACCAAGTCCACATCATCTATCACACTCATCACTGTGTCCACATTCCCTATCACACTCATCACCAAGTCCACATCATCTGTCACACTCATCACTGAGTCCACATCATCTGTCACGCTCATCAATGAGTCCACATCATCTCTCACAATCATCACTGTGTCCACATCATCTGTCACACTCATCACCAAGTCCACATCCCCTATCACAATCATCACCAAGTCCACATCATCTGTCACGCTCATCACTGAGTCCACATCATCTCTCACACTCATCACCAAGTCCACATCATCTATCACATTCATCACTGAGTCCACATCATGTCACGCTCATCACCGAGTTCACATCCCCTATCACACTCATCACTGAGTCCACATCATCTCTCACACTCATCACTGAGTCCACATCATCTGTCACACTCATCACCGAGTCCAGATCATCTGTCACACTCATCACTGAGTCCACATCATCTGTCACACTCATGATTCAGTCCACATCATCTCTTACACTCATCACTGAGTCCACATCATCTGTCACACTCATCACCGAGTCCACATGCCCTATCACACTCATCACTGAGTCCACATCATCTCTCCCACTCATGACTGAGTCCACATCATCTGTCACACTCATCACCGAGTCCACATCATCTGTCACACTCATCACTGGGTCCACATCATCTGTCACACTCATCACTGAGTCCACGTCATCTGTCACACTAATCACTGAGTCCACATCATCTCTCACACTCATCACCGAGTCCACATGCCCTATCACACTCATCACTGAGTCCACATCATCTCTCCCACTCATGACTGAGTCCACATCATCTGTCACACTCATCACCGAGTCCACATCATCTGTCACACTTATCACTGGGTCCACATCATCTCTCACACTCATCACTGAGTCCACATCATCTCTCACACTCATCACCGAGTCCACATTCCCTATCACACTCATCACCAAGTCCACATCATCTGTCACGCTCATCAATGAGTCCACATCATCTCTCACAATCATCACTGTGTCCACATCATCTGTCACACTCATCACCAAGTCCACATCCCCTATCACACTCATCACCAAGTCCACATCATCTGTCACACTCATCACTGAGTCCACATCATCTGTCACACTCATCACTGAGTCCACATCATCTGTCACGCTCATCAATGAGTCCACATCATCTCTCACAATCATCACTGTGTCCACATCATCTGTCACACTCATCACCAAGTCCACATCCCCTATCACACTCATCACCAAGTCCACATCATCTGTCACACTCATCACTGAGTCCACATCATCTGTCACGCTCATCACTGAGTCCACATCATCTCTCACACTCATCACCAAGTCCACATCATCTATCACATTCATCACTGAGTCCACATCATGTCACGCTCATCACCGAGTTCACATCCCCTATCACACTCATCACTGAGTCCACATCATCTCTCACACTCATCACTGAGTCCACATCATCTGTCACACTCATCACCGAGTCCAGATCATCTGTCACGCTCATCACTGAGTCCACATCATCTGTCACACTCATGATTCAGTCCACATCATCTCTTACACTCATCACTGAGTCCACATCATCTGTCACACTCATCACCGAGTCCACATGCCCTATCACACTCATCACTGAGTCCACATCATCTCTCCCACTCATGACTGAGTCCACATCATCTGTCACACTCATCACCGAGTCCACATCATCTGTCACACTCATCACTGGGTCCACATCATCTGTCACACTCATCACTGAGTCCACGTCATCTGTCACACTAATCACTGAGTCCACATCATCTCTCACACTCATCACCGAGTCCACATGCCCTATCACACTCATCACTGAGTCCACATCATCTCTCCCACTCATGACTGAGTCCACATCATCTGTCACACTCATCACCGAGTCCACATCATCTGTCACACTTATCACTGGGTCCACATCATCTCTCACACTCATCACTGAGTCCACATCATCTCTCACACTCATCACCGAGTCCACATTCCCTATCACACTCATCACCAAGTCCACATCATCTGTCACACTCATCACTGAGTCCACATCATCTGTCACGCTCATCAATGAGTCCACATCATCTCTCACAATCATCACTGTGTCCACATCATCTGTCACACTCATCACCAAGTCCACATCCCCTATCACACTCATCACCAAGTCCACATCATCTGTCACACTCATCACTGAGTCCACATCATCTGTCACGCTCATCACTGAGTCCACATCATCTCTCACACTCATCACCAAGTCCACATCATCTGTCACACTCATCACCGTGCCCACATCATCTATCACACTCTTCACGGAGTCCACATCATGTCACACTCATCACCGAGTCCACATGCCCTATCACACTCATCACTGAGTCCACATCATCTCTCCCACTCATGACTGAGTCCACATCATCTGTCACACTCATCACCGAGTCCACATCATCTGTCACACTTATCACTGGGTCCACATCATCTCTCACACTCATCACTGAGTCCACATCATCTCTCACACTCATCACCGAGTCCACATTCCCTATCACACTCATCACCAAGTCCACATCATCTGTCACACTCATCACTGAGTCCACATCATCTGTCACGCTCATCAATGAGTCCACATCATCTCTCACAATCATCACTGTGTCCACATCATCTGTCACACTCATCACCAAGTCCACATCCCCTATCACACTCATCACCAAGTCCACATCATCTGTCACACTCATCACTGAGTCCACATCATCTGTCACACTCATCACTGAGTCCACATCATCTGTCACGCTCATCAATGAGTCCACATCATCTCTCACAATCATCACTGTGTCCACATCATCTGTCACACTCATCACCAAGTCCACATCCCCTATCACACTCATCACCAAGTCCACATCATCTGTCACACTCATCACTGAGTCCACATCATCTGTCACGCTCATCACTGAGTCCACATCATCTCTCACACTCATCACCAAGTCCACATCATCTATCACATTCATCACTGAGTCCACATCATGTCACGCTCATCACCGAGTTCACATCCCCTATCACACTCATCACTGAGTCCACATCATCTCTCACACTCATCACTGAGTCCACATCATCTGTCACACTCATCACCGAGTCCAGATCATCTGTCACGCTCATCACTGAGTCCACATCATCTGTCACACTCATGATTCAGTCCACATCATCTCTTACACTCATCACTGAGTCCACATCATCTGTCACACTCATCACCGAGTCCACATGCCCTATCACACTCATCACTGAGTCCACATCATCTCTCCCACTCATGACTGAGTCCACATCATCTGTCACACTCATCACCGAGTCCACATCATCTGTCACACTCATCACTGGGTCCACATCATCTGTCACACTCATCACTGAGTCCACGTCATCTGTCACACTAATCACTGAGTCCACATCATCTCTCACACTCATCACCGAGTCCACATGCCCTATCACACTCATCACTGAGTCCACATCATCTCTCCCACTCATGACTGAGTCCACATCATCTGTCACACTCATCACCGAGTCCACATCATCTGTCACACTTATCACTGGGTCCACATCATCTCTCACACTCATCACTGAGTCCACATCATCTCTCACACTCATCACCGAGTCCACATTCCCTATCACACTCATCACCAAGTCCACATCATCTGTCACACTCATCACTGAGTCCACATCATCTGTCACGCTCATCAATGAGTCCACATCATCTCTCACAATCATCACTGTGTCCACATCATCTGTCACACTCATCACCAAGTCCACATCCCCTATCACACTCATCACCAAGTCCACATCATCTGTCACACTCATCACTGAGTCCACATCATCTGTCACGCTCATCACTGAGTCCACATCATCTCTCACACTCATCACCAAGTCCACATCATCTGTCACACTCATCACCGTGCCCACATCATCTATCACACTCTTCACGGAGTCCACATCATGTCACACTCATCACCGAGTCCACATCCCCTATCACACTCATCACTGAGTCCACATCATCTTTCACACTCATCACTGAGTCCACATCATCTGTCACACTCATGACTGAGTCCACATCATCTGTCACACTCATCACTGAGTCCACATCATCTCTCACACTCATCACTGAGTCCACATCATCTTTCACACTCATCACTGAGTCCACATCATCTGTCACACTCATGATTCAGTCCACATCATCTCTCACACTCATCACTGAGTCCACATGCCCTATCACACTCATCACTGAGTCCACATCATCTCTCCCACTCATGACTGAGTCCACATCATCTGTCACACTCATCACCTAGTCCACATCATCTGTCACACTCATGACTGAGTCCACATCATCTGTCACTCTCATCACCGAGTCCACATCATCTGTCACACTCATCACCGAGTCCACATGCCCTATCACACTCATCTCTGAGTCCACATCATCTCTCCCACTCATGACTGAGTCCACATCATCTGTCACACTCATCACCGAGTCCACATCATCTGTCAAACTCCTGACTGAGTCCACATCATCTGTCACTCTCATCACCGAGTCCACATCATCTGTCACACTCATCACCGTGCCCACATCATCTATCACACTCTTCACTGAGTCCAAATCATGTCACACTCATCACCGAGTCCACATCCCCTATCACACTCATCACTGAGTCCACATCATCTCTCACACTCATCACTGAGTCCACATCATCTGTCACACTCATCACCGAGTCCACATCATCTGTCACACTCATCACTAAGTCCACATCATCTGTCACAGTCATCACCGAGTCCACATCATCTGTCACACTCATCACCGAGTCCACGTCATCTGTCACAGTCATCACCGAGTCCACATCATCTGTCACGCTCATCACTGAGTCCACATCTTCTGTCACACTTATCACCGAGTCCACATCATCTGTCACACTCATCACTGACTCCACATCATCTCTCACACTCATCACTGAGTCCACATAATCTGTCACACTCATCACCGAGTCCACATCATCTGTCACACTCATCACTGAGTCCACATCATCTGTCACACTCATCACCGAGTCCACATTCCCTATCACACTCATCACCAAGTCGACATCATCTGTCACACTCATCACTGAGTCCACATCATCTCTCACACTCATCACCGTGTCCATATTCCCTATCACACTCATCACCAAGTCCACATCATCTGTCATGCTCATCACTGAGTCCACATCATCTCTCACACTCATCACTGAGTCCACATCATCTCTCACACTCATCACCAAGTCCACATTATCTATCACACTCATCACTGTGTCCACATTCCCTATCACACTCATCACCAAGTCCACATCATCTGTCACACTCATCACTGAGTCCACATCATCTGTCACGCTCATCAATGAGTCCACATCATCTCTCACAATCATCACTGTGTCCACATCATCTGTCACACTCATCACCAAGTCCACATCCCCTATCACAATCATCACCAAGTCCACATCATCTGTCACGCTCATCACTGAGTCCACATCATCTCTCACACTCATCACCAAGTCCACATCATCTATCACATTCATCACTGAGTCCACATCATGTCACGCTCATCACCGAGTTCACATCCCCTATCACACTCATCACTGAGTCCACATCATCTCTCACACTCATCACTGAGTCCACATCATCTGTCACACTCATCACCGAGTCCAGATCATCTGTCACACTCATCACTGAGTCCACATCATCTGTCACACTCATGATTCAGTCCACATCATCTCTTACACTCATCACTGAGTCCACATCATCTGTCACACTCATCACCGAGTCCACATGCCCTATCACACTCATCACTGAGTCCACATCATCTCTCCCACTCATGACTGAGTCCACATCATCTGTCACACTCATCACCGAGTCCACATCATCTGTCACACTCATCACTGGGTCCACATCATCTGTCACACTCATCACTGAGTCCACGTCATCTGTCACACTAATCACTGAGTCCACATCATCTCTCACACTCATCACCGAGTCCACATGCCCTATCACACTCATCACTGAGTCCACATCATCTCTCCCACTCATGACTGAGTCCACATCATCTGTCACACTCATCACCGAGTCCACATCATCTGTCACACTTATCACTGGGTCCACATCATCTCTCACACTCATCACTGAGTCCACATCATCTCTCACACTCATCACCGAGTCCACATTCCCTATCACACTCATCACCAAGTCCACATCATCTGTCACACTCATCACTGAGTCCACATCATCTGTCACGCTCATCAATGAGTCCACATCATCTCTCACAATCATCACTGTGTCCACATCATCTGTCACACTCATCACCAAGTCCACATCCCCTATCACACTCATCACCAAGTCCACATCATCTGTCACACTCATCACTGAGTCCACATCATCTGTCACACTCATCACTGAGTCCACATCATCTGTCACGCTCATCAATGAGTCCACATCATCTCTCACAATCATCACTGTGTCCACATCATCTGTCACACTCATCACCAAGTCCACATCCCCTATCACACTCATCACCAAGTCCACATCATCTGTCACACTCATCACTGAGTCCACATCATCTGTCACGCTCATCACTGAGTCCACATCATCTCTCACACTCATCACCAAGTCCACATCATCTATCACATTCATCACTGAGTCCACATCATGTCACGCTCATCACCGAGTTCACATCCCCTATCACACTCATCACTGAGTCCACATCATCTCTCACACTCATCACTGAGTCCACATCATCTGTCACACTCATCACCGAGTCCAGATCATCTGTCACGCTCATCACTGAGTCCACATCATCTGTCACACTCATGATTCAGTCCACATCATCTCTTACACTCATCACTGAGTCCACATCATCTGTCACACTCATCACCGAGTCCACATGCCCTATCACACTCATCACTGAGTCCACATCATCTCTCCCACTCATGACTGAGTCCACATCATCTGTCACACTCATCACCGAGTCCACATCATCTGTCACACTCATCACTGGGTCCACATCATCTGTCACACTCATCACTGAGTCCACGTCATCTGTCACACTAATCACTGAGTCCACATCATCTCTCACACTCATCACCGAGTCCACATGCCCTATCACACTCATCACTGAGTCCACATCATCTCTCCCACTCATGACTGAGTCCACATCATCTGTCACACTCATCACCGAGTCCACATCATCTGTCACACTTATCACTGGGTCCACATCATCTCTCACACTCATCACTGAGTCCACATCATCTCTCACACTCATCACCGAGTCCACATTCCCTATCACACTCATCACCAAGTCCACATCATCTGTCACACTCATCACTGAGTCCACATCATCTGTCACGCTCATCAATGAGTCCACATCATCTCTCACAATCATCACTGTGTCCACATCATCTGTCACACTCATCACCAAGTCCACATCCCCTATCACACTCATCACCAAGTCCACATCATCTGTCACACTCATCACTGAGTCCACATCATCTGTCACGCTCATCACTGAGTCCACATCATCTCTCACACTCATCACCAAGTCCACATCATCTGTCACACTCATCACCGTGCCCACATCATCTATCACACTCTTCACGGAGTCCACATCATGTCACACTCATCACCGAGTCCACATCCCCTATCACACTCATCACTGAGTCCACATCATCTTTCACACTCATCACTGAGTCCACATCATCTGTCACACTCATGACTGAGTCCACATCATCTGTCACACTCATCACTGAGTCCACATCATCTCTCACACTCATCACTGAGTCCACATCATCTTTCACACTCATCACTGAGTCCACATCATCTGTCACACTCATGATTCAGTCCACATCATCTCTCACACTCATCACTGAGTCCACATGCCCTATCACACTCATCACTGAGTCCACATCATCTCTCCCACTCATGACTGAGTCCACATCATCTGTCACACTCATCACCTAGTCCACATCATCTGTCACACTCATGACTGAGTCCACATCATCTGTCACTCTCATCACCGAGTCCACATCATCTGTCACACTCATCACCGAGTCCACATGCCCTATCACACTCATCTCTGAGTCCACATCATCTCTCCCACTCATGACTGAGTCCACATCATCTGTCACACTCATCACCGAGTCCACATCATCTGTCAAACTCCTGACTGAGTCCACATCATCTGTCACTCTCATCACCGAGTCCACATCATCTGTCACACTCATCACCGTGCCCACATCATCTATCACACTCTTCACTGAGTCCAAATCATGTCACACTCATCACCGAGTCCACATCCCCTATCACACTCATCACTGAGTCCACATCATCTCTCACACTCATCACTGAGTCCACATCATCTGTCACACTCATCACCGAGTCCACATCATCTGTCACACTCATCACTAAGTCCACATCATCTGTCACAGTCATCACCGAGTCCACATCATCTGTCACACTCATCACCGAGTCCACGTCATCTGTCACAGTCATCACCGAGTCCACATCATCTGTCACGCTCATCACTGAGTCCACATCTTCTGTCACACTTATCACCGAGTCCACATCATCTGTCACACTCATCACTGACTCCACATCATCTCTCACACTCATCACTGAGTCCACATAATCTGTCACACTCATCACCGAGTCCACATCATCTGTCACACTCATCACTGAGTCCACATCATCTGTCACACTCATCACCGAGTCCACATTCCCTATCACACTCATCACCAAGTCGACATCATCTGTCACACTCATCACTGAGTCCACATCATCTCTCACACTCATCACCGAGTCCATATTCCCTATCACACTCATCACCAAGTCCACATCATCTGTCATGCTCATCACTGAGTCCACATCATCTGTCACGCTCATCACTGAGTCCACATCATCTCTCACACTCATCACCAAGTCCACATCATCTATCACATTCATCACTGAGTCCACATCATGTCACGCTCATCACCGAGTTCACATCCCCTATCACACTCATCACTGAGTCCACATCATCTCTCACACTCATCACTGAGTCCACATCATCTGTCACACTCATCACCGAGTCCAGATCATCTGTCACGCTCATCACTGAGTCCACATCATCTGTCACACTCATGATTCAGTCCACATCATCTCTTACACTCATCACTGAGTCCACATCATCTGTCACACTCATCACCGAGTCCACATGCCCTATCACACTCATCACTGAGTCCACATCATCTCTCCCACTCATGACTGAGTCCACATCATCTGTCACACTCATCACCGAGTCCACATCATCTGTCACACTCATCACTGGGTCCACATCATCTGTCACACTCATCACTGAGTCCACGTCATCTGTCACACTAATCACTGAGTCCACATCATCTCTCACACTCATCACCGAGTCCACATGCCCTATCACACTCATCACTGAGTCCACATCATCTCTCCCACTCATGACTGAGTCCACATCATCTGTCACACTCATCACCGAGTCCACATCATCTGTCACACTTATCACTGGGTCCACATCATCTCTCACACTCATCACTGAGTCCACATCATCTCTCACACTCATCACCGAGTCCACATTCCCTATCACACTCATCACCAAGTCCACATCATCTGTCACACTCATCACTGAGTCCACATCATCTGTCACGCTCATCAATGAGTCCACATCATCTCTCACAATCATCACTGTGTCCACATCATCTGTCACACTCATCACCAAGTCCACATCCCCTATCACACTCATCACCAAGTCCACATCATCTGTCACACTCATCACTGAGTCCACATCATCTGTCACGCTCATCACTGAGTCCACATCATCTCTCACACTCATCACCAAGTCCACATCATCTGTCACACTCATCACCGTGCCCACATCATCTATCACACTCTTCACGGAGTCCACATCATGTCACACTCATCACCGAGTCCACATCCCCTATCACACTCATCACTGAGTCCACATCATCTTTCACACTCAACACTGAGTCCACATCATCTGTCACACTCATGACTGAGTCCACATCATCTGTCACACTCATCACTGAGTCCACATCATCTCTCACACTCATCACTGAGTCCACATCATCTTTCACACTCATCACTGAGTCCACATCATCTGTCACACTCATGATTCAGTCCACATCATCTCTCACACTCATCACTGAGTCCACATGCCCTATCACACTCATCACTGAGTCCACATCATCTCTCCCACTCATGACTGAGTCCACATCATCTGTCACACTCATCACCTAGTCCACATCATCTGTCACACTCATGACTGAGTCCACATCATCTGTCACTCTCATCACCGAGTCCACATCATCTGTCACACTCATCACCGAGTCCACATGCCCTATCACACTCATCTCTGAGTCCACATCATCTCTCCCACTCATGACTGAGTCCACATCATCTGTCACACTCATCACCGAGTCCACATCATCTGTCAAACTCCTGACTGAGTCCACATCATCTGTCACTCTCATCACCGAGTCCACATCATCTGTCACACTCATCACCGTGCCCACATCATCTATCACACTCTTCACTGAGTCCAAATCATGTCACACTCATCACCGAGTCCACATCCCCTATCACACTCATCACTGAGTCCACATCATCTCTCACACTCATCACTGAGTCCACATCATCTGTCACACTCATCACCGAGTCCACATCATCTGTCACACTCATCACTAAGTCCACATCATCTGTCACAGTCATCACCGAGTCCACATCATCTGTCACACTCATCACCGAGTCCACGTCATCTGTCACAGTCATCACCGAGTCCACATCATCTGTCACGCTCATCACTGAGTCCACATCTTCTGTCACACTTATCACCGAGTCCACATCATCTGTCACACTCATCACTGACTCCACATCATCTCTCACACTCATCACTGAGTCCACATAATCTGTCACACTCATCACCGAGTCCACATCATCTGTCACACTCATCACTGAGTCCACATCATCTGTCACACTCATCACCGAGTCCACATTCCCTATCACACTCATCACCAAGTCGACATCATCTGTCACACTCATCACTGAGTCCACATCATCTCTCACACTCATCACCGAGTCCATATTCCCTATCACACTCATCACCAATTCCACATCATCTGTCATGCTCATCACTGAGTCCACATCATCTCTCACACTCATCACTGAGTCCACATCATCTCTCACACTCATCACCAAGTCCACATTATCTATCACACTCATCACTGAGTCCACATCATGTCACGCTCATCACCGAGTCCACATCCCCTATCACACTCATCACTGAGTCCACATCATCTCTCACACTCATCACTGAGTCCACATCATCTGTCACACTCATCACCGAGTCCACATCATCTGTCACACTCTTCACTGAGTCCACATCATGTCACGCTCATCACCGAGTCCACATCCCCTATCACACTCATCACTGAGTCCACATCATCTCTCACACTCATCACTGAGTCCACATCATCTCTCACACTCATCACCGAGTCCACATGCCCTATCACACTCATCACTGAGTCCACATCATCTCTCCCACTCATGACTGAGTCCACATCATCTGTCACACTCATCACCGAGTCCACATCATCTGTCACACTCATCACTGGGTCCACATCATCTCTCACACTCATCACTGAGTCCACATCATCTCTCACACTCATCACCGAGTCCACATTCCCTATCACACTCATCACCAAGTCCACATCATCTGTCACACTCATCACTGAGTCCACATCATCTGTCACGCTCATCAATGAGTCCACATCATCTCTCACAATCATCACTGTGTCCACATCATCTGTCACTCTCATCACCAAGTCCACATCCCCTATCACACTCATCACCAAGTCCACATCATCTGTCACACTCATCACTGAGTCCACATCATCTGTCACGCTCATCACTGAGTCCACATCATCTCTCACACTCATCACCAAGTCCACATCATCTATCACACTCATCACTGAGTCCACATCATGTCACGCTCATCACCGAGTTCACATCCCCTATCACACTCATCACTGAGTCCTCATCATCTCTCACACTCATCACTGAGTCCACATCATCTGTCACACTCATCACCGAGTCCAGATCATCTGTCACACTCATCACTGAGTCCACATCATCTGTCACACTCATGATTCAGTCCACATCATCTCTCACACTCATCACTGAGTCCACATCATCTGTCACACTCATCACCGAGTCCACATGCCCTATCACACTCATCACTGAGTCCACATCATCTCTCCCACTCATGACTGAGTCCACATCATCTGTCACACTCATCACCTAGTCCACATCATCTGTCACACTCATCACTGACTCCACATCATCTGTCACTCTCATCACCGAGTCCACATCATCTGTCACACTCATCACCGTGCCCACATCATCTATCACACTCTTCACGGAGTCCACATCATGTCACACTCATCACCGAGTCCACATCCCCTATCACACTCATCACTGAGTCCACATCATCTTTCACACTCATCACTGAGTCCACATCATCTGTCACACTCATGACTGAGTCCACATCATCTGTCACACTCATCACTGAGTCCACATCATCTCTCACACTCATCACTGAGTCCACATCATCTTTCACACTCATCACTGAGTCCACATCATCTGTCACACTCATGATTCAGTCCACATCATCTCTCACACTCATCACTGAGTCCACATCATCTCTCACACTCATCACTGAGTCCACATCATCTGTCACACTCATCACCGAGTCCACATCATCTGTCACACTCTTCACTGAGTCCACATCATCTGTCAAACTCATGATTCAGTCCACATCATCTCTCACACTCATCACTGAATCCACATCATCTGTCACACTCATCACCGAGTCCAAATCATCTGTCACACTCATCACCGAGTCCACATCATATGTTACACTCATCACTGAGTCCACATAATCTGTCACACTCATGATTCAGTCCACATCATCTCTCACACTCATCACTGAGTCCACATCATCTGTCACACTCATCACCGAGTCCACATGCCCTATCACACTCATCACTGAGTCCACATCATCTCTCCCACTCATGACTGAGTCCACATCATCTGTCACACTCATCACCGAGTCCACATCATCTGTCAAACTCCTGACTGAGTCCACATCATCTGTCACTCTCATCACCGAGTCCACATCATCTGTCACACTCATCACCGTGCCCACATCATCTATCACACTCTTCACTGAGTCCACATCATGTCACACTCATCACCGAGTCCACATCCCCTATCACACTCATCACTGAGTCCACATCATCTCTCACACTCATCACTGAGTCCACATCATCTGTCACACTCATCACCGAGTCCACATCATCTGTCACACTCATCACTGTGTCCACATCATCTGTCACAGTCATCACCGAGTCCACATCATCTGTCACACTCATCACCGAGTCCACGTCATCTGTCACAGTCATCACCGAGTCCACATCATCTGTCACGCTCATCACTGAGTCCACATCATCTGTCACACTTATCACCGAGTCCACATCATCTGTCACACTCATCACTGACTCCACATCATCTCTCACACTCATCACTGAGTCCACATAATCTGTCACACTCATCACCGAGTCCACATCATCTGTCACACTCATCACCGAGTCCACATTCCCTATCACACTCATCACCAAGTCGACATCATCTGTCACACTCATCACTGAGTCCACATCATCTCTCACACTCATCACCAAGTCCACATCATCTATCACATTCATCACTGAGTCCACATCATGTCACGCTCATCACCGAGTTCACATCCCCTATCACACTCATCACTGAGTCCACATCATCTCTCACACTCATCACTGAGTCCACATCATCTGTCACACTCATCACCGAGTCCAGATCATCTGTCACACTCATCACTGAGTCCACATCATCTGTCACACTCATGATTCAGTCCACATCATCTCTTACACTCATCACTGAGTCCACATCATCTGTCACACTCATCACCGAGTCCACATGCCCTATCACACTCATCACTGAGTCCACATCATCTCTCCCACTCATGACTGAGTCCACATCATCTGTCACACTCATCACCGAGTCCACATCATCTGTCACACTCATCACTGGGTCCACATCATCTGTCACACTCATCACTGAGTCCACGTCATCTGTCACACTAATCACTGAGTCCACATCATCTCTCACACTCATCACCGAGTCCACATGCCCTATCACACTCATCACTGAGTCCACATCATCTCTCCCACTCATGACTGAGTCCACATCATCTGTCACACTCATCACCGAGTCCACATCATCTGTCACACTTATCACTGGGTCCACATCATCTCTCACACTCATCACTGAGTCCATATCATCTCTCACACTCATCACCGAGTCCACATTCCCTATCACACTCATCACCAAGTCCACATCATCTGTCACACTCATCACTGAGTCCACATCATCTGTCACGCTCATCAATGAGTCCACATCATCTCTCACAATCATCACTGTGTCCACATCATCTGTCACACTCATCACCAAGTCCACATCCCCTATCACACTCATCACCAAGTCCACATCATCTGTCACACTCATCACTGAGTCCACATCATCTGTCACGCTCATCACTGAGTCCACATCATCTCTCACACTCATCACCAAGTCCACATCATCTGTCACACTCATCACCGTGCCCACATCATCTATCACACTCTTCACGGAGTCCACATCATGTCACACTCATCACCGAGTCCACATCCCCTATCACACTCATCACTGAGTCCACATCATCTTTCACACTCATCACTGAGTCCACATCATCTGTCACACTCATGACTGAGTCCACATCATCTGTCACACTCATCACTGAGTCCACATCATCTCTCACACTCATCACTGAGTCCACATCATCTTTCACACTCATCACTGAGTCCACATCATCTGTCACACTCATGATTCAGTCCACATCATCTCTCACACTCATCACTGAGTCCACATGCCCTATCACACTCATCACTGAGTCCACATCATCTCTCCCACTCATGACTGAGTCCACATCATCTGTCACACTCATCACCTAGTCCACATCATCTGTCACACTCATGACTGAGTCCACATCATCTGTCACTCTCATCACCAAGTCCACATCATCTGTCACACTCATCACCGAGTCCACATGCCCTATCACACTCATCTCTGAGTCCACATCATCTCTCCCACTCATGACTGAGTCCACATCATCTGTCACACTCATCACCGAGTCCACATCATCTGTCAAACTCCTGACTGAGTCCACATCATCTGTCACTCTCATCACCGAGTCCACATCATCTGTCACACTCATCACCGTGCCCACATCATCTATCACACTCTTCACTGAGTCCACATCATGTCACACTCATCACCGAGTCCACATCCCCTATCACACTCATCACTGAGTCCACATCATCTCTCACACTCATCACTGAGTCCACATCATCTGTCACACTCATCACCGAGTCCACATCATCTGTCACACTCATCACTAAGTCCACATCATCTGTCACAGTCATCACCGAGTCCACATCATCTGTCACACTCATCACCGAGTCCACGTCATCTGTCACAGTCATCACCGAGTCCACATCATCTGTCACGCTCATCACTGAGTCCACATCTTCTGTCACACTTATCACCGAGTCCACATCATCTGTCACACTCATCACTGACTCCACATCATCTCTCACACTCATCACTGAGTCCACATAATCTGTCACACTCATCACCGAGTCCACATCATCTGTCACACTCATCACTGAGTCCACATCATCTGTCACACTCATCACCGAGTCCACATTCCCTATCACACTCATCACCAAGTCGACATCATCTGTCACACTCATCACTGAGTCCACATCATCTCTCACACTCATCACCGAGTCCATATTCCCTATCACACTCATCACCAAGTCCACATCATCTGTCATGCTCATCACTGAGTCCACATCATCTCTCACACTCATCACTGAGTCCACATCATCTCTCACACTCATCACCAAGTCCACATTATCTATCACACTCATCACTGAGTCCACATCATGTCACGCTCATCACCGAGTCCACATCCCCTATCACACTCATCACTGAGTCCACATCATCTCTCACACTCATCACTGAGTCCACATCATCTGTCACACTCATCACCGAGTCCACATCATCTGTCACACTCTTCACTGAGTCCACATCATGTCACGCTCATCACCGAGTCCACATCCCCTATCACACTCATCACTGAGTCCACATCATCTCTCACACTCATCACTGAGTCCACATCATCTCTCACACTCATCACCGAGTCCACATGCCCTATCACACTCATCACTGAGTCCACATCATCTCTCCCACTCATGACTGAGTCCACATCATCTGTCACACTCATCACCGAGTCCACATCATCTGTCACACTCATCACTGGGTCCACATCATCTCTCACACTCATCACTGAGTCCACATCATCTCTCACACTCATCACCGAGTCCACATTCCCTATCACACTCATCACCAAGTCCACATCATCTGTCACACTCATCACTGAGTCCACATCATCTGTCACGCTCATCAATGAGTCCACATCATCTCTCACAATCATCACTGTGTCCACATCATCTGTCACTCTCATCACCAAGTCCACATCCCCTATCACACTCATCACCAAGTCCACATCATCTGTCACACTCATCACTGAGTCCACATCATCTGTCACGCTCATCACTGAGTCCACATCATCTCTCACACTCATCACCAAGTCCACATCATCTATCACACTCATCACTGAGTCCACATCATGTCACGCTCATCACCGAGTTCACATCCCCTATCACACTCATCACTGAGTCCTCATCATCTCTCACACTCATCACTGAGTCCACATCATCTGTCACACTCATCACCGAGTCCAGATCATCTGTCACACTCATCACTGAGTCCACATCATCTGTCACACTCATGATTCAGTCCACATCATCTCTCACACTCATCACTGAGTCCACATCATCTGTCACACTCATCACCGAGTCCACATGCCCTATCACACTCATCACTGACTCCACATCATCTGTCACTCTCATCACCGAGTCCACATCATCTGTCACACTCATCACCGTGCCCACATCATCTATCACACTCTTCACGGAGTCCACATCATGTCACACTCATCACCGAGTCCACATCCCCTATCACACTCATCACTGAGTCCACATCATCTTTCACACTCATCACTGAGTCCACATCATCTGTCACACTCATGACTGAGTCCACATCATCTGTCACACTCATCACTGAGTCCACATCATCTCTCACACTCATCACTGAGTCCACATCATCTTTCACACTCATCACTGAGTCCACATCATCTGTCACACTCATGATTCAGTCCACATCATCTCTCACACTCATCACTGAGTCCACATCATCTCTCACACTCATCACTGAGTCCACATCATCTGTCACACTCATCACCGAGTCCACATCATCTGTCACACTCTTCACTGAGTCCACATCATCTGTCAAACTCATGATTCAGTCCACATCATCTCTCACACTCATCACTGAATCCACATCATCTGTCACACTCATCACCGAGTCCAAATCATCTGTCACACTCATCACCGAGTCCACATCATATGTTACACTCATCACTGAGTCCACATAATCTGTCACACTCATGATTCAGTCCACATCATCTCTCACATTCATCACTGAGTCCACATCATCTGTCACACTCATCACCGAGTCCACATGCCCTATCACACTCATCACTGAGTCCACATCATCTCTCCCACTCATGACTGAGTCCACATCATCTGTCACACTCATCACCGAGTCCACATCATCTGTCAAACTCCTGACTGAGTCCACATCATCTGTCACTCTCATCACCGAGTCCACATCATCTGTCACACTCATCACCGTGCCCATATCATCTATCACACTCTTCACTGAGTCCACATCATGTCACACTCATCACCGAGTCCACATCCCCTATCACACTCATCACTGAGTCCACATCATCTCTCACACTCATCACTGAGTCCACATCATCTGTCACACTCATCACCGAGTCCACATCATCTGTCACACTCATCACTGTGTCCACATCATCTGTCACAGTCATCACCGAGTCCACATCATCTGTCACACTCATCACCGAGTCCACGTCATCTGTCACAGTCATCACCGAGTCCACATCATCTGTCACGCTCATCACTGAGTCCACATCATCTGTCACACTTATCACCGAGTCCACATCATCTGTCACACTCATCACTGACTCCACATCATCTCTCACACTCATCACTGAGTCCACATAATCTGTCACACTCATCACCGAGTCCACATCATCTGTCACACTCATCACCGAGTCCACATTCCCTATCACACTCATCACCAAGTCGACATCATCTGTCACACTCATCACTGAGTCCACATCATCTCTCACACTCATCACCGAGTCCACATTCCCTATCACACTCATCACCAAGTCCACATAATCTGTCATGCTCATCACTGAGTCCACATCATCTCTCACACTCATCACTGAGTCCACATCATCTCTCACACTCATCACCAAGTCCACATCATCTATCACACTCATCACTGAGTCCACATTCCCTATCACACTCATCACCAAGTCCACATCATCTGTCACACTCATCACTGAGTCCACATCATCTGTCACGCTCATCAATGAGTCCACATCATCTCTCACAATCATCACTGTGTCCACATCATCTGTCACACTCATCACCAAGTCCACATCCCCTATCACACTCATCACCAAGTCCACATCATCTGTCACACTCATCACTGAGTCCACATCATCTGTCACGCTCATCACTGAGTCCACATCATCTCTCACACTCATCACCAAGTCCACATCATCTTTCACACTCATCACTGAGTCCACATCATGTCACGCTCATCACCGAGTTCACATCCCCTATCACACTCATCACTGAGTCCACATCATCTCTCACACTCATCACTGAGTACACATCATCTGTCACAATCATCACTGTGTCCACATCATCTGTCACACTCATCACCAAGTCCACATCCCCTATCACACTCATCACCAAGTCCACATCATCTGTCACACTCATCACTGAGTCCACATCATCTGTCACGCTCATCACTGAGTCCACATCATCTCTCACACTCATCACCAAGTCCACATCATCTATCACACTCATCACTGAGTCCACATCATGTCACGCTCATCACCGAGTTCACATCCCCTATCACACTCATCACTGAGTCCATATCATCTCTCACACTCATCACTGAGTCCACATCATCTGTCACACTCATCACCGAGTCCACATCATCTGTCACACTCATCACTGAGTCCACATCATCTGTCACGCTCATCACTGAGTCCACATCATCTCTCACACTCATCACCAAGTCCACATCATCTATCACACTCATCACTGAGTCCACATCATGTCACGCTCATCACCGAGTTCACATCCCCTATCACACTCATCACTGAGTCCACATCATCTCTCACACTCATCACTGAGTACACATCATCTGTCACACTCATCACCGAGTCCAGATCATCTGTCACACTCATCACTGAGTCCACATCATCTGTCACACTCATGATTCAGTCCACATCATCTCTCACACTCATCACTGAGTCCAAATCATCTGTCACACTCATCACCGAGTCCACATGCCCTATCACACTCATCACTGAGTCCACATCATCTCTCCCACTCATGACTGAGTCCACATCATCTGTCACACTCATCACCGAGTCCACATCATCTGTCACACTCATCACTGGGTCCACATCATCTGTCACACTCATCACTGAGTCCACGTCATCTGTCACACTAATCACTGAGTCCACATCATCTCTCACACTCATCACCGAGTCCACATGCCCTATCACACTCATCACTGAGTCCACATCATCTCTCCCACTCATGACTGAGTCCACATCATCTGTCAAACTCATCACCGAGTCCACATCATCTGTCACACTCATCACTGTGTCCACATCATCTCTCACACTCATCACTGAGTCCACATCATCTGTCACACTCATCACCGAGTCCACATGCCCTATCACACTCATCACTGAGTCCACATCATCTCTCCCACTCATGACTGAGTCCACATCATCTCTCACGCTCATCACTGAATCCATATCATCTGTCACACTCATCACTGAGTCCACATCATCTGTCACACTCATCACCGAGTCCACATCATCTGTCACACTCATCACTGGGTCCACATCATCTGTCACACTCATCACTGAGTCCACGTCATCTGTCACACTAATCACTGAGTCCACATCATCTCTCACACTCATCACCGAGTCCACATTCCCTATCACACTCATCACCAAGTCCACATCATCTGTCACACTCATCACTGAGTCCACATCATCTTTCACGCTCATCAATGAGTCCACATCATCTCTCACAATCATCACTGTGTCCACATCATCTGTCACACTCATCACCAAGTCCACATCCCCTATCACACTCATCACCAAGTCCACATCATCTGTCACACTCATCACTGAGTCCACATCATCTGTCACGCTCATCACTGAGTCCACATCATCTCTCACACTCATCACCAAGTCCACATCATCTATCACACTCATCACTGAGTCCACATCATGTCACGCTCATCACCGAGTTCACATCCCCTATCACACTCATCACTGAGTCCACATCATCTCTCACACTCATCACTGAGTCCACATCATCTGTCACTCTCATCACCGAGTCCACATCATCTGTCACACTCATCACCGTGCCCACATCATCTATCACACTCTTCACTGAGTCCACATCATGTCACACTCATCACCGAGTCCACATCCCCTATCACACTCATCACTGAGTCCACATCATCTTTCACACTCATCACTGAGTCCACATCATCTGTCACACTCATCACTGAGTCCACATCATCTCTCACACTCATCACTGAGTCCACATCATCTTTCACACTCATCACTGAGTCCACATCATCTGTCACACTCATGATTCAGTCCACATCATCTCTCACACTCATCACTGAGTCCACATCATCTCTCACACTCATCACTGAGTCCACATCATCTGTCACACTCATCACCGAGTCCACATCATCTGTCACACTCTTCACTGAGTCCACATCATCTGTCACACTCATGATTCAGTCCACATCATCTCTCAAACTCATCACTGAATCCACATCATCTGTCACACTCATCACCGAGTCCATATCATCTGTCACACTCATCACCGAGTCCACATCATATGTCACACTCATCACTGAGTCCACATAATCTGTCACACTCATGATTCAGTCCACATCATCTCTCACACTCATCACTGAGTCCACATCATCTGTCACACTCATCACCGAGTCCACATGCCCTATCACACTCATCACTGAGTCCACATAATCTCTCCCACTCATGACTGAGTCCACATCATCTGTCACTCTCATCACCGAGTCCACATCATCTGTCACACTCATCACCGTGCCCACATCATCTATCACACTCTTCACTGAGTCCACATCATGTCACACTCATCACCGAGTCCACATCCCCTATCACACTCATCACTGAGTCCACATCATCTCTCACACTCATCACTGTGTCCACATCATCTGTCACACTCATCACTGAGTCCACATCATCTGTCACACTCATCACTGAGTCCACATCATTTGTCACAGTCATCACCGAGTCCACATCATCTGTCACACTCATCACCGAGTCCACGTCATCTGTCACAGTCATCAACGAGTCCACATCATCTGTCACGCTCATCACTGAGTCCACATCATCTGTCACACTTATCACCGAGTCCACATCATCTGTCACACTCATCACTGACTCCACATCATCTCTCACACTCATCACTGAGTCCACATAATCTGTCACACTCATCACCGAGTCCACATCATCTGTCACACTCATCACTGAGTCCACATCATCTGTCACACTCATCACCGAGTCCACATTCCCTATCACACTCATCACCAAGTCGACATCATCTGTCACACTCATCTCTGAGTCCACATCATCTCTCCCACTCATGACTGAGTCCACATCATCTGTCACACTCATCACCGAGTCCACATCATCTGTCAAACTCCTGACTGAGTCCACATCATCTGTCACTCTCATCACCGAGTCCACATCATCTGTCACACTCATCACCGTGCCCACATCATCTATCACACTCTTCACTGAGTCCACATCATGTCACACTCATCACCGAGTCCACATCCCCTATCACACTCATCACTGAGTCCACATCATCTCTCACACTCATCACTGAGTCCACATCATCTGTCACACTCATCACCGAGTCCACATCATCTGTCACACTCATCACTAAGTCCACATCATCTGTCACAGTCATCACCGAGTCCACATCATCTGTCACACTCATCACCGAGTCCACGTCATCTGTCACAGTCATCACCGAGTCCACATCATCTGTCACGCTCATCACTGAGTCCACATCTTCTGTCACACTTATCACCGAGTCCACATCATCTGTCACACTCATCACTGACTCCACATCATCTCTCACACTCATCACTGAGTCCACATAATCTGTCACACTCATCACCGAGTCCACATCATCTGTCACACTCATCACTGAGTCCACATCATCTGTCACACTCATCACCGAGTCCACATTCCCTATCACTCTCATCACCAAGTCGACATCATCTGTCACACTCATCACTGAGTCCACATCATCTCTCACACTCATCACCGAGTCCATATTCCCTATCACACTCATCACCAAGTCCACATCATCTGTCATGCTCATCACTGAGTCCACATCATCTCTCACACTCATCACTGAGTCCACATCATCTCTCACACTCATCACCAAGTCCACATTATCTATCACACTCATCACTGAGTCCACATCATGTCACGCTCATCACCGAGTCCACATCCCCTATCACACTCATCACTGAGTCCACATCATCTCTCACACTCATCACTGAGTCCACATCATCTGTCACACTCATCACCGAGTCCACATCATCTGTCACACTCTTCACTGAGTCCACATCATGTCACGCTCATCACCGAGTCCACATCCCCTATCACACTCATCACTGAGTCCACATCATCTCTCACACTCATCACTGAGTCCACATCATCTCTCACACTCATCACCGAGTCCACATGCCCTATCACACTCATCACTGAGTCCACATCATCTCTCCCACTCATGACTGAGTCCACATCATCTGTCACACTCATCACCGAGTCCACATCATCTGTCACACTCATCACTGGGTCCACATCATCTCTCACACTCATCACTGAGTCCACATCATCTCTCACACTCATCACCGAGTCCACATTCCCTATCACACTCATCACCAAGTCCACATCATCTGTCACACTCATCACTGAGTCCACATCATCTGTCACGCTCATCAATGAGTCCACATCATCTCTCACAATCATCACTGTGTCCACATCATCTGTCACTCTCATCACCAAGTCCACATCCCCTATCACACTCATCACCAAGTCCACATCATCTGTCACACTCATCACTGAGTCCACATCATCTGTCACGCTCATCACTGAGTCCACATCATCTCTCACACTCATCACCAAGTCCACATCATCTATCACACTCATCACTGAGTCCACATCATGTCACGCTCATCACCGAGTTCACATCCCCTATCACACTCATCACTGAGTCCTCATCATCTCTCACACTCATCACTGAGTCCACATCATCTGTCACACTCATCACCGAGTCCAGATCATCTGTCACACTCATCACTGAGTCCACATCATCTGTCACACTCATGATTCAGTCCACATCATCTCTCACACTCATCACTGAGTCCACATCATCTGTCACACTCATCACCGAGTCCACATGCCCTATCACACTCATCACTGACTCCACATCATCTGTCACTCTCATCACCGAGTCCACATCATCTGTCACACTCATCACCGTGCCCACATCATCTATCACACTCTTCACGGAGTCCACATCATGTCACACTCATCACCGAGTCCACATCCCCTATCACACTCATCACTGAGTCCACATCATCTTTCACACTCATCACTGAGTCCACATCATCTGTCACACTCATGACTGAGTCCACATCATCTGTCACACTCATCACTGAGTCCACATCATCTCTCACACTCATCACTGAGTCCACATCATCTTTCACACTCATCACTGAGTCCACATCATCTGTCACACTCATGATTCAGTCCACATCATCTCTCACACTCATCACTGAGTCCACATCATCTCTCACACTCATCACTGAGTCCACATCATCTGTCACACTCATCACCGAGTCCACATCATCTGTCACACTCTTCACTGAGTCCACATCATCTGTCAAACTCATGATTCAGTCCACATCATCTCTCACACTCATCACTGAATCCACATCATCTGTCACACTCATCACCGAGTCCAAATCATCTGTCACACTCATCACCGAGTCCACATCATATGTTACACTCATCACTGAGTCCACATAATCTGTCACACTCATGATTCAGTCCACATCATCTCTCACATTCATCACTGAGTCCACATCATCTGTCACACTCATCACCGAGTCCACATGCCCTATCACACTCATCACTGAGTCCACATCATCTCTCCCACTCATGACTGAGTCCACATCATCTGTCACACTCATCACCGAGTCCACATCATCTGTCAAACTCCTGACTGAGTCCACATCATCTGTCACTCTCATCACCGAGTCCACATCATCTGTCACACTCATCACCGTGCCCACATCATCTATCACACTCTTCACTGAGTCCACATCATGTCACACTCATCACCGAGTCCACATCCCCTATCACACTCATCACTGAGTCCACATCATCTCTCACACTCATCACTGAGTCCACATCATCTGTCACACTCATCACCGAGTCCACATCATCTGTCACACTCATCACTGTGTCCACATCATCTGTCACAGTCATCACCGAGTCCACATCATCTGTCACACTCATCACCGAGTCCACGTCATCTGTCACAGTAATCACCGAGTCCACATCATCTGTCACGCTCATCACTGAGTCCACATCATCTGTCACACTTATCACCGAGTCCACATCATCTGTCACACTCATCACTGACTCCACATCATCTCTCACACTCATCACTGAGTCCACATAATCTGTCACACTCATCACCGAGTCCACATCATCTGTCACACTCATCACCGAGTCCACATTCCCTATCACACTCATCACCAAGTCGACATCATCTGTCACACTCATCACTGAGTCCACATCATCTCTCACACTCATCACCGAGTCCACATTCCCTATCACACTCATCACCAAGTCCACATAATCTGTCATGCTCATCACTGAGTCCACATCATCTCTCACACTCATCACTGAGTCCACATCATCTCTCACACTCATCACCAAGTCCACATCATCTATCACACTCATCACTGAGTCCACATTCCCTATCACACTCATCACCAAGTCCACATCATCTGTCACACTCATCACTGAGTCCACATCATCTGTCACGCTCCTCAATGAGTCCACATCATCTCTCACAATCATCACTGTGTCCACATCATCTGTCACACTCATCACCAAGTCCACATCCCCTATCACACTCATCACCAAGTCCACATCATCTGTCACACTCATCACTGAGTCCACATCATCTGTCACGCTCATCACTGAGTCCACATCATCTCTCACACTCATCACCAAGTCCACATCATCTTTCACACTCATCACTGAGTCCACATCATGTCACGCTCATCACCGAGTTCACATCCCCTATCACACTCATCACTGAGTCCACATCATCTCTCACACTCATCACTGAGTACACATCATCTGTCACAATCATCACTGTGTCCACATCATCTGTCACACTCATCACCAAGTCCACATCCCCTATCACACTCATCACCAAGTCCACATCATCTGTCACACTCATCACTGAGTCCACATCATCTGTCACGCTCATCACTGAGTCCACATCATCTCTCACACTCATCACCAAGTCCACATCATCTATCACACTCATCACTGAGTCCACATCATGTCACGCTCATCACCGAGTTCACATCCCCTATCACACTCATCACTGAGTCCACATCATCTCTCACACTCATCACTGAGTCCACATCATCTGTCACACTCATCACCGAGTCCACATCATCTGTCACACTCATCACTGAGTCCACATCATCTGTCACGCTCATCACTGAGTCCACATCATCTCTCACACTCATCACCAAGTCCACATCATCTATCACACTCATCACTGAGTCCACATCATGTCACGCTCATCACCGAGTTCACATCCCCTATCACACTCATCACTGAGTCCACATCATCTCTCACACTCATCACTGAGTACACATCATCTGTCACACTCATCACCGAGTCCAGATCATCTGTCACACTCATCACTGAGTCCACATCATCTGTCACACTCATGATTCAGTCCACATCATCTCTCACACTCATCACTGAGTCCAAATCATCTGTCACACTCATCACCGAGTCCACATGCCCTATCACACTCATCACTGAGTCCACATCATCTCTCCCACTCATGACTGAGTCCACATCATCTGTCACACTCATCACCGAGTCCACATCATCTGTCACACTCATCACTGGGTCCACATCATCTGTCACACTCATCACTGAGTCCACGTCATCTGTCACACTAATCACTGAGTCCACATCATCTCTCACACTCATCACCGAGTCCACATGCCCTATCACACTCATCACTGAGTCCACATCATCTCTCCCACTCATGACTGAGTCCACATCATCTGTCAAACTCATCACCGAGTCCACATCATCTGTCACACTCATCACTGGGTCCACATCATCTCTCACACTCATCACTGAGTCCACATCATCTGTCACACTCATCACCGAGTCCACATGCCCTATCACACTCATCACTGAGTCCACATCATCTCTCCCACTCATGACTGAGTCCACATCATCTCTCACGCTCATCACTGAATCCATATCATCTGTCACACTCATCACTGAGTCCACATCATCTGTCACACTCATCACCGAGTCCACATCATCTGTCACACTCATCACTGGGTCCACATCATCTGTCACACTCATCACTGAGTCCACGTCATCTGTCACACTAATCACTGAGTCCACATCATCTCTCACACTCATCACCGAGTCCACATTCCCTATCACACTCATCACCAAGTCCACATCATCTGTCACACTCATCACTGAGTCCACATCATCTTTCACGCTCATCAATGAGTCCACATCATCTCTCACAATCATCACTGTGTCCACATCATCTGTCACACTCATCACCAAGTCCACATCCCCTATCACACTCATCACCAAGTCCACATCATCTGTCACACTCATCACTGAGTCCACATCATCTGTCACGCTCATCACTGAGTCCACATCATCTCTCACACTCATCACCAAGTCCACATCATCTATCACACTCATCACTGAGTCCACATCATGTCACGCTCATCACCGAGTTCACATCCCCTATCACACTCATCACTGAGTCCACATCATCTCTCACACTCATCACTGAGTCCACATCATCTGTCACTCTCATCACCGAGTCCACATCATCTGTCACACTCATCACCGTGCCCACATCATCTATCACACTCTTCACTGAGTCCACATCATGTCACACTCATCACCGAGTCCACATCCCCTATCACACTCATCACTGAGTCCACATCATCTTTCACACTCATCACTGAGTCCACATCATCTGTCACACTCATCACTGAGTCCACATCATCTCTCACACTCATCACTGAGTCCACATCATCTTTCACACTCATCACTGAGTCCACATCATCTGTCACACTCATGATTCAGTCCACATCATCTCTCACACTCATCACTGAGTCCACATCATCTCTCACACTCATCACTGAGTCCACATCATCTGTCACACTCATCACCGAGTCCACATCATCTGTCACACTCTTCACTGAGTCCACATCATCTGTCACACTCATGATTCAGTCCACATCATCTCTCACACTCATCACTGAATCCACATCATCTGTCACACTCATCACCGAGTCCATATCATCTGTCACACTCATCACCGAGTCCACATCATATGTCACACTCATCACTGAGTCCACATAATCTGTCACACTCATGATTCAGTCCACATCATCTCTCACACTCATCACTGAGTCCACATCATCTGTCACACTCATCACCGAGTCCACATGCCCTATCACACTCGTCACTGAGTCCACATAATCTCTCCCACTCATGACTGAGTCCACATCATCTGTCACTCTCATCACCGAGTCCACATCATCTGTCACACTCATCACCGTGCCCACATCATCTATCACACTCTTCACTGAGTCCACATCATGTCACACTCATCACCGAGTCCACATCCCCTATCACACTCATCACTGAGTCCACATCATCTCTCACACTCATCACTGAGTCCACATCATCTGTCACACTCATCACCGAGTCCACATCATCTGTCACACTCATCACTGAGTCCACATCATTTGTCACAGTCATCACCGAGTCCACATCATCTGTCACACTCATCACCGAGTCCACGTCATCTGTCACAGTCATCAACGAGTCCACATCATCTGTCACGCTCATCACTGAGTCCACATCATCTGTCACACTTATCACCGAGTCCACATCATCTGTCACACTCATCACTGACTCCACATCATCTCTCACACTCATCACTGAGTCCACATAATCTGTCACACTCATCACCGAGTCCACATCATCTGTCACACTCATCACTGAGTCCACATCATCTGTCACACTCATCACCGAGTCCACATTCCCTATCACACTCATCACCAAGTCGACATCATCTGTCACACTCATCACTGAGTCCACATCATCTCTCACACTCATCACCGAGTCCACATTCCCTATCACACTCATCACCAAGTCCACATCATCTGTCATGCTCATCACTGAGTCCACATCATCTCTCACACTCATCACAGAGTCCACATCATCTCTCACACTCATCACCAAGTCCACATCATCTATCACACTCATCACTGTGTCCACATTCCCTATCACACTCATCACCAAGTCCACATCATCTGTCACACTCATCACTGAGTCCACATCATCTGTCACGCTCATCAATGAGTCCACATCATCTCTCACAATCATCACTGTGTCCACATCATCTGTCACACTCATCACCAAGTCCATATCCCCTATCACACTCATCACCAAGTCCACATCATCTGTCACACTCATCACTGAGTCCACATCATCTGTCACGCTCATCACTGAGTCCACATCATCTCTCACACTCATCACTGAGTCCACATTCCCTATCACACTCATCACCAAGTCCACATCATCTGTCACACTCATCACTGAGTCCACATCATCTGTCACGCTCATCAATGAGTCCACATCATCTCTCACAATCATCACTGTGTCCACATCATCTGTCACACTCATCACCAAGTCCACATCCCCTATCACACTCATCACCAAGTCCACATCATCTGTCACACTCATCACTGAGTCCACATCATTTGTCACAGTCATCACCGAGTCCACATCATCTCTCACACTCATCACTGAGTCCACATAATCTGTCACACTCATCACCGAGTCCACATCATCTGTCACACTCATCACTGAGTCCACATCATCTGTCACACTCATCACCGAGTCCACATTCCCTATCACACTCATCACCAAGTCGACATCATCTGTCACACTCATCACTGAGTCCACATCATCTCTCACACTCATCACCGAGTCCACATTCCCTATCACACTCATCACCAAGTCCACATCATCTGTCATGCTCATCACTGAGTCCACATCATCTCTCACACTCATCACAGAGTCCACATCATCTCTCACACTCATCACCAAGTCCACATCATCTATCACACTCATCACTGTGTCCACATTCCCTATCACACTCATCACCAAGTCCACATCATCTGTCACACTCATCACTGAGTCCACATCATCTGTCACGCTCATCAATGAGTCCACATCATCTCTCACAATCATCACTGTGTCCACATCATCTGTCACACTCATCACCAAGTCCATATCCCCTATCAGACTCATCACCAAGTCCACATCATCTGTCACACTCATCACTGAGTCCACATCATCTGTCACGCTCATCACTGAGTCCACATCATCTCTCACACTCATCACTGAGTCCACATTCCCTATCACACTCATCACCAAGTCCACATCATCTGTCACACTCATCACTGAGTCCACATCATCTGTCACGCTCATCAATGAGTCCACATCATCTCTCACAATCATCACTGTGTCCACATCATCTGTCACACTCATCACCAAGTCCACATCCCCTATCACACTCATCACCAAGTCCACATCATCTGTCACACTCATCACTGAGTCCACATCATCTGTCACGCTCATCACTGAGTCCACATCATCTCTCACACTCATCACCAAGTCCACATCATCTTTCACACTCATCACTGAGTCCACATCATGTCACGCTCATCACCGAGTTCACATCCCCTATCACACTCATCACTGAGTCCACATCATCTCTCACACTCATCACTGAGTACACATCATCTGTAACAATCATCACTGTGTCCACATCATCTGTCACACTCATCACCAAGTCCACATCCCCTATCACACTCATCACCAAGTCCACATCATCTGTCACACTCATCACTGAGTCCACATCATCTGTCACGCTCATCACTGAGTCCACATCATCTCTCACACTCATCACCAAGTCCACATCATCTATCACACTCATCACTGAGTCCACATCATGTCACGCTCATCACCGAGTTCACATCCCCTATCACACTCATCACTGAGTCCACATCATCTCTCACACTCATCACTGAGTCCACATCATCTGTCACACTCATCACCGAGTCCAGATCATCTGTCACACTCATCACTGAGTCCACATCATCTGTCACACTCATGATTCAGTCCACATCATCTCTCACACTCATCACTGAGTCCACATCATCTGTCACACTCATCACCGAGTCCACATGCCCTATCACACTCATCACTGAGTCCACATCATCTCTCCCACTCATGACTGAGTCCACATCATCTGTCACACTCATCACCTAGTCCACATCATCTGTCACACTCATGACTGAGTCCACATCATCTGTCACTCTCATCACCGAGTCCACATCATCTGTCACATTCATCACCGTGCCCACATCATCTATCACACTCTTCACTGAGTCCACATCATGTCACACTCATCACCGAGTCCACATCCCCTATCACACTCATCACTGAGTCCACATCATCTTTCACACTCATCACTGAGTCCACATCATCTGTCACACTCATCACTGAGTCCACATCATCTCTCACACTCATCACTGAGTCCACATCATCTGTCACACTCATGATTCAGTCCACATCATCTCTCACACTCATCACTGAGTCCACATCATCTCTCACACTCATCACTGAGTCCACATCATCTGTCACACTCATCACCGAGTCCACATCATCTGTCACACTCTTCACTGAGTCCACATCATCTGTCACACTCATGATTCAGTCCACATCATCTCTCACACTCATCACTGAATCCACATCATCTGTCACACTCATCACCGAGTCCATATCATCTGTCACACTCATCACCGAGTCCACATCATATGTCACACTCATCACTGAGTCCACATAATCTGTCACACTCATGATTCAGTCCACATCATCTCTCACACTCATCACTGAGTCCACATAATCTGTCACACTCATCACCGAGTGCACATGCCCTATTACACTCATCACTGAGTCCACATCATCTCTCCCACTCATGACTGAGTCCACATCATCTGTCACTCTCATCACCGAGTCCACATCATCTGTCACACTCATCACCGTGCCCACATCATCTATCACACTCTTCACTGAGTCCACATCATGTCACACTCATCTCCGAGTCCACATCCCCTATCACACTCATCACTGAGTCCACATCATCTCTCACACTCATCACTGAGTCCACATCATCTGTCACACTCATCACCGAGTCCACATCATCTGTCACACTCATCACTGAGTCCACATCATCTGTCACAGTCATCACCGAGTCCACATCATCTGTCACACTCATCACCGAGTCCACGTCATCTGTCACAGTCATCAACGAGTCCACATCATCTGTCACGCTCATCACTGAGTCCACATCATCTGTCACACTTATCACCGAGTCCACATCATCTGTCACACTCATCACTGACTCCACATCATCTCTCACACTCATCACTGAGTCCACATAATCTGTCACACTCATCACCGAGTCCACATCATCTGTCACACTCATCACTGAGTCCACATCATCTGTCACACTCATCACCGAGTCCACATTCCCTATCACACTCATCACCAAGTCGACATCATCTGTCACACTCATCACTGAGTCCACATCATCTCTCACACTCATCACCGAGTCCACATTCCCTATCACACTCATAACCAAGTCCACATCATCTGTCATGCTCATCACTGAGTCCACATCATCTCTCAAACTCATCACAGAGTCCACATCATCTCTCACACTCATCACCAATCCACATCATCTATCACACTCATCACTGAGTCCACATTCCCTATCACACTCATCACCAAGTCCACATCATCTGTCACACTCATCACTGAGTCCACATCATCTGTCACGCTCATCAATGAGTCCACATCATCTCTCACAATCATCACTGTGTCCACATCATCTGTCACACTCATCACCAAGTCCATATCCCCTATCACACTCATCACCAAGTCCACATCATCTGTCACACTCATCACTGAGTCCACATCATCTGTCACGCTCATCACTGAGTCCACATCATCTCTCACACTCATCACCAAGTCCACATCATCTATCACACTCATCACTGAGTCCACATCATGTCACGCTCATCACCGAGTTCACATCCCCTATCACACTCATCACTGAGTCCACATCATCTCTCACACTCATCACTGAGTACACATCATCTGTCACACTCATCACCGAGTCCAGATCATCTGTCACACTCATCACTGAGTCCACATCATCTGTCACACTCATGATTCAGTCCACATCATCTCTCACACTCATCACTGAGTCCAAATCATCTGTCACACTCATCACCGAGTCCACATGCCCTATCACACTCATCACTGAGTCCACATCATCTCTCCCACTCATGACTGAGTCCACATCATCTGTCACACTCATCACCGAGTCCACATCATCTGTCACACTCATCACTGGGTCCACATCATCTGTCACACTCATCACTGAGTCCACGTCATCTGTCACACTAATCACTGAGTCCACATCATCTCTCACACTCATCACCGAGTCCACATGCCCTATCACACTCATCACTGAGTCCACATCATCTCTCCCACTCATGACTGAGTCCACATCATCTGTCAAACTCATCACCGAGTCCACATCATCTGTCACACTCATCACTGGGTCCACATCATCTCTCACACTCATCACTGAGTCCACATCATCTGTCACACTCATCACCGAGTCCACATAATCTGTCACACTCATCACCGAGTGCACATGCCCTATGACACTCATCACTGAGTCCACATCATCTCTCCCACTCATGACTGAGTCCACATCATCTGTCACTCTCATCACCGAGTCCACATCATCTGTCACACTCATCACCGTGCCCACATCATCTATCACACTCTTCACTGAGTCCACATCATGTCACACTCATCACCGAGTCCACATCCCCTATCACACTCATCACTGAGTCCACATCATCTCTCACACTCATCACTGAGTCCACATCATCTGTCACACTCATCACCGAGTCCACATCATCTGTCACACTCATCACTGAGTCCACATCATCTGTCACAGTCATCACCGAGTCCACATCATCTGTCACACTCATCACCGAGTCCACGTCATCTGTCACAGTCATCAACGAGTCCACATCATCTGTCACGCTCATCACTGAGTCCACATCATCTGTCACACTTATCACCGAGTCCACATCATCTGTCACACTCATCACCGAGTCCACATCATCTGTCACACTCATCACTGAGTCCACATCATCTGTCACACTCATCACCGAGTCCACATTCCCTATCACACTCATCACCAAGTCGACATCATCTGTCACACTCATCACTGAGTCCACATCATCTCTCACACTCATCACCGAGTCCACATTCCCTATCACACTCATCACCAAGTCCACATCATCTGTCATGCTCATCACTGAGTCCACATCATCTCTCACACTCATCACAGAGTCCACATCATCTCTCACACTCATCACCAAGTCCACATCATCTATCACACTCATCACTGTGTCCACATTCCCTATCACACTCATCACCAAGTCCACATCATCTGTCACACTCATCACTGAGTCCACATCATCTGTCACGCTCATCAATGAGTCCACATCATCTCTCACAATCATCACTGTGTCCACATCATCTGTCACACTCATCACCAAGTCCATATCCCCTATCAGACTCATCACCAAGTCCACATCATCTGTCACACTCATCACTGAGTCCACATCATCTGTCACGCTCATCACTGAGTCCACATCATCTCTCACACTCATCACTGAGTCCACATTCCCTATCACACTCATCACCAAGTCCACATCATCTGTCACACTCATCACTGAGTCCACATCATCTGTCACGCTCATCAATGAGTCCACATCATCTCTCACAATCATCACTGTGTCCACATCATCTGTCACACTCATCACCAAGTCCACATCCCCTATCACACTCATCACCAAGTCCACATCATCTGTCACACTCATCACTGAGTCCACATCATCTGTCACGCTCATCACTGAGTCCACATCATCTCTCACACTCATCACCAAGTCCACATCATCTTTCACACTCATCACTGAGTCCACATCATGTCACGCTCATCACCGAGTTCACATCCCCTATCACACTCATCACTGAGTCCACATCATCTCTCACACTCATCACTGAGTACACATCATCTGTAACAATCATCACTGTGTCCACATCATCTGTCACACTCATCACCAAGTCCACATCCCCTATCACACTCATCACCAAGTCCACATCATCTGTCACACTCATCACTGAGTCCACATCATCTGTCACGCTCATCACTGAGTCCACATCATCTCTCACACTCATCACCAAGTCCACATCATCTATCACACTCATCACTGAGTCCACATCATGTCACGCTCATCACCGAGTTCACATCCCCTATCACACTCATCACTGAGTCCACATCATCTCTCACACTCATCACTGAGTCCACATCATCTGTCACACTCATCACCGAGTCCAGATCATCTGTCACACTCATCACTGAGTCCACATCATCTGTCACACTCATGATTCAGTCCACATCATCTCTCACACTCATCACTGAGTCCACATCATCTGTCACACTCATCACCGAGTCCACATGCCCTATCACACTCATCACTGAGTCCACATCATCTCTCCCACTCATGACTGAGTCCACATCATCTGTCACACTCATCACCTAGTCCACATCATCTGTCACACTCATGACTGAGTCCACATCATCTGTCACTCTCATCACCGAGTCCACATCATCTGTCACATTCATCACCGTGCCCACATCATCTATCACACTCTTCACTGAGTCCACATCATGTCACACTCATCACCGAGTCCACATCCCCTATCACACTCATCACTGAGTCCACATCATCTTTCACACTCATCACTGAGTCCACATCATCTGTCACACTCATCACTGAGTCCACATCATCTTTCACACTCATCACTGAGTCCACATCATCTGTCACACTCATGACTGAGTCCACATCATCTGTCACACTCATCACTGAGTCCACATCATCTCTCACACTCATCACTGAGTCCACATCATCTGTCACACTCATCACCGAGTCCACATCATCTGTCACACTCTTCACTGAGTCCACATCATCTGTCACACTCATGATTCAGTCCACATCATCTCTCACACTCATCACTGAATCCACATCATCTGTCACACTCATCACCGAGTCCATATCATCTGTCACACTCATCACCGAGTCCACATCATATGTCACACTCATCACTGAGTCCACATAATCTGTCACACTCATGATTCAGTCCACATCATCTCTCACACTCATCACTGAGTCCACATAATCTGTCACACTCATCACCGAGTGCACATGCCCTATTACACTCATCACTGAGTCCACATCATCTCTCCCACTCATGACTGAGTCCACATCATCTGTCACTCTCATCACCGAGTCCACATCATCTGTCACACTCATCACCGTGCCCACATCATCTATCACACTCTTCACTGAGTCCACATCATGTCACACTCATCTCCGAGTCCACATCCCCTATCACACTCATCACTGAGTCCACATCATCTCTCACACTCATCACTGAGTCCACATCATCTGTCACACTCATCACCGAGTCCACATCATCTGTCACACTCATCACTGAGTCCACATCATCTGTCACAGTCATCACCGAGTCCACATCATCTGTCACACTCATCACCGAGTCCACGTCATCTGTCACAGTCATCAACGAGTCCACATCATCTGTCACGCTCATCACTGAGTCCACATCATCTGTCACACTTATCACCGAGTCCACATCATCTGTCACACTCATCACTGACTCCACATCATCTCTCACACTCATCACTGAGTCCACATAATCTGTCACACTCATCACCGAGTCCACATCATCTGTCACACTCATCACTGAGTCCACATCATCTGTCACACTCATCACCGAGTCCACATTCCCTATCACACTCATCACCAAGTCGACATCATCTGTCACACTCATCACTGAGTCCACATCATCTCTCACACTCATCACCGAGTCCACATTCCCTATCACACTCATAACCAAGTCCACATCATCTGTCATGCTCATCACTGAGTCCACATCATCTCTCACACTCATCACAGAGTCCACATCATCTCTCACACTCATCACCATGTCCACATCATCTATCACACTCATCACTGAGTCCACATTCCCTATCACACTCATCACCAAGTCCACATCATCTGTCACACTCATCACTGAGTCCACATCATCTGTCACGCTCATCAATGAGTCCACATCATCTCTCACAATCATCACTGTGTCCACATCATCTGTCACACTCATCACCAAGTCCATATCCCCTATCACACTCATCACCAAGTCCACATCATCTGTCACACTCATCACTGAGTCCACATCATCTGTCACGCTCATCACTGAGTCCACATCATCTCTCACACTCATCACCAAGTCCACATCATCTATCACACTCATCACTGAGTCCACATCATGTCACGCTCATCACCGAGTTCACATCCCCTATCACACTCATCACTGAGTCCACATCATCTCTCACACTCATCACCGAGTCCACATTCCCTATCACACTCATAACCAAGTCCACATCATCTGTCATGCTCATCACTGAGTCCACATCATCTCTCACACTCATCACAGAGTCCACATCATCTCTCACACTCATCACCATGTCCACATCATCTATCACACTCATCACTGAGTCCACATTCCCTATCACACTCATCACCAAGTCCACATCATCTGTCACACTCATCACTGAGTCCACATCATCTGTCACGCTCATCAATGAGTCCACATCATCTCTCACAATCATCACTGTGTCCACATCATCTGTCACACTCATCACCAAGTCCATATCCCCTATCACACTCATCACCAAGTCCACATCATCTGTCACACTCATCACTGAGTCCACATCATCTGTCACGCTCATCACTGAGTCCACATCATCTCTCACACTCATCACCAAGTCCACATCATCTATCACACTCATCACTGAGTCCACATCATGTCACGCTCATCACCGAGTTCACATCCCCTATCACACTCATCACTGAGTCCACATCATCTCTCACACTCATCACTGAGTACACATCATCTGTCACACTCATCACCGAGTCCAGATCATCTGTCACACTCATCACTGAGTCCACATCATCTGTCACACTCATGATTCAGTCCACATCATCTCTCACACTCATCACTGAGTCCAAATCATCTGTCACACTCATCACCGAGTCCACATGCCCTATCACACTCATCACTGAGTCCACATCATCTCTCCCACTCATGACTGAGTCCACATCATCTGTCACACTCATCACCGAGTCCACATCATCTGTCACACTCATCACTGGGTCCACATCATCTGTCACACTCATCACTGAGTCCACGTCATCTGTCACACTAATCACTGAGTCCACATCATCTCTCACACTCATCACCGAGTCCACATGCCCTATCACACTCATCACTGAGTCCACATCATCTCTCCCACTCATGACTGAGTCCACATCATCTGTCAAACTCATCACCGAGTCCACATCATCTGTCACACTCATCACTGGGTCCACATCATCTCTCACACTCATCACTGAGTCCACATCATCTGTCACACTCATCACCGAGTCCACATAATCTGTCACACTCATCACCGAGTGCACATGCCCTATGACACTCATCACTGAGTCCACATCATCTCTCCCACTCATGACTGAGTCCACATCATCTGTCACTCTCATCACCGAGTCCACATCATCTGTCACACTCATCACCGTGCCCACATCATCTATCACACTCTTCACTGAGTCCACATCATGTCACACTCATCACCGAGTCCACATCCCCTATCACACTCATCACTGAGTCCACATCATCTCTCACACTCATCACTGAGTCCACATCATCTGTCACACTCATCACCGAGTCCACATCATCTGTCACACTCATCACTGAGTCCACATCATCTGTCACAGTCATCACCGAGTCCACGTCATCTGTCACAGTCATCAACGAGTCCACATCATCTGTCACGCTCATCACTGAGTCCACATCATCTGTCACACTTATCACCGAGTCCACATCATCTGTCACACTCATCACTGACTCCACATCATCTCTCACACTCATCACTGAGTCCACATAATCTGTCACACTCATCACCGAGTCCACATCATCTGTCACACTCATCACTGAGTCCACATCATCTGTCACACTCATCACCGAGTCCACATTCCCTATCACACTCATCACCAAGTCGACATCATCTGTCACACTCATCACTGAGTCCACATCATCTCTCACACTCATCACCGAGTCCACATTCCCTATCACACTCATAACCAAGTCCACATCATCTGTCATGCTCATCACTGAGTCCACATCATCTCTCACACTCATCACAGAGTCCACATCATCTCTCACACTCATCACCAAGTCCACATCATCTATCACACTCATCACTGAGTCCACATTCCCTATCACACTCATCACCAAGTCCACATCATCTGTCACACTCATCACTGAGTCCACATCATCTGTCACGCTCATCAATGAGTCCACATCATCTCTCACAATCATCACTGTGTCCACATCATCTGTCACACTCATCACCAAGTCCATATCCCCTATCACACTCATCACCAAGTCCACATCATCTGTCACACTCATCACTGAGTCCACATCATCTGTCACGCTCATCACTGAGTCCACATCATCTCTCACACTCATCACCAAGTCCACATCATCTATCACACTCATCACTGAGTCCATATCATGTCACGCTCATCACCGAGTTCACATCCCCTATCACACTCATCACTGAGTCCACATCATCTCTCACACTCATCACTGAGTACACATCATCTGTCACACTCATCACCGAGTCCAGATCATCTGTCACACTCATCACTGAGTCCACATCATCTGTCACACTCATGATTCAGTCCACATCATCTCTCACACTCATCACTGAGTCCAAATCATCTGTCACACTCATCACCGAGTCCACATGCCCTATCACACTCATCACTGAGTCCACATCATCTCTCCCACTCATGACTGAGTCCACATCATCTGTCACACTCATCACCGAGTCCACATCATCTGTCACACTCATCACTGGGTCCACATCATCTGTCACACTCATCACTGAGTCCACGTCATCTGTCACACTAATCACTGAGTCCACATCATCTCTCACACTCATCACCGAGTCCACATGCCCTATCACACTCATCACTGAGTCCACATCATCTCTCCCACTCATGACTGAGTCCACATCATCTGTCAAACTCATCACCAAGTCCACATCATCTGTCACACTCATCACTGGGTCCACATCATCTCTCACACTCATCACTGAGTCCACATCATCTGTCACACTCATCACCGAGTCCACATGCCCTATCACACTCATCACTGAGTCCACATCATCTCTCCCACTCATGACTGAGTCCACATCATCTCTCACGCTCATCACTGAATCCATATCATCTGTCACACTCATCACTGAGTCCACATCATCTGTCACACTCATCACCGAGTCCACATCATCTGTCACACTCATCACCGAGTCCATATCATATGTCACACTCATCACTGAGTCCACATAATCTGTCACACTCATGATTCAGTCCACATCATCTCTCACACTCATCACTGAGTCCACATAATCTGTCACACTCATCACCGAGTGCACATGCCCTATGACACTCATCACTGAGTCCACATCATCTCTCCCACTCATGACTGAGTCCACATCATCTGTCACTCTCATCACCGAGTCCACATCATCTGTCACACTCATCACCGTGCCCACATCATCTATCACACTCTTCACTGAGTCCACATCATGTCACACTCATCACCGAGTCCACATCCCCTATCACACTCATCACTGAGTCCACATCATCTCTCACACTCATCACTGAGTCCACATCATCTGTCACACTCATCACCGAGTCCACATCATCTGTCACACTCATCACTGAGTCCACATCATCTGTCACAGTCATCACCGAGTCCACATCATCTGTCACACTCATCACCGAGTCCACGTCATCTGTCACAGTCATCAACGAGTCCACATCATCTGTCACGCTCATCACTGAGTCCACATCATCTGTCACACTTATCACCGAGTCCACATCATCTGTCACACTCATCACTGATTCCACATCATCTCTCACACTCATCACTGAGTCCACATAATCTGTCACACTCATCACCGAGTCCACATCATCTGTCACACTCATCACTGAGTCCACATCATCTGTCACACTCATCACCGAGTCCACATTCCCTATCACACTCATCACCAAGTCGACATCATCTGTCACACTCATCACTGAGTCCACATCATCTCTCACACTCATCACCGAGTCCACATTCCCTATCACACTCATAACCAACTCCACATCATCTGTCATGCTCATCACTGAGTCCACATCATCTCTCACACTCATCACAGAGTCCACATCATCTCTCACACTCATCACCAAGTCCACATCATCTATCACACTCATCACTGAGTCCACATTCCCTATCACACTCATCACCAAGTCCACATCATCTGTCACACTCATCACTGAGTCCACATCATCTGTCACGCTCATCAATGAGTCCACATCATCTCTCACAATCATCACTGTGTCCACATCATCTGTCACACTCATCACCAAGTCCATATCCCCATCACACTCATCACCAAGTCCACATCATCTGTCACACTCATCACTGAGTCCACATCATCTGTCACGCTCATCACTGAGTCCACATCATCTCTCACACTCATCACCAAGTCCACATCATCTATCACACTCATCACTGAGTCCACATCATGTCACGCTCATCACCGAGTTCACATCCCCTATCACACTCATCACTGAGTCCACATCATCTCTCACACTCATCACTGAGTACACATCATCTGTCACACTCATCACCAAGTCCAGATCATCTGTCACACTCATCACTGAGTCCACATCATCTGTCACACTCATGATTCAGTCCACATCATCTCTCACACTCATCACTGAGTCCAAATCATCTGTCACACTCATCACCGAGTCCACATGCCCTATCACACTCATCACTGAGTCCACATCATCTCTCCCACTCATGACTGAGTCCACATCATCTGTCACACTCATCACCGAGTCCACATCATCTGTCACACTCATCACTGGGTCCACATCATCTGTCACACTCATCACTGAGTCCACGTCATCTGTCACACTAATCACTGAGTCCACATCATCTCTCACACTCATCACCGAGTCCACATGCCCTATCACACTCATCACTGAGTCCACATCATCTCTCCCACTCATGACTGAGTCCACATCATCTGTCAAACTCATCACCGAGTCCACATCATCTGTCACACTCATCACTGGGTCCACATCATCTCTCACACTCATCACTGAATCCACATCATCTGTCACACTCATCACCGAGTCCACATGCCCTATCACACTCATCACTGAGTCCACATCATCTCTCCCACTCATGACTGAGTCCACATCATCTCTCACGCTCATCACTGAATCCATATCATCTGTCACACTCATCACTGAGTCCACATCATCTGTCACACTCATCACCGAGTCCACATCATCTGTCACACTCATCACTGGGTCCACATCATCTGTCACACTCATCACTGAGTCCACGTCATCTGTCACACTAATCACTGAGTCCACATCATCTCTCACACTCATCACCGAGTCCACATTCCCTATCACACTCATCACCAAGTCCACATCATCTGTCACACTTATCACTGAGTCCACATCATCTGTCACGCTCATCAATGAGTCCACATCATCTCTCACAATCATCACTGTGTCCACATCATCTGTCACACTCATCACCAAGTCCACATCCCCTATCACACTCATCACCAAGTCCACATCATCTGTCACACTCATCACTGAGTCCACATCATCTGTCACGCTCATCACTGAGTCCACATCATCTCTCACACTCATCACCAAGTCCACATCATCTATCACACTCATCACTGAGTCCACATCATGTCACGCTCATCACCGAGTTCACATCCCCTATCACACTCATCACTGAGTCCACATCATCTCTCACACTCATCACTGAGTCCACATCATCTGTCACTCTCATCACCGAGTCCACATCATCTGTCACACTCATCACCGTGCCCACATCATCTATCACACTCTTCACTGAGTCCACATCATGTCACACTCATCACCGAGTCCACATCCCCTATCACACTCATCACTGAGTCCACATCATCTTTCACACTCATCACTGAGTCCACATCATCTGTCACACTCATCACTGAGTCCACATCATCTCTCACACTCATCACTGAGTCCACATCATCTTTCACACTCATCACTGAGTCCACATCATCTGTCACACTCATGATTCAGTCCACATCATCTCTCACACTCATCACTGAGTCCACATCATCTCTCACACTCATCACTGAGTCCACATCATCTGTCACACTCATCACCGAGTCCACATCATCTGTCACACTCTTCACTGAGTCCACATCATCTGTCAAACTCATCACCGAGTCCACATCATATGTCACACTCATCACTGAGTCCACATAATCTGTCACACTCATGATTCAGTCCACATCATCTCTCACACTCATCACTGAGTCCACATCATCTGTCACACTCATCACCGAGTCCACATGCCCTATCACACTCATCACTGAGTCCACATCATCTCTCCCACTCATGACTGAGTCCACATCATCTGTCACTCTCATCACCGAGTCCACATCATCTGTCACACTCATCACCGTGCCCACATCATCTATCACACTCTTCACTGAGTCCACATCATGTCACACTCATCACCGAGTCCACATCCCCTATCACACTCATCACTGAGTCCACATCATCTCTCACACTCATCACTGAGTCCACATCATCTGTCACACTCATCACCGAGTCCACATCATCTGTCACACTCATCACTGAGTCCACATCATCTTTCACAGTCATCACCGAGTCCACATCATCTGTCACACTCATCACCGAGTCCACGTCATCTGTCACAGTCATCAACGAGTCCACATCATCTGTCACGCTCATCACTGAGTCCACATCATCTGTCACACTTATCACCGAGTCCACATCATCTGTCACACTCATCACTGACTCCACATCATCTCTCACACTCATCACTGAGTCCACATAATCTGTCACACTCATCACCGAGTCCACATCATCTGTCACACTCATCACTGAGTCCACATCATCTGTCACACTCATCACCGAGTCCACATTCCCTATCACACTCATCACCAAGTCGACATCATCTGTCACACTCATCACTGAGTCCACATCATCTCTCACACTCATCACCGGGTCCACATTCCCTATCACACTCATCACCAAGTCCACATCATCTGTCATGCTCATCACAGAGTCCACATCATCTCTCACACTCATCACCAAGTCCACATCATCTATCACACTCATCACTGTGTCCACATTCCCTATCACACTCATCACCAAGTCCACATCATCTGTCACACTCATCACTGAGTCCACATCATCTGTCACGCTCATCAATGAGTCCACATCATCTCTCACAATCATCACTGTGTCCACATCATCTGTCACACTCATCACCAAGTCCATATCCCCTATCACACTCATCACCAAGTCCACATCATCTGTCACACTCATCACTGAGTCCACATCATCTGTCACGCTCATCACTGAGTCCACATCATCTCTCACACTCATCACCAAGTCCACATCATCTATCACACTCATCACTGAGTCCACATCATGTAACGCTCATCACCGAGTTCACATCCCCTATCACACTCATCACTGAGTCCACATCATCTCTCACACTCATCACTGAGTACACATCATCTGTCACACTCATCACCGAGTCCAGATCATCTGTCACACTCATCACTGAGTCCACATCATCTGTCACACTCATGATTCAGTCCACATCATCTCTCACACTCATCACTGAGTCCAAATCATCTGTCACACTCATCACCGAGTCCACATGCCCTATCACACTCATCACTGAGTCCACATCATCTCTCCCACTCATGACTGAGTCCACATCATCTGTCACACTCATCACCGAGTCCACATCATCTGTCACACTCATCACTGGGTCCACATCATCTGTCACACTCATCACTGAGTCCACGTCATCTGTCACACTAATCACTGAGTCCACATCATCTCTCACACTCATCACCGAGTCCACATGCCCTATCACACTCATCACTGAGTCCACATCATATCTCCCACTCATGACTGAGTCCACATCATCTGTCAAACTCATCACCGAGTCCACATCATCTGTCACACTCATCACTGGGTCCACATCATCTCTCACACTCATCACTGAGTCCACATCATCTGTCACACTCATCACCGAGTCCACATGCCCTATCACACTCATCACTGAGTCCACATCATCTCTCCCACTCATGACTGAGTCCACATCATCTCTCACGCTCATCACTGAATCCATATCATCTGTCACACTCATCACTGAGTCCACATCATCTGTCACACTCATCACCGAGTCCACATCATCTGTCACACTCATCACTGGGTCCACATCATCTGTCACACTCATCACTGAGTCCACGTCATCTGTCACACTAATCACTGAGTCCACATCATCTCTCACACTCATCACCGAGTCCACATTCCCTATCACACTCATCACCAAGTCCACATCATCTGTCACACTCATCACTGAGTCCACATCATCTGTCACGCTCATCAATGAGTCCACATCATCTCTCACAATCATCACTGTGTCCACATCATCTCTCACGCTCATCACTGAATCCATATCATCTGTCACACTCATCACTGAGTCCACATCATCTGTCACACTCATCACCGAGTCCACATCATCTGTCACACTCATCACTGGGTCCACATCATCTGTCACACTCATCACTGAGTCCACGTCATCTGTCACACTAATCACTGAGTCCACATCATCTCTCACACTCATCACCGAGTCCACATTCCCTATCACACTCATCACCAAGTCCACATCATCTGTCACACTCATCACTGAGTCCACATCATCTTTCACGCTCATCAATGAGTCCACATCATCTCTCACAATCATCACTGTGTCCACATCATCTGTCACACTCATCACCAAGTCCACATCCCCTATCACACTCATCACCAAGTCCACATCATCTGTCACACTCATCACTGAGTCCACATCATCTGTCACGCTCATCACTGAGTCCACATCATCTCTCACACTCATCACCAAGTCCACATCATCTATCACACTCATCACTGAGTCCACATCATGTCACGCTCATCACCGAGTTCACATCCCCTATCACACTCATCACTGAGTCCACATCATCTCTCACACTCATCACTGAGTCCACATCATCTGTCACTCTCATCACCGAGTCCACATCATCTGTCACACTCATCACCGTGCCCACATCATCTATCACACTCTTCACTGAGTCCACATCATGTCACACTCATCACCGAGTCCACATCCCCTATCACACTCATCACTGAGTCCACATCATCTTTCACACTCATCACTGAGTCCACATCATCTGTCACACTCATCACTGAGTCCACATCATCTCTCACACTCATCACTGAGTCCACATCATCTTTCACACTCATCACTGAGTCCACATCATCTGTCACACTCATGATTCAGTCCACATCATCTCTCACACTCATCACTGAGTCCACATCATCTCTCACACTCATCACTGAGTCCACATCATCTGTCACACTCATCACCGAGTCCACATCATCTGTCACACTCTTCACTGAGTCCACATCATCTGTCACACTCATGATTCAGTCCACATCATCTCTCACACTCATCACTGAATCCACATCATCTGTCACACTCATCACCGAGTCCATATCATCTGTCACACTCATCACCGAGTCCACATCATATGTCACACTCATCACTGAGTCCACATAATCTGTCACACTCATGATTCAGTCCACATCATCTCTCACACTCATCACTGAGTCCACATCATCTGTCACACTCATCACCGAGTCCACATGCCCTATCACACTCATCACTGAGTCCACATAATCTCTCCCACTCATGACTGAGTCCACATCATCTGTCACTCTCATCACCGAGTCCACATCATCTGTCACACTCATCACCGTGCCCACATCATCTATCACACTCTTCACTGAGTCCACATCATGTCACACTCATCACCGAGTCCACATCCCCTATCACACTCATCACTGAGTCCACATCATCTCTCACACTCATCACTGAGTCCACATCATCTGTCACACTCATCACCGAGTCCACATCATCTGTCACACTCATCACTGAGTCCACATCATTTGTCACAGTCATCACCGAGTCCACATCATCTGTCACACTCATCACCGAGTCCACGTCATCTGTCACAGTCATCAACGAGTCCACATCATCTGTCACGCTCATCACTGAGTCCACATCATCTGTCACACTTATCACCGAGTCCACATCATCTGTCACACTCATCACTGACTCCACATCATCTCTCACACTCATCACTGAGTCCACATAATCTGTCACACTCATCACCGAGTCCACATCATCTGTCACACTCATCACTGAGTCCACATCATCTGTCACACTCATCACCGAGTCCACATTCCCTATCACACTCATCACCAAGTCGACATCATCTGTCACACTCATCTCTGAGTCCACATCATCTCTCCCACTCATGACTGAGTCCACATCATCTGTCACACTCATCACCGAGTCCACATCATCTGTCAAACTCCTGACTGAGTCCACATCATCTGTCACTCTCATCACCGAGTCCACATCATCTGTCACACTCATCACCGTGCCCACATCATCTATCACACTCTTCACTGAGTCCACATCATGTCACACTCATCACCGAGTCCACATCCCCTATCACACTCATCACTGAGTCCACATCATCTCTCACACTCATCACTGAGTCCACATCATCTGTCACACTCATCACCGAGTCCACATCATCTGTCACACTCATCACTAAGTCCACATCATCTGTCACAGTCATCACCGAGTCCACATCATCTGTCACACTCATCACCGAGTCCACGTCATCTGTCACAGTCATCACCGAGTCCACATCATCTGTCACGCTCATCACTGAGTCCACATCTTCTGTCACACTTATCACCGAGTCCACATCATCTGTCACACTCATCACTGACTCCACATCATCTCTCACACTCATCACTGAGTCCACATAATCTGTCACACTCATCACCGAGTCCACATCATCTGTCACACTCATCACTGAGTCCACATCATCTGTCACACTCATCACCGAGTCCACATTCCCTATCACACTCATCACCAAGTCGACATCATCTGTCACACTCATCACTGAGTCCACATCATCTCTCACACTCATCACCGAGTCCATATTCCCTATCACACTCATCACCAAGTCCACATCATCTGTCATGCTCATCACTGAGTCCACATCATCTCTCACACTCATCACTGAGTCCACATCATCTCTCACACTCATCACCAAGTCCACATTATCTATCACACTCATCACTGAGTCCACATCATGTCACGCTCATCACCGAGTCCACATCCCCTATCACACTCATCACTGAGTCCACATCATCTCTCACACTCATCACTGAGTCCACATCATCTGTCACACTCATCACCGAGTCCACATCATCTGTCACACTCTTCACTGAGTCCACATCATGTCACGCTCATCACCGAGTCCACATCCCCTATCACACTCATCACTGAGTCCACATCATCTCTCACACTCATCACTGAGTCCACATCATCTCTCACACTCATCACCGAGTCCACATGCCCTATCACACTCATCACTGAGTCCACATCATCTCTCCCACTCATGACTGAGTCCACATCATCTGTCACACTCATCACCGAGTCCACATCATCTGTCACACTCATCACTGGGTCCACATCATCTCTCACACTCATCACTGAGTCCACATCATCTCTCACACTCATCACCGAGTCCACATTCCCTATCACACTCATCACCAAGTCCACATCATCTGTCACACTCATCACTGAGTCCACATCATCTGTCACGCTCATCAATGAGTCCACATCATCTCTCACAATCATCACTGTGTCCACATCATCTGTCACTCTCATCACCAAGTCCACATCCCCTATCACACTCATCACCAAGTCCACATCATCTGTCACACTCATCACTGAGTCCACATCATCTGTCACGCTCATCACTGAGTCCACATCATCTCTCACACTCATCACCAAGTCCACATCATCTATCACACTCATCACTGAGTCCACATCATGTCACGCTCATCACCGAGTTCACATCCCCTATCACACTCATCACTGAGTCCTCATCATCTCTCACACTCATCACTGAGTCCACATCATCTGTCACACTCATCACCGAGTCCAGATCATCTGTCACACTCATCACTGAGTCCACATCATCTGTCACACTCATGATTCAGTCCACATCATCTCTCACACTCATCACTGAGTCCACATCATCTGTCACACTCATCACCGAGTCCACATGCCCTATCTCACTCATCACTGACTCCACATCATCTGTCACTCTCATCACCGAGTCCACATCATCTGTCACACTCATCACCGTGCCCACATCATCTATCACACTCTTCACGGAGTCCACATCATGTCACACTCATCACCGAGTCCACATCCCCTATCACACTCATCACTGAGTCCACATCATCTTTCACACTCATCACTGAGTCCACATCATCTGTCACACTCATGACTGAGTCCACATCATCTGTCACACTCATCACTGAGTCCACATCATCTCTCACACTCATCACTGAGTCCACATCATCTTTCACACTCATCACTGAGTCCACATCATCTGTCACACTCATGATTCAGTCCACATCATCTCTCACACTCATCACTGAGTCCACATCATCTCTCACACTCATCACTGAGTCCACATCATCTGTCACACTCATCACCGAGTCCACATCATCTGTCACACTCTTCACTGAGTCCACATCATCTGTCAAACTCATGATTCAGTCCACATCATCTCTCACACTCATCACTGAATCCACATCATCTGTCACACTCATCACCGAGTCCAAATCATCTGTCACACTCATCACCGAGTCCACATCATATGTTACACTCATCACTGAGTCCACATAATCTGTCACACTCATGATTCAGTCCACATCATCTCTCACATTCATCACTGAGTCCACATCATCTGTCACACTCATCACCGAGTCCACATGCCCTATCACACTCATCACTGAGTCCACATCATCTCTCCCACTCATGACTGAGTCCACATCATCTGTCACACTCATCACCGAGTCCACATCATCTGTCAAACTCCTGACTGAGTCCACATCATCTGTCACTCTCATCACCGAGTCCACATCATCTGTCACACTCATCACCGTGCCCACATCATCTATCACACTCTTCACTGAGTCCACATCATGTCACACTCATCACCGAGTCCACATCCCCTATCACACTCATCACTGAGTCCACATCATCTCTCACACACATCACTGAGTCCACATCATCTGTCACACTCATCACCGAGTCCACATCATCTGTCACACTCATCACTGTGTCCACATCATCTGTCACAGTCATCACCGAGTCCACATCATCTGTCACACTCATCACCGAGTCCACGTCATCTGTCACAGTCATCACCGAGTCCACATCATCTGTCACGCTCATCACTGAGTCCACATCATCTGTCACACTTATCACCGAGTCCACATCATCTGTCACACTCATCACTGACTCCACATCATCTCTCACACTCATCACTGAGTCCACATAATCTGTCACACTCATCACCGAGTCCACATCATCTGTCACACTCATCACCGAGTCCACATTCCCTATCACACTCATCACCAAGTCGACATCATCTGTCACACTCATCACTGAGTCCACATCATCTCTCACACTCATCACCGAGTCCACATTCCCTATCACACTCATCACCAAGTCCACATAATCTGTCATGCTCATCACTGAGTCCACATCATCTCTCACACTCATCACTGAGTCCACATCATCTCTCACACTCATCTCCAAGTCCACATCATCTATCACACTCATCACTGAGTCCACATTCCCTATCACACTCATCACCAAGTCCACATCATCTGTCACACTCATCACTGAGTCCACATCATCTGTCACGCTCATCAATGAGTCCACATCATCTCTCACAATCATCACTGTGTCCACATCATCTGTCACACTCATCACCAAGTCCACATCCCCTATCACACTCATCACCAAGTCCACATCATCTGTCACACTCATCACTGAGTCCACATCATCTGTCACGCTCATCACTGAGTCCACATCATCTCTCACACTCATCACCAAGTCCACATCATCTTTCACACTCATCACTGAGTCCACATCATGTCACGCTCATCACCGAGTTCACATCCCCTATCACACTCATCACTGAGTCCACATCATCTCTCACACTCATCACTGAGTACACATCATCTGTCACAATCATCACTGTGTCCACATCATCTGTCACACTCATCACCAAGTCCACATCCCCTATCACACTCATCACCAAGTCCACATCATCTGTCACACTCATCACTGAGTCCACATCATCTGTCACGCTCATCACTGAGTCCACATCATCTCTCACACTCATCACCAAGTCCACATCATCTATCACACTCATCACTGAGTCCACATCATGTCACGCTCATCACCGAGTTCACATCCCCTATCACACTCATCACTGAGTCCACATCATCTCTCACACTCATCACTGAGTCCACATCATCTGTCACACTCATCACCGAGTCCACATCATCTGTCACACTCATCACTGAGTCCACATCATCTGTCACGCTCATCACTGAGTCCACATCATCTCTCACACTCATCACCAAGTCCACATCATCTATCACACTCATCACTGAGTCCACATCATGTCACGCTCATCACCGAGTTCACATCCCCTATCACACTCATCACTGAGTCCACATCATCTCTCACACTCATCACTGAGTACACATCATCTGTCACACTCATCACCGAGTCCAGATCATCTGTCACACTCATCACTGAGTCCACATCATCTGTCACACTCATGATTCAGTCCACATCATCTCTCACACTCATCACTGAGTCCAAATCATCTGTCACACTCATCACCGAGTCCACATGCCCTATCACACTCATCACTGAGTCCACATCATCTCTCCCACTCATGACTGAGTCCACATCATCTGTCACACTCATCACCGAGTCCACATCATCTGTCACACTCATCACTGGGTCCACATCATCTGTCACACTCATCACTGAGTCCACGTCATCTGTCACACTAATCACTGAGTCCACATCATCTCTCACACTCATCACCGAGTCCACATGCCCTATCACACTCATCACTGAGTCCACATCATCTCTCCCACTCATGACTGAGTCCACATCATCTGTCAAACTCATCACCGAGTCCACATCATCTGTCACACTCATCACTGGGTCCACATCATCTCTCACACTCATCACTGAGTCCACATCATCTGTCACACTCATCACCGAGTCCACATGCCCTATCACACTCATCACTGAGTCCACATCATCTCTCCCACTCATGACTGAGTCCACATCATCTCTCACGCTCATCACTGAATCCATATCATCTGTCACACTCATCACTGAGTCCACATCATCTGTCACACTCATCACCGAGTCCACATCATCTGTCACACTCATCACTGGGTCCACATCATCTGTCACACTCATCACTGAGTCCACGTCATCTGTCACACTAATCACTGAGTCCACATCATCTCTCACACTCATCACCGAGTCCACATTCCCTATCACACTCATCACCAAGTCCACATCATCTGTCACACTCATCACTGAGTCCACATCATCTTTCACGCTCATCAATGAGTCCACATCATCTCTCACAATCATCACTGTGTCCACATCATCTGTCACACTCATCACCAAGTCCACATCCCCTATCACACTCATCACCAAGTCCACATCATCTGTCACACTCATCACTGAGTCCACATCATCTGTCACGCTCATCACTGAGTCCACATCATCTCTCACACTCATCACCAAGTCCACATCATCTATCACACTCATCACTGAGTCCACATCATGTCACGCTCATCACCGAGTTCACATCCCCTATCACACTCATCACTGAGTCCACATCATCTCTCACACTCATCACTGAGTCCACATCATCTGTCACTCTCATCACCGAGTCCACATCATCTGTCACACTCATCACCGTGCCCACATCATCTATCACACTCTTCACTGAGTCCACATCATGTCACACTCATCACCGAGTCCACATCCCCTATCACACTCATCACTGAGTCCACATCATCTTTCACACTCATCACTGAGTCCACATCATCTGTCACACTCATCACTGAGTCCACATCATCTCTCACACTCATCACTGAGTCCACATCATCTTTCACACTCATCACTGAGTCCACATCATCTGTCACACTCATGATTCAGTCCACATCATCTCTCACACTCATCACTGAGTCCACATCATCTCTCACACTCATCACTGAGTCCACATCATCTGTCACACTCATCACCGAGTCCACATCATCTGTCACACTCTTCACTGAGTCCACATCATCTGTCACACTCATGATTCAGTCCACATCATCTCTCACACTCATCACTGAATCCACATCATCTGTCACACTCATCACCGAGTCCATATCATCTGTCACACTCATCACCGAGTCCACATCATATGTCACACTCATCACTGAGTCCACATAATCTGTCACACTCATGATTCAGTCCACATCATCTCTCACACTCATCACTGAGTCCACATCATCTGTCACACTCATCACCGAGTCCACATGCCCTATCACACTCATCACTGAGTCCACATAATCTCTCCCACTCATGACTGAGTCCACATCATCTGTCACTCTCATCACCGAGTCCACATCATCTGTCACACTCATCACCGTGCCCACATCATCTATCACACTCTTCACTGAGTCCACATCATGTCACACTCATCACCGAGTCCACATCCCCTATCACACTCATCACTGAGTCCACATCATCTCTCACACTCATCACTGAGTCCACATCATCTGTCACGCTCATCAATGAGTCCACATCATCTCTCACAATCATCACTGTGTCCACATCATCTGTCACACTCATCACCAAGTCCATATCCCCTATCACACTCATCACCAAGTCCACATCATCTGTCACACTCATCACTGAGTCCACATAATCTGTCACGCTCATCACTGAGTCCACATCATCTCTCACACTCATCACTGAGTCCACATTCCCTATCACACTCATCACCAAGTCCACATCATCTGTCACACTCATCACTGAGTCCACATCATCTGTCACGCTCATCAATGAGTCCACATCATCTCTCACAATCATCACTGTGTCCACATCATCTGTCACACTCATCACCAAGTCCACATCCCCTATCACACTCATCACCAAGTCCACATCATCTGTCACACTCATCACTGAGTCCACATCATTTGTCACAGTCATCACCGAGTCCACATCATCTCTCACACTCATCACTGAGTCCACATAATCTGTCACACTCATCACCGAGTCCACATCATCTGTCACACTCATCACTGAGTCCACATCATCTGTCACACTCATCACCGAGTCCACATTCCCTATCACACTCATCACCAAGTCGACATCATCTGTCACACTCATCACTGAGTCCACATCATCTCTCACACTCATCACCGAGTCCACATTCCCTATCACACTCATCACCAAGTCCACATCATCTGTCATGCTCATCACTGAGTCCACATCATCTCTCACACTCATCACAGAGTCCACATCATCTCTCACACTCATCACCAAGTCCACATCATCTATCACACTCATCACTGTGTCCACATTCCCTATCACACTCATCACCAAGTCCACATCATCTGTCACACTCATCACTGAGTCCACATCATCTGTCACGCTCATCAATGAGTCCACATCATCTCTCACAATCATCACTGTGTCCACATCATCTGTCACACTCATCACCAAGTCCATATCCCCTATCAGACTCATCACCAAGTCCACATCATCTGTCACACTCATCACTGAGTCCACATCATCTGTCACGCTCATCACTGAGTCCACATCATCTCTCACACTCATCACTGAGTCCACATTCCCTATCACACTCATCACCAAGTCCACATCATCTGTCACACTCATCACTGAGTCCACATCATCTGTCACGCTCATCAATGAGTCCACATCATCTCTCACAATCATCACTGTGTCCACATCATCTGTCACACTCATCACCAAGTCCACATCCCCTATCACACTCATCACCAAGTCCACATCATCTGTCACACTCATCACTGAGTCCACATCATCTGTCACGCTCATCACTGAGTCCACATCATCTCTCACACTCATCACCAAGTCCACATCATCTTTCACACTCATCACTGAGTCCACATCATGTCACGCTCATCACCGAGTTCACATCCCCTATCACACTCATCACTGAGTCCACATCATCTCTCACACTCATCACTGAGTACACATCATCTGTAACAATCATCACTGTGTCCACATCATCTGTCACACTCATCACCAAGTCCACATCCCCTATCACACTCATCACCAAGTCCACATCATCTGTCACACTCATCACTGAGTCCACATCATCTGTCACGCTCATCACTGAGTCCACATCATCTCTCACACTCATCACTGAGTCCACATCATCTTTCACACTCATCACTGAGTCCACATCATGTCACGCTCATCACCGAGTTCACATCCCCTATCACACTCATCACTGAGTCCACATCATCTCTCACACTCATCACTGAGTCCACATCATCTGTCACACTCATCACCGAGTCCAGATCATCTGTCACACTCATCACTGAGTCCACATCATCTGTCACACTCATGATTCAGTCCACATCATCTCTCACACTCATCACTGAGTCCACATCATCTGTCACACTCATCACCGAGTCCACATGCCCTATCACACTCATCACTGAGTCCACATCATCTCTCCCACTCATGACTGAGTCCACATCATCTGTCACACTCATCACCTAGTCCACATCATCTGTCACACTCATGACTGAGTCCACATCATCTGTCACTCTCATCACCGAGTCCACATCATCTGTCACATTCATCACCGTGCCCACATCATCTATCACACTCTTCACTGAGTCCACATCATGTCACACTCATCACCGAGTCCACATCCCCTATCACACTCATCACTGAGTCCACATCATCTTTCACACTCATCACTGAGTCCACATCATCTGTCACACTCATCACTGAGTCCACATCATCTCTCACACTCATCACTGAGTCCACATCATCTGTCACACTCATGATTCAGTCCACATCATCTCTCACACTCATCACTGAGTCCACATCATCTCTCACACTCATCACTGAGTCCACATCATCTGTCACACTCATCACCGAGTCCACATCATCTGTCACACTCTTCACTGAGTCCACATCATCTGTCACACTCATGATTCAGTCCACATCATCTCTCACACTCATCACTGAATCCACATCATCTGTCACACTCATCACCGAGTCCATATCATCTGTCACACTCATCACCGAGTCCACATCATATGTCACACTCATCACTGAGTCCACATAATCTGTCACACTCATCACCGAGTGCACATGCCCTATTACACTCATCACTGAGTCCACATCATCTCTCCCACTCATGACTGAGTCCACATCATCTGTCACTCTCATCACCGAGTCCACATCATCTGTCACACTCATCACCGTGCCCACATCATCTATCACACTCTTCACTGAGTCCACATCATGTCACACTCATCTCCGAGTCCACATCCCCTATCACACTCATCACTGAGTCCACATCATCTCTCACACTCATCACTGAGTCCACATCATCTGTCACACTCATCACCGAGTCCACATCATCTGTCACACTCATCACTGAGTCCACATCATCTGTCACAGTCATCACCGAGTCCACATCATCTGTCACACTCATCACCGAGTCCACGTCATCTGTCACAGTCATCAACGAGTCCACATCATCTGTCACGCTCATCACTGAGTCCACATCATCTGTCACACTTATCACCGAGTCCACATCATCTGTCACACTCATCACTGACTCCACATCATCTCTCACACTCATCACTGAGTCCACATAATCTGTCACACTCATCACCGAGTCCACATCATCTGTCACACTCATCACTGAGTCCACATCATCTGTCACACTCATCACCGAGTCCACATTCCCTATCACACTCATCACCAAGTCGACATCATCTGTCACACTCATCACTGAGTCCACATCATCTCTCACACTCATCACCGAGTCCACATTCCCTATCACACTCATAACCAAGTCCACATCATCTGTCATGCTCATCACTGAGTCCACATCATCTCTCAAACTCATCACAGAGTCCACATCATCTCTCACACTCATCACCAAGTCCACATCATCTATCACACTCATCACTGAGTCCACATTCCCTATCACACTCATCACCAAGTCCACATCATCTGTCACACTCATCACTGAGTCCACATCATCTGTCACGCTCATCAATGAGTCCACATCATCTCTCACAATCATCACTGTGTCCACATCATCTGTCACACTCATCACCAAGTCCATATCCCCTATCACACTCATCACCAAGTCCACATCATCTGTCACACTCATCACTGAGTCCACATCATCTGTCACGCTCATCACTGAGTCCACATCATCTCTCACACTCATCACCAAGTCCACATCATCTATCACACTCATCACTGAGTCCACATCATGTCACGCTCATCACCGAGTTCACATCCCCTATCACACTCATCACTGAGTCCACATCATCTCTCACACTCATCACTGAGTACACATCATCTGTCACACTCATCACCGAGTCCAGATCATCTGTCACACTCATCACTGAGTCCACATCATCTGTCACACTCATGATTCAGTCCACATCATCTCTCACACTCATCACTGAGTCCAAATCATCTGTCACACTCATCACCGAGTCCACATGCCCTATCACACTCATCACTGAGTCCACATCATCTCTCCCACTCATGACTGAGTCCACATCATCTGTCACACTCATCACCGAGTCCACATCATCTGTCACACTCATCACTGGGTCCACATCATCTGTCACACTCATCACTGAGTCCACGTCATCTGTCACACTAATCACTGAGTCCACATCATCTCTCACACTCATCACCGAGTCCACATGCCCTATCACACTCATCACTGAGTCCACATCATCTCTCCCACTCATGACTGAGTCCACATCATCTGTCAAACTCATCACCGAGTCCACATCATCTGTCACACTCATCACTGGGTCCACATCATCTCTCACACTCATCACTGAGTCCACATCATCTGTCACACTCATCACCGAGTCCACATAATCTGTCACACTCATCACCGAGTGCACATGCCCTATGACACTCATCACTGAGTCCACATCATCTCTCCCACTCATGACTGAGTCCACATCATCTGTCACTCTCATCACCGAGTCCACATCATCTGTCACACTCATCACCGTGCCCACATCATCTATCACACTCTTCACTGAGTCCACATCATGTCACACTCATCACCGAGTCCACATCCCCTATCACACTCATCACTGAGTCCACATCATCTCTCACACTCATCACTGAGTCCACATCATCTGTCACACTCATCACCGAGTCCACATCATCTGTCACACTCATCACTGAGTCCACATCATCTGTCACAGTCATCACCGAGTCCACATCATCTGTCACACTCATCACCGAGTCCACGTCATCTGTCACAGTCATCAACGAGTCCACATCATCTGTCACGCTCATCACTGAGTCCACATCATCTGTCACACTTATCACCGAGTCCACATCATCTGTCACACTCATCACCGAGTCCACATCATCTGTCACACTCATCACTGAGTCCACATCATCTGTCACACTCATCACCGAGTCCACATTCCCTATCACACTCATCACCAAGTCGACATCATCTGTCACACTCATCACTGAGTCCACATCATCTCTCACACTCATCACCGAGTCCACATTCCCTATCACACTCATCACCAAGTCCACATCATCTGTCATGCTCATCACTGAGTCCACATCATCTCTCACACTCATCACAGAGTCCACATCATCTCTCACACTCATCACCAAGTCCACATCATCTATCACACTCATCACTGTGTCCACATTCCCTATCACACTCATCACCAAGTCCACATCATCTGTCACACTCATCACTGAGTCCACATCATCTGTCACGCTCATCAATGAGTCCACATCATCTCTCACAATCATCACTGTGTCCACATCATCTGTCACACTCATCACCAAGTCCATATCCCCTATCAGACTCATCACCAAGTCCACATCATCTGTCACACTCATCACTGAGTCCACATCATCTGTCACGCTCATCACTGAGTCCACATCATCTCTCACACTCATCACTGAGTCCACATTCCCTATCACACTCATCACCAAGTCCACATCATCTGTCACACTCATCACTGAGTCCACATCATCTGTCACGCTCATCAATGAGTCCACATCATCTCTCACAATCATCACTGTGTCCACATCATCTGTCACACTCATCACCAAGTCCACATCCCCTATCACACTCATCACCAAGTCCACATCATCTGTCACACTCATCACTGAGTCCACATCATCTGTCACGCTCATCACTGAGTCCACATCATCTCTCACACTCATCACCAAGTCCACATCATCTTTCACACTCATCACTGAGTCCACATCATGTCACGCTCATCACCGAGTTCACATCCCCTATCACACTCATCACTGAGTCCACATCATCTCTCACACTCATCACTGAGTACACATCATCTGTAACAATCATCACTGTGTCCACATCATCTGTCACACTCATCACCAAGTCCACATCCCCTATCACACTCATCACCAAGTTCACATCATCTGTCACACTCATCACTGAGTCCACATCATCTGTCACGCTCATCACTGAGTCCACATCATCTCTCACACTCATCACCAAGTCCACATCATCTATCACACTCATCACTGAGTCCACATCATGTCACGCTCATCACCGAGTTCACATCCCCTATCACACTCATCACTGAGTCCACATCATCTCTCACACTCATCACTGAGTCCACATCATCTGTCACACTCATCACCGAGTCCAGATCATCTGTCACACTCATCACTGAGTCCACATCATCTGTCACACTCATGATTCAGTCCACATCATCTCTCACACTCATCACTGAGTCCACATCATCTGTCACACTCATCACCGAGTCCACATGCCCTATCACACTCATCACTGAGTCCACATCATCTCTCCCACTCATGACTGAGTCCACATCATCTGTCACACTCATCACCTAGTCCACATCATCTGTCACACTCATGACTGAGTCCACATCATCTGTCACTCTCATCACCGAGTCCACATCATCTGTCACATTCATCACCGTGCCCACATCATCTATCACACTCTTCACTGAGTCCACATCATGTCACACTCATCACCGAGTCCACATCCCCTATCACACTCATCACTGAGTCCACATCATCTTTCACACTCATCACTGAGTCCACATCATCTGTCACACTCATCACTGAGTCCACATCATCTTTCACACTCATCACTGAGTCCACATCATCTGTCACACTCATGACTGAGTCCACATCATCTGTCACACTCATCACTGAGTCCACATCATCTCTCACACTCATCACTGAGTCCACATCATCTGTCACACTCATCACCGAGTCCACATCATCTGTCACACTCTTCACTGAGTCCACATCATCTGTCACACTCATGATTCAGTCCACATCATCTCTCACACTCATCACTGAATCCACATCATCTGTCACACTCATCACCGAGTCCATATCATCTGTCACACTCATCACCGAGTCCACATCATATGTCACACTCATCACTGAGTCCACATAATCTGTCACACTCATGATTCAGTCCACATCATCTCTCACACTCATCACTGAGTCCACATAATCTGTCACACTCATCACCGAGTGCACATGCCCTATTACACTCATCACTGAGTCCACATCATCTCTCCCACTCATGACTGAGTCCACATCATCTGTCACTCTCATCACCGAGTCCACATCATCTGTCACACTCATCACCGTGCCCACATCATCTATCACACTCTTCACTGAGTCCACATCATGTCACACTCATCTCCGAGTCCACATCCCCTATCACACTCATCACTGAGTCCACATCATCTCTCACACTCATCACTGAGTCCACATCATCTGTCACACTCATCACCGAGTCCACATCATCTGTCACACTCATCACTGAGTCCACATCATCTGTCACAGTCATCACCGAGTCCACATCATCTGTCACACTCATCACCGAGTCCACGTCATCTGTCACAGTCATCAACGAGTCCACATCATCTGTCACGCTCATCACTGAGTCCACATCATCTGTCACACTTATCACCGAGTCCACATCATCTGTCACACTCATCACTGACTCCACATCATCTCTCACACTCATCACTGAGTCCACATAATCTGTCACACTCATCACCGAGTCCACATCATCTGTCACACTCATCACTGAGTCCACATCATCTGTCACACTCATCACCGAGTCCACATTCCCTATCACACTCATCACCAAGTCGACATCATCTGTCACACTCATCACTGAGTCCACATCATCTCTCACACTCATCACCGAGTCCACATTCCCTATCACACTCATAACCAAGTCCACATCATCTGTCATGCTCATCACTGAGTCCACATCATCTCTCACACTCATCACAGAGTCCATATCATCTCTCACACTCATCACCATGTCCACATCATCTATCACACTCATCACTGAGTCCACATTCCCTATCACACTCATCACCAAGTCCACATCATCTGTCACACTCATCACTGAGTCCACATCATCTGTCACGCTCATCAATGAGTCCACATCATCTCTCACAATCATCACTGTGTCCACATCATCTGTCACACTCATCACCAAGTCCATATCCCCTATCACACTCATCACCAAGTCCACATCATCTGTCACACTCATCACTGAGTCCACATCATCTGTCACGCTCATCACTGAGTCCACATCATCTCTCACACTCATCACCAAGTCCACATCATCTATCACACTCATCACTGAGTCCACATCATGTCACGCTCATCACCGAGTTCACATCCCCTATCACACTCATCACTGAGTCCACATCATCTCTCACACTCATCACCGAGTCCACATTCCCTATCACACTCATAACCAAGTCCACATCATCTGTCATGCTCATCACTGAGTCCACATCATCTCTCACACTCATCACAGAGTCCACATCATCTCTCACACTCATCACCATGTCCACATCATCTATCACACTCATCACTGAGTCCACATTCCCTATCACACTCATCACCAAGTCCACATCATCTGTCACACTCATCACTGAGTCCACATCATCTGTCACGCTCATCAATGAGTCCACATCATCTCTCACAATCATCACTGTGTCCACATCATCTGTCACACTCATCACCAAGTCCATATCCCCTATCACACTCATCACCAAGTCCACATCATCTGTCACACTCATCACTGAGTCCACATCATCTGTCACGCTCATCACTGAGTCCACATCATCTCTCACACTCATCACCAAGTCCACATCATCTATCACACTCATCACTGAGTCCACATCATGTCACGCTCATCACCGAGTTCACATCCCCTATCACACTCATCACTGAGTCCACATCATCTCTCAAACTCATCACTGAGTACACATCATCTGTCACACTCATCACCGAGTCCAGATCATCTGTCACACTCATCACTGAGTCCACATCATCTGTCACACTCATGATTCAGTCCACATCATCTCTCACACTCATCACTGAGTCCAAATCATCTGTCACACTCATCACCGAGTCCACATGCCCTATCACACTCATCACTGAGTCCACATCATCTCTCCCACTCATGACTGAGTCCACATCATCTGTCACACTCATCACCGAGTCCACATCATCTGTCACACTCATCACTGGGTCCACATCATCTGTCACACTCATCACTGAGTCCACGTCATCTGTCACACTAATCACTGAGTCCACATCATCTCTCACACTCATCACCGAGTCCACATGCCCTATCACACTCATCACTGAGTCCACATCATCTCTCCCACTCATGACTGAGTCCACATCATCTGTCAAACTCATCACCGAGTCCACATCATCTGTCACACTCATCACTGGGTCCACATCATCTCTCACACTCATCACTGAGTCCACATCATCTGTCACACTCATCACCGAGTCCACATAATCTGTCACACTCATCACCGAGTGCACATGCCCTATCACACTCATCACTGAGTCCACATCATCTCTCCCACTCATGACTGAGTCCACATCATCTGTCACACTCATCACCGAGTCCACATCATCTGTCACACTCATCACTGGGTCCACATCATCTGTCACACTCATCACTGAGTCCACGTCATCTGTCACACTAATCACTGAGTCCACATCATCTCTCACACTCATCACCGAGTCCACATGCCCTATCACACTCATCACTGAGTCCACATCATCTCTCACACTCATCACTGAGTCCACATCATCTGTCACACTCATCACCAAGTCCACATCATCTGTCACACTCATCACTGAGTCCACATCATCTGTCACGCTCATCACTGAGTCCACATCATCTCTCACACTCATCACCAAGTCCACATCATCTATCACACTCATCACTGAGTCCACATCATGTCACGCTCATCACCGAGTTCACATCCCCTATCACACTCATCACTGAGTCCACATCATCTCTCACACTCATCACTGAGTACACATCATCTGTCACACTCATCACCGAGTCCAGATCATCTGTCACACTCATCACTGAGTCCACATCATCTGTCACACTCATGATTCAGTCCACATCATCTCTCACACTCATCACTGAGTCCAAATCATCTGTCACACTCATCACCGAGTCCACATGCCCTATCACACTCATCACTGAGTCCACATCATCTCTCCCACTCATGACTGAGTCCACATCATCTGTCACACTCATCACCGAGTCCACATCATCTGTCACACTCATCACTGGGTCCACATCATCTGTCACACTCATCACTGAGTCCACGTCATCTGTCACACTAATCACTGAGTCCACATCATCTCTCACACTCATCACCGAGTCCACATGCCCTATCACACTCATCACTGAGTCCACATCATCTCTCCCACTCATGACTGAGTCCACATCATCTGTCAAACTCATCACCGAGTCCACATCATCTGTCACACTCATCACTGGGTCCACATCATCTCTCACACTCATCACTGAGTCCACATCATCTGTCACACTCATCACCGAGTCCACATAATCTGTCACACTCATCACCGAGTGCACATGCCCTATGACACTCATCACTGAGTCCACATCATCTCTCCCACTCATGACTGAGTCCACATCATCTGTCACTCTCATCACCGAGTCCACATCATCTGTCACACTCATCACCGTGCCCACATCATCTATCACACTCTTCACTGAGTCCACATCATGTCACACTCATCACCGAGTCCACATCCCCTATCACACTCATCACTGAGTCCACATCATCTCTCACACTCATCACTGAGTCCACATCATCTGTCACACTCATCACCGAGTCCACATCATCTGTCACACTCATCACTGAGTCCACATCATCTGTCACAGTCATCACCGAGTCCACATCATCTGTCACACTCATCACCGAGTCCACGTCATCTGTCACAGTCATCAACGAGTCCACATCATCTGTCACGCTCATCACTGAGTCCACATCATCTGTCACACTTATCACCGAGTCCACATCATCTGTCACACTCATCACTGACTCCACATCATCTCTCACACTCATCACTGAGTCCACATAATCTGTCACACTCATCACCGAGTCCACATCATCTGTCACACTCATCACTGAGTCCACATCATCTGTCACACTCATCACCGAGTCCACATTCCCTATCACACTCATCACCAAGTCGACATCATCTGTCACACTCATCACTGAGTCCACATCATCTCTCACACTCATCACCGAGTCCACATTCCCTATCACACTCATAACCAAGTCCACATCATCTGTCATGCTCATCACTGAGTCCACATCATCTCTCACACTCATCACAGAGTCCACATCATCTCTCACACTCATCACCAAGTCCACATCATCTATCACACTCATCACTGAGTCCACATTCCCTATCACACTCATCACCAAGTCCACATCATCTGTCACACTCATCACTGAGTCCACATCATCTGTCACGCTCATCAATGAGTCCACATCATCTCTCACAATCATCACTGTGTCCACATCATCTGTCACACTCATCACCAAGTCCATATCCCCTATCACACTCATCACCAAGTCCACATCATCTCTCACACTCATCACCAAGTCCACATCATCTATCACACTCATCACTGAGTCCATATCATGTCACGCTCATCACCGAGTTCACATCCCCTATCACACTCATCACTGAGTCCACATCATCTCTCACACTCATCACTGAGTACACATCATCTGTCACACTCATCACCGAGTCCAGATCATCTGTCACACTCATCACTGAGTCCACATCATCTGTCACACTCATGATTCAGTCCACATCATCTCTCACACTCATCACTGAGTCCAAATCATCTGTCACACTCATCACCGAGTCCACATGCCCTATCACACTCATCACTGAGTCCACATCATCTCTCCCACTCATGACTGAGTCCACATCATCTGTCACACTCATCACCGAGTCCACATCATCTGTCACACTCATCACTGGGTCCACATCATCTGTCACACTCATCACTGAGTCCACGTCATCTGTCACACTAATCACTGAGTCCACATCATCTCTCACACTCATCACCGAGTCCACATGCCCTATCACACTCATCACTGAGTCCACATCATCTCTCCCACTCATGACTGAGTCCACATCATCTGTCAAACTCATCACCAAGTCCACATCATCTGTCACACTCATCACTGGGTCCACATCATCTCTCACACTCATCACTGAGTCCACATCATCTGTCACACTCATCACCGAGTCCACATGCCCTATCACACTCATCACTGAGTCCACATCATCTCTCCCACTCATGACTGAGTCCACATCATCTCTCACGCTCATCACTGAATCCATATCATCTGTCACACTCATCACTGAGTCCACATCATCTGTCACACTCATCACCGAGTCCACATCATCTGTCACACTCATCACCGAGTCCATATCATATGTCACACTCATCACTGAGTCCACATAATCTGTCACACTCATGATTCAGTCCACATCATCTCTCACACTCATCACTGAGTCCACATAATCTGTCACACTCATCACCGAGTGCACATGCCCTATGACACTCATCACTGAGTCCACATCATCTCTCCCACTCATGACTGAGTCCACATCATCTGTCACTCTCATCACCGAGTCCACATCATCTGTCACACTCATCACCGTGCCCACATCATCTATCACACTCTTCACTGAGTCCACATCATGTCACACTCATCACCGAGTCCACATCCCCTATCACACTCATCACTGAGTCCACATCATCTCTCACACTCATCACTGAGTCCACATCATCTGTCACACTCATCACCGAGTCCACATCATCTGTCACACTCATCACTGAGTCCACATCATCTGTCACAGTCATCACCGAGTCCACATCATCTGTCACACTCATCACCGAGTCCACGTCATCTGTCACAGTCATCAACGAGTCCACATCATCTGTCACGCTCATCACTGAGTCCACATCATCTGTCACACTTATCACCGAGTCCACATCATCTGTCACACTCATCACTGACTCCACATCATCTCTCACACTCATCACTGAGTCCACATAATCTGTCACACTCATCACCGAGTCCACATCATCTGTCACACTCATCACTGAGTCCACATCATCTGTCACACTCATCACCGAGTCCACATTCCCTATCACACTCATCACCAAGTCGACATCATCTGTCACACTCATCACTGAGTCCACATCATCTCTCACACTCATCACCGAGTCCACATTCCCTATCACACTCATAACCAACTCCACATCATCTGTCATGCTCATCACTGAGTCCACATCATCTCTCACACTCATCACAGAGTCCACATCATCTCTCACACTCATCACCAAGTCCACATCATCTATCACACTCATCACTGAGTCCACATTCCCTATCACACTCATCACCAAGTCCACATCATCTGTCACACTCATCACTGAGTCCACATCATCTGTCACGCTCATCAATGAGTCCACATCATCTCTCACAATCATCACTGTGTCCACATCATCTGTCACACTCATCACCAAGTCCATATCCCCATCACACTCATCACCAAGTCCACATCATCTGTCACACTCATCACTGAGTCCACATCATCTGTCACGCTCATCACTGAGTCCACATCATCTCTCACACTCATCACCAAGTCCACATCATCTATCACACTCATCACTGAGTCCACATCATGTCACGCTCATCACCGAGTTCACATCCCCTATCACACTCATCACTGAGTCCACATCATCTCTCACACTCATCACTGAGTACACATCATCTGTCACACTCATCACCGAGTCCAGATCATCTGTCACACTCATCACTGAGTCCACATCATCTGTCACACTCATGATTCAGTCCACATCATCTCTCACACTCATCACTGAGTCCAAATCATCTGTCACACTCATCACCGAGTCCACATGCCCTATCACACTCATCACTGAGTCCACATCATCTCTCCCACTCATGACTGAGTCCACATCATCTGTCACACTCATCACCGAGTCCACATCATCTGTCACACTCATCACTGGGTCCACATCATCTGTCACACTCATCACTGAGTCCACGTCATCTGTCACACTAATCACTGAGTCCACATCATCTCTCACACTCATCACCGAGTCCACATGCCCTATCACACTCATCACTGAGTCCACATCATCTCTCCCACTCATGACTGAGTCCACATCATCTGTCAAACTCATCACCGAGTCCACATCATCTGTCACACTCATCACTGGGTCCACATCATCTCTCACACTCATCACTGAATCCACATCATCTGTCACACTCATCACCGAGTCCACATGCCCTATCACACTCATCACTGAGTCCACATCATCTCTCCCACTCATGACTGAGTCCACATCATCTCTCACGCTCATCACTGAATCCATATCATCTGTCACACTCATCACTGAGTCCAAATCATCTGTCACACTCATCACCGAGTCCACATCATCTGTCACACTCATCACTGGGTCCACATCATCTGTCACACTCATCACTGAGTCCACGTCATCTGTCACACTAATCACTGAGTCCACATCATCTCTCACACTCATCACCGAGTCCACATTCCCTATCACACTCATCACCAAGTCCACATCATCTGTCACACTTATCACTGAGTCCACATCATCTGTCACGCTCATCAATGAGTCCACATCATCTCTCACAATCATCACTGTGTCCACATCATCTGTCACACTCATCACCAAGTCCACATCCCCTATCACACTCATCACCAAGTCCACATTATCTGTCACACTCATCACTGAGTCCACATCATCTGTCACGCTCATCACTGAGTCCACATCATCTCTCACACTCATCACCAAGTCCACATCATCTATCACACTCATCACTGAGTCCACATCATGTCACGCTCATCACCGAGTTCACATCCCCTATCACACTCATCACTGAGTCCACATCATCTCTCACACTCATCACTGAGTCCACATCATCTGTCACTCTCATCACCGAGTCCACATCATCTGTCACACTCATCACCGTGCCCACATCATCTATCACACTCTTCACTGAGTCCACATCATGTCACACTCATCACCGAGTCCACATCCCCTATCACACTCATCACTGAGTCCACATCATCTTTCACACTCATCACTGAGTCCACATCATCTGTCACACTCATCACTGAGTCCACATCATCTCTCACACTCATCACTGAGTCCACATCATCTTTCACACTCATCACTGAGTCCACATCATCTGTCACACTCATGATTCAGTCCACATCATCTCTCACACTCATCACTGAGTCCACATCATCTCTCACACTCATCACTGAGTCCACATCATCTGTCACACTCATCACCGAGTCCACATCATCTGTCACACTCTTCACTGAGTCCACATCATCTGTCAAACTCATCACCGAGTCCACATCATATGTCACACTCATCACTGAGTCCACATAATCTGTCACACTCATGATTCAGTCCACATCATCTCTCACACTCATCACTGAGTCCACATCATCTGTCACACTCATCACCGAGTCCACATGCCCTATCACACTCATCACTGAGTCCACATCATCTCTCCCACTCATGACTGAGTCCACATCATCTGTCACTCTCATCACCGAGTCCACATCATCTGTCACACTCATCACCGTGCCCACATCATCTATCACACTCTTCACTGAGTCCACATCATGTCACACTCATCACCGAGTCCACATCCCCTATCACACTCATCACTGAGTCCACATCATCTCTCACACTCATCACTGAGTCCACATCATCTGTCACACTCATCACCGAGTCCACATCATCTGTCACACTCATCACTGAGTCCACATCATCTTTCACAGTCATCACCGAGTCCACATCATCTGTCACACTCATCACCGAGTCCACGTCATCTGTCACAGTCATCAACGAGTCCACATCATCTGTCACGCTCATCACTGAGTCCACATCATCTGTCACACTTATCACCGAGTCCACATCATCTGTCACACTCATCACTGACTCCACATCATCTCTCACACTCATCACTGAGTCCACATAATCTGTCACACTCATCACCGAGTCCACATCATCTGTCACACTCATCACTGAGTCCACATCATCTGTCACACTCATCACCGAGTCCACATTCCCTATCACACTCATCACCAAGTCGACATCATCTGTCACACTCATCACTGAGTCCACATCATCTCTCACACTCATCACCGGGTCCACATTCCCTATCACACTCATCACCAAGTCCACATCATCTGTCATGCTCATCACAGAGTCCACATCATCTCTCACACTCATCACCAAGTCCACATCATCTATCACACTCATCACTGTGTCCACATTCCCTATCACACTCATCACCAAGTCCACATCATCTGTCACACTCATCACTGAGTCCACATCATCTGTCACGCTCATCAATGAGTCCACATCATCTCTCACAATCATCACTGTGTCCACATCATCTGTCACACTCATCACCAAGTCCATATCCCCTATCACACTCATCACCAAGTCCACATCATCTGTCACACTCATCACTGAGTCCACATCATCTGTCACGCTCATCACTGAGTCCACATCATCTCTCACACTCATCACCAAGTCCACATCATCTATCACACTCATCACTGAGTCCACATCATGTAACGCTCATCACCGAGTTCACATCCCCTATCACACTCATCACTGAGTCCACATCATCTCTCACACTCATCACTGAGTACACATCATCTGTCACACTCATCACCGAGTCCAGATCATCTGTCACACTCATCACTGAGTCCACATCATCTGTCACACTCATGATTCAGTCCACATCATCTCTCACACTCATCACTGAGTCCAAATCATCTGTCACACTCATCACCGAGTCCACATGCCCTATCACACTCATCACTGAGTCCACATCATCTCTCCCACTCATGACTGAGTCCACATCATCTGTCACACTCATCACCGAGTCCACATCATCTGTCACACTCATCACTGGGTCCACATCATCTGTCACACTCATCACTGAGTCCACGTCATCTGTCACACTAATCACTGAGTCCACATCATCTCTCACACTCATCACCGAGTCCACATGCCCTATCACACTCATCACTGAGTCCACATCATATCTCCCACTCATGACTGAGTCCACATCATCTGTCAAACTCATCACCGAGTCCACATCATCTGTCACACTCATCACTGGGTCCACATCATCTCTCACACTCATCACTGAGTCCACATCATCTGTCACACTCATCACCGAGTCCACATGCCCTATCACACTCATCACTGAGTCCACATCATCTCTCCCACTCATGACTGAGTCCACATCATCTCTCACGCTCATCACTGAATCCATATCATCTGTCACACTCATCACTGAGTCCACATCATCTGTCACACTCATCACCGAGTCCACATCATCTGTCACACTCATCACTGGGTCCACATCATCTGTCACACTCATCACTGAGTCCACGTCATCTGTCACACTAATCACTGAGTCCACATCATCTCTCACACTCATCACCGAGTCCACATTCCCTATCACACTCATCACCAAGTCCACATCATCTGTCACACTCATCACTGAGTCCACATCATCTGTCACGCTCATCAATGAGTCCACATCATCTCTCACAATCATCACTGTGTCCACATCATCTGTCACACTCATCACCAAGTCCACATCCCCTATCACACTCATCACCAAGTCCACATCATCTGTCACACTCATCACTGAGTCCAAATCATCTGTCACGCTCATCACTGAGTCCACATCATCTCTCACACTCATCACCAAGTCCACATCATCTATCACACTCATCACTGAGTCCACATCATGTCACGCTCATCACCGAGTTCACATCCCCTATCACACTCATCACTGAGTCCACATCATCTCTCACACTCATCACTGAGTCCACATCATCTGTCACACTCATCACCGAGTCCAGATCATCTGTCACACTCATCACTGAGTCCACATCATCTGTCACACTCATGATTCAGTCCACATCATCTCTCACACTCATCACTGAGTCCACATCATCTGTCACACTCATCACCGAGTCCACATGCCCTATCACACTCATCACTGGGTCCACATCATCTCTCCCACTCATGACTGAGTCCACATCATCTGTCACACTCATCACCTAGTCCACATCATCTGTCACACTCATGACTGAGTCCACATCATCTGTCACTCTCATCACCGAGTCCACATCATCTGTCACACTCATCACCGTGCCCACATCATCTATCACACTCTTCACTGAGTCCACATCATGTCACACTCATCACCGAGTCCACATCCCCTATCACACTCATCACTGAGTCCACATCATCTGTCACACTCATCACTGAGTCCACATCATCTCTCACACTCATCACTGAGTCCACATCATCTTTCACACTCATCACTGAGTCCACATCATCTGTCACACTCATGATTCAGTCCACATCATCTCTCACACTCATCACTGAGTCCACATCATCTGTCACACTCATCACCGAGTCCACATCATCTGTCACACTCATCACTGAGTCCACATCATCTGTCACACTCATCACCTAGTCCACATCATCTGTCACACTCATGACTGAGTCCACATCATCTGTCACTCTGATCACCGAGTCCACATCATCTGTCACACTCATCACTGAGTCCACATCATCTGTCACACTCATCACCGAGTCCACGTCATCTGTCACAGTCATCACCGAGTCCACATCATCTGTCACGCTCATCACTGAGTCCACATCATCTGTCACACTCATCACTGAGTCCACATCATCTGTCACACTCATCACCGAGTCCACATCATCTGTCACACTCATCACTGACTCCACATCATCTCTCACACTCATCACTGAGTCCACATAATCTGTCACACTCATCACCGAGTCCACATCATCTGTCACACTCATCACTGAGTCCACATCATCTGTCACACTCATCACCGAGTCCACATTCCCTATCACACTCATCACCAAGTCCACATCATCTGTCACACTCATCACTGAGTCCACATCATCTGTCATGCTCATCACTGAGTCCACATCATCTGTCACATTCATCACTGAGTCCACATCATCTCTCACACTCATCACCAAGTCCACATTATCTATCACACTCATCACTGAGTCCACATCATGTCACGCTCATCACCGAGTCCACATCCCCTATCACACTCATCACTGAGTCCACATCATCTCTCACACTCATCACTGAGTCCACATCATCTGTCACACTCATCACCGAGTCCACATCATCTGTCACACTCTTCACTGAGTCCACATCATCTGTCACACTCATCACTGAGTCCACATCATCTGTCACGCTCATCACTGAGTCCACATCATCTCTCACACTCATCACCAAGTCCACATCATCTATCACACTCATCACTGAGTCCACATCATGTCACGCTCATCACCGAGTTCACATCCCCTATCACACTCATCACTGAGTCCACATCATCTCTCACACTCATCACTGAGTACACATCATCTGTCACACTCATCACCGAGTCCAGATCATCTGTCACACTCATCACTGAGTCCACATCATCTATCACACTCATCACTGAGTCCACATCATCTCTCACACTCATCACTGAGTCCAAATCATCTGTCACACTCATCACCGAGTCCACATGCCCTATCACACTCATCACTGAGTCCACATCATCTCTCCCACTCATGACTGAGTCCACATCATCTGTCACACTCATCACCGAGTCCACATCATCTGTCACACTCATCACTGGGTCCACATCATCTGTCACACTCATCACTGAGTCCACGTCATCTGTCACACTAATCACTGAGTCCACATCATCTCTCACACTCATCACCGAGTCCACATGCCCTATCACACTCATCACTGAGTCCACATCATCTCTCCCACTCATGACTGAGTCCACATCATCTGTCAAACTCATCACCGAGTCCACATCATCTGTCACACTCATCACTGGGTCCACATCATCTCTCACACTCATCACCGAGTCCACATGCCCTATCACACTCATCACTGAGTCCACATCATCTCTCCCACTCATGACTGAGTCCACATCATCTCTCACGCTCATCACTGAATCCATATCATCTGTCACACTCATCACTGAGTCCACATCATCTGTCACGCTCATCAATGAGTCCACATCATCTCTCACAATCATCACTGTGTCCACATCATCTGTCACACTCATCACCAAGTCCACATCCCCTATCACACTCATCACCAAGTCCACATCATCTGTCACACTCATCACTGAGTCCACATCATCTGTCACGCTCATCACTGAGTCCACATCATCTCTCACACTCATCACCAAGTCCACATCATCTATCACACTCATCACTGAGTCCACATCATGTCACGCTCATCACCGAGTTCACATCCCCTATCACACTCATCACTGAGTCCACATCATCTCTCACACTCATCACTGAGTCCACATCATCTGTCACACTCATCACCGAGTCCAGATCATCTGTCACACTCATCACTGAGTCCACATCATCTGTCACACTCATGATTCAGTCCACATCATCTCTCACACTCATCACTGAGTCCACATCATCTGTCACACTCATCACCGAGTCCACATGCCCTATCACACTCATCACTGGGTCCACATCATCTCTCCCACTCATGACTGAGTCCACATCATCTGTCACACTCATCACCTAGTCCACATCATCTGTCACACTCATGACTGAGTCCACATCATCTGTCACTCTCATCACCGAGTCCACATCATCTGTCACACTCATCACCGTGCCCACATCATCTATCACACTCTTCACTGAGTCCACATCATGTCACACTCATCACCGAGTCCACATCCCCTATCACACTCATCACTGAGTCCACATCATCTTTCACACTCATCACTGAGTCCACATCATCTGTCACACTCATCACTGAGTCCACATCATCTCTCACACTCATCACTGAGTCCACATCATCTTTCACACTCATCACTGAGTCCACATCATCTGTCACACTCATGATTCAGTCCACATCATCTCTCACACTCATCACTGAGTCCACATCATCTCTCACACTCATCACTGAGTCCACATCATCTGTCACACTCATTACCGAGTCCACATCATCTGTCACACTCTTCACTGAGTCCACATCATCTGTCACACTCATGATTCAGTCCACATCATCTCTCACACTCATCACTGAATCCACATCATCTGTCACACTCATCACCGAGTCCATATCATCTGTCACACTCATCACCGAGTCCACATCATATGTCACACTCATCACTGAGTCCACATAATCTGTCACACTCATGATTCAGTCCACATCATCTCTCACACTCATCACTGAGTCCACATCATCTCTCACACTCATCACTGAGTCCACATCATCTGTCACACTCATCACCGTGCCCACATCATCTATCACACTCTTCACTGAGTCCACATCATGTCACACTCATCACCGAGTCCACATCCCCTATCACACTCATCACTGAGTCCACATCATCTCTCACACTCATCACTGAGTCCACATCATCTGTCACACTCATCACCGAGTCCACATCATCTGTCACACTCATCACTGAGTCCACATCATCTGTCACAGTCATCACCGAGTCCACATCATCTGTCACACTCATCACCGAGTCCACGTCATCTGTCACAGTCATCAACGAGTCCACATCATCTGTCACGATCATCACTGAGTCCACATCATCTGTCACACTTATCACCGAGTCCACATCATCTGTCACACTCATCACTGACTCCACATCATCTCTCACACTCATCACTGAGTCCACATAATCTGTCACACTCATCACCGAGTCCACATCATCTGTCACACTCATCACTGAGTCCACATCATCTGTCACACTCATCACCGAGTCCACATTCCCTATCACACTCATCACCAAGTCGACATCATCTGTCACACTCATCACTGAGTCCACATCATCTCTCACACTCATCACCGAGTCCACATTCCCTATCACACTCATCACCAAGTCCACATCATCTGTCATGCTCATCACTGAGTCCACATCATCTCTCACACTCATCACAGAGTCCACATCATCTCTCACACTCATCACCAAGTCCACATCATCTATCACACTCATCACTGAGTCCACATTCCCTATCACACTCATCACCAAGTCCACATCATCTGTCACACTCATCACTGAGTCCACATCATCTGTCACGCTCATCAATGAGTCCACATCATCTCTCACAATCATCACTGTGTCCACATCATCTGTCACACTCATCACCAAGTCCATATCCCCTATCACACTCATCACCAAGTCCACATCATCTGTCACACTCACCACAGAGTCCACATCATCTGTCACGCTCATCACTGAGTCCACATCATCTCTCACACTCATCACCAAGTCCACATCATCTATCACACTCATCACTGAGTCCACATCATGTCACGCTCATCACCGAGTTCACATCCCCTATCACACTCATCACTGAGTCCACATCATCTCTCACACTCATCACTGAGTACACATCATCTGTCACACTCATCACCGAGTCCAGATCATCTGTCACACTCATCACTGAGTCCACATCATCTGTCACACTCATGATTCAGTCCACATCATCTCTCACACTCATCACTGAGTCCAAATCATCTGTCACACTCATCACCGAGTCCACATGCCCTATCACACTCATCACTGAGTCCACATCATCTCTCCCACTCATGACTGAGTCCACATCATCTGTCACACTCATCACCGAGTCCACATCATCTGTCACACTCATCACTGGGTCCACATCATCTGTCACACTCATCACTGAGTCCACGTCATCTGTCACACTAATCACTGAGTCCACATCATCTCTCACACTCATCACCGAGTCCACATGCCCTATCACACTCATCACTGAGTCCACATCATCTCTCCCACTCATGACTGAGTCCACATCATCTGTCAAACTCATCACCGAGTCCACATCATCTGTCACACTCATCACTGGGTCCACATCATCTCTCACACTCATCACTGAGTCCACATCATCTGTCACACTCATCACCGAGTCCACATGCCCTATCACACTCATCACTGAGTCCACATCATCTCTCCCACTCATGACTGAGTCCACATCATCTCTCACGCTCATCACTGAATCCATATCATCTGTCACACTCATCACTGAGTCCACATCATCTGTCACACTCATCACCGAGTCCACATCATCTGTCACACTCATCACTGGGTCCACATCATCTGTCACACTCATCACTGAGTCCACGTCATCTGTCACACTAATCACTGAGTCCACATCATCTCTCACACTCATCACCGAGTCCACATTCCCTATCACACTCATCACCAAGTCCACATCATCTGTCACACTCATCACTGAGTCCACATCATCTGTCACGCTCATCAATGAGTCCACATCATCTCTCACAATCATCACTGTGTCCACATCATCTGTCACACTCATCACCAAGTCCACATCCCCTATCACACTCATCACCAAGTCAACATCATCTGTCACACTCATCACTGAGTCCACATCATCTGTCACGCTCATCACTGAGTCCACATCATCTCTCACACTCATCACCAAGTCCACATCATCTATCACACTCATCACTGAGTCCACATCATGTCACGCTCATCACCGAGTTCACATCCCCTATCACACTCATCACTGAGTCCACATCATCTCTCACACTCATCACTGAGTACACATCATCTGTCACACTCATCACCGAGTCCGGATCATCTGTCACACTCATCACTGAGTCCACATCATCTGTCACACTCATGATTCAGTCCACATCATCTCTCACACTCATCACTGAGTCCAAATCATCTGTCACACTCATCACCGAGTCCACATGCCCTATCACACTCATCACTGAGTCCACATCATCTCTCCCACTCATGACTGAGTCCACATCATCTGTCACACTCATCACCGAGTCCACATCATCTGTCACACTCATCACTGGGTCCACATCATCTGTCACACTCATCACTGAGTCCACGTCATCTGTCACACTAATCACTGAGTCCACATCATCTCTCACACTCATCACCGAGTCCACATGCCCTATCACACTCATCACTGAGTCCACATCATCTCTCCCACTCATGACTGAGTCCACATCATCTGTCAAACTCATCACCGAGTCCACATCATCTGTCACACTCATCACTGGGTCCACATCATCTCTCACACTCATCACCGAGTCCACATGCCCTATCACACTCATCACTGAGTCCACATCATCTCTCCCACTCATGACTGAGTCCACATCATCTCTCACGCTCATCACTGAATCCATATCATCTGTCACACTCATCACTGAGTCCACATCATCTGTCACGCTCATCAATGAGTCCACATCATCTCTCACAATCATCACTGTGTCCACATCATCTGTCACACTCATCACCAAGTCCACATCCCCTATCACACTCATCACCAAGTCCACATCATCTGTCACACTCATCACTGAGTCCACATCATCTGTCACGCTCATCACTGAGTCCACATCATCTCTCACACTCATCACCAAGTCCACATCATCTATCACACTCATCACTGAGTCCACATCATGTCACGCTCATCACCGAGTTCACATCCCCTATCACACTCATCACTGAGTCCACATCATCTCTCACACTCATCACTGAGTCCACATCATCTGTCACACTCATCACCGAGTCCAGATCATCTGTCACACTCATCACTGAGTCCACATCATCTGTCACACTCATGATTCAGTCCACATCATCTCTCACACTCATCACTGAGTCCACATCATCTGTCACACTCATCACCGAGTCCACATGCCCTATCACACTCATCACTGGGTCCACATCATCTCTCCCACTCATGACTGAGTCCACATCATCTGTCACACTCATCACCTAGTCCACATCATCTGTCACACTCATGACTGAGTCCACATCATCTGTCACTCTCATCACCGAGTCCACATCATCTGTCACACTCATCACCGTGCCCACATCATCTATCACACTCTTCACTGAGTCCACATCATGTCACACTCATCACCGAGTCCACATCCCCTATCACACTCATCACTGAGTCCACATCATCTTTCACACTCATCACTGAGTCCACATCATCTGTCACACTCATCACTGAGTCCACATCATCTCTCACACTCATCACTGAGTCCACATCATCTTTCACACTCATCACTGAGTCCACATCATCTGTCACACTCATGATTCAGTCCACATCATCTCTCACACTCATCACTGAGTCCACATCATCTCTCACACTCATCACTGAGTCCACATCATCTGTCACACTCATTACCGAGTCCACATCATCTGTCACACTCTTCACTGAGTCCACATCATCTGTCACACTCATGATTCAGTCCACATCATCTCTCACACTCATCACTGAATCCACATCATCTGTCACACTCATCACCGAGTCCATATCATCTGTCACACTCATCACCGAGTCCACATCATATGTCACACTCATCACTGAGTCCACATAATCTGTCACACTCATGATTCAGTCCACATCATCTCTCACACTCATCACTGAGTCCACATCATCTCTCACACTCATCACTGAGTCCACATCATCTGTCACACTCATCACCGTGCCCACATCATCTATCACACTCTTCACTGAGTCCACATCATGTCACACTCATCACCGAGTCCACATCCCCTATCACACTCATCACTGAGTCCACATCATCTCTCACACTCATCACTGAGTCCACATCATCTGTCACACTCATCACCGAGTCCACATCATCTGTCACACTCATCACTGAGTCCACATCATCTGTCACAGTCATCACCGAGTCCACATCATCTGTCACACTCATCACCGAGTCCACGTCATCTGTCACAGTCATCAACGAGTCCACATCATCTGTCACGATCATCACTGAGTCCACATCATCTGTCACACTTATCACCGAGTCCACATCATCTGTCACACTCATCACTGACTCCACATCATCTCTCACACTCATCACTGAGTCCACATAATCTGTCACACTCATCACCGAGTCCACATCATCTGTCACACTCATCACTGAGTCCACATCATCTGTCACACTCATCACCGAGTCCACATTCCCTATCACACTCATCACCAAGTCGACATCATCTGTCACACTCATCACTGAGTCCACATCATCTCTCACACTCATCACCGAGTCCACATTCCCTATCACACTCATCACCAAGTCCACATCATCTGTCATGCTCATCACTGAGTCCACATCATCTCTCACACTCATCACAGAGTCCACATCATCTCTCACACTCATCACCAAGTCCACATCATCTATCACACTCATCACTGAGTCCACATTCCCTATCACACTCATCACCAAGTCCACATCATCTGTCACACTCATCACTGAGTCCACATCATCTGTCACGCTCATCAATGAGTCCACATCATCTCTCACAATCATCACTGTGTCCACATCATCTGTCACACTCATCACCAAGTCCATATCCCCTATCACACTCATCACCAAGTCCACATCATCTGTCACACTCACCACAGAGTCCACATCATCTGTCACGCTCATCACTGAGTCCACATCATCTCTCACACTCATCACCAAGTCCACATCATCTATCACACTCATCACTGAGTCCACATCATGTCACGCTCATCACCGAGTTCACATCCCCTATCACACTCATCACTGAGTCCACATCATCTCTCACACTCATCACTGAGTACACATCATCTGTCACACTCATCACCGAGTCCAGATCATCTGTCACACTCATCACTGAGTCCACATCATCTGTCACACTCATGATTCAGTCCACATCATCTCTCACACTCATCACTGAGTCCAAATCATCTGTCACACTCATCACCGAGTCCACATGCCCTATCACACTCATCACTGAGTCCACATCATCTCTCCCACTCATGACTGAGTCCACATCATCTGTCACACTCATCACCGAGTCCACATCATCTGTCACACTCATCACTGGGTCCACATCATCTGTCACACTCATCACTGAGTCCACGTCATCTGTCACACTAATCACTGAGTCCACATCATCTCTCACACTCATCACCGAGTCCACATGCCCTATCACACTCATCACTGAGTCCACATCATCTCTCCCACTCATGACTGAGTCCACATCATCTGTCAAACTCATCACCGAGTCCACATCATCTGTCACACTCATCACTGGGTCCACATCATCTCTCACACTCATCACTGAGTCCACATCATCTGTCACACTCATCACCGAGTCCACATGCCCTATCACACTCATCACTGAGTCCACATCATCTCTCCCACTCATGACTGAGTCCACATCATCTCTCACGCTCATCACTGAATCCATATCATCTGTCACACTCATCACTGAGTCCACATCATCTGTCACACTCATCACCGAGTCCACATCATCTGTCACACTCATCACTGGGTCCACATCATCTGTCACACTCATCACTGAGTCCACGTCATCTGTCACACTAATCACTGAGTCCACATCATCTCTCACACTCATCACCGAGTCCACATTCCCTATCACACTCATCACCAAGTCCACATCATCTGTCACACTCATCACTGAGTCCACATCATCTGTCACGCTCATCAATGAGTCCACATCATCTCTCACAATCATCACTGTGTCCACATCATCTGTCACACTCATCACCAAGTCCACATCCCCTATCACACTCATCACCAAGTCAACATCATCTGTCACACTCATCACTGAGTCCACATCATCTGTCACGCTCATCACTGAGTCCACATCATCTCTCACACTCATCACCAAGTCCACATCATCTATCACACTCATCACTGAGTCCACATCATGTCACGCTCATCACCGAGTTCACATCCCCTATCACACTCATCACTGAGTCCACATCATCTCTCACACTCATCACTGAGTACACATCATCTGTCACACTCATCACCGAGTCCGGATCATCTGTCACACTCATCACTGAGTCCACATCATCTGTCACACTCATGATTCAGTCCACATCATCTCTCACACTCATCACTGAGTCCAAATCATCTGTCACACTCATCACCGAGTCCACATGCCCTATCACACTCATCACTGAGTCCACATCATCTCTCCCACTCATGACTGAGTCCACATCATCTGTCACACTCATCACCGAGTCCACATCATCTGTCACACTCATCACTGGGTCCACATCATCTGTCACACTCATCACTGAGTCCACGTCATCTGTCACACTAATCACTGAGTCCACATCATCTCTCACACTCATCACCGAGTCCACATGCCCTATCACACTCATCACTGAGTCCACATCATCTCTCCCACTCATGACTGAGTCCACATCATCTGTCAAACTCATCACCGAGTCCACATCATCTGTCACACTCATCACTGGGTCCACATCATCTCTCACACTCATCACTGAGTCCACATCATCTGTCACACTCATCACCGAGTCCACATGCCCTATCACACTCATCACTGAGTCCACATCATCTCTCCCACTCATGACTGAGTCCACATCATCTCTCACGCTCATCACTGAATCCATATCATCTGTCACACTCATCACTGAGTCCACATCATCTGTCACACTCATCACCGAGTCCACATCATCTGTCACACTCATCACTGGGTCCACATCATCTGTCACACTCATCACTGAGTCCACGTCATCTGTCACACTAATCACTGAGTCCACATCATCTCTCACACTCATCACCGAGTCCACATTCCCTATCACACTCATCACCAAGTCCACATCATCTGTCACACTCATCACTGAGTCCACATCATCTGTCACGCTCATCAATGAGTCCACATCATCTCTCACAATCATCACTGTGTCCACATCATCTGTCACACTCATCACCAAGTCCACATCCCCTATCACACTCATCACCAAGTCAACATCATCTGTCACACTCATCACTGAGTCCACATCATCTGTCACGCTCATCACTGAGTCCACATCATCTCTCACACTCATCACCAAGTCCACATCATCTATCACACTCATCACTGAGTCCACATCATGTCACGCTCATCACCGAGTTCACATCCCCTATCACACTCATCACTGAGTCCACATCATCTCTCACAATCATCACTGTGTCCACATCATCTGTCACACTCATCACCAAGTCCATATCCCCTATCACACTCATCACCAAGTCCACATCATCTGTCACACTCATCACTGAGTCCACATCATCTGTCACGCTCATCACTGAGTCCACATCATCTCTCACACTCATCACCAAGTCCACATCATCTATCACACTCATCACTGAGTCCACATCATGTCACGCTCATCACCGAGTTCACATCCCCTATCACACTCATCACTGAGTCCACATCATCTCTCACACTCATCACTGAGTACACATCATCTGTCACCCTCATCACCGAGTCCAGATCATCTGTCACACTCATCACTGAGTCCACATCATCTGTCACACTCATGATTCAGTCCACATCATCTCTCACACTCATCACTGAGTCCAAATCATCTGTCACACTCATCACCGAGTCCACATGCCCTATCACACTCATCACTGAGTCCACATCATCTCTCCCACTCATGACTGAGTCCACATCATCTGTCACACTCATCACCGAGTCCACATCATCTGTCACACTCATCACTGGGTCCACATCATCTGTCACACTCATCACTGAGTCCACGTCATCTGTCACACTAATCACTGAGTCCACATCATCTCTCACACTCATCACCGAGTCCACATGCCCTATCACACTCATCACTGAGTCCACATCATCTCTCCCACTCATGACTGAGTCCACATCATCTGTCAAACTCATCACCGAGTCCACATCATCTGTCACACTCATCACTGGGTCCACATCATCTCTCACACTCATCACTGAGTCCACATCATCTGTCACACTCATCACCGAGTCCACATGCCCTATCACACTCATCACTGAGTCCACATCATCTCTCCCACTCATGACTGAGTCCACATCATCTCTCACGCTCATCACTGAATCCATATCATCTGTCACACTCATCACTGAGTCCACATCATCTGTCACACTCATCACCGAGTCCACATCATCTGTCACACTCATCACTGGGTCCACATCATCTGTCACACTCATGACTGAGTCCACATCATCTCTCACGCTCATCACTGAATCCATATCATCTGTCACACTCATCACTGAGTCCACATCATCTCTCACACTCATCACTGAGTCCACATCATCTGTCACACTCATCACCGAGTCCACATCATCTGTCACACTCTTCACTGAGTCCACATCATCTGTCACACTCATGATTCAGTCCACATCATCTCTCACACTCATCACTGAATCCACATCATCTGTCACACTCATCACCGAGTCCATATCATCTGTCACACTCATCACCGAGTCCCCATCATATGTCACACTCATCACTGAGTCCACATAATCTGTCACACTCATGATTCAGTCCACATCATCTCTCACACTCATCACTGAGTCCACATCATCTGTCACACTCATCACCGAGTCCACATGCCCTATCACACTCATCACTGGGTCCACATCATCTCTCCCACTCATGACTGAGTCCACATCATCTGTCACACTCATGATTCAGTCCACATCATCTCTCACACTCATCACTGAGTCCACATCATCTCTCACACTCATCACTGAGTCCACATCATCTGTCACACTCATCACCGAGTCCACATCATCTGTCACACTCTTCACTGAGTCCACATCATCTGTCACACTCATGATTCAGTCCACATCATCTCTCACACTCATCACTGAATCCACATCATCTGTCACACTCATCACCGAGTCCATATCATCTGTCACACTCATCACCGAGTCCACATCATATGTCACACTCATCACTGAGTCCACATAATCTGTCACACTCATGATTCAGTCCACATCATCTCTCACACTCATCACTGAGTCCACATCATCTGTCACACTCATCACCGAGTCCACATGCCCTATCACACTCATCACTGGGTCCACATCATCTCTCCCACTCATGACTGAGTCCACATCATCTGTCACACTCATCACCTAGTCCACATCATCTGTCACACTCATGACTGAGTCCACATCATCTGTCACTCTCATCACCGAGTCCACATCATCTGTCACACTCATCACCGTGCCCACATCATCTATCACACTCTTCACTGAGTCCACATCATGTCACACTCATCACCGAGTCCACATCCCCTATCACACTCATCACTGAGTCCACATCATCTTTCACACTCATCACTGAGTCCACATCATCTGTCACACTCATCACCGAGTCCACATCATCTGTCACACTCATCACTGAGTCCACATCATCTGTCACACTCATCACCTAGTCCACATCATCTGTCACACTCATGACTGAGTCCACATCATCTGTCACTCTGATCACCGAGTCCACATCATCTGTCACACTCATCACTGAGTCCACATCATCTGTCACACTCATCACCGAGTCCACGTCATCTGTCACAGTCATCACCGAGTCCACATCATCTGTCACGCTCATCACTGAGTCCACATCATCTGTCACACTCATCACTGAGTCCACATCATCTGTCACACTCATCACCGAGTCCACATCATCTGTCACACTCATCACTGACTCCACATCATCTCTCACACTCATCACTGAGTCCACATAATCTGTCACACTCATCACCGAGTCCACATCATCTGTCACACTCATCACTGAGTCCACATCATCTGTCACACTCATCACCGAGTCCACATTCCCTATCACACTCATCACCAAGTCCACATCATCTGTCACACTCATCACTGAGTCCACATCATCTGTCATGCTCATCACTGAGTCCACATCATCTCTCACACTCATCACTGAGTCCACATCATCTCTCACACTCATCACCAAGTCCACATTATCTATCACACTCATCACTGAGTCCACATCATGTCACGCTCATCACCGAGTCCACATCCCCTATCACACTCATCACTGAGTCCACATCATCTCTCACACTCATCACTGAGTCCACATCATCTGTCACACTCATCACCGAGTCCACATCATCTGTCACACTCTTCACTGAGTCCACATCATCTGTCACACTCATCACTGAGTCCACATCATCTGTCACGCTCATCACTGAGTCCACATCATCTCTCACACTCATCACCAAGTCCACATCATCTATCACACTCATCACTGAGTCCACATCATGTCACGCTCATCACCGAGTTCACATCCCCTATCACACTCATCACTGAGTCCACATCATCTCTCACACTCATCACTGAGTACACATCATCTGTCACACTCATCACCGAGTCCAGATCATCTGTCACACTCATCACTGAGTCCACATCATCTATCACACTCATCACTGAGTCCACATCATCTCTCACACTCATCACTGAGTCCAAATCATCTGTCACACTCATCACCGAGTCCACATGCCCTATCACACTCATCACTGAGTCCACATCATCTCTCCCACTCATGACTGAGTCCACATCATCTGTCACACTCATCACCGAGTCCACATCATCTGTCACACTCATCACTGGGTCCACATCATCTGTCACACTCATCACTGAGTCCACGTCATCTGTCACACTAATCACTGAGTCCACATCATCTCTCACACTCATCACCGAGTCCACATGCCCTATCACACTCATCACTGAGTCCACATCATCTCTCCCACTCATGACTGAGTCCACATCATCTGTCAAACTCATCACCGAGTCCACATCATCTGTCACACTCATCACTGGGTCCACATCATCTCTCACACTCATCACTGAGTCCACATCATCTGTCACACTCATCACCGAGTCCACATGCCCTATCACACTCATCACTGAGTCCACATCATCTCTCCCACTCATGACTGAGTCCACATCATCTCTCACGCTCATCACTGAATCCATATCATCTGTCACACTCATCACTGAGTCCACATCATCTGTCACACTCATCACCGAGCCCACATCATCTGTCACACTCATCACTGGGTCCACATCATCTGTCACACTCATCACTGAGTCCACGTCATCTGTCACACTAATCACTGAGTCCACATCATCTGTCACGCTCATCAATGAGTCCACATCATCTCTCACAATCATCACTGTGTCCACATCATCTGTCACACTCATCACCAAGTCCACATCCCCTATCACACTCATCACCAAGTCCACATCATCTGTCACACTCATCACTGAGTCCACATCATCTGTCACGCTCATCACTGAGTCCACATCATCTCTCACACTCATCACCAAGTCCACATCATCTATCACACTCATCACTGAGTCCACATCATGTCACGCTCATCACCGAGTTCACATCCCCTATCACACTCATCACTGAGTCCACATCATCTCTCACACTCATCACTGAGTCCACATCATCTGTCACACTCATCACCGAGTCCAGATCATCTGTCACACTCATCACTGAGTCCACATCATCTGTCACACTCATGATTCAGTCCACATCATCTCTCACACTCATCACTGAGTCCACATCATCTGTCACACTCATCACCGAGTCCACATGCCCTATCACACTCATCACTGGGTCCACATCATCTCTCCCACTCATGACTGAGTCCACATCATCTGTCACACTCATCACCTAGTCCACATCATCTGTCACACTCATGACTGAGTCCACATCATCTGTCACTCTCATCACCGAGTCCACATCATCTGTCACACTCATCACCGTGCCCACATCATCTATCACACTCTTCACTGAGTCCACATCATGTCACACTCATCACTGAGTCCACATCATCTCTCCCACTCATGACTGAGTCCACATCATCTGTCACACTCATCACCTAGTCCACATCATCTGTCACACTCATGACTGAGTCCACATCATCTGTCACTCTCATCACCGAGTCCACATCATCTGTCACACTCATCACCGTGCCCGCATCATCTATCACACTCTTCACTGAGTCCACATCATGTCACACTCATCACCGAGTCCACATCCCCTATCACACTCATCACTGAGTCCACATCATCTTTCACACTCATCACTGAGTCCACATCATCTGTCACACTCATCACTGAGTCCACATCATCTCTCACACTCATCACTGAGTCCACATCATCTTTCACACTCATCACTGAGTCCACATCATCTGTCACACTCATGATTCAGTCCACATCATCTCTCACACTCATCACTGAGTCCACATCATCTCTCACACTCATCACTGAGTCCACATCATCTGTCACACTCATCACCGAGTCCACATCATCTGTCACACTCTTCACTGAGTCCACATCATCTGTCACACTCATGATTCAGTCCACATCATCTCTCACACTCATCACTGAATCCACATCATCTGTCACACTCATCACCGAGTCCATATCATCTGTCACACTCATCACCGAGTCCACATCATATGTCACACTCATCACTGAGTCCACATAATCTGTCACACTCATGATTCAGTCCACATCATCTCTCACACTCATCACTGAGTCCACATAATCTGTCACACTCATCACCGAGTGCACATGCCCTATGACACTCATCACTGAGTCCACATCATCTGTCACACTCATGACTGAGTCCACATCATCTGTCACTCTCATCACCGAGTCCACATCATCTGTCACACTCATCACCGTGCCCACATCATCTATCACACTCTTCACTGAGTCCACATCATGTCACACTCATCACCGAGTCCACATCCCCTATCACACTCATCACTGAGTCCACATCATCTCTCACACTCATCACTGAGTCCACATCATCTGTCACACTCATCACCGAGTCCACATCATCTGTCACACTCATCACTGAGTCCACATTATCTGTCACAGTCATCACCGAGTCCACATCATCTGTCACACTCATCACCGAGTCCACGTCATCTGTCACAGTCATCAACGAGTCCACATCATCTGTCACGCTCATCACTGAGTCCACATCATCTGTCACACTTATCACCGAGTCCACATCATCTGTCACACTCATCACTGACTCCACATCATCTCTCACACTCATCACTGAGTCCACATAATCTGTCACACTCATCACCGAGTCCACATCATCTGTCACACTCATCACTGAGTCCACATCATCTGTCACACTCATCACCGAGTCCACATTCCCTATCACACTCATCACCAAGTCGACATCATCTGTCACACTCATCACTGAGTCCACATCATCTCTCACACTCATCACCGAGTCCACATTCCCTATCACACTCATCACCAAGTCCACATCATCTGTCATGCTCATCACTGAGTCCACATCATCTCTCACACTCATCACAGAGTCCACATCATCTCTCACACTCATCACCAAGTCCACATCATCTATCACACTCATCACTGAGTCCACATTCCCTATCACACTCATCACCAAGTCCACATCATCTGTCACACTCATCACTGAGTCCACATCATCTGTCACGCTCATCAATGAGTCCACATCATCTCTCACAATCATCACTGTGTCCACATCATCTGTCACACTCATCACCAAGTCCATATCCCCTATCACACTCATCACCAAGTCCACATCATCTGTCACACTCATCACTGAGTCCACATCATCTGTCACGCTCATCACTGAGTCCACATCATCTCTCACACTCATCACCAAGTCCACATCATCTATCACACTCATCAATGAGTCCACATCATGTCACGCTCATCACCGAGTTCACATCCCCTATCACACTCATCACTGAGTCCACATCATCTCTCACACTCATCACTGAGTACACATCATCTGTCACACTCATCACCGAGTCCAGATCATCTGTCACACTCATCACTGAGTCCACATCATCTGTCACACTCATGATTCAGTCCACATCATCTCTCACACTCATCACTGAGTCCAAATCATCTGTCACACTCATCACCGAGTCCACATGCCCTATCACACTCATCACTGAGTCCACATCATCTCTCCCACTCATGACTGAGTCCACATCATCTGTCACACTCATCACCGAGTCCACATCATCTGTCACACTCATCACTGGGTCCACATCATCTGTCACACTCATCACTGAGTCCACGTCATCTGTCACACTAATCACTGAGTCCACATCATCTCTCACACTCATCACCGAGTCCACATGCCCTATCACACTCATCACTGAGTCCACATCATCTCTCCCACTCATGACTGAGTCCACATCATCTGTCAAACTCATCACCGAGTCCACATCATCTGTCACACTCATCACTGGGTCCACATCATCTCTCACACTCATCACTGAGTCCACATCATCTGTCACACTCATCACCGAGTCCACATGCCCTATCACACTCATCACTGAGTCCACATCATCTCTCCCACTCATGACTGAGTCCACATCATCTCTCACGCTCATCACTGAATCCATATCATCTGTCACACTCATCACTGAGTCCACATCATCTGTCACACTCATCACCGAGTCCACATCATCTGTCACACTCATCACTGGGTCCACATCATCTGTCACACTCATCACTGAGTCCACGTCATCTGTCACACTAATCCCTGAGTCCACATCATCTCTCACACTCATCACCGAGTCCACATTCCCTATCACACTCATCACCAAGTCCACATCATCTGTCACACTCATCACTGAGTCCACATCATCTGTCACGCTCATCAATGAGTCCACATCATCTCTCACAATCATCACTGTGTCCACATCATCTGTCACACTCATCACCAAGTCCACATCCCCTATCACACTCATCACCAAGTCCACATCATCTGTCACACTCATCACTGAGTCCACATCATCTGTCACGCTCATCACTGAGTCCACATCATCTCTCACACTCATCACCAAGTCCACATCATCTATAACACTCATCACTGAGTCCACATCATGTCACGCTCATCACCGAGTTCACATCCCCTATCACACTCATCACTGAGTCCACATCATCTCTCACACTCATCACTGAGTCCACATCATCTGTCACTCTCATCACCGAGTCCACATCATCTGTCACACTCATCACCGTGCCCACATCATCTATCACACTCTTCACTGAGTCCACATCATGTCACACTCATCACCGAGTCCACATCCCCTATCACACTCATCACTGAGTCCACATCATCTTTCACACTCATCACTGAGTCCACATCATCTGTCACACTCATCACTGAGTCCACATCATCTCTCACACTCATCACTGAGTCCACATCATCTTTCACACTCATCACTGAGTCCACATCATCTGTCACACTCATGATTCAGTCCACATCATCTCTCACACTCATCACTGAGTCCACATCATCTCTCACACTCATCACTGAGTCCACATCATCTGTCACACTCATCACCGAGTCCACATCATCTGTCACACTCTTCACTGAGTCCACATCATCTGTCACACTCATGATTCAGTCCACATCATCTCTCACACTCATCACTGAATCCACATCATCTGTCACACTCATCACCGAGTCCATATCATCTGTCACACTCATCACCGAGTCCACATCATATGTCACACTCATCACTGAGTCCACATAATCTGTCACACTCATGATTCAGTCCACATCATCTCTCACACTCATCACTGAGTCCACATCATCTGTCACACTCATCACCGAGTCCACATGCCCTATCACACTCATCACTGAGTCCACATCATCTCTCCCACTCATGACTGAGTCCACATCATCTGTCACTCTCATCACCGAGTCCACATCATCTGTCACACTCATCACCGTGCCCACATCATCTATCACACTCTTCACTGAGTCCACATCATGTCACACTCATCACCGAGTCCACATCCCCTATCACACTCATCACTGAGTCCACATCATCTCTCACACTCATCACTGAGTCCACATCATCTGTCACACTCATCACCGAGTCCACATCATCTGTCACACTCATCACTGAGTCCACATCATCTGTCACAGTCATCACCGAGTCCACATCATCTGTCACACTCATCACCGAGTCCACGTCATCTGTCACAGTCATCAACGAGTCCACATCATCTGTCACGCTCATCACTGAGTCCACATCATCTGTCACACTTATCACCGAGTCCACATCATCTGTCACACTCATCACTGACTCCACATCATCTCTCACACTCATCACTGAGTCCACATAATCTGTCACACTCATCACCGAGTCCACATCATCTGTCACACTCATCACTGAGTCCACATCATCTGTCACACTCATCACCGAGTCCACATTCCCTATCACACTCATCACCAAGTCGACATCATCTGTCACACTCATCACTGAGTCCACATCATCTCTCACACTCATCACCGAGTCCACATTCCCTATCACACTCATCACCAAGTCCACATCATCTGTCATGCTCATCACTGAGTCCACATCATCTGTCACACTCATCACAGAGTCCACATCATCTCTCACACTCATCACCAAGTCCACATCATCTATCACACTCATCACTGTGTCCACATTCCCTATCACACTCATCACCAAGTCCACATCATCTGTCACACTCATCACTGAGTCCACATCATCTGTCACGCTCATCAATGAGTCCACATCATCTCTCACAATCATCACTGTGTCCACATCATCTGTCACACTCATCACCAAGTCCATATCCCCTATCACACTCATCACCAAGTCCACATCATCTGTCACACTCATCACTGAGTCCACATCATCTGTCACGCTCATCACTGAGTCCACATCATCTCTCACACTCATCACCAAGTCCACATCATCTATCACACTCATCACTGAGTCCACATCATGTCACGCTCATCACCGAGTTCACATCCCCTATCACACTCATCACTGAGTCCACATCATCTCTCACACTCATCACTGAGTACACATCATCTGTCACACTCATCACCGAGTCCAGATCATCTGTCACACTCATCACTGAGTCCACATCATCTGTCACACTCATGATTCAGTCCACATCATCTCTCACACTCATCACTGAGTCCAAATCATCTGTCACACTCATCACCGAGTCCACATGCCCTATCACACTCATCACTGAGTCCACATCATCTCTCCCACTCATGACTGAGTCCACATCATCTGTCACACTCATCACCGAGTCCACATCATCTGTCACACTCATCACTGGGTCCACATCATCTGTCACACTCATCACTGAGTCCACGTCATCTGTCACACTAATCAGTGAGTCCACATCATCTCTCACACTCATCACCGAGTCCACATGCCCTATCACACTCATCACTGAGTCCACATCATCTCTCCCACTCATGACTGAGTCCACATCATCTGTCAAACTCATCACCGAGTCCACATCATCTGTCACACTCATCACTGGGTCCACATCATCTCTCACACTCATCACTGAGTCCACATCATCTGTCACACTCATCACCGAGTCCACATGCCCTATCACACTCATCACTGAGTCCACATCATCTCTCCCACTCATGACTGAGTCCACATCATCTCTCACGCTCATCACTGAATCCATATCATCTGTCACACTCATCACTGAGTCCACATCATCTGTCACACTCATCACCGAGTCCACATCATCTGTCACACTCATCACTGGGTCCACATCATCTGTCACACTCATCACTGAGTCCACGTCATCTGTCACACTAATCACTGAGTCCACATCATCTCTCACACTCATCACCGAGTCCACATTCCCTATCACACTCATCACCAAGTCCACATCATCTGTCACACTCATCACTGAGTCCACATCATCTGTCACGCTCATCAATGAGTCCACATCATCTCTCACAATCATCACTGTGTCCACATCATCTGTCACACTCATCACCAAGTCCACATCCCCTATCACACTCATCAACAAGTCCACATCATCTGTCACACTCATCACTGAGTCCACATCATCTGTCACGCTCATCACTGAGTCCACATCATCTCTCACACTCATCACCAAGTCCACATCATCTATCACACTCATCACTGAGTCCACATCATGTCACGCTCATCACCGAGTTCACATCCCCTATCACACTCATCACTGAGTCCACATCATCTCTCACACTCATCACTGAGTCCACATCATCTGTCACACTCATCACCGAGTCCAGATCATCTGTCACACTCATCACTGAGTCCACATCATCTGTCACACTCATGATTCAGTCCACATCATCTCTCACACTCATCACTGAGTCCACATCATCTGTCACACTCATCACCGAGTCCACATGCCCTATCACACTCATCACTGGGTCCACATCATCTCTCCCACTCATGACTGAGTCCACATCATCTGTCACACTCATCACCTAGTCCACATCATCTGTCACACTCATGACTGAGTCCACATCATCTGTCACTCTCATCACCGAGTCCACATCATCTGTCACACTCATCACCGTGCCCACATCATCTATCACACTCTTCACTGAGTCCACATCATGTCACACTCATCACCGAGTCCACATCCCCTATCACACTCATCACTGAGTCCACATCATCTTTCACACTCATCACTGAGTCCACATCATCTGTCACACTCATCACCGAGTCCACATCATCTGTCACACTCATCACTGAGTCCACATCATCTGTCACACTCATCACCTAGTCCACATCATCTGTCACACTCATGACTGAGTCCACATCATCTGTCACTCTGATCACCGAGTCCACATCATCTGTCACACTCATCACTGAGTCCACATCATCTGTCACACTCATCACCGAGTCCACGTCATCTGTCACAGTCATCACCGAGTCCACATCATCTGTCACGCTCATCACTGAGTCCACATCATCTGTCACACTCATCACTGAGTCCACATCATCTGTCACACTCATCACCGAGTCCACATCATCTGTCACACTCATCACTGACTCCACATCATCTCTCACACTCATCACTGAGTCCACATAATCTGTCACACTCATCACCGAGTCCACATCATCTGTCACACTCATCACTGAGTCCACATCATCTGTCACACTCATCACCGAGTCCACATTCCCTATCACACTCATCACCAAGTCCACATCATATGTCACACTCATCACTGAGTCCACATCATCTGTCATGCTCATCACTGAGTCCACATCATCTCTCACACTCATTACTGAGTCCACATCATCTCTCACACTCATCACCAAGTCCACATTATCTATCACACTCATCACTGAGTCCACATCATGTCACGCTCATCACCGAGTCCACATCCCCTATCACACTCATCACTGAGTCCACATCATCTCTCACACTCATCACTGAGTCCACATCATCTGTCACACTCATCACCGAGTCCACATCATCTGTCACACTCTTCACTGAGTCCACATCATCTGTCACACTCATCACTGAGTCCACATCATCTGTCACGCTCATCACTGAGTCCACATCATCTCTCACACTCATCACCAAGTCCACATCATCTATCACACTCATCACTGAGTCCACATCATGTCACGCTCATCACCGAGTTCACATCCCCTATCACACTCATCACTGAGTCCACATCATCTCTCACACACATCACTGAGTACACATCATCTGTCACACTCATCACCGAGTCCAGATCATCTGTCACACTCATCACTGAGTCCACATCATCTGTCACACTCATGATTCAGTCCACATCATCTCTCACACTCATCACTGAGTCCAAATCATCTGTCACACTCATCACCGAGTCCACATGCCCTATCACACTCATCACTGAGTCCACATCATCTCTCCCACTCATGACTGAGTCCACATCATCTGTCACACTCATCACCGAGTCCACATCATCTGTCACACTCATCACTGGGTCCACATCATCTGTCACACTCATCACTGAGTCCACATCATCTCTCACACTCATCACCGAGTCCACATGCCCTATCACACTCATCACTGAGTCCACATCATCTCTCCCACTCATGACTGAGTCCACATCATCTGTCAAACTCATCACCGAGTCCACATCATCTGTCACACTCATCACTGGGTCCACATCATCTCTCACACTCATCACTGAGTCCACATCATCTGTCACACTCATCACCGAGTCCACATGCCCTATCACACTCATCACTGAGTCCACATCATCTCTCCCACTCATGACTGAGTCCACATCATCTCTCACGCTCATCACTGAATCCATATCATCTGTCACACTCATCACTGAGTCCACATCATCCCTCACACTCATCACCGAGTCCACATCATCTGTCACACTCATCACTGGGTCCACATCATCTGTCACACTCATCACTGAGTCCACGTCATCTGTCACACTAATCACTGAGTCCACATCATCTCTCACACTCATCACCGAGTCCACATTCCCTATCACACTCATCACCAAGTCCACATCATCTGTCACACTCATCACTGAGTCCACATCATCTGTCACGCTCATCAATGAGTCCACATCATCTCTCACAATCATCACTGTGTCCACATCATCTGTCACACTCATCACCAAGTCCACATCCCCTATCACACTCATCACCAAGTCCACATCATCTGTCACACTCATCACTGAGTCCACATCATCTGTCACGCTCATCACTGAGTCCACATCATCTCTCACACTCATCACCAAGTCCACATCATCTATCACACTCATCACTGAGTCCACATCATGTCACGCTCATCACCGAGTTCACATCCCCTATCACACTCATCACTGAGTCCACATCATCTCTCACACTCATCACTGAGTCCACATCATCTGTCACACTCATCACCGAGTCCAGATCATCTGTCACACTCATCACTGAGTCCACATCATCTGTCACACTCATGATTCAGTCCACATCATCTCTCACACTCATCACTGAGTCCACATCATCTGTCACACTCATCACCGAGTCCACATGCCCTATCACACTCATCACTGGGTCCACATCATCTCTCCCACTCATGACTGAGTCCACATCATCTGTCACACTCATCACCTAGTCCACATCATCTGTCACACTCATGACTGAGTCCACATCATCTGTCACTCTCATCACCGAGTCCACATCATCTGTCACACTCATCACCGTGCCCACATCATCTATCACACTCTTCACTGAGTCCACATCATGTCACACTCATCACCGAGTCCACATCCCCTATCACACTCATCACTGAGTCCACATCATCTTTCACACTCATCACTGAGTCCACATCATCTGTCACACTCATCACCGAGTCCACATCATCTGTCACACTCATCACTGAGTCCACATCATCTGTCACACTCATCACCTAGTCCACATCATCTGTCACACTCATGACTGAGTCCACATCATCTGTCACTCTGATCACCGAGTCCACATCATCTGTCACACTCATCACTGAGTCCACATCATCTGTCACACTCATCACCGAGTCCACGTCATCTGTCACAGTCATCACCGAGTCCACATCATCTGTCACGCTCATCACTGAGTCCACATCATCTGTCACACTCATCACTGAGTCCACATCATCTGTCACACTCATCACCGAGTCCACATCATCTGTCACACTCATCACTGACTCCACATCATCTCTCACACTCATCACTGAGTCCACATAATCTGTCACACTCATCACCGAGTCCACATCATCTGTCACACTCATCACTGAGTCCACATCATCTGTCACACTCATCACCGAGTCCACATTCCCTATCACACTCATCACCAAGTCCACATCATCTGTCACACTCATCACTGAGTCCACATCATCTGTCATGCTCATCACTGAGTCCACATCATCTCTCACACTCATCACTGAGTCCACATCATCTCTCACACTCATCACCAAGTCCACATTATCTATCACACTCATCACTGAGTCCACATCATGTCACGCTCATCACCGAGTCCACATCCCCTATCACACTCATCACTGAGTCCACATCATCTCTCACACTCATCACTGAGTCCACATCATCTGTCACACTCATCACCGAGTCCACATCATCTGTCACACTCTTCACTGAGTCCACATCATCTGTCACACTCATCACTGAGTCCACATCATCTGTCACACTCATCACCGAGTCCAGATCATCTGTCACACTCATCACTGAGTCCACATCATCTGTCACACTCATGATTCAGTCCACATCATCTCTCACACTCATCACTGAGTCCACATCATCTGTCACACCCATCACCGAGTCCACATGCCCTATCACACTCATCACTGAGTCCACATCATCTCTCCCACTCATGACTGAGTCCACATCATCTATCACACTCATCACCTAGTCCACATCATCTGTCACACTCATGACTGAGTCCACATCATCCGTCACTCTCATCACCGAGTCCACATCATCTGTCACACTCATCACCGTGCCCACATCATCTATCACACTCTTCACTGAGTCCACATCATGTCACACTCATCACCGAGTCCACATCCCCTATCACACTCATCACTGAGTCCACATCATCTTTCACACTCATCACTGAGTCCACATCATCTGTCACACTCATGACTGAGTCCACATCATCTGTCACACTCATCACTGAGTCCACATCATCTCCCACACTCATCACTGAGTCCACGTCATCTGTCACAGTCATCACCGAGTCCACATCATCTGTCACGCTCATCACTGAGTCCACATCATCTGTCACACTCATCACTGAGTCCACATCTTCTGTCACACTCATCACCGAGTCCACATCATCTGTCACACTCATCACTGACTCCACATCATCTCTCACACTCATCACTGAGTCCACATAATCTGTCACACTCATCACCGAGTCCACATCATCTGTCACAGTCATCACTGAGTCCACATCATCTGTCACACTCATCACCGAGTCCACATTCCCTATCACACTCATAACCAAGTCCACATCATCTGTCACACTCATCACTGAGTCCACATCATCTGTCATGCTCATCACTGAGTCCACATCATCTCTCACACTCATCACTGAGTCCACATCATCTCTCACACTCATCACCAAGTCCACATCATCTATCACACTCATCACTGAGTCCACATCATGTCACGCTCATCACCGAGTCCACATCCCCTATCACACTCATCACTGAGTCCACATCATCTCTCACACTCATCACTGAGTCCACATCATCTGTCACACTCATCACCGAGTCCACATCATCTGTCACACTCTTCACTGAGTCCACATCATCTGTCACACTCATGATTCAGTCCACATCATCTCTCACACTCATCACTGAATCCACATCATCTGTCACACTCATCACCGAGTCCACATCATCTGTCACACTCATCACCGAGTCCACATCACATGTCACACTCATCACTGAGTCCACATAATCTGTCACACTCATGATTCAGTCCACATCATCTCTCACACTCATCACCAAGTCCACATCATCTATCACACTCATCACTGAGTCCACATCATGTCACGCTCATCACCGAGTCCACATCCCCTATCACACTCATCACTGAGTCCACATCATCTCTCACACTCATCACTGAGTCCACATCATCTGTCACACTCATCACCGAGTCCACATCATCTGTCACACTCTTCACTGAGTCCACATCATCTGTCACACTCATGATTCAGTCCACATCATCTCTCACACTCATCACTGAGTCCACATCATCTGTCACACTCATCACCGAGTCCACATCATCTGTCACACTCTTCACTGAGTCCACATCATCTGTCACACTCATGATTCAGTCCACATCATCTCTCACACTCATCACTGAATCCACATCATCTGTCACACTCATCACCGAGTCCACATCATCTGTCACACTCATCACCGAGTCCACATCATATGTCACACTCATCACTGAGTCCACATAATCTGTCACACTCATGATTCAGTCCACATCATCTCTCACACTCATCACTGAGTCCACATCATCTGTCACACTCATCACCGAGTCCACATGCCCTATCACACTCATCACTGAGTCCACATCATCTCTCCCACTCATGACTGGGTCCACATCATCTCTCACGCTCATCACTGAATCCATATCATCTGTCACACTCATCACTGAGTCCACATCATCTGTCACACTCATCACCGAGTCCACATCATCTGTCACACTCATCACTGAGTCCACATCATCTGTCACACTCATCACCGAGTCCACATCATCTGTCACACTCATCACTGAGTCCACGTCATCTGTCACACTAATCACTGAGTCCACATCATCTGTCACGCTCATCAATGAGTCCACATCATCTGTCACGCTCATCACTGAGTCCACATCATCTCTCACACTCATCACCAAGTCCACATCATCTATCACACTCATCACTGAGTCCAGATCATCTGTCACACTCATCACTGAGTTCACATCCCCTATCACACTCATCACTGAGTCCACATCATCTCTCACACTCATCACTGAGTCCACATCATCTGTCACACTCATCACCGAGTCCAGATCATCTGTCACACTCATCACTGAGTCCACATAATCTGTCACACTCATGATTCAGTCCACATGATCTCTCACACTCATCACTGAGTCCACATCATCTGTCACACTCATCACCGAGTCCACATGCCCTATCACACTCATCACTGAGTCCACATCATCTCTCCCACTCATGACTGAGTCCACATCATCTGTCACACTCATCACCTAGTCCACATCATCTGTCACACTCATGACTGAGTCCACATCATCTGTCACTCTCATCACCGAGTCCACATCATCTGTCACACTCATCACCGTGCCCACATCATCTATCACACTCTTCACTGAGTCCACATCATGTCACACTCATCACCGAGTCCACATCCCCTATCACACTCATCACTGAGTCCACATCATCTTTCAAACTCATCACTGAGTCCACATCATCTGTCACACTCATCACCGAGTCCACATCATCTGTCACACTCATCACTGAGTCCACATCATCTGTCACACTCATCACCTAGTCCACATCATCTGTCACACTCATGACTGAGTCCACATCATCTGTCACTCTCATCACCGAGTCCACATCATCTGTCACACTCATCACTGAGTCCACATCATCTGTCACACTCATCACCGAGTCCACGTCATCTGTCACAGTCATCACCGAGTCCACATCATCTGTCACGCTCATCACTGAGTCCACATCATCTGTCACACTCATCACTGAGTCCACATCATCTGTCACACTCATCACCGAGTCCACATCATCTGTCACACTCATCACTGACTCCACATCATCTCTCACACTCATCACTGAGTCCACATAATCTGTCACACTCATCACCGAGTCCACATCATCTGTCACACTCATCACTGAGTCCACATCATCTGTCACACTCATCACCGAGTCCACATTCCCTATCACACTCATCACCAAGTCCACATCATCTGTCACACTCATCACTGAGTCCACATCATCTGTCATGCTCATCACTGAGTCCACATCATCTCTCACACTCATCACTGAGTCCACATCATCTCTCACACTCATCACCAAGTCCACATTATCTATCACACTCATCACTGAGTCCACATCATGTCACGCTCATCACCGAGTCCACATCCCCTATCACACTCATCACTGAGTCCACATCATCTCTCACACTCATCACTGAGTCCACATCATCTGTCACACTCATCACCGAGTCCACATCATCTGTCACACTCTTCACTGAGTCCACATCATCTGTCACACTCATGATTCAGTCCACATCATCTCTCACACTCATCACTGAATCCACATCATCTGTCACACTCATCACCGAGTCCACATCATCTGTCACACTCATCACCGAGTCCACATGCCCTATCACACTCATCACTGGGTCCACATCATCTCTCCCACTCATGACTGAGTCCACATCATCTGTCACACTCATCACCTAGTCCACATCATCTGTCACACTCATGACTGAGTCCACATCATCTGTCACTCTCATCACCGAGTCCACATCATCTGTCACACTCATCACCGTGCCCACATCATCTATCACACTCTTCACTGAGTCCACATCATGTCACACTCATCACCGAGTCCACATCCCCTATCACACTCATCACTGAGTCCACATCATCTTTCACACTCATCACTGAGTCCACATCATCTGTCACACTCATCACCGAGTCCACATCATCTGTCACACTCATCACTGAGTCCACATCATCTGTCACACTCATCACCTAGTCCACATCATCTGTCACACTCATGACTGAGTCCACATCATCTGTCACTCTGATCACCGAGTCCACATCATCTGTCACACTCATCACTGAGTCCACATCATCTCTCACACTCTTCACCGAGTCCACGTCATCTGTCACAGTCATCACCGAGTCCACATCATCTGTCACGCTCATCACTGAGTCCACATCATCTGTCACACTCATCACTGAGTCCACATCATCTGTCACACTCATCACCGAGTCCACATCATCTGTCACACTCATCACTGACTCCACATCATCTCTCACACTCATCACTGAGTCCACATAATCTGTCACACTCATCACCGAGTCCACATCATCTGTCACACTCATCACTGAGTCCACATCATCTGTCACACTCATCACCGAGTCCACATTCCCTATCACACTCATCACCAAGTCCACATCATCTGTCACACTCATCACTGAGTCCACATCATCTGTCATGCTCATCACTGAGTCCACATCATCTCTCACACTCATCACTGAGTCCACATCATCTCTCACACTCATCACCAAGTCCACATTATCTATCACACTCATCACTGAGTCCACATCATGTCACGCTCATCACCGAGTCCACATCCCCTATCACACTCATCACTGAGTCCACATCATCTCTCACACTCATCACTGAGTCCACATCATCTGTCACACTCATCACCGAGTCCACATCATCTGTCACACTCTTCACTGAGTCCACATCATCTGTCACACTCATCACTGAGTCCACATCATCTGTCACGCTCATCACTGAGTCCACATCATCTCTCACACTCATCACCAAGTCCACATCATCTATCACACTCATCACTGAGTCCACATCATGTCACGCTCATCACCGAGTTCACATCCCCTATCACACTCATCACTGAGTCCACATCATCTCTCACACTCATCACTGAGTACACATCATCTGTCACACTCATCACCGAGTCCAGATCATCTGTCACACTCATCACTGAGTCCACATCATCTGTCACACTCATGATTCAGTCCACATCATCTCTCACACTCATCACTGAGTCCAAATCATCTGTCACACTCATCACCGAGTCCACATGCCCTATCACACTCATCACTGAGTCCACATCATCTCTCCCACTCATGACTGAGTCCACATCATCTGTCACACTCATCACCGAGTCCACATCATCTGTCACACTCATCACTGGGTCCACATCATCTGTCACACTCATCACTGAGTCCACGTCATCTGTCACACTAATCACTGAGTCCACATCATCTCTCACACTCATCACCGAGTCCACATGCCCTATCACACTCATCACTGAGTCCACATCATCTCTCCCACTCATGACTGAGTCCACATCATCTGTCAAACTCATCACCGAGTCCACATCATCTGTCACACTCATCACTGGGTCCACATCATCTCTCACACTCATCACTGAGTCCACATCATCTGTCACACTCATCACCGAGTCCACATGCCCTATCACACTCATCACTGAGTCCACATCATCTCTCCCACTCATGACTGAGTCCACATCATCTCTCACGCTCATCACTGAATCCATATCATCAGTCACACTCATCACTGAGTCCACATCATCTGTCACACTCATCACCGAGTCCACATCATCTGTCACACTCATCACTGGGTCCACATCATCTGTCACACTCATCACTGAGTCCACGTCATCTGTCACACTAATCACTGAGTCCACATCATCTCTCACACTCATCACCGAGTCCACATTCCCTATCACACTCATCACCAAGTCCACATCATCTGTCACACTCATCACTGAGTCCACATCATCTGTCACGCTCATCAATGAGTCCACATCATCTCTCACAATCATCACTGTGTCCACATCATCTGTCACACTCATCACCAAGTCCACATCCCCTATCACACTCATCACCAAGTCCACATCATCTGTCACACTCATCACTGAGTCCACATCATCTGTCACGCTCATCACTGAGTCCACATCATCTCTCACACTCATCACCAAGTCCACATCATCTATCACACTCATCACTGAGTCCACATCATGTCACGCTCATCACCGAGTTCACATCCCCTATCACACTCATCACTGAGTCCACATCATCTCTCACACTCATCACTGAGTCCACATCATCTGTCACACTCATCACCGAGTCCAGATCATCTGTCACACTCATCACTGAGTCCACATCATCTGTCACACTCATGATTCAGTCCACATCATCTCTCACACTCATCACTGAGTCCACATCATCTGTCACACTCATCACCGAGTCCACATGCCCTATCACACTCATCACTGGGTCCACATCATCTCTCCCACTCATGACTGAGTCCACATCATCTGTCACACTCATCACCTAGTCCACATCATCTGTCACACTCATGACTGAGTCCACATCATCTGTCACTCTCATCACCGAGTCCACATCATCTGTCACACTCATCACCGTGCCCACATCATCTATCACACTCTTCACTGAGTCCACATCATGTCACACTCATCACCGAGTCCACATCCCCTATCACACTCATCACTGAGTCCACATCATCTTTCACACTCATCACTGAGTCCACATCATCTGTCACACTCATCACCGAGTCCACATCATCTGTCACACTCATCACTGAGTCCACATCATCTGTCACACTCATCACCTAGTCCACATCATCTGTCACACTCATGACTGAGTCCACATCATCTGTCACTCTGATCACCGAGTCCACATCATCTGTCACACTCATCACTGAGTCCACATCATCTGTCACACTCATCACCGAGTCCACGTCATCTGTCACAGTCATCACCGAGTCCACATCATCTGTCACGCTCATCACTGAGTCCACATCATCTGTCACACTCATCACTGAGTCCACATCATCTGTCACACTCATCACCGAGTCCACATCATCTGTCACACTCATCACTGACTCCACATCATCTCTCACACTCATCACTGAGTCCACATAATCTGTCACACTCATCACCGAGTCCACATCATCTGTCACACTCATCACTGAGTCCACATCATCTGTCACACTCATCACCGAGTCCACATTCCCTATCACACTCATCACCAAGTCCACATCATCTGTCACACTCATCACTGAGTCCACATCATCTGTCACGCTCATCAATGAGTCCACATCATCTCTCACAATCATCACTGTGTCCACATCATCTGTCACACTCATCACCAAGTCCACATCCCCTATCACACTCATCACCAAGTCCACATCATCTGTCACACTCATCACTGAGTCCACATCATCTGTCACGCTCATCACTGAGTCCACATCATCTCTCACACTCATCACCAAGTCCACATCATCTATCACACTCATCACTGAGTCCACATCATGTCACGCTCATCACCGAGTTCACATCCCCTATCACACTCATCACTGAGTCCACATCATCTCTCACACTCATCACCGAGTCCACGTCATCTGTCACAGTCATCACCGAGTCCACATCATCTGTCACGCTCATCACTGAGTCCACATCATCTGTCACACTCATCACTGAGTCCACATCATCTGTCACACTCATCACCGAGTCCACATCATCTGTCATACTCATCACTGACTCCACATCATCTCTCACACTCATCACTGAGTCCACATAATCTGTCACACTCATCACCGAGTCCACATCATCTGTCACACTCATCACTGAGTCCACATCATCTGTCACACTCATCACCGAGTCCACATTCCCTATCACACTCATCACCAAGTCCACATCATCTGTCACACTCATCACTGAGTCCACATCATCTGTCATGCTCATCACTGAGTCCACATCATCTCTCACACTCATCACTGAGTCCACATCATCTCTCACACTCATCACCAAGTCCACATTATCTATCACACTCATCACTGAGTCCACATCATGTCACGCTCATCACCGAGTCCACATCCCCTATCACACTCATCACTGAGTCCACATCATCTCTCACACTCATCACTGAGTCCACATCATCTGTCACACTCATCACCGAGTCCACATCATCTGTCACACTCTTCACTGAGTCCACATCATCTGTCACACTCATCACTGAGTCCACATCATCTGTCACGCTCATCACTGAGTCCACATCATCTCTCACACTCATCACCAAGTCCACATCATCTATCACACTCATCACTGAGTCCACATCATGTCACGCTCATCACCGAGTTCACATCCCCTATCACACTCATCACTGAGTCCACATCATCTCTCACACTCATCACTGAGTACACATCATCTGTCACACTCATCACCGAGTCCAGATCATCTGTCACACTCATCACTGAGTCCACATCATCTGTCACACTCATGATTCAGTCCACATCATCTCTCACACTCATCACTGAGTCCAAATCATCTGTCACACTCATCACCGAGTCCACATGCCCTATCACACTCATCACTGAGTCCACATCATCTCTCCCACTCATGACTGAGTCCACATCATCTGTCACACTCATCACCGAGTCCACATCATCTGTCACACTCATCACTGGGTCCACATCATCTGTCACACTCATCACTGAGTCCACGTCATCTGTCACACTAATCACTGAGTCCACATCATCTCTCACACTCATCACCGAGTCCACATGCCCTATCACACTCATCACTGAGTCCACATCATCTCTCCCACTCATGACTGAGTCCACATCATCTGTCAAACTCATCACCGAGTCCACATCATCTGTCACACTCATCACTGGGTCCACATCATCTCTCACACTCATCACTGAGTCCACATCATCTGTCACACTCATCACCGAGTCCACATGCCCTATCACACTCATCACTGAGTCCACATCATCTCTCCCACTCATGACTGAGTCCACATCATCTCTCACGCTCATCACTGAATCCATATCATCAGTCACACTCATCACTGAGTCCACATCATCTGTCACACTCATCACCGAGTCCACATCATCTGTCACACTCATCACTGGGTCCACATCATCTGTCACACTCATCACTGAGTCCACGTCATCTGTCACACTAATCACTGAGTCCACATCATCTCTCACACTCATCACCGAGTCCACATTCCCTATCACACTCATCACCAAGTCCACATCATCTGTCACACTCATCACTGAGTCCACATCATCTGTCACGCTCATCAATGAGTCCACATCATCTCTCACAATCATCACTGTGTCCACATCATCTGTCACACTCATCACCAAGTCCACATCCCCTATCACACTCATCACCAAGTCCACATCATCTGTCACACTCATCACTGAGTCCACATCATCTGTCACGCTCATCACTGAGTCCACATCATCTCTCACACTCATCACCAAGTCCACATCATCTATCACACTCATCACTGAGTCCACATCATGTCACGCTCATCACCGAGTTCACATCCCCTATCACACTCATCACTGAGTCCACATCATCTCTCACACTCATCACTGAGTCCACATCATCTGTCACACTCATCACCGAGTCCAGATCATCTGTCACACTCATCACTGAGTCCACATCATCTGTCACACTCATGATTCAGTCCACATCATCTCTCACACTCATCACTGAGTCCACATCATCTGTCACACTCATCACCGAGTCCACATGCCCTATCACACTCATCACTGGGTCCACATCATCTCTCCCACTCATGACTGAGTCCACATCATCTGTCACACTCATCACCTAGTCCACATCATCTGTCACACTCATGACTGAGTCCACATCATCTGTCACTCTCATCACCGAGTCCACATCATCTGTCACACTCATCACCGTGCCCACATCATCTATCACACTCTTCACTGAGTCCACATCATGTCACACTCATCACCGAGTCCACATCCCCTATCACACTCATCACTGAGTCCACATCATCTTTCACACTCATCACTGAGTCCACATCATCTGTCACACTCATCACCGAGTCCACATCATCTGTCACACTCATCACTGAGTCCACATCATCTGTCACACTCATCACCTAGTCCACATCATCTGTCACACTCATGACTGAGTCCACATCATCTGTCACTCTGATCACCGAGTCCACATCATCTGTCACACTCATCACTGAGTCCACATCATCTGTCACACTCATCACCGAGTCCACGTCATCTGTCACAGTCATCACCGAGTCCACATCATCTGTCACGCTCATCACTGAGTCCACATCATCTGTCACACTCATCACTGAGTCCACATCATCTGTCACACTCATCACCGAGTCCACATCATCTGTCACACTCATCACTGACTCCACATCATCTCTCACACTCATCACTGAGTCCACATAATCTGTCACACTCATCACCGAGTCCACATCATCTGTCACACTCATCACTGAGTCCACATCATCTGTCACACTCATCACCGAGTCCACATTCCCTATCACACTCATCACCAAGTCCACATCATCTGTCACACTCATCACTGAGTCCACATCATCTGTCACGCTCATCAATGAGTCCACATCATCTCTCACAATCATCACTGTGTCCACATCATCTGTCACACTCATCACCAAGTCCACATCCCCTATCACACTCATCACCAAGTCCACATCATCTGTCACACTCATCACTGAGTCCACATCATCTGTCACGCTCATCACTGAGTCCACATCATCTCTCACACTCATCACCAAGTCCACATCATCTATCACACTCATCACTGAGTCCACATCATGTCACGCTCATCACCGAGTTCACATCCCCTATCACACTCATCACTGAGTCCACATCATCTCTCACACTCATCACTGAGTCCACATCATCTGTCACACTCATCACCGAGTCCAGATCATCTGTCACACTCATCACTGAGTCCACATCATCTGTCACACTCATGATTCAGTCCACATCATCTCTCACACTCATCACTGAGTCCACATCATCTGTCACACTCATCACCGAGTCCACATGCCCTATCACACTCATCACTGGGTCCACATCATCTCTCCCACTCATGACTGAGTCCACATCATCTGTCACACTCATCACCTAGTCCACATCATCTGTCACACTCATGACTGAGTCCACATCATCTGTCACTCTCATCACCGAGTCCACATCATCTGTCACACTCATCACCGTGCCCACATCATCTATCACACTCTTCACTGAGTCCACATCATGTCACACTCATCACCGAGTCCACATCCCCTATCACACTCATCACTGAGTCCACATCATCTTTCACACTCATCACTGAGTCCACATCATCTGTCACACTCATCACCGAGTCCACATCATCTGTCACACTCATCACTGAGTCCACATCATCTGTCACACTCATCACCTAGTCCACATCATCTGTCACACTCATGACTGAGTCCACATCATCTGTCACTCTGATCACCGAGTCCACATCATCTGTCACACTCATCACTGAGTCCACATCATCTGTCACACTCATCACCGAGTCCACGTCATCTGTCACAGTCATCACCGAGTCCACATCATCTGTCACGCTCATCACTGAGTCCACATCATCTGTCACACTCATCACTGAGTCCACATCATCTGTCACACTCATCACCGAGTCCACATCATCTGTCACACTCATCACTGACTCCACATCATCTCTCACACTCATCACTGAGTCCACATAATCTGTCACACTCATCACCGAGTCCACATCATCTGTCACACTCATCACTGAGTCCACATCATCTGTCACACTCATCACCGAGTCCACATTCCCTATCACACTCATCACCAAGTCCACATCATCTGTCACACTCATCACTGAGTCCACATCATCTGTCATGCTCATCACTGAGTCCACATCATCTCTCACACTCATCACTGAGTCCACATCATCTCTCACACTCATCACCAAGTCCACATTATCTATCACACTCATCACTGAGTCCACATCATGTCACGCTCATCACCGAGTCCACATCCCCTATCACACTCATCACTGAGTCCACATCATCTCTCACACTCATCACTGAGTCCACATCATCTGTCACACTCATCACCGAGTCCACATCATCTGTCACACTCTTCACTGAGTCCACATCATCTGTCACACTCATCACTGAGTCCACATCATCTGTCACACTCATCACCGAGTCCAGATCATCTGTCACACTCATCACTGAGTCCACATCATCTGTCACACTCATGATTCAGTCCACATCATCTCTCACACTCATCACTGAGTCCACATCATCTGTCACACCCATCACCGAGTCCACATGCCCTATCACACTCATCACTGAGTCCACATCATCTCTCCCACTCATGACTGAGTCCACATCATCTATCACACTCATCACCTAGTCCACATCATCTGTCACACTCATGACTGAGTCCACATCATCCGTCACTCTCATCACCGAGTCCACATCATCTGTCACACTCATCACCGTGCCCACATCATCTATCACACTCTTCACTGAGTCCACATCATGTCACACTCATCACCGAGTCCAGATCATCTGTCACACTCATCACTGAGTCCACATCATCTGTCACACTCATGATTCAGTCCACATCATCTCTCACACTCATCACTGAGTCCAAATCATCTGTCACACTCATCACCGAGTCCACATGCCCTATCACACTCATCACTGAGTCCACATCATCTCTCCCACTCATGACTGAGTCCACATCATCTGTCACACTCATCACCGAGTCCACATCATCTGTCACACTCATCACTGGGTCCACATCATCTGTCACACTCATCACTGAGTCCACGTCATCTGTCACACTAATCACTGAGTCCACATCATCTCTCACACTCATCACCGAGTCCACATGCCCTATCACACTCATCACTGAGTCCACATCATCTCTCCCACTCATGACTGAGTCCACATCATCTGTCAAACTCATCACCGAGTCCACATCATCTGTCACACTCATCACTGGGTCCACATCATCTCTCACACTCATCACTGAGTCCACATCATCTGTCACACTCATCACCGAGTCCACATGCCCTATCACACTCATCACTGAGTCCACATCATCTCTCCCACTCATGACTGAGTCCACATCATCTCTCACGCTCATCACTGAATCCATATCATCAGTCACACTCATCACTGAGTCCACATCATCTGTCACACTCATCACCGAGTCCACATCATCTGTCACACTCATCACTGGGTCCACATCATCTGTCACACTCATCACTGAGTCCACGTCATCTGTCACACTAATCACTGAGTCCACATCATCTCTCACACTCATCACCGAGTCCACATTCCCTATCACACTCATCACCAAGTCCACATCATCTGTCACACTCATCACTGAGTCCACATCATCTGTCACGCTCATCAATGAGTCCACATCATCTCTCACAATCATCACTGTGTCCACATCATCTGTCACACTCATCACCAAGTCCACATCCCCTATCACACTCATCACCAAGTCCACATCATCTGTCACACTCATCACTGAGTCCACATCATCTGTCACGCTCATCACTGAGTCCACATCATCTCTCACACTCATCACCAAGTCCACATCATCTATCACACTCATCACTGAGTCCACATCATGTCACGCTCATCACCGAGTTCACATCCCCTATCACACTCATCACTGAGTCCACATCATCTCTCACACTCATCACTGAGTCCACATCATCTGTCACACTCATCACCGAGTCCAGATCATCTGTCACACTCATCACTGAGTCCACATCATCTGTCACACTCATGATTCAGTCCACATCATCTCTCACACTCATCACTGAGTCCACATCATCTGTCACACTCATCACCGAGTCCACATGCCCTATCACACTCATCACTGGGTCCACATCATCTCTCCCACTCATGACTGAGTCCACATCATCTGTCACACTCATCACCTAGTCCACATCATCTGTCACACTCATGACTGAGTCCACATCATCTGTCACTCTCATCACCGAGTCCACATCATCTGTCACACTCATCACCGTGCCCACATCATCTATCACACTCTTCACTGAGTCCACATCATGTCACACTCATCACCGAGTCCACATCCCCTATCACACTCATCACTGAGTCCACATCATCTTTCACACTCATCACTGAGTCCACATCATCTGTCACACTCATCACCGAGTCCACATCATCTGTCACACTCATCACTGAGTCCACATCATCTGTCACACTCATCACCTAGTCCACATCATCTGTCACACTCATGACTGAGTCCACATCATCTGTCACTCTGATCACCGAGTCCACATCATCTGTCACACTCATCACTGAGTCCACATCATCTGTCACACTCATCACCGAGTCCACGTCATCTGTCACAGTCATCACCGAGTCCACATCATCTGTCACGCTCATCACTGAGTCCACATCATCTGTCACACTCATCACTGAGTCCACATCATCTGTCACACTCATCACCGAGTCCACATCATCTGTCACACTCATCACTGACTCCACATCATCTCTCACACTCATCACTGAGTCCACATAATCTGTCACACTCATCACCGAGTCCACATCATCTGTCACACTCATCACTGAGTCCACATCATCTGTCACACTCATCACCGAGTCCACATTCCCTATCACACTCATCACCAAGTCCACATCATCTGTCACACTCATCACTGAGTCCACATCATCTGTCACGCTCATCAATGAGTCCACATCATCTCTCACAATCATCACTGTGTCCACATCATCTGTCACACTCATCACCAAGTCCACATCCCCTATCACACTCATCACCAAGTCCACATCATCTGTCACACTCATCACTGAGTCCACATCATCTGTCACGCTCATCACTGAGTCCACATCATCTCTCACACTCATCACCAAGTCCACATCATCTATCACACTCATCACTGAGTCCACATCATGTCACGCTCATCACCGAGTTCACATCCCCTATCACACTCATCACTGAGTCCACATCATCTCTCACACTCATCACTGAGTCCACATCATCTGTCACACTCATCACCGAGTCCAGATCATCTGTCACACTCATCACTGAGTCCACATCATCTGTCACACTCATGATTCAGTCCACATCATCTCTCACACTCATCACTGAGTCCACATCATCTGTCACACTCATCACCGAGTCCACATGCCCTATCACACTCATCACTGGGTCCACATCATCTCTCCCACTCATGACTGAGTCCACATCATCTGTCACACTCATCACCTAGTCCACATCATCTGTCACACTCATGACTGAGTCCACATCATCTGTCACTCTCATCACCGAGTCCACATCATCTGTCACACTCATCACCGTGCCCACATCATCTATCACACTCTTCACTGAGTCCACATCATGTCACACTCATCACCGAGTCCACATCCCCTATCACACTCATCACTGAGTCCACATCATCTTTCACACTCATCACTGAGTCCACATCATCTGTCACACTCATCACCGAGTCCACATCATCTGTCACACTCATCACTGAGTCCACATCATCTGTCACACTCATCACCTAGTCCACATCATCTGTCACACTCATGACTGAGTCCACATCATCTGTCACTCTGATCACCGAGTCCACATCATCTGTCACACTCATCACTGAGTCCACATCATCTGTCACACTCATCACCGAGTCCACGTCATCTGTCACAGTCATCACCGAGTCCACATCATCTGTCACGCTCATCACTGAGTCCACATCATCTGTCACACTCATCACTGAGTCCACATCATCTGTCACACTCATCACCGAGTCCACATCATCTGTCACACTCATCACTGACTCCACATCATCTCTCACACTCATCACTGAGTCCACATAATCTGTCACACTCATCACCGAGTCCACATCATCTGTCACACTCATCACTGAGTCCACATCATCTGTCACACTCATCACCGAGTCCACATTCCCTATCACACTCATCACCAAGTCCACATCATCTGTCACACTCATCACTGAGTCCACATCATCTGTCATGCTCATCACTGAGTCCACATCATCTCTCACACTCATCACTGAGTCCACATCATCTCTCACACTCATCACCAAGTCCACATTATCTATCACACTCATCACTGAGTCCACATCATGTCACGCTCATCACCGAGTCCACATCCCCTATCACACTCATCACTGAGTCCACATCATCTCTCACACTCATCACTGAGTCCACATCATCTGTCACACTCATCACCGAGTCCACATCATCTGTCACACTCTTCACTGAGTCCACATCATCTGTCACACTCATCACTGAGTCCACATCATCTGTCACACTCATCACCGAGTCCAGATCATCTGTCACACTCATCACTGAGTCCACATCATCTGTCACACTCATGATTCAGTCCACATCATCTCTCACACTCATCACTGAGTCCACATCATCTGTCACACCCATCACCGAGTCCACATGCCCTATCACACTCATCACTGAGTCCACATCATCTCTCCCACTCATGACTGAGTCCACATCATCTATCACACTCATCACCTAGTCCACATCATCTGTCACACTCATGACTGAGTCCACATCATCCGTCACTCTCATCACCGAGTCCACATCATCTGTCACACTCATCACCGTGCCCACATCATCTATCACACTCTTCACTGAGTCCACATCATGTCACACTCATCACCGAGTCCACATCCCCTATCACACTCATCACTGAGTCCACATCATCTTTCACACTCATCACTGAGTCCACATCATCTGTCACACTCATGACTGAGTCCACATCATCTGTCACACTCATCACTGAGTCCACATCATCTCCCACACTCATCACTGAGTCCCCGTCATCTGTCACAGTCATCACCGAGTCCACATCATCTGTCACGCTCATCACTGAGTCCACATCATCTGTCACACTCATCACTGAGTCCACATCTTCTGTCACACTCATCACCGAGTCCACATCATCTGTCACACTCATCACTGACTCCACATCATCTCTCACACTCATCACTGAGTCCACATAATCTGTCACACTCATCACCGAGTCCACATCATCTGTCACAGTCATCACTGAGTCCACATCATCTGTCACACTCATCACCGAGTCCACATTCCCTATCACACTCATAACCAAGTCCACATCATCTGTCACACTCATCACTGAGTCCACATCATCTGTCATGCTCATCACTGAGTCCACATCATCTCTCACACTCATCACTGAGTCCACATCATCTCTCACACTCATCACCAAGTCCACATCATCTATCACACTCATCACTGAGTCCACATCATGTCACGCTCATCACCGAGTCCACATCCCCTATCACACTCATCACTGAGTCCACATCATCTCTCACACTCATCACTGAGTCCACATCATCTGTCACACTCATCACCGAGTCCACATCACATGTCACACTCATCACTGAGTCCACATAATCTGTCACACTCATGATTCAGTCCACATCATCTCTCACACTCATCACCAAGTCCACATCATCTATCACACTCATCACTGAGTCCACATCATGTCACGCTCATCACCGAGTCCACATCCCCTATCACACTCATCACTGAGTCCACATCATCTCTCACACTCATGACTGAGTCCACATCATCTGTCACACTCATCACCGAGTCCACATCATCTGTCACACTCTTCACTGAGTCCACATCATCTGTCACACTCATGATTCAGTCCACATCATCTCTCACACTCATCACTGAGTCCACATCATCTGTCACACTCATCACCGAGTCCACATCATCTGTCACACTCTTCACTGAGTCCACATCATCTGTCACACTCATGATTCAGTCCACATCATCTCTCACACTCATCACTGAATCCACATCATCTGTCACACTCATCACCGAGTCCACATCATCTGTCACACTCATCACCGAGTCCACATCACATGTCACACTCATCACTGAGTCCACATAATCTGTCACACTCATGATTCAGTCCACATCATCTCTCACACTCATCACCAAGTCCACATCATCTATCACACTCATCACTGAGTCCACATCATCTGTCACACTCATCACCGAGTCCACATGCCCTATCACACTCATCACTGAGTCCACATCATCTCTCCCACTCATGACTGAGTCCACATCATCTCTCACGCTCATCACTGAATCCATATCATCTGTCACACTCATCACTGAGTCCACATCATCTGTCACACTCATCACCGAGTCCACATCATCTGTCACACTCATCACTGAGTCCACATCATCTGTCACACTCATCACCGAGTCCACATCATCTGTCACACTCATCACTGAGTCCACGTCATCTGTCACACTAATCACTGAGTCCACATCATCTGTCACACTCATCACCGAGTCCACATTCCCTATCACACTCATCACCAAGTCCACATCATCTGTCACACTCATCACTGAGTCCACATCATCTGTCATGCTCATCACTGAGTCCACATCATCTCTCACACTCATCACTGAGTCCACATCATCTCTCACACTCATCACCAAGTCCACATTATCTATCACACTCATCACTGAGTCCACATCATGTCACGCTCATCACCGAGTCCACATCCCCTATCACACTCATCACTGAGTCCACATCATCTCTCACACTCATCACTGAGTCCACATCATCTGTCACACTCATCACCGAGTCCACATCATCTGTCACACTCTTCACTGAGTCCACATCATCTGTCACACTCATGATTCAGTCCACATCATCTCTCACACTCATCACTGAATCCACATCATCTGTCACACTCATCACCGAGTCCACATCATCTGTCACACTCATCACCGAGTCCACATGCCCTATCACACTCATCACTGGGTCCACATCATCTCTCCCACTCATGACTGAGTCCACATCATCTGTCACACTCATCACCTAGTCCACATCATCTGTCACACTCATCACCGAGTCCACATGCCCTATCACACTCATCACTGGGTCCACATCATCTCTCCCACTCATGACTGAGTCCACATCATCTGTCACTCTCATCACCGAGTCCACATCATCTGTCACACTCATCACCGTGCCCACATCATCTGTCACGCTCATCACTGAGTCCACATCATCTCTCACACTCATCACCAAGTCCACATCATCTATCACACTCATCACTGAGTCCACATCATGTCACGCTCATCACCGAGTTCACATCCCCTATCACACTCATCACTGAGTCCACATCATCTCTCACACTCATCACTGAGTCCACATCATCTGTCACACTCATCACCGAGTCCAGATCATCTGTCACACTCATCACTGAGTCCACATCATCTGTCACACTCATGATTCAGTCCACATCATCTCTCACACTCATCACTGAGTCCACATCATCTGTCACACTCATCACCGAGTCCACATGCCCTATCACACTCATCACTGGGTCCACATCATCTCTCCCACTCATGACTGAGTCCACATCATCTGTCACACTCATCACCTAGTCCACATCATCTGTCACACTCATGACTGAGTCCACATCATCTGTCACTCTCATCACCGAGTCCACATCATCTGTCACACTCATCACCGTGCCCACATCATCTATCACACTCTTCACTGAGTCCACATCATGTCACACTCATCACCGAGTCCACATCCCCTATCACACTCATCACTGAGTCCACATCATCTTTCACACTCATCACTGAGTCCACATCATCTGTCACACTCATCACCGAGTCCACATCATCTGTCACACTCATCACTGAGTCCACATCATCTGTCACACTCATCACCTAGTCCACATCATCTGTCACACTCATGACTGAGTCCACATCATCTGTCACTCTGATCACCGAGTCCACATCATCTGTCACACTCATCACTGAGTCCACATCATCTGTCACACTCATCACCGAGTCCACGTCATCTGTCACAGTCATCACCGAGTCCACATCATCTGTCACGCTCATCACTGAGTCCACATCATCTGTCACACTCATCACTGAGTCCACATCATCTGTCACACTCATCACCGAGTCCACATCATCTGTCACACTCATCACTGACTCCACATCATCTCTCACACTCATCACTGAGTCCACATAATCTGTCACACTCATCACCGAGTCCACATCATCTGTCACACTCATCACTGAGTCCACATCATCTGTCACACTCATCACCGAGTCCACATTCCCTATCACACTCATCACCAAGTCCACATCATCTGTCACACTCATCACTGAGTCCACATCATCTGTCACGCTCATCAATGAGTCCACATCATCTCTCACAATCATCACTGTGTCCACATCATCTGTCACACTCATCACCAAGTCCACATCCCCTATCACACTCATCACCAAGTCCACATCATCTGTCACACTCATCACTGAGTCCACATCATCTGTCACGCTCATCACTGAGTCCACATCATCTCTCACACTCATCACCAAGTCCACATCATCTATCACACTCATCACTGAGTCCACATCATGTCACGCTCATCACCGAGTTCACATCCCCTATCACACTCATCACTGAGTCCACATCATCTCTCACACTCATCACTGAGTCCACATCATCTGTCACACTCATCACCGAGTCCAGATCATCTGTCACACTCATCACTGAGTCCACATCATCTGTCACACTCATGATTCAGTCCACATCATCTCTCACACTCATCACTGAGTCCACATCATCTGTCACACTCATCACCGAGTCCACATGCCCTATCACACTCATCACTGGGTCCACATCATCTCTCCCACTCATGACTGAGTCCACATCATCTGTCACACTCATCACCTAGTCCACATCATCTGTCACACTCATGACTGAGTCCACATCATCTGTCACTCTCATCACCGAGTCCACATCATCTGTCACACTCATCACCGTGCCCACATCATCTATCACACTCTTCACTGAGTCCACATCATGTCACACTCATCACCGAGTCCACATCCCCTATCACACTCATCACTGAGTCCACATCATCTTTCACACTCATCACTGAGTCCACATCATCTGTCACACTCATCACCGAGTCCACATCATCTGTCACACTCATCACTGAGTCCACATCATCTGTCACACTCATCACCTAGTCCACATCATCTGTCACACTCATGACTGAGTCCACATCATCTGTCACTCTGATCACCGAGTCCACATCATCTGTCACACTCATCACTGAGTCCACATCATCTGTCACACTCATCACCGAGTCCACGTCATCTGTCACAGTCATCACCGAGTCCACATCATCTGTCACGCTCATCACTGAGTCCACATCATCTGTCACACTCATCACTGAGTCCACATCATCTGTCACACTCATCACCGAGTCCACATCATCTGTCACACTCATCACTGACTCCACATCATCTCTCACACTCATCACTGAGTCCACATAATCTGTCACACTCATCACCGAGTCCACATCATCTGTCACACTCATCACTGAGTCCACATCATCTGTCACACTCATCACCGAGTCCACATTCCCTATCACACTCATCACCAAGTCCACATCATCTGTCACACTCATCACTGAGTCCACATCATCTGTCATGCTCATCACTGAGTCCACATCATCTCTCACACTCATCACTGAGTCCACATCATCTCTCACACTCATCACCAAGTCCACATTATCTATCACACTCATCACTGAGTCCACATCATGTCACGCTCATCACCGAGTCCACATCCCCTATCACACTCATCACTGAGTCCACATCATCTCTCACACTCATCACTGAGTCCACATCATCTGTCACACTCATCACCGAGTCCACATCATCTGTCACACTCTTCACTGAGTCCACATCATCTGTCACACTCATCACTGAGTCCACATCATCTGTCACACTCATCACCGAGTCCAGATCATCTGTCACACTCATCACTGAGTCCACATCATCTGTCACACTCATGATTCAGTCCACATCATCTCTCACACTCATCACTGAGTCCACATCATCTGTCACACCCATCACCGAGTCCACATGCCCTATCACACTCATCACTGAGTCCACATCATCTCTCCCACTCATGACTGAGTCCACATCATCTATCACACTCATCACCTAGTCCACATCATCTGTCACACTCATGACTGAGTCCACATCATCCGTCACTCTCATCACCGAGTCCACATCATCTGTCACACTCATCACCGTGCCCACATCATCTATCACACTCTTCACTGAGTCCACATCATGTCACACTCATCACCGAGTCCAGATCATCTGTCACACTCATCACTGAGTCCACATCATCTGTCACACTCATGATTCAGTCCACATCATCTCTCACACTCATCACTGAGTCCAAATCATCTGTCACACTCATCACCGAGTCCACATGCCCTATCACACTCATCACTGAGTCCACATCATCTCTCCCACTCATGACTGAGTCCACATCATCTGTCACACTCATCACCGAGTCCACATCATCTGTCACACTCATCACTGGGTCCACATCATCTGTCACACTCATCACTGAGTCCACGTCATCTGTCACACTAATCACTGAGTCCACATCATCTCTCACACTCATCACCGAGTCCACATGCCCTATCACACTCATCACTGAGTCCACATCATCTCTCCCACTCATGACTGAGTCCACATCATCTGTCAAACTCATCACCGAGTCCACATCATCTGTCACACTCATCACTGGGTCCACATCATCTCTCACACTCATCACTGAGTCCACATCATCTGTCACACTCATCACCGAGTCCACATGCCCTATCACACTCATCACTGAGTCCACATCATCTCTCCCACTCATGACTGAGTCCACATCATCTCTCACGCTCATCACTGAATCCATATCATCAGTCACACTCATCACTGAGTCCACATCATCTGTCACACTCATCACCGAGTCCACATCATCTGTCACACTCATCACTGGGTCCACATCATCTGTCACACTCATCACTGAGTCCACGTCATCTGTCACACTAATCACTGAGTCCACATCATCTCTCACACTCATCACCGAGTCCACATTCCCTATCACACTCATCACCAAGTCCACATCATCTGTCACACTCATCACTGAGTCCACATCATCTGTCACGCTCATCAATGAGTCCACATCATCTCTCACAATCATCACTGTGTCCACATCATCTGTCACACTCATCACCAAGTCCACATCCCCTATCACACTCATCACCAAGTCCACATCATCTGTCACACTCATCACTGAGTCCACATCATCTGTCACGCTCATCACTGAGTCCACATCATCTCTCACACTCATCACCAAGTCCACATCATCTATCACACTCATCACTGAGTCCACATCATGTCACGCTCATCACCGAGTTCACATCCCCTATCACACTCATCACTGAGTCCACATCATCTCTCACACTCATCACTGAGTCCACATCATCTGTCACACTCATCACCGAGTCCAGATCATCTGTCACACTCATCACTGAGTCCACATCATCTGTCACACTCATGATTCAGTCCACATCATCTCTCACACTCATCACTGAGTCCACATCATCTGTCACACTCATCACCGAGTCCACATGCCCTATCACACTCATCACTGGGTCCACATCATCTCTCCCACTCATGACTGAGTCCACATCATCTGTCACACTCATCACCTAGTCCACATCATCTGTCACACTCATGACTGAGTCCACATCATCTGTCACTCTCATCACCGAGTCCACATCATCTGTCACACTCATCACCGTGCCCACATCATCTATCACACTCTTCACTGAGTCCACATCATGTCACACTCATCACCGAGTCCACATCCCCTATCACACTCATCACTGAGTCCACATCATCTTTCACACTCATCACTGAGTCCACATCATCTGTCACACTCATCACCGAGTCCACATCATCTGTCACACTCATCACTGAGTCCACATCATCTGTCACACTCATCACCTAGTCCACATCATCTGTCACACTCATGACTGAGTCCACATCATCTGTCACTCTGATCACCGAGTCCACATCATCTGTCACACTCATCACTGAGTCCACATCATCTGTCACACTCATCACCGAGTCCACGTCATCTGTCACAGTCATCACCGAGTCCACATCATCTGTCACGCTCATCACTGAGTCCACATCATCTGTCACACTCATCACTGAGTCCACATCATCTGTCACACTCATCACCGAGTCCACATCATCTGTCACACTCATCACTGACTCCACATCATCTCTCACACTCATCACTGAGTCCACATAATCTGTCACACTCATCACCGAGTCCACATCATCTGTCACACTCATCACTGAGTCCACATCATCTGTCACACTCATCACCGAGTCCACATTCCCTATCACACTCATCACCAAGTCCACATCATCTGTCACACTCATCACTGAGTCCACATCATCTGTCACGCTCATCAATGAGTCCACATCATCTCTCACAATCATCACTGTGTCCACATCATCTGTCACACTCATCACCAAGTCCACATCCCCTATCACACTCATCACCAAGTCCACATCATCTGTCACACTCATCACTGAGTCCACATCATCTGTCACGCTCATCACTGAGTCCACATCATCTCTCACACTCATCACCAAGTCCACATCATCTATCACACTCATCACTGAGTCCACATCATGTCACGCTCATCACCGAGTTCACATCCCCTATCACACTCATCACTGAGTCCACATCATCTCTCACACTCATCACTGAGTCCACATCATCTGTCACACTCATCACCGAGTCCAGATCATCTGTCACACTCATCACTGAGTCCACATCATCTGTCACACTCATGATTCAGTCCACATCATCTCTCACACTCATCACTGAGTCCACATCATCTGTCACACTCATCACCGAGTCCACATGCCCTATCACACTCATCACTGGGTCCACATCATCTCTCCCACTCATGACTGAGTCCACATCATCTGTCACACTCATCACCTAGTCCACATCATCTGTCACACTCATGACTGAGTCCACATCATCTGTCACTCTCATCACCGAGTCCACATCATCTGTCACACTCATCACCGTGCCCACATCATCTATCACACTCTTCACTGAGTCCACATCATGTCACACTCATCACCGAGTCCACATCCCCTATCACACTCATCACTGAGTCCACATCATCTTTCACACTCATCACTGAGTCCACATCATCTGTCACACTCATCACCGAGTCCACATCATCTGTCACACTCATCACTGAGTCCACATCATCTGTCACACTCATCACCTAGTCCACATCATCTGTCACACTCATGACTGAGTCCACATCATCTGTCACTCTGATCACCGAGTCCACATCATCTGTCACACTCATCACTGAGTCCACATCATCTGTCACACTCATCACCGAGTCCACGTCATCTGTCACAGTCATCACCGAGTCCACATCATCTGTCACGCTCATCACTGAGTCCACATCATCTGTCACACTCATCACTGAGTCCACATCATCTGTCACACTCATCACCGAGTCCACATCATCTGTCACACTCATCACTGACTCCACATCATCTCTCACACTCATCACTGAGTCCACATAATCTGTCACACTCATCACCGAGTCCACATCATCTGTCACACTCATCACTGAGTCCACATCATCTGTCACACTCATCACCGAGTCCACATTCCCTATCACACTCATCACCAAGTCCACATCATCTGTCACACTCATCACTGAGTCCACATCATCTGTCATGCTCATCACTGAGTCCACATCATCTCTCACACTCATCACTGAGTCCACATCATCTCTCACACTCATCACCAAGTCCACATTATCTATCACACTCATCACTGAGTCCACATCATGTCACGCTCATCACCGAGTCCACATCCCCTATCACACTCATCACTGAGTCCACATCATCTCTCACACTCATCACTGAGTCCACATCATCTGTCACACTCATCACCGAGTCCACATCATCTGTCACACTCTTCACTGAGTCCACATCATCTGTCACACTCATCACTGAGTCCACATCATCTGTCACACTCATCACCGAGTCCAGATCATCTGTCACACTCATCACTGAGTCCACATCATCTGTCACACTCATGATTCAGTCCACATCATCTCTCACACTCATCACTGAGTCCACATCATCTGTCACACCCATCACCGAGTCCACATGCCCTATCACACTCATCACTGAGTCCACATCATCTCTCCCACTCATGACTGAGTCCACATCATCTATCACACTCATCACCTAGTCCACATCATCTGTCACACTCATGACTGAGTCCACATCATCCGTCACTCTCATCACCGAGTCCACATCATCTGTCACACTCATCACCGTGCCCACATCATCTATCACACTCTTCACTGAGTCCACATCATGTCACACTCATCACCGAGTCCACATCCCCTATCACACTCATCACTGAGTCCACATCATCTTTCACACTCATCACTGAGTCCACATCATCTGTCACACTCATGACTGAGTCCACATCATCTGTCACACTCATCACTGAGTCCACATCATCTCCCACACTCATCACTGAGTCCCCGTCATCTGTCACAGTCATCACCGAGTCCACATCATCTGTCACGCTCATCACTGAGTCCACATCATCTGTCACACTCATCACTGAGTCCACATCTTCTGTCACACTCATCACCGAGTCCACATCATCTGTCACACTCATCACTGACTCCACATCATCTCTCACACTCATCACTGAGTCCACATAATCTGTCACACTCATCACCGAGTCCACATCATCTGTCACAGTCATCACTGAGTCCACATCATCTGTCACACTCATCACCGAGTCCACATTCCCTATCACACTCATAACCAAGTCCACATCATCTGTCACACTCATCACTGAGTCCACATCATCTGTCATGCTCATCACTGAGTCCACATCATCTCTCACACTCATCACTGAGTCCACATCATCTCTCACACTCATCACCAAGTCCACATCATCTATCACACTCATCACTGAGTCCACATCATGTCACGCTCATCACCGAGTCCACATCCCCTATCACACTCATCACTGAGTCCACATCATCTCTCACACTCATCACTGAGTCCACATCATCTGTCACACTCATCACCGAGTCCACATCACATGTCACACTCATCACTGAGTCCACATAATCTGTCACACTCATGATTCAGTCCACATCATCTCTCACACTCATCACCAAGTCCACATCATCTATCACACTCATCACTGAGTCCACATCATGTCACGCTCATCACCGAGTCCACATCCCCTATCACACTCATCACTGAGTCCACATCATCTCTCACACTCATCACTGAGTCCACATCATCTGTCACACTCATCACCGAGTCCACATCATCTGTCACACTCTTCACTGAGTCCACATCATCTGTCACACTCATGATTCAGTCCACATCATCTCTCACACTCATCACTGAGTCCACATCATCTGTCACACTCATCACCGAGTCCACATCATCTGTCACACTCTTCACTGAGTCCACATCATCTGTCACACTCATGATTCAGTCCACATCATCTCTCACACTCATCACTGAATCCACATCATCTGTCACACTCATCACCGAGTCCACATCATCTGTCACACTCATCACCGAGTCCACATCACATGTCACACTCATCACTGAGTCCACATAATCTGTCACACTCATGATTCAGTCCACATCATCTCTCACACTCATCACCAAGTCCACATCATCTATCACACTCATCACTGAGTCCACATCATCTGTCACACTCATCACCGAGTCCACATGCCCTATCACACTCATCACTGAGTCCACATCATCTCTCCCACTCATGACTGAGTCCACATCATCTCTCACGCTCATCACTGAATCCATATCATCTGTCACACTCATCACTGAGTCCACATCATCTGTCACACTCATCACCGAGTCCACATCATCTGTCACACTCATCACTGAGTCCACATCATCTGTCACACTCATCACCGAGTCCACATCATCTGTCACACTCATCACTGAGTCCACGTCATCTGTCACACTAATCACTGAGTCCACATCATCTGTCACGCTCATCAATGAGTCCACATCATCTGTCACGCTCATCACTGAGTCCACATCATCTCTCACACTCATCACCAAGTCCACATCATCTATCACACTCATCACTGAGTCCAGATCATCTGTCACACTCATCACTGAGTTCACATCCCCTATCACACTCATCACTGAGTCCACATCATCTCTCACACTCATCACTGAGTCCACATCATCTGTCACACTCATCACCGAGTCCAGATCATCTGTCACACTCATCACTGAGTCCACATAATCTGTCACACTCATGATTCAGTCCACATGATCTCTCACACTCATCACTGAGTCCACATCATCTGTCACACTCATCACCGAGTCCACATGCCCTATCACACTCATCACTGAGTCCACATCATCTCTCCCACTCATGACTGAGTCCACATCATCTGTCACACTCATCACCTAGTCCACATCATCTGTCACACTCATGACTGAGTCCACATCATCTGTCACTCTCATCACCGAGTCCACATCATCTGTCACACTCATCACCGTGCCCACATCATCTATCACACTCTTCACTGAGTCCACATCATGTCACACTCATCACCGAGTCGACATCCCCTATCACACTCATCACTGAGTCCACATCATCTTTCAAACTCATCACTGAGTCCACATCATCTGTCACACTCATCACCGAGTCCACATCATCTGTCACACTCATCACTGAGTCCACATCATCTGTCACACTCATCACCTAGTCCACATCATCTGTCACACTCATGACTGAGTCCACATCATCTGTCACTCTCATCACCGAGTCCACATCATCTGTCACACTCATCACTGAGTCCACATCATCTGTCACACTCATCACCGAGTCCACGTCATCTGTCACAGTCATCACCGAGTCCACATCATCTGTCACGCTCATCACTGAGTCCACATCATCTGTCACACTCATCACTGAGTCCACATCATCTGTCACACTCATCACCGAGTCCACATCATCTGTCACACTCATCACTGACTCCACATCATCTCTCACACTCATCACTGAGTCCACATAATCTGTCACACTCATCACCGAGTCCACATCATCTGTCACACTCATCACTGAGTCCACATCATCTGTCACACTCATCACCGAGTCCACATTCCCTATCACACTCATCACCAAGTCCACATCATCTGTCACACTCATCACTGAGTCCACATCATCTGTCATGCTCATCACTGAGTCCACATCATCTCTCACACTCATCACTGAGTCCACATCATCTCTCACACTCATCACCAAGTCCACATTATCTATCACACTCATCACTGAGTCCACATCATGTCACGCTCATCACCGAGTCCACATCCCCTATCACACTCATCACTGAGTCCACATCATCTCTCACACTCATCACTGAGTCCACATCATCTGTCACACTCATCACCGAGTCCACATCATCTGTCACACTCTTCACTGAGTCCACATCATCTGTCACACTCATGATTCAGTCCACATCATCTCTCACACTCATCACTGAATCCACATCATCTGTCACACTCATCACCGAGTCCACATCATCTGTCACACTCATCACCGAGTCCACATGCCCTATCACACTCATCACTGGGTCCACATCATCTCTCCCACTCATGACTGAGTCCACATCATCTGTCACACTCATCACCTAGTCCACATCATCTGTCACACTCATCACCGAGTCCACATGCCCTATCACACTCATCACTGGGTCCACATCATCTCTCCCACTCATGACTGAGTCCACATCATCTGTCACTCTCATCACCGAGTCCACATCATCTGTCACACTCATCACCGTGCCCACATCATCTATCACACTCTTCACTGAGTCCACATCATGTCACACTCATCACCGAGTCCACATCCCCTATCACACTCATCACTGAGTCCACATCATCTTTCACACTCATCACTGAGTCCACATCATCTGTCACACTCATCACCGAGTCCACATCATCTGTCACACTCATCACTGAGTCCACATCATCTGTCACACTCATCACCTAGTCCACATCATCTGTCACACTCATGACTGAGTCCACATCATCTGTCACTCTGATCACCGAGTCCACATCATCTGTCACACTCATCACTGAGTCCACATCATCTCTCACACTCTTCACCGAGTCCACGTCATCTGTCACAGTCATCACCGAGTCCACATCATCTGTCACGCTCATCACTGAGTCCACATCATCTGTCACACTCATCACTGAGTCCACATCATCTGTCACACTCATCACCGAGTCCACATCATCTGTCACACTCATCACTGACTCCACATCATCTCTCACACTCATCACTGAGTCCACATAATCTGTCACACTCATCACCGAGTCCACATCATCTGTCACACTCATCACTGAGTCCACATCATCTGTCACACTCATCACCGAGTCCACATTCCCTATCACACTCATCACCAAGTCCACATCATCTGTCACACTCATCACTGAGTCCACATCATCTGTCATGCTCATCACTGAGTCCACATCATCTCTCACACTCATCACTGAGTCCACATCATCTCTCACACTCATCACCAAGTCCACATTATCTATCACACTCATCACTGAGTCCACATCATGTCACGCTCATCACCGAGTCCACATCCCCTATCACACTCATCACTGAGTCCACATCATCTCTCACACTCATCACTGAGTCCACATCATCTGTCACACTCATCACCGAGTCCACATCATCTGTCACACTCTTCACTGAGTCCACATCATCTGTCACACTCATCACTGAGTCCACATCATCTGTCACGCTCATCACTGAGTCCACATCATCTCTCACACTCATCACCAAGTCCACATCATCTATCACACTCATCACTGAGTCCACATCATGTCACGCTCATCACCGAGTTCACATCCCCTATCACACTCATCACTGAGTCCACATCATCTCTCACACTCATCACTGAGTACACATCATCTGTCACACTCATCACCGAGTCCAGATCATCTGTCACACTCATCACTGAGTCCACATCATCTGTCACACTCATGATTCAGTCCACATCATCTCTCACACTCATCACTGAGTCCAAATCATCTGTCACACTCATCACCGAGTCCACATGCCCTATCACACTCATCACTGAGTCCACATCATCTCTCCCACTCATGACTGAGTCCACATCATCTGTCACACTCATCACCGAGTCCACATCATCTGTCACACTCATCACTGGGTCCACATCATCTGTCACACTCATCACTGAGTCCACGTCATCTGTCACACTAATCACTGAGTCCACATCATCTCTCACACTCATAACCGAGTCCACATGCCCTATCACACTCATCACTGAGTCCACATCATCTCTCCCACTCATGACTGAGTCCACATCATCTGTCAAACTCATCACCGAGTCCACATCATCTGTCACACTCATCACTGGGTCCACATCATCTCTCACACTCATCACTGAGTCCACATCATCTGTCACACTCATCACCGAGTCCACATGCCCTATCACACTCATCACTGAGTCCACATCATCTCTCCCACTCATGACTGAGTCCACATCATCTCTCACGCTCATCACTGAATCCATATCATCAGTCACACTCATCACTGAGTCCACATCATCTGTCACACTCATCACCGAGTCCACATCATCTGTCACACTCATCACTGGGTCCACATCATCTGTCACACTCATCACTGAGTCCACGTCATCTGTCACACTAATCACTGAGTCCACATCATCTCTCACACTCATCACCGAGTCCACATTCCCTATCACACTCATCACCAAGTCCACATCATCTGTCACACTCATCACTGAGTCCACATCATCTGTCACGCTCATCAATGAGTCCACATCATCTCTCACAATCATCACTGTGTCCACATCATCTGTCACACTCATCACCAAGTCCACATCCCCTATCACACTCATCACCAAGTCCACATCATCTGTCACACTCATCACTGAGTCCACATCATCTGTCACGCTCATCACTGAGTCCACATCATCTCTCACACTCATCACCAAGTCCACATCATCTATCACACTCATCACTGAGTCCACATCATGTCACGCTCATCACCGAGTTCACATCCCCTATCACACTCATCACTGAGTCCACATCATCTCTCACACTCATCACTGAGTCCACATCATCTGTCACACTCATCACCGAGTCCAGATCATCTGTCACACTCATCACTGAGTCCACATCATCTGTCACACTCATGATTCAGTCCACATCATCTCTCACACTCATCACTGAGTCCACATCATCTGTCACACTCATCACCGAGTCCACATGCCCTATCACACTCATCACTGGGTCCACATCATCTCTCCCACTCATGACTGAGTCCACATCATCTGTCACACTCATCACCTAGTCCACATCATCTGTCACACTCATGACTGAGTCCACATCATCTGTCACTCTCATCACCGAGTCCACATCATCTGTCACACTCATCACCGTGCCCACATCATCTATCACACTCTTCACTGAGTCCACATCATGTCACACTCATCACCGAGTCCACATCCCCTATCACACTCATCACTGAGTCCACATCATCTTTCACACTCATCACTGAGTCCACATCATCTGTCACACTCATCACCGAGTCCACATCATCTGTCACACTCATCACTGAGTCCACATCATCTGTCACACTCATCACCTAGTCCACATCATCTGTCACACTCATGACTGAGTCCACATCATCTGTCACTCTGATCACCGAGTCCACATCATCTGTCACACTCATCACTGAGTCCACATCATCTGTCACACTCATCACCGAGTCCACGTCATCTGTCACAGTCATCACCGAGTCCACATCATCTGTCACGCTCATCACTGAGTCCACATCATCTGTCACACTCATCACTGAGTCCACATCATCTGTCACACTCATCACCGAGTCCACATCATCTGTCACACTCATCACTGACTCCACATCATCTCTCACACTCATCACTGAGTCCACATAATCTGTCACACTCATCACCGAGTCCACATCATCTGTCACACTCATCACTGAGTCCACATCATCTGTCACACTCATCACCGAGTCCACATTCCCTATCACACTCATCACCAAGTCCACATCATCTGTCACACTCATCACTGAGTCCACATCATCTGTCATGCTCATCACTGAGTCCACATCATCTCTCACACTCATCACTGAGTCCACATCATCTCTCACACTCATCACCAAGTCCACATTATCTATCACACTCATCACTGAGTCCACATCATGTCACGCTCATCACCGAGTCCACATCCCCTATCACACTCATCACTGAGTCCACATCATCTCTCACACTCATCACTGAGTCCACATCATCTGTCACACTCATCACCGAGTCCACATCATCTGTCACACTCTTCACTGAGTCCACATCATCTGTCACACTCATCACTGAGTCCACATCATCTGTCACACTCATCACCGAGTCCAGATCATCTGTCACACTCATCACTGAGTCCACATCATCTGTCACACTCATGATTCAGTCCACATCATCTCTCACACTCATCACTGAGTCCACATCATCTGTCACACCCATCACCGAGTCCACATGCCCTATCACACTCATCACTGAGTCCACATCATCTCTCCCACTCATGACTGAGTCCACATCATCTGTCACACTCATCACCTAGTCCACATCATCTGTCACACTCATGACTGAGTCCACATCATCTGTCACTCTCATCACCGAGTCCACATCATCTGTCACACTCATCACCGTGCCCAAATCATCTATCACACTCTTCACTGAGTCCACATCATGTCACACTCATCACCGAGTCCACATCCCCTATCACACTCATCACTGAGTCCACATCATCTTTCACACTCATCACTGAGTCCACATCATCTGTCACACTCATGACTGAGTCCACATCATCTGTCACACTCATCACTGAGTCCACATCATCTCCCACACTCATCACTGAGTCCACGTCATCTGTCACAGTCATCACCGAGTCCACATCATCTGTCACGCTCATCACTGAGTCCACATCATCTGTCACACTCATCACTGAGTCCACATCTTCTGTCACACTCATCACCGAGTCCACATCATCTGTCACACTCATCACTGACTCCACATCATCTCTCACACTCATCACTGAGTCCACATAATCTGTCACACTCATCACCGAGTCCACATCATCTGTCACAGTCATCACTGAGTCCACATCATCTGTCACACTCATCACCGAGTCCACATTCCCTATCACACTCATAACCAAGTCCACATCATCTGTCACACTCATCACTGAGTCCACATCATCTGTCATGCTCATCACTGAGTCCACATCATCTCTCACACTCATCACTGAGTCCACATCATCTCTCACACTCATCACCAAGTCCACATCATCTATCACACTCATCACTGAGTCCACATCATGTCACGCTCATCACCGAGTCCACATCCCCTATCACACTCATCACTGAGTCCACATCATCTCTCACACTCATCACTGAGTCCACATCATCTGTCACACTCATCACCGAGTCCACATCATCTGTCACACTCTTCACTGAGTCCACATCATCTGTCACACTCATGATTCAGTCCACATCATCTCTCACACTCATCACTGAATCCACATCATCTGTCACACTCATCACCGAGTCCACATCATCTGTCACACTCATCACCGAGTCCACATCACATGTCACACTCATCACTGAGTCCACATAATCTGTCACACTCATGATTCAGTCCACATCATCTCTCACACTCATCACCAAGTCCACATCATCTATCACACTCATCACTGAGTCCACATCATGTCACGCTCATCACCGAGTCCACATCCCCTATCACACTCATCACTGAGTCCACATCATCTCTCACACTCATCACTGAGTCCACATCATCTGTCACACTCATCACCGAGTCCACATCATCTGTCACACTCTTCACTGAGTCCACATCATCTGTCACACTCATGATTCAGTCCACATCATCTCTCACACTCATCACTGAGTCCACATCATCTGTCACACTCATCACCGAGTCCACATCATCTGTCACACTCTTCACTGAGTCCACATCATCTGTCACACTCATGATTCAGTCCACATCATCTCTCACACTCATCACTGAATCCACATCATCTGTCACACTCATCACCGAGTCCACATCATCTGTCACACTCATCACCGAGTCCACATCATATGTCACACTCATCACTGAGTCCACATAATCTGTCACACTCATGATTCAGTCCACATCATCTCTCACACTCATCACTGAGTCCACATCATCTGTCACACTCATCACCGAGTCCACATGCCCTATCACACTCATCACTGAGTCCACATCATCTCTCCCACTCATGACTGAGTCCACATCATCTCTCACGCTCATCACTGAATCCATATCATCTGTCACACTCATCACTGAGTCCACATCATCTGTCACACTCATCACCGAGTCCACATCATCTGTCACACTCATCACTGAGTCCACGTCATCTGTCACACTAATCACTGAGTCCACATCATCTGTCACGCTCATCAATGAGTCCACATCATCTGTCACGCTCATCACTGAGTCCACATCATCTCTCACACTCATCACCAAGTCCACATCATCTATCACACTCATCACTGAGTCCACATCATGTCACGCTCATCACCGAGTTCACATCCCCTATCACACTCATCACTGAGTCCACATCATCTCTCACACTCATCACTGAGTCCACATCATCTGTCACATTCATCACCGAGTCCAGATCATCTGTCACACTCATCACTGAGTCCACATAATCTGTCACACTCATGATTCAGTCCACATGATCTCTCACACTCATCACTGAGTCCACATCATCTGTCACACTCATCACCGAGTCCACATGCCCTATCACACTCATCACTGAGTCCACATCATCTCTCCCACTCATGACTGAGTCCACATCATCTGTCACACTCATCACCTAGTCCACATCATCTGTCACACTCATGACTGAGTCCACATCATCTGTCACTCTCATCACCGAGTCCACATCATCTGTCACACTCATCACCGTGCCCACATCATCTATCACACTCTTCACTGAGTCCACATCATGTCACACTCATCACCGAGTCCACATCCCCTATCACACTCATCACTGAGTCCACATCATCTTTCAAACTCATCACTGAGTCCACATCATCTGTCACACTCATCACCGAGTCCACATCATCTGTCACACTCATCACTGAGTCCACATCATCTGTCACACTCATCACCTAGTCCACATCATCTGTCACACTCATGACTGAGTCCACATCATCTGTCACTCTCATCACCGAGTCCACATCATCTGTCACACTCATCACTGAGTCCACATCATCTGTCACACTCATCACCGAGTCCACGTCATCTGTCACAGTCATCACCGAGTCCACATCATCTGTCACGCTCATCACTGAGTCCACATCATCTGTCACACTCATCACTGAGTCCACATCATCTGTCACACTCATCACCGAGTCCACATCATCTGTCACACTCATCACTGACTCCACATCATCTCTCACACTCATCACTGAGTCCACATAATCTGTCACACTCATCACCGAGTCCACATCATCTGTCACACTCATCACTGAGTCCACATCATCTGTCACACTCATCACCGAGTCCACATTCCCTATCACACTCATCACCAAGTCCACATCATCTGTCACACTCATCACTGAGTCCACATCATCTGTCATGCTCATCACTGAGTCCACATCATCTCTCACACTCATCACTGAGTCCACATCATCTCTCACACTCATCACCAAGTCCACATTATCTATCACACTCATCACTGAGTCCACATCATGTCACGCTCATCACCGAGTCCACATCCCCTATCACACTCATCACTGAGTCCACATCATCTGTCACACTCATGATTCAGTCCACATCATCTCTCACACTCATCACCAAGTCCACATCATCTATCACACTCATCACTGAGTCCACATCATGTCACGCTCATCACCGAGTCCACATCCCCTATCACACTCATCACTGAGTCCACATCATCTCTCACACTCATCACTGAGTCCACATCATCTGTCACACTCATCACCGAGTCCACATCATCTGTCACACTCTTCACTGAGTCCACATCATCTGTCACACTCATGATTCAGTCCACATCATCTCTCACACTCATCACTGAGTCCACATCATCTGTAACACTCATCACCGAGTCCACATCATCTGTCACACTCTTCACTGAGTCCACATCATCTGTCACACTCATGATTCAGTCCACATCATCTCTCACACTCATCACTGAATCCACATCATCTGTCACACTCATCACCGAGTCCACATCATCTGTCACACTCATCACCGAGTCCACATCATATGTCACACTCATCACTGAGTCCACATAATCTGTCACACTCATGATTCAGTCCACATCATCTCTCACACTCATCACTGAGTCCACATCATCTGTCACACTCATCACCGAGTCCACATGCCCTATCACACTCATCACTGAGTCCACATCATCTCTCCCACTCATGACTGAGTCCACATCATCTCTCACGCTCATCACTGAATCCATATCATCTGTCACACTCATCACTGAGTCCACATCATCTGTCACACTCATCACCGAGTCCACATCATCTGTCACACTCATCACTGAGTCCACATCATCTGTCACACTCATCACCGAGTCCACATCATCTGTCACACTCATCACTGAGTCCACGTCATCTGTCACACTAATCACTGAGTCCACATCATCTGTCACGCTCATCAATGAGTCCACATCATCTGTCACGCTCATCACTGAGTCCACATCATCTCTCACACTCATCACCAAGTCCACATCATCTATCACACTCATCACTGAGTCCACATCATGTCACGCTCATCACCGAGTTCACATCCCCTATCACACTCATCACTGAGTCCACATCATCTCTCACACTCATCACTGAGTCCACATCATCTGTCACACTCATCACCGAGTCCAGATCATCTGTCACACTCATCACTGAGTCCACATAATCTGTCACACTCATGATTCAGTCCACATGATCTCTCACACTCATCACTGAGTCCACATCATCTGTCACACTCATCACCGAGTCCACATGCCCTATCACACTCATCACTGAGTCCACATCATCTCTCCCACTCATGACTGAGTCCACATCATCTGTCACACTCATCACCTAGTCCACATCATCTGTCACACTCATGACTGAGTCCACATCATCTGTCACTCTCATCACCGAGTCCACATCATCTGTCACACTCATCACCGTGCCCACATCATCTATCACACTCTTCACTGAGTCCACATCATGTCACACTCATCACCGAGTCCACATCCCCTATCACACTCATCACTGAGTCCACATCATCTTTCAAACTCATCACTGAGTCCACATCATCTGTCACACTCATCACCGAGTCCACATCATCTGTCACACTCATCACTGAGTCCACATCATCTGTCACACTCATCACCTAGTCCACATCATCTGTCACACTCATGACTGAGTCCACATCATCTGTCACTCTCATCACCGAGTCCACATCATCTGTCACACTCATCACTGAGTCCACATCATCTGTCACACTCATCACCGAGTCCACGTCATCTGTCACAGTCATCACCGAGTCCACATCATCTGTCACGCTCATCACTGAGTCCACATCATCTGTCACACTCATCACTGAGTCCACATCATCTGTCACACTCATCACCGAGTCCACATCATCTGTCACACTCATCACTGACTCCACATCATCTCTCACACTCATCACTGAGTCCACATCATCTGTCACACTCATCACCGAGTCCACATCATCTGTCACACTCTTCACTGAGTCCACATCATCTGTCACACTCATGATTCAGTCCACATCATCTCTCACACTCATCACTGAGTCCACATCATCTGTAACACTCATCACCGAGTCCACATCATCTGTCACACTCTTCACTGAGTCCACATCATCTGTCACACTCATGATTCAGTCCACATCATCTCTCACACTCATCACTGAATCCACATCATCTGTCACACTCATCACCGAGTCCACATCATCTGTCACACTCATCACCGAGTCCACATCATATGTCACACTCATCACTGAGTCCACATAATCTGTCACACTCATGATTCAGTCCACATCATCTCTCACACTCATCACTGAGTCCACATCATCTGTCACACTCATCACCGAGTCCACATGCCCTATCACACTCATCACTGAGTCCACATCATCTCTCCCACTCATGACTGAGTCCACATCATCTCTCACGCTCATCACTGAATCCATATCATCTGTCACACTCATCACTGAGTCCACATCATCTGTCACACTCATCACCGAGTCCACATCATCTGTCACACTCATCACTGAGTCCACATCATCTGTCACACTCATCACCGAGTCCACATCATCTGTCACACTCATCACTGAGTCCACGTCATCTGTCACACTAATCACTGAGTCCACATCATCTGTCACGCTCATCAATGAGTCCACATCATCTGTCACGCTCATCACTGAGTCCACATCATCTCTCACACTCATCACCAAGTCCACATCATCTATCACACTCATCACTGAGTCCACATCATGTCACGCTCATCACCGAGTTCACATCCCCTATCACACTCATCACTGAGTCCACATCATCTCTCACACTCATCACTGAGTCCACATCATCTGTCACACTCATCACCGAGTCCAGATCATCTGTCACACTCATCACTGAGTCCACATAATCTGTCACACTCATGATTCAGTCCACATGATCTCTCACACTCATCACTGAGTCCACATCATCTGTCACACTCATCACCGAGTCCACATGCCCTATCACACTCATCACTGAGTCCACATCATCTCTCCCACTCATGACTGAGTCCACATCATCTGTCACACTCATCACCTAGTCCACATCATCTGTCACACTCATGACTGAGTCCACATCATCTGTCACTCTCATCACCGAGTCCACATCATCTGTCACACTCATCACCGTGCCCACATCATCTATCACACTCTTCACTGAGTCCACATCATGTCACACTCATCACCGAGTCCACATCCCCTATCACACTCATCACTGAGTCCACATCATCTTTCAAACTCATCACTGAGTCCACATCATCTGTCACACTCATCACCGAGTCCACATCATCTGTCACACTCATCACTGAGTCCACATCATCTGTCACACTCATCACCTAGTCCACATCATCTGTCACACTCATGACTGAGTCCACATCATCTGTCACTCTCATCACCGAGTCCACATCATCTGTCACACTCATCACTGAGTCCACATCATCTGTCACACTCATCACCGAGTCCACGTCATCTGTCACAGTCATCACCGAGTCCACATCATCTGTCACGCTCATCACTGAGTCCACATCATCTGTCACACTCATCACTGAGTCCACATCATCTGTCACACTCATCACCGAGTCCACATCATCTGTCACACTCATCACTGACTCCACATCATCTCTCACACTCATCACTGAGTCCACATAATCTGTCACACTCATCACCGAGTCCACATCATCTGTCACACTCATCACTGAGTCCACATCATCTGTCACACTCATCACCGAGTCCACATTCCCTATCACACTCATCACCAAGTCCACATCATCTGTCACACTCATCACTGAGTCCACATCATCTGTCATGCTCATCACTGAGTCCACATCATCTCTCACACTCATCACTGAGTCCACATCATCTCTCACACTCATCACCAAGTCCACATTATCTATCACACTCATCACTGAGTCCACATCATGTCACGCTCATCACCGAGTCCACATCCCCTATCACACTCATCACTGAGTCCACATCATCTCTCACACTCATCACTGAGTCCACATCATCTGTCACACTCATCACCGAGTCCACATCATCTGTCACACTCTTCACTGAGTCCACATCATCTGTCACACTCATGATTCAGTCCACATCATCTCTCACACTCATCACTGAATCCACATCATCTGTCAAACTCATCACCGAGTCCACATCATCTGTCACACTCATCACCGAGTCCACATCATATGTCACACTCATCACTGAGTCCACATAATCTGTCACACTCATGATTCAGTCCACATCATCTCTCACACTCATCACTGAGTCCACATCATCTGTCACACTCATCACCGAGTCCACATGCCCTATCACACTCATCACTGAGTCCACATCATCTCTCCCACTCATGACTGAGTCCACATCATCTGTCACACTCATCACCGAGTCCACATCATCTGTCAAACTCCTGACTGAGTCCACATCATCTGTCACTCTCATCACCGAGTCCACATCATCTGTCACACTCATCACCGTGCCCACATCATCTATCACACTCTTCACTGAGTCCACATCATGTCACACTCATCACCGAGTCCACATCCCCTATCAAACTCATCACTGGGTCCATATCATCTCTCACACTCATCACTGAGTCCACATCATCTGTCACACTCATCACCGAGTCCACATCATCTTTCACACTCATCACTGAGTCCACATCATCTGTCACAGTCATCACCGAGTCCACATCATCTGTCACACTCATCACCGAGTCCACGTCATCTGTCACAGTCATCACCGAGTCCACATCATCTGTCACGCTCATCACTGAGTCCACATCATCTGTCACACTTATCACCTAGTCCACATCATCTGTCACACTCATCACTGACTCCACATCATCTCTCACACTCATCACTGAGTCCACATAATCTGTCACACTCATCACCGAGTCCACATCATCTGTCACACTCATCACTGAGTCCACATCATCTGTCACACTCATCACCGAGTCCACATTCCCTATCACACTCATCACCAAGTCGACATCATCTGTCACACTCATCACTGAGTCCACATCATCTCTCACACTCATCACCGAGTCCATATTCCCTATCACACTCATCACCAAGTCCACATCATCTGTCATGCTCATCACTGAGTCCACATCATCTCTCACACTCATCACTGAGTCCACATCATCTCTCAAACTCATCACCAAGTCCACATCATCTATCACACTCATCACTGTGTCCACATTCCCTATCACACTCGTCACCAAGTCCACATCATCTGTCACACTCATCACTGAGTCCACATCATCTGTCACGCTCATCAATGAGTCCATATCATCTCTCACAATCATCACTGTGTCCACATCATCTGTCACACTCATCACCAAGTCCACATCCCCTATCACACTCATCACCAAGTCCACATCATCTGTCACACTCATCACTGAGTCCACATCATCTGTCACGCTCATCACTGAGTCCACATCATCTCTCACACTCATCACCAAGTCCACATCATCTATCACACTCATCACTGAGTCCACATCATGTCACGCTCATCACCGAGTTCACATCCCCTATCACACTCATCACTGAGTCCACATCATCTCTCACACTCATCACTGAGTCCACATCATCTGTCACACTCATCACCGAGTCCAGATCATCTGTCACACTCATCACTGAGTCCACATCATCTGTCACACTCATGATTCAGTCCACATCATCTCTTACACTCATCACTGAGTCCACATCATCTGTCACACTCATCACCGAGTCCACATCATCTGTCACACTCATCACTGGGTCCACATCATCTGTCACACTCATCACTGAGTCCACGTCATCTGTCACACTAATCACTGAGTCCACATCATCTCTCACACTCATCACCGAGTCCCCATGCCCTATCACACTCATCACTGAGTCCACATCATCTCTCCCACTCATGACTGAGTCCACATCATCTGTCACACTCATCACCGAGTCCACATCATCTGTCACACTCATCACTGGGTCCACATCATCTCTCACACTCATCACTGAGTCCACATCATCTCTCACACTCATCACCGAGTCCACATTCCCTAACACACTCATCACCAAGTCCACATCATCTGTCACACTCATCACTGAGTCCACATCATCTGTCACGCTCATCAATGAGTCCACATCATCTCTCACAATCATCACTGTGTCCACATCATCTGTCACACTCATCACCAAGTCCACATCCCCTATCACACTCATCACCAAGTCCACATCATCTGTCACACTCATCACTGAGTCCACATCATCTGTCACGCTCATCACTGAGTCCACATCATCTCTCACACTCATCACCAAGTCCACATCATCTATCACACTCATCACTGAGTCCACATCATGTCACGCTCATCACCGAGTTCACATCCCCTATCACACTCATCACTGAGTCCACATCATCTCTCACACTCATCACTGAGTCCACATCATCTGTCACACTCATCACCGAGTCCACATCATCTGTCACACTCATCACTGAGTCCACATCATCTGTCACACTCATGATTCAGTCCACATCATCTCTCACACTCATCACTGAGTCCACATCATCTGTCACACTCATCACCGAGTCCACATGCCCTATCACACTCATCACTGAGTCCACATCATCTCTCCCACTCATGACTGAGTCCACATCATCTGTCACACTCATCACCTAGTCCACATCATCTGTCACACTCATCACTGACTCCACATCATCTGTCACTCTCATCACCGAGTCCACATCATCTGTCACACTCATCACCGTGCCCACATCATCTATCACACTCTTCACTGAGTCCACATCATGTCACACTCATCACCGAGTCCACATCCCCTATCACACTCATCACTGAGTCCACATCATCTTTCACACTCATCACTGAGTCCACATCATCTGTCACACTCATGACTGAGTCCACATCATCTGTCACACTCATCACTGAGTCCACATCATCTCTCACACTCATCACTGAGTCCACATCATCTTTCACACTCATCACTGAGTCCACATCATCTGTCACACTCATGATTCAGTCCACATCATCTCTCACACTCATCACCGAGTCCACATCATCTGTCACACTCTTCACTGAGTCCACATCATCTGTCACACTCATGATTCAGTCCACATCATCTCTCACACTCATCACTGAATCCACATCATCTGTCACACTCATCACCGAGTCCACATCATCTGTCACACTCATCACCGAGTCCACATCATATGTTACACTCATCACTGAGTCCACATAATCTGTCACACTCATGATTCAGTCCACATCATCTCTCACACTCATCACTGAGTCCACATCATCTGTCACACTCATCAACGAGTCCACATGGCCTATCACACTCATCACTGAGTCCACATCATCTCTCCCACTCATGAATGAGTCCACATCATCTGTCACACTCATCACCGAGTCCACATCATCTGTCAAACTCCTGACTGAGTCCACATCATCTGTCACTCTCATCACCGAGTCCACATCATCTGTCACACTCATCACCGTGCCCACATCATCTATCACACTCTTCACTGAGTCCACATCATGTCACACTCATCACCGAGTCCAAATCCCCTATCACACTCATCACTGAGTCCACATCATCTCTCACATTCATCACTGAGTCCACATCATCTGTCACACTCATCACCGAGTCCACATCATCTGTCACACTCATCACTGAGTCCACATCATCTGTCACAGTCATCACCGAGTCCACATCATCTGTCACACTCATCACCGAGTCCACGTCATCTGTCACAGTCATCACCGAGTCCACATCATCTGTCACGCTCATCACTGAGTCCACATCATCTGTCACACTTATCACCGACTCCACATCATCTCTCAAACTCATCACTGAGTCCACATAATATGTCACACTCATCACCGAGTCCACATCATCTGTCACACTCATCACTGAGTCCACATCATCTGTCACACTCATCACCGAGTCCACATTCCCTATCACACTCATCACCAAGTCGACATCATCTGTCACACTCATCACTGAGTCCACATCATCTCTCACACTCATCACCGAGTCCACATTCCCTATCACACTCATCACCAAGTCCACATAATCTGTCATGCTCATCACTTAGTCCACATCATCTCTCACACTCATCACTGAGTCCACATCATCTGTCACACTCATCAACGAGTCCACATCATCTGTCACACTCATCACTGGGTCCACATCATCTCTCACACTCATCACTGAGTCCACATCATCTCTCACACTCATCACCGAGTCCACATTCCCTAACACACTCATCACCAAGTCCACATCATCTGTCACACTCATCACTGAGTCCACATCATCTGTCACGCTCATCAATGAGTCCACATCATCTCTCACAATCATCACTGTGTCCACATCATCTGTCACACTCATCACCAAGTCCACATCCCCTATCACACTCATTACCAAGTCCACATCGTCTGTCACACTCATCACTGAGTCCACATCATCTGTCACGCTCATCACTGAGTCCACATCATCTCTCACACTCATCACCAAGTCCACATCATCTATCACACTCATCACTGAGTCCACATCATGTCACGCTCATCACCGAGTTCACATCCCCTATCACACTCATCACTGAGTCCACATCATCTCTCACACTCATCACTGAGTCCACATCATCTGTCACACTCATCACCGAGTCCAGATCATCTGTCACACTCATCACTGAGTCCACATCATCTGTCACACTCATGATTCAGTCCACATCATCTCTCACACTCATCACTGAGTCCACATCATCTGTCACACTCATCACCGAGTCCACATGCCCTATCACACTCATCACTGAGTCCACATCATCTCTCCCACTCATGACTGAGTCCACATCATCTGTCACACTCATCACCTAGTCCACATCATCTGTCACACTCATCACTGACTCCACATCATCTGTCACTCTCATCACCGAGTCCACATCATCTGTCACACTCATCACCGTGCCCACATCATCTATCACACTCTTCACTGAGTCCACATCATGTCACACTCATCACCGAGTCCACATCCCCTATCACACTCATCACTGAGTCCACATCATCTTTCACACTCATCACTGAGTCCACATCATCTGTCACACTCATGACTGAGTCCACATCATCTGTCACACTCATCACTGAGTCCACATCATCTCTCACACTCATCACTGAGTCCACATCATCTTTCACACTCATCACTGAGTCCACATCATCTGTCACACTCATGATTCAGTCCACATCATCTCTCACACTCATCACCGAGTCCACATCATATGTCACACTCTTCACTGAGTCCACATCATCTGTCACACTCATGATTCAGTCCACATCATCTCTCACACTCATCACTGAATCCACATCATCTGTCACACTCATCACCGAGTCCACATCATCTGTCACACTCATCACCGAGTCCACATCATATGTTACACTCATCACTGAGTCCACATAATCTGTCACACTCATGATTCAGTCCACATCATCTCTCACACTCATCACTGAGTCCACATCATCTGTCACACTCATCACCGAGTCCACATGGCCTATCACACTCATCACTGAGTCCATTTCATCTCTCCCACTCATGAATGAGTCCACATCATCTGTCACACTCATCACCGAGTCCACATCATCTGTCAAACTCCTGACTGAGTCCACATCATCTGTCACTCTCATCACCGAGTCCACATCATCTGTCACACTCATCACCGTGCCCACATCATCTATCACACTCTTCACTGAGTCCACATCATGTCACACTCATCACCGAGTCCAAATCCCCTATCACACTCATCACTGAGTCCACATCATCTCTCACATTCATCACTGAGTCCACATCATCTGTCACACTCATCACCGAGTCCACATCATCTGTCACACTCATCACTGAGTCCACATCATCTGTCACAGTCATCACCGAGTCCACATCATCTGTCACACTCATCACCGAGTCCACGTCATCTGTCACGCTCAACACTGAGTCCACATCATCTGTCACACTTATCACCGACTCCACATCATCTCTCACACTCATCACTGAGTCCACATCATCTGTCACTCTGATCACCGAGTCCACATCATCTGTCACACTCATCACTGAGTCCACATCATCTGTCACACTCATCACCGAGTCCACGTCATCTGTCACAGTCATCACCGAGTCCACATCATCTGTCACGCTCATCACTGAGTCCACATCATCTGTCACACTCATCACTGAGTCCACATCATCTGTCACACTCATCACCGAGTCCACATCATCTGTCACACTCATCACTGACTCCACATCATCTCTCACACTCATCACTGAGTCCACATAATCTGTCACACTCATCACCGAGTCCACATCATCTGTCACACTCATCACTGAGTCCACATCATCTGTCACACTCATCACCGAGTCCACATTCCCTATCACACTCATCACCAAGTCCACATCATCTGTCACACTCATCACTGAGTCCACATCATCTGTCATGCTCATCACTGAGTCCACATCATCTCTCACACTCATCACTGAGTCCACATCATCTCTCACACTCATCACCAAGTCCACATTATCTATCACACTCATCACTGAGTCCACATCATGTCACGCTCATCACCGAGTCCACATCCCCTATCACACTCATCACTGAGTCCACATCATCTCTCACACTCATCACTGAGTCCACATCATCTGTCACACTCATCACCGAGTCCACATCATCTGTCACACTCTTCACTGAGTCCACATCATCTGTCACACTCATCACTGAGTCCACATCATCTGTCACACTCATCACCGAGTCCAGATCATCTGTCACACTCATCACTGAGTCCACATCATCAGTCACACTCATGATTCAGTCCACATCATCTCTCACACTCATCACTGAGTCCACATCATCTGTCACACCCATCACCGAGTCCACATGCCCTATCACACTCATCACTGAGTCCACATCATCTCTCCCACTCATGACTGAGTCCACATCATCTGTCACACTCATCACCTAGTCCACATCATCTGTCACACTCATGACTGAGTCCACATCATCTGTCACTCTCATCACCGAGTCCACATCATCTGTCACACTCATCACCGTGCCCAAATCATCTATCACACTCTTCACTGAGTCCACATCATGTCACACTCATCACCGAGTCCACATCCCCTATCACACTCATCACTGAGTCCACATCATCTTTCACACTCATCACTGAGTCCACATCATCTGTCACACTCATGACTGAGTCCACATCATCTGTCACACTCATCACTGAGTCCACATCATCTCCCACACTCATCACTGAGTCCACGTCATCTGTCACAGTCATCACCGAGTCCACATCATCTGTCACGCTCATCACTGAGTCCACATCATCTGTCACACTCATCACTGAGTCCACATCTTCTGTCACACTCATCACCGAGTCCACATCATCTGTCACACTCATCACTGACTCCACATCATCTCTCACACTCATCACTGAGTCCACATAATCTGTCACACTCATCACCGAGTCCACATCATCTGTCACAGTCATCACTGAGTCCACATCATCTGTCACACTCATCACCGAGTCCACATTCCCTATCACACTCATAACCAAGTCCACATCATCTGTCACACTCATCACTGAGTCCACATCATCTGTCATGCTCATCACTGAGTCCACATCATCTCTCACACTCATCACTGAGTCCACATCATCTCTCACACTCATCACCAAGTCCACATCATCTATCACACTCATCACTGAGTCCACATCATGTCACGCTCATCACCGAGTCCACATCCCCTATCACACTCATCACTGAGTCCACATCATCTCTCACACTCATCACTGAGTCCACATCATCTGTCACACTCATCACCGAGTCCACATCATCTGTCACACTCTTCACTGAGTCCACATCATCTGTCACACTCATGATTCAGTCCACATCATCTCTCACACTCATCACTGAATCCACATCATCTGTCACACTCATCACCGAGTCCACATCATCTGTCACACTCATCACCGAGTCCACATCACATGTCACACTCATCACTGAGTCCACATAATCTGTCACACTCATGATTCAGTCCACATCATCTCTCACACTCATCACCAAGTCCACATCATCTATCACACTCATCACTGAGTCCACATCATGTCACGCTCATCACCGAGTCCACATCCCCTATCACACTCATCACTGAGTCCACATCATCTCTCACACTCATCACTGAGTCCACATCATCTGTCACACTCATCACCGAGTCCACATCATCTGTCACACTCTTCACTGAGTCCACATCATCTGTCACACTCATGATTCAGTCCACATCATCTCTCACACTCATCACTGAGTCCACATCATCTGTCACACTCATCACCGAGTCCACATCATCTGTCACACTCTTCACTGAGTCCACATCATCTGTCACACTCATGATTCAGTCCACATCATCTCTCACACTCATCACTGAATCCACATCATCTGTCACACTCATCACCGAGTCCACATCATCTGTCACACTCATCACCGAGTCCACATCATATGTCACACTCATCACTGAGTCCACATAATCTGTCACACTCATGATTCAGTCCACATCATCTCTCACACTCATCACTGAGTCCACATCATCTGTCACACTCATCACCGAGTCCACATGCCCTATCACACTCATCACTGAGTCCACATCATCTCTCCCACTCATGACTGAGTCCACATCATCTCTCACGCTCATCACTGAATCCATATCATCTGTCACACTCATCACTGAGTCCACATCATCTGTCACACTCATCACCGAGTCCACATCATCTGTCACACTCATCACTGAGTCCACATCATCTGTCACACTCATCACCGAGTCCACATCATCTGTCACACTCATCACTGAGTCCACGTCATCTGTCACACTAATCACTGAGTCCACATCATCTGTCACGCTCATCAATGAGTCCACATCATCTGTCACGCTCATCACTGAGTCCACATCATCTCTCACACTCATCACCAAGTCCACATCATCTATCACACTCATCACTGAGTCCACATCATGTCACGCTCATCACCGAGTTCACATCCCCTATCACACTCATCACTGAGTCCACATCATCTCTCACACTCATCACTGAGTCCACATCATCTGTCACATTCATCACCGAGTCCAGATCATCTGTCACACTCATCACTGAGTTCACATAATCTGTCACACTCATGATTCAGTCCACATGATCTCTCACACTCATCACTGAGTCCACATCATCTGTCACACTCATCACCGAGTCCACATGCCCTATCACACTCATCACTGAGTCCACATCATCTCTCCCACTCATGACTGAGTCCACATCATCTGTCACACTCATCACCTAGTCCACATCATCTGTCACACTCATGACTGAATCCACATCATCTGTCACTCTCATCACCGAGTCCACATCATCTGTCACACTCATCACCGTGCCCACATCATCTATCACACTCTTCACTGAGTCCACATCATGTCACACTCATCACCGAGTCCACATCCCCTATCACACTCATCACTGAGTCCACATCATCTTTCAAACTCATCACTGAGTCCACATCATCTGTCACACTCATCACCGAGTCCACATCATCTGTCACACTCATCACTGAGTCCACATCATCTGTCACACTCATCACCTAGTCCACATCATCTGTCACACTCATGACTGAGTCCACATCATCTGTCACTCTCATCACCGAGTCCACATCATCTGTCACACTCATCACTGAGTCCACATCATCTGTCACACTCATCACCGAGTCCACGTCATCTGTCACAGTCATCACCGAGTCCACATCATCTGTCACGCTCATCACTGAGTCCACATCATCTGTCACACTCATCACTGAGTCCACATCATCTGTCACACTCATCACCGAGTCCACATCATCTGTCACACTCATCACTGACTCCACATCATCTCTCACACTCATCACTGAGTCCACATCATCTGTCACACTCATCACCGAGTCCACATTCCCTATCACACTCATCACCAAGTCCACATCATCTGTCACACTCATCACTGAGTCCACATCATCTGTCATGCTCATCACTGAGTCCACATCATCTATCACACTCTTCACTGAGTCCACATCATCTGTCACACTCATCACCGAGTCCACATTCCCTATCACACTCATCACCAAGTCCACATCATCTGTCACACTCATCACTGAGTCCACATCATCTGTCATGCTCATCACTGAGTCCACATCATCTCTCACACTCATCACTGAGTCCACATCATCTCTCACACTCATCACCAAGTCCACATTATCTATCACACTCATCACTGAGTCCACATCATGTCACGCTCATCACCGAGTCCACATCCCCTATCACACTCATCACTGAGTCCACATCATCTGTCACACTCATGATTCAGTCCACATCATCTCTCACACTCATCACCAAGTCCACATCATCTATCACACTCATCACTGAGTCCACATCATGTCACGCTCATCACCGAGTCCACATCCCCTATCACACTCATCACTGAGTCCACATCATCTCTCACACTCATCACTGAGTCCACATCATCTGTCACACTCATCACCGAGTCCACATCATCTGTCACACTCTTCACTGAGTCCACATCATCTGTCACACTCATGATTCAGTCCACATCATCTCTCACACTCATCACTGAGTCCACATCATCTGTCACACTCATCACCGAGTCCACATCATCTGTCACACTCTTCACTGAGTCCACATCATCTGTCACACTCATGATTCAGTCCACATCATCTCTCACACTCATCACTGAATCCACATCATCTGTCACACTCATCACCGAGTCCACATCATCTGTCACACTCATCACCGAGTCCACATCATATGTCACACTCATCACTGAGTCCACATAATCTGTCACACTCATGATTCAGTCCACATCATCTCTCACACTCATCACTGAGTCCACATCATCTGTCACACTCATCACCGAGTCCACATGCCCTATCACACTCATCACTGAGTCCACATCATCTCTCCCACTCATGACTGAGTCCACATCATCTCTCACGCTCATCACTGAATCCATATCATCTGTCACACTCATCACTGAGTCCACATCATCTGTCACACTCATCACCGAGTCCACATCATCTGTCACACTCATCACTGAGTCCACATCATCTGTCACACTCATCACCGAGTCCACATCATCTGTCACACTCATCACTGAGTCCACGTCATCTGTCACACTAATCACTGAGTCCACATCATCTGTCACGCTCATCAATGAGTCCACATCATCTGTCACGCTCATCACTGAGTCCACATCATCTGTCACGCTCATCACTGAGTCCACATCATCTCTCACACTCATCACCAAGTCCACATCATCTATCACACTCATCACTGAGTCCACATCATGTCACGCTCATCACCGAGTTCACATCCCCTATCACACTCATCACTGAGTCCACATCATCTCTCACACTCATCACTGAGTCCACATCATCTGTCACACTCATCACCGAGTCCAGATCATCTGTCACACTCATCACTGAGTCCACATAATCTGTCACACTCATGATTCAGTCCACATGATCTCTCACACTCATCACTGAGTCCACATCATCTGTCACACTCATCACCGAGTCCACATGCCCTATCACACTCATCACTGAGTCCACATCATCTCTCCCACTCATGACTGAGTCCACATCATCTGTCACACTCATCACCTAGTCCACATCATCTGTCACACTCATGACTGAGTCCACATCATCTGTCACTCTCATCACCGAGTCCACATCATCTGTCACACTCATCACCGTGCCCACATCATCTATCACACTCTTCACTGAGTCCACATCATGTCACACTCATCACCGAGTCCACATCCCCTATCACACTCATCACTGAGTCCACATCATCTTTCAAACTCATCACTGAGTCCACATCATCTGTCACACTCATCACCGAGTCCACATCATCTGTCACACTCATCACTGAGTCCACATCATCTGTCACACTCATCACCTAGTCCACATCATCTGTCACACTCATGACTGAGTCCACATCATCTGTCACTCTCATCACCGAGTCCACATCATCTGTCACACTCATCACTGAGTCCACATCATCTGTCACACTCATCACCGAGTCCACGTCATCTGTCACAGTCATCACCGAGTCCACATCATCTGTCACGCTCATCACTGAGTCCACATCATCTGTCACACTCATCACTGAGTCCACATCATCTGTCACACTCATCACCGAGTCCACATCATCTGTCACACTCATCACTGACTCCACATCATCTCTCACACTCATCACTGAGTCCACATAATCTGTCACACTCATCACCGAGTCCACATCATCTGTCACACTCATCACTGAGTCCACATCATCTGTCACACTCATCACCGAGTCCACATTCCCTATCACACTCATCACCAAGTCCACATCATCTGTCACACTCATCACTGAGTCCACATCATCTGACATGCTCATCACTGAGTCCACATCATCTCTCACACTCATCACTGAGTCCACATCATCTCTCACACTCATCACCAAGTCCACATTATCTATCACACTCATCACTGAGTCCACATCATGTCACGCTCATCACCGAGTCCACATCCCCTATCACACTCATCACTGAGTCCACATCATCTCTCACACTCATCACTGAGTCCACATCATCTGTCACACTCATCACCGAGTCCACATCATCTGTCACACTCTTCACTGAGTCCACATCATCTGTCACACTCATGATTCAGTCCACATCATCTCTCACACTCATCACTGAATCCACATCATCTGTCAAACTCATCACCGAGTCCACATCATCTGTCACACTCATCACCGAGTCCACATCATATGTCACACTCATCACTGAGTCCACATAATCTGTCACACTCATGATTCAGTCCACATCATCTCTCACACTCATCACTGAGTCCACATCATCTGTCACACTCATCACCGAGTCCACATGCCCTATCACACTCATCACTGAGTCCACATCATCTCTCCCACTCATGACTGAGTCCACATCATCTGTCACACTCATCACCGAGTCCACATCATCTGTCAAACTCCTGACTGAGTCCACATCATCTGTCACTCTCATCACCGAGTCCACATCATCTGTCACACTCATCACCGTGCCCACATCATCTATCACACTCTTCACTGAGTCCACATCATGTCACACTCATCACCGAGTCCACATCCCCTATCAAACTCATCACTGGGTCCATATCATCTCTCACACTCATCACTGAGTCCACATCATCTGTCACACTCATCACCGAGTCCACATCATCTGTCACACTCATCACTGAGTCCACATCATCTGTCACAGTCATCACCGAGTCCACATCATCTGTCACACTCATCACCGAGTCCACGTCATCTGTCACAGTCATCACCGAGTCCACATCATCTGTCACGCTCATCACTGAGTCCACATCATCTGTCACACTTATCACCTAGTCCACATCATCTGTCACACTCATCACTGACTCCACATCATCTCTCACACTCATCACTGAGTCCACATAATCTGTCACACTCATCACCGAGTCCACATCATCTGTCACACTCATCACTGAGTCCACATCATCTGTCACACTCATCACCGAGTCCACATTCCCTATCACACTCATCACCAAGTCGACATCATCTGTCACACTCATCACTGAGTCCACATCATCTCTCACACTCATCACCGAGTCCATATTCCCTATCACACTCATCACCAAGTCCACATCATCTGTCATGCTCATCACTGAGTCCACATCATCTCTCACACTCATCACTGAGTCCACATCATCTCTCAAACTCATCACCAAGTCCACATCATCTATCACACTCATCACTGTGTCCACATTCCCTATCACACTCGTCACCAAGTCCACATCATCTGTCACACTCATCACTGAGTCCACATCATCTGTCACGCTCATCAATGAGTCCATATCATCTCTCACAATCATCACTGTGTCCACATCATCTGTCACACTCATCACCAAGTCCACATCCCCTATCACACTCATCACCAAGTCCACATCATCTGTCACACTCATCACTGAGTCCACATCATCTGTCACGCTCATCACTGAGTCCACATCATCTCTCACACTCATCACCAAGTCCACATCATCTATCACACTCATCACTGAGTCCACATCATGTCACGCTCATCACCGAGTTCACATCCCCTATCACACTCATCACTGAGTCCACATCATCTCTCACACTCATCACTGAGTCCACATCATCTGTCACACTCATCACCGAGTCCAGATCATCTGTCACACTCATCACTGAGTCCACATCATCTGTCACACTCATGATTCAGTCCACATCATCTCTTACACTCATCACTGAGTCCACATCATCTGTCACACTCATCACCGAGTCCACATCATCTGTCACACTCATCACTGGGTCCACATCATCTGTCACACTCATCACTGAGTCCACGTCATCTGTCACACTAATCACTGAGTCCACATCATCTCTCACACTCATCACCGAGTCCCCATGCCCTATCACACTCATCACTGAGTCCACATCATCTCTCCCACTCATGACTGAGTCCACATCATCTGTCACACTCATCACCGAGTCCACATCATCTGTCACACTCATCACTGGGTCCACATCATCTCTCACACTCATCACTGAGTCCACATCATCTCTCACACTCATCACCGAGTCCACATTCCCTAACACACTCATCACCAAGTCCACATCATCTGTCACACTCATCACTGAGTCCACATCATCTGTCACGCTCATCAATGAGTCCACATCATCTCTCACAATCATCACTGTGTCCACATCATCTGTCACACTCATCACCAAGTCCACATCCCCTATCACACTCATCACCAAGTCCACATCGTCTGTCACACTCATCACTGAGTCCACATCATCTGTCACGCTCATCACTGAGTCCACATCATCTCTCACACTCATCACCAAGTCCATATCATCTATCACACTCATCACTGAGTCCACATCATGTCACGCTCATCACCGAGTTCACATCCCCTATCACACTCATCACTGAGTCCACATCATCTCTCACACTCATCACTGAGTCCACATCATCTGTCACACTCATCACCGAGTCCAGATCATCTGTCACACTCATCACTGAGTCCACATCATCTGTCACACTCATGATTCAGTCCACATCATCTCTCACACTCATCACTGAGTCCACATCATCTGTCACACTCATCACCGAGTCCACATGCCCTATCACACTCATCACTGAGTCCACATCATCTCTCCCACTCATGACTGAGTCCACATCATCTGTCACACTCATCACCTAGTCCACATCATCTGTCACACTCATCACTGACTCCACATCATCTGTCACTCTCATCACCGAGTCCACATCATCTGTCACACTCATCACCGTGCCCACATCATCTATCACACTCTTCACTGAGTCCACATCATGTCACACTCATCACCGAGTCCACATCCCCTATCACACTCATCACTGAGTCCACATCATCTTTCACACTCATCACTGAGTCCACATCATCTGTCACACTCATGACTGAGTCCACATCATCTGTCACACTCATCACTGAGTCCACATCATCTCTCACACTCATCACTGAGTCCACATCATCTTTCACACTCATCACTGAGTCCACATCATCTGTCACACTCATGATTCAGTCCACATCATCTCTCACACTCATCACCGAGTCCACATCATCTGTCACACTCTTCACTGAGTCCACATCATCTGTCACACTCATGATTCAGTCCACATCATCTCTCACACTCATCACTGAATCCACATCATCTGTCACACTCATCACCGAGTCCACATCATCTGTCACACTCATCACCGAGTCCACATCATATGTTACACTCATCACTGAGTCCACATAATCTGTCACACTCATGATTCAGTCCACATCATCTCTCACACTCATCACTGAGTCCACATCATCTGTCACACTCATCACCGAGTCCACATGGCCTATCACACTCATCACTGAGTCCACATCATCTCTCCCACTCATAAATGAGTCCACATCATCTGTCACACTCATCACCGAGTCCACATCATCTGTCAAACTCCTGACTGAGTCCACATCATCTGTCACTCTCATCACCGAGTCCACATCATCTGTCACACTCATCACCGTGCCCACATCATCTATCACACTCTTCACTGAGTCCACATCATGTCACACTCATCACCGAGTCCAAATCCCCTATCACACTCATCACTGAGTCCACATCATCTCTCACATTCATCACTGAGTCCACATCATCTGTCACACTCATCACCGAGTCCACATCATCTGTCACACTCATCACTGAGTCCACATCATCTGTCACAGTCATCACCGAGTCCACATCATCTGTCACACTCATCACCGAGTCCACGTCATCTGTCACAGTCATCACCGAGTCCACATCATCTGTCACGCTCATCACTGAGTCCACATCATCTGTCACACTTATCACCGACTCCACATCATCTCTCACACTCATCACTGAGTCCACATAATCTGTCACACTCATCACCGAGTCCACATCATCTGTCACACTCATCACTGAGTCCACATCATCTGTCACACTCATCACCGAGTCCACATTCCCTATCACACTCATCACCAAGTCGACATCATCTGTCACACTCATCACTGAGTCCACATCATCTCTCACACTCATCACCGAGTCCACATTCCCTATCACACTCATCACCAAGTCCACATAATCTGTCATGCTCATCACTTAGTCCACATCATCTCTCACACTCATCACTGAGTCCACATCATCTGTCACACTCATCACCGAGTCCACATCATCTGTCACACTCATCACTGGGTCCACATCATCTCTCACACTCATCACTGAGTCCACATCATCTCTCACACTCATCACCGAGTCCACATTCCCTAACACACTCATCACCAAGTCCACATCATCTGTCACACTCATCACTGAGTCCACATCATCTGTCACGCTCATCAATGAGTCCACATCATCTCTCACAATCATCACTGTGTCCACATCATCTGTCACACTCATCACCAAGTCCACATCCCCTATCACACTCATCACCAAGTCCACATCGTCTGTCACACTCATCACTGAGTCCACATCATCTGTCACGCTCATCACTGAGTCCACATCATCTCTCACACTCATCACCAAGTCCACATCATCTATCACACTCATCACTGAGTCCACATCATGTCACGCTCATCACCGAGTTCACATCCCCTATCACACTCATCACTGAGTCCACATCATCTCTCACACTCATCACTGAGTCCACATCATCTGTCACACTCATCACCGAGTCCAGATCATCTGTCACACTCATCACTGAGTCCACATCATCTGTCACACTCATGATTCAGTCCACATCATCTCTCACACTCATCACTGAGTCCACATCATCTGTCACACTCATCACCGAGTCCACATGCCCTATCACACTCATCACTGAGTCCACATCATCTCTCCCACTCATGACTGAGTCCACATCATCTGTCACACTCATCACCTAGTCCACATCATCTGTCACACTCATCACTGACTCCACATCATCTGTCACTCTCATCACCGAGTCCACATCATCTGTCACACTCATCACCGTGCCCACATCATCTATCACACTCTTCACTGAGTCCACATCATGTCACACTCATCACCGAGTCCACATCCCCTATCACACTCATCACTGAGTCCACATCATCTTTCACACTCATCACTGAGTCCACATCATCTGTCACACTCATGACTGAGTCCACATCATCTGTCACACTCATCACTGAGTCCACATCATCTCTCACACTCATCACTGAGTCCACATCATCTTTCACACTCATCACTGAGTCCACATCATCTGTCACACTCATGATTCAGTCCACATCATCTCTCACACTCATCACCGAGTCCACATCATCTGTCACACTCTTCACTGAGTCCACATCATCTGTCACACTCATGATTCAGTCCACATCATCTCTCACACTCATCACTGAATCCACATCATCTGTCACACTCATCACCGAGTCCACATCATCTGTCACACTCATCACCGAGTCCACATCATATGTTACACTCATCACTGAGTCCACATAATCTGTCACACTCATGATTCAGTCCACATCATCTCTCACACTCATCACTGAGTCCACATCATCTGTCACACTCATCACCGAGTCCACATGGCCTATCACACTCATCACTGAGTCCATTTCATCTCTCCCACTCATGAATGAGTCCACATCATCTGTCACACTCATCACCGAGTCCACATCATCTGTCAAACTCCTGACTGAGTCCACATCATCTGTCACACTCATCACCGTGCCCACATCATCTATCACACTCTTCACTGAGTCCACATCATGTCACACTCATCACCGAGTCCAAATCCCCTATCACACTCATCACTGAGTCCACATCATCTCTCACATTCATCACTGAGTCCACATCATCTGTCACACTCATCACCGAGTCCACATCATCTGTCACACTCATCACTGAGTCCACATCATCTGTCACAGTCATCACCGAGTCCACATCATCTGTCACACTCATCACCGAGTACACGTCATCTGTCACAGTCATCACCGAGTCCACATCATCTGTCACGCTCAACACTGAGTCCACATCATCTGTCACACTTATCACCGACTCCACATCATCTCTCACACTCATCACTGAGTCCACATAATCTGTCACACTCATCACCGAGTCCACATCATCTGTCACACTCATCACTGAGTCCACATCATCTGTCACACTCATCACCGAGTCCACATTCCCTATCACACTCATCACCAAGTCGACATCATCTGTCACACTCATCACTGAGTCCACATCATCTCTCACACTCATCACCGAGTCCACATTCCCTATCACACTCATCACCAAGTCCACATAATCTGTCATGCACATCACTTAGTCCACATCATCTCTCACACTCATCACTGAGTCCACATCATCTCTCACACTCATCACCAAGTCCACATCATCTATCACACTCATCACTGAGTCCACATTCCCTATCACACTCATCACCAAGTCCACATCATCTGTCACACTCATCACTGAGTCCACATCATCTGTCACGCTCATCAATGAGTCCACATCATCTCTCACAATCATCACTGTGTCCACATCATCTGTCACACTCATCACCAAGTCCACATCCCCTATCACACTCATCACCAAGTCCACATCATCTGTCACACTCATCACTGAGTCCACATCATCTGTCACGCTCATCACTGAGTCCCCATCATCTCTCACACTCATCACCAAGTCCACATCATCTTTCACACTCATCACTGAGTCCACATCATGTCACGCTCATCACCGAGTTCACATCCCCTATCACACTCATCACTGAGTCCACATCATCTCTCACACTCATCACTGAGTACACATCATCTGTCACAATCATCACTGTGTCCACATCATCTCTCACACTCATCACCAAGTCCACATCCCCTATCACACTCATCACCAAGTCCACATCATCTGTCACACTCATCACTGAGTCCACATCATCTGTCACGCTCATCACTGAGTCCACATCATCTCTCACACTCATCACCAAGTCCACATCATCTATCACACTCATCACTGAGTCCACATCATGTCACGCTCATCACCGAGTTCACATCCCCTATCACACTCATCACTGAGTCCACATCATCTCTCACACTCATCACTGAGTCCACATCATCTGTCACACTCATCACCGAGTCCAGATCATCTGTCACACTCATCACTGAGTCCACATCATCTGTCACACTCATGATTCAGTCCACATCATCTCTCACACTCATCACTGAGTCCACATCATCTGTCACACTCATCACCGAGTCCACATGCCCTATCACACTCATCACTGAGTCCACATCATCTCTCCCACTCATGACTGAGTCCACATCATCTGTCACACTCATCACCTAGTCCACATCATCTGTCACACTCATGACTGAGTCCACATCATCTGTCACTCTCATCACCGAGTCCACATCATCTGTCACACTCATCACCGTGCCCACATCATCTATCACACTCTTCACTGAGTCCACATCATGTCACACTCATCACCGAGTCCACATCCCCTATCACACTCATCACTGAGTCCACATCATCTCTCACACTCATCACTGAGTACACATCATCTGTCACAATCATCACTGTGTCCACATCATCTGTCACACTCATCACCAAGTCCACATCCCCTATCACACTCATCACCAAGTCCACATCATCTGTCACACTCATCACTGAGTCCACATCATCTGTCACGCTCATCACTGAGTCCACATCATCTCTCACACTCATCACCAAGTCCACATCATCTATCACACTCATCACTGAGTCCACATCATGTCACGCTCATCACCGAGTTCACATCCCCTATCACACTCATCACTGAGTCCACATCATCTCTCACACTCATCACTGAGTCCACATCATCTGTCACACTCATCACCGAGTCCAGATCATCTGTCACACTCATCACTGAGTCCACATCATCTGTCACACTCATGATTCAGTCCACATCATCTCTCACACTCATCACTGAGTCCACATCATCTGTCACACTCATCACCGAGTCCACATGCCCTATCACACTCATCACTGAGTCCACATCATCTCTCCCACTCATGACTGAGTCCACATCATCTGTCACACTCATCACCTAGTCCACATCATCTGTCACACTCATGACTGAGTCCACATCATCTGTCACTCTCATCACCGAGTCCACATCATCTGTCACACTCATCACCGTGCCCACATAATCTATCACACTCTTCACTGAGTCCACATCATGTCACACTCATCACCGAGTCCACATCCCCTATCACACTCATCACTGAGTCCACATCATCTTTCACACTCATCACTGAGTCCACATCATCTGTCACACTCATCACTGAGTCCACATCATCTCTCACACTCATCACTGAGTCCACATCATCTTTCACACTCATCACTGAGTCCACATCATCTGTCACACTCATGATTCAGTCCACATCATCTCTCACACTCATCACTGAGTCCACATCATCTCTCACACTCATCACTGAGTCCACATCATCTGTCACACTCATCACCGAGTCCACATCATCTGTCACACTCTTCACTGAGTCCACATCATCTGTCACACTCATGATTCAGTCCACATCATCTCTCACACTCATCATTGAATCCACATCATCTGTCACACTCATCACCGAGTCCACATCATCTGTCACACTCATCACCGAGTCCACATCATATGTCACACTCATCACTGAGTCCACATAATCTGTCACACTCATGATTCAGTCCACATCATCTCTCACACTCATCACTGAGTCCACATCATCTGTCACACTCATCACCGAGTCCACATGCCCTATCACACTCATCACTGAGTCCACATCATCTCTCCCACTCATGACTGAGTCCACATCATCTGTCACACTCATCACCGAGTCCACATCATCTGTCAAACTCCTGACTGAGTCCACATCATCTGTAAGTCTCATCACCGAGTCCACATCATCTGTCACACTCATCACCGTGCCCACATCATCTATCACACTCTTCACTGAGTCCACATCATGTCACACTCATCACCGGGTCCACATCCCCTATCACACTCATCACTGAGTCCACATCATCTCTCACACTCATCACTGAGTCCACATCATCTGTCACACTCATCACCGAGTCCACATCATCTGTCACACTCATCACTGAGTCCACATCATCTGTCACAGTCATCACCGAGTCCACATCATCTGTCACACTCATCACCGAGTCCACGTCATCTGTCACAGTCATCACCGAGTCCACATCATCTGTCACGCTCATCACTGAGTCCACATCATCTGTCACACTTATCACCGAGTCCACATCATCTGTCACACTCATCACTGACTCCACATCATCTCTCACACTCATCACTGAGTCCACATAATCTGTCACACTCATCACCGAGTCCACATCATCTGTCACACTCATCACTGAGTCCACATCATCTGTCACACTCATCACCGAGTCCACATTCCCTATCACACTCATCACCAAGTCGACATCATCTGTCACACTCATCACTGAGTCCACATCATCTCTCACACTCATCACCGAGTCCACATTCCCTATCACACTCATCACCAAGTCCACATCATCTGTCATGCTCATCACTGAGTCCACATCATCTCTCACACTCATCACAGAGTCCACATCATCTCTCACACTCATCACCAAGTCCACATCATCTATCACACTCATCACTGAGTCCACATTCCCTATCACACTCATCACCAAGTCCACATCATCTGTCACACTCATCACTGAGTCCACATCATCTGTCACGCTCATCAATGAGTCCACATCATCTCTCACAATCATCACTGTGTCCACATCATCTGTCACACTCATCACCAAGTCCACATCCCCTATCACACTCATCACTGAGTCCACATCATGTCACGCTCATCACCGAGTTCACATCCCCTATCACACTCATCACTGAGTCCACATCATCTCTCACACTCATCACTGAGTACACATCATCTGTCACACTCATCACCGAGTCCAGATCATCTGTCACACTCATCACTGAGTCCACATCATCTGTCACACTCATGATTCAGTCCACATCATCTCTCACACTCATCACTGAGTCCACATCATCTGTCACACTCATCACCGAGTCCACATGCCCTATCACACTCATCACTGAGTCCACATCATCTCTCCCACTCATGACTGAGTCCACATCATCTGTCACACTCATCACCGAGTCCACATCATCTGTCACACTCATCACTGGGTCCACATCATCTGTCACACTCATCACTGAGTCCACGTCATCTGTCACACTAATCACTGAGTCCACATCATCTCTCACACTCATCACCGAGTCCACATGCCCTATCACACTCATCACTGAGTCCACATCATCTCTCCCACTCATGACTGAGTCCACATCATCTGTCAAACTCATCACCGAGTCCACATCATCTGTCTCACTCATCACTGGGTCCACATCATCTCTCACACGCATCACTGAGTCCACATCATCTGTCACACTCATCACCGAGTCCACATGCTCTATCACACTCATCACTGAGTCCACATCATCTCTCCCACTCATGACTGAGTCCACATCATCTCTCACGCTCATCACTGAATCCATATCATCTGTCACACTCATCACTGAGTCCACATCATCTGTCACACTCATCACCGAGTCCACATCATCTGTCACACTCATCACTGGGTCCACATCATCTGTCACACTCATCACTGAGTCCACGTCATCTGTCACACTAATCACTGAGTCCACATCATCTCTCACACTCATCACCGAGTCCACATTCCCTATCACACTCATCACCAAGTCCACATCATCTGTCACACTCATCACTGAGTCCACATCATCTGTCACGCTCATCAATGAGTCCACATCATCTCTCACAATCATCACTGTGTCCACATCATCTGTCACACTCATCACCAAGTCCACATCCCCTATCACACTCATCACCAAGTCCACATCATCTGTCACACTCATCACTGAGTCCACATCATCTGTCACGCTCATCACTGAGTCCACATCATCTCTCACACTCATCACCAAGTCCACATCATCTATCACACTCATCACTGAGTCCACATCATGTCACGCTCATCACCGAGTTCACATCCCCTATCACACTCATCACTGAGTCCACATCATCTCTCACACTCATCACTGAGTCCACATCATCTGTCACACTCATCACCGAGTCCAGATCATCTGTCACACTCATCACTGAGTCCACATCATCTGTCACACTCATGATTCAGTCCACATCATCTCTCACACTCATCACTGAGTCCACATCATCTGTCACACTCATCACCGAGTCCACATGCCCTATCACACTCATCACTGGGTCCACATCATCTCTCCCACTCATGACTGAGTCCACATCATCTGTCACACTCATCACCTAGTCCACATCATCTGTCACTCTCATCACCGAGTCCACATCATCTGTCACACTCATCACCGTGCCCACATCATCTATCACACTCTTCACTGAGTCCACATCATGTCACACTCATCACCGAGTCCACATCCCCTATCACACTCATCACTGAGTCCACATCATCTTTCACACTCATCACTGAGTCCACATCATCTGTCACACTCATCACCGAGTCCACATCATCTGTCACACTCATCACCTAGTCCACATCATCTGTCACACTCATGACTGAGTCCACATCATCTGTCACTCTGATCACCGAGTCCACATCATCTGTCACACTCATCACTGAGTCCACATCATCTGTCACACTCATCACCGAGTCCACGTCATCTGTCACAGTCATCACCGAGTCCACATCATCTGTCACGCTCATCACTGAGTCCACATCATCTGTCACACTCATCACTGAGTCCACATCATCTGTCACACTCATCACCGAGTCCACATCATCTGTCACACTCATCACTGACTCCACATCATCTCTCACACTCATCACTGAGTCCACATAATCTGTCACACTCATCACCGAGTCCACATCATCTGTCACACTCATCACTGAGTCCACATCATCTGTCACACTCATCACCGAGTCCACATTCCCTATCACACTCATCACCAAGTCCACATCATCTGTCACACTCATCACTGAGTCCACATCATCTGTCACACTCATCACCGAGTCCACATCATCTGTCACACTCATCACTGACTCCACATCATCTCTCACACTCATCACTGAGTCCACATAATCTGTCACACTCATCCCCGAGTCCACATCCCCTATCACACTCATCACTGAGTCCACATCATCTCTCACACTCATCACTGAGTCCACATCATCTGTCACACTCATCACCGAGTCCACATCATCTGTCACACTCTTCACTGAGTCCACATCATCTGTCACACTCATGATTCAGTCCACATCATCTCTCACACTCATCACTGAGTCCACATCATCTGTCACACTCATCACCGAGTCCACATCATCTGTCAAACTCCTGACTGAGTCCACATCATCTGTCACTCTCATCACCGAGTCCACATCATCTGTCACACTCATCACCGTGCCCACATCATCTATCACACTCTTCACTGAGTCCACATCATGTCACACTCATCACCGAGTCCACATCCCCTATCACACTCATCACTGAGTCCACATCATCTCTCACACTCATCACTGAGTCCACATCCCCTATCACACTCATCACTGAGTCCACATCATCTTTCACACTCATCACTGAGTCCACATCATCTGTCACACTCATCTCCGAGTCCACATCATCTGTCACACTCATCACTGAGTCCACATCATCTGTCACACTCATCACCTAGTCCACATCATCTGTCACACTAATGACTGAGTCCACATCATCTGTCACTCTGATCACCGAGTCCACATCATCTGTCACACTCATCACTGAGTCCACATCATCTGTCACACTCATCACCGAGTCCACGTCATCTGTCACAGTCATCACCGAGTCCACATCATCTGTCACGCTCATCACTGAGTCCACATCATCTGTCACACTCATCACTGAGTCCACATCATCTGTCACACTCATCACCGAGTCCACATCATCTGTCACACTCATCACTGACTCCACATCATCTCTCACACTCATCACTGAGTCCACATAATCTGTCACACTCATCACCGAGTCCACATCATCTGTCACACTCATCACCGAGTCCACATTCCCTATCACACTCATCACCAAGTCCACATCATCTGTCACACTCATCACTGAGTCCACATCATCTGTCATGCTCATCACTGAGTCCACATCATCTCTCACACTCATCACTGAGTCCACATCATCTCTCACACTCATCACCAAGTCCACATTATCTATCACACTCATCACTGAGTCCACATCATGTCACGCTCATCACCGAGTCCACATCCCCTATCACACTCATCACTGAGTCCACATCATCTCTCACACTCATCACTGAGTCCACATCATCTGTCACACTCATCACCGAGTCCACATCATCTGTCACACTCTTCACTGAGTCCACATCATCTGTCACACTCATGATTCAGTCCACATCATCTCTCACACTCATCACTGAGTCCACATCATCTGTCACACTCATCACCGAGTCCACATCATCTGTCAAACTCCTGACTGAGTCCACATCATCTGTCACTCTCATCACCGAGTCCACATCATCTGTCACACTCATCACCGTGCCCACATCATCTATCACACTCTTCACTGAGTCCACATCATGTCACACTCATCACCGAGTCCACATCCCCTATCACACTCATCACTGAGTCCACATCATCTCTCACACTCATCACTGAGTCCACATCATCTGTCACACTCATCACCGAGTCCACATCATCTGTCACACTCATCACTGAGTCCACATCATCTGTCACAGTCATCACCGAGTCCACATCATCTGTCACACTCATCACCGAGTCCACGTCATCTGTCACAGTCATCACCGAGTCCACATCATCTGTCACGCTCATCACTGAGTCCACATCATCTGTCACACTTATCACCGAGTCCATTTCATCTGTCACACTCATCACTGACTCCACATCATCTCTCACACTCATCACTGAGTCCACATAATCTGTCACACTCATCACCGAGTCCACATCATCTGTCACACTCATCACTGAGTCCACATCATCTGTCACACTCATCACCGAATCCATATTCCCTATCACACTCATCACCAAGTCGACATCATCTGTCACACTCATCACTGAGTCCACATCATCTCTCACACTCATCACCGAGTCCACATTCCCTATCACACTCATCACCAAGTCCACATCATCTGTCATGCTCACCACTGAGTCCACATCATCTCTCACACTCATCACTGAGTCCACATCATCTCTCACACTCATCACCAAGTCCACATCATCTATCACACTCATCACTGAGTCCACATTCCCTATCACACTCATCACCAAGTCCACATCATCTGTCACACTCATCACTGAGTCCACATCATCTGTCACGCTCATCAATGAGTCCACATCATCTCTCACAATCATCACTGTGTCCACATCATCTGTCACACTCATCACCAAGTCCACATCCCCTATCACACTCATCACCAAGTCCACATCATCTGTCACACTCATCACTGAGTCCACATCATCTGTCACGCTCATCACTGAGTCCACATCATCTCTCACACTCATCACCAAGTCCACATCATCTATCACACTCATCACTGAGTCCACATCATGTCACGCTCATCACCGAGTTCACATCCCCTATCACACTCATCACTGAGTCCACATCATCTCTCACACTCATCACTGAGTCCACATCATCTGTCACACTCATCACCGAGTCCAGATCATCTGTCAAACTCATCACTAAGTCCACATCATCTGTCACACTCATGATTCAGTCCACATCATCTCTCACACTCATCACTGAGTCCACATCATCTGTCACACTCATCACCGAGTCCACATGCCCTATTACACTCATCACTGAGTCCACATCATCTGTCACACTCATCACTGAGTCCACATCATCTCTCACACTCATCACTGAGTCCACATCATCTGTCACACTCATCACCGAGTCCACATCATCTGTCACACTCTTCACTGAGTCCACATCATCTGTCACACTCATGATTCAGTCCACATCATCTCTCACACTCATCACTGAGTCCACATCATCTGTCACACTCATCACCGAGTCCACATCATCTGTCAAACTCCTGACTGAGTCCACATCATCTGTCACTCTCATCACCGAGTCCACATCATCTGTCACACTCATCACCGTGCCCACATCATCTATCACACTCTTCACTGAGTCCACATCATGTCACACTCATCACCGAGTCCACATCCCCTATCACACTCATCACTGAGTCCACATCATCTCTCACACTCATCACTGAGTCCACATCCCCTATCACACTCATCACTGAGTCCACATCATCTTTCACACTCATCACTGAGTCCACATCATCTGTCACACTCATCTCCGAGTCCACATCATCTGTCACACTCATCACTGAGTCCACATCATCTGTCACACTCATCACCTAGTCCACATCATCTGTCACACTAATGACTGAGTCCACATCATCTGTCACTCTGATCACCGAGTCCACATCATCTGTCACACTCATCACTGAGTCCACATCATCTGTCACACTCATCACCGAGTCCACGTCATCTGTCACAGTCATCACCGAGTCCACATCATCTGTCACGCTCATCACTGAGTCCACATCATCTGTCACACTCATCACTGAGTCCACATCATCTGTCACACTCATCACCGAGTCCACATCATCTGTCACACTCATCACTGACTCCACATCATCTCTCACACTCATCACTGAGTCCACATAATCTGTCACACTCATCACCGAGTCCACATCATCTGTCACACTCATCACCGAGTCCACATTCCCTATCACACTCATCACCAAGTCCACATCATCTGTCACACTCATCACTGAGTCCACATCATCTGTCATGCTCATCACTGAGTCCACATCATCTCTCACACTCATCACTGAGTCCACATCATCTCTCACACTCATCACCAAGTCCACATTATCTATCACACTCATCACTGAGTCCACATCATGTCACGCTCATCACCGAGTCCACATCCCCTATCACACTCATCACTGAGTCCACATCATCTCTCACACTCATCACTGAGTCCACATCATCTGTCACACTCATCACCGAGTCCACATCATCTGTCACACTCTTCACTGAGTCCACATCATCTGTCACACTCATGATTCAGTCCACATCATCTCTCACACTCATCACTGAGTCCACATCATCTGTCACACTCATCACCGAGTCCACATCATCTGTCAAACTCCTGACTGAGTCCACATCATCTGTCACTCTCATCACCGAGTCCACATCATCTGTCACACTCATCACCGTGCCCACATCATCTATCACACTCTTCACTGAGTCCACATCATGTCACACTCATCACCGAGTCCACATCCCCTATCACACTCATCACTGAGTCCACATCATCTCTCACACTCATCACTGAGTCCACATCATCTGTCACACTCATCACCGAGTCCACATCATCTGTCACACTCATCACTGAGTCCACATCATCTGTCACAGTCATCACCGAGTCGACATCATCTGTCACACTCATCACCGAGTCCACGTCATCTGTCACAGTCATCACCGAGTCCACATCATCTGTCACGCTCATCACTGAGTCCACATCATCTGTCACACTTATCACCGAGTCCACATCATCTGTCACACTCATCACTGACTCCACATCATCTCTCACACTCATCACTGAGTCCACATAATCTGTCACACTCATCACCGAGTCCACATCATCTGTCACACTCATCACTGAGTCCACATCATCTGTCACGCTCATCACCGAATCCATATTCCCTATCACACTCATCACCAAGTCGACATCATCTGTCACACTCATCACTGAGTCCACATCATCTCTCACACTCATCACCGAGTCCACATTCCCTATCACACTCATCACCAAGTCCACATCATCTGTCATGCTCACCACTGAGTCCACATCATCTCTCACACTCATCACTGAGTCCACATCATCTCTCACACTCATCACCAAGTCCACATCATCTATCACACTCATCACTGAGTCCACATTCCCTATCACACTCATCACCAAGTCCACATCATCTGTCACACTCATCACTGAGTCCACATCATCTGTCACGCTCATCAATGAGTCCACATCATCTCTCACAATCATCACTGTGTCCACATCATCTGTCACACTCATCACCAAGTCCACATCCCCTGTCACACTCATCACCAAGTCCACATCATCTGTCACACTCATCACTGAGTCCACATCATCTGTCACGCTCATCACTGAGTCCACATCATCTCTCACACTCATCACCAAGTCCACATCATCTATCACACTCATCACTGAGTCCACATCATGTCACGCTCATCACCGAGTTCACATCCCCTATCACACTCATCACTGAGTCCACATCATCTCTCACACTCATCACTGAGTCCACATCATCTGTCACACTCATCACCGAGTCCAGATCATCTGTCAAACTCATCACTAAGTCCACATCATCTGTCACACTCATGATTCAGTCCACATCATCTCTCACACTCATCACTGAGTCCACATCATCTGTCACACTCATCACCGAGTCCACATGCCCTATTACACTCATCACTGAGTCCACATCATCTCTCCCACTCATGACTGAGTCCACATCATCTGTCACACTCATCACCTAGTCCACATCATCTGTCGAACTCATGACTGAGTCCACATCATCTGTCACTCTCATCACCGAGTCCACATCATCTGTCACACTCATCACCGTGCCCACATCATCTATCACACTCTTCACTGAGTCCACATCATGTCACACTCATCACCGAGTCCACATCCCCTATCACACTCATCACTGAGTCCACATCATCTTTCACACTCATCACTGAGTCCACATCATCTGTCACACTCATCACCGAGTCCACATCATCTGTCACACTCATCACTGAGTCCACATCATCTGTCACACTCATCACCTAGTCCACATCATCTGTCACACTCATGACTGAGTCCACATCATCTGTTACTCTCATCACCGAGTCCACATCATCTGTCACACTCATCACTGAGTCCACATCATCTGTCACACTCATCACCGAGTCCACGTCATCTGTCACAGTCATCACCGAGTCCACATCATCTGTCACGCTCATCACTGAGTCCACATCATCTGTCACACTCATCACTGAGTCCACATCATATGTCACACTCATCACCGAGTCCACATCATCTGTCACACTCATCACTGACTCCACATCATCTGTCACACTCATCACTGAGTCCACATCATATGTCACACTCATCACCGAGTCCACATCATATGTCACACTCATCACCGAGTCCACATCATATGTCACACTCATCACCGAGTCCACATCATCTGTCACACTCATCACTGAGTCCACATCATATGTCACACTCATCACTGAGTCCACATAATCTGTCACACTCATCACCGAGTCCACATCATCTGTCACACTCATCACTGAGTCCACATCATCTGTCACACTCATCACCGAGTCCACATTCCCTATCACACTCAGCACCAAGTCCACATCATCTGTCACACTCATCACTGAGTCCACATCATCTGTCATGCTCATCACTGAGTCCACATCATCTCTCACACTCATCACTGAGTCCACATCATCTGTCACACTCATCACCGAGTCCACATCATCTGTCACACTCATGATTCAGTCCACATCATCTCTCACACTCATCACTGAATCCACATCATCTGTCACACTCATCACCGAGTCCACATCATCTGTCACACTCATCACCGAGTCCACATCATATGTCACACTCATCACTGAGTCCACATAATCTGTCACACTCATGATTCAGTCCACATCATCTCTCACACTCATCACTGAGTCCACATCATCTGTCACACTCATCACCGAGTCCACATGCCCTATCACACTCATCACTGAGTCCACATCATCTCTCCCACTCATGACTGAGTCCACATCATCTGTCACACTCATCACCGAGTCCACATCATCTGTCAAACTCCTGACTCAGTCCACATCATCTGTCACTCTCATCACCGAGTCCACATCATCTGTCACACTCATCACCGTGCCCACATCATCTATCACACTCTTCACTGAGTCCACATCATGTCACACTCATCACCGAGTCCACATCGCCTATCACACTCATCACTGAGTCCACATCATCTCTCACACTCATCACTGAGTCCACATCATCTGTCACACTCATCACCGAGTCCACATCATCTGTCACACTCATCACTGAGTCCACATCATCTGTCACAGTCATCACCGAGTCCACATCATCTGTCACACTCATCACCGAGTCCACGTCATCTGTCACAGTCATCACCGAGTCCACATCATCTGTCACGCTCATCACTGAGTCCACATCATCTGTCACACTTATCACCGAGTCCACATCATCTGTCACACTCATCACTGACTCCACATCATCTCTCACACTCATCACTGAGTCCACATAATCTGTCACACTCATCACCGAGTCCACATCATCTGTCACACTCATCACCGAGTCCACATTCCCTATCACACTCATCACCAAGTCGACATCATCTGTCACACTCATCACTGAGTCCACATCATCTCTCACACTCATCACCGAGTCCACATTCCCTATCACACTCATCACCAAGTCCACATCATCTGTCATGCTCATCACTGAGTCCACATCATCTCTCACACTCATCACAGAGTCCACATCATCTCTCACACTCATCACCAAGTCCACATCATCTATCACACTCATCACTGAGTCCACATTCCCTATCACACTCATCACCAAGTCCACATCATCTGTCACACTCATCACTGAGTCCACATCATCTGTCACGCTCATCAATGAGTCCACATCATCTCTCACAATCATCACTGTGTCCACATCATCTGTCACACTCATCACCAAGTCCACATCCCCTATCACACTCATCACCAAGTCCACATCATCTGTCACACTCATCACTGAGTCCACATCATCTGTCACGCTCATCACTGAGTCCACATCATCTCTCACACTCATCACCAAGTCCACATCATCTATCACACTCATCACTGAGTCCACATCATGTCACGCTCATCACCGAGTTCACATCCCCTATCACACTCATCACTGAGTCCACATCATCTCTCACACTCATCACTGAGTACACATCATCTGTCACACTCATCACCGAGTCCAGATCATCTGTCACACTCATCACTGAGTCCACATCATCTGTCACACTCATGATTCAGTCCACATCATCTCTCACACTCATCACTGAGTCCACATCATCTGTCACACTCATCACCGAGTCCACATGCCCTATCACACTCATCACTGAGTCCACATCATCTCTCCCACTCATGACTGAGTCCACATCATCTGTCACACTCATCACCGAGTCCACATCATCTGTCACACTCATCACTGGGTCCACATCATCTGTCACACTCATCACTGAGTCCACGTCATCTGTCACACTAATCACTGAGTCCACATCATCTCTCACACTCATCACCGAGTCCACATTCCCTATCACACTCATCACCAAGTCCACATCATCTGTCACACTCATCACTGAGTCCACATCATCTGTCACGCTCATCAATGAGTCCACATCATCTCTCACAATCATCACTGTGTCCACATCATCTGTCACACTCATCACCAAGTCCACATCCCCTATCACACTCATCACCAAGTCCACATCATCTGTCACACTCATCACTGAGTCCACATCATCTGTCACGCTCATCACTGAGTCCACATCATCTCTCACACTCATCACCAAGTCCACATCATCTATCACACTCATCACTGAGTCCACATCATGTCACGCTCACCACCGAGTTCACATCCCCTATCACACTCATCACTGAGTCCACATCATCTCTCACACTCATCACTGAGTCCACATCATCTGTCACACTCATCACCGAGTCCAGATCATCTGTCACACTCATCACTGAGTCCACATCATCTGTCACACTCATCACCTAGTCCACATCATCTGTCACACTCATGATTCAGTCCACATCATCTCTCACACTCATCACTGAGTCCACATCATCTGTCACACTCATCACCGAGTCCACATGCCCTATCACACTCATCACTGGGTCCACATCATCTCTCCCACTCATGACTGAGTCCACATCATCTGTCACACTCATCACCTAGTCCACATCATCTGTCACACTCATGACTGAGTCCACATCATCTGTCACTCTCATCACCGAGTCCACATCATCTGTCACACTCATCACCGTGCCCACATCATCTATCACACTCTTCACTGAGTCCACATCATGTCACACTCATCACCGAGTCCACATCCCCTATCACACTCATCACCTAGTCCACATCATCTTTCACACTCATCACTGAGTCCACATCATCTGTCACACTCATCACCGAGTCCACATCATCTGTCACACTCATCACTGAGTCCACATCATCTGTCACACTCATCACCTAGTCCACATCATCTGTCACACTCATGACTGAGTCCACATCATCTGTCACTCTGATCACCGAGTCCACATCATCTGTCACACTCATCACTGAGTCCACATCATCTGTCACACTCATCACCGAGTCCACGTCATCTGTCACAGTCATCACCGAGTCCACATCATCTGTCACGCTCATCACTGAGTCCACATCATCTGTCACACTCATCACTGAGTCCACATCATCTGTCACACTCATCACCGAGTCCACATCATCTGTCACACTCATCACTGACTCCACATCATCTCTCACACTCATCACTGAGTCCACATAATCTGTCACACTCATCACCGAGTCCACATCATCTGTCACACTCATCACTGAGTCCACATCATCTGTCACACTCATCACCGAGTCCACATTCCCTATCACACTCATCACCAAGTCCACATCATCTGTCACACTCATCACTGAGTCCACATCATCTGTCATGCTCATCACTGAGTCCACATCATCTCTCACACTCATCACTGAGTCCACATCATCTCTCACACTCATCACCAAGTCCACATTATCTATCACACTCATCACTGAATCCACATCATGTCACGCTCATCACCGAGTCCACATCCCCTATCACACTCATCACTGAGTCCACATCATCTCTCACACTCATCACTGAGTCCACATCTTCTGTCACACTCATCACCGAGTCCACATCATCTGTCACACTCTTCACTGAGTCCACATCATCTGTCACACTCATCACTGAATCCACATCATCTGTCACACTCATCACCGAGTCCAGATCATCTGTCAAACTCATCACTGAGTCCACATCATCTGTCACACTCATGATTCAGTCCACATCATCTCTCACACTCATCACTGAGTCCACATCATCTGTCACACCCATCACCGAGTCCACATGCCCTATCACACTCATCACTGAGTCCACATCATCTCTCCCACTCATGACTGAGTCCACATCATCTGTCACACTCATCACCTAGTCCACATCATCTGTCACACTCATGACTGAGTCCACATCATCTGTCACTCTCATCACCGAGTCCACATCATCTGTCACACTCATCACCGTGCCCACATCATCTATCACACTCTTCACTGAGTCCACATCATGTCACACTCATCACCGAGTCCACATCCCCTATCACACTCATCACTGAGTCCACATCATCTTTCACACTCATCACTGAGTCCACATCATCTGTCACACTCATCACCGAGTCCACATCATCTGTCACACTCATCACTGAGTCCACATCATCTGTCACACTCATCACCTAGTCCATATCATCTGTCACACTAATGACTGAGTCCACATCATCTGTCACTCTGATCACCGAGTCCACATCATCTGTCACACTCATCACTGAGTCCACATCATCTGTCACACTCATCACCGAGTCCACGTCATCTGTCACAGTCATCACCGAGTCCACATCATCTATCACGCTCATCACTGAGTCCACATCATCTGTCACACTCATCACTGAGTCCACATCATCTGTCACACTCATCACCGAGTCCACATCATCTGTCACACTCATCACTGACTCCACATCATCTCTCACACTCATCACTGAGTCCACATAATCTGTCACACTCATCACCGAGTCCACATCATCTGTCACACTCATCACTGAGTCCACATCATCTGTCACACTCATCACCGAGTCCACATTCCCTATCACACTCATCACCAAGTCCACATCATCTGTCACACTCATCACTGAGTCCACATCATCTGTCATGCTCATCACTGAGTCCACATCATCTCTCACACTCATCACTGAGTCCACATCATCTCTCACACTCATCACCAAGTCCACATTATCTATCACACTCATCACTGAGTCCACATCATGTCACGCTCATCACCGAGTCCACATCCCCTATCACACTCATCACTGAGTCCACATCATCTCTCACACTCATCACTGAGTCCACATCATCTGTCACACTCATCACCGAGTCCACATCATCTGTCACACTCTTCACTGAGTCCACATCATCTGTCACACTCATGATTCAGTCCACATCATCTCTCACACTCATCACTGAGTCCACATCATCTGTCACACTCATCACCGAGTCCACATCATCTGTCACACTCATCACTGAGTCCACATCATCTGTCACAGTCATCACCGAGTCCACATCATCTGTCACACTCATCACCGAGTCCACATCATCTGTCACACTTATCACCGAGTCCACATCATCTGTCACACTCATCACTGACTCCACATCATCTCTCACACTCATCACTGAGTCCACATAATCTGTCACACTCATCACCGAGTCCACATCATCTCTCACACTCATCACTGAGTCCACATCATCTGTCACACTCATCACCGAGTCCACATCATCTGTCACACTCTTCACTGAGTCCACATCATCTGTCACACTCATGATTCAGTCCACATCATCTCTCACACTCATCACTGAGTCCACATCATCTGTCACACTCATCACCGAGTCCACATCATCTGTCACACTCATCACTGAGTCCACATCATCTGTCACAGTCATCACCGAGTCCACATCATCTGTCACACTCATCACCGAGTCCACATCATCTGTCACACTTATCACCGAGTCCACATCATCTGTCACACTCATCACTGACTCCACATCATCTCTCACACTCATCACTGAGTCCACATAATCTGTCACACTCATCACCGAGTCCACATCATCTGTCACACTCATCACTGAGTCCACATCATCTGTCACACTCATCACCGAATCCATATTCCCTATCACACTCATCACCAAGTCGACATCATCTGTCAAACTCATCACTGAGTCCACATCATCTCTCACACTCATCACCGACTCCACATTCCCTATCACACTCATCACCAAGTCCACATCATCTGTCATGCTCACCACTGAGTCCACATCATCTCTCACACTCATCACTGAGTCCACATCATCTCTCACACTCATCACCAAGTCCACATCATCTATCACCTCATCACTGAGTCCACATTCCCTATCACACTCATCACCAAGTCCACATCATCTGTCACACTCATCACTGAGTCCACATCATCTGTCACGCTCATCAATGAGTCCACATCATCTCTCACAATCATCACTGTGTCCACATCATCTGTCACACTCATCACTGAGTCCACATCATCTGTCACACTCATTACCTAGTCCACATCATCTGTCACACTCATGACTGAGTCCACATCATCTGTCACTCTGATCACCGAGTCCACATCATCTGTCACACTCATCACTGAGTCCACATCATCTGTCACACTCATCACCGAGTCCACGTCATCTGTCACAGTCATCACCGAGTCCACATCATCTGTCACGCTCATCACTGAGTCCACATCATCTGTCACACTCATCACTGAGTCCACATCATCTGTCACACTCATCACCGAGTCCACATCATCTGTCACACTCATCACTGACTCCACATCATCTCTCACACTCATCACTGAGTCCACATAATCTGTCACACTCATCACCGAGTCCACATCATCTGTCACACTCATCACTGAGTCCACATCATCTGTCACACTCATCACCGAGTCCACATTCCCTATCACACTCATCACCAAGTCCACATCATCTGTCACACTCATCACTGAGTCCACATCATCTGTCATGCTCATCACTGAGTCCACATCATCTCTCACACTCATCACTGAGTCCACATCATCTCTCACACTCATCACCAAGTCCACATTATCTGTCACACTCATCACTGAGTCCACATCATGTCACGCTCATCACCGAGTCCACATCCCCTATCACACTCATCACTGAGTCCACATCATCTCTCACACTCATCACTGAGTCCACATCATCTGTCACACTCATCACCGAGTCCACATCATCTGTCACACTCTTCACTGAGTCCACATCATCTGTCACACTCATCACTGAGTCCACATCATCTGTCACACTCATCACCGAGTCCAGATCATCTGTCAAACTCATCACTGAGTCCACATCATCTGTCACACTCATGATTCAGTCCACATCATCTCTCACACTCATCACTGAGTCCACATCATCTGTCACACCCATCACCGAGTCCACATGCCCTATCACACTCATCACTGAGTCCACATCATCTCTCCCACTCATGACTGAGTCCACATCATCTGTCACACTCATCACCTAGTCCACATCATCTGTCACACTCATGACTGAGTCCACATCATCTGTCACTCTCATCACCGAGTCCACATCATCTGTCACACTCATCACCGTGCCCACATCATCTATCACACTCTTCACTGAGTCCACATCATGTCACACTCATCACCGAGTCCACATCCCCTATCACACTCATCACTGAGTCCACATCATCTTTCACACTCATCACTGAGTCCACATCATCTGTCACACTCATCACCGAGTCCACATCATCTGTCACACTCATCACTGAGTCCACATCATCTGTCACACTCATCACCTAGTCCATATCATCTGTCACACTAATGACTGAGTCCACATCATCTGTCACTCTGATCACCGAGTCCACATCATCTGTCACACTCATCACTGAGTCCACATCATCTGTCACACTCATCACCGAGTCCACGTCATCTGTCACAGTCATCACCGAGTCCACATCATCTGTCACGCTCATCACTGAGTCCACATCATCTGTCACACTCATCACTGAGTCCACATCATCTGTCACACTCATCACCGAGTCCACATCATCTGTCACACTCATCACTGACTCCACATCATCTCTCACACTCATCACTGAGTCCACATAATCTGTCACACTCATCACCGAGTCCACATCATCTGTCACACTCATCACTGAGTCCACATCATCTGTCATGCTCATCACTGAGTCCACATCATCTCTCACACTCATCACTGAGTCCACATCATCTGTCACACTCATCACCTAGTCCACATCATCTGTCACACTCATGACTGAGTCCACATCATCTGTCACTCTCATCACCGAGTCCACATCATCTGTCACACTCATCACCGTGCCCACATCATCTATCACACTCTTCACTGAGTCCACATCATGTCACACTCATCACCGAGTCCACATCCCCTATCACACTCATCACTGAGTCCACATCATCTTTCACACTCATCACTGAGTCCACATCATCTGTCACACTCATCACCGAGTCCACATCATCTGTCACACTCATCACTGAGTCCACATCATCTGTCACACTCATCACCTAGTCCATATCATCTGTCACACTAATGACTGAGTCCACATCATCTGTCACTCTGATCACCGAGTCCACATCATCTGTCACACTCATCACTGAGTCCACATCATCTGTCACACTCATCACCGAGTCCACGTCATCTGTCACACTCATCACCGAGTCCACATCATCTGTCACGCTCATCACTGAGTCCACATCATCTGTCACACTCATCACTGAGTCCACATCATCTGTCACACTCATCACCGAGTCCACATCATCTGTCACACTCATCACTGACTCCACATCATCTCTCACACTCATCACTGAGTCCACATAATCTGTCACACTCATCACCGAGTCCACATCATCTGTCACACTCATCACTGAGTCCACATCATCTGTCACACTCATCACCGAGTCCACATTCCCTATCACACTCATCACCAAGTCCACATCATCTGTCACACTCATCACTGAGTCCACATCATCTGTCATGCTCATCACTGAGTCCACATCATCTCTCACACTCATCACTGAGTCCACATCATCTCTCACACTCATCACCAAGTCCACATTATCTATCACACTCATCACTGAGTCCACATCATGTCACGCTCATCACCGAGTCCACATCCCCTATCACACTCATCACTGAGTCCACATCATCTCTCACACTCATCACTGAGTCCACATCATAAGTCACACTCATCACCGAGTCCACATCATCTGTCACACTCTTCACTGAGTCCACATCATCTGTCACACTCATGATTCAGTCCACATCATCTCTCACACTCATCACTGAGTCCACATCATCTGTCACACTCATCACCGAGTCCACATCATCTGTCACACTCATCACTGAGTCCACATCATCTGTCACAGTCATCACCGAGTCCACATCATCTGTCACACTCATCACCGAGTCCACGTCATCTGTCACAGTCATCACCGAGTCCACATCATCTGTCACGCTCATCACTGAGTCCACATCATCTGTCACACTTATCACCGAATCCACATCATCTGTCACACTCATGACTGAGTCCACATCATCTGTCACACTCATCACCTAGTCCACATCATCTGTCACACTCATGACTGAGTCCACATCATCTGTCACTCTCATCACCGAGTCCACATCATCTGTCACACTCATCACCGTGCCCACATCATCTATCACACTCTTCACTGAGTCCACATCATGTCACACTCATCACCGAGTCCACATCCCCTATCACACTCATCACTGAGTCCACATCATCTTTCACACTCATCACTGAGTCCACATCATCTGTCACACTCATCACCGAGTCCACATCATCTGTCACACTCATCACTGAGTCCACATCATCTGTCACACTCATCACCTAGTCCATATCATCTGTCACACTAATGACTGAGTCCACATCATCTGTCACTCTGATCACCGAGTCCACATCATCTGTCACACTCATCACTGAGTCCACATCATCTGTCACACTCATCACCGAGTCCACGTCATCTGTCACAGTCATCACCGAGTCCACATCATCTGTCACGCTCATCACTGAGTCCACATCATCTGTCACACTCATCACTGAGTCCACATCATCTGTCACACTCATCACCGAGTCCACATCATCTGTCACACTCATCACTGACTCCACATCATCTCTCACACTCATCACTGAGTCCACATAATCTGTCACACTCATCACCGAGTCCACATCATCTGTCACACTCATCACTGAGTCCACATCATCTGTCATGCTCATCACTGAGTCCACATCATCTCTCACACTCATCACTGAGTCCACATCATCTGTCACACTCATCACCTAGTCCACATCATCTGTCACACTCATGACTGAGTCCACATCATCTGTCACTCTCATCACCGAGTCCACATCATCTGTCACACTCATCACCGTGCCCACATCATCTATCACACTCTTCACTGAGTCCACATCATGTCACACTCATCACCGAGTCCACATCCCCTATCACACTCATCACTGAGTCCACATCATCTTTCACACTCATCACTGAGTCCACATCATCTGTCACACTCATCACCGAGTCCACATCATCTGTCACACTCATCACTGAGTCCACATCATCTGTCACACTCATCACCTAGTCCATATCATCTGTCACACTAATGACTGAGTCCACATCATCTGTCACTCTGATCACCGAGTCCACATCATCTGTCACACTCATCACTGAGTCCACATCATCTGTCACACTCATCACCGAGTCCACGTCATCTGTCACAGTCATCACCGAGTCCACATCATCTGTCACGCTCATCACTGAGTCCACATCATCTGTCACACTCATCACTGAGTCCACATCATCTGTCACACTCATCACCGAGTCCACATCATTTGTCACACTCATCACTGACTCCACATCATCTCTCACACTCATCACTGAGTCCACATAATCTGTCACACTCATCACCGAGTCCACATCATCTGTCACACTCATCACTGAGTCCACATCATCTGTCACACTCATCACCGAGTCCACATTCCCTATCACACTCATCACCAAGTCCACATCATCTGTCACACTCATCACTGAGTCCACATCATCTGTCATGCTCATCACTGAGTCCACATCATCTCTCACACTCATCACTGAGTCCACATCATCTCTCACACTCATCACCAAGTCCACATTATCTATCACACTCATCACTGAGTCCACATCATGTCACGCTCATCACCGAGTCCACATCCCCTATCACACTCATCACTGAGTCCACATCATCTCTCACACTCATCACTGAGTCCACATCATAAGTCACACTCATCACCGAGTCCACATCATCTGTCACACTCTTCACTGAGTCCACATCATCTGTCACACTCATGATTCAGTCCACATCATCTCTCACACTCATCACTGAGTCCACATCATCTGTCACACTCATCACCGAGTCCACATCATCTGTCACACTCATCACTGAGTCCACATCATCTGTCACAGTCATCACCGAGTCCACATCATCTGTCACACTCATCACCGAGTCCACGTCATCTGTCACAGTCATCACCGAGTCCACATCATCTGTCACGCTCATCACTGAGTCCACATCATCTGTCACACTTATCACCGAATCCACATCATCTGTCACACTCATCACCGAGTCCACATCATCTCTCACACTCATCACTGAGTCCACATAATCTGTCACACTCATCACCGAGTCCACATCATCTGTCACACTCATCACTGAGTCCACATCATCTGTCACACTCATCACCGAATCCACATTCCCTATCACACTCATCACCAAGTCCACATCATCTGTCAAACTCATCACTGAGTCCACATCATCTCTCACACTCATCACCGACTCCACATTCCCTATCACACTCATCACCAAGTCCACATCATCTGTCATGCTCACCACTGAGTCCACATCATCTCTCACACTCATCACTGAGTCCACATCATCTCTCACACTCATCACCAAGTCCACATCATCTATCACACTCATCACTGAGTCCACATTCCCTATCACACTCATCACCAAGTCCACATCATCTGTCACACTCATCACTGAGTCCACATCATCTGTCACGCTCATCAATGAGTCCACATCATCTCTCACAATCATCACTGTGTCCACATCATCTGTCACACTCATCACCAAGTCCACATCCCCTATCACACTCATCACCAAGTCCACATCATCTGTCACACTCATCACTGAGTCCACATCATCTGTCACGCTCATCACTGAGTCCACATCATCTCTCACACTCATCACCAAGTCCACATCATCTATCACACTCATCACTGAGTCCACATCATGTCACGCTCATCACCGAGTTCACATCCCCTATCACACTCATCACTGAGTCCACATCATCTCTCACACTCATCACTGAGTCCACATCATCTGTCACACTCATCACCGAGTCCAGATCATCTGTCAAACTCATCACTGAGTCCACATCATCTGTCACACTCATGATTCAGTCCACATCATCTCTCACACTCATCACTGAGTCCACATCATCTGTCACACTCATCACCGAGTCCACATGCCCTATCACACTCATCACTGAGTCCACATCATCTCTCCCACTCATGACTGAGTCCACATCATCTGTCACACTAATCACCAAGTCCACATCATCTGTCGAACTCATGACTGAGTCCACATCATCTGTCACTCTCATCACCGAGTCCACATCATCTGTCACACTCATCACCGTGCCCACATCATCTATCACACTCTTCACTGAGTCCACATCATGTCACACTCATCACCGAGTCCACATCCCCTATCACACTCATCACTGAGTCCACATCATCTTTCACACTCATCACTGAGTCCACATCATCTGTCACACTCATCACCGAGTCCACATCATCTGTCACACTCATCACTGAGTCCACATCATCTGTCACACTCATCACCTAGTCCATATCATCTGTCACACTAATGACTGAGTCCACATCATCTGTCACTCTGATCACCGAGTCCACATCATCTGTCACACTCATCACTGAGTCCACATCATCTGTCACACTCATCACCGAGTCCACGTCATCTGTCACAGTCATCACCGAGTCCACATCATCTGTCACGCTCATCACTGAGTCCACATCATCTGTCACACTCATCACTGAGTCCACATCATCTGTCACACTCATCACCGAGTCCACATCATTTGTCACACTCATCACTGACTCCACATCATCTCTCACACTCATCACTGAGTCCACATAATCTGTCACACTCATCACCGAGTCCACATCATCTGTCACACTCATCACTGAGTCCACATCATCTGTCACACTCATCACCGAGTCCACATTCCCTATCACACTCATCACCAAGTCCACATCATCTGTCACACTCATCACTGAGTCCACATCATCTGTCATGCTCATCACTGAGTCCACATCATCTCTCACACTCATCACTGAGTCCACATCATCTCTCACACTCATCACCAGGTCCACATTATCTATCACACTCATCACTGAGTCCACATCATGTCACGCTCATCACCGAGTCCACATCCCCTATCACACTCATCACTGAGTCCACATCATCTCTCACACTCATCACTGAGTCCACATCATAAGTCACACTCATCACCGAGTCCACATCATCTGTCACACTCTTCACTGAGTCCACATCATCTGTCACACTCATGATTCAGTCCACATCATCTCTCACACTCATCACTGAGTCCACATCATCTGTCACACTCATCACCGAGTCCACATCATCTGTCACACTCATCACTGAGTCCACATCATCTGTCACAGTCATCACCGAGTCCACATCATCTGTCACACTCATCACCGAGTCCACGTCATCTGTCACAGTCATCACCGAGTCCACATCATCTGTCACGCTCATCACTGAGTCCACATCATCTGTCACACTTATCACCGAATCCACATCATCTGTCACACTCATCACTGACTCCACATCATCTCTCACACTCATCACTGAGTCCACATAATCTGTCACACTCATCACCGAGTCCACATCATCTGTCACACTCATCACTGAGTCCACATCATCTGTCACACTCATCACCGAATCCACATTCCCTATCACACTCATCACCAAGTCCACATCATCTGTCAAACTCATCACTGAGTCCACATCATCTCTCACACTCATCACTGACTCCACATTCCCTATCACACTCATCACCAAGTCCACATCATCTGTCATGCTCACCACTGAGTCCACATCATCTCTCACACTCATCACTGAGTCCACATCATCTCTCACACTCATCACCAAGTCCACATCATCTATCACACTCATCACTGAGTCCACATTCCCTATCACACTCATCACCAAGTCCACATCATCTGTCACACTCATCACTGAGTCCACATCATCTGTCACGCTCATCAATGAGTCCACATCATCTCTCACAATCATCACTGTGTCCACATCATCTGTCACACTCATCACCAAGTCCACATCCCCTATCACACTCATCACCAAGTCCACATCATCTGTCACACTCATCACTGAGTCCACATCATCTGTCACGCTCATCACTGAGTCCACATCATCTCTCACACTCATCACCAAGTCCACATCATCTATCACACTCATCACTGAGTCCACATCATGTCACGCTCATCACCGAGTTCACATCCCCTATCACACTCATCACTGAGTCCACATCATCTCTCACACTCATCACTGAGTCCACATCATCTGTCACACTCATCACCGAGTCCAGATCATCTGTCAAACTCATCACTGAGTCCACATCATCTGTCACACTCATGATTCAGTCCACATCATCTCTCACACTCATCACTGAGTCCACATCATCTGTCACACTCATCACCGAGTCCACATGCCCTATCACACTCATCACTGAGTCCACATCATCTCTCCCACTCATGACTGAGTCCACATCATCTGTCACACTAATCACCAAGTCCACATCATCTGTCGAACTCATGACTGAGTCCACATCATCTGTCACTCTCATCACCGAGTCCACATCATCTGTCACACTCATCACCGTGCCCACATCATCTATCACACTCTTCACTGAGTCCACATCATGTCACACTCATCACCGAGTCCACATCCCCTATCACACTCATCACTGAGTCCACATCATCTTTCACACTCATCACTGAGTCCACATCATCTGTCACACTCATCACCGAGTCCACATCATCTGTCACACTCATCACTGAGTCCACATCATCTGTCACACTCATCACCTAGTCCACATCATCTGTCACACTCATGACTGAGTCCACATCATCTGTCACTCTCATCACCGAGTCCACATCATCTGTCACACTCATCACTGAGTCCACATCATCTGTCACACTCATCACCGAGTCCACGTCATCTGTCACAGTCATCACCGAGTCCACATCATCTGTCACGCTCATCACTGAGTCCACATCATCTGTCACACTCATCACTGAGTCCACATCATATGTCACACTCATCACCGAGTCCACATCATCTGTCACACTCATCACTGACTCCACATCATCTCTCACACTCATCACTGAGTCCACATAATCTGTCACACTCATCACCGAGTCCACATCATCTGTCACACTCATCACTGAGTCCACATCATCTGTCACACTCATCACCGAGTCCATATTCCCTATCACACTCATCACCAAGTCCACATCATCTGTTACACTCATCACTGAGTCCACATCATCTGTCATGCTCATCACTGAGTCCACATCATCTCTCACACTCATCACCAAGTCCACATCATCTATCACACTCATCACTGAGTCCACATCATGTCACGCTCATCACCGAGTCCACATCCCCTATCACACTCATCACTGAGTCCACATCATCTCTCACACTCATCACTGAGTCCACATCATCTGTCACACTCATCACCGAGTCCACATCATCTGTCACACTCTTCACTGAGTCCACATCATCTGTCACACTCATGATTCAGTCCACATCATCTCTCACACTCATCACTGAATCCACATCATCTGTCACACTCATCACCGAGTCCACATCATCTGTCACACTCATCACCGAGTCCACATCATATGTCACACTCATCACTGAGTCCACATAATCTGTCACACTCATGATTCAGTCCACATCATCTCTCACACTCATCACTGAGTCCACATAATCTGTCACACTCATCACTGAGTCCACATCATCTGTCACACTCATCACCGAGTCCACATCATCTGTCACACTCATCACCGAGTCCACATCATATGTCACACTCATCACTGAGTCCACATAATCTGTCACACTCATCACTGAGTCCACATCATCTGTCACACTCATCACCGAGTCCACATCATCTGTCACACTCATCACTGAGTCCACATCATCTGTCACAGTCATCACCGAGTCCACATCATCTGTCACACTCATCACCGAGTCCACGTCATCTGTCACAGTCATCACCGAGTCCACATCATCTGTCACGCTCATCACTGAGTCCACATCATCTGTCACACTTATCACCGAATCCACATCATCTGTCACACTCATCACTGACTCCACATCATCTCTCACACTCATCACTGAGTCCACATAATCTGTCACACTCATCACCGAGTCCACATCATCTGTCACACTCATCACTGAGTCCACATCATCTGTCACACTCATCACCGAATCCACATTCCCTATCACACTCATCACCAAGTCCACATCATCTGTCAAACTCATCACTGAGTCCACATCATCTCTCACACTCATCACCGACTCCACATTCCCTATCACACTCATCACCAAGTCCACATCATCTGTCATGCTCACCACTGAGTCCACATCATCTCTCACACTCATCACCAAGTCCACATCATCTATCACACTCATCACTGAGTCCACATTCCCTATCACACTCATCACCAAGTCCACATCATCTGTCACACTCATCACTGAGTCCACATCATCTGTCACGCTCATCAATGAGTCCACATCATCTCTCACAATCATCACTGTGTCCACATCATCTGTCACACTCATCACCAAGTCCACATCCCCTATCACACTCATCACCAAGTCCACATCATCTGTCACACTCATCACTGAGTCCACATCATCTGTCACGCTCATCACTGAGTCCACATCATCTCTCACACTCATCACCAAGTCCACATCATCTATCACACTCATCACTGAGTCCACATCATGTCACGCTCATCACCGAGTTCACATCCCCTATCACACTCATCACTGAGTCCACATCATCTCTCACACTCATCACTGAGTCCACATCATCTGTCACACTCATCACCGAGTCCAGATCATCTGTCAAACTCATCACTGAGTCCACATCATCTGTCACACTCATGATTCAGTCCACATCATCTCTCACACTCATCACTGAGTCCACATCATCTGTCACACTCATCACCGAGTCCACATGCCCTATCACACTCATCACTGAGTCCACATCATCTCTCCCACTCATGACTGAGTCCACATCATCTGTCACACTCATCACTGAGTCCACATCATCTGTCACACTCATCACCGAGTCCACATCATCTGTCACACTCTTCACTGAGTCCACATCATCTGTCACACTCATGATTCAGTCCACATCATCTCTCACACTCATCACTGAATCCACATCATCTGTCACACTCATCACCGAGTCCACATCATCTGTCACACTCATCACCGAGTCCACATCATATGTCACACTCATCACTGAGTCCACATAATCTGTCACACTCATGATTCAGTCCACATCATCTCTCACACTCATCACTGAGTCCACATAATCTGTCACACTCATCACTGAGTCCACATCATCTGTCACACTCATCACCGAGTCCACATCATCTGTCACACTCATCACCGAGTCCACATCATATGTCACACTCATCACTGAGTCCACATAATCTGTCACACTCATCACTGAGTCCACATCATCTGTCACACTCATCACCGAGTCCACATCATCTGTCACACTCATCACTGAGTCCACATCATCTGTCACAGTCATCACCGAGTCCACATCATCTGTCACACTCATCACCGAGTCCACGTCATCTGTCACAGTCATCACCGAGTCCACATCATCTGTCACGCTCATCACTGAGTCCACATCATCTGTCACACTTATCACCGAATCCACATCATCTGTCACACTCATCACTGACTCCACATCATCTCTCACACTCATCACTGAGTCCACATAATCTGTCACACTCATCACCGAGTCCACATCATCTGTCACACTCATCACTGAGTCCACATCATCTGTCACACTCATCACCGAATCCACATTCCCTATCACACTCATCACCAAGTCCACATCATCTGTCAAACTCATCACTGAGTCCACATCATCTCTCACACTCATCACCGACTCCACATTCCCTATCACACTCATCACCAAGTCCACATCATCTGTCATGCTCACCACTGAGTCCACATCATCTCTCACACTCATCACCAAGTCCACATCATCTATCACACTCATCACTGAGTCCACATTCCCTATCACACTCATCACCAAGTCCACATCATCTGTCACACTCATCACTGAGTCCACATCATCTGTCACGCTCATCAATGAGTCCACATCATCTCTCACAATCATCACTGTGTCCACATCATCTGTCACACTCATCACCAAGTCCACATCCCCTATCACACTCATCACCAAGTCCACATCATCTGTCACACTCATCACTGAGTCCACATCATCTGTCACGCTCATCACTGAGTCCACATCATCTCTCACACTCATCACCAAGTCCACATCATCTATCACACTCATCACTGAGTCCACATCATGTCACGCTCATCACCGAGTTCACATCCCCTATCACACTCATCACTGAGTCCACATCATCTCTCACACTCATCACTGAGTCCACATCATCTGTCACACTCATCACCGAGTCCAGATCATCTGTCAAACTCATCACTGAGTCCACATCATCTGTCACACTCATGATTCAGTCCACATCATCTCTCACACTCATCACTGAGTCCACATCATCTGTCACACTCATCACCGAGTCCACATGCCCTATCACACTCATCACTGAGTCCACATCATCTCTCCCACTCATGACTGAGTCCACATCATCTGTCACACTAATCACCAAGTCCACATCATCTGTCGAACTCATGACTGAGTCCACATCATCTGTCACTCTCATCACCGAGTCCACATCATCTGTCACACTCATCACCGTGCCCACATCATCTATCACACTCTTCACTGAGTCCACATCATGTCACACTCATCACCGAGTCCACATCCCCTATCACACTCATCACTGAGTCCACATCATCTTTCACACTCATCACTGAGTCCACATCATCTGTCACACTCATCACCGAGTCCACATCATCTGTCACACTCATCACTGAGTCCACATCATCTGTCACACTCATCACCTAGTCCACATCATCTGTCACACTCATGACTGAGTCCACATCATCTGTCACTCTCATCACCGAGTCCACATCATCTGTCACACTCATCACTGAGTCCACATCATCTGTCACACTCATCACCGAGTCCACGTCATCTGTCACAGTCATCACCGAGTCCACATCATCTGTCACGCTCATCACTGAGTCCACATCATCTGTCACACTCATCACTGAGTCCACATCATATGTCACACTCATCACCGAGTCCACATCATCTGTCACACTCATCACTGACTCCACATCATCTCTCACACTCATCACTGAGTCCACATAATCTGTCACACTCATCACCGAGTCCACATCATCTGTCACACTCATCACTGAGTCCACATCATCTGTCACACTCATCACCGAGTCCATATTCCCTATCACACTCATCACCAAGTCCACATCATCTGTTACACTCATCACTGAGTCCACATCATCTGTCATGCTCATCACTGAGTCCACATCATCTCTCACACTCATCACCAAGTCCACATCATCTATCACACTCATCACTGAGTCCACATCATGTCACGCTCATCACCGAGTCCACATCCCCTATCACACTCATCACTGAGTCCACATCATCTCTCACACTCATCACTGAGTCCACATCATCTGTCACACTCATCACCGAGTCCACATCATCTGTCACACTCTTCACTGAGTCCACATCATCTGTCACACTCATGATTCAGTCCACATCATCTCTCACACTCATCACTGAATCCACATCATCTGTCACACTCATCACCGAGTCCACATCATCTGTCACACTCATCACCGAGTCCACATCATATGTCACACTCATCACTGAGTCCACATAATCTGTCACACTCATGATTCAGTCCACATCATCTCTCACACTCATCACTGAGTCCACATAATCTGTCACACTCATCACTGAGTCCACATCATCTGTCACACTCATCACCGAGTCCACATCATCTGTCACACTCATCACCGAGTCCACATCATATGTCACACTCATCACCGAGTCCACATCATCTGTCACGCTCATCACTGAGTCCACATCATCTGTCACACTCATCACTGAGTCCACATCATCTGTCACACTCATCACCGAGTCCACATCATCTGTCACACTCATCACTGACTCCACATCATCTCTCACACTCATCACTGAGTCCACATAATCTGTCACACTCATCACCGAGTCCACATCATCTGTCACACTCATCACTGAGTCCACATCATCTGTCATGCTCATCACTGAGTCCACATCATCTCTCACACTCATCACTGAGTCCACATCATCTGTCACACTCATCACCTAGTCCACATCATCTGTCACACTCATGACTGAGTCCACATCATCTGTCACTCTCATCACCGAGTCCACATCATCTGTCACACTCATCACCGTGCCCACATCATCTATCACACTCTTCACTGAGTCCACATCATGTCACACTCATCACCGAGTCCACATCCCCTATCACACTCATCACTGAGTCCACATCATCTTTCACACTCATCACTGAGTCCACATCATCTGTCACACTCATCACCGAGTCCACATATTCTGTCACACTCATCACTGAGTCCACATCATCTGTCACACTCATCACCTAGTCCATATCATCTGTCACACTAATGACTGAGTCCACATCATCTGTCACTCTGATCACCGAGTCCACATCATCTGTCACACTCATCACTGAGTCCACATCATCTGTCACACTCATCACCGAGTCCACGTCATCTGTCACAGTCATCACCGAGTCCACATCATCTGTCACGCTCATCACTGAGTCCACATCATCTGTCACACTCATCACTGAGTCCACATCATCTGTCACACTCATCACCGAGTCCACATCATTTGTCACACTCATCACTGACTCCACATCATCTCTCACACTCATCACTGAGTCCACATAATCTGTCACACTCATCACCGAGTCCACATCATCTGTCACACTCATCACTGAGTCCACATCATCTGTCACACTCATCACCGAGTCCACATTCCCTATCACACTCATCACCAAGTCCACATCATCTGTCACACTCATCACTGAGTCCACATCATCTGTCATGCTCATCACTGAGTCCACATCATCTCTCACACTCATCACTGAGTCCACATCATCTCTCACACTCATCACCAAGTCCACATTATCTATCACACTCATCACTGAGTCCACATCATGTCACGCTCATCACCGAGTCCACATCCCCTATCACACTCATCACTGAGTCCACATCATCTCTCACACTCATCACTGAGTCCACATCATAAGTCACACTCATCACCGAGTCCACATCATCTGTCACACTCTTCACTGAGTCCACATCATCTGTCACACTCATGATTCAGTCCACATCATCTCTCACACTCATCACTGAGTCCACATCATCTGTCACACTCATCACCGAGTCCACATCATCTGTCACACTCATCACTGAGTCCACATCATCTGTCACAGTCATCACCGAGTCCACATCATCTGTCACACTCATCACCGAGTCCACGTCATCTGTCACAGTCATCACCGAGTCCACATCATCTGTCACGCTCATCACTGAGTCCACATCATCTGTCACACTTATCACCGAATCCACATCATCTGTCACACTCATCACTGACTCCACATCATCTCTCACACTCATCACTGAGTCCACATAATCTGTCACACTCATCACCGAGTCCACATCATCTGTCACACTCATCACTGAGTCCACATCATCTGTCACACTCATCACCGAATCCACATTCCCTATCACACTCATCACCAAGTCCACATCATCTGTCAAACTCATCACTGAGTCCACATCATCTCTCACACTCATCACCGACTCCACATTCCCTATCACACTCATCACCAAGTCCACATCATCTGTCATGCTCACCACTGAGTCCACATCATCTCTCACACTCATCACTGAGTCCACATCATCTCTCACACTCATCACCAAGTCCACATCATCTATCACACTCATCACTGAGTCCACATTCCCTATCACACTCATCACCAAGTCCACATCATCTGTCACACTCATCACTGAGTCCACATCATCTGTCACGCTCATCAATGAGTCCACATCATCTCTCACAATCATCACTGTGTCCACATCATCTGTCACACTCATCACCAAGTCCACATCCCCTATCACACTCATCACCAAGTCCACATCATCTGTCACACTCATCACTGAGTCCACATCATCTGTCACGCTCATCACTGAGTCCACATCATCTCTCACACTCATCACCAAGTCCACATCATCTATCACACTCATCACTGAGTCCACATCATGTCACGCTCATCACCGAGTTCACATCCCCTATCACACTCATCACTGAGTCCACATCATCTCTCACACTCATCACTGAGTCCACATCATCTGTCACACTCATCACCGAGTCCAGATCATCTGTCAAACTCATCACTGAGTCCACATCATCTGTCACACTCATGATTCAGTCCACATCATCTCTCACACTCATCACTGAGTCCACATCATCTGTCACACTCATCACCGAGTCCACATGCCCTATCACACTCATCACTGAGTCCACATCATCTCTCCCACTCATGACTGAGTCCACATCATCTGTCACACTAATCACCAAGTCCACATCATCTGTCGAACTCATGACTGAGTCCACATCATCTGTCACTCTCATCACCGAGTCCACATCATCTGTCACACTCATCACCGTGCCCACATCATCTATCACACTCTTCACTGAGTCCACATCATGTCACACTCATCACCGAGTCCACATCCCCTATCACACTCATCACTGAGTCCACATCATCTTTCACACTCATCACTGAGTCCACATCATCTGTCACACTCATCACCGAGTCCACATCATCTGTCACACTCATCACTGAGTCCACATCATCTGTCACACTCATCACCTAGTCCACATCATCTGTCACACTCATGACTGAGTCCACATCATCTGTCACTCTCATCACCGAGTCCACATCATCTGTCACACTCATCACTGAGTCCACATCATCTGTCACACTCATCACCGAGTCCACGTCATCTGTCACAGTCATCACCGAGTCCACATCATCTGTCACGCTCATCACTGAGTCCACATCATCTGTCACACTCATCACTGAGTCCACATCATATGTCACACTCATCACCGAGTCCACATCATCTGTCACACTCATCACTGACTCCACATCATCTCTCACACTCATCACTGAGTCCACATAATCTGTCACACTCATCACCGAGTCCACATCATCTGTCACACTCATCACTGAGTCCACATCATCTGTCACACTCATCACCGAGTCCATATTCCCTATCACACTCATCACCAAGTCCACATCATCTGTTACACTCATCACTGAGTCCACATCATCTGTCATGCTCATCACTGAGTCCACATCATCTCTCACACTCATCACCAAGTCCACATCATCTATCACACTCATCACTGAGTCCACATCATGTCACGCTCATCACCGAGTCCACATCCCCTATCACACTCATCACTGAGTCCACATCATCTCTCACACTCATCACTGAGTCCACATCATCTGTCACACTCATCACCGAGTCCACATCATCTGTCACACTCTTCACTGAGTCCACATCATCTGTCACACTCATGATTCAGTCCACATCATCTCTCACACTCATCACTGAATCCACATCATCTGTCACACTCATCACCGAGTCCACATCATCTGTCACACTCATCACCGAGTCCACATCATATGTCACACTCATCACTGAGTCCACATAATCTGTCACACTCATGATTCAGTCCACATCATCTCTCACACTCATCACTGAGTCCACATAATCTGTCACACTCATCACTGAGTCCACATCATCTGTCACACTCATCACCGAGTCCACATCATCTGTCACACTCATCACCGAGTCCACATCATATGTCACACTCATCACTGAGTCCACATAATCTGTCACACTCATCACTGAGTCCACATCATCTGTCACACTCATCACCGAGTCCACATCATCTGTCACACTCATCACTGAGTCCACATCATCTGTCACAGTCATCACCGAGTCCACATCATCTGTCACACTCATCACCGAGTCCACGTCATCTGTCACAGTCATCACCGAGTCCACATCATCTGTCACGCTCATCACTGAGTCCACATCATCTGTCACACTTATCACCGAATCCACATCATCTGTCACACTCATCACTGACTCCACATCATCTCTCACACTCATCACTGAGTCCACATAATCTGTCACACTCATCACCGAGTCCACATCATCTGTCACACTCATCACTGAGTCCACATCATCTGTCACACTCATCACCGAATCCACATTCCCTATCACACTCATCACCAAGTCCACATCATCTGTCAAACTCATCACTGAGTCCACATCATCTCTCACACTCATCACCGACTCCACATTCCCTATCACACTCATCACCAAGTCCACATCATCTGTCATGCTCACCACTGAGTCCACATCATCTCTCACACTCATCACTGAGTCCACATCATCTCTCACACTCATCACCAAGTCCACATCATCTATCACACTCATCACTGAGTCCACATTCCCTATCACACTCATCACCAAGTCCACATCATCTGTCACACTCATCACTGAGTCCACATCATCTGTCACGCTCATCAATGAGTCCACATCATCTCTCACAATCATCACTGTGTCCACATCATCTGTCACACTCATCACCAAGTCCACATCCCCTATCACACTCATCACCAAGTCCACATCATCTGTCACACTCATCACTGAGTCCACATCATCTGTCACGCTCATCACTGAGTCCACATCATCTCTCACACTCATCACCAAGTCCACATCATCTATCACACTCATCACTGAGTCCACATCATGTCACGCTCATCACCGAGTTCACATCCCCTATCACACTCATCACTGAGTCCACATCATCTCTCACACTCATCACTGAGTCCACATCATCTGTCACACTCATCACCGAGTCCAGATCATCTGTCAAACTCATCACTGAGTCCACATCATCTGTCACACTCATGATTCAGTCCACATCATCTCTCACACTCATCACTGAGTCCACATCATCTGTCACACTCATCACCGAGTCCACATGCCCTATCACACTCATCACTGAGTCCACATCATCTCTCCCACTCATGACTGAGTCCACATCATCTGTCACACTAATCACCAAGTCCACATCATCTGTCGAACTCATGACTGAGTCCACATCATCTGTCACTCTCATCACCGAGTCCACATCATCTGTCACACTCATCACCGTGCCCACATCATCTATCACACTCTTCACTGAGTCCACATCATGTCACACTCATCACCGAGTCCACATCCCCTATCACACTCATCACTGAGTCCACATCATCTTTCACACTCATCACTGAGTCCACATCATCTGTCACACTCATCACCGAGTCCACATCATCTGTCACACTCATCACTGAGTCCACATCATCTGTCACACTCATCACCTAGTCCACATCATCTGTCACACTCATGACTGAGTCCACATCATCTGTCACTCTCATCACCGAGTCCACATCATCTGTCACACTCATCACTGAGTCCACATCATCTGTCACACTCATCACCGAGTCCACGTCATCTGTCACAGTCATCACCGAGTCCACATCATCTGTCACGCTCATCACTGAGTCCACATCATCTGTCACACTCATCACTGAGTCCACATCATATGTCACACTCATCACCGAGTCCACATCATCTGTCACACTCATCACTGACTCCACATCATCTCTCACACTCATCACTGAGTCCACATAATCTGTCACACTCATCACCGAGTCCACATCATCTGTCACACTCATCACTGAGTCCACATCATCTGTCACACTCATCACCGAGTCCATATTCCCTATCACACTCATCACCAAGTCCACATCATCTGTTACACTCATCACTGAGTCCACATCATCTGTCATGCTCATCACTGAGTCCACATCATCTCTCACACTCATCACCAAGTCCACATCATCTATCACACTCATCACTGAGTCCACATCATGTCACGCTCATCACCGAGTCCACATCCCCTATCACACTCATCACTGAGTCCACATCATCTCTCACACTCATCACTGAGTCCACATCATCTGTCACACTCATCACCGAGTCCACATCATCTGTCACACTCTTCACTGAGTCCACATCATCTGTCACACTCATGATTCAGTCCACATCATCTCTCACACTCATCACTGAATCCACATCATCTGTCACACTCATCACCGAGTCCACATCATCTGTCACACTCATCACCGAGTCCACATCATATGTCACACTCATCACTGAGTCCACATAATCTGTCACACTCATGATTCAGTCCACATCATCTCTCACACTCATCACTGAGTCCACATAATCTGTCACACTCATCACTGAGTCCACATCATCTGTCACACTCATCACCGAGTCCACATCATCTGTCAAACTCATCATCGAGTCCACATCATATGTCACACTCATCACTGAGTCCACATAATCTGTCACACTCATCACTGAGTCCACATCATCTGTCACACTAATCACCAAGTCCACATCATCTGTCGAACTCATGACTGAGTCCACATCATCTGTCACTCTCATCACCGAGTCCACATCATCTGTCACACTCATCACCGTGCCCACATCATCTATCACACTCTTCACTGAGTCCACATCATGTCACACTCATCACCGAGTCCACATCCCCTATCACACTCATCACTGAGTCCACATCATCTTTCACACTCATCACTGAGTCCACATCATCTGTCACACTCATCACCGAGTCCACATCATCTGTCACACTCATCACTGAGTCCACATCATCTGTCACACTCATCACCTAGTCCACATCATCTGTCACACTCATGACTGAGTCCACATCATCTGTCACTCTCATCACCGAGTCCACATCATCTGTCACACTCATCACTGAGTCCACATCATCTGTCACACTCATCACCGAGTCCACGTCATCTGTCACAGTCATCACCGAGTCCACATCATCTGTCACGCTCATCACTGAGTCCACATCATCTGTCACACTCATCACTGAGTCCACATCATATGTCACACTCATCACCGAGTCCACATCATCTGTCACACTCATCACTGACTCCACATCATCTCTCACACTCATCACTGAGTCCACATAATCTGTCACACTCATCACCGAGTCCACATCATCTGTCACACTCATCACTGAGTCCACATCATCTGTCACACTCATCACCGAGTCCATATTCCCTATCACACTCATCACCAAGTCCACATCATCTGTTACACTCATCACTGAGTCCACATCATCTGTCATGCTCATCACTGAGTCCACATCATCTCTCACACTCATCACCAAGTCCACATCATCTATCACACTCATCACTGAGTCCACATCATGTCACGCTCATCACCGAGTCCACATCCCCTATCACACTCATCACTGAGTCCACATCATCTCTCACACTCATCACTGAGTCCACATCATCTGTCACACTCATCACCGAGTCCACATCATCTGTCACACTCTTCACTGAGTCCACATCATCTGTCACACTCATGATTCAGTCCACATCATCTCTCACACTCATCACTGAATCCACATCATCTGTCACACTCATCACCGAGTCCACATCATCTGTCACACTCATCACCGAGTCCACATCATATGTCACACTCATCACTGAGTCCACATAATCTGTCACACTCATGATTCAGTCCACATCATCTCTCACACTCATCACTGAGTCCACATAATCTGTCACACTCATCACTGAGTCCACATCATCTGTCACACTCATCACCGAGTCCACATCATCTGTCACACTCATCACCGAGTCCACATCATATGTCACACTCATCACTGAGTCCACATAATCTGTCACACTCATCACTGAGTCCACATCATCTGTCACACTCATCACCGAGTCCACATCATCTGTCACACTCATCACTGAGTCCACATCATCTGTCACAGTCATCACCGAGTCCACATCATCTGTCACACTCATCACCGAGTCCACGTCATCTGTCACAGTCATCACCGAGTCCACATCATCTGTCACGCTCATCACTGAGTCCACATCATCTGTCACACTTATCACCGAATCCACATCATCTGTCACACTCATCACTGACTCCACATCATCTCTCACACTCATCACTGAGTCCACATAATCTGTCACACTCATCACCGAGTCCACATCATCTGTCACACTCATCACTGAGTCCACATCATCTGTCACACTCATCACCGAATCCACATTCCCTATCACACTCATCACCAAGTCCACATCATCTGTCAAACTCATCACTGAGTCCACATCATCTCTCACACTCATCACCGACTCCACATTCCCTATCACACTCATCACCAAGTCCACATCATCTGTCATGCTCACCACTGAGTCCACATCATCTCTCACACTCATCACTGAGTCCACATCATCTCTCACACTCATCACCAAGTCCACATCATCTATCACACTCATCACTGAGTCCACATTCCCTATCACACTCATCACCAAGTCCACATCATCTGTCACACTCATCACTGAGTCCACATCATCTGTCACGCTCATCAATGAGTCCACATCATCTCTCACAATCATCACTGTGTCCACATCATCTGTCACACTCATCACCAAGTCCACATCCCCTATCACACTCATCACCAAGTCCACATCATCTGTCACACTCATCACTGAGTCCACATCATCTGTCACGCTCATCACTGAGTCCACATCATCTCTCACACTCATCACCAAGTCCACATCATCTATCACACTCATCACTGAGTCCACATCATGTCACGCTCATCACCGAGTTCACATCCCCTATCACACTCATCACTGAGTCCACATCATCTCTCACACTCATCACTGAGTCCACATCATCTGTCACACTCATCACCGAGTCCAGATCATCTGTCAAACTCATCACTGAGTCCACATCATCTGTCACACTCATGATTCAGTCCACATCATCTCTCACACTCATCACTGAGTCCACATCATCTGTCACACTCATCACCGAGTCCACATGCCCTATCACACTCATCACTGAGTCCACATCATCTCTCCCACTCATGACTGAGTCCACATCATCTGTCACACTAATCACCAAGTCCACATCATCTGTCGAACTCATGACTGAGTCCACATCATCTGTCACTCTCATCACCGAGTCCACATCATCTGTCACACTCATCACCGTGCCCACATCATCTATCACACTCTTCACTGAGTCCACATCATGTCACACTCATCACCGAGTCCACATCCCCTATCACACTCATCACTGAGTCCACATCATCTTTCACACTCATCACTGAGTCCACATCATCTGTCACACTCATCACCGAGTCCACATCATCTGTCACACTCATCACTGAGTCCACATCATCTGTCACACTCATCACCTAGTCCACATCATCTGTCACACTCATGACTGAGTCCACATCATCTGTCACTCTCATCACCGAGTCCACATCATCTGTCACACTCATCACTGAGTCCACATCATCTGTCACACTCATCACCGAGTCCACGTCATCTGTCACAGTCATCACCGAGTCCACATCATCTGTCACGCTCATCACTGAGTCCACATCATCTGTCACACTCATCACTGAGTCCACATCATATGTCACACTCATCACCGAGTCCACATCATCTGTCACACTCATCACTGACTCCACATCATCTCTCACACTCATCACTGAGTCCACATAATCTGTCACACTCATCACCGAGTCCACATCATCTGTCACACTCATCACTGAGTCCACATCATCTGTCACACTCATCACCGAGTCCATATTCCCTATCACACTCATCACCAAGTCCACATCATCTGTTACACTCATCACTGAGTCCACATCATCTGTCATGCTCATCACTGAGTCCACATCATCTCTCACACTCATCACCAAGTCCACATCATCTATCACACTCATCACTGAGTCCACATCATGTCACGCTCATCACCGAGTCCACATCCCCTATCACACTCATCACTGAGTCCACATCATCTCTCACACTCATCACTGAGTCCACATCATCTGTCACACTCATCACCGAGTCCACATCATCTGTCACACTCTTCACTGAGTCCACATCATCTGTCACACTCATGATTCAGTCCACATCATCTCTCACACTCATCACTGAATCCACATCATCTGTCACACTCATCACCGAGTCCACATCATCTGTCACACTCATCACCGAGTCCACATCATATGTCACACTCATCACTGAGTCCACATAATCTGTCACACTCATGATTCAGTCCACATCATCTCTCACACTCATCACTGAGTCCACATAATCTGTCACACTCATCACTGAGTCCACATCATCTGTCACACTCATCACCGAGTCCACATCATCTGTCAAACTCATCATCGAGTCCACATCATATGTCACACTCATCACTGAGTCCACATAATCTGTCACACTCATCACTGAGTCCACATCATCTGTCACACTCATCACCGAGTCCACATCATCTGTCACACTCATCACTGAGTCCACATCATCTGTCACAGTCATCACCGAGTCCACATCATCTGTCACACTCATCACCGAGTCCACGTCATCTGTCACAGTCATCACCGAGTCCACATCATCTGTCACGCTCATCACTGAGTCCACATCATCTGTCACACTTATCACCGAATCCACATCATCTGTCACACTCATCACTGACTCCACATCATCTCTCACACTCATCACTGAGTCCACATAATCTGTCACACTCATCACCGAGTCCACATCATCTGTCACACTCATCACTGAGTCCACATCATCTGTCACACTCATCACCGAATCCATATTCCCTATCACACTCATCACCAAGTCGACATCATCTGTCAAACTCATCACTGAGTCCACATCATCTCTCACACTCATCACCGACTCCACATTCCCTATCACACTCATCACCAAGTCCACATCATCTGTCATGCTCACCACTGAGTCCACATCATCTCTCACACTCATCACTGAGTCCACATCATCTCTCACACTCATCACCAAGTCCACATCATCTATCACACTCATCACTGAGTCCACATTCCCTATCACACTCATCACCAAGTCCACATCATCTGTCACACTCATCACTGAGTCCACATCATCTGTCACGCTCATCAATGAGTCCACATCATCTCTCACAATCATCACTGTGTCCACATCATCTGTCACACTCATCACCAAGTCCACATCCCCTATCACACTCATCACCAAGTCCACATCATCTGTCACACTCATCACTGAGTCCACATCATCTGTCACGCTCATCACTGAGTCCACATCATCTCTCACACTCATCACCAAGTCCACATCATCTATCACACTCATCACTGAGTCCACATCATGTCACGCTCATCACCGAGTTCACATCCCCTATCACACTCATCACCGAGTCCACATCATCTGTCACACTCATCACTGAGTCCACATCATCTGTCACACTCATCACCTAGTCCATATCATCTGTCACACTAATGACTAAGTCCACATCATCTGTCACTCTGATCACCGAGTCCACATCATCTGTCACACTCATCACTGAGTCCACATCATCTGTCACACTCATCACCGAGTCCACGTCATCTGTCACAGTCATCACCGAGTCCACATCATCTGTCACGCTCATCACTGAGTCCACATCATCTGTCACACTCATCACTGAGTCCACATCATCTGTCACACTCATCACCGAGTCCACATCATCTGTCACACTCATCACTGACTCCACATCATCTCTCACACTCATCACTGAGTCCACATAATCTGTCACACTCATCACCGAGTCCACATCATCTGTCACACTCATCACTGAGTCCACATCATCTGTCACACTCATCACCGAGTCCACATTCCCTATCACACTCATCACCAAGTCCACATCATCTGTCACACTCATCACTGAGTCCACATCATCTGTCATGCTCATCACTGAGTCCACATCATCTCTCACACTCATCACTGAGTCCACATCATCTCTCACACTCATCACCAAGTCCACATTATCTATCACACTCATCACTGAGTCCACATCATGTCACGCTCATCACCGAGTCCACATCCCCTATCACACTCATCACTGAGTCCACATCATCTCTCACACTCATCACTGAGTCCACATCATCTGTCACACTCATCACCGAGTCCACATCATCTGTCACACTCTTCACTGAGTCCACATCATCTGTCACACTCATGATTCAGTCCACATCATCTCTCACACTCATCACTGAGTCCACATCATCTGTCACACTCATCACCGAGTCCACATCATCTGTCACACTCATCACTGAGTCCACATCATCTGTCACAGTCATCACCGAGTCCACATCATCTGTCACACTCATCACCGAGTCCACGTCATCTGTCACAGTCATCACCGAGTCCACATCATCTGTCACGCTCATCACTGAGTCCACATCATCTGTCACACTTATCACCGAATCCACATCATCTGTCACACTCATCACTGACTCCACATCATCTCTCACACTCATCACTGAGTCCACATAATCTGTCACACTCATCACCGAGTCCACATCATCTGTCACACTCATCACTGAGTCCACATCATCTGTCACACTCATCACCGAATCCATATTCCCTATCACACTCATCACCAAGTCGACATCATCTGTCAAACTCATCACTGAGTCCACATCATCTCTCACACTCATCACCGACTCCACATTCCCTATCACACTCATCACCAAGTCCACATCATCTGTCATGCTCACCACTGAGTCCACATCATCTCTCACACTCATCACTGAGTCCACATCATCTCTCACACTCATCACCAAGTCCACATCATCTGTCACACTCATCACTGAGTCCACATCATCTGTCACGCTCATCAATGAGTCCACATCATCTCTCACAATCATCACTGTGTCCACATCATCTGTCACACTCATCACCAAGTCCACATCCCCTATCACACTCATCACCAAGTCCACATCATCTGTCACACTCATCACTGAGTCCACATCATCTGTCACGCTCATCACTGAGTCCACATCATCTCTCACACTCATCACCAAGTCCACATCATCTATCACACTCATCACTGAGTCCACATCATGTCACGCTCATCACCGAGTTCACATCCCCTATCACACTCATCACTGAGTCCACATCATCTCTCACACTCATGACTGAGTCCACATCATCTGTCACACTCATCACCTAGTCCACATCATCTGTCGAACTCATGACTGAGTCCACATCATCTGTCACTCTCATCACCGAGTCCACATCATCTGTCACACTCATCACTGAGTCCACATCATCTGTCACACTCATGATTCAGTCCACATCATCTCTCACACTCATCACTGAGTCCACATCATCTGTCACACTCATGATTCAGTCCACATCATCTCTCACACTCATCACTGAGTCCACATCATCTGTCACACTCATCACCGAGTCCACATGCCCTATCACACTCATCACTGAGTCCACATCATCTCTCCCACTCATGACTGAGTCCACATCATCTGTCACACTCATCACCTAGTCCACATCATCTGTCGAACTCATGACTGAGTCCACATCATCTGTCACTCTCATCACCGAGTCCACATCATCTGTCACACTCATCACCGTGCCCACATCATCTATCACACTCTTCACTGAGTCCACATCATGTCACACTCATCACCGAGTCCACATCCCCTATCACACTCATCACTGAGTCCACATCATCTTTCACACTCATCACTGAGTCCACATCATCTGTCACACTCATCACCGAGTCCACATCATCTGTCACACTCATCACTGAGTCCACATCATCTGTCACACTCATCACCTAGTCCACATCATCTGTCACACTCATGACTGAGTCCACATCATCTGTCACTCTCATCACCGAGTCCACATCATCTGTCACACTCATCACTGAGTCCACATCATCTGTCACACTCATCACCGAGTCCACGTCATCTGTCACAGTCATCACCGAGTCCACATCATCTGTCACGCTCATCACTGAGTCCACATCATCTGTCACACTCATCACTGAGTCCACATCATATGTCACACTCATCACCGAGTCCACATCATCTGTCACACTCATCACTGACTCCACATCATCTCTCACACTCATCACTGAGTCCACATAATCTGTCACACTCATCACCGAGTCCACATCATCTGTCACACTCATCACTGAGTCCACATCATCTGTCACACTCATCACCGAGTCCATATTCCCTATCACACTCATCACCAAGTCCACATCATCTGCTACACTCATCACTGAGTCCACATCATCTGTCATGCTCATCACTGAGTCCACATCATCTCTCACACTCATCACCAAGTCCACATCATCTATCACACTCATCACTGAGTCCACATCATGTCACGCTCATCACCGAGTCCACATCCCCTATCACACTCATCACTGAGTCCACATCATCTCTCACACTCATCACTGAGTCCACATCATCTGTCACACTCATCACCGAGTCCACATCATCTGTCACACTCTTCACTGAGTCCACATCATCTGTCACACTCATGATTCAGTCCACATCATCTCTCACACTCATCACTGAATCCACATCATCTGTCACACTCATCACCGAGTCCACATCATCTGTCACACTCATCACCGAGTCCACATCATATGTCACACTCATCACTGAGTCCACATAATCTGTCACACTCATGATTCAGTCCACATCATCTCTCACACTCATCACTGAGTCCACATAATCTGTCACACTCATCACTGAGTCCACATCATCTGTCACACTCATCACCGAGTCCACATCATCTGTCACACTCATCACCGAGTCCACATCATATGTCACACTCATCACTGAGTCCACATAATCTGTCACACTCATCACTGAGTCCACATCATCTGTCACACTCATCACCGAGTCCACATCATCTGTCACACTCATCACTGAGTCCACATCATCTGTCACAGTCATCACCGAGTCCACATCATCTGTCACACTCATCACCGAGTCCACGTCATCTGTCACAGTCATCACCGAGTCCACATCATCTGTCACGCTCATCACTGAGTCCACATCATCTGTCACACTTATCACCGAATCCACATCATCTGTCACACTCATCACTGACTCCACATCATCTCTCACACTCATCACTGAGTCCACATAATCTGTCACACTCATCACCGAGTCCACATCATCTGTCACACTCATCACTGAGTCCACATCATCTGTCACACTCATCACCGAATCCATATTCCCTATCACACTCATCACCAAGTCGACATCATCTGTCAAACTCATCACTGAGTCCACATCATCTCTCACACTCATCACCGACTCCACATTCCCTATCACACTCATCACCAAGTCCACATCATCTGTCATGCTCACCACTGAGTCCACATCATCTCTCACACTCATCACTGAGTCCACATCATCTCTCACACTCATCACCAAGTCCACATCATCTATCACACTCATCACTGAGTCCACATTCCCTATCACACTCATCACCAAGTCCACATCATCTGTCACACTCATCACTGAGTCCACATCATCTGTCACGCTCATCAATGAGTCCACATCATCTCTCACAATCATCACTGTGTCCACATCATCTGTCACACTCATCACCAAGTCCACATCCCCTATCACACTCATCACCAAGTCCACATCATCTGTCACACTCATCACTGAGTCCACATCATCTGTCACGCTCATCACTGAGTCCACATCATCTCTCACACTCATCACCAAGTCCACATCATCTATCACACTCATCACTGAGTCCACATCATGTCACGCTCATCACCGAGTTCACATCCCCTATCACACTCATCACTGAGTCCACATCATCTCTCACACTCATCACTGAGTCCACATCATCTGTCACACTCATCACCGAGTCCAGATCATCTGTCAAACTCATCACTGAGTCCACATCATCTGTCACACTCATGATTCAGTCCACATCATCTCTCACACTCATCACTGAGTCCACATCATCTGTCACACTCATCACCGAGTCCACATGCCCTATCACACTCATCACTGAGTCCACATCATCTCTCCCACTCATGACTGAGTCCACATCATCTGTCACACTCATCACCTAGTCCACATCATCTGTCGAACTCATGACTGAGTCCACATCATCTGTCACTCTCATCACCGAGTCCACATCATCTGTCACACTCATCACCGTGCCCACATCATCTATCACACTCTTCACTGAGTCCACATCATGTCACACTCATCACCGAGTCCACATCCCCTATCACACTCATCACTGAGTCCACATCATCTTTCACACTCATCACTGAGTCCACATCATCTGTCACACTCATCACCGAGTCCACATCATCTGTCACACTCATCACTGAGTCCACATCATCTGTCACACTCATCACCTAGTCCACATCATCTGTCACACTCATGACTGAGTCCACATCATCTGTCACTCTCATCACCGAGTCCACATCATCTGTCACACTCATCACTGAGTCCACATCATCTGTCACACTCATCACCGAGTCCACGTCATCTGTCACAGTCATCACCGAGTCCACATCATCTGTCACGCTCATCACTGAGTCCACATCATCTGTCACACTCATCACTGAGTCCACATCATATGTCACACTCATCACCGAGTCCACATCATCTGTCACACTCATCACTGACTCCACATCATCTCTCACACTCATCACTGAGTCCACATAATCTGTCACACTCATCACCGAGTCCACATCATCTGTCACACTCATCACTGAGTCCACATCATCTGTCACACTCATCACCGAGTCCATATTCCCTATCACACTCATCACCAAGTCCACATCATCTGTTACACTCATCACTGAGTCCACATCATCTGTCATGCTCATCACTGAGTCCACATCATCTCTCACACTCATCACCAAGTCCACATCATCTATCACACTCATCACTGAGTCCACATCATGTCACGCTCATCACCGAGTCCACATCCCCTATCACACTCATCACTGAGTCCACATCATCTCTCACACTCATCACTGAGTCCACATCATCTGTCACACTCATCACCGAGTCCACATCATCTGTCACACTCTTCACTGAGTCCACATCATCTGTCACACTCATGATTCAGTCCACATCATCTCTCACACTCATCACTGAATCCACATCATCTGTCACACTCATCACCGAGTCCACATCATCTGTCACACTCATCACCGAGTCCACATCATATGTCACACTCATCACTGAGTCCACATAATCTGTCACACTCATGATTCAGTCCACATCATCTCTCACACTCATCACTGAGTCCACATAATCTGTCACACTCATCACTGAGTCCACATCATCTGTCACACTCATCACCGAGTCCACATCATCTGTCACACTCATCACCGAGTCCACATCATATGTCACACTCATCACTGAGTCCACATAATCTGTCACACTCATCACTGAGTCCACATCATCTGTCACACTCATCACCGAGTCCACATCATCTGTCACACTCATCACTGAGTCCACATCATCTGTCACACTCATCACCTAGTCCACATCATCTGTCACACTCATGACTGAGTCCACATCATCTGTCACTCTCATCACCGAGTCCACATCATCTGTCACACTCATCACTGAGTCCACATCATCTGTCACACTCATCACCGAGTCCACGTCATCTGTCACAGTCATCACCGAGTCCACATCATCTGTCACGCTCATCACTGAGTCCACATCATCTGTCACACTCATCACTGAGTCCACATCATATGTCACACTCATCACCGAGTCCACATCATCTGTCACACTCATCACTGACTCCACATCATCTCTCACACTCATCACTGAGTCCACATAATCTGTCACACTCATCACCGAGTCCACATCATCTGTCACACTCATCACTGAGTCCACATCATCTGTCACACTCATCACCGAGTCCACATTCCCTATCACACTCATCACCAAGTCCACATCATCTGTCACACTCATCACTGAGTCCACATCATCTGTCATGCTCATCACTGAGTCCACATCATCTCTCACACTCATCACCAAGTCCACATCATCTATCACACTCATCACTGAGTCCACATCATGTCACGCTCATCACCGAGTCCACATCCCCTATCACACTCATCACTGAGTCCACATCATCTCTCACACTCATCACTGAGTCCACATCATCTGTCACACTCATCACCGAGTCCACATCATCTGTCACACTCTTCACTGAGTCCACATCATCTGTCACACTCATGATTCAGTCCACATCATCTCTCACACTCATCACTGAATCCACATCATCTGTCACACTCATCACCGAGTCCACATCATCTGTCACACTCATCACCGAGTCCACATCATATGTCACACTCATCACTGAGTCCACATCATCTGTCACGCTCATCACTGAGTCCACATCATCTGTCACACTCATCACCGAGTCCACATGCCCTATCACACTCATCACTGAGTCCACATCATCTCTCCCACTCATGACTGAGTCCACATCATCTGTCACACTCATCACCGAGTCCACATCATCTGTCACACTCCTGACTGAGTCCACATCATCTGTCACTCTCATCACCGAGTCCACATCATCTGTCACACTCATCACCGTGCCCACATCATCTATCACACTCTTCACTGAGTCCACATCATGTCACACTCATCACCGAGTCCACATCCTCTATCACACTCATCACTGAGTCCACATCATCTCTCACATTCATCACTGAGTCCACATCATCTGTCACACTCATCACCGAGTCCACATCATCTGTCACACTCATCACTGGGTCCACATCATCTGTCAAAGTCATCACCGAGTCCACATCATCTGTCACACTCATCACCGAGTCCACGTCATCTGTCACAGTCATCACCGAGTCCACATCATCTGTCACGCTCATCACTGAGTCCACATCATCTGTCACACTTATCACCTAGTCCACATCATCTGTCACACTCATCACTGACTCCACATCATCTCTCACACTCATCACTGAGTCCACATAATCTGTCACACTCATCACCGAGTCCACATCATCTGTCACACTCATCACTGAGTCCACATCATCTGTCAGACTCATCACCGAGTCCACATTCCCTATCACACTCATCACCAAGTCGACATCATCTGTCACACTCATCACTGAGTCCACATCATCTCTCACACTCATCACCGAGTCCACATTCCCTATCACACTCATCACCAAGTCCACATCATCTGTCATGCTCATCACTGAGTCCACATCATCTCTCACACTCATCACTGAGTCCACATCATCTCTCACACTCATCACCAAGTCCACATCATCTATCACACTCATCACTGAGTCCACATCATGTCACGCTCATCACCGAGTCCACATCCCCTATCACACTCATCACTGAGTCCACATCATCTCTCACAATCATCACTGAGTCCACATCATCTGTCACACTCATCACCGAGTCCACATCATCTGTCACACTCTTCACTGAGTCCACATCATCTGTCACACTCATGATTCAGTCCACATCATCTCTCACACTCATCACTGAGTCCATATCATCTGTCACACTCATCACCGAGTCCACATCATCTGTCACACTCATCACCGAGTCCAAATTCCCTATCACACTCATCACCAAGTCCACATCATCTGTCACACTCATCACTGAGTCCACATCATCTGTCACGCTCATCACTGAGTCCACATCATCTCTCACACTCATCACTGAGTCCACATCATCTCTCACACTCATCACCAAGTCCACATCATCTATCACACTCATCACTGAGTGCACATCATGTCACGCTCATCACCGAGTCCACATCCCCTATCACACTCATCACTGAGTCCACATCATCTCTCACACTCATCACTGAGTCCACATCATCTGTCACACTCATCACCGAGTCCACATCATGTGTCACACTCATCACTGAGTCCACATCATCTGTCACACTCATGATTCAGTCCACATCATCTCTCACACTCATCACTGAGTCCACATCATCTGTCACACTCATCACCGAGTCCACATCATCTGTCACACTCATCACCGAGTCCACATCATCTGTCAAACTCATCACCGAGTCCACATCATCTGTCACGCTCATCACTGAATCCATATCATCTGTCACACTCATCACTGACTCCACATCATCTCTCACACTCATCACTGAGTCCACATAATCTGTCACACTCATCACCGAGTCCACATCATCTGTCACACTCATCACTGAGTCCACATCATCTGTCACACTCATCACCGAGTCCACATTCCCTATCACACTCATCACCAAGTCGACATCATCTGTCACACTCATCACTGAGTCCACATCATCTCTCACACTCATCACCGAGTCCACATTCCCTATCACACTCATCACCAAGTCCACATCATCTGTCATGCTCATCACTGAGTCCACATCATCTCTCACACTCATCACTGAGTCCACATCATCTCTCACACTCATCACCAGGTCCACATCATCTATCACACTCATCACTGAGTCCACATCATGTCACGCTCATCACCGAGTCCACATCCCCTATCACACTCATCACTGAGTCCACATCTTCTCTCACACTCATCACTGAGTCCACATCATCTGTCACACTCATCACCGAGTCCACATCATCTGTCACACTCTTCACTGAGTCCACATCATCTGTCACACTCATGATTCAGTCCACATCATCTCTCACACTCATCACCAAGTCCACATCATCTGTCACACTCATCACTGAGTCCACATCATCTGTCACGCTCATCAATGAGTCCACATCATCTCTCACAATCATCACTGTGTCCACATCATCTGTCACACTCATCACCAAGTCCACATCCCCTATCACACTCATCACCAAGTCCACATCATCTGTCACACTCATCACTGAGTCCACATCATCTGTCACGCTCATCACTGAGTCCACATCATCTCTCACACTCATCACCAAGTCCACATCATCTATCACACTCATCACTGAGTCCACATCATGTCACGCTCATCACCGAGTTCACATCCCCTATCACACTCATCACTGAGTCCACATCATCTCTCACACTCATCACTGAGTCCACATCATCTGTCACACTCATCACCGAGTCCACATCATCTGTCACAGTCATCACCGAGTCCACATCATGTCACACTCATCACCGAGTCCATATCCCCTATCACACTCATCACTGAGTCCACATCATCTTTCACACTCATCACTGAGTCCACATCATCTGTCACACTCATCACCGAGTCCACATCATCTGTCACACTCATCACTGAGTCCACATCATCTGTCACAGTCATCACCGAGTCCACATCATCTGTCACACTCATCACCGAGTCCACATCATCTGTCACAGTCATCACCGAGTCCACATCATCTGTCACGCTCATCACTGAGTCCACATCATCTGTCACACTCATCACTGAGTCCACATCATCTGTCACACTCATCACCGATTCCACATCATCTGTCACACTCATCACTGAGTCCACATCATCTCTCACACTCATCACTGAGTCCACATAATCTGTCACACTCATCACCGAGTCCACATCATCTGTCACACTCATCACTGAGTCCACATCATCTGTCACACTCATCACCGAGTCCACATCATCTGTCACACTCATCACCGAGTCCACATTCCCTATCACACTCATCACCAAGTCCACATCATCTCTCACACTCATCACCGAGTCCACATCCCCTATCACACTCATCACTGAGTCCACATCATGTCACGCTCATCATTGAGTCCACATCATCTCTCACACTCATCACTGAGTCCACATCATCTCTCACACTCATCACCAAGTCCACATCATCTGTCACACTCATCACTGAGTCCACATCATCTCTCACACTCATCACCGAGTCCACATCATCTCTCACACTCATCACTGAATCCACATCATCTGTCACACTCATCACCGAGTCCACATCATCTGTCACACTCATCACCGAGTCCACATCATATGTCACACTCATCACTGAGTCCACATAATCTGTCACACTCATGATTCAGTCCACATCATCTCTCACACTCATCACTGAGTCCACATCATCTGTCACACTCATCACCGAGTCCACATGCCCTATCACACTCATCACTGAGTCCACATCATCTCTCCCACTCATGACTGAGTCCACATCATCTGTCACACTCATCACCGAGTCCACATCATCTGTCACACTCCTGACTGAGTCCACATCATCTGTCACTCTCATCACCGAGTCCACATCATCTGTCACACTCATCACCGTGCCCACATCATCTATCACACTCTTCACTGAGTCCACATCATGTCACACTCATCACCGAGTCCACATCCTCTATCACACTCATCACTGAGTCCACATCATCTCTCACATTCATCACTGAGTCCACATCATCTGTCACACTCATCACCGAGTCCACATCATCTGTCACACTCATCACTGGGTCCACATCATCTGTCACAGTCATCACCGAGTCCACATCATCTGTCACACTCATCACCGAGTCCACGTCATCTGTCACAGTCATCACCGAGTCCACATCATCTGTCACGCTCATCACTGAGTCCACATCATCTGTCACACTTATCACCGAGTCCACATCATCTGTCACACTCATCACTGACTCCACATCATCTCTCACACTCATCACTGAGTCCACATAATCTGTCACACTCATCACCGAGTCCACATCATCTGTCACACTCATCACTGAGTCCACATCATCTGTCAGACTCATCACCGAGTCCACATTCCCTATCACACTCATCACCAAGTCGACATCATCTGTCACACTCATCACTGAGTCCACATCATCTCTCACACTCATCACCGAGTCCACATTCCCTATCACACTCATCACCAAGTCCACATCATCTGTCATGCTCATCACTGAGTCCACATCATCTCTCACACTCATCACCAAGTCCACATCATCTATCACACTCATCACTGAGTCCACATCATGTCACGCTCATCACCGAGTCCACATCCCCTATCACACTCATCACTGAGTCCACATCATCTCTCACAATCATCACTGAGTCCACATCATCTGTCACACTCATCACCGAGTCCACATCATCTGTCACACTCTTCACTGAGTCCACATCATCTGTCACACTCATGATTCAGTCCACATCATCTCTCACACTCATCACTGAGTCCATATCATCTGTCACACTCATCACCGAGTCCACATCATCTGTCACACTCATCACCGAGTCCAAATTCCCTATCACACTCATCACCAAGTCCACATCATCTGTCACACTCATCACTGAGTCCACATCATCTGTCACGCTCATCACTGAGTCCACATCATCTCTCACACTCATCACTGAGTCCACATCATCTCTCACACTCATCACCAAGTCCACATCATCTATCACACTCATCACTGAGTGCACATCATGTCACGCTCATCACCGAGTCCACATCCCCTATCACACTCATCACTGAGTCCACATCATCTCTCACACTCATCACTGAGTCCACATCATCTGTCACACTCATCACCGAGTCCACATCATGTGTCACACTCATCACTGAGTCCACATCATCTGTCACACTCATGATTCAGTCCACATCATCTCTCACACTCATCACTGAGTCCACATCATCTGTCACACTCATCACCGAGTCCACATCATCTGTCACACTCATCACCGAGTCCACATCATCTGTCAAACTCATCACCGAGTCCACATCATCTGTCACGCTCATCACTGAATCCATATCATCTGTCACACTCATCACTGACTCCACATCATCTCTCACACTCATCACTGAGTCCACATAATCTGTCACACTCATCACCGAGTCCACATCATCTGTCACACTCATCACTGAGTCCACATCATCTGTCACACTCATCACCGAGTCCACATTCCCTATCACACTCATCACCAAGTCGACATCATCTGTCACACTCATCACTGAGTCCACATCATCTCTCACACTCATCACCGAGTCCACATTCCCTATCACACTCATCACCAAGTCCACATCATCTGTCATGCTCATCACTGAGTCCACATCATCTCTCACACTCATCACTGAGTCCACATCATCTCTCACACTCATCACCAGGTCCACATCATCTATCACACTCATCACTGAGTCCACATCATGTCACGCTCATCACCGAGTCCACATCCCCTATCACACTCATCACTGAGTCCACATCTTCTCTCACACTCATCACTGAGTCCACATCATCTGTCACACTCATCACCGAGTCCACATCATCTGTCACACTCTTCACTGAGTCCACATCATCTGTCACACTCATGATTCAGTCCACATCATCTCTCACACTCATCACCAAGTCCACATCATCTGTCACACTCATCACTGAGTCCACATCATCTGTCACGCTCATCAATGAGTCCACATCATCTCTCACAATCATCACTGTGTCCACATCATCTGTCACACTCATCACCAAGTCCACATCCCCTATCACACTCATCACCAAGTCCACATCATCTGTCACACTCATCAGTGAGTCCACATCATCTGTCACGCTCATCACTGAGTCCACATCATCTCTCACACTCATCACCAAGTCCACATCATCTATCACACTCATCACTGAGTCCACATCATGTCACGCTCATCACCGAGTTCACATCCCCTATCACACTCATCACTGAGTCCACATCATCTCTCACACTCATCACTGAGTCCACATCATCTGTCACACTCATCACCGAGTCCACATCATCTGTCACAGTCATCACCGAGTCCACATCATGTCACACTCATCACCGAGTCCATATCCCCTATCACACTCATCACTGAGTCCACATCATCTTTCACACTCATCACTGAGTCCACATCATCTGTCACACTCATCACCGAGTCCACATCATCTGTCACACTCATCACTGAGTCCACATCATCTGTCACAGTCATCACCGAGTCCACATCATCTGTCACACTCATCACCGAGTCCACATCATCTGTCACAGTCATCACCGAGTCCACATCATCTGTCACGCTCATCACTGAGTCCACATCATCTGTCACACTCATCACTGAGTCCACATCATCTGTCACACTCATCACCGATTCCACATCATCTGTCACACTCATCACTGAGTCCACATCATCTCTCACACTCATCACTGAGTCCACATAATCTGTCACACTCATCACCGAGTCCACATCATCTGTCACACTCATCACCGAGTCCACATTCCCTATCACACTCATCACCAAGTCCACATCATCTCTCACACTCATCACCGAGTCCACATCCCCTATCACACTCATCACTGAGTCCACATCATGTCACGCTCATCATTGAGTCCACATCATCTCTCACACTCATCACTGAGTCCACATCATCTCTCACACTCATCACCAAGTCCACATCATCTGTCACACTCATCACTGAGTCCACATCATGTCACGCTCATCATCGAGTCCACATCATCTCTCACACTCATCACTGAGTCCACATCATCTCTCACACTCATCACCAAGTCCACATCATCTGTCACACTCATCACCGAGTCCACATCATCTGTCACACTCATCACCGAGTCCACATCATCTATCACACTCATCACTGAGTCCACATCATGTCACGCTCATCACCGAGTCCACATCATCTGTCACGCTCATCACCGAGTCCACATCATCTCTCACACTAATCACTGAGTCCACATCATCTGTTACACTCATCACTGAGTCCACATCATCTCTCACACTCATCACCGAGTCCACATCATGTCACGCTCATCACCGAGTCCACATCCCCTATCACACTCATCACTGAGTCCACATCATCTCTCACACTCATGACTGAGTCCACATCATCTGTCACACTCATCACCGTGTCCACATCATCTTTCACACTCATCACCGAGTCCACATCATCTATCACACATCACTGAGTCCACATCATGTCACGCTCATCACCGAGTCCACATCCCCTATCACAGTCCTCACCGAGTCCACATCATCTCTCACACTCATCACTGAGTCCACATCATCTCTCACACTTATCGCTGAGTCCACATCATCTATCACACTCATCACTGAGTCCACATCATCTGTCACGCTCATCACTGAGTCCACATCATCTCTCACACTCATCACCGAGTCCACATCATCTATCACACTCATCACCGAGTCCACATCATCTGTCACGCTCATCACCGAGTCCACATCATCTGTCACACTCATCACCGAGTCCACATCATCTGTGACACTCATCACCGAGTCCACATCATCTGTCACACTCATCACTGAGCCCACATCATCTGTCACACTCATCACTGAGTCCACATCCCCTATCACACTCATCACCAAGTCCACATCATCTGTCACACTCATCACTGAGTCCACATCATCTGTCACACTCATCACTGAGTCCACATCATCTGTCACACTCATCACTGAGTCCACATCATCTGTCACACTCATCACTGAGTCCACATCATTGCCAACTTATGAAACACAAACACATGGAAGAACGTTGAGGTTCTGTTCTGTACTGGAATCTTAGGGATTTATGCAAATAACCCCCTCCCCCCCAAAAAAAAAACTCAGCTGGTGTAGTGGTGCATGGTAATTGTGGCGATGCTTTAACAGGAACTGTTGAAAAACTAAGTCAATATAAGTCAGGACAAAAACCAAGCCATGTTAACAGAGAGAAAAGCCTCAAAAGAAAAGGCCCAGGAGTTAGTCGTCGTTCTGACAGTTACCTCATCCATCATTTTAGTCCAATTTCAAGCCATTTGTAAATCTATTGTTTGCAAAATGTGTCTTTATCAACACATGTAGTCGACCCTGGCCCACTTCAACATTTTGGAAACAATATCAGTCGTCATTACTGGGCATGGAATTAAAGAACGTGTGATAAAGCGTTAATCCCTGCATGCGCGGCACCTGCTCCTCCTTACTGGACTTGCCCCGGACTGTAAGAGCACAGCTCACGTTCAGATGAGTGGATTGTTCCACCGTGTGTACCATAATGGACAACTACAAACGTATAAACAGAAGCCAGCTCTGTGGCTGCTGAGGAACTTGAGCGCCCCAGTATTGTTGCCTGATGGTGTTTGTGTGGGAACTGCCCCACCATGCCAACAGATGCTGAATCCCCATGTTGCCATGGTTTCATCATTAGAAAAATAAACTATAACACCAAATGGGAGTGAGAATGGGTGTTACAGGGTCGGGGGTGACGTCTGTTCCCTCTCCGTTACCCGTGAGAATGTGCCTGCTGACGCCCAGGTTTATAAGGATCACCTGTCCACTCTGACAGAGAGAGGAGTTTGGCGGCGCAGTGTCTGAGAGGACTAGGCCGTCTCCTGCCGCTCGTTTTCGTTTGAGGCGTCTGTCGTGCTAAGGAGACGAGGCGGGTGTAGTGCTAAGGAGACGAGGCGTCTGTGGTGCTAAGGAGACGAGGTGTCTGTGGTGCTAAGGAGATGAGGCGTCTGTGGTGCTAAGGAGACGAGGCGTCTGTGGTGCTAAGGAGACGAGGCGGGTGTAGTGCTTAGGAGACGAGGCGGGTGTAGTGCTAAGGAGACGAGGCGTCTGTGGTGCTAAGGAGACGAGGCGGGTGTAGTGCTAAGGAGACGAGGCGGGTGTAGTGCTAAGGAGACGAGGCGGGTGTAGTGCTAAGGAGACGAGGCGAGTGTAGTGCTAAGGAGACGAGGCGGGTGTAGTGCTTAGGAGACGAGGGGACAAAACAAGAGGGCGAGCAGCACGTCGCATCCCTGAGGAGCGCCACTAATGAGAGGAGCCCATGTGATAAGCGGCCTCCAGGGACCGGAGCACGCGGGAACGGCTATAAACAGCTGCTTAAACCCACAATATGTGAGGGTGAGACAGTTGTTTGTTTTGCTTTATTGGTTCAGTTTTTGCAGGGGCCAAGTCATTTCGCTCGTTTACTTCCCTAATTTGGAGTGTCATGTTTGCTTGACGCGAATTATTTGACCGAATTTGTTGTGAGGAAAACTTTCCGGCTGGGCCAGTTTATTTAATGGACACTTGAGGAACTTTGGAGTCAAATTTAGTTATTAAAAAAAAACAAAAAACACTGCGACTGCTCTGCCCTTAACTTGGCCCCTCTGAATACAGACTCCTCCTCACCCCCCCACCCCCCCGCCACTACTTCCTGGATACGGCCTGGCCTAATTACGCAGGAAGGAGGCCCTACCCTGGAGCATAAACTCTAATAATGCCTCGCTGTGTGGGTGGACAGGGATTTTATAGACTCTAGACCCAGACTATTTTAATCTTTTTTCATTTTAAATAAAGTATATTTTATTAAAGACTCAAACCTGTGTGCTGACTGGACAGACTGCTCCCCAGTGGGACAAGAGTCTGTTACTACTCATTTCGGCTGCTCCCGTTAGGGGGCGCCACAGCGGATCATCCGTTTCCATCTCTTCCTGTCTTTTGCATCTTCCTCTGTCACACCAGCCACTTGCATGTCCTCCCTCACCACATCCATAAACCTCCTCTTTGGCCTTCCTCTTCTCCTATTCCCTGGCAGCTCCATATTCAGCATCCTTCTCCCAATATACCCAGCATCTCTCCTCCACACATGTCCAAACCATCTCAATCTTGTCTTTCTTGCTTTGTCCCCAAACCGTCCAACCTGAGCTGTCCCTCTAATATAATCGTTCCTAATCCTGTCCTTCTTCATCACTCCCAGTGAAAATCTTATCATCTTCACCTCTGCCACCTCCACCTCCACCTCCTGTCTTTTCATCAGTGCCACTGTCTCCAAACCATACAACATAGCTGGTCTCACTACCATCTTGTAAACCTTCCCTTTAACTCTTGCTGGTACCCTTCTGTCACACATCACTCCTGACACTCTTCTCCACCCACTCCACCCTGCCTGCTCTCTCCGTTAAACAGTTGACCCCAAGTATTTAAACTCATCCACCTTCATCACCTCTACTCAGTGTATCCTCACCATTCCACTGTGCTCCCTCTCGTTCACACATAGGTATTCCGTCTTGCTCCTACTGACTTTCATTCCTCTTCTCTCCAGTGCATACCTCCACCTCTCCAGGGTCTCCTCAACCTGCTCCCTATAGATCACAATGTCATCCACGAACAACATAGTCCACAGAGACTCCTGCCTGACCTGGTCCGTGAACCTGTCCATCACCATTGCAAACAAGAATGGAGTCAGAGCCGATCCTTGATTTAGTCCCACCTCCACCTTGAATCCATCCGCAATTCTTACTGCACACCTAAACACTGTCACACTGCCCTCATACCCTGTAACACTCTGACACACTTCTCTGCCACTGCCGACTTCCTCATATAATACCACACCTCCTCTCTCGGCACCCTGTCATATCTACTACTACTACTACTACTACGTTCGGCTGCTCCTGTTAGGGGGCGCCACAGCGGATCATCCGTTTCCGTCTCTTCCTGCCCTCTGCATCTTCCTCTGTCACACCAGCCACCTGCATGTCCTCAGTGGAAACTATAGACAGTAGCTCCATCAAGAAAGCCATTTTTAGATTTTGGTGGTCGATAGACAGTAATTATTAAAATCGTAGCATTACAATATATAGTAAAAGCAAGGTATTCAAAAGACGTAAATTCCCCAAGGGGGATTTCCTTGCAGCTATAGGAATCAGAGAAGACAGCAGCTATTCCACCGCCTCTCTTATCAGATCTGGTGGTATGGATGAATTTGAAGCCAGGAGGTGCAGTCTCAATTAGCGCGACTGCACCATTTCTATCCAGCCAGGTCTGTAGGGTAAAGTCCAGGTTATCGGTACTTATAAGATTATTAACTAAAAATGACTTATTAGTTAGCGACCTGACCTTTAATAAAGCCATTTTTATTGCCCGGGGTGCATGGCTTTGTGGTGGACTGATAATTGAAGTCCAAACTGGTAATACATTGTTTAGATCCCTGTACGTTACGGGGAGATTACGGGGTCTGTCTACGATATATTATTACAGGAAATAGCATGGCAGAGTGAAACCCAGCCACTGAGGATGCACAAGCCAGTGCATTCTTCGTGCCGGTCCCATGCCCGGATAAATGGGGGAGGGTGGCGTCAGGAAGGACATCTGGCGTAAAATCTTTGCCAAATCAAATATGAGGATCATTGATGAATGTTATCAGCGCATAGGCCCCGCAAGTTGGGTGTGAGATGGAAGAGAAAGAAGAATTCTGGAGTGAGTTGGACGACATGGTGGAGAGGGTACCCAAGGGGGAGAGAGTGGTGATTGGAGCGGACTTCAATGGACATGTTGGTGAAGGGAACAGAGATGATGAGGAGGTATGGTGTCAAGGAGAGAAATGTGGAAGGACAGATGGTGGTGAATTTTGCGAAACGAAGGAAATGGTAAGTACCTATTTCAAGAAGAGGGAGGAACACATGTATAACAGTGGTTGAAAGTTCACACAGGTGGACTATATCTTATGCAGAAGGCACGATCTGAAAGGGATTGGAGACGGCAAGGTGGTGACGGGGAGAACGTAGCTAGGCAGCATGGGATGGTGGTCTGTAGGATGACTTTGGAGACCAAGAAGAGGAAGAGAGTGAAGGCAGAGCCGAAGATCAAATGGTGGAAGTTGAAGAAGGAAGACTGTTGTGTGGAGTTCAGGCAGGAGTTAAGACAGGCACTGGGTGGTAGTGAAGAGTTGCCAGATAGCTGGGCAACCACTGCAGACATAGTGAGGGAGACAGCTAGGAAGGTGCTTGGTGTGTCATCAGGACAGAGTAAGGAAGACAAGGAGACTTGGTGGTGGAATGAGGAAGTATAACAAATTATACAGAGGAAGAGGTTGGCAACGAAGAAGTGGGATAGTCAGAGAGATGAAGAAAGTAGACAGGAGTACAAGGAGATGCAGCGTAAAGCAAAGAGAGAGGTGGCAAAGGCAAAGGAAAAGGCGTATGGTGAGTTGTATGACAGGTTAGACACTAAGGAAGGAGAAAAGGACTTGTGCCAATTGGCTAGACAGAGGGAGCGAGCTGGGAAGGATGTGCAGCAGGTTAGGGCGATCAAGGATAGAGATGAAAATGTGCTGACAAGCGAGGAGAGTGTGCTGAGAAGGTGGAAGGAATACTTTGAGGGGCTGATGAATGAAGAAAATGAGAGCGAGAGAGAGAGAGAAGGTTGGATGATGTGGGGATAGTGAATCGGGAAGTGAGGTGGATTAGCAAGGAGGAAGTGAGGGCAGCTATGAAGAGGATGAAGAGTGGAAAGGCAGTTGGTCCTGATTACATACTGTACCTGTGGAGGCATGGAGATGTTTAGGAGAGATGGCAGTGGGTTTTTTAACTAGATTGTTTAACACAATCTTAGAAAGTGAGAGGATGCCTGAGGAGTGGAGAGGAAGCATACTGGTACCGATCTTCAAGAACAAGGGCGATGTGCAGAACTGTAGCAACTACAGAGGTATAAAGTTGATCAGCCACAGCATGAAGATATGGGAAAGAGTAATAGAAGCTAGGTTAAGAGGAGAGGTGACGATCAGCGAGCAGCAGTATGGTTTCATGCCATGAAAGAGCACCACAGATGCGATGTTAGCTTTGAGAATGTTGATGGCGAAGAAGGCCAGAAGGAGTTAGTGTCATTGTGGATTTAGAGAAAGCATATGACAGGGTGCTGAGAGAGGAGGTGTCCAGACCTGTCATCAGGGCTCAGTCTTCAGTGTAGCATATGAACTGCATGAGGGGGCACAATTATTATTAAATATTTTTGATAATCCGATATGCTATTGTATTCGTGCAGCGCTGAGGCATACTAACTATACTGAGGTCGCATACTAACCAAACCGGTCTCAAATAGATTTTATATGTCCCGATGTATCAGGCTTAAAATTATTCAAATGCAGTAAAATACGATTATAACGTGGAGAAAGCAGCAAGAAAACTGACGCATTCACAATGCAGACATTCACTGATTAGACAATTGGCACCAATCAGGCGCAATGACAAGGTTTTGTAAACAATTGGCTTTAGAAAATGAATAGATGCCTGGGCTACAATAACTAAACGGGGGGAGGTTGGCGCCGCAATCAGTGCACTTGCAAATACGATACAGTACGACTGATATGATCATGACGTTAAACCATCAACAGCAAATACGACCAGCCTGAAGATATCCCATCAGTCCTTGTCATTTAAAGCTGTCAACACAGAGGTCATGTTGTGCACAAAGTCCGAGACAATACATTAATAAATATCACACCAGCAGTGCAAAGCAGACCACATCTCTCGGTTTAAAAAAGCAGCACGGCAGATGTGACGCGTTATTATATAATATCATGTCGTCATAATTCAAAGCAGTCAACACAGGCATATGCAAAGCACCAAACACACTTAACTAACATCAGAAGTACAAAGCAGCCGACCACTCTTTAAAAAAAAACCCACCACAGCGGGTGCTCACGTAACCCTTCTTTAATAAGGATAGAATTGTACCTCCAGGTCAGGTATAGTATGAGTTGACTGTGTGTGAATAATCTGGACGAGGCACAAGGTCAGCAGAGTTACATGGAATTATACTTTAGATAGATGTAGATAGAGAATAACAGTATGTACCAATATTCATAGGATGGTTCGCAAATACTATATACATATATATATATATATATATGCAAAATACAAGTATGAATTATACACTGATAAGTTGCAGCGCTGAAATACCTCTGTTGTGCACAACACCCAAATAAACAAAATAATAAACAAAAGGAGATATCTCGTTGGGGCCCTTAACTGGAAGTTTTACTTGAATAGATCCAAGAAGTGAATGGCTACTGGAACAGCCTTACTTGAAGAAATCCGTGAAGTGTTTCCTGGCTTACAGTTCATCGAGTTCGCCAACAGGATGCGCTACGCAGTCAATGGTGGACGATTTAGGAAGGATGAATCTGCTTGACCACATGCGGTCCCAAAGTAGAATGGCGGGAAGACGCAACCTTAATGGCTAGGTTGTGGGCCGTGTCCAAACACCAGTTCGCTAATATAAGAAATAAAAATGTTCAGGCACTTGTTTGCAACCACGGTAACGACTGGTGACCTGCAAGCTCGCATAGAATGTAATGCAAAAGAGTACCGCCGATCAAGCCTGACGTAGATCACGGTCTCTTAAAGTGACAGTACCGAATTAGGCATAAGTACCCATAAATGTAAACGAACTATTGTAATATGATAGGGGGTTACATTCTGCCCTGCTTAAAACAGGTCATCCTCGACCTATGATTAAAAGGACATAACCCCACTAATAAGATACTTAACTGAAAGCTCACATTATACATTGCATGAGGCGTTTGTTCTGCTCCCGTAACATAAAACTAAGTTCCTGCATTATTTCAACAAGCTGCTCTAAACCTGCACTTGACAATGAGGCTGTGACACACTGACGGTGTATGTCTGATTTCCCTCTTAGATCATAAGCCTCCAGTCTTTTTTGAAGACGGCGCTCCCGATTTGACCTGCGGGGCAAGATTGTCTCTTGCTCGTGAGACTCAGTTGCATCAGCTGTCTCTTCTTCATCAACAAGACCACAGCCTCTGGTGCCGCTCTGGGGCACCCCTTCCCAGCTGATCCCCCCAAACCGGTCCCGACGACCATGTCGCTCTGGACCCAGATAACATCATGCCTGCTGACATCAGAGATGAATTCCGCGCCCTGCATAGAGAGTTTGATGTAGTGTTTGATCCCCACTTTGAAGGATATAACGGCGCTGTGGGTCCGTTCCAGGCCAGGGTGAACATGGGACCTGTCCTACCTCTGCCCTTCACCAACAGGTCGGCCTGGCTTGCCACACAGACAGGGTGCTCTGACCTCAGACGGAGTCTCATCGACAACGAGCGCAGAGACACTCTCAGGCACGCTTTAACCCGCTTATGTGTGGGTCTGTGCCCTCTCGACGGCCCCTTTGCTGTGATCAGGACTGACCCTGCCCCTGGTTTTGCTGCATTGGCAGGGGATGGGGCCCTCGCTATGCACAGACTAGTTGTTGGGGTGGGCAACGCCAAGAATGTCAATAAGAACCCAGTGGCGGAGAAGGCTGTTCAAGAGATTCAGGGGGAGATTCTTCGTCTCGAGCCTAACTGTAGGGCTGTTACTCCCCTGTTACTCTCTGTCGCTACGGCCAACCTGAACAGTCGTGTTAGGTCGCGTGGATTATCTGCCCATGAAATGCTGCTTCAGCGTGACCACTTCCCCCATAGGCAGTTGCCTGGTCGACCACGACCTCATCCTGAAACAACACTTGGAGCGTGTCACCAACCATCCGTACAGCATGAAGTCAAAGGTGCCCTCTGGTCGTGTGGCCGTGCCTCCCGCCATTCGACCTGGTGAACTGGTGTACCTGTATGGTGACCGGAATAAGTCAAAGGCCCATGACAGGTACCTCGTCACGAGCGTAGATGGTTCATGGTGCAATATCCAGAAGTTCACGGGGCCTCAACTCCGTCGTACCTCCTACAGGGTCAGGCTGGGTGACTGCTACAAAGTGGAAGGTCCCTCTACGGCCTCTGAACCCCTCGCGGACGATTTCGCGTCTGATGAGGACTTGGACAACCTGCCCCGCACTGCCCTGACATACTGCCAGCCATTGCCGAGCCCCCACCTGCACCTTGCCTGCCTTGTGATAACGATATGAGGCTGGGGGATGAGACTGTTCCTCCCGTCGAGGTCGAGCCTGGGGGGGGGGGGCTCCCCTGGCGAGTGTGTGCCTGCTCTTGCACCTGATGCTGCACCTCGACGCTCGGAGCGTCGTCTGCGCTTGCCGCGGCATTTAGAGGACTTTGAACTTTAGGCCAGTTGTTTGTGTGTACTGGTGATAATGTTTTGTCTTACCTTACAGGTCTAGTTATATAGCCTGAGCTGTGATGTTGCCTGGTGTTCTGTGGTGTTATTGTTGTGCTGTGTGTAGGGGGGGGGTCTTTCTTTTGGGAAAAAAGGGGTGACATCAGTAGTGGTTGTGGTTGCTATAGTTACCAAGCCTCCCTTCCGGTCTGCCTGCGTTGCAGTCTGGGTTGTTCTTCCTGTTTTAACTAAATGGCCGCTGCCGCACGTTTCCATCTGCGTTGTGTGGTTCATTGATGTCGTCTCTCATTACTGGCGTAGCGACAGTTGGCTTCCTGATGAACTTGTACAGCATATTGCTACGCTGAAACATTCCTCGACAGCAGCTTCCCTGGACATGGCATGAATCATCACCAGATGAAGCTGGTGATTAAAGCAATGGATATATGGTATGTCACGATCCAGTTTGTTTTGTAGCAGTTTCTGCACGCCACCATGTCTCCCAGACAATAGTGACGTCAAAAACCTGACTCAGGATTTTGTTGGGGCTAAATCTGGCTTTCATGAGCTCGTCGATGATCACGCCTGTTAACGTCTCTGCATCCCCCTTCTCCGACGTGGCCATTACCAAGAGGCGCTCACATACCCCGTAGTTTCCGTCAACGAAACGCACGACTTAAAATGTGTTTTCTTGGCCTATACCGTAGGACCCCGTGTCCCATTGTGTACCGGCTGTCCCCTACTCATCTCACTGTATCACCTGTCACAACATCGCTCATCAGTTCGATAATCTCGTTTTGCATCTGTGGGCTGGTATAGCGTGCACTCTGGGGAAATGTTTTCGTAATCTTTGTCAGTTCTGGATCTTAAAGCATGGTGTACTCGAACAGAGACACGGAACAGCCCAATGGAGCCAGGATCTTCTGGCAGTATGCTGTCAAAACCAGCATTATCTCCACGTAAGGGCAACTGATTCACCACTAAAAACTCGAGCATATCAATCATGGCTGACATGTCATATCTGTTGCGCGCCAAAAGTTCTGAATCTACGGGAGTGGAACTCTCTGTCCCTGTCGCCACGTTTTTCCGACTCCCTCCACATTGCCTCACAGGCTAAGTGCTCTTTTGAAGCTGCGTGCTTATTTAAACCCTTGCTAGTTTCAATGGCATGTTCCCAGTCATTAAATCCCCTAACGGAGAAGGTCGCATCAGATGAAACCGATTTGAATTTCCTGCACGGATAGCAAAACGCTGAGTCGTTTTCCACAGAGTACTCAAGCCAGTGCCTGTTCCTTTACCAGCTAGAGGAGAACGATGGTTTTTGTTTTTGTTTTTGCACCAAACATTTTGACTGCATGTTTGTTCAACACAACCCATCGCCTGCCCTCCGCGCTATGCCTCTACAGAGCCCAGGCAGCGAGCTAAACGCGTGGCTCCAGCAAGAACTCAGGAGACCGTGTTGAGTTCTTCACAGCTTTTCCTAACAAACCGTGTTCTGTAAAACTGTAACAGACAGAGAAAAAAATAAAGATGTTTTAACAGAATAGTCTGTGTAGACATACATAAACCACACATCAGATCATTACATTCTTCTCGATAACTGATATACGCCATGTTCTTAATAACAGGTGAGTCAAAGATGTAACTACAATAATTTTGCTACGCGCGCGGCTAACATCTAACGACATGCTAGGTTACGGTAAGTTAGCAATCAGTTAGCTCATGCTAACCGAACATGTGCATGCAGTATAAAAGGATGAAACTCGATTCATTTATCCACATAAAGCTAGACTATATAATAAAACTTCATTATCTAGCAGTGAATTTACAGATTATCCCGTGTCAAGGGCAGGAGATGAAGGAAAAGACGGATGCTCAAATCAAAATGGCGACCAAAACACAACTTACTTGTAAAGTAATTTTTTCTACCACTAGGTGGCGGTATTGACCACAGAACTGGGAACAGAATAGTAAAGCTACATGCATTAAACACATAACCTCAGCTCCTGACACCAGTAGAGCATTAAAGCACTCGTTTGCTAAATCTATTTTAACTCCATCAATAAAGGAACTAACGAATACGAAAATATGATATGAGGGCCAGAATGACCTGTTTAGGCTTGTCCGTGCCAAGGTCATCCACCGATAATCAAACAGGCAGTTGTGGTCCAAATACTGTTCCTGTAGTTGTAGCAGCAAGGCTAGTTTCTAGGCTAGTCTCAGATCCAGGGCAGTCACTGCTGGTGCTAGGCTGCATGCCGGCGGCACCATCTCCGCCGGCATCAACATCAAGGGGCTTGGGTGCAGTGTCCGATTCGGAGGCGGAATCTGATTCCTCCAATATAACGTTGGAAGAGTTGGAAGAGACTGGCGATGTTTTTTTTTTAAGCAATATATTTATTGAATTTTGTTTGCAAATTACATCAAAACAAGTAATAGCACAGTACAGCAAACATTTTCACCCCCCCCCCCCCATAACCCTGTCCCTATAACAAGTAATGCAATGCAAAGCAGGGTTAAAGAAGACAATAAAATTAATAAAATAAAATAATAATAATTTCTTTCACAGACTGATTAGAGCGTGTGGTTTTTTCCAGTTGCTTTTACGCATATAAACAATCAGATAGAGTTGTTCTACTCCCCCAGAGCTTGTTCTTGCTGAAGCAAGTTACCAACATTAGTATTACGTCTTAAGAAGTACAGAAACAATCCCCAGATTTGATCAAAAACACTTTGTTTACGTCTAACAATATACATTATCTTTTCCATTGACATGTTTGAAGCCATTTCTTTAACCCACATACCAATTCTTGGTCCATCAACACTTTTCCAATTAAGAGCAATTACACGTTTTGCTTGTAATATACACATATCTATAAATCTGAACTCATTGCCATGTAAATGTGGGGTGGTAGGATATAAACCAAGAATAAAAAGCTTTGGACTCAATGGTAATTTCTTTGACAAAATTTGATCAATCATATCAACAACATCTTGCCAGAAGGTTTTCACTTCCACACATTCCCATATACAGTGAAACAGCGTCCCCCTTGCCTCACTACACTTAATACAGGTATCAGGAATGTTGTCATTAAACTTGTGCAATTTAACAGGAGTTATATATGTACGCATCAGCCATTTATACTGTAGAAGCTTTAGGTTGCTGCTAACTGTCTGTCTCTGGGCCTCTTTACATGCCTCACTCCATTCTTCTAAAGATATTTCCTCCTCTATATCTCCCTCCCATAATCTCAGTTTTGTCTCTGATGATTCATCAGATCCAGATACAAATAAGTCATACATAGTTGAAATTAAACCTTTATCATAACCGTGTTTTGTGACTGCAACTTCTAATATAGAAATGGTAGGAATGTCTAATGAATGGCTTTGACAGGATGATATAAAACTCCTTAGCTGAAGATATTTGAAAAAATGATTCCTTGGAATGTCATACTTGGTAGATATTTCCTCAAAGGACATGAATACTTCATCCTCCTCCCTGTACATGTCTTCCACTTTCCTTAACCCCTTTTCAGCCCATAATTTAAATCCCCTATCATTTTGCCCTGGTTTGAAATTGGCATTACCCCAAATAGGACTGAAGCGTGACCAGGACATATTTATATTCAAATACTTACAAGCATCGAACCAAACATCAATCATATTTAATATCATAGGGTTGTCTGTATTTTTCTTCAGATATTTACGGTCTGCTGAATACAAATACAGGTGCAATGGTAAACCCGGTTTAACAGAGCAGGCTTCCAGATCAATCCAAGCTGGGGGACTTCCAGATGAGAAGTAAAACATAATCGACCTTAATTGTGCTGCCCAGTAATACCATTGGATATTTGGACATTTCAGGCCTCCTCGAGCATATGGTAGATAAAGTAAAGATAGACGTAATCTAGGACGTTTATTTTGCCAAATAAAGTTGGTAAACAGTTTCTTGATTTTCGTGAACAAAGATGAAGGAGGGGGTAGGGGGATATTCTGGAACAAATATAGAAATTTGGGAAGTATATTCATCTTTAGGATATTAATCCTGCCGATCATTGAAATAGGTAAGGATGTCCAACGCTCTATCGAAGCAATACTAGCGTCCAGGATGGGCTCATAATTTGACTGAGCAATCTTATTCACCTCAGGGACAATTTTTATTCCCAAATATGTAAATGTGTCTGTTGGGTTGAAGGTAGAAGCATAAACAAGACCAATCTTCCTCTCTGTTTCATTCAGTAACATTATAGATGATTTGGAGTAATTAACTTTATAACCGGATATTTTCCCAAATGTTTCAATAAGGCTTAGGAGCACTGGGATAGATTTATACAGATTTTTAAGCATTAATATCACATCATCGGCGAAGAGTGCTACCCTGTGCTCCAGATGTCCCTCTCGAATTCCATAAATATGGCTGTGTGTCCTCACCGCTATAGCAAATGGTTCTGTCGCTAGGATAAAAAGTAAAGGCCATAAAGGGCTCCCTTGAGGGCAACTTCTACAAATGTTAAAAGGTTTAGAAACCTTACTATTCGTCAAAACTTCTGCAGTAAGCCCTGTACAAAGCAATCTTACCCATTTGATAAATGTATCCCCAAGGCCAAATCGTTTTAACGCCTCAAACAGATAAGGCCATTCAACACGGTCGAAGGCCTTCTCTGCATCAAGTGAAAGTAAGGCCATGTCAGGCGCCTCCCTCTGACTGTATAAAATATTGAGCACTCGTCTAAAGTTATGAAAACCCTGTCTCCCTTGAATGAATCCGTTCTGGTCTTCCCCCACTACTCTAGGTAGAAGATCCTCCAATCTTCTTGCAAGAATTTTACAGAGTATTTTGGTATCAGAATTTAGGAGACTAATTGGACGCATATTTTCACATTTTGTATTTGGTTTCCCTGGTTTTGGGAGTAAAGTGATTAGGGCGCCCCTCATAGATGTAGGGAGAAGACCATTCTCAAAGGATTCCTGAAACATCTCCAAGAGGGATGGTACTAATTTGGTTAATTTTTTTTTATAAATGTCTATAGGGATGCCATCTGGACCCGCTGATTTTCCAGCCTGCATACACCCAATTGCTTCTGCAATTTCCAACGCAGTTACAGCTTGATCTAATACTCTACATTCCTCTTCCGAAATGTTAGGAATATTAAGATTGTCTAGGAATTGTGTTTGCGTGTCCAGATTAGGAGAGCACTCAGAGCTGTATAATTTCCCGTAGAAGTCTCTAAAGGCTTCATTAATCTCTGTCGGGTCCACTATAGTTCTACCACTTGGGACTTCAATACAATTAATAGATCTTTCTGTTTGTTGTTGTTGAATGCGCCATGCTAGAAGTTTTCCGGGCTTTTTCCCCCTGATCATAGTAGGACTGTTTGAGTCTCATTAAATCAGCAGCCGCTTTATTAGCTGCCAATTCATTGTACTGTGATCTAAGCAGTAGCACTCTTGCACCAACATCTGTAGGTATATGTCTATTATTATATATTTCTGTTTCCAGTTTTTTAATTTCCTCATCTAATGTCTTCATTTCAAGTCGTGTAGCCTTTTTCTTGGAGCTAGTGAAGGAAATAATTTGGCCCCTAATAAAGGCTTTGAAAGCCTCCCACCTTGTGCTAGCAGAAGTCTGGGACTTGTTACATTCAAAATACAGGTCAATCTGCTTATCTAAGAAATCTATGAATGTAGGATCCGCAAGCCAACCGGGTTGAAAACGCCATCTCGGGGGGTCGCACACTAAGTTATTATCTTCATAGGTCAAGGATACTGCAGCGTGGTCAGACAGAACTATACTACTATAATGACATTTGTTAAAGTGTGTTGTTACCTTCTACTAATGAGACGTTACAACTCGTTTCAACCCCACGGGGCTATAAACTTTAATAATAACTTCGGCACGTAAGGTTATGCATCATGCTCGGTCCGTTATTCCAGGTGCAACCCCCTAAACGACCCCTGTGTAAACAAGGAACTAAACAATGGTTCCTAACAATAGTTCCTATTGTTACATCCTTTCTCTTTTCAGTTTCTTCTTTTTTTTTTAGAACCTTTAATACATTTGCACAACACTTGTGATTCACTTTTTTTTCTTTTTCATTCATGCCCCCCCCCAAAGTCCATTAGTGCTACAGATCCATTCATCTATGTGAGGTCACAAAGTCTTTGTATCGCTGCGGCTGCACAACAGAGCGGCCTGATCTGGTGGTAACAGGGTTGGCCCTGTCACCAGTGTCTTTGGTTTTGTTTCCTGCTAAGACACTGCGAGAAGGAACACTCTCTGAATGTCCGGGTTCAACACTGTCTGGCTGACTGGGGCTGCTGAGCTCCATGTCCATAGTGTCAGTGAAGATTGCCCCTGGTGCATGCCTGAGGTGTCTGCGATTTCTCCTGATGACACCACCCGTGTGCAGCTGGACCTCATAGGATCTCCTATCGACCGGCCTCAGCACCTTGCCCACTCTCCAGCCAGTGTGGGGTGCAAGAGGCTGAACTCTCACACATTCACCTGGGGTAAGCGTGTCCAAGTCTTTAGCCGACCTGTCGTAGTATGCCCTCTGCCGTTGTTGGTTATTTTGTAAATCCTGTTTCACCTGCACAACTTTCGGCTGTAACAGGCTTGCCTTGGTTGGCAGTAGTGTTTTGGTACGGCGACTGAGCAGCCGCTGTGCTGGTGTGGTATCAGTACCCTGTGATGGTGTGTTGCGGTGGTCCAGAAGGGCGAGATAAGGATCCCGTCCAGCAGCCTTGGCTTTGAGCAAGAGTCTTTTTGCTGTCTTAACAGCTGACTCAGCTTTGCCGTTGCTTTGCGGGTAACCTGGTGATGAGGTTTTATGTTGAAATCCCCACAGTCGACTGAACTTCTGGAATTCTTGTGACGAATACTGTGGGCCATTGTCCGAGATTACAATATCTGGGATACCTTGGCGGGCAAAATGAGCTTTCAGCTTCCGTATCACTGTGGTTGACTTGGTATCTGCCAGGTAATCTATTTCCCAAAAATTTGAGAAAAAATCAACAATTATGAGGTAGTCTTTGTTTTCAAACATGAACAGATCCGTGCCCACCTTTGCCCACGGCCTGCTTGGCACATCATGTGACATTAGTGTTTCTTTTTGTTGTTTAATGTCCATTGATCTGCAGATGTCACACTTTGCTATATATGATTTTATTTGGTCGTTCATGCCCTGCCAATAGACACACTCCCTAGCCCTCCGTAGGCATCCTTCCACACCCAGATGTGATGCGTGTAGGTGGCAAGTGATGTCTTTCCTCAATGCATCAGGGATGACAGTGCGCTCACTCCTGAACACTATTCCATCTTGGTGGCTTAACTCCTCTTGGAATGAGAAGTAGGGCTTGATTTCCCTTGGTGTTTTTGACTTATCGTCAGGCCATCCTTGCTGCATCATTTTGATGAGAAGCTGCAGTGTTTCATCCTCTTTTGTGGCAGATCGTATATCATGTAGCCTGTCTGCTGCGATAGGTAAGTGTTGTGCCATGTTGACAGTCTCTAGTTCTGCATCCGGTGCACTCTCAGGAAGATAAGCTCTGCTCAGAGTGTCTGCTAGCAGCATGTCTCTACCTGGCACATATACTACATCTAGATCATACTTTTGTATGCGCAGCATCATTCCCTGCAGCCTTTTGGGTGCACTTAGTAGAGGTTTTCTCACTATTGTTTCCAACGGCTTGTGATCACTTTGCACCGTCACTTTTCGGCCGTATGTGTACTGGTGAAATCTTTCCATGCTAAAAACCATTGCTAAGAACTCCTTTTCTATTCGTGCATACCCACGCTCTGTTTGAGTGAGTGCTCTGCTTGCAAATGCTATTGGCTTACCCATCTGCATGAGCGCTGCGCCTAAACCTGTGTCTGAAGTGTCACACTGCACTGTGAGTTCCTCATCTGGGTTGTAATATTTCAGTACTGGGACCTTTGCTATAGTCTCTTTCAATTTGAGGCAAGCCTCCTCATGCTGTGCTGTCCAGTTCCACTCCTTGTTTTTGTGTGTCAAATCTCTCAACACTATGCACTGGTCTGAGAGGTGGGGACAAAACTTGGCTAGATAATTTACCATACCTAGCAGCCTTTGCACTCCTTTCACATCAGTCGGTGCCGGCATCTTCTCAACGGCAAGCACTTTCTCTGGATCCGCCCTGAGTCCATCAGCCGTCAGGCGATGTCCAATGTATGTGGTCTCCTTTTGTCTCAGCTTGAATTTGTCTTTGTTCAGCTTGATGTTCTTTTGTCTGCATCTTTCAAGAAACAGTCTCAGTTTTCCATCATGGTCACGCTCAGCTTCCTCCTGTGTTTCCCCTTGGCCTGTGATCAGTACATCGTCAGCTATAATGTACAAGCCCGGTACACCGTCGAGCGCTTGTGTGAGCTTTCTCTGAAAGATTTCTGGGGCCGGACTTATCCCCATTGGCATCCTCAGCCACCTGTAACGTCCGAATGGAGTGGCAAATGTTGTTAAATAGCTGGACTCCTCCTCCAGCTGCACATGCCAGAATCCACTCTTGACATCACACACTGTGAACACTTTTGCTTTTGACAAGTCCGGTAAAATGTCCTCAATGGTTGGCAGTGGGAAGTGACTGCGCTTTAGAGCTTTGTTCAAAGGCTTGGGATCGATACACACTCTTGGTTTCCCACTTGGTTTCTGTACCACCACCATTGCACTGATCCAATCTGTACTGCATTCCACAGGTGTTATGATCCCTCTTTGCTGTAGGTCCTGTAGCTCGTCCTTCAGTGGTTTCATCAAGGCGACTGGGACCCGCCTCTTTGGCAGCTGTACTGGTTTCACTGTGCTGTCCACCTCTATTTTGTATTTTCCCTCGAGGCAGCCATCGCCAATGAACACATCAGCATACTCATCTTTAATTTGTCCCATTATCCACTGTCCTGTTGTTGTTTCTGTTGTGACAATACTGTCTATTGTCATGATGTTTTCATATTGCACTTTTATCAATTTCATGGCCTCACTGGCTCTCCTACCCAGCAGAGGCACTGTACCAGCTGCATTCACCACCTGGAACTCTAAGCGATATAGCTTGTTGTTTCTCGGGTTTCTTATTTTCACTTTACATTTTCCCAGTGGTTTTAATTTGGTTTTATTGTACATTACTAGTACACTCTTCGTGTGTTCTAATTTGGCATCTGGATTCAGCAGGTTAATTGGGATGATATTGCAACTGGCACCACAGTCTATTTGGAATTTGATCATGTCCTTGCCTAGAAGCATGCCAGCATAGAGAAGCTGAGTTTTCTTCATTTTCTCAGTTTCTTTTACACAGGTGATAATATCTTCATATTCATCACTCTCAGATTCAGTTGTTATTTTACTCACATATTTATTTTTCCTTAGTTCCGGTTTTACTCTGCATTTTGCTGCAAAGTGGTTCTCTCTTCCACACTTTGTGCACTTCTTCCCAAACGCTGGGCACTTTTTTTTACTTTTCTCATGCATTTTTCCACAATATCTGCACTCCACAGTGTTGCTCGTCTGTTTCCGATACTGTGCTCCTTGCACTGCATGTACCTCTTCCACCATCGATCCCGAGATGGTTTTCACATTGTCCTTTGAGAGCTCAGCGGCTCTGCACAGCTGCAAACATGTGTCCAGTGTCAAGTTTTTCTCTCGGAGCAGTCTTTCTCTTACGATTGTGTTGTTACCTCCACACACAATCCGATCCCGAATGAGCGAGTCTCTCACTGTCCCAAAGTTGCATGTTCTTGCCAACACTCTCAGTTCCATGACATAATGGTCTATATTTTCACTGGTGCCCTGGTTTTTTGTAAAAAAACGATAACGTTCCACAGTCTCGTTAACGCTGGGGTCGCAGTGATCATCAAACTTCTCGATAACGTCATCTAACGTCCATGCATCCTTCGGTGTGTCGCCCAGTAACGTGTCCATAAGTTCCCTGCCGCTCTCCCCGACAAGATAGCTGAACAGTTTCACCTTCTGTTTGTCATCGGCGTCAGCCATGGCTAAATCCACATACAGAGCAAACTCGTCCCTCCAGGTCTTCCATGTCCTCGAAAGGTTGCTTGAGTCCAGACATAACGTTTGCGGTGGTTTAAGCCCATCCATGTCACACGGCAGTCTCACGCTAGCAGCTAATGCTAACATATACTGAACGTTGCTTAGGAACACTAACCGCTCTCCCGCTCCTAGAAACTTTTCCGCACCAAACTTCAAACCGAGTCGTCCGCCGCTGCCACCATGTTAAAGTGTGTTGTTACCTTCTACTAATGAGACGTTACAACTCGTTTCAACCCCACGGGGCTATAAACTTTAATAATAACTTCGGCACGTAAGGTTATGCATCATGCTCGGTCCGTTATTCCAGGTGCAACCCCCTAAACGACCCCTGTGTAAACAAGGAACTAAACAATAGTTCCTAACAATAGTTCCTATTGTTACAACATTCATCTATTTTGGAGACAAGTAGTGCTGAAACCAAAAAGTAGTCTATGCGTGAGTGAGATCTATGAGTACTGGAATAGCAGGAATACTCTACTGCGTTCGGTTTACCATGCCTCCAAACATCAAACAGATTCAATTCCTTCATAAAGTGGTGTATCGTCTTTCTGGACTTACTGTGGGTATCATCTAAACCAGTTGACCTGTCTTTTGAAGGATCTAACGTACAGTTAAAGTCGCCAGCTATTATGTATTTCCCAGGATGATTTGAAGCAGTCAAAAAGAGACTATTATAGAATTTAGAGTCATCTTCATTGGGGCCGTAAACATTTATCAAAGTTAAGGTTTCAGATAATAACCTACCCTGGACTATAATATACCTCCCTGCAGGGTCCTTAACTACATGCTGTACCCGTAATGGAACCGATTTATGAATTAGTATCATAACCCCTCTAGCATGAGTGGTGTAAGGAGCAGACAACACTTGATCCTGCCATCGTCTTGCTATTTTGGGAACATCCTCATCCACCATGTGTGTTTCTTGTAAAAAAACGATTTTTGATTTCAAGGATTTTATCCTGCTCATTACCTGCTTCACCTTTGTGAGTTTGATCAAACCCCTACAATTCCACCAAGTAAGTTTTACCTTGCAACTCTCTGACATTGATTCCAGTGTGTTATATTAGGAACCGTAGTGAAAAAGTACTCTGACAAACCACACCCACTGATGAAAGGATAAATAATAAAATGAAACCACAAAAACCCACCCTCAACCCCATACGAACCTGAAGTCCAGGAACTCTGGACATCCCCTCCCATCCCACGTTTAACTAGCGCTAAAACGAGTTTATCTACCTTTTCTTTTCTTCTCGCTCCAGCTCGCTATCTTACTTTTTCTAAATACTAATCACACATAACATCAGTAATGAACTGTGCAACGCTTACAACATGTAGGCATATATAACATTAACCACCCGAACACATACACCAACCTTTAACCCGTGCATGCAGACTGGAAGACGAGGAGAGGGAAAAGTCTGTAGCCTGGTCACAAGAGTCCGCGATGCATTGGGCCTTCCTCCGACAGGCGCATAAACCAATGATGACTCTCTCTGTCCCTTAGGCCTAGGCCTACTTGGATGTGCCCATGTCATTTCGGCTGGTGCTTGGACATTGTCTCTCATTCAGGGTTAAGGGCCTTCCACAAAAGCTGAATAGTCTAGCTATAAACCAGACTCAGTCCTGTCCAGGTAGAAAAAGAAAGCCTAAACAAAAACAAAATGGCGACAGTCCGAACACGTAGCTACATCTTTCGTGTAAATGGAAATAAAGTGGGCTTAATAGCCTACTGCATCAGTCCTTATCCGAGGGATTGAATAAACCTCTCCACTTCTGCTGGGGTTTGAAAGGTGTGGGGTCTCTCGTCGTGTGTTACCAGGAGCCGGGCTGGAAAGATGATGCTGTGCTTGTGGATCCCCCTGTCTCTCAACTTCTTTCGGACCTGATCGTAGTCGCGCTGCATCTTGTGCACCCCCGCAGAGAGGTCGATGTGAAAACGGACCGGCGTATTCTTGTAAAGGACCTGTCCCTTGGTTTTGGCTGCCTTTAGTACTCGCTCCCTGTCCTTAAAGTTAATGAACCGCATTATCAATGTCCTTGGACGACCCGTGCGAGAGTCTACCGGAGCGCCGATTCTATGAGCTCGCTCCACTACCAAGCCCTCCCACGGATCCATGTTCAGAGCCTCCGGCAACCACTTCTCCAAAAATGCAGGTGCATCCTGGCCCTCTTCTTTCTCCGGTAGGACACCAACCTTACGTTATGTCGTCGACTCCTGCATTCCAAATCCTCCACTTTGTCAGTAAGGCTTTTGACGGTGCTTTCCAGCATGCTGACTCGGGGTGTTAGCTTCTTAACGTCGTCCTCCACGTCAGAAATCCGTTGTTCGGCCTGTTCCATGCGACCCGTGCATTCCTGTATTTGTTTCTTTACATCCGCAATTGTCGCTTGCACTCCATCAGTTTTCTTGTTAAGTCCACTTTTCAAAGACTGTATGGCTTTCATGATATCTTGGTTGCTATTCTTATCTGTGTCTAACATTACGTCATCTTCTTCCTTGTGGTCGTCTTCTTCGTTAGCCATATTTTCAACCTGCATGGCGTCGCTAGCCTTCTCAGCCCCTTCCTCGTGTCGCGATTTCCTTTTCTCCTTCTCTTTCTCTTTCTTTGCCTTTTCTTTCGGGTTTTTCCCTGACATTTTAGTTCTGGGTACTCTTATACACGTATTTGAAGTAATACTTGGGGTAGTATTGGTCGAGGATCAATGACCACACCGGGTTATAGAACTCAGGTTTAATCGTGGCTCAGTAGGCAGACGTAATAACCATACATGGTAGTGGTGTAACCATAATAACAGTCCGGGTAGTACATAACACCTAGTGTAGTTCCAGTGGATATAAATGGCGTTATATCACTACATCCCCCCTGTTTAGTTTTCAATTTTTTCATTACACAGAGGTTGCCTTCTCTTTTTCTTTTTTTAATTTTTTTTTTCGACAACACACTCAGAATTGTCCATCTCAAAAAACAATAAACATATTCAGAGCCCTCCTTTTGTGTGTGATTGTCTCTACTCATAGTCCTTGTAGTGAGCTGGTTTGGAAACAGCTCTTCCATATCTTGTGCGTACTGTCTTGTGTGTTTCACAGGTTTGGCTGGAAGAAGTTCCAGCTGCACGAGTGTCCCGTTGAGGTTCTGTGAAGCGGGTTCTTGCGCTCCTCAGTGCATGGGGGTGGTGAATTTCCCGCAGGTGGCTCCTGCCACGTCTGAGTTTGTTCCCATTTGATGTTTGCACAATGTAGCTCCTTGGCTCATCGCACTTTTGTACGACGGTGGCTGGATACCAAGTCCCTTTTTCCTTGTTTAGGACAGATACGTGCTGTCCCGGACCGAGTGGAGGTAGTTCTCTGCCGCTGCTGCGGTCATGATGTTCCTTCATGTTTGCTGTTCTCTGCTCCAGGTGGAGTCGGTTTTCCTCCTTGCCTGGGTCCCCTCGACTCGGCAGCAGGGTGGTGACTGGCCTTCTGAAGATCAGTTCTGCTGGTGATGATAGTTTACTGTCGATGGGTGTTGCTCTGACCTGTAGTAAGGCCACTTGTATGTTACCTCCTTGTCTCATGGTTTTCTTCACAATGGATTTGATGTGTCGCACATGCCTCTCAATGAATCCATTGCTTTTTGGATAGTGGGGTGAGCTTGTCACGTGCCTGATTCCCAATTCAGCCGTGAATTTCTGGAACGCGTGCCCTGTGTACTGGGGTCCATTATCTGTAAGTATCTCGTCAGGTCTTCCAAAAAGAGTCATGTACATTTCCATTTTTTGTGCAACTGCCCGGCTGGACACAGGCATGGGCATTTCATCCACTAGAGGGAACTTAGAATATCTGTCCACAATCAGTAAATACTGATGTCCATCGATCTCGAATAGATCAGAAGCTAGGGATTGCCATGGTTTTGACGGTGTGTTGTGTGGGTTGAGAGGTTGCTTTGGATTTGCATCCTGATGTTCCACGCATACGCTACATGACCTGCAGACTCTTTCGATGTCATCGTTCATTCTGATCCAGTAGACACTTTCTCTCGCCAGTCGCCGTGTCTTACATGCAGCTGTTCGAGTATAGAATCAGTCATGGAGTCTGGGATGAGCACCTGGCTGCCTTTGAATATGACTCCTGCTTCAACTGCGAGCTCATCTCTGTATGACCAGTACTCACGTAGTTGTCTTGGTAGAGCTTTGATGTTGTCTGGCCATCCCTGGTGGATCAACTCTTTCAGTGCATTGAGTCTGGGGTCGCTGGTGGTTTCCGTGCGGAGTGCGTCCTGTTTCTCGGGAGAGAAGTTTATCATTGCAACAGTGAGCATCTCTGGATCCTCGACTTCTGCCTCTATTCCGTCAATGTGCTCGTCCAGCTCGATGTTGCTGTTGTTCTCAGGGTCGGGTAGTCGGCTGAGTGTGTCTGCCAGGACCATCTGGTTTCCTGGTCGATACGTGACCTCGTAGTTGTATCCTTGTGTTTTTATCAGCATTCGCTGAAGCCGTGGCGGGGCGGCATGCAGTGGCTTTGTGCATATGGTAACGAGGGGTTTGTGGTCTGTAACTACAATGAATGACTTCCCATACAGGTAGGTATGGTATCGCTGCATTCCATAGACTATGGCCAGCATTTCTCGCTCTATGTTGCTGTACCTGGATTGGCAGTCGTCCAGTGTCTTTGAGCCAAAAGCTATCGGTCTTTTGTTCTGCACTAATGCCACGCCCAGTCCTTTCTGTGGTGCATCGACCTCAAGTGTCAGAGGTGTGCTTGGATCATAGTACTTCAGGCAGTCACGTTCGTTGATAACTGATTTCAGGTCCTCAAAGCTCTTTTGGTGGTCAGTGTCCCATGTCCAAGGCACGTCACTTTTCACCAGCACCCTCAGTGTGTGTGCTTTGTCTGCGAACTTTGGGATGTAGGGTGACAGGTAGGTCAGCATCCCCAAGAATCTGCTCAGTTCATCTTTGTTCTGGGGTGTCGGCATTTTCTGGATGTCCCTGATTTTGGCTGGGTCAGGTTTGATACCTTTGTCTGTGTACAGGTTGCCAAAGAATGAGATGCTTGTCTGTTTGATTGTGCACTTGTCACTGTTGAACACAATACCTGTCTTGGCTGTTCTCTCCATCAGGTTGGTCAGGTTCCTGTCATACTCCTCTTCGCTTGCTCCGTAGACTGCGATATCATTGGCTATGCTGACGACACCGTCGAGCCCCTCCAGGATTTGGTCCATCTTTGCCTGGAAGAGATCTTGAGAGACACTGAGACCAAATGGCAAAGGTTTCCAGCAGTATCTACCAAATGGAGTTCGGAATGTGGTTAGCAGTTGTGACTCTTCCTCTAGGTGTATTGACCAATATCCAGCTTTTGCGTCAAGTTTGCTGAATATTTTTGAATTGGCAAACTTCGGGTTCAGTTCCTCCACAGTAGGAATCTTGTGTGGGAATCTCCTAAGGCTGGCATTAAGCTTTTGGGGGTCTAAGCATATGCGAAGGGAACCGTCTTTCTTTGTGCTGTATGCCAGACTCGAGCACCAGTCTGTGTGCTGTTCTACTTTTCTTAACACATCTTGTTCGACTAGGTTATTCAGTTCATCTTTCAGTTTGTCTTTGATGTGAATGCTGCACTTACGTGGTGGGTCTATGAATGGTTCAGCATCCTTTTTCAGGAAGAGCTTGGCCTTTCCACTGAAGTTTCCAATTTTGTCAAACTGGTCTGGGTATGCTCTCTTTAGGTCTGCACTGTTAGATATGGTCATTTTGGGTTTTGTCTGTCTTGTGTTGACTTTTTTCTGGTTTGCATGCCCTTTCTCGGTCACTGCATCTACATTGACAGTCACTAAGTTTAACAGTTCACATGTTGGCAGCCCAACTATGGCTGGCCCTGGTACGTCTACAACATAGAACTTTGCATTGATCCATTTGGATTCTTTGTACTGGCATGGAATGTCAATGGTGCCTAGGCAGGGGATGGCGTGACCACTGTATGCAGATAGCCTCCTGTTGGTTTTTTTCAGTCGTTTCTGGGTGCATGCATTTTCACCGTACATCTGCTTGAAGGTACGCAATGGGAGTGTGTTGCCTGACGCACCTGTGCCTATCTTCAGACGTAGTGTGTATCCACGACCAGGTAGGTCAGGTGGTGTCACCTTCAGGACTGTGTACGCCTCCTCTCTGGCCGGCTTGCTGTCTATGCTATGCATGCACTTTTCACTGATAGTTATGGAGTGTAACTGTTTCTGGTACTCTCGTTTGGCCTTCCTGCAGCACCGCTCCCAGTGACCTTTTGCACCACACGCATTGCATTCATCATCATATGCAGGACATCGACGTGGTTTGTGGCTTCTCCCACAGTTACGACATATGCGGTCCCTGTCCACAGCGTGGATTCTCTCATTGCGTGACAGGCTAAGTTTGTCTAACTGTTCATTGCTTGCTGTCAGGGCTTCATATTTTCGTCCCTCGGCCAGAACCTCTGCTAAGGAATATCCTTTTGGTTTGCTGTATAGATCATTCCTCAGGGCATCATGGGGAGTGCTCGCAATAATAAGCTCAATCATACACTCGTTAAGGTCTTCGTCTGAAAACTGACATTTCTGTGCTAGTGTTCTGGCTCTGGTCACAAAATCATCAATATTCTCATCTGGTTTCTGTCTGTGTTGCATCAGTTGCAGTCTATGGATTCTGAAATTTACGTTCAACTTTAGCTGTTTTTCAAAGAAGTCCCATAGTTTGGCAGGCTTTTTCTTTTCATCATCAGTGAGACCACTGGCGTTCAGTCTTTTTAATCCTTCATCTCCGATTCCACGACATATTTTCCTAGCTTGTTTAGCTGCGCCATTTATTTCTTCATCTTCTAAATACAGAGTCATTTTCTGTTTATACAGTGAAATTGCCTCACCCAGGTCCGGGTCTGACCAATTCATCGTCGGTAGATGCGATGCCATGACGTCTCCTGTTACTAGCTAGCTAGTTAGCTTTGCGGCTAGCTCAGCTCCGGCGCACTCTTGCTTGAATGATGACAGAAATTATCCACGGACAATTTTATCAGTCTATCTTCATTCTTCATAGAGAGTACTTTACCGCTGCCACCATGAAGTAATACTTGGGGTAGTATTGGTCGAGGATCAATGACCACACCGGGTTATAGAACTCAGGTTTAATCGTGGCTCAGTAGGTAGACGTAATAACCATACATGGTAGTGGTGTAACCATAATAACAGTCCGGGTAGTACATAACACCTAGTGTAGTTCCAGTGGATATACATGGCGTTATATCACTACAGTATTGCGTGACTTTGGACAAGATTCGGATTAGTATTGTAGGATTAATTTACACGGTAGCTGCAGAGCTTGAGATTTGCGACCTCCTAGTCCCTCGCCATAACCGGAAGTCAGAGACTGGCGATTTAAATCATTTATGAATGTCCATTCTCAAGCAAATAGCAAAAGCAGTTGTAATGGAACGGTTTCCTTTATTTTTAGAGCCTCCCTGCCGATAGGGGCATAGTTCCATTATCGTTAGAGTCTTTTGCCTTCTAGTGGCACAGATCAGTACTGCAGTTTCAGCTACTTCCTTTTCCTGTTACAACAAGAAAATGGTGTGACAACACAGCAATATTCATGCTCCATCATTGGCTATCACCTAGTTTCTACCCCTTTGAGTGGCAATATCTGTAAGTAAAGCTATTATCAATCATTGCTAGAATCTTTATTTTGAAGTATTTTTTACATATTTGCTACAGTTTGTATACTTTTGGTAACATGTATGTCAGCACATTTTAATGATGGCATTCAGGCTATACGTTTGATGCTAGCGTAAATACAGCATTCAATTCAATACCTGATTAGTTACAACTTACATTTTATTCCTGCAAAGAAAATGTTAGTTTTATACTTACCTTTGTTTCCTGAAAAATAAAGGATTAGTTATCCTAACTGGAACTCTAGATTGAGTAAGCTATTTTGTATTGTATACTGATGTATGCTTTTATGTATGTTTATTTTCAGTTTCACACTTCCTTGTTATTAAATACCGTCCATATACAACAACACTGGTCTGTTCCTTGGAGGATATGATGCAAGGGAGAGTTTAGCTGGCTGTAAAAACCTAATGTAGGACAAGAGTCACATTGGGTGTAGCAGTACAGTGAAAAGATAGCACTCTGCGAGGGACATCATATAGCTGTCGCACTCTGACATGGCAGCCAGAGGTCAGTAACTGATAAAGCCTTGTCAAGTCAAGCACTCATCGACATAATGGAAAATTTAGAGGCTCAAGGTCAAGACAGTGAGGAGAATAAGTCACTCTCCTCTCACTCCTTAAAGTCCTCAAAGAAAGCTGAGTGTTAGATCGTCTGCAAGGGAGAGTTTAGCTGGCTGTAAAAACCTAATGTAGGACAAGAGTCACATTGGGTGTAGCAGTACAGTGAAAACATAGCACTCTGCGAGGGACATCATCTAGCTGTCGCACTCTGACATGGCAGCCAGAGGTCAGTAACTGATAAAGCCTTGTCAAGTCAAGCACTCATCGACATAATGGAAAATTTAGAGGCTCAAGGTCAAGACAGTGAGGAGAATAAGTCACTCTCCTCTCACTCCTTAAAGTCCTCAAAGAAAGCTGAGTGTTAGATCGTCAGCAGGATCTTCGAAAAGATCGTCTGCATCAACTAGAGCCAGTATGGCAGCAGCACTAGCACTGGCTGAAGCACAGGCTGCACAAGCCAGAGCAGCCTACGCTGACAAAGAAATGAAAATTAAATTAGAGAAAGCTCGCATAGAAGCTAATGCAAATGTTGAAAAGGTCCGCTTAGATGCAACTCTTGATTCACTTCAAGCCAAGAAAGAAGCTGACGCTTTCATGGCCAAAGCAGAGGTAATGCGGTCTGCTGTTGCTCAGCTTATTGCAGAGCTAAGTGAAGAGTTAGAGTTCTTGCCCATCCAAGTAACCCCAGAATAGAAAGTGAGTGAGTACATAAATAAAAACTCAAGCAACTACACTGAGCTCACGCAAAGACAGTAAGACATGTCCACTCAGCATGATGACGTCACCCCTCAGCAAAAACAAGTGAAACTTTCACCCGAGTTCACATCTTACTTCAGACAAGATCCAAAACAATACCACTCATCACCACCACAGGGCAGTAAACCGGCTCTGCAAAGAGATACACTTCAACAATGTCTTTCCTACAGCGAGCCAAAACCACAGTGGAGGTGTAACCCAAACCTTGCACCTGCTGACAACACCACCAGTGACCTCGCCAGGTTCCTAGCAAAGAGCCAGCTGGTAACTGGAGGACTGACTAAGTTTGATGACAAGCCGGAGAATTATCTCAGCTAGAAGGCTACCTTTCAGAGTACCATTGCAGACCTTGGTCTTACTGCCAGTGAAGAAGTAAACCTGCTCATCAAGTGGCTGGGCCCAGAGTCTTCAGAACATGCTAGAAGGGTCAAAGCAGTCAACATACATCATCCATCTGTTGGTCTAGGTATGATCTGGACAAGACTCGAAGAATGCTATGATTCAACAGAGGTAATAGAAAGAGCCTTGTTCTCTAGAATAGAGAACTTCCCAAAGCTCTCCAGCAAAGAACCCCACAAGCTCCGCGAGCTATCAGACTTGCTCTTAGAACTGTCAGCTGCAAAACTAGATGGATTGAGTTTGAGTTACCTCGACACAGCCAGGGGAGTAGGTCCAATTGTGGAGAAGCTACCCTTTCACCTCCAAGAAAAGTAGACAACAGTTGGGTCAAGATTTAAAGAAGAGCATAGAGTGGCCTACCCACCTTCCTCTGTCTTTTCGGAGTTTGTGCAGAAAGAGGCCAGAGCAAGGAATGACCCATGCTTTACAACAGCTTCTATCTCCTCTTTCAGCTTCAAGAAAGAAAAGCCCCTGGATAATTACAACAGAAAGCCATCAGTTACAGTGCACAAGACAGACGTGTCAGCAGAGGTAACCACAGAAGTAGAAAGGGTAGTTGAAGATCTAAACAGACACTGTCCTATACATCACAAGCCGCACCCACTGAAAATATGTAGAGGTTTCAGGGTGCTGCTGCTTGCAGACAGAAAGAAGTTCATCAAAGACAATAACATCTGCTACCGTTGCCTTGCATCCACCAGTCACCAGGCAAAGGACAGTAATGTCATCATCAGGTGTGTGGAGTGTGAGAGTGAGAGGCACTTGGCAGCTCTTCACCCTGGCCCAGCACCACAGACAACTGAGCCCCTCCCTGCCCCTAAGCAGCATGGCGGGGAGGAAGCAAGCTCATCAGAGCTGGATGTTACAGCAACGGGTACAAAGGTATGTGGAAAATCCTGCTCGAAGATTTGCCTGGTGCATGTCTTCCCTGAAGGTCAGCGACACAACAGCAAGAAGATGTACGCAATTGTGGACGACCAAAGTAATCTGTCCCTTGCAAAGACTGTGTTTTTTGACATGTTTGACATTCAAAGCACAGTTGAACCATACACCCTGAAGACCTGCGCTGGCATAGTAGAAACGTTAGGTAGAAGAGCTTGCGGCTACACAATAGAGTCAGTAGATGGGAAAAAGAGTTTTCCTCTCCCTATGCTCATTGAGTGTAATGCTATCCCTAAAAACAGGGAAGAAATACCTACTCATGAAGCCGCATTACACCACCACCATCTGAGGTCAATAGCTGCTGAGATACTGCCCCTCGACCTAGATGCAGACATCCCCCTGCTCATTGGACGGGACCTTCTGAGAACTCATAAGGTGAGAAAGCAGCTCAGTGGCAGAGACAACGATCCATATGCACAGAAGCTCGACCTGGGCTGGGTTATAATAGGCAATGTGTGCTTCGGCAGTGCTCACAAGCCAACTGAAGTCAGTGCTCTAAAAACGCACGTGTTAGATAATGGATGCCCAAGCCTTCTCACTGTCACAGCCCATTGCCCTTGACACCTGCTCACCTCTCCTTCACCCTGGCACACCTGCCCGTGGTTTCAATCGGCACACCTGCTGGCCATCAAGCAATCACCCCCTCTCCCTTGACACCTGCTCACCCCTCCTTCACCCCGGCACACCTGCTGGCCATCAAGCAATCACCCCCTCTCCCTTGACACCTGCTCACCCCTCCTTCACCCCGGCACACCTGCTGGCCATCAAGCAATCGCCCTCACCCTTAAGAAGCCTCCACTGTGGACCAGTCTTCGCTGGAACGTTGCCATTCATGGTTTGTTGCCTAAAGGTTATTGCACGTCCAGTCCCAGTCCTAGCCTGTGTAACCCACATGATTACATGTACCCTGTGACGTATGTAAGTTCCACGAGTAGCCTCTAGGAGGCACACTAGCTACAGAGTTTAAACCATACAAACAACCGTCGACAATAGAGAAGAGAAATACGGATATTTAGAAATACGGACAACTTTGACTATGGATACTTGAATTATTGATATTTGAACTACGGATATTTGAGCTACAGGACATTTGAACTACGACAAAAAAGATCCCTCCCACGAAGCTTCCTTGACAGATGATCTCCTGTTGAAGGAAGAAGGAAGACTCTTTTCTCTTGTGTTTTGTACGCTGCTGGAATCCTGACTGGTTTTTTTTGTACCCCGAACAACCTCCCTTGCTACACCGTTTGGAACCCTTGGATACCCCCTTTGGATTGCCCCCATCATCGCCCTGGATTTGGATTCATCATCATCGCCTCTACATTAACTTGCCCCTGTGATTGTGGTAGGATCTGGACATTGCACCTTGCACAGATTGGAAGACTGAATCATTCCCCCTTTTCTTTTCTTTATTATTTTCTTTGAGTGCACTCATACTTTATTTTGGATTATTTTCTTTAATTTGTTAGTGTAGAATATGGCTGCATAAGTAATATATTAGAAGGGTATAAAATAGAATATAGATAGATATAGACAATAAATAGAATATTAGGAAGAACTTTTAAAAAGTATAATAGAGTAATATATATATATATATATATATATATATATATATATATAACACATCTAATTTAGTATTGATATTGAAATAACTTTACTTTGAACTGTTGAAATAAATTGGGTTTTTTTATTGTAAACTATACCCACGAGTGTGTGTGTTGTCTTTGGGGTGAGTACTAGAATCTGGTCTAGAAAAAAACCTACACCAATCTCCACTGAACTTCGACATTGGACTGTAAACTGTCCCTGCGCAAGCATAGGCCCATTCCCCTGTCGTGCAGGTTACACCTGCATTCTCTGATGTTCATAGTTTTTTGCATTCTTGACTGCCTGTCTGATTTTTTGCTCTCTGCTCTTCAGGACTTCAGCCTGCCAGTCTACCTGCCACTGAGACAACTCCTGCTCTACCCCTGGGATCGGCCACTTCAATAAAGACTTGATCTCTTCCCTTACCTGGTTGTCTCGTCTGCTTTTGGGTTTTTCCAGATACGTGACAGTACGTTCCAGCCAGGGCATTAGTTTCAAGAGGCTGGTCCAGACTCACAGTGGCAAGACCTAACTGCTTCACAACACTTGCATCCAAAAAGCTTTCATCAGCTCCAGAGTCAATTAAAGCCAAACGTTTAGTGGACTAACCTTTAAAACTGATGGTAGCTTGCAACTGGGTACGTGGACGAGGAGACAGAGGGCAGACAGTTGGGCTCGCGAGGATCCTCCCCCTCCCTCGTGAGCCTGCTAGTTTGACGGACGGTGAGGGCAGGAGGTGAGAAAGTGACCAGGCTGACCACAATACAAGCAGCTGTTCTTGGTGATGCGGCGTTGACGCTCCTTGTTCTGTCACGTATCTGGAAAAACCCAAAAGCAGACGGGACAACCAGGTAAGGGAAGAAATCAAGTCTTTATTGAAGTGGCCGATCCCAGGGGTAGAGCAGGAGTTGGCTCAGTGGCAGGTAGACTGGCAGGCTGAAGTCCTGAAGAGCAGAGAGCAAAAAATCAGACAGGCAGGCAAGAATGCAAAAAACTATGAACATCAGAGAATGCAGGCTAGGGCTGGGACTGGACGTGCAATAACCTTTAGGCAACAAACCATGAATGGCAACGTTCCAGCGAAGACTGGTCCACAGTGGAGGCTTCTTAAGGGTGAGGGAGCTTGCTTGATGGCCAGCAGGTGTGCCGGGGTGAAGGAGGGGTGATCAGGTGTCAAGGGAGAGGGGGTGATTGCTTGATGGCCAGCAGGTGTGCCGGGGTGAGCAGGTGTCAAGGGAGAGGGGGTGATTGCTTGATGGCCCCCTGTGACAGCCACATCAATGTGAAGGAGAACTTCAGTCTGAGTTACTCGAAAGCCACTCAAGCTTCAAGCCCATACTCAAGACCCACTGAAGAGAGGTTAGGAGAGACAGTTTTTCCTTGCACTGATACCGACAACCAGCTTGCGCCATCTGTCGAAGACATGCTCTTTCTGAAGAAGATGGAAGGAGTCTTCAAAGATGAAACTAACAGTTGAGTCGCCCCATTACCGTTTCGCAGCCCCAGACGTCTACTCCCAGGCAACAGACCCTATGCCTACAAGCGGCTTATGTCTCTTCGACGCCAGCTGGACAAGAAGGAAGACATGAGAGCACACTTTGTCGAGTTCGTGCAGAAAACGCTCGATAACAATCATGCAGAGCTGGCATCACCTTGTCACAAATATAAAAAGAGATGATAGCTTCCCACTTTCGGTGTCTACCACCCACAAAAGCCTGGTAAAATTCTTGTGGTGTTTGACTCGAGTGCACAGTTTAATGGAGTGTCTCTTAATGACGTGCTGCTTTCGGGGCCAGACCTCAACAACACCCTTTTGGGTTTGCTTCTCCGCTTCCGAAAGGAACCAGTTGCTGTCACAGCAGACATAGAGCAGATGTTCTACTGTTTTGTTGTTCAGGAAGATCACAGAGATTTTCTTCGCTTTCTCTGGTATCAGGACAACGATCTCAGCAAAGATGTGGTAGACTACCGCATGAGAGTCCATGTCTTCAGCAATAGTCCTTCCCCAGCAGTGGCGATCTCCGGGCTGAGAATGGCAGCAAGGGAGGCGGAAGATGAATACGGTAGTGGGGCGTGACAGTTCATAGAACGGGACTTCTATGTCTACGACGCACTTAAGACCTTTCCTACTGAATCTAAGGCCATCGATGTCCTACAGAGAGCTCGAAACATTCTTGCACTCTCTAATCTGCGTCTCCATAAGATCGCCTCCAACAGAGTGGAAGTGGTGAATGCCTTCCCCCCAGAAGACAGGGCCAAGGAAATCAAAGACCTGGAGATGAGCTTCCTGTCCAGTGCAGCTTGGGAGTGAGTTGGAACATGATGTCTGATACGTTCACTTTCCACGTTCCACCGAGCCAGAAGCCCTTCACTCGCCGTGGGGTGCTATCAACAATCAACAGTCTGTTCGATCCTCTAGGCTTCCTTGCCCCTGTGACTATCAAAGGAAGACTCCTTCTCAGATAGCTTTCCAACAGTGACCTTGAGTGGGATAGCCCTCCTCCCCAGGACATGTATGATGACTGGAGAAGATGGCAAGATTTGCTGCAGGATCTTCAGGCGCTGCATGTTCCTCGCACTCCGTCTTACAAGCCAAGGCTGCTGAGCTTTGTGTATTTTCAGATGCCTCAGTCAAGGCTATAGCTGCAGTGGCTTACCTGAAAGTCACACACCAAGATGGCCACAGTGAAGTCGGCATCATTCTGGGTAAGACCAAGCTGGCTCCAGTACCAGAGCTCACCATTCCCAGACTGGAGCTCTGTGCCGCTGTGCTTGTGGTGGAATTGTCAGAGCTCCTCACAAAAGAACTCGACATGAAGGTAGACAGAACTACATTCTACACTAACAGCAAAGTGTGTTAGGATATATCAACAATCAGAATAGGAGGTTGTTCTTAGCACTTGTTGTATTCACTCATAAAAAACAAAAAATCTTTCTTGCGCTTTTACTTTAGCACTGGTTTTGCTCTTAGATGCTTGTTTAGATGCAGTAGTTCTCCTGATTTCCTATGTTAAATGCACTTATTGTAAGTCGCTTTGGATAAAAGCGTCGGCTAAATGACTGTAATGTAATCTAATATAATGAGATTCTATGTATATGTCAATAATCGTGTACAGAGAATTAAGCAATCTTCTCTACCAGACCAGTGGAGGTACGTTTCAACGGAGCACAACCCCGCTGATCATGGCTCTCGGTCTGTGGCAGCAGGTAACCTTACCAGTACCACATGGCTGTATGGTCCAGCATTCCTTCTGCAGCCTGAGAGTAACGCCCATGAAGAAGACCCATTTGAACTCATTGACCCAGAGTCAGATGTTGAAATTCGCTCTAAGGTGACAGTGCTTGCCACTACAGTGTCTACAAGTCATTTGGGTTCAGCAAGCTTTCCGCGCTTCTCACAGTGGACCACCCTCATCAAAACTGTAGCCCACCTTCATCACATTTCTCGCAGCTTCATCAAGTCCAAAGATGACATCAGTTGTGCAGGCTGGCACCTCTGTAAGACAAGTCTCACAGATGACGACTTGGCCCAAGCAGAACACACAGTCATCAGATGTGCCCAACGTGAAGCATATGCAAAAGAAATCAAATGTATCATGGCAAAACGAGACTTAGAATCTAACAGTACCCTCCGCAAGCTTCACCCAATCATTGATGACAATGGCCTACTACGGGTAGGAGGACGCCTTACAGAGTCGAAGTTTCTGAGACATGAAGTCAACCCTCTTCTAATCCCAGGGAAGCATCACATCGCTACACTTCTCATCCATCACCATCATGCAGCTGTAAAGCATCAGGGAGGACACCTAACTGAGGGAGCTGTAAGAGCAAGTGGTTTATGGGTAGTAGGAGCAAAGAGAGCTATCAGCAGCATCATCCACAGATGCGTGACTTGCAGGAAGCTACGAGGCAGAACGGAGCAGGAAATCATGGCAGACTTACCTTCTGAGCGCTTACAGATTGATCCTACATTTTCTTATGTTGGGCTTGATGTATTCGGACCATGGGAGGTCATTGCACGCCGTACGAAAGGTGGACAAGCCAACAGTAAGAGATGGGCGGTTCTGTTTACGTGCGTGTCCACTAGAGCTGTTCATATCGAGGTGATTGAAACTATGAGCTCCTCTAGCTTCATCAATGCACTTCGCGATCAGAGGTCCTGTGAAGCAGCTGCGGTCTGACTGTGGGACCAACTTAGTCGGTGCGTCCAGGGAACTGAAGCTGGATCCTCTTAGTCCTGGTGAGATGAGTGTGGAAGTCTACCTACTCGACCAGAGATGTTCTTGGGTGTTCAATCCACCCCACTCATCTCACATGGGTGGCACGTGGGAATGCATGATAGGTATTGCGTGACGCATCCTAGACTCAATGCTCCTACAAGCTGGACATTCTAGGCTGACTCATGAGGTTCTGACAACGTTAATGGCTGAAGTCACAGCTATTATTAATGCCAGACCTCTAGTGCCTGACTCCTCTGACCCAGAAGCACCTCTGATCCTGACCCCTGCAGCTCTCCTCACCCAGAAGTTCGGTGTAGCCTTACCTCCCCCTGGAGACTTCACCAAGTGCGACATGTTTAAGCATCAATGGAAGAAGGTTCAAGTTCTTGCTGACCTCTTCTGGGCTCGATGGCAGAAAGAGTATCTCAACACACTTCAGAAACGTCAAAAATGGCAGCTAAACAGCCCAAACATGAAGAAAGGGGACATTGTTCTTCTGAAGGATAAGCAAATAAGAAGAAATGAATGGCCAACGGGTGTCATTGTAAAGGCTTTCCCAAGCAAAGATGGAGTAGTCAGGAAAGTGGAGGTCAAGCTTACCCGTCACGAGCCTACTAAAACTTTCTCCAGACCCATCTCAGAGTGTATCCTTCTCTTGTCTCCAGAAGAGTAGATTATGTAAATGTGTATTGTGGCATTTTAAATAATGCCAGACGGGGAGTGTAATGGAATGGTTTCCTTTATTTTTAGAGCCTCCCTGCCACTAGGGGCATAGTTCCGTTATCTTTGGAGTATTTTGCCTTCTAGTGGCATAGATCAGTACTGCAGTTTCAGCTACTTCCTTTTCCTGTGACAAGAAAATGGTGTGACAACACAGCAATATTCATGCTCCATCATTAGCCATCACCTAGTTTCTACCCCTTTGAGTGGCAATATCTGTAAGTAAAGCTATTATCAATCATTGCTAGAATCTTTATTTTGAAGTATTTTTTACATATTTGCTACAGTTTGTATACTTTTGGTAACATGTATGTCAGCACATTTTAATGATGGCATTCAGGCAATACTTTTGATGCTAGCGTAAATACAGTGTTCAATGCAATACCTGATTAGTTACAACTTACATTTTATTCCTGAAAAGAAAATGTTAGTTTTATACTTACCTTTGTTTCCTGAAAAATAACTGGAACTCTAGATTGAGTAAGCTATTTTTGTATTGTATACTGATGTGTGCTTTTCTGTATGTTTAGTTTCAGTTTCACACTTCCTTGTTATTAAATCCCGTCCATATACAACACTGGTCTGTTCCTTGGAGGATATGATGCAAGGGAGAGTTTAGCTGGCTGCAAAAACCTAATGTAGGACAAGAGTCACATTGGGTGTAGCAGTACAGCAATCCTACTGGGAAAAACAGCTCGGCTAGCTTGGCTCCACTCCCAACTGAAATCGCGCGGTAACCGCTACCTTGACCTAACTTCCTTTTTCAGTATGGCAGCCGGCCAGAGATAGGCTGTTGCTCGCATAACAGAACCCTGTCAATCAAAAACACACCATTGTTTCTCTATTTCAATGTCTTAATTTATAAGAAATATAAAGTTGGTATTTTTTATTTTTAACAAAAAAATAATACAGCTGAATTAATAAAATTATTCAAACTATATATGGGCACCAGTGGGGAGCACTAGCACCAGTGGAGGCGGGCTTGGCCCCCTAAGGCCCATCCATGGCGACGGGCTTGGCTCAGGTTTCTGTCTCTAGATCAGTTCAATCCATCGTTCCCGTACATCAATAGTAACTGATGCCAAGATTAAGGAAGACATTTTTGTTGGTCCACAAATCAGACAGGTCATCAATGGCAGGGAGGTAGAAGATCTGCTAGTGGGGCAGAGAAAATAGCGTGGAAGGCATTTAAAGATGTTGTTGAGAATTTTCTTGGCATCTACGGAGCACCAAACTACACTGAGCTGCTTGACAACGTGCTTAAAAGCACAAAAAACCATGAAGTGTAACATGTCATTGAAAATTCATCTTCTGCATCACACTTGGACTTCTTCCCTGCTGGTCTTGGTCAGTCAGTGAGGAACATGGTGAAAGGTTTCACCAGGACATCGTGACCATGGAAAAGAGGTATCAGGGCCACTGGAATCCACCAATGCTGGCCGACTATTGGTGGACACTGACACAAGAGGCATCAGATGCTGAGTACAAACCAAAATAAGCTGCGAAACATTTTAAGCTCAGTTGAACTAACACTATATGTCAGCGTCATTATGCCATTAAACATGTTACCTTCAATAAAACTTATTTTAATGTTTATCCAAATTCCTACGTGACACAGCACATCTGAAATTATTTCTGTGTTCAGCTTGACATTGTCTATCACAGTCTATGTTTTTCAGGAAGCACAACGTTTAAAAAAACGTGTTGTCCAGTGTAATTTACAGCGGCACTTCAACACTATACATGCTGCCAGGTTTAATGCCGACTACCCTACAAAATCAGCAAATATGATAATGTAGTGGTTATAGGGATACATAATTCCCCTTATTGGGCTAGTAGGAACGTTTGTTTACAGCTGCTGTTTTCTCGGTTCGTGTTTACAGTGACACACTTCCGCTGCGCGGGTTTTTGGTTGTTGTTGTTGTTATGGTGAAGGAATAAATGGTGCACGTTGTGTAGCCGAAAGAGAAAGTTGTCACGACTCCTGCTTGAGCTCCTCTACAATGACATCATACAAGCACTCAGTTCCTACTATCTGTAAATCAACATCGGCACAAGAGAGTGCAACAGCTGCATCACTGCATGTTTCATGGAGCCTTGTTAAAGCTAAGAAGGCATTCACTGATGCTGAACTGACTAAAACGTGTGCAACTGATATGGTTGGCAAAAGTTTTAAGTCATGATGGGAAGCAGCATTTACAGCTGCCTTGCTAGTGGCCCGTGGTAAAGCACCGGCGCTGATGGGGCGGGATTGGATTCGAGTGCTCAGCTTAGATTGGTCAAAAGTGAATCGCGTTGCCGCATCTGAGCCAGTGGAGCAAGTGTGCTCAGAGCACAGAGCAGTTTTCAGTGCAGAGCTGGGCCGTGCAGAAGGCCTCACTGCATCCTTACGTGTATCCCCGGATGCTGTACCAACATTTAGCAAAGCGAGGCCAGTGCCTTATGCACTCCGTGCAGCCGTGGATAACAAGTTAACCGAACTCGAACAACAGGAATTATCCCTCCTGTGCAGCATAGTGAATGGGCTGTGCCGCTAGTGTGCATTCCGAACAAAGATGGATCAGTGCACATTTGCGGAGATTATAAGGTGACGGTAAATCAGTGGCTTGATGTAGATCAGTACCCACTTCCCAAACCGCAGGATTTATTCTCCACTTTAGCAGGCGGAAAGCATTTCACTAAACTTGACTTGACGCAGGCCTACACTCAGCTCGACATGGATGAGAAAAGTAAGCCGTTTCTCACCATCAGTACACACAGAGGTCTCTATGTATGCAACCGCTTGCCATATGGGGGCGCTAGCGCGCCCGCTATTTTCCAGCGCACTATGGATTAAGTATTACAAGGGCTTGATGGCGTGGTATGCTACTTAGACGATATTTTGATAACAGAAACATACCACCGCAAATCTGCGCAATCTTAAACAAGTGTTACAGAGACTGGAAGAACATGGGCTGAGGCTTAACAAAGAGAAATGCGCCTTCTTTCAGAACAGTGTGGCCTACCTCGGGCATGTCATTGATGCCGAGGGTGTGTGCCCAATTACAGAGGAAAACTGAGGCTATTGACAAAGCTCCTGTGCCAATAAATGTGACAGAATTGAGGTTGTACTTAGCCATGCTCAATTACTATGGCAACTTTATACCAAACCTGTCCAGCGAGATTAATGACTGGGCTCCTACATAAAGATAAAGAGGGGTTGGACAAGAAAATGTCAAGAGGCGTTTGAGCGTACTAAAGCACAGCTTGTAGCCGCGCCAGTGCTTACACATTATGATCCTAAACTGCCTGTAATTTTGGCATGTGATGCTTCGCCTTACGGCATAGGTGGTGTGATTTCACATCAGTTTCCAGACCACAGTGAGAAACCTATAGCCTACGTGTCTATAGCACACACTAAAACAGAAGTCAGCTATTCTCAGATAGAGAAAGAAGCACTTAGTATCATCTTTGGGGTGACCAAGTTTAATGACTATCTGTATGGACGGAAGTTTACTCTGCTTACAGACCACAAACCACTGCTAAAGATACTAGGGCCCAAGACTGGAGGGCCTACATTGGCAGCAGCTAGGCTGCAGAGGTGGTCATTAATTTTAGCAGCATACCAGTATGACATACGTTACAAGCCATCCTTACAACATGCAAATGCGGATGCATTATCGCGGTTACCACTACAGACTCAAGAGGCAGACTCAGATTATAGTTCTGTGTTTAGGGTCTCATTCTTGGATAAAGTGCCAGTGTCCTCACAAGAGATAACAACACAGACAAAGACTGATGCAGTACTACAGAGAGTGAAGCACTTCACATTGAATGGTGGGCCAAAGCATTTGAATGAAGATGAGTTAAGGCCATACTTCATAAGAAACACTGAACTGACTGTTGAATCTGACTGTGTGATGTGGGGTTTCTGGTAATCATGCCAGAGGTGTTAAGACCACAGATGTTACGAGAACTGCATGAAAATCACCAGGGAATGGTAAAGATGAAGGCATTAGCCCGTAGTCACTTTTGGTGGCCAAGCCTTGATTCTGACGTAGAGTCACTGGTAAACAGTTGCCAGACATGCCAGTTAAACCGACACCAACCTGCCACAGCTCCTGTTCACAATTGGAGCTGGCCTAACCGTCCTTGGCAGAGGATACACATAGATTATGCTCAGAAGGGAAAGTTCAACTTCCTAGTGGTCACTGATAGCTATTCATGTTGGCCAGAAGTAGCTTCGATGAGTAGCACTACATCTGAAAAGACCATGGAAGTTTTGAGGGGATACTTTGCCACTTGGGGGTCTTCCAGACGAACTTGTGTCTGATAATGGACCACAACTTGTATCTGCTGAGTTTGAAACATTCCTGAAAAACAATGGGGTGAAACACATTAAGAGTTCTCCTTACCACCCAGCTTCTAATGGGGCTGCAGAGCGTTTGGTGCAGAACCTGAAAACAGCTCTTGAAAAGGGAAAGAGCAGCAATATGACGTTGCAGCACTGCATACACACTCTCCTATTCTGTTATAGGAGTACACCGCAGCCTACTACAGGGAACACACCTGCAGAATTGTTTCTCAGACGTCAATTCAAAACCAGGTTGTCTCTCACCAAACCTAATTTCGCAGAGTCCATTCAACAGAGACAGGACAGCCAACAGTCCTAGCCAGCAGATAAGTTGGCACAAGTCAGACACTTCCTACCAAAACAGAAGGTGTTGGTTCGAAACCACAGGGGAGGGGAGGGTGTTAAATGGGTGCCTGGGTGCATTGTAAAGGCACTTGGCCCTGTCACATATCTTGTGAAAGTGTATGGAAAGGTGTACAAGAGACATGTCAATCAAATGATCAATACTGAGATTGAGAACTGTAATGTGTCAGATGAATCTGATGATGATCTGAGGGTTGTTCCACATGTACCACATGCATGTGTAGCAACGCCTGTAGACGTTCCAGAATCCACTGAGAGGGTTGTGCAGCAAGGATGCAGTGAGACCGCTCCCTCCTCAGTTGCAGAGGGTGTCCAGAGGCCGCAGCGGCATGTGAAGCCGCCTGATAGATTACATCTGTGAGAACCCAGTTGTTGTTATAACAATGTCATGTTGAAAAGATGTAAAAAAAAAAAAAAAAAGAAATGTTGTTGTACTGTAAATGTACTGGGTTCAGATTTCAGGGGAGGAGTGTAGTGTATGGAGATACACACGAAAACAAATGTTTTAATCTGCAGTAGTATGTATTTTATGTTTGACCTCTGACCCTCGATGTCTATTGGTTGTGTATGTTGTGTGGTGGGGAATGCTTCATTGGTAGGTTGAGTGGTTGTGAATGCAGCTCCAGGCCTGACTCCTCCCTCAGCCAATCTCCTCATCAGGGTCAGGTTATCTAAGCCACCTGTGACCACCTGTGCAATCCTTTTTTTTTTGCCTTCTCTCTTCCTCGTTGTGGCAGGTGTCTGGTAGTTGGTGCAGCAGTTCCTGAACTTCTAGTGTGGAACCCCTAGTGTTTGCTGCCACTGTTGTGCTGGTTATCAGGAGTATTTCCTGGTGTCGAGGTTCCCTGCTAGAGGTGGTTCTCCTGCTGCTGTTTTGCCTTAGTTTCTTTTTATTACTAACTGGGTTGACCCTTCTCTAGTTTGGGTTTTTGTTGTTGACCTATTTGACTTATTTTGTTAGTTATTCCCCTCAGCGGTCTGAGTGTCATCTTGTGGGAGGCTAGGCACTTGTGGTGAGGTCCCTGCATGTGTGTGTGCGCGTGTGTGTAGGAGCACCGGGACACGTGTGGAGAGTTCACCAGTCTGCTGTGAGGTTTGCTCTGGGTTTGCTGTGCTGCACGGAAGGTGAGTATTGGTAGCATCCCTTGGCACTCGTCAGTTAGTCTGCCTTCCACAGTTGGCCTCAGCCTAGATTTCTAGTTTGCTTACCATTATTTGTGTAGGCTGGGCATTTTTTGGTATTTTAAAGTGTTTTTTTTAAATGCTCTTAATTGCATAAAAAGATCCTTTTTGCAAACTATTTGTAACAAAGATTCAATGGCTTCATGTTGGTTTTAATCATTTTTTTTCTTGATTTCCTTAGCAGCTGCAGTTCCGGTCCTTTCTTGTTTTGATTAATTAAACAAAGTATTTATATTTTTGAACCACGTCTCTGCCCTTTTTCAGTAGCGAATCTGTTCGCCTGGCTAAGCTTCAAATCCTTAACTCTAGTTTTAAAGAGAAAAAGTATTTCCTGGGGTGCAATTCCTCAGGTGGCGTTGTTGGCCCTTTCCTTCGTCTTAGCCCTCCGTCACAGTTGTATAAATGTACGCGCCACTCTGGTGCGCGTCCTTGGAAGAAGCCAGAGCAAGAGAGTCACTCATGTGTTTCCTGCCTGCTTAATGCAGTGGTTTTGTAATGTTACTACGGTCTAGCAAAGAAAAGAGAAAGATCAAGATACACCTTGATCGTTGGATAATTCCGTTATCCTGTACATACACGACAGATGTCCAATCTGGCCTGTGAACGCCTTGGGATCCCCCAGGAGCAGCTGGAGGGTGTTGCTGGAGAGAGGGACGTCTGGAGTGCCCTACTTAGCTTGCTGCCACTGCAAACCGAACCCAGAGAAGCGGCTGATGATGAGATGAGGATCTGGAGGAGTAGCTGGAGTTTAAGAACCAATTTTGTTTAAGATCTCATCAACCTTATTGCAGAAAAAGTCTAGAAACTAATGGGCCATGAATGGTGAGCAGCTAATAGACAGCTGCTTTTTTTAGTACGTTTAGATATAGTGTCGAAGAGAAATCTGGTGTTATGTTTATTAATATTGATTAAGTGAGAGAGATACATTACTTTTGCAGCAGATAAAGCATGTCTGTCTTTCAATAAACACTCATGCCAAGATAGGTAAAAAAAAAAAAACTTTCAATTTTGATTTTCGCCATTTACATTCCCGTTTCTTGAAGCCCCGCTTAAGAGCACGTGTCACCATGGTAGAAGAGTTTGAACCCACCTCCGATACTCCTGGCCTTACTCCCCTTCCACCTGGTCTCTTGCACACACAGTATGCCTACCTTTCTTCTTTCCATCATGTCAGCCAGCTCTCTCCCTTTACCAGTCAGACCTTTAAATGTAAATAATCATCTTAAAACAGTTTTAAGATATTAATATTGATTGTGGACTCATTTCTTTAATGGCATGATGGTCAAACCTGTTTCACTTGCAAAGACAAATGTGTCACCACATAGGTTTATAAAAAAACAAACAAAAACAACAAAACTTAGCATTAGCTGAATTAGCAAGCATGGCTCTTCAACAGAGAACAATAGATAAACTACAAGGTTAAAATTATGTGGACACCTGAACATCACGTCCATGCTTGTTGACCATCTGTGATGAGAACTACTGTGCCCAGCATGCTGTGTAGGTAAGAGGAGGGGCACGCAACCATATGTTCTAGCGCGGTTCTGTACTGGGGCATTCTGGGATTGTTCTGCTCTGGACTGGAAGCGGATGGCTGAATAAAGCTCGGTATTAATCGCGACTCCCTTGCCTGTCGTATATGCACATGACATGGTGTCAGAAGATCTTCCAATCCACTTACCTCAATAATCGGGAACGGAGTTGGTCCGGTGAGACGAGGAATGGCGACAGTTCCTCCCCCCGAGGCGTTTGATTTCATGGCCGATTTGGATTCAGAGGTTTTCCCGGTTTCCATTAGCAACCAAGCTAAATACGGAGGATGGTGAGATCCAAGTCAATTCCTTGATATACGCAATGGGGAAAGATGCAGAAGCTATTTTTAATTCATTGACGTTCGAAGAGGCTCCTCACGCAAACGATGATGACAGGGTGGTCAGTAAACTCAAAGAGCATTTCGTACCACGTGTAGTGATATAACGCCATGTATATCCACTGGAACTACACTAGGTGTTATGTACTACCCGGACTGTTATTATGGTTACACCACTACCATGTATGGTTATTACGTCTGCCTACTGAGCCACGATTAAACCTGAGTTCTATAACCCGGTGTGGTCATTGATCCTCGACCAATACTACCCCAAGTATTACTTCATGGTGGCAGCGGTAAAGTACTCTCTATGAAGAATGAAGATAGACTGATAAAATTGTCCGTGGATAATTTCTGTCATCATTCAAGCAAGAGTGCGCCGGAGCTGAGCTAGCCGCAAAGCTAACTAGCTAGCTAGCAACAAGAGACGTCATGGCATCGCATCTACCGACGATGAATTGGTCAGACCCGGACCTGGGTGAGGCAATTTCACTGTAGAAACAGAAAATGACCATATCTAACAGTTACAGACCACAAACCCCTCGTTACCATATGCACAAAGCCACTGCATGCCGCCCCGCCACGGCTTCAGCGAATGCTGATAAAAACACAAGGATACAACTACGAGGTCACGTATCGACCAGGAAACCAGATGGTCCTGGCAGACACACTCAGCCAACTACCCAACCCTGAGAACAACAGCAACATCGAGCTGGACGAGCGCATTGACGGATATAGAGGCAGAAGTCGAGGATCCAGAGATGCTCACTGTTGCAAGGATACACTTCTCTCCCGAGAAACAGGACGCACTCCGCACGGAAACCACCAGCGACCCCAGACTCAATGCACTGAAAGAGCTGATCCACCAGGGATGGCCAGACAACATCAAAGCTCTACCAAGACAACTACGTGAGTACTGGTCATTCAGAGATGAGCTCGCAGTTGAAGCAGGAGTCATATTCAAAGGCAGACAGGTGCTCATCCCAGACTCCATGACTGATTCTATACTTGAACAGCTGCATGTAGGACACCAGGGCATCGAAAAGACACAGTGACTGGCGAGAGAAAGTGTCTACTGGATCAGAATGAACGATGACATCGAAAGAGTCTGCAGGTCATGTAGCGTATGCGTGGAACATCAGGATGCAAATCCAAAGCAACCTCTCAACCCACACAACACACCGTCAAAACCATGGCAATCCCTAGCTTCTGATCTATTCGAGATCGATGGACATCAGTATTTACTGATTGTGGACAGATATTCTAAGTTCCCTCTAGTGGATGAAATGCCCATGCCTGTGTCCAGCCAGGCAGTTGCACAAAAAATGGAAATGTACATGTCTCTTTTTGGAAGGCCTGACGAGATACTTACAGATAATGGACCCCAGTACACAGGGCACACGTTCCAGAAATTCACGGCTGACTGGGGAATCAGGCACGTGACAAGCTCACCCCACTATCCAAAAAGCAATGGATTCATTGAGAGGCATGTGCGACACATCAAATCCATTGTGAAGAAAACCATGAGACAAGGAGGTAACATACAAGTGGCCTTACTACAGGTCAGAGCAACACCCATCGACAGTAAACTACCATCACCAGCAGAACTGATCTTCGGAAGGCCGGTCACCACCCTGCTGCCGAGTCGAGGGGACCCAGGCAAGAAGGAAAACCGACTCCACCTGGAGCAGAGAACAGCAAACATGAAGGAACATCATGACTGCAGCAGTGGCAGAGAACTACCTCCACTCAATCCCGGACAGCACGTATCTGTCCTAAACAAGGAAAAAGGGACTTGGTATCCAGCCACCGTCGTACAAAAGTGCGATGAGCCAAGGAGCTACATTGTGCAAACATCAAATGGGAACAAACTCAGACGTGGCAGGAGCCACCTGCGGGAAATTCACCACCCCCATGCACTGAGGAGCGCAAGAACCCGCTTCACAGAACCTCAACGGGACACTCATGCAGCTGGAACTTCTTCCAGCCAAACCTGTGAAACACACAAGACAGTACGCACAAGATATGGAAGAGCTGTTTCCAAACCAGCTCACTACAAGGACTACGAGTAGAGACAATCACACACAAAAGGAGGGCTCTGAATATGTTTATTGTTTTTTGAGATGGACAATTCTGAGTGTGTTGTCTAAAAAAAAACAAAGAGAAGGCAACCTCTGTGTAATGAAAAAATTGAAAACTAAACAGGGGGGATGTAGTGATATAACGCCATGCATATCCACTGGAACTACACTAGGTGTTATGTACTACCCGGACTGTTATTATGGTTACACCACTACCATGTATGGTTATTACGTCTCCCTACTGAGCCACGATTAAACCTGAGTTCTATAACCCGGTGTGGTCATTGATCCTCGACCAATACTACCCCAAGTATTACTTCACCACGGAGAAACGTCCTCCACGAACGTGCATGTTTCCCCAGCGCTCGCGGAGAGCTGGAGAGACTGTCGAGGCCTTGGTGAGGAGGAGTTTATATGAGCTTGCAGAACACTGCGAGTTCGGGGCATTAAAGGAAGAGCACATTCCCGATAGAGTTGTAATCGGAGTTGCTGACCGAGACGTGTCACGGAAGTTGCAGATGGAAGATGAGCTCCCGCTAGGAAAAGCGGTGCAAATGGCCCCCCGTCAGTTCGAGCTGGTTAAACAGCAGAATGCGGAAGGAATTACAGCTGAACTGAATGCAGTTAGCAAAGCACAGGGCGCCAATGCCAACCGCGACCGCAGTAACGCTAGCAACCACTACAATAAGGGCGACGGAAATGCACAGCGGCCCAAAACAGCCCCCCCCCCATGTACTCGCGCGCACGGGCAGCAGCAGGAATGCCCTGCACGCAACAGGCGGTGCAGGAAATGCGACAAGCTGGGACATTTTGCTGCCGTATGCAAAACCAGAGACGTGAGGGAGGTCGTTTACCAGGATGATGCGCATGAGGGCGAAGCGGAAAGTGAAAGCCGCCCCTACTTCCTCGGTTGCATTGAGGGGATGGATTTTGAGGCAAGTGGAGTTACCGATCTGAGGCAAGTTGGTTAATTTTAAAATCGATACAGGGACAGCCATCACTACCATGTCACAGACTGCATATAGGTCACTGCCTGAACGGCCACGGCTGGTTAAAACATCACATCGGCACCGGAGATCTTCCAGAGGGAAATGTTCATTCTGCTGAGAGACCACAAGGGCACGGTCGTCGTCATGGATGACATACTCGTGTACGGCAAGGACCAGGACGAGCACGATAGAAACCGGGAGAAATGCCACTTCAGCAGGAGCGAGTTGCAATATTTCGGGCACATCATCAGCAAAGACGGCATCAAACCAGATCCAGGCAAGGTGAAGGCCATCTCAGACATGCAGAGCCCTGAGAATGTCCCTCAGGTGAGACAGTGGCTGGGTATGGTAAATTATCTGGGGAGGTTTCTACCCGAACTGTCATCAGTGCTACACCCGGTGAGTGAGCTGCTGAAGAGAGACGCAGAGTGGCAGTGGGGGTAGCCCCAACAGCAAGCCTTCACCAAGGTAAAAGCAATGTTGTTTTCCACTCCTGCCCTGGCATACTATGATGTAGCAAGGCCCACCATTGTGAGCGCGGACGCTAGTAGTTACGGGCTGGGGGCAGCACTGTTGCAGGTTCAGGGGGACAAAGTTCAGCCTGTTGCCTTCTGCTCCAGAACTCTCACAGATGCAGAGAAGAGATACTCTCAGTTAGAGAGGGAATGCCTTGCAGGGGTGTGGGCCTGTGAGTGGTTTTCCCGTCATCTGTTAGGCTTAGCTGAGTTTAGCTTACAGACAGACCACAAGCCCCTGGCCCCCCTCATTAATGCATATGATCTGGACAAAGTGCCGCCGAGATGCCAGCGGCTTCTAATTCGTCTAATGCGTTTTAACCCCAGAGCTGTGTATGTTCCGGGTTCACAGCTAGTGGTGGCCGACGCCCTTTCCAGGAACCCACTCCAGGACGGCCGCGGGTCGGACACAGATGGGGATATGCGTGCACATGTCAAAGCTGTGATCGAAACCAAACCGGTGTCGAGCACGAAACTGGACATGTTAAAGCAGGCCACGCGTCAGGACGACACAATGCAGGGGGTGATCGGGTACACCAGAGAGGGATGGCCGAGGCACGTGCCCTTTTATCTGCATGGCTACCACGCTGCGAGGGCATCGCTGTCCGAGGTAGACAGGCTGCTCCTGTACCAAGACAGGATTGTAATTCTCCCCGCGTATAAGGAAGACATCCTACACAGGATTCACAAAGGGCACCAAGGCCTTACAAAGTGTCGTGAAAGAGCCAAGATGTCTGTCTGGTGGCCCAGCATCGGATCGGACATTTACGGGAAAGTTCCACAGTGCACATTCTGCCAAATCAATAAGCCCTCACAGTACAAAGAGCCCCTACGTACAACACCACTGCCGCCCGGCCAATGGCACAAGATTGGGGCAGACCTTTGCAAGCAGGATGGAAAAAACTACCTGGTGGTGGTTAATTATTATTCCAGGGACATTGAGATCGCCCAGCTACGGACCACCTCCAGTCTACAGGTGATTGAGCAGCTGAAAGGTATGTTCGCACGATGGGGCATCCCTGGGGAACTCATTAGTGACAATGCCACACAGTTTACGTCAGCTGAATTTAGGCAGTTTTGTAGGAACTATGATTTCTGCCACGCAACCAGCAGCCCCCACTTCCCTCAGGCAAATGGAGCTGCCGAAAGGGCCGTCGGGATGGCCAAAAGAATTCTGCGGCAGCCTGACCCTCACCTAGCGCTGATGTGCTACCGCGCCACACCAATTGCTGCCACAGGTGCGAGCCCCGCGTAGCTTGTGACCGGCCGCCAGATTCGGACCACCATGCCGGTGCTGGAGAGGAAACTCCAGCCACAGCTCTTCGACCACAAGGAGGTGGAGAAGAATGACAGAAGGGCAAAAGAGGCTTATAAGTTTTTCTTCGACAGGAGACACTCTGCACGTGCCCTAACCGAACTGCACTCAGGTGAGAGGGTACGAGTCAAACTAGACTGGCAGAAGGGGTGGAACATGCCCGCAGTCGTGGTGAATCCCTCAGGTGAGCCACGCTCCTACACGGTGCGTACGGAAGATGGGGCTGTCTTCAGACGGAACCGCAGGCATCTGCAATCCGTGCCTGCCCCTGCAACTGTTGCAACCCAACCGGCCAGAGACAGCAATGACTTGCAGCAGGAACAACTCAGCCCACCGGTCGCCACCTCATCGGGCACTCCCACAGAGCCGGACGTGCCAGCAAGGCCCTCTGGGTTCACCATCACCTCCAGTGGCAGAGTTGTAAAAGCCCCAAAGCGGTGATGACTCTGTATTTAGAAGATGAAGAAATAAATGGCGCAGCTAAACAAGCAAGGAAAATATGTCGTGGAATCGGAGATGAAGGATTAAAAAGACTGAACGCCAGTGGTCTCACCGATGATGAAAAGAAAAAGCCTGCCAAACTATGGGACTTCTTTGAAAAACAGCTAAAGTTGAACGTAAATTTCAGAATCCATAGACTGCGACTGATGCAACACAGACAGAAACCAGATGAGAATATTGATGATTTTGTGACAAGAGCCAGAACACTAGCACAGAAATGTCAGTTTTCAGACGAAGAGCTTAACGAAGAGAGCAGCCAAGACAGGTATTGTGTTCAACAGTGACAAGTGCACAATCAAACAGACAAGCATCTCATTCTTTGGCAACCTGTACACAGACAAAGGTATCAAACCTGACCCAGCCAAAATCAGGGTCATCCAGAAAATGCCGACACCCCAGAACAAAGATGAACTGAGCAGATTCTTGGGGATGCTGACCTACCTGTCACCCTACATCCCAAAGTTCGCAGACAAAGCACACACACTGAGGGTGCTGCTGAAAAGTGACGTGCCTTGGACATGGGACACTGACCACCAAAAGAGCTTTGAGGACCTGAAATCAGTTATCAATGAACATGACTGCCTGAAGTACTATGATCCAAGCACACCTCTGACACTTGAGGTCGATGCATCACAGAAAGGACTGGGCGTGGCATTAGTGCAGAACAAAAGACCCATAGCTTTTGGCTCAAAGACACTGGACGACTGCCAATCCAGGTACAGCAACATAGAGCGAGAAATGCTGGCCATAGTCTATGGAATGCAGCGATACCATACCTACCTGTATGGGAAGTCATTCATTGTAGTTACAGACCACAAACCCCTCGTTACCATATGCACAAAGCCACTGCATGCCGCCCCGCCACGGCTTCAGCGAATGCTGATAAAAACACAAGGATACAACTACGAGGTCACGTATCGACCAGGAAACCAGATGGTCCTGGCAGACACACTCAGCCGACTACCCAACCCTGAGAACAACAGCAACATCGAGCTGGACGAGCGCATTGACGGAATAGAGGCAGAAGTCGAGGATCCAGAGATGCTCACTGTTGCAATGATACACTTCTCTCTCGAGAAACAGGACGCACTCCGCACGGAAACCACCAGCAACCCCAGACTCAATGCAATGAAAGAGCTGATCCACCAGGGATGGCCAGACAACATCAAAGCTCTACCAAGACAATTACGGGAGTACTGGTCATTCAGAGATGAGCTCGCAGTTGAAGCAGGAGTCATATTCAAAGGCAGAAAGGTGCTCATCCCAGACTCCATGACTGATTCTATACTCGAACAGCTGCATGTAGGACACCAGGGCATCGAAAAGACACGGCGACTGGCGAGAGAAAGTGTCTACTGGATCAGAATGAACGATGACATCGAAAGAGTCTGCAGGTCATGTAGCGTATGCGTGGAACATCAGGATGCAAATCCAAAGCAACCTCTCAACCCACACAACACACCGTCAAAACCATGGCAATCCCTAGCTTCTGATCTATTCGAGATCGATGGACATCAGTATTTACTGATTGTGGATAGATATTCTAAGTTCCCTCTAGTGGATGAAATGCCCATGCCTGTGTCCAGCCGGGCAGTTGCACAAAAAATGGAAATGTACATGTCTCTTTTTGGAAGGCCTGACGAGATACTTACAGATAATGGACCCCAGTACACAGGGCACGCGTTCCAGAAATTCACGGCTGACTGGGGAATCAGGCACGTGATAAGCTCACCCCCCTATTCAAAAAGCAATGGATTCATTGAGAGGCATGTGCGACACATCAAATCCATTGTAAAGAAAACCATGAGACAAGGAGGTAACATACAAGTGGCCTTACTACAGGTCAGAGCAACACCCATCGACAGTAAACTACCATCACCAGCAGAACTGATCTTCGGAAGGCCGGTCACCACCCTGCTGCCGAGTCGAGGGGACCCAGGCAAGGAGGAAAACCGACTCCACCTGGTGCAGAGAACAGCAAACATGAAGGAACATCATGACCGCATCAGCGGCAGAGAACTACCTCCACTCGGTCCCGGACAGCACGTATCTGTCCTAAACAAGGAAAAGGGGACTTGGTATCCAGCCACTGTCGTACAAAAGTGCGATGAGCCAAGGAGCTACATTGTGCAAACATCAAATGGGAACAAACTCAGACGTGGCAGGAGCCACCTGCGGGAAATTCACCACCCCCATGCACTGAGGAGCGCAAGAACCCGCTTCACAGAACCTCAACGGGACACTCATGCAGCTGGAACTTCTTCCAGCCAAACCTGTGAAACACACAAGACAGTACGCACAAGATATGGAAGAGCTGTTTCCAAACCAGCTCACTACAAGGACTATGAGTAGACAATCACACACAAAAGGAGGGCTCTGAATATGTTTGTATTTTGATACTGTAAAAATTGAAAACTAAACAGGGGGGATGTAGTGATATAACGCCACGTATATCCACTGGAACTACACTAGGTGTTATGTACTACCCGGACTGTTATTATGGTTACACCACTACCATGTATGGTTATTACGTCTGCCTACTGAGCCGCGATTAAGCCTGAGTTCTATAACCTGGTGTGGTCATTGATCCTCGACCAATACTACCCCAAGTATTACTTTACACCTGAATCGTGGAGATCCGTAAAAAACAAAACAAATAACAACAAAAAACTGGGTGGGGGGGGAGTCTGGTGGACGGGTGTATCGATGGTAGCTTTTTTCCAATATTCTGTGGTAGTAGTTTAAGTAATTTCTTTATCATGTCAACGCCAAGAAAGCCCGTCCTCTGGATCCTGCCTAGTTGCTAATCGGTTTAGATTTAGAACGTCAAGCCGCGAGCGAACCCTTTCAAGTTCAGCCCAACTCATCGTCGAGCATTTCGCAGCACTCAACAGAACGTTGGCATCGGCTGTGGTAATGTTGACCTCCGCTAACAAACTCTAATTTGATCATTGCTAGCTAACGTTAACGTTGTTGTATTAATTGTGAAATCACCGTTTAAAAAGTCCTAATATAACTAGTAGTTTGATAACTAATGTTAATGTTACCTAGCTAGCTAGCTAACGTTAGTAGAATGCTAGCTAGCGATAAACCGGGAATGCTAACTTAATGCTACCTCCGGTCCCAAAAACGGAACATATTGGCCAAATATAGACGTAACTTTATATTGTATTAAGCATGTAGCCTACAGCTTTCCGAAACTGTTCCCAGCGTTTTTCCGAAGTTGGTTTAGCTACTCTAGCTAAGTTCAAGCTTGCTTGCCTGCTTTTTCTAACATTAGCTAGCTAGCTAGCTAACATTATCGTCATCTACTTTAGGAGAGCGGGGGTAACGTTAGCTGGAGCTAACCACCCGGAAATGTTGGATTATGTTCTGTAATGCTTCTGTTTTGCGACATAATGTGTATCAACGTCAGGAACAGTTACCGGTTAGTCTGACCTAATTAGCTGACGTTGCTTCAATTCATCTTCCACAGGTAGCGAAAATACTACCAGCCGACGACCTTGCTGCTGAAGAGCTGGACAAGGATCTCACAAATAAATGGAGCTGGCTGGGGGAAAGTGCAGACAACATTCAATTTGATTGCTTTGTTAAAATAGCACCCCCGGTGAAGGTCTTGTGCACACTGTGCGATGACCAAATTTCATTTAGCACCAATGGCAAAAGGGCACTTGCCAAACATCTTGTGCATCCAAAACATCTTAAAATTCATAAAGCAAGGCAAGACAACATGCAGCTTGTGATTTCCCCAGCTGACCATGTTATTGCCGCTGCTCCACCACCACAGAACACACCAAGACCTGTGACACTTTGTGATCGTATTGCCCAAGATCAAGTATGTATTTCCAATTGTTAATTCTCCATTTGTTTTCCATTAACCTTTTATTAAAGAAGCATATAATAGAATATATGGGTGTTGCTGTAAATGAAGAGGCCAGTGGTGAATCTTCAGGTGTCACTCTTTGGAAGCTACTATTTGCTTCATAATGTACGAATGGACATGTTAATTATAGTTTTAAACACCCAGTAGGCTATACAACACAGTATCTAAACAGGTCATTTAAAAAATACTAGACTTCTGCATTTGACTTGTACGTGAACAAGTATTGATCGTGTCCCCCAATGTTTTAGCTGTATAACTGTGACATTTTAGAGGCATTACTGGAAAAGGCTGTTTTGTTTATTTATAGCTATCATATTCGTAGTTGTTTTTAATTATAACTAACTATGTGGATCAATTTTTGATCCAACATAAACTATAACGTTAAGTTTGTACTGATAAAGCTGTGTTTTAACCATGCCATTTAATGCAAATTGCCTCAAAGTATTAATTAAGCTATATGCTGCATATTGCAGTATGCAGGACTGGATTTGGTATGACAGTGTATGGGGACAACAGAGTAAACAGAGCCACTTTTTACATTATGCTTTGTCATGGCCAGAAAAATATAACTTTCAATCCAATAATGATAATGTTTTGCGATTAATTGAAACAATGGGTGGCTCAACTTAACCACTGGCTCTATTCACCCCGTTCTCCCCTAACTTTATTAAAATGGTGGTGTTATTCTAAACTTTTTTTTGTCATCTCCCCAGGCACTTTTACTTGCTTTCATAGCAGAGCACACACTGCCACTATCGGTCACTCCAGCTCTGATTTGGTAAAGCAGCTCGCAAAAGAACCCAAAGCTCTTGGAGATCTGTCAATGGACAGAACGTCAGCATCATACAAACTGACCTATGGGTTGAAAAAGACGGTGTTTGATGGGATCCTGGAAGAGATCAGAGAAACACAATTTTCTTTGAACATTGACGAAGCAACCAGCAAAACCCATGCAAGGGTCCTTGGTGTTCTAGTGAGCTATTGGTCAGAGGGTCTGAAGACAATGGTTGTCAAACACCTGGCTGCCATTGAGCTGTCTCTTTTCAATGCCCAGAATGACCTCTTCAAAGAGAATGGAACTGCCCTGGAAAACCTTGTATCCATTCTGATGGCCTCCTGTGCTGTTATGAGGGGTTCAAAACTGGCCTGGAAAAAAGAATTTGTGATCTCCGAGCCCCTCAACTCCTCGACATCGACGGTGATGCATACCATCACATCCAAAATGCCAGCAAGGTGTTGTGTGCCCCCTTTGAGCGTTCACACTGACCATAAGTGGTCTGTTGACATGACGGAGTGCTTGAGGGAAATATGTGGCATCATCGGGATCAAATTCTCTAGACCAGAGTGCTATGTACCCCACAGATGGCTGTCGGCATATGATGTCAGTGTTGACACAATCCGAATGTGGGATGCTTTTGTCCTGTTTTATTTTTCATTCTTGAAGACTGAAGACAAGACCATCTACAGAGATGTTGCAGATACCATTCTTCAAAAGAACGAAGTTCCCCAGCCTGGCAAGAATCAAATTCAAGAGCTCTGGCAGGAGCTGAAGAGGAAGTCCAAAAACTTCACAGAGGAAGGCAAGAGGAGGAAGACTCGTATGTGTACCAAGGTAAGTTATTGCAAAGATAAAAAATACCTATCACGTTCTGGAAATAACATCAGGTTGAGCTCAATTTGAAATGAGAATAATTGTGGAGTGTGTATGGGCTGTCATAATCACAACATTTTACATTTCCCATGATCAACTGTCATACAATAATTGCACACATTGGGGAAGACAGGAGCCTCCACATTGGGGTTTACAGGAAACCTACACACACAGACCAATATCTACTTTTCGACTCGCACCACCCGCTGGAACAAACCGAGCGTCATCAGAACTCTGCAACACAGAGCTGACAATGTGCCCAGCAGCACTCAGGCCCAATGAGAAGAACACAAACACATGAGGGGAGCTGTAAAAACCTGCGGCTACCCCAGTTGGACCTTTGTGAAAACTGCAATACCTCCAGAAAGACCAACCAGGTGAGCGACGAGGAGAAAAAGGAACAGAAGGAATAACATAGTCTTCCCATATGTTTCTGGGGTCTCCGAGAAACTCAGGAGAATTTTCAACAAACACCGCATCCCGGTATACTTCAAACCCAGCAACACACTCCGACAAAGACTGGTTCATCCCAAAGACCGTGTACCACACACCCTGAAAAGCAATCTGGTGTATGCCGTACAATGCAATGAGGATTGCACTGACCTATACACAGGGGAAACCAAACAACCACTACACAAACGGGTGGCCCAACACAGAAGGCCAAACTCCACAGGACAAGACTCAGCAGTCTATCTACACCTAAAGGAGAAGACACACTCCTTCGAGGACAGCAACGTACACATTTTGGACAGAGAAGATAGATGGTTTGAAAGAGGGGTGAAGGAAGCCATCTATGCGAAACTGGAAAAATCATCCCTCAACAGAGGAGGAGGTCTGCGGCACCACCTATCTCCCACTTACAATGCTGTCCTTTCATCTCTACCCAGGAGACTCAAGAAGCCCAGCCTCCAAGAACAACAGTCGGTCACTAACGGCTCCAACGGCTCTCATGACCACTGAACAATGAAGTCGAAACTAACACCCCCAACCACCGTCGCTGCTAAACAAATGCAAATCAATAGCTCCGATGGCGACGGGCGCGGCTGGACATCGGAGCACAGGAGAGCCACGCATATCAATAGCTCCGATAACGACTCCTAGAGGATAAATACTGAGTCTCATCACCAGCCAGTCAGACTAGCTTCGTCTAGTCAGAAAGGCAGAACTGAGGAAGCCTCTTGGATGAGAGGCGAAACGTCTTCACGGATATATACCAAGTCCAGTTGCACTTGATTCAACTCCTTTGGACAAGTAATTGCAATTAATGATTTAATTTAGTCCTTTTTTGGTCATTATATGTCACTGTTATAGTATAAGCCTACTAATACTAGTGTAATAATACACACACCTTATGGACCATTTATTTATGGACATCGAACTTTTACAAAAATAAATACGTAAGATTTATGTTTGCCTTTTAGGCTTAGAAACAAATTTTGCACAGGGCAGATAGGTCATAAATAATAACTCAAATATGCAAAGGCTATTACTGAAAAATACAAAGAATTACTGAAAATGGCAGGTACCAGGTCTAGCCAATTAGTGTAGATAGCAGTCTAGATAGTGTTTCACCTATTGCTCTGCTGCAAATAGATTTAGTTTCAATATCTTGTTCTAAAACTATTGTGTAGCCATACATGACATTGTGGTGATACACAATTGAGGGTAGATTTACCAGGGGCTGCTACTCCTTTAAGGCAGATGTTCAGAGTGCTGACGTAGGCACTGCTTAGAGTTTATGGTGTGGAGCCATGTTTTCAGCAGCCTAGTGGTTAGCTGGTTGCCACGAAGAGATTGTGCTGTATCGGTGTTGTTTTGTGTGGCGAGTAAATGGAGTTGACTCGACTCAATCTCTCCGTCTCCTCATTCCTGCACTCCCACAACATAATGAAAAAGTGGTTGATGAATATTATGCCAAACATATGCCTACTTCATGCGTTGATCACTTGCTTTACAGGTTCTGTTTCAAGAGAAGAGGACCCTGCTTGAACTGCCCTACTACACAGCAGTGATGTCCATGCTCAAGCGGTATGTCTTACTGTTTCAGACCAAGGATCCCCAGGTACACAAGTTCCACGATTCACAGGAGACACCTTTCAGAGAGTTTCTCTCCTGCTACATAAAGCCAAGTGTCCTAATTGACAACAAACAAAGAAACCTGTCTGGGCCAAAGCTGAAGATTCTAAACCTTACAAGCTCAGAGGCTGCACTTAAAGAGCCATTTCTTGGGTGTGCGGCTAAGTTTATCATCATGCAGCTTGGAAGGAAGCACCCGCTAGTGACTGACTTCATGGCCAAGGTCTTCAAGGCATATGCAAATTGTGCCTCTTCTCTGCAAACCAAGCTGCCTCTGGACAGTGACACTTTAAGGGTACTATCGTGTTTGGATCCAGAAGCAAGAGGAAATCATCACGTCATGCCTTTCTTGCAAAAGCTGCCAAAAATGTTTCCAGCTGTGCAGCTAACAGAAACAGCTGATGTTCTGCATGAAACATACAGGTAAGAGTAATTAAGCTGAACATAGAAATTATTTTAAAGATGATTTAACTGTATTTAATAAACTTGTGATTGAATATTTGTAGCACACTTGATAAGAATGACACTTACAAGGGCTGGTGTTTTTGTTGTTTTACTCCATCTGTCAAATAGACATTACAGAGGACACGTTTTCAGAGCACGGCTCACTATACGAACGGCAACACTCATCTGACGACTCTACCCGAATGCCCCAGAGTGCACCGCGGGAGCCAGCACTACGTCACACAGGCTAGAAGCAATTAACCTGCAGTGCCCTCCTGTGGCGAGAACCGGCTATCACAACAACACAGCAGACAATTCTCCTCTTTACTAGTAGTGAGTGGTCAATGAAGGTAAGTATATAAAATAAAAAATAGATGGGGGGCTACTAAATCCCAAGTACCCCACACTCTCCCCTCAAAAAGATAATGGCGTCCCGACATAACAAATCTACCAGTCCACATTGCATAACTTTTCATTGAAAAGATAGGTTATTACTAAGCAGGAGTCAATCTGGATACTGTACTGTAATCAGTCATAACATATAACACACATCTCCTATTAATGGTATATGTTTGCAGTAAATAATGTGCACTTGAATCCACTGCTTCGTCCGTCTTGAGGCCGGGGAGCTATAGTATCTGACTAAAAGCAAATAACTTTGTAATAGTAATATCCCTGGTGGTAACAGGTGTGTTCTAAAACACCAATGCTACAGTAACTCTATGTCTGGTGATCACAGGACAACTAAAATCACATAGCTATAACAATTGTAACATGTCAAAAGTTTTTTTTTTGGTTTTTTTTTTATTTTTAATTTTTTTCATTTATTTATTTATACTGACTTGTCTGATTTGCTTATCTACCAGACACACTAGGCTGCCCTAGTCTGTGATAAGTAAACACTGGTGTAGGTTTTCTATTTCTCAAAGGATATGCTTTTTCTCTGGCAGGCTGCACAGCTTCCCCTGGAGGAGGCTGCAAGGCATCTTCTGGTGGAGGCTGCAAGGCATCTTCCGGGCTCTTGTCGTCATCGGGCTCATCCTCTTCTTCAGCTCCAGATGTCTCGCCATTCTCTGACACTGTCCCATTGTCCTCTATTGTTGCAGGCTGCTCCGCAAAATCCTCTTCATCTTGACCGTCTCTTTCCTCCGGATAGAACTCCAAGGCGTCTGGGCTCAGCTGACTCTGGATTCGCTCACTGGCTCTGACTGTTGGTCGTCCCACGATGCATCTCCAGTTATCCTCATCATCTGAGTCACTGTCCTGTTCCTGGTTCCACTGCATTTGTCTGTCTGTCTTCTTTCTCTCCCGTCTAGGTTTCACAGGTAAGTCCTCTTCTCTTGGTTCCACCGGCAGGAAGTCGCATGGCAGAAGAAGGTTCCTATGCATGATTCTGGTTCGTCCTTTTCCATTCTCCGGCTTCAGCTCATACACAGGGCTGTCGGCGTGCTTCCTCTGTGTTACTACATGCACCTGGTCCTCCCAGAATGGTCTTAATTTCCCCGGTCCTCCTTTCTCGTTCAGGTTGCGGATGAGAACCCTGCATCCGGGATACAGCTCTGTCCCGTGGGCCTTTTTGTCGTATAGTGTTTTGTTTCTGGCCCCCTCCTTCTGTGCTGTCTCTGATGCTAGGCGATAGGCGTCATTCATGCGGGCCTTCCACTTCTCTGCATATTCTTGATGGGATAGTGCCTGGTCCTTTGCTCTAAGGCCAAACATCAGGTCAATGGGAAGTCTTGGATTTCTGCCGAACAACAGATAGTAAGGTGCAAATCCGGTCGCTTCATTTCGGGTGCAGTTGTATGCATGTATCACCTTTGGGAGTGACGCTTTCCAATCCGTTTTCGCAACCGCTGGCAGGTTTCTCAGCATCGCCAGAACCGTTCTGTTGAAACGCTCGACCTGACCATTTCCTTGCGGGTGATACGGTGTTGTGTGAGAACCCCTGACTCCACTGTACTCCTGCAGCTTGGCGAAGAGCTTATTGTCAAACTCCTTCCCTTGGTCATGGTGCAGCGTCGCCGGGAAACCAAATCTCAGCACAAAGTCCCCGAATACCTTCTCTGCGGCGGTCTTGGCAGCTTTGTTTCTGCATGCATAGGCTTGAACAAAACGGGTAAAGTGGTCCATAACCACCAGTATATACTCGTACCCTCCCTTACACTTCTCTAAGTGTAAGAAGTCAATGGAGACCATCTCAAATGGGTGTGTGGTCACGATGTTGGTGAGAGGGGCTCTGGTTGGTTTGTTGGGGCGCTTGGTCTTCAGGCAGCTACACACCTGTGTGATGTAATGTTCCACATCTTTCTGCATGTGAGGCCAATAGAAACGGTCCCTCAACAGGTGCAACACCCTCTCCACGCCTAGATGGCCCAGGTCTCTGTGCAGTTCTTTATACACCAGCTCATGGAACTTTTTCGGCAGGACTAGCTGAGTTCGGGTAGCTGTTTTCCGGCGCAGGATGCCATCATCATCAAGGCACAGCCGATGCTTCTCTCTCATGAGTGTCGCAACACCCCTGCTCGCACACTGTGTTTTTCCCCGAGGCCACTGATTGGAGGTTATGTACTTCAGCACCTCACCAATGACAGCGTCCTCCCTCTGGGCGTCTCTCACCGTCTGACTGGGTATCTCTGCCACAGGTGATGTATGTTCCTTCTCAAACTCGGCTAGTGCTGTGGCTATGGTTACCGGACACATCCAAGGCTCAGCTCTCTCCAGCTGTACTGACAGCGCCTGGGTCACACTGTTCATGACCTCGGGGTGTACTTCTTGTGAACAGGTCTGCATGTACTGCTCCATCGGCATGCGTGAGAGGCCATCTGCGTCCCCATTGGCTCGTCCAGGCCGGTACTTGATAGAGAACTGGAAATCGGCTAACTCTGCTACCCACCTGTGGGTGGTCGCATTCAGTTTGGCTGTCGTGAGCACATAGGTGAGGGGATTATTGTCTGTGTAGACAGTGAATGATGGAGCGTGGTAGAGGTAATCTCTAAATCTCTCACATATGGCCCATTTCATCGCGAGGAACTCCAACTTCCCTGAGTGGAGATGGTAGTTCTTCTCAGGAGTTGTCAGTGTCCTAGACCCGTACGCGATGACTGCCAGCCCACCCTGTGACTGTCTTTGATACAATACTGCCCCGAGGCCCTCTCGTGACGCGTCGCAGTGAAGGATAAAGGGCTGTTCAAAGTCTGGGTAGCCCAACACTGGTGGCTGGATGAGGAATTCAATCAACTGACAGAGGACCTGTTGGTGTTCAGCTGTCCACTTAACTGGGTGGGAGGAGGGCAGATGGTCTCGGGAGCCCTTCCTCCCCTTGTCCTTTCTCTTTTGTTTGAGCTTCCCCGCTGCTGTCTTCTCTGGGGTGAGGAGGTCATAGAGAGGCCTTGCGATTCGGGAGAAGTTAGGTATGTAGGGCCGGTAATACGAGATGAATCCCAGCATCTTCCTGAGCTCTCCGATGGTCGTAGGTTCTCTCTCCTTCAGTGCCTGGACCGGGGCCACATCAGCGGGGTCCATTGTGTATCCATCCTTGGTCACAAGCCTTCCCAGGAACCTTACTTGGTTTTTGAAGAGTTCACATTTTCTTGCCGTCAGCTTGATTCCATGGCTTCTGTAGCGGTGCAGTACTCTTCTCAGGTGCTGGAGGTGTTCGTCGAATGTGGTTGAGTGGACCAGGTTGTCATCTAAATACGGCTGACAAATGTCGTCCCTCAGCCCAATCAAACATTCCTCCATGGACCTCTGGAACTCTGCTGGTGCTGAGGACAGTCCGAAGGGAATTCTCACCCATTCATATAATCCCCACGGGGTGATGAATGCAGTCAGTGGGCGGCTGGACTCCTCAAGAAACCCCTGGTGATATGCCTTCCCCTGATCCAAGACAGAAAACCAGGCACTCCCCTTCAGGCTGTCGAGCATATCCTGGATGCGTGGTATTGGATGGCGGTCTGGGATGGACCTCTTGTTCAACTCACGGTAGTCACAGCAGAGGCGGAGGCTCCCATCCTTTTTCCGCACACACACGATTGGGCTTGAGTAGGGTGATTTTGACTTAGTTATCCAGCCTCTGTTCAGTAAATCCTCGAGGTATTCCTTCACTTCTTTATGAAGAGGCTTTGGGACTGATGTGTATGTCCGCTTCACCGGTGTGGTGTCACTCAGGCGGATCTTGAGCTGGAGTGATGGAATAGTCCCCACATCATGGTCATCGCGTGCGAACACACTACTCTCCTCCCGCAGTAGCTCTCTCACCTGCAGTTGTTGTTCAGGTGTCAGGTGGTTCAGAGGGACAGGCGGGTCCCATAGATCTTCCTCCTGGTGTTCCGTCTTGACATCACCTGGCCCTTTCAGCTTTGTTGTGTCTCTAATCACAGGTCTTCGTTCTGTACCTGTTGTGGAGGTCCCTGGGATGACTGGGTTCACTGTACTAGTCCCATCCACATCCAACGGCTTCACGGCGGCAGGGTAGATGGCTCTAGTTCTTTGGGTCTGCCCCAGGGGAGTCCGTGGCGGCAGTGTGATGTCATGAGCTGTGACGTTAGTCACTGGGACAGCGATGCGTGACCAGGTTCCCTTCTGTAAACATACAATGTTTTCATCCACCTTCAGGCCCTCTGGCCACTTTGGGTTCACATTAGGCTCAAAGAGGACGTCCTGGTCTGCTTGGAGGGGCCCTGCTCTAACACCACACTTAACAGTCTTTGTCTGGCCCGCCGGAATAGTCATGCTTTCTCGGCCCACTTTAACCATCCCCTCACCTTCCATATCATCTCGGCTCTTTATCAGCTTCACGAGGACTTCAGCCTTCTTGTAGTCAACCGCGAACGCAATGCTTAGTGCCTTTGTGATTACACTTGATGGCTGTCCAGCTCCAGACTCTAACAGGTGTTCAATTACATTGTAACCGATGATCGGTTCTTCTGCGGTGCCCTGGTGTGTGGTTACTAGTATTGGCACAGTGAGTTCCATTGGTGGGGTCTGAGTGGTGCTATTCGGTGCTAACTGGACAGTCACTTCCACCCATCCAGAGAAAGGAATGGTTGTCTGGTTTGCTGCTTTACCAGTAAGGGTGCCAGGGCCAAGGATCTCTTCTGTGCTTCTCACCTTGGTGTGTGGGAGATGTTTTCTCCTCCATTCTTCACTGATTAGGCAGACCTGCGACCCGGTATCCCACAATGCCTGTGTGGCTACACCAGCAATGTAACAGTTTATCATGTATTTCTTTCCAATTAGGTTCAGCAGCTGTGACTGGCGTTTTGAGGAGATATGACTCACTGTGGGTGCTTGCTGTTCCCGCCCTGCCTCGTCTCGCTGTCGGGCAGACACTCTGGCTTCTAGTAGCTGAATACTGTCGTCGATGAGCTTGCTGGTGACAGTACAGCTAGATGTGTCTACCTGCTCCGATTTTTCAGGCCTCTGAGCTCTACACCCTCTTGAAAGATGGCCACTCTGTCCGCATTTGAAACAGTGGTTGCACTGGTCGCCCCTTTCACTGTCTTGACAGGCTTTGCATCCGCGCTTCCTCAGAGGCTGCTGCTGACGAGAAGGTCTTTGGCCAGAGGAGTGGTTCATGGCTTTTCTCATCTGTTCCATTTCTCCTTTCAGCTGTTGGATTATCTCGTAGAACGCAGACTCCTTTTGGTTCCCTGCCTGTGTCTTAAGGGCTTTCACACTCGCGGATGTTGATGGCGACGACTCCTGACCCCCGACCACTGCAGCTTCCGCTCCTAGATACTGATGTGCCTCAGCTCGCACTTCCCGCACTCTGGTTTCCTTACTGTGGGAGCTCTTCTTGAATTTCCGCTGTCTCTCTGACTCGAAACTTGCGGCCTCTATCATCTTAACAATGAGAACATCATCAGTAGTTGCTTGATCATCGAGATAGCTCTTGAGCTGATATTTTACCTGGTCATTCACTAGCCCAGTTCCCACAGCTCTTAGGAACTTCTTCTGTATCAGTTCAGGGCTGTATTGTTCATCAGAGCCAGGCTCTCTCGCTGCTGCTAAGAGTCTCTCTTTACATGCTATGGCTCGGAACAGGAAGTTCTGTGGTGACTCCTGACTGTCCTGTGTGATGTTGATTAGTCGGTAATATAGGTCCACAGAGCTATCCTCTTTGAAATGGCCTTTCAGAATGGTCCTCAGCTGAGGGAGTGTGAGTTCAGTTTTGATCTCTAACAAGTCACGGAGAGTCAGCCCAGGGCTGATGGCTCGGATTACAGCCTCTATTATCTCCAACTCGCTGTGGCCTTTTCTCACCCCCATATCAATCTGATGCGTAAGATTTATATAAGACAACTTGTCTATCTGCCCCCGTTCTCCTATTTGGCCATTTATCTTAAAGTCTCTGCGTATGGTCCCTTCAGGGGGTTGGATTACTGACGGGATTGGGTTTGAAGGTTGACTAGGTCTACTGGGTTCTTTAAGACTTAGTTTTTCACTGAGGCGTGATATCTCTTCCTCAAGCGCTTTTGTGGATGCAGTAAAGCTGGACTGTAAGGCCTGATATTGTTCATGTAAGCTTGCCAATTCAGCAGCATCCTTGTTAGTACTGTCTGCACCTGCACCAGTATGTGACTCCGCCCCTCTCTGCTTCATTTCACTAGAGAGGTCCACTAGTCTGGACAGAAACTGACGTGCTACCTCTTCATCCTCCTTCTCAATTGCTTCATCCACAGTTTCACTAATACGTCTGATCAGCGCATGCCTCTTTGTCTGGTTTTCAGTGGGGACTTTAGCAATAACACACACCTCTTTTAACTGGTCCAGCCCTAACTGCAGGAGGGTCTCACTCAGCCTGTCTTGCAGTTGCTCAAGCTCCAGTTCCATTGTTGGTCACGTGTTCTCACTCCGCTCCCCACTTCTTTTCCTGACAATGGTGGCAATGGCGCTGATCCCGGGTTTCGGCACCAATATTTGTAGCACACTTGATAAGAATGACACTTACAAGGGCTGGTGTTTTTGTTGTTTTACTCCATCTGTCAAATAGACATTACAGAGGACACGTTTTCAGAGCACGGCTCACTATACGAACGGCAACACTCATCTGACGACTCTACCCGAATGCCCCAGAGTGCACCGCGGGAGCCAGCACTACGTCACACAGGCTAGAAGCAATTAACCTGCAGTGCCCTCCTGTGGCGAGAACCGGCTATCACAACAACACAGCAGACAATTCTCCTCTTTACTAGTAGTGAGTGGTCAATGAAGGTAAGTATATAAAATAAAAAATAGATGGGGGCTACTAAATCCCAAGTACCCCACATATGGCTTTGATCAGGTAGGCCTAATTGGCTGAATTGCAATGAGAGGATTTTTGCTTTTATACTAACATTTTGTCTTTAGGTATGCAAGTGATATGGGCTGCCAACATTTCCTCCAGGAGCCAGAGTGGATGAGTGGTGGAACCAAGTCCGGAAGAAATACCCAGCGCTTACAAAATATGCACTTTCAGCCTTGACTCCATTTCATGGTCCACTAGTGGAGTCTTCATTTAATGTCATGGGAAACATTCTCCATGCAAAAGCAGCCAACACAAGTGTTGAGACGTACGATTCCTACCAGGCTGTCAAGTACCATCTCAATTCAGTCAACAAGTCTGCAACAGAGCTCTTCTCACAAAAGGAGAAACACAGTCCTGTGGATCCACATCTGGGCCGAAATGTAAAATTCTCTAGTACCAAATACATGCAGAACCTCAAGCGGAAACTTGAGAAGGAGAGGAGGAGGTCCTTTCCACAAAAGCACCACCAGGAAGCAAAAAAAGTACAAATGATGCAATTGCCAGCGCATCCTTCCGCAGCAGACAGGAGTTAAAGAGAAGGCGCTTGCTGGAACTGAAGACGCTGGTTTTGAAATACAAAGCTAAAAGGAAGTGATAGTCTGTTTAAGACACATACAAACAACTCACAAGATGTTAGTCATGGAATTAATGTAATTAAATCATTTAATAGAATAAGCATTGATTATTATTCAGTAACACTGGTGTTTTGTCATGTTTTATATTGATGCTTACTTTTTATTGTGCTCTGCTGCTCATGCGTAACTATATGTCAAGTACAGTTAACAAGTATTGAAATTACTAAAATATAATTGTAGACTATACCCATTAGCATGTGGAAACAAAGTTGTTTTGGTTGCGTAATGTATGCTATTTTGATTGTGGCTATTGAAACCACCCTGATCTGGTTGCCATTTTCCCCCCCTGTCTTTGTTTTGCTGAGCTGATCACATCCCTGTTCTGGGAAGGCTTGGAACATGACTGCAGGCATTCGCTCCCATTTATCCATAAGAGTATTAGTGAGGTTGGACACTAGGCTCACAGTTGGCACTCCAATTCATCCCAAAGGTGTTTGACAGGGTTGAGGTCAGGACTCTGTGCTAGCCAGTCAAGTTCTTCCAAACTGAAATTGGCAAACCATGTCTTTATGGACCTCGTTTTGTGCACTGGGGCATTGTCATACTGAAACAGGAAAGGGCCTTCCCCAAACTGTTGCCTATACTGCTTCAACTTACTTGCAAAACATTAACAAATAAAACTTGCGGATTTGCTTGTAGACCTCCACTGTGAGGCAGGGGCGATACGAGGGGGGTGTGGGGTGTGCAGAGGGTGCAATGCACACAGGCGCCGCATCAGCGGGGGCGCCAAAAGTGTTATATCAGAATCAGAATACTTTATTTATCTCCGAGGGGAAATTGAGTTGTATTACAGACACTCACGCTCTAATAACTAAAAACTAACAAGATACAAGATAAGAAAATAGAAACAGAAACAAACAGAAATAAAAGATAAATAAGAAATAGAAATAAGAACAAACTATATCAACAAGCATGGTGCACATAACACCCTATCTATACTGCACTACCGCAGCACACAACAAGCAGCACAAACAAAACTCGACAGGGCCAATCCAATGCCCATTAACTCAAGAGTGTCTGACAGTCTGAGTCTGAGGGGGGAGTTGTAAAGTTTGATGGCGCTCTTTGGTGCTTTTCGGCAGAATGAGTCTATTACTAAAAGTACTCCTGTGCCCAACCAGCATGTCATGGAGTGGGTGGGAGACATTGTCCATGATGGCACGTAATTTCAACAGCGTCCTCCTTTCAGAAACCGTCGCCAGAGAATCCAGTTCCACCCCCACAATGTCACCGGCCTTGCGGATCAGTTTATTGAGCCTGTTTGCATCCGCTACCCTCAACCTGCTGCCCCAACACACAACAGCAACCAGGAGAGCACTGGCCACCACAGACTCATACCACATCCTGAGCATTGTCTGGCAGATGTTGAAGGACCTCAGCCTCCTTAAAAAGTAGAGACGGCTCTGTCCCTTCTTGTAGAGGGCATGTAGAACCTGATAATGTAATAAATTCCCAATAATGTAATAACCCCGATAATGTAATAAAAATCTGCTCGAGTCCATTGAAAATGCAATAAAACCTGATAATGTAATAACTTCCTGATAATGTAATAAAGTGCATTTCCTAATAATGTAATAAACTTTTTACCAATAATGTAATAGTGTGTTACATTAACGGGACGTTATTACATTATCAGGTTAGCCTTCATTTCCCTAGTCCTGATAATGTAATAATTCCCCAATATTGTAATAATTTAACAGCAGATCACCCATAAATGGATTCAAGTGGTGATACTGTTTAAGCAACGCAAGCTCGAGAGGTCTAGCGCCACCGACAGGTCAAAGTTGGACGTGCATGAATGCTCTACTCTTCCTCAAAGCTACCTCCAAGCTACTTCCACACATGTTTTTTCTCAGTTGGATCATGATCATTTTAAAAGGTTTGTCTTACATCATCTCAAATTTTCAACTCAACAAATTTGGACATTAATAGTTTATAAAGTTATAATGCTGTAAAGGACAGAATATCAAGGATTTGAAAACATACTTTTAGGATTTGCATTAATGCTAATAACAGGACAGTAATCATGCTAGCCATGCTTGTCATTCTTTCATTTTTACTATAATAATAATCATGCATATTGCAGTCATACATCCATAAGTAAATGAGGAGATTTCAGCATTCTAATTTTAATGAATATAATAGCCTACGTATCTTTCAACAGAATGAAACTTGGAATTATATTGCTACTGGCTCTTGTTACTACAAAGAAAGTTTGATGTCCCTGTTAAAATGCGAACAAAAGTGCAACGCAATGCTGTTATAAGATTCTGGAGGAATAGGGGCCGCTTCTCTCTAGGCGATGATGGCAAGACTGTCCTATGTGATGGAAAGAGAGTGGCAAAAAGAGGCTCAATTCCCGACTTGGTGGAGAATGGCGTAGCAAACACGAAAGGCTCCGGGGCAAGAAAACTAATGATTGTGGAGTTAGAAAACAACGAGACACGAGACGTGAGAGTAGACGTAGTCGAGGTAGTTTACTAGCTCCAACTTTGCATGTCATACGTTCGACAACGACACTGAACTGATTGTGAACCGGAAGCGGAAGTGCATTATCTGACCCCTCGCCTCTTCCCTTAAAGGTACACCGTCCTCTTAGGTGAATGTCTCTCGATATATAGATGTGGGTCACCACACAGGCCCCCCCAGAATTCACCTACACAAAACAATGCAAAACAGCAAAAGTGCAAGTCATGAACATAAAAATAGACTCTACAACAGAACAGTCAATGACATAGTGCAAAGTCACGAGGAAAACAAGTGACGAGTCGGGGGCGGACCCTGCGGCCATAACGGCTGCGCTTCACAGGAGGGGAAACAGATGGGGCCGAAACCCGGGCCATAGGCGGGGCCGAAGCAGGAACAGAGGCAGGTGCCGGGGCCGACCTAGGAGGGCGCCCCCGCCGCGGGGGTAGGGCCAATTGCATTGGCTCCCCAATGTCCAAGTGAGCGGGCTTGAGACGGTCTATAGCGACCCGCTCCGGCCTGCCCCCCATGTCCACCACAAAGTTCTTATCCCCCGCCTCCAGGACGCGGAAGGGCCCGTCGTATGGGGGCTGCAGCGGGGACCGATGGCTGTCGTGCCTAATGAAGACGTACCTCGCCGATGGCAGATCCTTGGGGACGTAGGACCGGGGGAGGCAGTGTTGAGACATCGGAACGGGAGCGAAGGCACCGGCAGTGCTCCGGGACGCACTGAGGTGAGAGGCGGCCGACCAGGGAGCCGTAGCATCCGGAAGAAACTCCCCCGGAACCCGCAGGGGCTGGCCATGCACCAGCTCAGCGGAGGAGGTCTGGAGGTCTTCCTTCGGGGCTGAACGCAGGCCGAGCATGACCCACGGGAGCCGGTCCATCCAGTCGCAGCCAGTGAGGCTTGCCCGCAGAGCGGCTTTCATGTCCCGATGGAACCGCTCACAAAGTCCGTTGCTCTGCGGGTTGTACGCCGTAGTGCGGTGGATCTTCACCCCCAGGTGCTCAGCGACCGCCGTCCAGAGCTCCGAGGTAAACTGGGAGCCCCGGTCGCTCGTGATGTCACCAGGCGTGCCGAAACGGGCCACCCAGCAGCCGATGAACGCCCGTGCTACCTCTGCTGCCGTCGTGGAGGACAAGGGAATAGCCTCTGGCCACCTGGTGGCCCTGTCCACAATAGTGAGGAGGAACGTATAACCACGGGAGGGGGGCAGGGGACCCACCAGGTCAACATTGACGTGGTCAAACCGCCTCTCTGGAACCACAAACGGCGCCAAAGGGGCCTTGGTATGGCGGTGCACCTTGGCGCGTTGGCACGCCACACACGAGCCGGCCCAGGCTCTAACATCCTTACGGAGCCCAGGCCAAACGAACTTGACGCTCACCAGCTTGGTCGAGGCCTTTACTCCCGGGTGGGAAAGGCCGTGGACGGTGTCGAAAACTCGGCGCCGCCAGGAAGTAGGCACCAGGGGGCGCGGTTGACCGGTGGAGATGTCACAGAGGAGGGTGGTGTTGGCCGCGTCGAACGTCACGTCCTCCAGCCGTAGCGCCGTAGGGGTCGACCGGTAGTCTTGAACGGTCGCGTCCTTGGCTTGGTCCGCTGCCATAGCGGCGTAGTCGAGTCCCAAGTGAACGGCGTTAACAACCGCCCGTGAAAGGCAGTCGGCGACGAAGTTATCCTTGCCCGACACGTGTTGTATGTCCGTGGTAAACTCGGAAACCGCCGCGAGATGGCGCTGCTGACGCCCAGACCACGGTTCTGAGGTTTTGGCCATACAGAACGTCAGCGGTTTGTGGTCCACGAAAGCGGCGAACTGTCGGCCCTCCAATAGGAACCTAAAGTGTCTGGTTGCGAGGAAGAGACCCAGTAGTTCCCTATCAAAGGTGCTGTATTTGCGCTCGCTCTCACGGAGTTATTTACTGAAGAACGCCAACGGCTGCCAGCCCCCCCCCCCCACCCACTGCTCACACACGGCCCCCACGGCGTAGTCGGAGGCATCCGTTGTAAGGGCTATGGGGGCGGCAGGCGACGGGTGAGCTAACAGCGCAGCGTTGGCCAGCGCGGTCTTGGCGGCCACAAAAGCCTCGTCCATCCCCGAAGACCAGTCCAGCTCGTCCTTAGACTTCTTACCCCGCAGGGCCTCATACAGGGGACGCATGATGTGGGCGGCACGAGGCAGGAAACGGTTATAAAAGTTCACCATGCCCAGGAATTCCTGCAGCGACTGTACAGTGCGGGGGCGGGGGAACATGGTGACAGCCTCAACCCTGGCAGGGAGGGGAACGGCCCCCTGTGGAGTGATGTGGTGCCCGAGGAAGGTGATGGACGACTCCCCGAACTGACACTTAGCTGGGTTGATGATGAGGCCGTGTTTGCTGAGCCTGTCGAACAGCTGTGTGAGGTGCGTCATGTGTTCCTCCGCCGACGCGCTGGCCACAAGGATGTCGTCTAAGTACACAAACAAAAATGGCATGTCGCGGAGCACAGAATCCATAAGGCGCTGAAACGTCTGCGCCGCCCCTTTAAGGCCGAAAGGCATACGTAAAAACTCAAAGAGCCCAAAGGGTGTAATGATAGCCGTTTTTGGGACATCCAGTGGGTGGACCGGCACTTGGTGATACCCCCGCACTAAGTCGATTTTGGAATAGATGGCAGCGCCCGCCAGGTGGGTAGAGAAATCTTGTATGTGCGGTATGGGGTACCGGTCGGGGGTCGTGGCATTGTTTAGGCGACGGTAGTCCCCGCACGGGCGCCAACCCTCGTCGGCCTTAGTAACCATGTGAAGAGGGGAAGCCCATGGGCTGTCAGAACGGCGGACAATGTCGAGGCGCTCCATAGTCGAAAACTCCTCCCTGGCTATTGCGAGCTTGGCCGAGTCGAGGCGTCGGGCCCGGGCGTAAACTGGGGGGCCCACTGTGGTGATATGATGTTCCACGCCGTGCTTGGCCACCGCCGAGGAGAAGGTGGGTGTGGTGAGCTCGGGGAAATTTGCGAGCAGGCGTTGGTATGGATCCCCGGTGGAGAGTGTGTTAGCGAGGCACAGCGCTCCAGCGCCCCCAAGCGTGCAGGGGTATGACGCAAAAGAGACGGCATCAATCACGCGACAGTTTTTAACATCCACCAGCAGGTTGAAAGTACAGAGGAAATCCGCACCTAGGAGCGGGGTGGATACAGCAGCCATCACAAAGTCCCAGCCGAAACGTCGGCCGCCAAAACACACGTCCACATGTCTGATACCGTACGTCCAAATGGACGTGCCGTTGGCGGCGTCCATCTGGGGGCCGTGACTGTCGGTCATCGGGTCCACAGCTTGTGCTGGTAGTATGCTGCGTTGAGCGCCAGAGTCAACCAGCAGCCGTCGGCCCGACAAGGAGTCTCTGATGAACAACAGCTTGCAGTCACGGCCGGCGCCCATAGCCGTTAACGAGCGCCGGCCTTGGCGTTTCCCTGAACCCTGTAACTGCAGGGTTTGCCACACTGTTTTGCTTTTGCCCCAAACCTGGCATGGTAATAACAGAGCCCGTCGTCAGGTTGGCGGCGGGCTGTCACCGCAGCTGCGGTGTCCATATAGTCGTACACAGGTGGTGGTGGGGCGGTCTGGTGGGGTAGCAGGGCATGCACAAACTGTTGCCGGTTGGCCAGGAAAACCCTGTCTGCTTCAGCAGCCAGAGAACGGTAGTCCTTGGACGCGGCGAGAGGAGAACTGGCCAGTGCTGTGCATACAGGTGCGGGGAGCTGCCTCAGAAAAATGTGTGTCAAAAGAAAGGCCGCATCAGCTGATCCCAGCACAGACAGCATTTTTTCCATTAACTCAGACGGTTAGCCGTCGCCGAGGCCATTCGGGGACAGTAAACGGTCTGCCTTCTCCAGCTCCGACAGTTCAAATAGTTTCAGGAGGAATGTCTTTATAGCATCGTACTTGCCAGCAGCTGGCGGAGCTTCCAACAGTGTCATTGCTCGCGCCGTTGTCGATGCGTCTAACGCCGCCACTACGTGGAAGTACTGCGTTGCATCCTGCGTTATCCCTCTCAGCTGGAACTGGGCTTCCACATGTTGAAACCACGGCCGTGGATTATGCTGCCAAAAGTCGGGTAGCTTCACAGTAGCAGTGTAAATGCTAGCGTTAGCAATAGCCATGTTGTTAGCACCGGCGTTGTCGTTGTCAGACATACTCGTATTAGTAGTTCGATCACGTCGGGGTCACCAATGTGGAGTTAGAAAACAACGAGACACGAGACGTGAGAGTAGACGTAGTCGAGGTAGTTTACTAGCTCCAACTTTGCATGTCATACGTTCGACAACGACACTGAACTGACTGTGAACCGGAAGCGGAAGTGCATTATCTGACCCCTCGCCTCTTCCCTTAAAGGTACACCGTCCTCTTAGCTGAATGTCTCTCGATATATAGATGTGGGTCACCACATGATGCTCTTTAGAAAGAAATACAAAGGAATCAGTGAGGCAAGGATCCAATCACAACTCAACCAATGCAGGAATTAGCATCATTTACAGGCCCAATTTACGAATAAACCAATCCCCAAATCAATAACAGCGAAGGAAGTTCAAATGAGACATCAGATTGACTTAATGGATATGAATAAATGGCGAGTAACATGTGGAAAATCAGTGTACAGATACATCCTAACGGTGCAAGATGTGTTTAGCAGATATGTTTGGCTGAAGCCATTGAAAAACAAGGCCAGCAGTGAAATTGCTGAGCACTTGCATGCGATTTACAATGAGCATGGTACTCCAAAAATAGTCCAACAAGATCAAGGAAAGGAGTTTCGCGGGGCAGTGGAAAAATTAATATATGCCCTGAAAGTAAAGTTCATTCGGAGTGCCCCTTACCACCCACAAAGCCAAGGAAAGGTGGAGAGAATGCATCGAACATTAAGGAAAAAGATGATGCATGACCTGTTGAATTTGCGTGGTGTTAACTGGGTGGACCATTTGCCAGATTATGCCAGAATTCTGAATAATGATCCAAAGAAGAGATTCTGAGTGCTTAATGACATAGAACTGGAGCTTGGACTCTGCTCGTTCAGTACTGAATTTCAGGTAGGTGGCTTTATCTGGTTACCTCCATAAGCTCTTAATTGTCACAACCCCTCTCCCTTGACGCCTGCTCACGCCTTCTCCTCCTTCACTCTGGCACACCTGTCCACGGTTTCAATCAACACACCTGCTGGCCATCAAGCAATCATCCTCATCCTACGCTGAGTTCACCACTGCTTTTCGCCAGGTTTTTGATCATCCCGTGCGGGGAAAGGATGCTTCAAAAAGACTGCTCTCTCCGCCAGGGTTCCCGCAGCGTCGCTGACTACTCAGTTGAGTTCCGTACGCTATCAGCGGAGAGCGGATGGAACAACGAGTCCCTCCAGGCCGGGTTTGCCAACGGTCTAAGCGAATCCATAAAGGACGAATTGGTTTCCTACCCCGAGCCTGGAGGGTTGGAGGAATTGGTTACCCTGGCCATTCGTGTGGACAACCGTCTCCGAGAGTGGTTACAACAACTTTCCACGGGCCATACCTCCAAACTCTGGGAGCCGAGCTCGCTCGACTGAGGCTGACGTCCTCCGAGAAAGCCCGAGGCGTGACTCTTCCCCAGCTTCGGAGCCGATGCAACTCGGCCGCTTCCGGCTCGACCCGGAGGAGCGTCAACGCCGCATCACCAAGAACAGCTGCTTGTATTGTGGTCAGCCTGGTCACTTTCTCGCATCCTGCCCTCACCGTCCGTCAAAACTAGCAGGCTCACGAGGGAGGGGGAGGATCCTTGCGAGCCCAACTGTCTGCCCTCTGTCTCCTCGTCCACGTACCCAGTTGCAAGCTACCATCAGTTTTAAAGGTCAGTCCACTAAACTTTTGGCTTTAATTGACTCTGGAGCTGATGAAAGTTTTTTGGATGCAAAGATTGTGAAGCAGTTAGGTCTTGCCACTGTGAATCTGGACCAGCCTCTTGAAGCTAATGCCCTGGATGGACGTCTCCTGGCCCGGATAACCTCTAAGACCGAGCCTGTGCGCCTCCTGTTGTCGGGAAACCGTCAAGAGGAGTTAAGTTTTTTGGTTATCAATTCTCCATTTGTTCCCATTATACTTGGTCATCCCTGGCTTGTTAAGCATAGTCCCCATATTGATTGGTCATCGGCCAGAATTTTAAGTTGGTGTCCCGTCTGCTTTTGGGTCTTTCCAGATACGTGACACTTAATACTGTGTTTGTGGGACTAAGGCGTACTTTGCCTGGGAGTTTTCTGACCTGTTCTAGAGGGAGAACACTAGCGTCAGCGCCCGTGTCTAGTTTAAAGATGATGGGCACTCCTCTAATTGACAAAGTAGCTCGCCATGGCATATCACTAGCTTTACTCAGTGCATTTACCTGGGTGCACTCCAGACTGCCCACAAATAGTGAATCCACTGTCTGCACTGCTTGCACTCCTTTCATTCTGCACATCTTGGCATAGTGATTGCCCTTCCCACAAGCTATGCACTTCATTCCATATGCTGGACATGCTTTTGGGCCATGTGTCTTTCTGCATCTTTTGCATACCTTTGTTTGGTTGACATATTTCTCCTTTTTTATGATGAGCATTGAACGCTGTTTTGTTGACATTAGCTTTATTTTGCCATATTGGTCTTGTTGCCTCTGTTATTGCAAGCACCTGTTGTGTAGTTGGTTCAGTATCAGACATCAACACACGAAGCAGAGGAACAGGGGAGCATGTACTTTACTAAGCACTGTTTTTCATCGACACGTTTTACTTCTTCTCCTTCTACACATGAGTAACTCACAGTACCAGGAACATATTAACCTTAGTAGTGCCAATACAGTCACCCATGATTTCAAGCTCATGACGGATCAGCAAGAATGGCTGTAAGTCAGGCTCAGTTGCTTTCTTTCGTGAGAGCCAGCCCTTCCATATCTTTGCACGGAGCTTTGTGAGCACCGGGCAGGTACAGCACTCTGACTGGAATTCGTCCACAGACACAGCACTCAGATCAGCGAGAATGGTTGCAACGGTTTCCACATTCTCTGCACATGCAGTGTCTGTCTCGGGAAGTGGGAGTCTAGATAGACAGTCAGCGACAAAGTTCAAAGATCCGGTTCTGTATTCAACATCATAGTCAAACTCCATCAGGCGAGCAGACCATCTGGCTATCCGGAGACCAGCGCGGTTATTGCATTTGGTAGTCAGGAGTGTTGTAAGTGCTTGATGATCGGTGCGTAACAGGAATTTCCTTCCCCAGAGCCATGTACGCCATTTCTCAGCAGACCAGACACAGGCCAGCACTTCCTTCTCGACAATGGAATATTTTCTCTCAGCGTCCGACAGACTGCGAGGTGCAAAAGCAACAGTCTGTTCCTCACCAGTACTCTCCAGCTGAGTCAAGATGGGCACCTAGCCCATAGTCTGAAGCGTCTGTAGAGACTATGGTAGGCTTGTTGGGGTCGAACGGCACTAAAGCAGGGCTATTCACGATCATCTTCTTGACTTGGTCAAATGCTGCTTGAGCTGCACCGTTCCACTGGAGTGAACTGTCCTTTCGCAGCAGAGCTCTCATAGGTTCAACAACTGTTGCATAGTTGGGCACAAACTTTCTGTACCATGCACTCAGACCAAGAAATGAGCGCAGGGTTGCAGGATCAGTAGGGGGCGGGGCATTCGGGATAACAGTGACATGAGAGTCATCTGGCTGCAGACCTTCTGTACTGATCTTTTGGCCAAGAAAGCTCAGAGCAGTTTGACGGAGCTGACATTTGTCAACATTGAGTTTCAGTCCCGTTTCATTGATTTTGTGCAGCACAGCACGGAGATAGGCCTCATGTTCAGCTTCTGAGGATCCGTAGATGATTACATCATCGAGGTAAAGTTGCACCCCTTTGAGGCCACTGAGGATCGTTGTCATCATCTTCTGAAATGTAGCAGGGGCAGAACTCAGTCCATAAGGAACTCTGCAGTATTGGTACAGGCCTTCATGCGTAATGAAAGTGGTGAGCCCTCTGCTCTCTTCATGCAGCTTCAGCTGATGGTAGGCAGAGTTGAGATCCAGGGTAGAGAACACGACAGATCCACGCAGCTCAGACAGTATGTCCTTAATCAGTGGTGCGAGACGGAGCGTGCGGGATGAGCTGACAAGCTTCAGGTGTGAGCGGGAGCGCGCCTGGCTCGTTCCCGTTGGCACGGCACGGCTGGGCGGGCCGTAACAGTGCCCCCCCCCTCCACGGGAGCCACCCGGCGACTTGCCAGGCTTGTCGGGATGGGAGCGATAAAACTCAAGTGAGCAGCCCAGGGTCCAGGATGAGCTGGCGGGAGACCCAGCTATGTTCCTCCGGACCGTAGCCTTCTCAGTCCACCAAATACTGGAACCCCCGTCCTCGGCGCCGGACGTCCATCAGCCGGCGGACCTTCCACTGGGGGTGCCCATCCATTATCTCAGAGGGAGGCGGAGCTGGGGCCGGAGGCATCAGAGGACTGTGGGAGACAGGCTTAACCCGAGACACACGAAAAACCGGATGGATCCTCATGGAAGCCGGAAGCCTCAGACTCACTGCCGGGGGACTGAGCACCTTCCTGATCTCAAAATGCCCAACGGACCGGGGGTTCAGCTTCTTTGCGGTGGACTGAAGTGGGAGGTCCTTCGAGGACTGCCACACCCTTTGGCCTGGGTGGTAAGTAGGCGCTGGGAACCGGCGTCGGTTGGCTCCCCGACTGGCGCGCTCAGCTGCCCGGAGCAGAGCAGCTCTGGTCACCTCCCAGACGCGACGACACCGGTTCAGATGGGTCTGCACAGAGGGAACTGCCACTTCCGACTCCTGCGCAGCAAAGAGAGGCGGCTGGTAGCCCAGGGACGTCTCAAAAGGTGAGAGGCCGGTGGCAGAGCTGACCAGGGAGTTGATGGCATACTCGACCCAGGGGAGGAACCGGCTCCAGGAGCTGGGCTTCTTGGGGACAACGCACCAGAGGGCAGACTCCATGCTCTGGTTCATCCTCTCCGTCTGTTGGTTAGTCTCTGGGTGATATCCAGAGGAGAGGCTAACAGAGGCACCCAACCCCTTATAAAAGACCCGCCATACCTGGGAGACGAACTGGGGCCCTCAGTCCGAGACGACGTCCAGGGGAAGGCCGTGGAGACGGAACACGTGGCTCATCAGGAGGTCCGCCGTCTCAGAAGCCGATGGGAGTTTGGGGAGGGCCACCAGGTGCACTCCCTTACTGAAGCGGTCCACCACTGTCAGGATCACAGTGTTACCCTGGGAGGGAGGCAGTCCGGAGACGAAATCCAACGCCACATGGGACCAGGGCCGGCTTGGAGTTGGGAGGGGCTCGAGCAGACCCGCGGGTGCTTGGTGAGAGGCCTTGCTGCGAGCACAGACGGAGCAAGCCTTTACGAAGTCCCTGATGTCGTCCTTCATGGTGGGCCACCGTGCCTGCCGACCATTGAGACGCTTGGTCGCTCGGATGAACGTCAAGTTCTTATGGTCAGTCCAGATGGTGAATGGCTGTTCCGCCCCCTCCAGCCAATGGCGCCACTCCTCCAGAGCAGCCACCGCTGCCAGCAGCTCCCGGTTCCCGATATCGTAGTTCTCCTCGGCGGGGAGGAACCAGCGAGAGAAGAAGGCGCATGGATGGACTTTCTGGTCAGAAGCTGACCGATGGGAGAGGACAGCCCCCAACCCGGTGTCCGAAAGCGTCCACCTCCACGATGAACTGCCTCTTGGGGTCGGGGTGGAGCAGGATCGGGGCGCTGGTGAACCTCTCCTTGAGGGACTGGAACGCAGACCGGGCAGCCGGGGACCAGATGAACGGCTGGGAGGGGGAGGTCAGCCTGGTGAGAGGTTCTGCCACGCGGCTGTAGCTCCTGATGAACCTCCTGTAGAAGTTAGCAAACCCGAGGAAGCTCTGCAATTCCTTCCGTGATGTGGGATCGGGCCAGTCCACCACAGCCTGAATCTTGCAGGGGTCGGCTTGGGTCTGTCCCTTCTCAACGATGAAGCCCAGGTAGTCAACGGAAGCGGAATGGAACCGGCACTTCTCAGCCTTGACGAAGAGCCGGTTCCGGAGGAGACGTTCGAGTACCCGGCGGACATGCTGGACATGTTCCTCGAGGGTCCTGGAGAAGATGAGGATGTCATCGAGGTAGACCACCACAAACTCGTCGAGCATGTCGCGGAGAATGTCGTTCATGAGAGCCTGGAAAACCGCCGGGGCGTTGGTGAGGCCGAAACGACATGACCAGGTATTTTGGCTTGCGCGCCTTCTTTTGCACTTGAACGGCGGCGACGTGCTTTGTGCCACCGTCAGCAATGACTTTTGCATCAGCTATAGCAGCTTCAGTACGCCTAGCTACTTCCAAAGCTCTATCAAGTGTCAGGTCCTCCTCCATTAACAGTCTCTCACGTATACGAGGATTATTTGTCTTCTCTACGATCTGATCACGCAGCATTTCACTTTCCATATTGCCAAACTTACATCTCTTCACGAGCTCGCGCAGCGCTGCCACATAGTGATCCGTTGACTCACCCACAGCTTGAGCTCGTTGCCTAAAGCGGTACCTCTCGGCGACAACGTTCAGTTTTGGGGTGAAATACGCCTCCAAAGCCTGCACAGATCCATCGTAGGTATCAGCTGTGAGCGGCAAGGTGCTGTAGATTCTTTGTCCCTCTGTTCCTAAGCAGTGAACTAGCAAGGCTCTCTGTCTCTCGGCAGGGAGGTCACTTCCCCCGATAGCAAGCAGGTAATTGTAGAACAACTTTTTCCACGCAGCAAATGCGGTTTTCGGTTCACCTGGGCACTCCATGAACACGGCAGGAGGTTGCAAAGAGAGCAAAGCCATCTCTTCGTCACTACTACTCTCGTCGCCACTTTGTTGGTTCAGTATCAGACATCAACACATGAAGCAGAGGAACAGGGGAGCATGTACTTTACTTAGCACTGTTTTTCATCGACACGTTTTACTTCTTCTCCTTCTACACATGCGTAACTCACAGTACCAGGAACATATTAACCATAGTAATGCCACCTAGCGGTCTCCAACGTGAATAGCATTAACAGAACACTATGCATCAATACGTACAGTGCTGCTTGAAAGTTTGTGAACCCTCCAGACATGGTCACTGTTTTTGTAAAAAAACATTAAAATAAGCTTATTACACATACATCCAAATCCCAATTTGTAAAGCACACCTTCCAAATAATGGACACACACACAAAAAGAGATATATTTTCATTATTTAATTCAACAAAGGTGGTTTATTTCACAAAAACTGAAAATTTAACATGTGCAAAAGTATGTGAACCCTTGTATTAGTAGCTTGTGGCTCCTCCTTTTGCAGCCATTACTCCAACCAAACGTCTTCTGTAACCACTAACCAGTCTCTCGCATCTGCTTATGGGGATTTTTGCCCACTCCTCCTTGCCGAACTCAGCCAGTTGAGAGAGGTTGGAGGGACATCTGGTATGTACCAACTTCTTCAGGTCTCGCCACAACATTTCAACTGGATTAAGATCCGGACTTTGACTGGGCCTATCCAGAGTACGAATCCTCTTTCTCTGAAGCCATTCCTTTGTAGTTTTGCTGGAATGCTTTGGGTCATTGTCTTGTTGCATAATCCATTTTCGTCCCAGCTTCAACTCCCTGACTGATGGCAGGAGATTCTGGTCAAGAATTTGTTGATATGCCAGAGAATCCATGGTTCCTTGAATAATATGGAGTCGTCCAGGTCCAGAAGCAGAAAAGCAGCCCCAGACCTTCACATTTCCACCACCATGCTTCACTGTTGGGAGGAGGTTCTTTTTTTCATATACAGTGTTGGCTTTTCTCCAAACATGTTGGTTTTGATTGTGACCAAATAATTCTATTTTGGACTCGTCTGTCCAGAGAATGGACTTCTAGAAGGTCTCTGGTTTGTCCAAGTGCTCTCTGGCAAAGTTGAAACGGGCAGCTTTGTTCTTTTTTGAGAGCAGAGGCTTCCTTCTAGCAACCCTCCCATGAATTCCATGGCTATTCAATTTTCGTCTGATTGTAGACGCATGCACATTTGTCCCAGATGCTACCAGAGAGGTCTGCAACTCTCTAGAGGTGATGTGTGGGTTGGCCTTTACCTGATTTATTATTTTTCTGGTGCTTCTGGGTGGTAGTTTTGATGGGCGTCCACTTCTTGGCAGAGTTGCTGTCATGTTGAAGGCCTCCATTTGTAAATTATATGTCTTACAGTGGATGGATGGAGCTGGAATCTTTTGAAGATGGTCTTATATCCCTCCCCAGACTGATGGGCTATCACTACCCTCTTCTTCATGTCCTCGCATATCTCCTTTGCTCTCGGCATTGTTGATTTGTATGGGACCACAATGGTTTGGTTGGTTTCCTCTCTCTTTTAATTAGTGCAGGCCAAACCCTTTCCCAAGGATGTCTCATTTCCTTCGTCTGCTTAAATGATTAATTAAGCAGCCAAATGTGTTTCACCCGAGTCTGTTACCTGCTTGACTTAACCAATGCAGCTGGGGGTTCACTTACTTTTGCACATACCCTAATTCCATGTTTCATGTAGTTTTTGGGCTACTTAAACAAGTCCCACTAAACAAGTACATGCAACTGATAAACATATATCTGACATTTCATACATAAAAACTGGTGATGATGGAAAAAGAAAATCATGGTAAAACAACAGAAAAATCTAAACTGCTCAATGGGTTCACATACTTTCAAGCAGCACTGTATGTATATGGACACAATAGCCTCATTTTCCTTCTTTGCGCACACCATTATGCTGATTTGCTCCTTGGCTATTTGATGCCCTGCGAATATCAATGGCTTTAGTTAAAGTCAGGTTAGGCTCTCTCAGCAGTTTCTCTTTCAGGTGCTTATCTGTAACACTGAAAACGATTTTGTCTCTCAGCATGTCATTTTCGGTTATACCGAACTCAAGTCTTTGCTCCTGTGTTTTAGCTCTGTGACAAATTTGTCAATGTGCATCGGTTCTTGCATTGCATACGTCCAAAACTGGTGCCTCTCAAATACCACGTTTTTCTTTGGCGTACAGTAGTCTCTGAAAGCCTGCAATATGTGGTCCACCTGCACGTCTTCGGGCTCGGCCCTGGCTATATCAAGTGTATTGTACACCTCGAGCGCTTCTTTGCCTAGCGTGTGCAGTAATATTGCCACTTGCACCTCCTTTTCCTTTTTCGACATTTCAGTTGCTGCCATGTACAACCTATATCTTTTGCCCCCATCTGCGCCAGTTTTCACATATGTTGCCTATTAACACTAACGGAGAAGGGGAGAACACTATTGACTTTAGCGACGTCGGACATAACACGTTTACATTTAGTCACTGGGACTTTGCAACAAGCTCACCATTCTCTTCTCTTGGTCTCTCGTCTTCTTCGGCGCTTAAACATCAAACGCCACCACTTCTGACACCATGTTGTGGTTTATACTGGTGAGGAGACTGGCGGGTGGTCCTTTTTATGAACTTTATTCAGGAACAAAGAACAACAACCGTGCATGCGTATCCTAACCGACTTCAGTTCTGCTCACGTACATCCGCCTGAGAGTGCGCCTACTGGCCTCTCGTCGTATTACCTATAGTATAGGCTCACCACCGTATTACTCCGTGTATACGTTCAAACCCATATACTACACCTGTAGGCCCGAACAGGATGTCCTGGTGCAGTCATGTTTCAGTGAAACACATGAGGCTACAGTCACCAAACTCTCTGATTCCTGACTAGCGCGGTTAGTGCGCTCATCTTGTTAGCTAGCGATCTGACGTTGCCCATGACGAGAGAAGGGACGTACGGTTTATATCTCCTTCTCTCTCTCCGCTTTCTTGATTTGTGTCCTTTACCCCGTCGTCCCCGAAAAGATCTCCCAACCGTCCTGCTAATATCCTCGGGGATTTGGTGAGTTTGGTCCGTAAAGCTAGCCCGCTGAAACGCCTACAACTGATCTCTGCTGTAAACAATGGCGCCGCAGTGCTGTTGAGCACTGTCGACACGACGCACAGAAAGTATTTCAAACATCAGACAAACTTACAAAGTAAGTTTGTTATAGGCCTGGTTATAGGCCTAATAAATATTAATCTTTTTTAAAAGTTTAATATTTATAAATATTATTACTTAGATGAGAATTTTGGATTAGAATATAGTTACATGTTATATGTTTTAATTATATATATATATATATATATATATATATATATATATATATATATATATATATATATATATATATATATATATATATATATATATATATATATATATTTATCTATTGCATACTGTCTTTTGGCTCCCCTGCTGATGCGGCGCCTGTGTGCATTGCACCCTCTGCACCCCCACCCCCGTGTCCCTGCTGTGAGGACACTTCCTGTGTAGAGGCTCTCACTCAGGACAGCTCCACCATAGATCGTCAGTGCTTTGCTGAGACACGCTACCTTGTTTGATTCCCAGCGTACTGAAAGTGGCTTCAATGCTTTGTTCTACCAGAACGTCCCCATGTTTCAAACACGCTGCAATTAGGGGGGAGTGAATAGAGCAAAATGCAAGAACGTCAGCATCACCCCTGCATTGTAAATTCCATTTGGAAACATTTTGTGCAGTTGTGTTGTTGAACACTGAGAGGGTGTCTTTGCTGGATTTGACTGTTTCCACTTAGAACTCCACTGGTTTCCAACGTCTATGTTTTTAGATTATTTGATCAATAGTTTGGGATTCCTGCTACGTCATCATAACTTCCTTAATTAACCGTTTCTTGGAGGAAATGTATTAAAGAATTAAACAAATGTCTACATCCAAATACTACCCCAGCAGCTGACAAAGCTGAACGGGGGAGTACCTGTTGCTCACTGTCTGAGAGCTCCTCCTCCCAGGGAGGTGACATTGATAGGGGTAATGTGGGACAGAGAACTTGAAGTTCCCTCATTCATCTGCCCTTCCAAACTAGATGTCCAGCTGCTGATCATAGCTTCATGCTGAGGCGTAGTCAGAGCTCTGTGGAGAATGAAAAAGAATAATTGTTTCAAATGAATGCTGCATTCCTGTCGTTTATCCCATTTGTTTGTTCAAATCATATATTGAGAGCATTTGACAGAGGTGACTGACTTAAATGGAGTATGACTTTCTTTTTTTTTTACCCAGCAGGGGGAAATTTCAAACCCCATACTTTTAGTTGTCACAGTTGAGTTAATTTTTGGGATTGCCATTTGCCGTCCCATTACCATGGGATTTGGTTCTCTGATATTGAAGATTATGTTACTTTTGGTTATGGTCCTAAATTAGGCACAGTCATTACCAGTACAACCTAAACTGACATTGTGTATCAAATATTAGATATTAAGTGTCCAGAAGTGTATCTTCCAAAATTGTGTTTGTGTTAAACTTGATAGCCTCTCTGAAGTTAAAAGTACTGAACTGGCACATTTTTTGTCATGACTACACTGACACCCTCCCTAACCAGCCACCACCTCCTTCCTAACTGCCCAGTCTCATTTGATCTCTTTAACTGGTTGTACCCAAAGAGGAACGTTGACCTTTAGTAGTTGACCACTTCCTAAAATAGATGGGTTGTTAAGTGTCTTAAGGCTGCTCAGTTGTCTTGTGGGGAACTCATGAGCAGAGGTGTGGTAGATAGATAGCCGTGAACTCTGATGTTGACACTTGGATTCAAAGGTTTTTACAGTTTAGAGGACTTGTTTGGCTCCAGAACTGATTAAAATATAGCTGGGCATCATTTAGAATCACAGATACAAAAACTGATCATTTCAGTATTGAGAAAGTTGCCACTTTGCTGAATCTTCTTACTGGGCTTCAACACACATGTTGTTGTTGCGTGTAGCACTGTGTTCTCCATTTCTTTGCAGCATATGGAAGTTGGACTGTAGTTGGTTGTATACTTTTTAATGGTCAGATTAAGGAAGATAATGCTATTTGGCCTGGATTCTGCAGCGAATTTAAAACTGGAAGAGTTGAAATTGACATGAGATATGTTGGGTCATCCTGTGCTTCATTCTAAAATTATTTCAACAATATAACCTTTCCATAGTTTGGTGATATGAAGAAATGTTTGGAGTTGGGCTCTAGGATGACAGCATCCTCCCACTTTCCCAATACGAAACCACCAGCGACTACTGACTGGCTACTGACTGACTACTGGCCCCATTGCCGTTCCTGCCCGAGTAAGATCAATAAGATCCATATTTCACGTGGTTTTGGTTTAACAAATGGTTTAAGAGTTCCAATAAAAACAATTTGGGTTAGGCATCCGGGTAGCGTAGCGGTCTGTTCTGTTGCCTACCACCACGGGGGTCGCCGGTTTGAATCCCTGTGTTGCCTCCGGCTTGGTTGGGCATCCCTACAGACACAATTGCCGTGTCTGCGGGCGGGAAGCCGGGTGTGGGTATGTGTCCTGGTCGCGCACAAATAAATATTTTGCGAGCGCAGAGGCACCGTTTTGAGCGCGCATAGAACAAGGATGTGGCGCGAGCATGTCAGGCGTTTATTGAGTACAAAATAGATTTTCCTTTGCTCAAAATTAATTATTATTTGCGCGACGATACATTTCTCTTCGAAATTAAGTTTATGCGTGTACAAAACATTTATTTGTGCGCTCAAAATATAGGCACAAAAATAATGCCATAGAACTGGGGGGAATGGTGTGATCCTCGCACGCGCTACGTCCCCCTGGTGAAACTCCTCACTGTCAGGTGAAAAGAAGCGGCTGGTGACTCCACGTGTTTCGAGGAGACATGTGGTCGTCTGCAGCCCTCCCCGGATCGGCAGGGGGGGTGGAGCATCAACCAGGACGGGACGGCTCAGAGAGAGGGGTGATTGGCCAGGTGCAATTGGGGAGAAAAAGGGGGACCCCCCCCCCAAAACCCAAATAATAATAATTTGGGTGGTTGTGATTCAGATCCTGTTTGGTAAGCACATGGGCTGCTGAGTTTAGCACATCATGCTGTGGAAACATGGTATGCGGCCGTACAGGTTTTCCACATTTCAAATGACTAATAAGGCATCGAAGTCAACTTACCTTAGTGAGGAAATTCAAGAGATGTTTTATATCTTGCACGTAGAAAGAAAGAGACATTTCATATTGTTTTAGGAAGAAAGCAAGACATTCTGATAAAAGTTTAATGCACAAGAAAAAAATTTTTTTGAGAGGTGGCTCAGAGGGATTCTTGGAGATCTTGGAGAGATTCTGAATTATAAAAGCTACAATCCATTGATTTTTAAGGAAATCATATTCCCTTTGGGTTACCCTGTTTTCTTTCAGGGTACCACGACATAAGTTGATTGGTGTGACCTTCTGGCAGTGGTCTTCAGGTGGCGTTGATTGGTGTGATCGTCTGGCAGCGGTCTTCAGGTAGCGTTGATTGGTGTGATCTTCTGGCAGCGGTCTTCAGGTAGCGTTGATTGGTGTGATCTTCTGGCAGCGGTCTTCAGGTAGCGTTGATTGGTGTGATCTTCTGGCAGTGGTCTTCACGTAGCGTTGATTGGTGTGATCTTCTGGCAGTGGTCTTCAGGTGGCGTTGATTGGTGTGATCGTCTGGCAGCGGTCTTCGGGTGGCGTTGATTGGTGTGATCGTCTGGCAGCGGTCTTCACGTAGCGTTGATTGGTGTGATCTTCTGGCAGTGGTCTTCAGGTTGCGTTGATTGGTGTGATCGTCTGGCAGCGGTCTTCAAGTAGCGTTGATTGGTGTGATCTTCTGGCAGCGGTCTTCAGGTAGCGTTGATTTGTGTGATATTCTGGCAGTGGTCTTCACGTAGCGTTGATTGGTGTGATCTTCTGGCAGTGGTCCTCAGGTGGCGTTGATTGGTGTGATCTTCTGGCAGCGGTCTTCAGGTAGCGTTGATTGGTGTGATCTTCTGGCAGCGGTCTTCAGGTAGCGTTGATTGGTGTGATCTTCTGGCAGTGGTCTTCACGTAGCGTTGATTGGTGTGATCTTCTGGCAGTGGTCTTCAGGTGGCGTTGATTGGTGTGATCGTCTGGCAGCGGTCTTCGGGTGGCGTTGATTGGTGTGATCGTCTGGCAGTGGTCTTCAGGTGGCGTTGATTGGTGTGATCGTCTGGCAGTGGTCTTCAGGTAGCGTTGATTGGTGTGATCTTGTGGCAGTGGTCTTCACGTAGCGTTGATTGGTGTGATCGTCTGGCAGGGGTCTTCAGGTAGCGTTGATTGGTGTGATCGTCTGGCAGTGGTCTTCAGGTTGCGTTGATTGGTGTGATCGTCTGGCAGTGGTCTTCAGGTGGCGTTGATTGGTGTGATGTCTGGCAGCGGTCTTCAGGTAGCGTTGATTGGTGTGATCTTCTGGCAGCGGTCTTCAGGTGGCGTTGATTGGTGTGATCTTCTGGCAGCGGTCTTCAGGTGGCGTTGATTGGTGTGATCGTCTGGCAGTGGTCTTCAGGTGGCGTTGAGATAAGCAAGCAGTTTGATGTGACGTGCTTGAGAGTCTAACTATTAATCCCTCTTCTCAGCAGGATAAACACTGATGTTTTTTCCAAGTTTTTAACGCTCTGTGCTTTGTGGATTGGAGAGTGTGCATTGTACTATTGTATTGTGGACTGCCCTTTATCAGTTCTTATCAGTTCTTCCTTATTTAATTCTCTCACTTAATCTTTACTCTTTCTCTTTTAACAAGACTCAAGTTTGCTTCCGTCTGAATTAGAAACATGTGATGACTTTTCCTAGAGGGACCCCAACATTAGAAACACGTGATAACGTTTCCTAGAGTGACCCCAACATTAGAAACATGTGATGACTTTTCCTAGAGTGACCCCAACATTAGAAACATGTGATGACTTTTCCTAGAGGGACCCCAACATTAGAAACACGTGATGACTTTTCCTAGAGTGACCCCAACATTAGAAACATGTGATGACTTTTCCTAGAGGGACCCCAACATTGAAAACACGTGATAACTTTTCCTAGAGTGACACCAACATTAGAAACATGTGACGACTTTTGCTAGAGGGACCCCAGCATTAGAAACGTGATGACTTTTCCTAGAGGGACCCCAACATTAGAAACACGTCATGACTTTTCCTAGAGTGACCCCAACATTAGAAACATGTGATGACTTTTCCTGGAGGGACCCCAGCATTCGAAACATGTCTTGACTTTTCCTAGAGGGACCCCAACATTAGAAACCTGTGATGACTTTTCCTGGAGGGACCCCAGCATTAGAAACATGTCGTGACTTTTCCTAGAGGGACCCCAACATTAGAAACATGTGATGACTTTTCCTGGAGGGACCCCAGCATTAGAAACATGTCGTGACTTTTCCTGGAGGGACCCCAACATTAGAAACATGTGATGACTTTTCCTGGAGGGACCCCAGCATTAGAAACATGTCGTGACTTTTCCTAGAGGGACCCCAACATTAGAAACATGTCATGACTTTTCCCGGAGGGACCCCAGCATTAGAAACATGTCGTGACTTTTCCTAGAGGGACCCCAACATTAGAAACATGTGATGACTTTTCCTGGAGGGACCCCAGCATTAAAAACATGTCGTGACTTTTCCTAGAGGGACTCCAACATTAGAAACATGTCGTGACTTTTCCTAGAGTGACCCCAACATTAGAAACATATCATGACTTTTCCTAGAGGGACCCCAACATTAGAAACATGTCGTGACTTTTCCTAGAGGGACCCCAACATTAGAAACATGTGATGACTTTTCCTGGAGGGACCCCAGCATTAGAAACATGTGATGACTTTTCTTGGAGGGACCCCAGCATTAGAAACATGTCGTGACTTTTCCTGGAGGGACCCCAACATTAGAAACATGTCATGACTTTTCCTGGAGGGACCCCAGCATTAGAAACATGTCGTGACTTTTCCTAGAGGGACCCCAACATTAGAAACATGTGATGACTTTTCCTGGAGGGACCCCAGCATTAGAAACATGTCGTGACTTTTCCTAGAGGGACCCCAACATTAGAAACATGTCGTGACTTTTCCTAGAGTGACCCCAACATTAGAAACATATCATGACTTTTCCTGGAGGGACCCCAACATTAGAAACATGTGATGACTTTTCCTGGAGTGACCCCAACATTAGAAACATGTCATGACTTTTCCTGGAGGGACCCCAACATTAGAAACATGTGATGACTTTTCCTGGGGGGACCCCCAGCATTAGAAACATGTCGTGACTTTTCCTGGAGGGACCCCAACATTAGAAACATGTGATGACTTTTCCTGGAGGGACCCCAGCATTAGAAACATGTCGTGACTTTTCCTAGAGGGACCCCAACATTAGAAACCTGTGATGACTTTTCCTGGAGGGACCCCAGCATTAGAAACATGTCGTGACTTTTCCTAGAGGGACCCCAACATTAGAAACATGTGATGACTTTTCCTGGAGGGACCCCAGCATTAGAAACATGTCGTGACTTTTCCTAGAGGGACTCCAACATTAGAAACATGTCGTGACTTTTCCTAGAGTGACCCCAACATTAGAAACATATCATGACTTTTCCTAGAGGGACCCCAACATTAGAAACATGTGATGACTTTTCCTGGAGGGACCCCAACATTAGAAACATGTCGTGACTTTTCCTAGAGGGACCCCAACATTAGAAACATGTGATGACTTTTCCTGGAGGGACCCCAGCATTAGAAACATGTGATGACTTTTCCTAGAGTGAACCCAGCATTAGAAAAAGTGAAACATTGTTTTGTTCATATTTACATGAAAGCTGTACACCACTAGGGTCCTAAGATTGTCTTGGGGTCATGTTTGAGGGTCATGTGTGACCCTATAGAAACGAGTGGTGTCCAGTGATTAAATGCAGTCTTTCTGCACTGTGAGGAGGGAAAACCCAGATAGTCGCACAGTTTGTGATGAATGACAGGTTTTTTCGTCCTGCAAAATAGATTTGGGGTTTAAAATTAAATTAAGTTGCTTTAATTTAGAGGTCTAATGAAGGCGGCTCATAAATGACCCTTAAGACAACGGCAGTCAACAAGTCCTCCAACCCATGCGACCACATAGGTCGTTTGTCCTCTAATACGACCCACGGGAGATTTCCTAAATTAGCACCCCTAGCGGCGGCAGGAGATATGCCACAGATACTTTGACCTCCGTGCATTGTGGGTTTTTTAAAAAATGTGAGAACAATAGAATATGTAGTCAGTGCATTTTCGTGTTGTTTCGTCTAGTATAGTAACTAAGATTGCTGTTGGCAGTATGTTTACTATGAATAATTCAATTCAGTTCAGTTTATTGTCATTAAAATAAGGGATAAGGTCCACAAGTTAGAAAGTCAGCTAGCGTGGACATTATAACCGCTATGTGACATTAAACTTTGCTTTTATTAATATTCCTTCTCACGACAGCTTATGGAAGCAGATGACTTATTGTTACAGGGGAAGTAACGTATTATAAGGACAGAGGACTGCGAGGAAGTAGCCTAAACTCTCACTACAGGTCGTAATAAGCTGCTTGTACAAACCACCTACGGGCTCACTTTGTGGTGGAGGACTCAAGATGTGATCAGTCTGATATCCTTTTGAGAACTCTTTTTAAATGAAAATTCTTGTATTTTCCTAGAAATATTGGTAACAGATTGTGTTTATCAAAGCCTTTTTGTCACAGAAGAAAATGTAATTTTCGTGTTTTTATAGGCTACAAACATATTTGTTATTAATCACAGAAAGTTGAATCAGTTCACATGGATACGGTGTGTATTGAGAGAGAAACATTGCAGGTGTCCCCACTCTTACAAACAATACAGTGGCATCACCACCAAGCTGTCTTGTTTATAAGGACGGGGACACCTGCAGTCAGCTGAGGCGGAAGACGCCACCTAGATGAGTGGTATTATCAGATGAGTGATGAAATGTGTCCCTCTCAGTGAACGTTGTGTCCAAATGAATAGATAACTTCCTGTGATTTTCGTACCTGGATTATTGAGCATGCATCAAGACACCTTTATATTCATCTTTTCATGGCCGCAGCCAACTGGAAACCCAAGCACCATGTGTACAGCTATCAGTCTTACATAATATGATGCCCCTCACCCTCCTGCCCCCATCATGCTCTTCTGTACAGCGTGCCCGCCCGGCAGGGGCTTCTCAGGGCACGTTAACAACTTAAAATAGAGCTGTGCACACATGAATCCCCTGTTGCATGCAGGCGTGTCCAGTGTGGGCAGAGCAGGCTCTGGTTACACAGGGCAAAGAGAGCTTAATATTGCAAGGACCGGGCAGGGGACTCCACACTTGCATGCTACAGTAGTCTTGTAGTTGGCCAATATTTGCTAGTCCTCAGGGAGCGTTTACGTGGAAGAACGTCATCATGCCTAAAGTCTTAGTGCCAGGTGAGTATCGGCACACTTGGCTGTGACATTGTTGAAGGTGGACTGTCTCTCTGGAGGAGATTGTTGATGATGGTTCCACTGAAATAGCGGTTCTTCAAAGCGCTTGCATTACACTACTTTTTATCTGTTTTTGTTAACAGCTGTTAAATATTGACATGAATAAGGTGAGACTTCAACTAAAAGTCTATTCCAATTCATTTTGCTCATGCTCTGGTGTAGTTTGTGTTTGCTAAATCCATGGTGAATTTTCCAAAATATTGTCCTTCCTGCCCTGACGCCACCTTCATACGTCTGTTTAGTGGGTTTAGGATGCTGTTTGGCAGAGGTAAATAATTTACAAAGCTCCAAACCCGTTGCACAAAATAAGTGGAATTTCGAGAGAGTAATGGTTACAGTTCTGATTTAATACCTTCACTTTGTTTTCTGATATCATTAAGTATATTACCTGAATCATACTGTATCTAGTCAAATGCATCATCAGTAAACTCCCGGGTAATACATTCTCACCTCTTGGCCAGTCCATTTTGATATTTGAATGAAAGGCATTGAGAAGTGGCCTGACCATTTAAAGGTTCATGCTGGAATCAAAATGCACATTGTCACAATATAACAGCAGTGCTGACTGTTATATAGCCACCACAAAAAACCAGTAGACGGGGTGTCCGGGTAGCATACTGTTGCCTATCAACACAGGGATTGCCAGTTCCAATCCCCGTGTTGCCTCTGGCTTGGCCTTGTCATGGGTATGTGTTCTGGTCGCTGCACTAGCGCCTCCTCTGGTCGGCTGGGGCGCCTGTTCGGGGGGGAGGGGGAACTGGGGGGAATAGCGTGATCCTCCCACATGCTATGTCCCCCTGGTGAAACTCCTCACTGTCAGGTGAAAAGAAGCGGCTGGTGACTCCACATATATTGGAGGAGGCATGTGGTAGTCTGCAGCCCTCCCCGGATCGGCAGAGGAGGTGGAACAGAGAAGTGGGGTAATTGGCCTGATGCAATTGGGGAGAAAAAGGGAAGGAAAAAATAAATCGGTAGACATTATCCCATGTTCAGAAACCAGTCCCTCCTTTATAAAATAATTTTAGACTATCACGGATTCCATTGCATGATCACTGTTTATCTCCTTGGGAAATAAAGAATTGATCTTTTGAGGTACCAATGTACTTGTCATTAATTGCAAATTCGGGGGCGGAATTCATACTTAGATCCGTGGAAGCCTTATAGAAGCCATGAATAGGTGTGATATGTTTTGGATCAGCTCTCGGCGTAATTTCATGTAACCTGTCCACTCATACCCATTTTTGCACCCAGAGCTTCTCAGGCTGCCTTGTCTGCCTGATGCTCTTACAGTTTTCCACTTGAGGGATGACTGTAAAGGCCTACATTTTTATCTGCCTGATGTTCTTACAGTCTTTCTCTTGAGGAATGACTCTTGAGGGATGACTGTAAAGGCCTATACTTTTATCTGCCTGATGCTCTTACAGTTTTCCTTGTGAGGGATGCCTGTAAAGGCCTACATCTTTATCTGCCTGATGCTCTTACAGTCTTTCTCTTGAGGGATGACTCTTGAGGGATTACTGTAAAGGCCTACATTTTTATCTGCCTGATGCTCTTACAGTCTTTCTCTTGAGGAATGACTCTTGAGGGATTACTGCAAAGGCCTACACTTTTATTTGCCTGATGCTCTTACAGTTTTCCTTGTGAGGGATGACTGTAAAGGCCTACATTTTTATTTGCCTGATGCTCTTACGGTTTTCCTTGTGAGGGATGACTGTAAAGGCCTACATTTTTATCTGCCTGATGCCCTTACAGTCTTTCTCTTGAGGGATGACTGTAAAGGCCTACATTTGTATCTGCCTGATGCTCTTACAGTCTTTCTCTTGAGGGATGACTCTTGAGGGATTACTGTAAAGGCCTACATTTTTATCTGCCTGATGCTCTTACAGTCTTTCTCTTGAGGGATGACTCTTGAGGGATTACTGTAAAGGCCTACACTTTTATTTGCCTGATGCTCTTACAGTTTTCCTTGTGAGGGATTACGGTAAAGGCCTACATTTTTATTTGTCAGATGCTCTTACAGTTTTCCTTGTGAGGGATTACTGTAAAGGCCTACATTTTTATTTGCCTGATGCTCTTATAGTTTTCCTTGTGAGGGATTACTGTAAAGGCCTACATTTTTATCTGTCTGATGCTCTTACAGTTTTCTCTTGAGGGATGACTGTAAAGGCCTACGTTTTTAACAGTCAGCAGGAGCGCTCGATCCTCAAGGCTCCTTTCCCTTTTCACTGTTGACTTACTTGTGGCAAGTCCTCTGGTAGTATTCAATAGGCCTACCTGTAAGGTGCTTGTGCCGGTTTGATTATAAAGAGGGACCACTAATCACAGCCACTCCTGCAAGAACATGGAGCTGTAAGGATCACAATGCTGCACTGTCGGTCGGTCGGTCGGTCAGTCGGTCGGTCGGTCGGTCGGTCGGTCAGTCGGTCTCTCTTATAACTGCTCCTGACCGGGGCTTTGCCCTCACTCCTATGCGTACTGCCTGCAAAGAGCTGTACCTGCTCTGTATAACCAAGAAATGCCAAAGTGATACTCATGGAGGTGGTGTGAGTCTGTATTGTGGTTGGTAATCCGTGCATGTAAAAATATATTTTCAGCGAATCTCTTTATTACAGCAACGTTGTTCCTGTGAAGTGGTTTTGTACTTGGTTGATAGTGGATGCATGGCGATAAAAAAATATTGTGTTTTGCACGTAATCCTGTTGTCTAAACGCGTGGCCAGCACTAAAACATAAGGAATAGGCACTGGGTAGTGAGACCAAACCCTGACTGGCAGAGCTGCTAGACTTGTTCAGGCTGTCAGGCCTGCCCTGCCCAGCCAGACCCTCAGCTGTCAGGCCTGCCCTGCCCAGCCAGCTTCCTTCTCATTCTACAGCATGGTGCTGCTTCACACTGACTGGGAACTTTCAAAGTTATTAACGTATCAGAAATAATATTGTGGACAAATGTACAGGATTTTGTATAGAAATAATTGTCAGCAGCTTTTATCGCCTTTAAATTAGCCCACGTCCAACTCTACGCTGGTCATAACCAAATGGCATTTCAGATCCTATTTCATTTATCAGGTCCAAAAACTGAAGTAAGTAAGCAAACAAGAAGACTTAAGAAGTGAATCAATTCCATGTTATATGTTTTTGTTGGCGAGTTATTATTATTGTCAACAGTAATGCAGTAAGTAACAACTTAGAGACTATAACACAGAGTTTCATACATAGTGTGACAACACAGTCAAGACACCTTGTCTATGAAAGTGTTTTCTTTCGCCAAGCTTAGAGACTGCAAGCCTTCTGCAAAATCTCATAGTCCCCCCTATCAGCTGGTCTATCAGCTGGTCTAGACTGCTACTGGGTGCAGGGTACAATTAAAAGTTATAGTTACTATATATATAATATGTTATATATTTAGTTACCATATATGTGTTATATATGCTATACTATATGTGTTATATGTTTTAAATATATATATAGTTATTATATAATATGTTATGTATAGTTACCATATATATGTTGTATATATGTTGTTTTAAATATATAGTTACTATATATATGTATACACACACACACACTCTAAATATATATATATATATATATATTTAGAGGGTATAATGTTATTCTCAATATGCTTTAAATTTAAAATGTTCAATACATCAAAATGTCCCTTCAAACTGAAAACCTGCTTGAAAGAAACAAGAGTGATGAGACATAACGGCTCCCCCTGAATGAGTGGCGCACATGGCTGGTGTATATATGGTGTATGTATGGTGTATGTATATATAGAACTCGGTGAGCAACATGAGAAGTGCCATCTTGTCACCACAGTCAACTGAGCAACCGCTCCTCATCAGCTTGCAGTCATATGTGCCGCTCATTGAGGAGTAGCTGTTATGTCTCATCAGTCTAGATGAATGCACCTTGGCATACAAGCTTCTACAAGTTTCTGGACCTCTACTGGAGGGATAGAACACCATTCTTCCAAAAGAATATACCCTCATTTCGTGTTTTGATGATGGTGGTGGAGACCTCTATAACATCTTGGTCCAAAATCTCCCATAGGCGTTCAATTGGGTTGAGATCCGGTGACTGTCAAGGCCAATCGATCCCTATTTTAGTTCAAACACCCACCCTCATACTGCATGCCTTTGCCAATTGCATCTCTCCGGCTGGCCTCCCCACTTTTGTGACAAGGCGACTCCAGGCTGAACCGCTGATCCCCATCAAACCATTCACTGACCCTTTGTGCCCAGTGAATGGGGGCATTGTCATCCTGGAAGAGACCACTCCCATCAGGATAGAAGTGTCTTCATCATAGGATAACGGTTATCATTCAGAATAACTTTGAATTGACTTGCAGTGACCCTTCCCTCTAAGGTAGGGGTCTCAAACTACTGGCCCATGGGCCAGAGGCAGTTTTGTGCAGCCCGCACTATATTTTAGATTTATTAAGCGATCCAGACCGCGTATCCAGTTTGCATACTACTTTAGTGGTTTGTTTTGTTTTTTTTGTTAAACATTTCTGTGTTTCTAGTTCTAAGTACAGGAAGTCCCCGGATTATGAACGAGCTCCGTTTTTGAGCCTGTTCACAAGTCGAATTTGTATGTAAGTCGGAACAGTTATGTCCAGTCAGTTACATCAGTCTCAGCCCAAATACAATGGTAGAACGGATCAGCAAGTTGTCAGGCGATATTTACACAGTTTGGACTAAAGCAAACCATTTCACACACTATTGTTTGGCACTTGATGAAAGCACATGTAAATGACAATGCTCAGCTCGCTATGTTTGTAAGGGGTATTAATGACCGTTTTGAGTTAACAGAAGAACTGCTAACTTCCCAATGCAGGGAAAGACTACAGCTAAAGATATATTTCAGGGGCTGAGCAATACAGTTGAGGGTGCTGGTCTATCCTGGAATAAATTGGCTGGAATCACCACTGATGGTGCCCCGTCAGTAACGGGAAGAAAAAAATGGGCTTGTAGCACTGGTTCAAAGAAAGCTGGAGGAAGAGAATGTAGATCCTGCAGTTGCATTGCACTGCATCATTCACCAGCAGGCAGTCTGCAGCAGATGCTTGAAATTTGGCAGTGTTGTGACTGTTGTGGTGAAATGCATGAATCACATCAGGTCAAGAGGTTTACAACGCCGTCAGTTCTGTGTGTTTCTGGAGGAAACAGATGCAACATATGGAGATATGATGTACTTCACAGAAGTGCGCTGGTTGAGCAGGGGCAGTGTCCTGAAAAGGTGTTTTGAATTGGGGGAGGTGATCATAGAATCATGACAGAAGGCAGGCTACATGTTCCTGAGCTTGATGATCCCAAATGGCTCATGGGTTTAGGTTTCTTAGTTGATATCACACAGGCACTTAACACTCTTACATTAAAACTGCAGGGGACAGACCAACTTGTCACTGTAGCATTTGATAGTGTGAAAGCCTTCTCTGTGAAACTCAGATTATGTGAGCAAGCTCACAGAGAAAAGATGTGTCCACTTCCCAACATGTCAGTCAATTATTGATGATGGTGCCAGAATCAATGCTGATGAGGATGTGACTGCCATTGACAATCTGCAGCAGGAGTTTGAGCATTGCTTTTCTGGTGTTAAGAATCACAGCAGCACTTTCCAGGTATTTGCAGACCCCTTCTCCTCTGATGTGGACAGTGCTCCAACACATTTCAAATGGAGTTCATAGACTTGCAGTGCAACACTGAGCTCAAGGCAAAGTTCAGAGGCACAACGAAAGCAGGAGATGCTTGGACAGAGAGCTTCCCAAAATATTCACACAGTTGTCCAAACTGTTCAGGCAGGTCATATGACTTTTCAGCAGAACTTATCTGTGTGAGAAACTGTTCTCAACTATGAACTGAATCAAAGCATAGGTCCAGACTGACCAATGAACATCTCCAGGCTGTCCTCAGGTTGTCCACTGCCCAGTCCCTGGAAGCAAACGTACCGTGACATGCTGTGTCATCAGAAGAAGTGCCAGGTTTCTGGCAAGAAGTAGGCTTAATATGTAGGCCCAGGCCAGGCCACACTATGTACATACTTACCTCTTCATGTCAAAACTATGAAAAAACGTGAAATAATATTTTCAAGGAATTATGTAAAGGTCATATAGTTGAACAGTTTTTTCTTCATCCCTATTGCACCAGCCCTCCTCCATAAGCCCACCTGTCAAGTGGCCCCCAGGTAATTTGAGTTTGAGACCCCTGCTCTAAGGGGACAATGCCACCCACAACAAAACAGAGCCCCTGGACCCTCTCCCTGCAGGGGTCAAACGTTCAGATTTTTTCTTTCATTTGTCATCCCTTTAATTTGTACAGTGAAAAAGAAAGGCCTGTATAACATCTAAAACATATTTCAGGCATTGCACAAGTACATAAACAAATCTTTGAATGCTCAAGTTTTGAACCATCAAGTCTGTTTTTTTAATAAGCCACAATGTATTGTGAACACTCGTGTAGCAGACACCATTCATGCACTCTCGTTGCCGTTTGGGGCACCCGCTTCACATGTAGATTTCCTTCACTCCATACGTCAATCACGTCAATCATGTGACTGAAGCACAGTAATGGATGGTTTACATTTTGCTTTATTTTCTCTTCTGATGAAGTAGGTCACTTGCAAGCCAATGTTTATTAAGACTGATTGTTCATCAGGTTAGAGCATACATACAGGAGTTAAAAAAAGATTAATTTAATGCTGTTAAAGTGAGTATGCTAGTTTTAATAAGGTGGATTTTAAGAGCAATTTTGAATTCTGTAATGGAATCCAGTCAGCGAATGTGATGGGGAATGAAGTTCCAGAGTTTGGGTGCAGCATAGGAGAAAGCCCTGGCACCCATTGTGCTGAGGTTGATGGCTGGTGCCAATAGACCTGCTGGTGAAGACCACAAGAAGCGAGATTGAGTGTAAGTCTGAAGGAGGTCTGTGAGATAAGCATGAGATAGATTATGAAGAACTTCGAATGTTAACAAAATTGTAAAGTTAATCTGCTTTGACACGGGAAGCCAGTGTAATTGAATCAGCAGGAGAGAGACATGGTCAGTGGACTTTGTATGCAATGTGTAATAATCCATGGTGCAGAATTCTGGATGAATTAAAGTCGGTGAATAGGTTTGTTGGGGGTGCCTGCCAGGATCGCACTGCAGTAGTCAATGTGTGATGTGACCAAAGCATTGACTAAGACTTCCATGGAGTGTTGTGTTACAGCAGGGTGTAAGTCTGGAGATTTCTCTCAGATGGGAAAAAGGCAATTTGGGAGACTGGAAAAGGAAAGGGTACTGTCCATGATAACACCAAGGCTCTCAGCCTCAGCGGAGACATGTATGATGGCTCCAGCAATGGGGCGTTGAACAAATATTAGTTTTTGAGAGTGTAGATTTAGTGCCAATTAGGAGTAGCTCAGTTTTACTACTGGTGAATCTCAGATAATTGTTAGTCATCCATATCTGTATATCATGGAGACAAGCATTAAGGTGTGTAACATCAGCATAGCAGTGGAAATGGCTACTGTAGTGCTAGAAGATGTTGCCAAGAGGGAGAAGGCAAATAATAAACAGGAGTGGCCCCAACACTGAACCCTGTGGAACAACATGAGGAACTATCACACTTTCTGAACAGTAATTCTAGATTTGTACAAAATGTGTCCTGTCTGTAAGGTAGGAAGCAAACCACTGACACACAGTGCCCCCAACTCAAATGCTAGCCAGACAATCCATGAGGAGCTGATGGGATATAGTGTCAAAGGTTGCGGTGAGATCAAGAAGGATGAGGATAGAGTAGAATGGAGTCAGCTGCACAAAGGAGATCATTAGTGATATTAACCAGAGCTATTTCTGTGCTACGTTTGAGGCGAAAGCCAGATTGGAATTGTTCAAAGAGATTATTGTTATCAACGTAGACCTGGAGTTGAGATTCAACTACCCTCTCAAGGATTTTGGAGATGAATGGTAAATTGAAAATAGGCCAGTAGTTGTTTTGGTCAGTAGAATCTAAATTAAGTTTTGTCAGAGTTGGTCTGATTATGGCAACCTTCAGTGAAGGGGGAACTGTACCAATGGACAGAGAGGAGTTGATGTTGAAGGTTATCAGGGAGATGATACAGGGCAGTTATATTTTAACTAGGGTTGTGGGAATTGGATCCAGGTGACATGTGGAGGTGCTACTTAGTAATGAGTTCAGAAATGTGATTTTCAGTTGGAAGACTGAAGTCACATAGGACAGTGGATGGGAACAGTTTCATGGCACTTGCTGATGGTAAGTCAGTCTGCATGATGTTAGCAGAGGCTAGCTGTTCATGAATGGTGCAAATTTTGGAGTTGAAAAACTTATCAAAAAAATATCAGCATTGTTAGTTAGAAAGATTCATATTGGTTTCAGGTGGATTTAGTAACATTTTAACTGTGGATAAGAGAGTCCCAGTATTCCCTTCAACTGTACAAATGATATTTGCATAATAGGATGTTTTAGCTGTTTAAACAGTACTTTTGTAAGAGAGTATAGGATCTGAATACATTTATTTGTGAATAGCAAGTCCAGTCTTGGTGCAAAGCCTCTCAAGGCACTGACGTATAGCCTTGAGCTGACATAATTCAGGTGTGTACCAGGGAGCAGTATGGGAAAATGAGACAGCCTGTGTTTTCAGGGGGCTAAAGTATCAAGTCCAGAAGATAAAATATTATTGTAGTAGTCCATAAGATCAGGGAGTGAGGAGGTGGGAGCAGGAATGGGATTGGAGGTAATGAAACTGCTTTGATCATCTGGAGTAAGATAACTAATGTTGTGGTATGATATGGTATGATGCACCCTTGATTTACTGAGCTGTAGGTTGGTGTTGAATAACCCAGCTTTATGGTTAGAGATGGGTAGGTCAGCAGAGGTGATGTTATATGGTGCGATGCCAGAACAGCAAACTAAGTCAGTGACTCTTGGTGTGGGTTGTAAAGTTGACATATTGTGTTAGAGCAAAGCAATCTAACATTGCTTTAAAATCGTTAGTGAACATATTGTCAGTGTTATCAAACTGAACATTTAAATCCCCCATTAGAATTATATTCGGAGACATTGCACTAAGGGTGGTTAAAACTGTCGAGAGTTCAGTAACAAAAATATTCAGTGCCTTAGGTGGTCTGTACAGAGCAGCAACAATGATGGGTGTAGGTCCATAGAGCGTAACAGCCAGCAATTCAGAGGAAGATTGATCAGGTAGAGAGAGTGGTGTTAGTTTCATACTATCGTGATAGATCAGCACAAGGCCACCTCCTCTGCCCAAAGACCGAGGTTTTGCGTATCTTAACAAATTCTGGTGGAGTTACTGAATTTAGCTGTAGAAGGTCATTCTGTGACTGCCAGGTTTCTGTGAGACATAAATGGTCCAGTTTGTGTTCTGTGATCAAGTCATTGACTAGAGAGGCTTTGTTGGTGATAGATTGGATATTGTAGGGCAAAGTTATGACAGGTTGTGCGCATATACACAGCTGATATAACTAGCAGAGTTAGCACACTATGGTCTACATGCTGGTTGTAATGTTGTGTGGGTGAGAGGCCCGGTGCCTAATAACGGTCTGTAAGGGGAAAGCTCCCAGTGAGTGTTAGTGACAGATGAGGCCAGTGTGAGGAGCTAGCAGGCAAAACAGTACTGTGGGGTGCCATCGTAGGTGGACACGGAGGTTCCGGGAGGGAACAGTGGGATGTAAACAGTCAGTCACATGGAGAAGACTCTACAGCGTGCTGCAGGTTAGTCACTAGCATTCAGCTGCCCAGCCTGTTTGGGTGGACTCTGTCAGTACTGAAGCGGGAGAAACAGAGTAACATTGTCAATAAAGCCTATATTGTGATCTCTGCAGGTGGAGATGAGCCATGTGTGCAGGCTGAGGATTCTGCTAAAACACCCTGCTCCATGGGCCAGTGTCGGAATAGGACCTGAAATAAAAACAGACTTTCCACAAGTACTTAGAAAACTGAACAGGTCATTAAAATCCTTTTTGGTTAACTCAGACTGCTGATGAGCTGCATCGCTTGCCCCAACATGAACAATGAATCGATTGGTGGAGAGTGGGAGTAAGCGCAGCAGCCCCGGGAGCTTATCCAGGATATCAGGGACTGTGGTTCCAGGGAAACCGTGTGGTTGCGTTGAGAAAAAGATCTGAGTACACTGTACAACATATAATGTAGGCGTATGTTATGGCCAGTGCAAGATAGTGTATTGTGACAGGCTCTGGTTCACAAACTCAAGGTGAATTTAATGGTATGTGTATTTAATTAACAACAACAGTTCAAGTTAGCTTGCAAGAAACCTATATCATCAGCATAATATTGCAATATATTGCAAATACTGCCAGTTTCCGCACATATGTTGTCACATTTTAGAGCGAAAAATACAAAAATACATGTGACAGAACAATGCAGTGATTATTTCCTCAGTGTTCACATTGAAGTCAAAAAGAAGTGTCATAAAAGACATTTATTATTAGTGACCCAAGCTTCTTCTTTTTTTTTTACAAGTTTAACTGCTTTTTAAGGAGATCTTGGCAGCTCTCTTGCCCTTCTTCTATTCCTGCTCTCTTTAAGATAACCCCCACTTCTTTTGTTTCCTTTTTACCCGGCGTGTCCCTAAATCACCGGGACAATTTACCAACTCGACAGAGGGACAAAGTAAGTATGGAGTTAAGAAATTACCTATGGGGTGTAAGATGGGGAGCCTTTCAAATGCATGGTTCTCTGTCTGAATGGAGGATGTTCACATCACAGTATACGTTTTCTGCATCAGTGTGCAAAGGGAATTTGAATGCAGTCCGCCTATCCGAGTCCTCCCTCAGGATGCAGGGTCTAGTCCACGTGTAAAGGCATGAGAATGAATAGAAACGTAACGTGAGTTCTTGACATCAGCAGAGTGGTGCAGAAACAAGTCGCCTGTCCCTCCAACTTGTGTGAGCCATCAGGAGTGGGGTAAACATATGTTAATCCTCTCTGAACACCAAGGACACACAGCAGAAGCATCTTCATACATGTTGAGATGTAAAAAAGGGATAAAAATGCAGTTGTGATGACATGTCCAATCTACCTGCATTTTTACCCCTACATGGATTTTCTCTAAAACTTGTGGTTTCTGGCAAGAGTTTTGAGAAAATTCAGGCCATGAAATAATCCCTGTTGTGTCTCTGAAGTGACACAACACTTGTGACTTTGTCCAACTTCTTTGTGTGCTCATGTTGAGAAGCAACTTTCAAATCTATAATGCCCTCTCTTCTAATTTTCCATTAACATTGTATTTTGTATCTCTTACACTTACTTAACCAGTTGAAAGTGTGTGAGTTTGTCCTGCGTGTTAACTTCATGCATGCTGGGGGTATCAGACTCACTATCTGATCATGTGCCATTACAAGGCTGAATACTTAATATCAGAAATAGAACATGGTGTATATGTCACATATAAGTAACTGGGGAATACTATGTTCAGCTTTTTTTTATATTGTCACAGTTACACATTTCTAAATTAACAATGTCTTGATAAATGTTTAAATGTTGCAACTCAAAACTGAAATATGAAGTGTTGAAAACATAATTCTGTGTGGTTTATATGCCTTCATCTGGAACACATGACACTTCCTTTTAATACCAATTAACCAGTGCTTTCTTAATCTAACCTTCTCCTTCTGGCTTCCATTCTGGGTTGTTCTGCTTTCTGACGGGGGGGAAATGATCAGGTGGTCAACAGAGTAAGTATGGAAAGTGAGTTTTGGAAACCAAAACTCATACAGGTCATGTTTGATGTAGTTAAATCTTGACGCATAAAGCTGTGACGTTTCCTCTGGTCACTGTGTACCGGGAATGGCAAATCAATCAATCAGCGAACGTATGGATCAGAAAAGCTGTGCAAGATAGGTGCTCTTCCTCCCTGTGCTTTGGTGGTGTATGGACGTCTAACTACAAGAGGATGTCAAGGCCAGCTGCTGTTAATGCTGCGTAGCAACATAGCGTTAGCAGAGTACCAGAGTACTAATGCTGCGTAGCAACATAGCATTAGCAGAGTACCAGAGTACTAATGCTGCTTAGCAACATAGCATTAGCAGAGTACCAGAGTACTAATGCTGCATAGCAACATAGCATTAGCAGAGTACCAGAGTACTAATACTACATAGCAACATAGCATTAGCAGAGTTCTAGAGTACTAATACTACATAGCAACATAGCATTAGCAGAGTACTAGAGTACTAATACTACATAGCAACATAGCATTAGTACTCTGATGCAGCTTAAATGTCTGAAACAATTGGTTGCTGAGATAAACTCAGGACTTCACTGTCACCTGTCTTGATCAGTAAAGCCCTTTGTGTGCACGTTTTTCCACTGCAGTTAGTGCCTATGCATGAGACTGTTTGCAGCCAAATCCCAGACCAGTTTTAGTGAGTTTGCTGACATCTACAGGCTAAAATCTATCTAAAGGTTCAAAACATGCCAGGCTGGTGTTTGAACGCTGTAAAGTAATCATAACAGGGTAAACATAGCTGGGCTTAATAAGATTAATAATGAGCCCATTTGATCTAAGGGTGCCAAAGAACCATACTATTGACTACTTAGTCCTGGCTCTGTCTGTCTGTCCACCAATGCTGACAGGTGCGCTGGAATACCTAAGTCAGATGAACCTATCATTAATACTACTAGCTGCAGCTGTGTTTATCCTGCTATGCTCATGTAACCGAGCATATTTCCGCCCACTGTAGGATTCGATCCGTGGTTGTACTGCACCACGAGACGACATCGCTAACCACTCGACTAAAGGGGGCTGGCCCCCTGGCGATCGGCCAGTGGGGGTGTTTGTAGGTTACCCTAACTTCACAGTGTACCAAGTCTAGCCTGGCATGTTTTTAACGTGTACATGGTTTTTAACCTGGAAATGTCAGCAAACTCACTAAAATAGTGTACCATTTTGATGCTCTTTAAAGATGCTGAGTTAGATTGACCTTTGCCCTGGATCAAGCTTCTTTGTTGTGTTAATGAACAGAATGCATGCAGAGGTTTGTATTCATTTTTTTCTGTAATGCCTGTTACCATTGTTTTCCCAAGATGTAGAAGTCTGTACTCGTTAATGGTTTAAGTCACCATGAATTCAACATATACCAAATATAGAATATCTTGTATAATTCCTCCATCTGAGATTGGTAATGCTGAAATGTTGTTTAGTAGCTTGCCCTGTGGATATAACCTTATTCATGTTAGTCCTGTATGTTAATATCCCTTTCAAACGTGCTTCACTTGATACAAAACAGTCCTAATAAAAAGTTTCACTTACTTTCTGCAAAATGCAAAGTCAATAATACAGTTATCTGTTTGTGTGAGACAGAGACCGATGATAAGATGCGGGCCTTCGCAGAGCAAGTTTTTGCTTCTGAGACCAAAGACGAAACGGTCCGTGATGAGATCTCCATGTTTGACGTGGCTGACGACTGTCCCATCCTCCACCATGAGATGGCCCATCACCTTCACGCTGATGACGATGCTGAAAAACGGTGAGATGGTTGGCTTACTAGTGTCGTTGGTTGACATACTTGCCTCTGTAGGTTTTTGTTTGACTTTATACTCACATTATAGCCACATTATAGGTACACATGCCCAGTAACGCAAACCTCTCACGGTTTACATCTCAAGACAGCAAATGACCACAACTGTCCAGTCATTACCAGTCGACTAAAGGGTTGGACCCTTTAGTCGACTGGTTAACGTTGTCGCCCGTGGTGCTGGAGATCCGGGTTTGCGTCCTGGCTGTGGTGGTTCCCGGGCTGCTGCCCCCCCCCCCGGAATTCGCTACATTTGTGTCAGAACGGGGTTGATGAGACCATGAGGCCATTGGAAGCACGTGCGCCCAGAGGCGTGAGGGAGCTGACATGCTGAAGTACGGAGACGCGTCCCGAAGGAGGCAGGTAGTGTAGCGTGCACGGATAAATAGACTCGTTAGCCCTTGTCTAACGAGTCAGACCCTTTAGTCAACTGGTTAACGTTGTCGCCCGTGGTGCGGGAGACCTGGATTCGCGTCCCGGTTGTGGTGGTACCCGGGCTGCCCCCCAAATTCGCTACATTCGCAACATATACAGTGCTGCTTGAAAGTTTGTGAACCCTCCAGACATGGTCACTGTTTTTGTAAAAAACCTTAGAATAAGCTTATTACACATACATCCAAATCCCAATTTGTAAAGCACACCTTCCAAATAATGGACACACACACAAAAAGAGATATATTTTCATTATTTAATTCAACAAAGGTAGTTTATTTCACAAAAACTGAAAATTTAACATGTGCAAAAGTATGTGAACCCTTGTATTAGTAGCTTGCGACTCCTCCTTTTGCAGCCATTACTTCAACCAAACGTCTTCTGTAACCACTAACCAGTCTCTCGCATCTGCTTATTAGTCCATGGGCCAGACGATATTTCGGTACACTCAAGGTGGCAAAACTTACTTATAATTTTTGAAAGGATCCATGTCTGTAGATGATATTTTGGTATGATAACCATTCCTGAGTGGCAGCTGTATCACAGTTATCAGCTCATGAAGTTAACCACCCGCTAAACTAAATTGCATTTTAGACGCTGGTGCATATCCTGGTTTAGCCTCATGGTCAGGGCATTTTTCAATGTTCTATAATATTGTCTTTGGTATCATTTTAAAGGGGACCTTCTTAGCTTTCATTCAAGCCCTGTTGTGGATATTTCTCACAAATATAGAGGTCACTTGAGCTCTTCAACCCGTCAATAACACACATCTTTCTGCAATGTTCGCCTAAACTATATACTTTCTTTTAGCCCTGTGGCATCTAGGAATATCAGGGACACAAAACACAAAAACTGGAATACTCACAGGACTGTAAAGATTCAGAAAATGTATAATATACCCATACTATTTCATTGTGTGAGGTGATTGTGAGCCTTAAATGAGAACTAGACCAAAGCCAGTTAGGTCACAAACTGGTCTCTATACATTTGTTTAAATACACAATCAAAATACATGATAAAAAGGAATACCATAGTGAGGTAATGAACTATTTTAATATTTTAAACAACATTGACATTTACATATACTTAGTCAATGATACATGTAATCCCATATCATTAGTGGGTATATGTAATGGTAATGGGTAGGGTAATGGGTATATGTGAATATGGTTACATTATTGTTATCAAGCTCTGGGTAACCAAGTCCAGAATCAACATCCTGTGCATCAATAGACTACTACCACAGTAATACCATCAGAATCATCACACTGTCATTCATCAAACTGCTCGTTTCTCTCATCATCTGACTCCCCAAGTTCAAAGTCCAGTTCTGGACCATCCTGCTGTTTTTGGTTACTGCAGGTCTGTAACCTGCACATGTCTGTGCATGGAAGTCCATTTGACAGGCACATGCAGCTTGGCATTTTGCATGAATGCACACACTTGCATGTTAGCATTTCCAAGACCACATCTGGTGCAGGTGGGGAGCGCATCCAGTAAATGGCCAGCTTGCCTTCATCGTCTGTCCATCCATACTCAGTAGGGCTTGGCACCACAGGGTTAGCCTGCAGACAGCACTTCCATATTGCTGCCTGATAGGTGGCTCGTTGAACATGCATAAAGAGACAGTCTCTACATGGTGGCAGCTGGCTGGACTCAACCTCTCCCCTTTTGGTGCAGAAGAGCTGGTAACGCAGTTTGTTCACCTCAACAGTGCTGCTATTAGCAACATACATCCGACAGGTGAACTGCTCAATTTTCTGGAACAGCTCATCACTCACATTCCATGTCTGTCCCAGTTGACTAAAAGTCTCTTGGCAGGAAGTGTGCTTTCTCACTATCTTCAGGGCATTCAGCTTCCCTCGACCAGCGAATGCACTGACAGTGTCGCAGCCTGTGAAGGCATGTAAGCCAATTAGGCTGTCACAGATGCTGTCTCCAAGTGAACTTGCCAGTTTGGTGATGTCGACAAACCGTGTGCGGTTCTGAGTCCCACACTTCTGGTAGATGGGACAGGTGATGTCCTTCTGGAAGCCAAGACAAAGCACCATGACATCAGTGTCCTCAGCTGTGATGATAACTGACTTTGAGCCCGCATTTGCTGCATGCAATGCATGCAGGAGCAGACGGGTGTCAGCTTCTTCATGTGTGGAGTGCAGTTCTGCTGCTTCCTCACACCCATCTTCTGTCAACTTGTAGCAGGTTTCCTCACAGGTCATGTACAACACCTTGCCATGCAGCATAGCTCTGTATCGTGGGAGTTTCCACTCTTCCACCAGAATCTTGGTGAGACTGGTCTTGTTGGAGGAACTGCACAGAAATTTTCTCCACTGCTGGACGTGGTGTTCCCCTGCAAGATTCTTGTACTGGAGAGTGATGTCTCCACCCCGGTTCAGTCGTTCAGCATCTTTGATCGAAGTCTGGTGATAGACATCAAAAACAACATCAATCCTCCCACTCTGTGCTCCCTCATGGAGGACCTGGGTCAAGGCTGACTCTGCCACCTGTGCAAAGGTTTTGTTGTTGCCATTCATTTTTTGGACCAGGCTCATCCCATCAATGATGGAAGTAGATGGGATTGGGATGTCTTCTGCAGGAGATACATTCTTTTCAAGCTCTCTGGCAAGTGCAGCCTTGTTTGTTTTTCGTAAGGACCCATCAGCATTTGCCAGTGCCCATGGTAGTGGGCCCAATGGGTAGGCAAGGACATCCTTCAGATTCACCTTCCTGCTTTCAGCCACCAGGATCATGTGACTGAAAAGGTTTCTATCTGCCTTCAGAACCACATCCTGTGCTTTCTTTCCATGAGCTTGTTTTGTGCTGACATTGGAGAATGTTTTCAGACTTTGCTTGGTCATCTTGTCGTGGAATTTCACAGGTGGTGGGTCTGCATCTAACCTTGTTTGCTGGAATGCTTGGTAGGCCTCTTCTCCTTTCTCAAGAGCTCTCAAGAGATCTATGGTCACATCAGGTGGAGCCATGTTGCCAGTGGAGAGGCTAACCAAATCAATCTCATCAGGGGACATAGGATTGAGCCAGTTATTCTCCATAAGGTCCATGAGAAACTGGACATCTGCTTCATCTCTCTTGATCCTTGGACTCTGTAGATCTGGATGAGACCATTTGCACCTGCCTTGACCTGTCAGGTCTCTCAGCTGTCTGAGGTACATGCTTCTATACTCAGCTGTGAGATAATATTTGGTCACAGCTCCTGGCTTCAAGCTGAATCCCTTTGTCCCTCCAGCTGTTTGGGTGTCTTTGTTCACCGTTTCTTCTATAGCTTGGTCAACAGGGATTCGGCCAAAGGGATTGGTGGAGCCCAGTTGGACTGAGAAGCCTCCTTCCATGAATTCTGTGTACACATCTGGGTGTGTGATGGGCAGCTCAGACATCTGGGCGTAGTAGTAGGGGAGGTAGCGTGCATAATTCATCCTGTCATAAGCAAAGCACCATGGGATCATTGCTCGAATGCTAGCCAAGTGTAGCATCCAGTCTCCCTCTCTGGATGCTCGGATGAGCCCCAACAAGATTTCAACCATGTCCAAATAGGACATCCAGAAGTTCGAGAGGCTGCCGTTTCCACCTCTAAGGAACTCATGGTAGACTTCAAATAGATCCATGATGCGTGTACAAGAGCTGTTCTCGAGGACCTCCTTCAAAGCATGCTGTGAGACTTCTTTCCCAAGGCTGTCAATGGTCTTCAGTGTCTCATTCAGGTGAACCATGTCATTCCTGTGAGTTTCTTCCAACCAGGACAGGAAACCATTCAAGGTCAGTCGCATGAGAGCCTCATAAAGGAGCTTGTGTAGTCGCACTGCCCTGTTGTACTTGCGGCCATCCATAACACCAGCAATTGAGCCTTCTGCAATCATGCCAGACTCAATGCAGAGGTCTTTGAGTCCAGCATCTTGGAAACGCTTTCCTATTATTGCCAGCAGTGTGCAGATGGTGTGGAATACCCCAAGCCTAACAATGATATCATGGAACTTGTCATGGTGTTTCCATGTGATCTCGACAGCCTTCGCATACAGGGCTTGGTCAAAGACACAGACAATCTTCCTCAGGCCTAAGCACTGCATGATGCTCAGTGACTGGTTAAGCACCTCGTTGACAGTAGACATTTGTGTCGCTGGAGCATTGATGGTAGGCAGATAGCCTATATTGTCGGGGATGACCGTCATCTCTCCTCGAGTCAGGATGTTGAAGCCTGTCCAGCTGCTGACTGACTGTTCTTCTTGTTGTGACATGCGTGCTAGGACCCAAAGAAGGTTTTTCTCTCTGGCAAGTTTAGTATTGGCTGCAGTATCGGCATCTGACTTTTTGCTTTGTGGTGGCCCTACCCGTTGTCCAGCATTGTAAGTTGGTAACATTGGTGGGGGTCCATCAATGCTTCTCTTCTTTGTTTTGGGAACAGTGGGCATGGGTTGGACAGGAAGTGGGTTGACTGGCTTTGCTTGCACAGCAATCCCATTGACTCTGTGAGATGTTCCCTCACCACTGACAGTTTCTTCAAGACGGTCGATATTGTCCCAGGCTAAAGTTGTGAATATGCCAGGATGGATGTTAGCTGGAAGGGCAATGCCACTCCCTGATGATGAGAGTTTCTGGAGACACAGGGCAGTGTTGATCTCTTCCATCTGTGAGTAGGACACACTGTGACCAAGTCGGTTGAGGATGTTTATCAACTCTACATTTCCTGTCAACGATTTGACACTGAATGACAGAACAATGTGCTTGGAAGGCTTGGTATTTCCACATGTCACTGCATATACTATGTCATGGCCAAATGACTGCAGAAGGCACTGCACTCTCTGGGATGCATGATCAGGATCATTTGAGCCTGTGAGTAGAGAGTACAGGAAGATAATGAGCGACTCTGGAATGGTAGGACATTCTGCTTCTGGTTTGACTTCAGGCGGCCAGGTTTGAGGAACATCTTGACTTTTAATGTCTGCTCTCAATTTGATGGCTGCTTTGGCTATAACATCTTGTGCACTGACACTTTTCAGGGTCTGCAGCTCCCTTTTGAGAGACTGATTTTCTTTGGCAAGTTCCCTCATGGACAAGTTATCGGGATAGAGGAGGAATTTTCCTTTCTCATCAGGGAATATCTGCAAGGCTCCAGCAAACTCACTCTCCAGGTTTCGCCTTATGTGCTTCTTGGTTGATTCCTTGACTTGGGCAATGCCTTGGGAGTTCATTGAAGCTACCAGTCTAGAAGAGAGATCAGTCATTGTCATCACTTGAGGATTGCCAAAAAGCTCCATCCTGATGAAGAGGAACAGCTCATTGTATGCCTTATTCACAGCAGCTTCATACTGGGCTGCAGCATCATCATCTTCATTGCTGGCAACCTCTCCTTTGGAAACCTCTTCTTTGGTGTAAAGTCTATAGCATGACCTGTGGTAGTGCCCTTCAGCTGCTACAAGGTCTCTACTCACAATGGCAAGGATTCTGCTGTCCCTTTTCTTTGTGGCTGCACTCCTGATCTTTGCATCAGCTCGCAGTTCTCGACACTGCACCAGTACTTCTCTCGTATTCTGTCTCTTGGAATATTTGCTGTTTTTCTGACAAAATATGCACTCTGCATCATACGTCCTAGATGTACTTGGAGCATGTCGAGCTACTCTCTTAGATTGTTTCTCTTCAGCAGAGACACAACTTTTCTTTTCTTTTGCAAGGAGGCCATCAAGAATTTGCTTCATAGTGAAGATACTGCGACACTTTCTGTGGTAGTAGATTGCTGGAATCTGTCCCTCAGGAATGTCTTTTGCCAGTTTCAAAACTGGTGCATGATTTCGTATCTGAGCTGCCCTGAGCAGAGTTCTCCATGAGTCGACACTTTGTAGTGAAACCAGCTTATCTGTATCATCAGAACAGTGGATAATGCACTCCACCCGTGGGCGCTTTGGTATTGGGTAAAAACTTGCTTGTTCACCAGTGGCCATATTCAGTCAGTTTTCACCTGCCACATACAAACAAATACACGTAACTTAGGTGTATGAACACTACTAAAACAAAGTTTACTTTGCTTCACCAGCGTCATATTACCATTATTTATCTTACATAGCCACAAATAGATACATTACCTAGTTGCTATGCAACAGCTGTATTTTGTCCACATGAGGCCGCTAAAATCAACACAAGATGAAAGTTCCTCGTAGCCACTTTAACTAATCATATTAACATATACATTAAAAGAACATGCTAACATTATGGGAAATTAGCTTACAATCTTCTCCAGAGTGAGACAAGAAGATAGATACCAGTTTCCTCTATATGTGTTTAGTAGAAAGCTATCTGGCTGCACGTTAGCCTAGCTTAGCACAATGAATGGAAGTACACAGTACTGGTTATCCTTGGTTGTTGGCCAACTAAGAACTGTCCCAGAGTTTAAGCTAGGCTAATCAGTACCAGGGGTGTTGAAATGCTATATTTGTAAAAATCTGGGCAAATACACAATCGTGAGAGGCACAGAAACAGGTTTCCTGAAAGAAAAATGAAATAGCTGCTCATTTGGAAAGGTTATCATGTATTACTTTACTTCTGTTAGTGTACCAAATAAAATGGCACCAGTGAAGTTGTGTCACCTTGGGTGATATCGATATCTGGTCTGACCCATGGACTAACTGGCTTTGGTCTAGTTAGTTTCTTAGTAATAATGCCCTTCTAATTTAAGGTTCACAGTCACCTCACACAATGAAATAGTATGGGTATATTATACATTTCCTGAATCTTTACAGTCCTGTGAGTATTCCAGTTTTTGTGTTTTGTGTCCCTGATATTCCTAGATGCCACAGGGCTAAAAGAAATTATATAGTTTAGGCGAACATTGCAGAAAGATGTGTGTTATTGACGGGTTGAAGAGCTCAAGTGACCTCTATATTTGTGAGAAATATCCACAACAGGGCTTGAATGAAAGCTAAGAAGGTCCCCTTTAAAATGATACCAAAGACAATATTATAGAACATTGAAAAATGCCCTGACCATGAGGCTAAACCAGGATATGCACCAGCGTCTAAAATGCAATTTACTTTAGGGGGTGGTTAACTTCATGAGCTGATAACTGTGATACAGCTGCCACTCAGGAATGGTTATCATACCAAAATATCATCTACAGACATGGATCCTTTCAAAAATTATAAGTAAGTTTTGCCACCTTGAGTGTACCAAAATAGGAAATTTTGGGCTCTGGCCCATGGACTATATGGGGATTTTTGCCCACTCCTCCTTGCAGAACTCAGCCAGTTGAGAGAGGTTGGAGGGACATCTGGTATGTACCAACTTCTTCAGGTCTCGCCACAACATTTCAATTGGATTAAGATCCGGACTTTGACTGGGCCTATCCAGAGTACGAATCCTCTTCCTCTGAAGCCATTCCTTTGTAGTTTTGCTGGAATGCTTTGGGTCATTGTCTTGTTGCATAATCCATTTTCGTCCCAGCTTCAACTCCCTGACTGATGGCAGGAGATTCTGGTCAAGAATTGGTTGATATGCCGGAGAAGTCATGGTTCCTTGGATAATATGGAGTTGTCCAGGTCCAGAAACAGAAAAGCAGCCCCAGACCTTCATATTTCCACCACCATGCTTCACTTTTGGGAGGGGGTTCTTTTCTTCATATACAGTGTTGGCTTTTCTCCAAACATGTTGGTTTTGATTGTGACCAAATAATTCTATTTTGGACTCGTCTGTCCAGAGAATGGACTTCCAGATGGCCTCTGGTTTGTCCAAGTGCTCTCTGGCAAAGTTGAAACGGGCAGCTTTGTTCTTTTTTGAGAGCAGAGGCTTCCTTCTAGCAACCCTCCCATGAATGTCATGGCTATTTAATTTTCGTCTGATTGTAGACGCATGCACATTAGTCCCAGATGCTACCAGAGAGGTGTGCAACTCTCTAGAGGTGATGTGTGGGTTGGCCTTTACCTGATTTATTATTTTTCTGGTGCTTCTGGGTGATAGTATTGATGGGCGTCCACTTCTAGGCAGAGTTGCTGTCATGTTGAAGGCCCTCCATTTGTAAATTATTTGTCTTACAGTGGATGGATGGAGCTGGAATCTTTTGGAGATGGTCTTATATCCCTCCCCAGACTGATGGGCTATCACTACCCTCTTCTTCATGTCCTCGGATATCTCCTTTGCTCTCGGCATTGTTGATTTGTATGGGACCACAGTGGTTTGGTTGGTTTCCTCTCTCTTTTAATCCATGCAGGCCAAACCCTTTCCCAAGGATGTCTCATTTCATTGGTCTGCTTAAATGATTAATTAAGCAGCCAAATGTGTTTCACCCGAGTCTGTTACCTGCTTGACTTAACCAATGCAGCTGGCGGTTCACTTACTTTTGCACATACCCTAATTCCATGTTTCATGTAGTTTTTGGGCTACTTAAACAAGTCCCACTAAACAAGTACATGCAACTGATAAACATATATCTGACATTTCATACATAAAAACTGGTGATGATAGAATAAGAAAATCATGGTAGAACAACAGAAAAATCTAAACTGCTCAAGGGGTTCACATACTTTCAAGCAGCACTGTAGTTGACAGAGACAGACTTAAGGGATGACTAGTCAACAAAATCTTAAAATGGTCAAGACGCATGGCCTAAGCAACTTTGAACTTGGTTTATGTTTAGTTCGATCTCGAGACCAGCAGCTGTCCTTCCTGGGGTCCACTTATAGAACCTTTAAGTTTGTTATTCTTTAGCAAATTTATATCATCCTCAGTAGACTGGACACCATTTTACTCAAGATTCTTTTAACAATAAGTCGAAACCTAATTTTGTGTTCTCAACACCTGAACTGAACTCTTTGTAGAGCGTTCTTCAAGCAGCCAGTTCAGCAACATGTGTAGGGAATGGTGAATATTATGCTACTGAATTCTTTTTCTCAAATCAGAATTTTAACTGTCACATTGAATTGTCACATTGGCTTAGTAGTTTTGTCTCGAAAAATATATTCTAATTGTTCTCATTTCCAATTGACAAAGTATAGAAAAAGATTCAACAAAAAATCATTAAAACCCGTTTGAAAAAAGATTGTTAGAATAAATTCTTCAGCACTGTCAGCCCCTCAAGGTAATTAGTTTACAAAGTGATCATAGTGCAAATAATGTCTTATTACAAACCTTACAATTTTATAAATATCCATCCTGCCAAGCTAACACTGAGATGACATGAGCTCTGTACTGGACTGTATAATGTATTGCATGAGTCAAATGAGTTGATGACTCATTTCGATATCATGACTCTGATCTACTGATTCAATTAAACTGCACAAACCACCCACCACAAGACTGATGTTATTGAGAAAGCATAGACAAAGATTCCTCTGGAATGTCTCCAGTACTTTGCTGAACCAATGCTACAAAGATTCATGCTGGTAATGGAAGCAAAGCGAGGTCCACGCTGGTATGAGGTGGTCGTCACTAGTTCATCAGCTTAGATTGGACAGAAGCTCCACGTTGTACCTGCGCATCCAACCAATCATACCAGTCATGCTATTTCCATGACAGAGAACTACAGGTTTAACCCTAACCCAAACCCTAATCATAACCCCTGTTACAATGTCTCCGGCTGGGGCGTTGCTGGGACATCAGGGGCTCAGCCAAGACTTCATAGGGGTGTCTAGAGGCATCCTCCCCTGGGGGACCTTTTTTAATGCAAGGCCACCAATGAAACACATAACCCCATCGAAATGACTTCGGTCTCTCCCTGTCTCTCTATCAAATGGTCAACTCATGGGTCCTTCCTTCTCTCCTCTCTTGTTACTATCTGTTGGTCTCTCTCTGTCTCAATAATACCATTCCTACTGCAAAATATAGAACATTTAAACATTTATTTAAACTTTCCTCAACAAGTCAGAACAATAACGATCTAAAGACTACATAAGGTTAGTGCCAAAACCCCAAGTAATATTACTTACATCCACTTTTTTATATCAGATGCCACAAACAATGTTAACCTGACATACTTGCACTGAATATTGACTAACCATCATCTGGAATTATCTGAATTATCAGGGGAGCACGGTGGCGCAGTGGTTAGCGCGGTCGCTTCACAGCAAGAAGGTCCTGGGTTCAAATCCTAGGATTGTCCAACCTTGGGGTCATCCCAGGTCGTCCTGTGTGGAGTTTGCATGTTCTCCCTGTGTATGCGTGGGTTTCCTCCGGCTGCCTCGGTTTCCTCCCACAGTCCAAACATATGTAGGTCAGGTGAATCAGCTATACTAAATTGTTCCTAGGTGTGTGTGCCGGCCCTGTGATGGACTGGCAGCCTGTCCAGGGTGTCTCCCCACCTGCCGCCCAGTGACTGCTGGGATAGACTCCAGCATCCCGTGACCTTAATTAGGATAAGCAGCTTGGATAATGGATGGATGGAATTATCTAAAAATCAACAGTAGTAAAACTGAGCTACATCTCATTGGCACTAAATCTATACTCTCAAAAACTAGTATTTGCTCAGTCCCCATTGCTGGAGCCATCATACCTGTCTATTCTCAGGCTAAGAGCCTTGGTGTTATCCTCGATAGTCCCCTTTCTTTTTCCAGTCACATAAACAATGTCTCTGGGATTGTCTTTTTCCATCTGCCAAACATCTCCAGACCATGCACTGATTTAACACAACACTCCATGGAAGTTTTAGTCAATGCTTTGGTCACATCACGCATTGACTACTACAATGAAATCCTGGCAGGCATCCCCAACAAACTTACTCACCGACCTCAACTCATCCAGAATTCTGCAGCATGGATTATTACATGTTCAAAGTCCACGGACCATGTCTCTCCCCTACTGATTCAATTACACTGGGTCCCTGTGTCACAGCGGATTAACTTTACAATTTTATTAACATTCAAAGCTCTTCATAATCTATCCCCTGCTTATCTCACAGACCTCCTTCAGACTTATTACTTATTTATTTATTTATTTATTTATTATTGTTGTTGTTGTTGTTGTTAGTGAAAAGTAAGACAGATGCATAGTGACTTTTCAGCATAACTAATAAGAGGTTAAGCAAGCAGTAACACTCCACTGAAGTCCACTGTCATCTCCACTGTTTTGAGTGTATTCAGCTCCAAGTTGTTATGGTTGCACCAGAGGGCCAGCTGATCAACCTCCCGTCTATACAGAGACTCATCACCATCCTGGATAAGGCCAATGATGGTTGTGTTGTCCGCAAACTTCAGGAGTTTAACAGATTGGTCACCTGAGGTGTAGTCATTTGTTTAGAGGGAGAAGAGTAGAGGGGAGAACACACATCCCTAGGGGGCGCCAGTGCTAATTGTCCAGGTGCTGGATGTGATTTTCCCCAGCCCCACCACCTACCTCCTGTCTGTCAGAAACTTTCTGATCCACTGGCAGATGGGGGCTGGTACAGTGAGCTGGGTGAGTTTGGAGTGGAAGCTATCTGGGACAATGATGTTGAACGCTGAGGTGAAGTCCACAAACAGGACCCTTGCGTATGTCCCTGGGGAGTCGAGGTGTTGGAAGATGTAGTGCAATCCCATGCTGACCACATCCTCCACTGACCTGTTCGCTCGGTAGGCAAACTGCAGGGAGTTGAGCAGGGGGCCAGTGATTTCCTTCAGTCTCTTGAAGGATTTCGTGACCACAGATGTTAGGGCAATGGGCCTATAGTCATTTAATCCTGTGATATGGGGTTTCTTGGGAACTGGGATGATAGTGAAGCTCTTGAAGCAGGAGGGGACTTCACACAGCTCGAGTGATCTGTTCAAGATCAGTGTGAAAATGGAGGACTGCTGGTCAGCACAGACTTTAAGACGGGGGGGGGGGGTGACATGCCATCTAGGCCTGGTGCCTTCCTGGTCTTCTGTCTCTAGAAGAGCTGACGCATGTCTTCAACACAGATCCTAAGTGCGGGTGGGGGTTCGGTGGGGAGGGCAGAGTGGCTGGCAGGGAGTGCAGTTGGTTGTGTGTTGTGGCTGGAGAGGGTGAGGGGCAAGAAAGTTTGCTTTTCAAACCTGCAGTAAAACCCATTTAGGTCATCAGCCAGTTGATGGTTCCCTGCAGTGTGGGGGGATGGTCTCCTGTAGTTGGTAATGTCTTTCAAACCTCTCTAAACTAATGATGGGTCATTGGCAGAAACCTATTTTTCAACTTTTTGGAGGAGCACATTTTTCCCACTCTGATCTCCTTTGTGAGTGTATTTCTGGCTTTGTTGTACCGGATCCTACCTCCACACCTGTAGGCTTCCTCTTTGGCCTGACTAAGCTGCCTGAGTTTTGCTGTGAACCAAGGCTTATTGTTTTTAAAGGTACAGAAGATCTGGTGGGCACACACGTTCTCACAAAAGCTGATATAAGATGTCAGTGTCAGTAAGTTCATCCAGGTCTGTAGTAGCAGCCTCAAAAACTCTCCAGTCAGTGCAGTCGAGGCAGGCCTGGAGCTCCAGTTTTGGCTCATTAGTCCATTTCCTCTCAGTTTTAGCCACAGGCTTTGCAGATTTTAGTTTCTGCCTGTAGGTTGGGATGAGATAAATCAGACAGTAATCAGAGAGGCTCAGGGCTGCACGGGGGACAGAGTGATAAGTGTCCTTTAATATTGTTTAGTCAATGATCCAGAGTGTTTTTGTCTCTGGTGGGATATTTAACATGCTGTCTGTATTTTGGCAGTCCATGGCTGGGGTTTGCTCTGTTAAAATTCCCAAGGATAATGAGTAGGGAGTCTGGATATTTGCGCTCCATGTTTGTAATTTGATCAGCAGGTGTTTTAATGCCTCTTTACCACACAGGCCTGGGGTGGATGTAGACACCAACCAAAATCTACTACTACTACTTTCGGCTGCTCCCGTTAGGGGTCGCCACAGCGGATCATCCGTTTCCATCTCTTCCTTTCTTCTGCATCTTCCTCTGTCGCACCAGCCACCTGCATGTCCTCCCTCAACACATCCATAAACCTCCTCTTTGGCCTTCCTCTTTTCCTCTTCCCTGGCAGCTCCATATTCAGCATCCTTCTCCCAATGTACCCAGCATCTCTCCTCCAAACATGTCCAAACCATCTCAATCTTGTCTCTCTTGCTTTGTCTCCAAACCGTCCAACCTGAGCTGTCCCTCTAATATACTCAGGAATCGGGAATCAGGAACATTTATTTGTCACTTCAATTCATGCACTTGTGTACATGAAATGAAACAAAATGTCATTTCCCCAGCCCTCAAAGACAAAAACACATATCAAAACTAAAAGAACACACACACACACACACACACACACACACACACACACACATATATATATATATATATATCCAAACTATAAACACACATATTTCCAACATGTCCAAAAAAAATTATGTTTTTTTCCTCTGTCCGAGCGAATGACAGGATGACTGTTGGAACTGCCGGTCTGCATGGGCTGGCAGTTCGATACTCGTTCCTAATCCTGTCCTTCTTCGTCACTCCCCAATGAAAATCTTATCATCTTCAACTCTGCCACCTCCAGCTCCACCTCCTGTCTTTTTGTCAGTGCCACTGCCTCCAAACCATACAACATAGCTGGTCTCACTACCATCTTGTAAACCTTAACCTATCACGCCAACACCAAGCAGCATAAATGATGAAAATTCCCGTGGCGTATAGAATGTTCAATGAAACTGGTCAGTGATAAATGTCTGTAAGTGAAGGCTGCATGGTTTCTTCAACACTATGATGTCCGTTCACCAACCTTTGTTTATGCAGAAGCATATGCTGCCACCCCATTTCATTCCCGATAGCTCCGTATTGCGGTCCGCCCGGAGGAGTTGGAACTGCGGCAGATGAAGCGTACTGTCCGTGATATGCTCACTAATAACTGTCCATGTGGTTGGCCAGGGGCGGACATTCGCCAGGTGACTTGACGGGAGTGTGGTTGGTTCTAAATCCCCGCTGTGGCAGTTTAACGAGCGCTCCGGCTCACTTTTACCCTCAGTAGTCCGCACAGGGCTGTACCAATCAAGAGCTCAGCAAGACTTTCATTAAAATGTTCAATTAAAGTCAGTAAAAAGAAAGTCTGTCCAGTTTGTCCAGTGGACAGTTGGAGGCTTAAAAGTTATTCCCTGCTGTTTGTGATCAGTTAGTGGGCGCTGGAAACTAAACAAACAAAATACAAGAGAACGCAGAACTGAGGCTACCTTCTTCGGTGCCAAAAGCTGAAAAGATGCAAAGCTGAAACTTAAAGGAATTGACGGAAGGGCACCACCAGGAGTGGAGCCTGCGGCTTCATTTGACTCAACACAGGAAATCTCACCCGGCCCGGACACGGAAAGGATTGACAGATTGATAGCTCTTTCTACATTCTGTGGGTGGTGGTGCATGGCCGTTCTTAGTTGGTGGAGTGATTTGTCTGGTTAATTCCGATAACGAACGAGACTCCGGCATGCTAACTAGTTACGCGGCCCCATGCGGTCGGCGTCCAACTTCTTAGAGGGACAAGTGGCTTTCAGCCACGCGAGATGGAGCAATAACAGGTCTGTGATGCCCTTAGATGTCCGGGGCTGCACGCGCGCCACACTGACCGGATCAGCGTGTGTCTACCCCGCTTTTGAGCCAAGGTCCTGACTCCCGGCTTGCATAACCATTGAGGCACGGCAGGAGAACTGAATTTTCGGTGTGTGTGTGTGTGAATGTGTGTGTGTGGGGTTGATTGAGCTGGGCAAGAGCAGTTTTCATCTATACATGTTGGATGAATCACTAAAAAAGATTGACTTTAGAGATCCATCCCTCTTTAATGACATACGTGTGCAGCAGTAGCCAGCTAACATGAGCAAGGTTAGAAAACCAACGGAGGGGGAAATGATGAGGGGTATCATAAGCTTATTATCTTAACCCATTACTTAACTTCACCTAAAACAGCCCATGCTTGCCCCTACCTCGCCCTTCTCTAACTTGAAATATGTAGTTTCTGCTGTTAGAGGAGCGCTCCCTCTCTATGCCCACTGAGGTGCACCTGCCGTAACAAACTCAAGTGTCTCCTCCTCTGGTAGAGCCGTGTTTTTAACTTGTTTAAGAAAAGAAGCTGTTGTATTCCTTGCGTCTCCTCTGTATAAGTAAGACATTTTCTTAAATAGCATGACCCACCAAGCCACACATATTTTCCAAATCATTTTGTTTTTGCAAAAGTAGAACATGCTGTGCCGTCAGTGTCAATTCAACCTTTTTCAAAACCATTTTCAGTGTTTTAAAACTTGTCTCTGACAACGTTGTCACTAATGAGAACCAATGGTGGCAATGCTTATCCTTAGAAATCCTTACAATCCTTAGAAATGCCTGCTCTGAGTCCTTGGTTAAACTATTCAAGCAGGGGGCAGGTCATTGTCAGATCAAAGTAGTCTTGTGTTAATGTCAGCTAACGTTTCATAAATGATAGCATAGTTGATGTTCTTTCTTGGTTGATGGTAAAGAGAACCATAATGGTCAGGAAGACCAAGACTATAAGGAAACGGAACTCTATCCTAAATTGACATTTTTATCCAAGCCCAACAACTGGATGCGCAATTTGCTTTTCCTTTTTTATTTTGTTCCTCAATTAACTCTAATCTTAACACAATTCAGTCCACATATTTATTAGCAGGAATGCCTGACTTGATAACATTTTTAAGTCAAATTAGATTTTCAATATTGCAAAAGCTGTTGGCAGTTGAATTGTAAAAATTTTCTTCACAAGGGTCAATGCCCCCAAACCCTTTTACATAACATAGATTGTTTATTAGCCACACGAATTTGTTTTCTATACAATATGAAAAAAAACTCTGTAGCACAGTACATATATGGACAACAGCAGACACTTGACATATCACAAAACAATGATACAGAACTTATTACACACAACCATATAGACTAGGTGAATGGTGCGTATGCATATGCATACATATGCCAGTGGTGTGTGAGGAGGGGACTAGAGGGAGGAATTCAGAGTCCTGATAGCTGGGGGGGGGCTGTTTGTTAAGCATTTAGTCTTAGTGGACAGTGACCTGTACCTCCTCCCTGAGGGAAGGAGCTGGAAGAGGTGATGAGCAGGATGTGAGAGGTTGGAGATGATCTTTGCTTGCTATACAGTCTGGTAAGTATATAGAGATTTAACTGAGGGGGGGGGGGGTTGCCTTGTTGACAGTCCGCTGTAGTTTTTTTCCACGTTTGACTGACTGTCCGCGCTGCCGTATCATACTATAATAGATGTGATGATGGACTCGATGATGGATGAGTAGAACAGAATGACAAGTTGATGCTTGATCCGGTACTTTTTAAGCTGCCCAAGGAAGTAAAGTCATTGCTGAGCTTTTTTCGGTATTAGTTTTCCACGCCAGGTTATATGTGTTGTATGTTCCAAGGATTTAAAAGAGTCAGTGGTATTGATGGAATCTCCATTTATTTGTATAGGTATTTTGGGATTCAGCATGCATTGGAAATCAATAATGAGTTCCTGGATTTTGGCTGTATTAAGCAGGCGGTCATTGTATGCACATTAAGTGACAGCTTGGTCTACTTCAATGTGGTACTGGGTTTCATCACTGTTAGACATGAGGCTTACAAGGGTTGTGTCGTTTGCATAATTTATTATTTTCACAGAACGGTCCATGGATGTTAAGTGAATGGTGTAAAGTAAGAAGAGCCATGGGCAGAGAACACAGCCCTGAGGAGCTCCTGTACTGAGGGTAAGAGGATATAAGGTTAGGTTATTAACCATCATACTCCATGGTATGTTCCACAGGAAGCTCCGAAGATGGTAGATACAAGATTTCAAATACGACAGAATGATGCACTCAAATGCTTTTATTGGCCACAGAAGTTAGGGCAACTGGTCTGAAGTCATTGAGGCAGGTGAACTTTGGCAGAGGAATTATGGTAGAGACATTGAAGCACTGTACATTGGCTTAGAGAAGTGTTAAATATGGTGGTAAATACTGGGGCCAACTGAGCTGCAAGTTGGCTCAGCAAAGCAGGACTGATTCCGTCTGGCCCTGCTGCTTGCCTGATGTTCGGCTTCTTCAACGTAGCTCTCACCTCATCCTCCTGGATGCAGAAGGGTGGCGGGATAAATTTTGCAAACCTTGCATAAAACTCTGCATGGCTCTGTGTCACGTATCTGGAAAGACCCAAAAGCAGACGGGACAACCAGGTAAGGAAGAAATCAAGTCTTTATAGAAGTGGCAGATCCCGGGAATTGGCTCAGTGGCACGGAGACTGGCAGGCTGAAGTCCCGGAGAGCAAAAAATCCGACAAGCAGGTAAAAATGCAAAAACTATTAACATCAGAGAATGCAGGCTAGGACTGGACGTGCAATAACCTTTAGGCAACAACCCATGAATGGCTACGTTCCAGCAAAGACTGGTCCACAGTGGAGGCTTCTTAAAGGTGAGGGTGATTGCTTGATGGCCAGCAGGTGTGTTGATTGAAACCATGGACAGGTGTGCCAGAGTGAAGGAGGAGGAGGAGGAATGAGCAGGCGTCAAGGGAGAGGGGTTGTGACAGTACCCCCCCCCCCCTCCAAGGGGCACCACCGGGTGACCCACCAGGCCTGTCAGGGTGCGTCCTGTGGAAGTCCCGGACGAGGGTTGCGTCCAGGACAAGGCGATGAGGGACCCAACACCTTTCCTCCGGGCCATATCCCTCCCAGTAAATGAGATACTGCAGGCCGCAACGACGAGAGCCCAGGAGACGACGAACAGTGTAAGCAGGATGATCGTCGATCATACGATGAGGTGGGGGCGGCCGGAGGAACTAGAGGGCTGGTAGAGACAGGACACATGGAAGGAAGGATGAACCCGGAGAGTGCGGGGCAGCTTCAGACGGACCACAGAGGGGTTAATGACTTTGACAATGGAAAAGGGACCAATATACCTGGGGGACAGTTTTTTAGCGTCCGATTTCAAAGGTAGGTCCTTGGTAGAGAGCCATACCTGGTCACCGGGGGAGTAGTCCGGGGCAGGGGTGCAATGACGATCAGCTAAGCGCTGGTAACGGCCGGAGGCCCTGAGCAGTGCAGCACAGGCTTGCCGCCAGGTCCTACGGCACCGATAGACATGGGCCTGGACAGATGGAATGTCTACCTCCTGAGAAGGAAAAAGGGGAGGCTGATAGCCGTAAAGGTATTCAAAAGGGGACAACCCAGTAGCAGACGATGGCAAGGTGTTATGGGCGTATTCTACCCAGGGAAGTTGAGAAGACCAAGAGGATGGGTTGGCAGACACCAGAGAACAGTCTCGAATACCTGGTTGGCCCTCTCGGCCTGGCCGTTGGTCTGAGGATGGAACCCCGATGACAGGCTGACGGTGGCACCGATGGCAGAGCAGAAAGCCTTCCAGACAGCGGAAGTGAACTGGGGACTACGGTCAGACACTATCACGGGGAAGACCATGGACCCGGAAAACCTCCCTGACCAGCAGGTCCGCAGTCTCTCGGGCCAAAGGCAGTTTAGACAAGGGCAAAAAATTAACAAATTTACTGAAGCGATCAACAACAGTCAGTACAACGGTATTACCATCGGAGGCGGGCAGACCAGAGACGAAATCCAAGGACAGATGCAACCAGGGACGGTGTGGAACAGGCAGGGGGCGCAGACTGGCACTGGCCCGAGTGGAGGGCTTATTCTGGGCACAAACAGGACAGGCAGAAACAAAAGACCTAGTATCCTCCTTCATGGAAGGCCACCAGAACCGCCTACGGAGGAAGGCTAGGGTACGGGTTACTCCAGGATGGCAAGTAAGTTTGGAAGAGTGAGCCCACTGCAACACACTAGATTTAACCGCATCTGGAACAAACAAGCGCCCAGGGGGACCGTTACCTGGGTCAAGCTGAGTCTGTTGTGCTGCCATGACCTCCCTTTAAATGTTCCAGGTGACAGCCGCAGCCACACGGGTAGAGGGAATGATCGTGTCAGGTTGGAGCTTGGGCTCAGACTCCTTCCCATGCACATGAGACAGAGCATCGGGCTTGGCGTTCCTGGAGCCAGGTCTGTAAGTCAAAGAAAAATTAAAACGACCAAAAAAAAAAAGAGCGCCCACCTGGCTTGGCGTGCGTTGAGTCGCTTTGGTGACTGGATGTATTCCAGGTTCTTATGGTCAGTCCACACTGTAAAAGGAAGCTAAGAGCCCTCCAGAAAATGTCACCATTCCTCCAGTGCCAATTTCACTGCCAGGAGCTCACGATTCCCCACATCGTAGTTCCTTTCAGCTGGGGAGAGACGGTGAAACAGGAAGGCACAGGGGTGTGTCTTGCCATCTTCACTGGATCGCTGAGGAAGGACCGCCCCCACCCCAATCTCAGAGGCATCCACTTCCACAACGAACTGCTTGGTTGGGTCTGGCTGTATGAGGATAGGAGCTGTGGTGAAGCGGTGCTTGAGGGCTTGGAAAGCTGCCTCTGCTACAGGGGTCCACAGGAACGGTCTGGAGGTGGAGGTAAGAGCAGTTAGTGGGGCCGCAACACGGCTGTAATTGCGGATGAACCGTCTGTAGAACTTGGCAAAACCGAGGAACCTCTGAAGCTGCTTACAGCTGGTCGGGCTTAGCAACTCAAGAACCTCTCTGACCTTGGCGGGGTCCATTCTCACCTGCCCATCGGCCACGATGTAGCCCAGGAAGGTGACTGAAGGAGCATGGAATTCGCACTTATCTGCTTTTAAGAAAAGGCGGTTCTCCAGAAGCTGTTGAAGGACTTGGCGGACGTGCATGACAGGTCTCTGGTAAAAAAATCAGGATATCATCCAGGTAAACAAAACGATCCAACATGTCACGTAGGATGTTGTTGACCAGACTCTGGAAGACAGCTGGGGCATTAGTGAGACCAAACGGCATCACCAGATATTCAAAATGCCCCAGGGGGCTAGTTGAAGGCAGTCTTCCATTCATCTCCGTCTCGAACCCGGACCAGGGGGTAAGCATTGCGGAGGTCTAGTTTAGTCAACACTGTGGCTCCCTGGAGAGAATCAAAAGCAGAAGTCATGAGGGCACTTATTCTTGAGGCCTCTATAGTCAAGACATGGCCGGAGGGTCTTGTCTTTCTTTGCCACAAAAAAGAACCCCGCACCAAGGGGTGACGATGAAGGGGGAATAAGACCAGCAGCCAAGGAGTCCTTGATATACTTCTCCATGGACTCCCGCTCAGGCTTGGAGAGGCTATAGAGACAGCTGCTGGGGAGGGGAGTGCCCAGCAGCAGGTCAATAGCACAATCATAAGGGCGATGAGGAGGCAGGGAGAGAGCTTGCTGCTTGTTGAACACGGCTTGGAGATCATGGTACTCAGGAGGCACCAGTGACAGGTCAGAGGTCTCAGGGCTTGACACCTGACAGGGGACAGACTGAGGCAGAGCAGACTGGAGGCATGTGGCATGACAGACGGGACTCCAACTTGAAATTCTGGCCGATGACCAATCAATATGGGGACTATGCTTAACAAGCCAGGGATGACCAAGTATAATGGGAACAAATGGATAATTGATAACAAAAAAAACTTAACTCCTCTTGATGGTTTCCCGACAACAGGAGGCGCACAGGCTCGGTCTCAGAAGTTATCAGGGCCAGGAGACGTCCATCCAGGGCATTAGCTTCAAGAGGCTGGTCCAGATTCACAGTGGCAAGACCTAACTGCTTCACAACCTTTGCATCCAAAAAAAAAAACTTTCATCAGCTCCAGAGTCAATTAAAGCCAAAAGTTTAGTGGACTGACCTTTAAAACTGATGGTAGCTTGCAACTGGGTACGTGGACGAGGAGAAAGAGGGCAGACAGTTGGGCTCGCAAGGATCCTCCCCCTCCCTCGTGAGCCTGCTAGTTTGACGGACGGTGAGGGCAGGAGGCGAGAAAGTGACCAGGCTGACCACAATACAAGCAGCTGTTCTGGGTGATGCGGCGTTGACGCTCCTCCGAGTCCAGCCGGAAGCGGCTGAGTTGCATCAGCTCCGAAGCTGGGGGAAGAATCACGCCTCGGGCTTTCTCGGAGGATGTCAGCCTCAGTCGAGCGACCTCGGCCCCCAGAGTTTGGAGGTGTGGCCCATGGAAAGTTGTCGTGACCAGGAAAGCGGCGCGTCCTCTCTCCCCTCCGCTCCCAGAGACGGTTGTCCACACAAATGGCCAGGGTAACCAATTCCTCCAACCCTCCAGGCTGGGGGTAGGAAACCAATTCGTCCTTTATGGATTCGCTTAGACCGTCGGCAAACCCGGCCTGGAGGGACTAGCTGTTCCATCCGCTCTCCGCTGATAGCGTACGGAACTCAACCGAGTAGTCAGCGACGCTGCGGGAACCCTGGCGGAGAGAGATCAGTCTTTTTGAAGCATCCTTTCCCCGCACGGGATGATCAAAAACCTGGCGAAAAGCAGTGGTGAACTCAGCGTAGGATGAGGAAGTGGAGGCCCGCATCTCCCACACCGCTGTAGCCCAAGCGCTTCCCCGGAGAAGACCCATGATGTATGCGACTTTGGCTCCATCCGTGGAATATGACTGGGGCTGCTGGTTAAACACAATCTCACACTGCATCAAAAAAGGGCGACAAAGTCCAAAATCTCCATCATACTTATCGGGCGGGGCAACCCGTGGTTCCTTAGCCGAAGTTGATGGCGCTGAGGGTGGCGGAGCTGGAGGGGCGGGATCCGGGCTAGCGGAGGCACCAAGCTGGGTCTGGATTCCGGAGATCCTTGAGCTGAGCTCACGGAGGGTGTCAACCATCCCCTGTAGCCCCTGGCTGTGCTGGCTGAGGACCGATTCCTGGTTGGCTACAGCCTGGCAGACCGTGGCCAGGTCTGTGGTGGACTGGTCTGCTGGGTCCATTGTAGCTGGAACGTACTGTCACGTATCTGGAAAGACCCAAAAGCAGACGGGACAAACAAGCAAGGAAGAAATCAAGTCTTTATAGAAGTGGCAGATCCCAGGAGTAGAGCAGGAGTTGGCTCAGTGGCAGGGAGACTGGCAGGCTGAAGTCCCGGAGAGCAGAGAGCAAAAAAAAAAAAAAAAAAAAAAAAAAAAATCAGACAGGCAGGTAAAAATGCAAAAACTATAAACATCAGAGACTGCAGACTAGGACTGGACGTGCAATAACCTTTAGGCAACAACCCATGAATGGCTACGTTCCAGCGAAGACTGGTCCACAGTGGAGGTTTCTTAAAGGTGAGGGTGATTGCTTGATGGCCAGCAGGCGTGTTGATTGAAACCATGGACAGGTGTGCCAGAGTGAAGGAGGAGGAGGAGTGAGCAGGCGTCAAGGGAGAGGGGTTGTGACACTCTGTGTCTCATACCAGCCCTAATACTACTAGTTCTGCTACTACTACTACTACTACTACTACTACTACTATAGTTGGCTACACCCGTTAGGGTTCTCCACAGCGGATCAACCGTTTCCATCTCTTCCTGTCCTCTGCATCTTCCTCTGTCACACCAGCCACGTGCATGTCCTCCCTCAACACATCCATAAACCTCCTCTTTGGCCTTCCTCTTCTCCTCTTCCCTGGCAGCCTCATATGCAGCATCCATCTCCCAATATACCCAGCATCTCTCCTCCACACATGTCCAAAACATCTCAATCTTGCCTCTCTTGCCTTGTCTCCAAACCGTCCAACCTGAGCTGTCCCTCTGATATACTCGTTCCTAATTCTGTCCTTCTTTGTCACTCCCAATTAAAATCTTAACATCTTCAACTCTGCCACTACCACCAGTCGCAAGTCTCAATCTCCCCAGTCTCAAGACAAAAAGTGGTCAGTAACGTTTACTTGTCTGATCATTGAACTTAGCTCTCCAAAATGGAAATTATTCTCCTTTTGAAAAACAAATATTTACTCTCACGTTTACAATTATTGTGATTTAACAAAGCAGCATACAAATGACAATAAGCAATAGCAGACAATATGGTCTGTCCTGCTTCGAAACTCCCACCAGGGGGAACAAAACAGGAGATCCTGTTGTTCTTCATAATGGAGCCACAGGGAGACATCAAATAATATATAAAACATAATTTTTCTCTGCCTTTATGCAACATTGTTGTTTTTCAGTGACCAGTGTGAGTGGGCCCCACAGAAGTGGTTGAAAATGAACACATATAACGGGTAACCGGTGACCAGTGACTCCGGTTTCCTCCCACAGTCCAAAGACATGCAGGTTAGGTGAATCATCCATCCATTATCACAACGGCTCATCCTACTCAGGGTCGTGGGGATGCTGGAGCCTACCCCAACAGTCACTGGGCGGCAGGCGGGGAGACACCCTGGACAGGCCACCAGGCCATCACAGGGTCAGGTGAATCAGCCGTACTAACTTGTCCCTAGGTGTGAATGTGTGTGTGTGTGTGTGTGTGTGTGTGTGTGCGTGCGTGTGCGTGTGCGTGTGTCAGCCCTGTAATGGCCTGGTGGCCTGTCTAGGGTGTCTCCCGGCCTGCTGCCCAATGACTGCTGGGATAGGCTCCAGCATCCCTGCAACCCTGACAGCAGGATGAGCGGTTTGGATAATGGATGGATGGGCATCTTCAACTCTGCCACCTCCAGCTCCGCCTCCTGTCAATTTGTCAGTGCCACCATCTCCAAACCATACAACATAGCTGGTCTCACTACCATCTTGTAAACCTTCCCTTTTTTTCTAATATATTTCTGATTTTTCCCTTTTTCTCCTAATTTAATGGCCAGTCGCTCCCTATTCTAGTTCAAACACCACCCTCTTACTGCATGCGTTCGACAACTGCATCTCTCCGGCCGGCAGTCTCGAAGGAGACGCCTCGCCACTTCTGTGACAAGGCGAATCCAGGCCGAACCACTGCTTTTTCCGACACACACAGAGACGCATTCATGTGATGAACACAAGCCGACTCCGCCCCCCTCCCAAAGACAGCGTTGCCAATTATTGCTGCTTCATCGAGTCTGGCCATAGTTGGATCTGATGAGATCGAGATGCGAACCCCAGTCGCCAGTGGGCAACTGCATTGACACAAAGCCGATGCTTAGATCGCTACACCACCGCGGACCACGTAAACCTTCCCTTTAACTCTTGCTGGTACCCTTCTGTCACAAATCACTCCTGACACTCTTCTCCACCAACTCTACCCTGCCTGCACTCTCTTCTTCACCTCTCTCTTGCACTCCCTATTACTTTGGACAGTTGACCCCAAGTATTCAAACTAATACACCTTCGCCACCTCGACTCCTTGCATCTGCATCATTCCACTGTCCTCCTCTCATTCAAGCATAGATATTCTGTCTTGCTCTTACTGACTTTCATTCCTCTTCTCTCCAGTGCATACCTCCACCTCTCCAGGCTCTCCTCCACCTGCATCCTACTCTCCCTACAGATCACAATGGTATCTGCAAACATCATAGTCCACAGAGACTCCTGCCTGATTTGAGATACTTTATTGATCCCCGTAGGGAAATGACACTCTACATTTAACTCATCCTAGTTGTGTCCCTAGCGGTGGGCAGCCGCCGTGCAGCGCCCGGGAACCAACTCCAGTTGCCTTGGTCAGGCGCACAGGCAGGAGTACTAACCCTAACATGCATGTCTTTTTTGATGGTGGGGGAAACGGGAGCACCCAGACATGGGAAGAACATACAAACTCCACACAGAGGACGACCTGGGATAACCCCCAAGGTTGGACAACCCGGGGTTTGAACCCAGTATCTTCTTGCTGTGAGGCGACAGCACTAACCACTGCGACACTGTGCCGCCATAATCGCGGCCGTGATCTCGTCGATCAACCTGTCCATCACCATAGCAAACAAGAAAGGTCTCAATGTAATCCCACCTCCACTTTGAACCCATCTGTCATTCCAACCACACACCTCACCACTGTCACACTGCCCTTATACATCTCCTGCACCACTCCTACATACTTCTCTGCAACTCCCGACTTCCTCATACAATACCACACCTCCTCTCTCAGCACCCTGTCATATGCTTTCTCTAAAACTACAAAGACACAATGTAACTTCTTCTGGTCTTCTCAATACTTCTCCATCAACATTCTCAAAGCAAACATCACATCTGTGGTGCTCTTTCATGGCATGAAACCATACTGCTTCTGCTGATCATCACCTCTCCTCTTAACCTAGCTTCTATTACTCTTTCCCATGTCTTCATACTGTGGCTGATCAACTTTATACCTCTGTAGTTGCTACAATTCCGCACATCGCCCTTGTTCTTGAAAATCGTTACCAGTATGCTTCTTCTCCACTCCTCAGGCATCCCCTCACTTTCCAAGATTGTGTTAAACAATCTAGTTAAAAACCCCACTGCCATCTCTCCTAAACACCTCCATGCCTCCACAGGTATGTCATTAGGACCAACTGCCTTTCCACTCTTCATCTTCTTCATAGCTGCCCTCACTTCCTCCTTGCTAATCCACTGCACTTCCTGATTCACTATCCCCACATCATCCAACCTTCTCTCTCTCTCATTTTCTTCATTCATCAGCCCCCCAAAGTACTCCTTCCACCTTCTTAGCACACTCTCCTCGCTTGTCAGCACATTTCCATCTCTATCCTTGATCGCCCTAACTTGCTGCACATCCTTCGCAGCTCGGTCCCTCTGTCTAGCTAATAGGTACAAGTCCTTTTCTCTTTCCTTAGTGTCTAACCTCTCATACAACTCACCAGATGCCTTTTCCTTTGCCTTTGCCACCTCTCTCTTCGCTTTACGCTGCATCTCCTTTTACTGCTATCTACTTTCTTCATCTCTCTGACTATCCCATTTCTTCATTGCCAACCTCTTCCTCTGTATAATTTGTTGTACTTCCTCATTCCACCACCAAGTCTCCTTGTCCTCCTTCCCTTGTCCTGATGACACACCAAGTACCTTCCTAGCTGTCTCTCTCTGTGCTGGTCTCGGAGGATCTGAGCAATAACCCAACTATTCAGTCAGCTAAACTATTCGGCAATCAATCATTTCAGGAGGCGGAGTGAAGTTTATGATGTTTACTTGCCAAAAGGTGAAACTGAAATATACAAACACAATATAACACCACAGTTACAAAATTGAAGGTACTACAAAGTACGTACACAAAATGAACACATAAGACCTATCAAAAGTACAAACAAGAGTGCTTCAGTGCATGAAATAAGAGCTGTAGACTAGCCAATATACAGATAGGTATAACGTAGCATACGACTAGCAAAAGGGAACATGCTAACACATAGCAAGCTAGCACAAACCAACACGGCATAACATACTACAGCTAAAACAAAAAATGAATGGGATAGACTTTGTAATGCTGTAGTAAATATAGGCCACACAAACTGAAATACTTACAAACATTGTGTGTATCAAGACGTAAGAAACAAGGATGGCGGATAACCTTTTGCAGCACACACAATGCACTGGTAAGATGGTATAACACTTCCTGATTGCAATTTGCCGGTCGTGAAGGAAGTACTTCAAAATAAAAGTCCGTCGCCAGAATAAAGGTCTCAACTTAAACAATGACTAACAGAGTCCAGAACACCCTCACTATTTATGCAGTGGTTGCCCAGCCACCCGGCAACTCTTCACTAACACCCAGTGCCTGTCTTAACTCCTGCCTGAACGCCACACAACAGTCTTCCTTCTTCAACTTTCACCATTTGATCTTCGGCTCTGCCTTCATTCGCTTCCTCTTCTTGGTCTCCAAAGTCATCCTACAGACCACCATCCGATGCTGCCTAGCTAACTTCTCCTGTCACCACCTTGCAGTCTCCAATCCCTTTCAGATTGCGCCTTCTGCATAAGATATAGTCCACCTGTTTGCACTTTACTCCACTCTTATGTCACCCTGTGTTCCTCCCTCTTCTATAAATAGGTATTCACCACAGCCATTTCCATCATTTTTGCAAACTCCACCACCATCTGTCCTTCCATATTTCTCTCCTTGACTCCATACCTGCCCATCACCTCCTCATCAGCTCTGTTGCCTTCATCAATATGTCCACTGAAGTCCACTCCAATCACCACTCTCTCCTCCTTGGGTACACTCTCCACCACTTCATCTAACTCACTCCAGAATTCTTCTTTCTCTTCCATCTCACACTCAACTTGCGGGGTATTCTCATCTCTCTGACACTGTCTTCACCTCCAACAGACTCTTGACATACACTTCCTTTAGAATTACCCCTATCCAATTTCTCCACCTAGCCACACCATAGTAGAAGAGTTTGAACCCACCTCTGATACTCCTGGCCTTACTCCCCTTCCACCTGGTCTCTTGCACACACAGTATGCCTACCTTTCTTTATTCCATCAATCAGCCAGCTCTCTCCCTTTACCAGTCATAGTGCCAACAGTCCAAGTTCTGACTCTCACCTCCACACTCCTACCCTTCCTCCTCTCCTATTGTCTCTGGACATGCCTTCCCCCTCTCGTTCTCCTTTGCCCAACAGTAGCATCGTTTCCACCAGCACCCTGCTGGCCAACAGCACCAGTGGTGGTCATTGGTAACCCAGGCCTCCACTGACCCGGTATGGAAATCTGATTTATGAGCCGCGCGTTTGATTTGGCAAAGGTTTTACACCGGATGCCCTTCCTGATGCAACGCTCCTCTTTATCCAGGCTTAGGACCGGCACTAAGAATGCACTGGCTTGTGCATCCTCAGTGACTGGGTTGCATCTCAGACCAGCGTATCTATAAAAAATAGGGGTACACTTCCTTAGACAAAACCCAATCCTATTCCTAACCCGTCTTGTAACATTGTGTGGAAGCCATTATAGATGTCAATTACAATCCTGCAGAGTAATTCAAAAGTAATTTGGAGTTTCTAAAATATTTTCTGTATTGTAAGTAGAGATGGCTCATGGCACAGCTATTATATTATGATATTATGCATAATGGCTAAACTACACTTCAGTGTGTACTGATTTTGTTATGCCTGGCATTACTCTCAATTAAATTGTAAATTTAATTTCAGTGAGTGTATTTTCTTTTTCTTTTCTCTTCAACCCTTGACTATACTTTGTTCCATAATGTTTGTTTTGGGATCTCAAAAGCCAAACGAAGGTCAGGGGTTTCACAATTGTTCTGCTAGGAATCCAAAAGCAACACATTAGTTTCATGTTTTTCTAAACCTGAGACAATACCTTCTTATATTGTCCTATAAAAACAAACAAACAAACAAACAAACAAAAAAATAGTAACAAACATTTTATTCATACTGAGACTGAATGGTTTAGAGCAGCCACTAAACACAACATATGTCATGATTTCTCATCCACAGCAAGAAGAGACATCAGCGCAGCCTCAACCTGGCTACTACCCATGCTTCTGCTACCCCTGTTGGGGCAACAAAGGTGGATTCCCTCACATATGTTGAAGTGCCTGATTTCCAGAGAGTGGCCATCATTGGAGACTACGCCTCCGGGGTATCCCTTACATCTTTTTAACAGGAGCTTCTTTATCTAATACCTTATCTAATACCCAAAACTAACAACATACACAACAGACTTTTCATTGTTTACTGTCTGATACATGCCAGCTTTGTAGTATCACCAAACACAGCAAGAGATTTAGGATACACAACTCAACTCAACTTTATTGTCTCAAAGGAGAAGTAAACTCTAATTGGTTTGCAGCTAATGTGCAAGAAACAGTAAGACACAAATACATACGTGGTACATCAGAATCAGAATAGTCTTTATTGGCCAAGTATGTTTGCATATCCAATGAATTTGACTGTGGTTTAGTGACTCTCAGTGTACTTACACAGAATAACAACACAGAGATCTCCACGAATAAATACAAGGAATGGCTATATAAAGGTGAAACAGTTTCTCTGAACTGTAAACAGGAAAAAGTGCACTCTTCACTCATCAAAGTGAAGGGTGCAAGGGGTACTGAGATAAATATGAAATTGTTAAAAAAGTTACTTTATATACATATAGTTTGGATATACACTCACCGGCCACTTTATTAGGCACACCTGTCCAACTGCTCGTTAACGCAAATTTCTAATCAGCCAATCACATGGAAGCAACTCAATGCATTTAGGCATGTAGACATGGTCAAGACGATCTGCTGCAGTTCAAACCGAGCATCAGAATGGGGAAGAAAGGTGATTTAAGTGACTTTGAACGTGGCATGGTTGTTGGTGCCAGACGGGCTGGTCTGAGTATTTCTGAAACTGCTGATGTACTGGGATTTTCATGCACAACCATCTCTAGGGTTTACAGAGAATGGTTCGAAAAAGAGAAAATATCCAGTGAGCGGCAGTTCTGTGGGCGAAAATGCCTTGTTGATGCCAGAGGTCAGAGGAGAATGGCCAGACTGGTTCGAGCTGATAGAAAGGCAACAGTAACTCAAATAACCACTCATTACAACCGAGGTATGCAGAAGAGCATCTCTGAACGCACAACACGTCGAACCTTGAGGCAGATGGGCTACAGCAGCAGAAGACCACACCGGGTGCCACTCCTGTCAGCTAAGAACAGGAAACTGAGGCTACAATTCGCACAGAATTGGACAATAGAAGATTGGAAAAACGTTGCCTGGTCTGATGAGTCTCGATTTCTGCTGCGACATTCGGATGGTAGGGTCAGAATTTGGCGTCAACAACATGAAAGCATGGATCCATCCTGCCTTGTATCAACGGTTCAGGCTGGTGGTGGTGGTGTAATGGTGTGGGGGATATTTTCTTGGCACACTTTGGGCCCCTTAGTACCAATTGAGCATCGTGTCAACGCCACAGCCTACCTGAGTATTGTTGCTGACCATGTCCATCCCTTTATGACCACAGTGTTCCCATCTTCTGATGGCTACTTCCAGCAGGATAACGCGCCATGTCATAAAGCTCGAATCATTTCAGACTGGTTTCTTGAACATGACAATGAGTTCACTGTACTCAAATGGCCTCCACAGTCACCAGATCTCAATCCAATAGAGCACCTTTGGGATGTGGTGGACCGGGAGATTCGCATCATGGATGTGCAGCCGACAAATCTGCAGCAACTGCGTGATGCTATCATGTCAATATGGACCAAACTCTCTGAGGAATGTTTCCAGTACCTTGTTGAATCTATGCCACGAAGGATTAAGGCAGTTCTGAAGGCAAAAGGGGGTCCAACCCGGTACTAGCAAGGTGTACCTAATAAAGTGGCCAGTGAGTGTATGTGTTAGTTTGGATATGTGTTTTCTTGTAGCTTTTGGAGTGCTTTTGTCTTTGTGTTGTACTGCTGTGGGCTGGGGGAAATGGCATTTTGTTTCATTTCATGTACGCAAGTGCACGAAGTGAAATGAAAAAGTGTTTCTGATTTCTGATAGTTGGTGGGGTTTTTCTTCTTTTTTTGTGCACAGTATACTGCCTGTTCAGATATACAGTACTGAGTTAAATATATTTCACATTTGAATTTTAGACTGGAATAAATATATATCATTTGTAGGTACAATGGGTATTATAGTGTTCCAGGGTTATTGTACAGTACCACAGTAAGTTAACTGTTTATAAGTGCGATGGCAAGATGGAAGAAAGTGTTCATGTGTCTGGTGGTTTTGGTGTTCACTGTTCTGTAGCGCCTACCAGAGGGGAGAAGTTGGAACAGGTTTTGTCCAGGGTGTGAAGAGTCTGCAGTGATTTTCCCTGCCTGTTTCCTGACTCTGGAGGTGACAGGTCATGGATTGTGGGCAGGTTGTCACCGATAATCTTTTCTGCAAATCCAAATGTCCGTTGTAGTCCGTTCCTGTGCTGTTTGGTGGCCGAACCAAACCAGACAGTGATGGAAGTGCAGAAAACAAACTCAGTGACTGCACTATAAGACTGGATCAACAGCTCCTGAGGCAGGATGTATTCCCTGAGCCTGTGCAGGAAGTACATTCTCTGCGGGGCCTTTTTGATGACTTCAGGTCCTTGGGAGATTGTAGAACCTAGAAACCAGAAGGAATCCACAGCCGACACAGTGCTGTTGAGTATGGTGGGGGGGGGGCAGTGATGGGAGGCTTATCCGGAAGTCCACTATCATCGCCACAGTTTTGAGCGTGTTCAGCTCCAGGTTGTTTTGACCGCACCAGAGGGCCAGCTGTTTGACCTCCCGTCTGCAAATTTCAGGAATTAAAAAGATTGTTGTCCTGAGGTGCAGTTATTGGTGTATAGAGAGAAGAGCAGTGGGGAGAGCACATCCCTGGGGGGCGTCAGTACTGACTGTTCGGGTACTGGATATAATCTCCCCTGCCTGACCTGCTGCTTCCTGTCTGTCAGGAAGTTTGTGATACACTGACAAGTGGAGGCGGACACAGTGAGCTCGGTGAGTTTGGTGAGTGAGATTTCTGAGACGGTGGTGTTGAACGCCAAGCTGAAGTCCAAAAACAGGATCCTTGCATATGTCCCTGGAGAGTCAAGGTGTTGCTGGATGTAGTGCAGTCCCATGTTGACCACATCATTCACTGACCTATTGCCCATTAGGCAAACTGCAGGGGGTGCAGCAGGAGGTCTGTGATGTTTTTCAGATGGGTCAACACCAGTCTCTTGAAGGACTTGGTGACCACAGACATCAGGGCGATGGGCCTGTAGTTGTTCAGTCCACTGATGGAGGATTTCTTGGGAACCAGGATGACAGTGGAGCGCTTGAAGTAGGGAGGGACTTCACACAGCGGCAGTAATTTGTTGAAGAGCTGTGCGAAGATGGGGGGCCAGCTGGTCTGCGCAGACTTTCAGACAGGAGGGTGACACACTGTCCAGGCCTGGTGTCTTTCTGATCTTCTGTCTTTGGAATATCTGACACACATCTTCTTCACAGACTATCAGTTCTGGTCAGGAGTCAAGAGGGAGAGGAGGGGTTATGGCAGGGGGTGCAGTTGGTTGTATAATGTCTGAGTTGGAGTGGGTGAGAGGTGTGGAAGTAGGCTGATCAAACCTGCAGTAAAACACATTAAAATTGTCAGCTAGTTGAAGGGTCTCTATAGTTTGGGTGGAGGATTTCCTGTAGTTGGTGATGTCCTGCAGGTCTCCCCACACAGACGCAGGGTCGTTAGCTGAAACATTGTTTTTCAGCTTTTCAGTGTAGCCCCTTTTGGCTACTTTGATCTCCTTTGTAAGTGGGGTTCTGTCCTGATTGTACAGGGCCCTGTCTCCACCCCTTTAGGCCTCCTCCTTAGCCTGACAAAGCTGCCTGAGTTTTTCTGTAAACCAGGGCTTACTGTTGTTGAAGATGCAGAGGATTTTGTTGGGCATACACATGTTCTCACAGAAGCTGATATAAGATTTTAGTGTCAGTAAGTTTGTCCAGGTCTGTAGATGCAGCCTCAAAAACACTCCAATCTATAAAATCAAAGCAGGCCTGAAGCTCCAGTTTTAACTTGTTGGTCCAGGGTGGAGTGAGTGGAGAAGAGTTTCAGGAGTGATTTGCAACAGAAGGGTACCAGCAAGAGTTAAGGGAAGGTTTACAAGATGGTTGTGAGACCAGCTATGTTATATGGTTTGGAGACAGTGGCACTGACGAAAAGACAGGGGATGGAGCTGGAGGTGGCAGAGTTGAAGATGATAAGATTTTCACTGGGAGTGATGAAGGACAGGATTAGGAACGAGTATATTAGAGGGACCGCTCAGGTTGGACGGTTTGGAGACAAAGCAAGAGAGGCAAGACTGAGACGGTTTGGACATGTGTGGAGGAGAGATGCTGGGTATATTGGGAGAAGGATGCTGAATATGGAGCTGCCAGGGAAGAGGAGAAGAGGAAGGCCAAAGAGGAGGTTTATGGATGTGGTGAGGGAGGACATGCACGTGGCTGGTGTGACAGAGGAAGATGCAGAAGACAGGAAGAAATGGAAACGGATGATCCGCTGTGGAGACCCCTAATGGGAGCAGCCGAAAGTGGTAGTCATAGCAGTAGGTCCATCTCCTCACAGTTTTAACCACAGGCTTTGCTTTTAAGTTTCTGCCAATAGGTTGGGAGATGATGAACCAGACTGTGATCAGAAAGTCCCAAAGCTGCACGGGGGCAGAGCAATAGGCATCCTTTAATATTGTGTAGCAATGATCCAGTGTTTTTGTCCCTAGTGGGATACTTTATTTTGGGAGCCTGTGGCTGAGGTTTGCTCTGTTAAAATCCCCAAGGATAATGAGGAGGGAGTGTGGATGTTTGTGCTCCGTGTTTATCATCTGGTCCGTCATGTGTTGCAATGCCTCACTAATACAGGCCTGAGGTGGGATGTAAACACCAGCCAGAATAAATGATGAAAACTCACGCGGTAAATAAAATGGTTTAGAGTAAATGAAAATGTTCTCTAAGTGAGGGCTGTATGATTTCTTCAACACTGTAACACCAATCTTCATTTATATAGAAGCAGATTCTGCCTCCCCGTTTTTTTAGCTGTTTCATGGCCCACTCGGAGGAGTTGGAAGTGCGGCAGATGGAGTGAGCTGTCTGGTATATGCTCACCAAGCCAGGTTTCGTTGAGGCACAAGACGACAGATATGGATAAGTCTGTATTTGTTCTGTTTAGGAGTAGCAGTTCATCCATCTTGTTGGCCAGAAAGCGGACATTCACCAGGTGGATTGACAGGAGCGCAGTTCGAAATCCCTGCTGTCACAGTTTAACAAGCGCTCAGGCTCGCTTCCCCTGTCATTGGCTGCGGCGAAGCCCATACAGAGCTGCTGCTTCTCTAATCAAAAGCTCAGTAAAATGTTCAGGTTCAATGAAAAAATAATGAAAAATTTGACCAGTGGATAGTCGGAGGTTTGCACATCCATCACTGTCTGGTTTGGATCGGCCACCAAACAGGACAGGGACAGACTACGACGGACAGTTAGGTCTGCAGAGAAAATCATTGGTGCCAATCTGCCCTCCATCCAGGACTTACTATACACATCCAAAGTCAGGAAATGGGCAGGCAACATCACTGCAGACCCGTCACAACCTGTTCCAACTCCTCCCCTCTGGTAGGTGCTACAGAGCACTGTACACCAAAACAACCACATATAAAAGCAGTTTCTTTCCACGGGCTGTCATTCAAATGAACACGTAACACTGTCAATAAATCCAACCATGTTGTATATACTGTACTGTACATGTAGTATATACTGTACTGTACATTGTACACATACTGGTACACTCTTGTCATGTCCATCTACCTCAGACATGTATGTCAGTAAGCTGCTAACATGTATTTCAGCATCTCATATATTCTCTGCACCACTGCACCTTATCGCCTCTTTTTTCACCTGTATAAGTCAGTCCTTGTCTATATATGTGAAGATTATTGTATTGTAGTGTTCTTATTCTATGTGAAGTACACTGAGAGAGCCACGAAACCAGAGCCACATTCCATGTATGTGCGACTAAACCTTCATGGCCTATAAACATGATTCTGATTCTGATTAAAAGTTCTTCCCTGCTGAATGTGATTGGAGAGTGAGAGCTGGAAGCCTAACAAAATTTTAAAAAAAGCAAAAACCAGACAATGCAGAACCGAGGCTGCCATCTGTGGTGCCATCTTGGTGTAATAGTGAATGTACATAACAAACACTGAAATTCAAAATGTAGGATTCAAAGAATAAAATTCAAACTGTTAACACATTAAAATTAAAAATATAAAATTCAAGTGTCACATAATCCACACACATTACGTTAGAGTGTAAACTGTTAAATGCCACTAGAATAAGACAGACTCAAAGACACCACGTCTTCCATGTAGGTACCCTATAATGGCGACCTGAAAGGAGGAGCTCAAACTCATTAAGTAGTGGGTGATCCACTCAGTCCAAGATGGAGTTGGCTCTCCTTGTGACCCGTGTAAAGAATAAATCTTGGAGCTGGGCCTGGTCCACCCCAATCTCCTTACTGGCCACCCTGACCAGCTTAGTTAGCCTGTTCCATAAGGCTAGCCTGATCCATGATGCTAGCCTGTTCATGATGCTAGCTTGTTCCATAATGCTAGCTTGTTCTATAATGCTAGCCTGTTCCATGATGCTAGCTTATTCCATAATGCTAGCTTGTTCTATAATGCTAGCCTGTTCCATGATGCTAGCTTATTCCATAATGCTAGCCTGTTCATGATGCTAGCTTGTTCCATAATGCTAGCTTGTTCTATAATGCTAGCCTGTTCATGATGCTAGCTTGTTCCATAATGCGGTCATCCTGGTCGAGCACCTGGTTACTGTCATCACTACAAACTGAGAATGCGTCTACTTGACTATAAAACTGGTAATTTTGTCTTGTTATTATTGAATTATGTGTACTTAATTTTAAATTGGCAATGTGGTAGTAATGAGTGAAATCAGGAAATCTCAATTTTTATTTATCCTTTTTTTGTGGCAATTTTTGCTTCATTAGATAGGTTAGTGGAGGAAGACAAGAAATACAGTGAAAGGGAGAGACGATACAGCCAAGGTTCTGAGTTGTTCTCAAAACTGAGAAAAATGGGCCCAAGCCCACATGAGACATACTTATCTTGCTGAACTTTCAGCATGCCACAGAGAAGCTCATTTTCAATTGGGTGGCTTTTGTTTGTGAACCAACAATAATGTGACTATTTAGGTGACTATGGATGATTTTGAGCTGTCCTGCAAAGGGCTGTACCGTGCAATGACCATCCGGGAGAAGTACATGAAACTGGCTTACCAGCGCTTCCCTTGGACTGCCTCCAAGTACCTGCGTGACATTGAGGGAGAGACCTTTAACCCTGAACACCATATCCAGCCAGGTAAACGTGTTCAGCAGGTGGACAGCTTTCACATCCCCAACTCTGAGAATGCAGTTTGAACGTGACATGTTGTGAAGTTTTCGTCTGGGTGGAGCAGCATACTCATATTCTAGTGTCCCCACCAGGGCCGTCATGATCACGACATTTTAACTGACGGTTAATTGTCATACAAATAATCGCGATTGACGATTTGTCTTTTTCTTTTGTGTCTCCCCCTTTTTCTCCCCAATTGTATTTGGCCCATTACCCTTCTTGTCTTTGGCTGTATACGGCGTTACGCTGCCTGTTAACGCGCACCATCTGATGCTGTCGCATCTCTAGTTAGACACTCGCCCGAGCGCTTTGGGAACAGCCAGTTGCCGGGATGGAGCTGCGGCGGTGGCTGTCTTTCCAAGGTCGGCGAATTGGGTGGGGTGGTGGATCCGTAGATGGTTTTTAAATGTGTGGTATTCGCGCTTTTGACCGCCACCTTTTTGCTGCAAATCCGACAAACGGTCTCCTCCAAGTTAATGTGCTCCCCTTCTTCATCCGGCTTAAAACCAACATGTCCCCCAGCGGCGCTTGGTGTCTGGCTCTGCAACTACGTCCACGACGTTGATGTCAACACACACTCCTTGAAATGCAGTCGTCCAATATTTGAGAATATTAGAGAATAATCGCCTTAAAATAAACAGCTTGTTGGCGCTAATTCACCACTCGTGCCAGGGGCGCCACAAGATGACGTCATTAAAAGAGCGCCGGTCAAACAGCAAACGGTGGAAAACGAGGTGGGAGTAGTGATGAAACATGACCTTTCTTTTCGCTTCATCCAGCTGTTCTTATACAAATGAATGGAAACGACTCTGACCATTATGCAAAAGGACCGCGGTCAGGTCAGGTCAGGTCAAATAATCACGATCAGGCGATGATGAAATGACTGTAACAGGCCTAGTCCCAACACAGGTTCCTGATTTGACCCTGATGTTCCCTCAAGCTCAGCCAGGTGTCACAGGGCTCCTTGGGTGGGTAGTTGGTAAGGGTATTCTGTCCCACCATTTCAATTAGAGACCATTGTTTGCGGTGGGGTGGGTGGATTTGGGGGAAATGGCATGAGCCTCAGCATGTGCTACACCCTACCAGAAAACTGCAGCTGGCTCCAGTTGTATAAGAGGACATATCCACAAAAACTCCTGCAGGAATTGTGGAGCCCTAGGAGTATGAGGATTTGGACAAGGCAAACTGGGATGGATAGGGGAGGGAAAAAAAGAAATTGCTCTTTTGCAAAATAATTAAATATACAATGAATTCACAACACAAACTGTATATTGTATTTTCTCAGTTTTCACAGCTCCACCCAAGAATGGAGAAGACCCCTTTGATAGTAAGGATCTGCCTAAGAACCTGGGCTATGTTGCCCGTATGAAGGATGGCGTCATCTATGTATACAACAACGCTGCAGCTGCTGACAAGCATCAGCCAAAAGATCTACCCTGCCCCGACTACGACACTTTCATTGATGACATGAACTTCCTCATTGCTCTAATTGCACAGGGCCCAACGCAAGTCCCTTAAATTTTATACCAATATTTGAGATGGATTGTTAAAATATTTCACAAACAAAGTGTTGTGTTCATTCAAACATAATTACCCATGGTGTTTTAACACAATAAATGGCACCTGACCATATAGTTTGTTTATGAGTACATTTCTGTTTGTTGTACAGCAAGACTTACACACACCGTCGTCTGAAGTTCCTCATGTCCAAGTTCAATGTCCATGAGATGCTGAATGAGATGGAGGAGATGAAAGAACTGAAGATAAACCCCCACAGGGACTTCTACAACTGCAGGAAGGTGGGCTGACCGCTGAAATAAAGTCAACACAGCCAATGCCATTAATGTCAGTCAGCTTCAGGTCATGTGAATTTAAAGTCAACGTTAGAACAACAATTCTGCTGTATCTTTTAGTTGTGCAGTACTGACAATATCAGTAATGCACAACTAAAGGTATTGCTGCATTATCCACAAACGTGAGATTATGGAGATAAATAAACTTTAAAATTATTTATACTCTCATTTTAAAATTATTTATAGCATGTCTCTTGAAATACCTCTTGGATTCTGGTGAATTTTGGGAGGTAATGCAACTCCCGGGACTGATGGCTGGCCTGAATTTGTATGCCAGAAATAAAAACAGATGTGCAGTGTTGCATATTGCATGTTGTAGATATGCAATATGCATTCTGCATTGCAAAGAGATTTACAATGAAAACTATAATGAAACCTTCTGTCTTTAAAGTTTAGTGTTGATAGGCCGCACATAGTTGTTATAGTAAATACATCATTGTCCTTCATACACACAAAATATGGATACAAAATTAAAACCAAACAAAGGAAATAGAACAACTTAACATTTGTGATCTATTTTTTAACAAATGAATATGCACAAAAATAGTGTGCTTCACATTCTAAATGTGCAAATTTAAGAACTGTCCTACAAGTAGTAAAATATCAATTATGAATACACATTTCTGACATGTTGGTGCGCTGTCTGACAATTCATGTTCTACACACCAAGCTGGTAGCATCATGTGTGCATTCAACTTTCTCCTTTGGCCAAGTGCAGCTTCTGCAACATCAAGCAACATAAACCCAGTTAGCCTGTGCACATGTCTCTCCAACTATACATAGGTGGACACCCACATCCACGCAGCTGCCTGCATGAACCAGAAGCATCTGCTGCGCTTCATCAAGAAGTCTTACCGAGTGGATGCTGACCGTGTTGTGCACACCCTCAAGGGCAAGGAGGTCACCATGAAGGAGCTGTTTCAGTCTCTCAACCTGCACCCCTATGATCTCACTGTTGATTCTCTGGATGTGCATGCCGTAAGTTCAAACCAGCTGTTGGATCATTAGCAGCCATGAAACGAGTGAATTTGATTGGGAAAGAAAGTACAGAATATTCACTTGCAGTTTTGCGCAAAATAGAAGCATTTTTTTTTTAAAAAGTCGACAAAACACAATTGCGACTGGTATGTATTTCCACTGAGTGATGTTTTGTGGGTAAAGCTGGGGTTTCTCCTCTCGCAATAGTCTCCAGGACCTGATAAGTGTCGGCACAGTGATTTTCATTGCTTGCACCGCAATTGCCATGGTAGAGTTTAATCGAAGGCAGTGAGGACATGTGATGCACACAATTATGGGGAGGCAGGTGTCTTGATGCATGCTTAATAATCCAGGTGAGGAAATTCCAGAAAGTTTAGTCAGGTCATCTGGACACAACGTTTAGTGGGAGAAACGTTTTATCACTCACATAAGTGACTTCGTCAGTCTCAGCTGACTGCAGGTGTCCCCACCCTTACGCCTTACTTACTTTGCATCAAGGTGAGACCGGCTTCCAACATGTGACTTGAGTTCATGGAGAAGGCTTGTCTAGCACAACATGGGAAGTCGAAAACCAGGCAGCAAAAGAAGTTCAACCTACTTGATGCTTGCCAAAGACAACGGAAGGCGCCCTCAACAGCAGGTGGAGAGACACACGCCAATGATGTGGACAAGTAGGTGAGGAATCTTTCTGATAAACGACTCACCCAGACGGAGAAAGACTTCCTTGCCAAGAGGCTGAATTTTGTTGTCACGCCGAGGGAAGTCCCACTAGCGGAACTGATCACAGCCACGGAATCAGCAATCTGACAACTACATCACAGACCCGGAGGCAGAGCAACTGCGGACAGAAGTCTCATCCTGCCTCAGCAATGCAAAGACACCACCGTCCAACGTCAGCAGAGACAAGAGGAATGCACTCGTGATCCACAGTAAAGACAATTACATCATCATCCAGATTAAGGTAGATGCACTGTTTTGTTGAACCAGACAGACTATTGCGAGAAAATGTTTTGTTTGTTTGTTTGTTTTTTACTAATTTATTGATTTCCGTTGGGAAATCCTTTCTCTGCATTCAACCCATCTTAGCTGTGGAGCTAGGAGCAGTGGGCAGCTGCCGTGCAGCGCCCGGGGACCAACTCCAGTTGGTCTTGCCATGCCTCGGTCAGGGACACAGACAGGAGTATTAACTCTAACATGCATGTCTTTTCGATGTTGGGGGAAACTGGAGAACCCGGAGAAAACCTACCACAGACACGGGGACAACATGCAAACTCCACACAGAGCGTCCTCTGTGTGGAGTTTGCATGTTCTCCCCGTGGGATGACCCCCAAAGTTGGACAACCCTGGGGTTCAAACCCAGGACCTTCTTGCTGTGAGGCGACAGCACTAACTACTGGGCCACCATGCTGCCACGTGCCACCAAATGAAATGAAAGTCACTTTATTCAACATTGTATTCTTATAACGAATTGTAGTCTTACGCCACAGACAGGAGTATTAACATGCATGTCTTTTTGATGGTGGGGGAAACCGGAGTACCCGGAGCAAACCCACACAGACATGGGGAGAACATGCAAATTCCACACAGAAAGGACCTGGGATGGCCTGGGGTTCAAACCTCTGACCTTCTTGCTGTGAGGCAGCAGTGCTAACCACTGGGCCACCGTGCCGCCAGAAAGTTGTGTTTTTACTCATTGACATAAATGAGCCCCTGAAACGAGATCCAGGCAGTGGTGACAAGAAGGTGACAGATTGTCTGAAGCTGTGAGAACAGGACAATGCTATGGACAGAATTTTGTACCACAGATTATACCCAGAGGGCGCTATACCTAGTCTGTATGGTTTACCCAAGATACATAAACAGGATGTGCCATCATGGCTTATGGTTTGTATGATTAACTCAGTGACCTATAACCTCTCTAAGTTTCTGGCATCTATTCTTAACTCGCTGGTAGGTAGTAATAAACATCACATTCAGAACACTGTGGATGTTGTGGACAAGGTGAGGGACACCATTATGGAGGAGAATGAAACAACGGTCTCTTATGACGATACTTCCCTCTCCATGTGCATTCCTGTTGATGAAGCAGTGGAGGTTGTCCATATGAAATTACAAAACGACCCCACCCTTAGCAATAGAACCACCCTTAACACTGACCAAGTGTGTCTTCAATCCACGTACTTCACATACAGGGGGCAGTACGTAGAAATATGGGTGCGCTATGGGTTGGGTTCACCTATAGTGGCCAACTTGTATATGGAGGAAGTGGAAAAGAGGCTCTGATGTCCTATCCAGGGACACCACCTAGCCACTGGCTCAGATTTGTGGACGACACCTGGGTTAAAATTAAATCTCAGGATGTAGCGCATTTCACCGACCACATTAACTTGGTAGACACCACATCATGTTCACCAGGGAGGATGTGAAACATGACAGGTTAACCTTCTTAGACTGAAATTGCAGTTGATGGGGTGGGAGGCATTTGATTATTGGTGTTTACCGTAAGCCAACACATACTGATCCAGTACTTAAGGTTTGACTGGAGCACAAACTAGGAGTCATCAGGACGCTGGACCACCAAGCTGACAGCATCCCCACCGACACAGCGGCCGGGGAAGGGGGGAAATCCCACATTAAACAGGCCCTGGTTAAGTGTGGTTATCGTAACTGGGTGTTTTTCAAAGCCAGGCAGAGGCCTAAACAGTGCACCAGGTGATCGAAGAGAGGAGGAGGACAACAGCTGCCTAAGCATAAACCAGTGGTGTATGTGGCAGGAGTTTCGGAACAGTTTAGATGCGTATTTTCCAAACATCACGTCTCAGTTACTTTCAAACCCCAAAACACACCACGCCAGAAATTGGTCTACCCCAAGGATTGGGTCCCCCGCCACAAACAGTGCAATATAGTGTAGCTGTTAAGTGCCAGGAGGATTACCATGAATTGTACATCGGGGAACCAAACAGACTCTGGCGAAGAGGATGGCACAACACAGAAGAGCTACTTTGTCAAGCCAAGACTCCATGGTCTGCACCATTTACAGGCCAGTGACCACTCCTTCGAGGATGAGGATGTGCACATCCTTGATAGAGAAGAATGCTGATTTGAACGGGGAGTCATAGAAGCCATCTATGTGAAGAGGAAACGACCATCCTTACCTGCCCCCCCAGTTCAGGGGGGGGGGGTAAGAGTACACCTGTAACCATTTTACAATGCTGTGATTGTAACGATTCCCTAATCCTCTGATTCCCTAATCCTCCCTAATTCCCTAATCCTCTGTGAATCCTCATTTTAACTCTAATTAATGGCCACAGCAATTTCCATATGCAATCGATAGCTGGTTATGGTTGTGACGCAGTGTGTGTTTATAAGGTTGGGGTACCTGCAGTCAGCTGAGACTGAAGAAGTGAGTGATGAATCTTTTCTCCCACTAAACACTGTGTCCAGATAAACTGATTCAACTTTCTAGGACAGAAAGGCAAATCCATTATACCTGGCAGTGGCCACGTATCAGGGAGTTGTGGGAGGTCATTGTCTGCAATAAGACCCCTCATGGCTCCTGCCACATCATGCCCGAGGGAGGAGCCAGTTCTAACCGAGAAGTACATAGCCATCGCTCTTTATAAGGTGCCATGCCACATCCAACAGCCCATTAGTCCGAAACCCCAATAGTCCGAAAAATGCCCCACTGGACCGAAAGCCCATTTGTCCGACAGCCTGATATCCTAAAAACTAAAGCCCACTGCTCCGGAAATACAAGCTCTCCGTTGTGAATCACTGATCTGAACTGGCCAGAGATAAATACAAGAAAGTTGAATTTCGGGTGAAATAGAGATTACTTTCTACTTTTAATGTCACGCCTCCTACTCATGCGAACTGGTAGTAAATGGTATGTTCGCGTCTGCACGTCAAAATACACCCACGTCAGTTACCACAATAAGAGTCACACAAGCTTCACAATAAGAGTTAGGGGCTCTTATTGCGAAGGGTATAAACGAAAGTGGTGTCTGTTATGTGGGGGGAGCGGTCAATATGAAACGTGTAATGTGAGAAAAATAAAACATGCCGTCCCGGTTCAGTCTTTAAAGCTCCGCGTTGCTGTTTTCTCCCTTTAATAAGCATAGGCGCACTCATCACGCGCGGTTACGTCGGTGGGATCCGGAAGTGTCCGGAAGCGCGCAGGCGTGAGGGCGCAGGCGTGAGGGCGCGCTTCCGGGAGCGTGTGACGACAGTAACCTACCAGAAGCCTCACTGGCCGACGGTGTCGGGCGGCGGCTCCCTTTAGTCGAGCGGTTAGCGACGTCGCCGGTTCAAGTCCCGCAGCGGGCGGGGAGAGCGCTCGGTTGCGTCGCTGCCGGGCGAGACAGCAGGCCTGCGGAGCGGCGGGCCTTGTTTCCGGGATGGAGGGCTGTCGGACACATGGGCTTTTGGTCCAGTGGGGTATTTTTCGGGCTACTGGGGTTTCGGAATAATGGGAGGTCGCAAAAGTGGGCCGTCCCCCTTTAGGGTATGGCTACCTTGACTTGCGTCCCAAAATGTTTCCATTTCCGTTTTGTGAAATATTGCTTTGTCGACTCGTGTGAAAACCCAGGTCATTCATGCGAGTGTGTACTTTTTCTTTTGCCATGTTTGAGTTTTTTCAAAATACACGTTTCCATTACTTGTTTTTTAGTTTGCAATTTCAGATTGTGCATCAATGGAAACAGCTTAATGGAGACCCGCCGACTGTTGAGAAACATGTCGTGACTTCCATGCAACCGACACTTGTCTTACACGAAGGCGTGTTTGAGCACAGACCCAGACTGACTTTTGGGCTCATAGCTGAGCTCCACGAGCACCCTGACATAAGGTGTCATCATGTAGCGCTGACAAACCTCTGGCATTCTGAATAATACAACAAATAACTGAAGTGATGATAAACAATAATTAGTCATTTTAAATGTCTTCTCTATTTACCCACCTTTTCTTTGTGTGTTAAGGGGAGACAAACATTTCAGCGTTTTGATAAGTTCAATGCCAAGTACAACCCTGTAGGAGCCAGTGAGCTGCGTGACCTGTACCTGAAGACAGAGAACCATATCAGTGGAGAGTATTTTGCTACCATCATCAAGGTATTATTCTACACTGCAGCCAACTAATAACCTTGACCTGATGTAAACGTGTCACTATGAGAGCGTTTAACCAACTCATAACCATGACCTGATGTAAACGTGTCACTATGAGAGCGTTTAACCAACTCATAACCATGACCTGATGTAAACGAGTAACTATGAGAGCGTTTAACCAACTCATAACCATGACCTGATGTAAACGAGTAATTATGAGAGCGTTTAACCAACTCATAACCATGACCTGATGTAAACGTGTCACTATGAGAGCATTCTACCAACCCATAACCATGACCTGATGTAAACATGTCACTATGAGAGCATTCTACCAACTCATAACCATGACCTGATGTAAACGTGTCACTATGAGAGCGTTTAACCAACTCATAACCATGACCTGATGTAAACGAGTAACTACGAGAGCGTTTAACCAACTCATAACCATGACCTGATGTAAACGTGTCACTATGAGAGCGTTCAGCCAACTAATAACCATGACCTGATGTAAACGTGTCACTATGAGAGCGTTTAACCAACTCATAACCATGACCTGATGTAAACGAGTAACTATGAGAGCGTTTAACCACTCATAACCATGACCTGATGTAAACGTGTCACTATGAGAGCATTCTACCAACTCATAACCATGACCTGATGTAAACATGTCACTATGAGAGCATTCTACCAACTCATAACCATGACCTGATGTGAACGTGTCACTATGAGAGCGTTCAGCCAACTCATAACCATGACCTGATGTAAACGTGTCACTATGAGAGCGTTCAGCCAACTCATAACCATGACCCGATGTAAACGTGTCACTGTGGGAGTGTCCCAGACCAGTAAACCAACTTAACCCATGCAGTGTTGTGTGTGTAACTACACATGTGACCACTGATCGAGTGCTGACCTGCAGACTTGTAAAATTGTGCTGGGTGATATCTAGGAGGTTGCCAGTGATCTGGAAGATGCTAAGTACCAGTATGCTGAGCCACGTCTGTCCATTTATGGCTGCAAGCCAGATGAGTGGAGCAAACTGTCCGGCTGGTTCGTGAAGCAAAGGGTCTTCTCCCCTAACCTCAAGTGGATGATTCAAATACCGAGGATCTAGTAAGTTTCTTTCTCTGTTACGTCAGAACTAATTCTAAGCACCACCAGCAGTGTCTCGTGAAGGGCAAGGGACAGGACAGTGTCTCATGAAGGGCAAGGGACAGGACACAGTGTCTTGTGAAGGGCAAGGGACAGGACACATTGTCTCATGAAGGACAAGGGACAGGACATATTATCTCATGAAGGACAAGGGACAGGACACTGTCTCCTGAAGGGCACGGGACGTGACTCATTAGCACAATGTGTGTACACAAAGCGCCTGCACACTCTATACTTGTAAATTCAATACATTCCAAATTTATTCAAGTACATTCAAGTCTATTTCACAGCGAATTCCTGCTATGTTCCTGGGTTTCAAGTACTAGGATTATTGATAAACCCCCCTTTCACACACCGCTGATGAATCCCTGCATTCCAGTTACTTCAGACTTCCTGTATGTACTGCATCCTGGCAGCAGGACCAGATTATTCCAACATGTTGCCAATATTTGTACAACATGTAGTTAATTTCTGCTTTTGTTTTTTTTTGTTTTGAAATTGTACTTGGCCAATTACTCTACTCTTCCAATCCATCCTGGTTGCTGCTCCACCGCCTCTGCTGATCCAGAGAGGGCTGCGGACTACCCCATGCCTCCTCTGATACATGTGGAGTCGCAAGCCACTTCCTTTCACCTGACAGTGAGGAGTTTCACCAGGGGGATGTAGCGCGTGGGAGGATCACGCTATTCCCCCCAGTTCCCCCTCCCCCCCGAACAGGTGCCCCGACCGGCCAGAGGAGGCACTAGTGCAGCGACCAGGACACATACCCACATCCGACTTCCCACCCGCAGACACAGCCAATTGTGTCTCTAGGGACGCCCGACCAACCCAGAGGTAACATGGGGATTCAAACCGGCGTTCCTCATGTTGGTAGGCAACGGAATACCCCGCCACGTGACCCAGATGCCCCTCTTTTTGCTGTTGTTATAGCATCAGGTGTCCAGTGCAGTAGAAGAGGGTGGGTGTTCTGTCACTAGAATGCAGACCCCGCTGTCTTTGCACCGCATGTTTGTATTTACCGAGTCAAATTCAGTAGGTCAGACATGCAGACGCTGAGACGTTTTCATACCGAGGCATTCCAGGAAACGGCTGTGCCATACCGAGGACAAGCGTCTTAGGATGGACAACCATAGATACTTAAACCCAAAAGAGGTCCCAGTAACGACTCAGCTTTGTAGTCACGTGTGAAAGGGGTGTCAGGTTTTCTTTTGGTAGGTGTTTGATTTGTTCTGTCTTCTTCTTCAGTGACATCTTCAGAGGCAGGGACTTTGTGCCCCACTTTGGAAAGATGCTGGAGAACATCTTCCTGCCCGTGTTCCAAGCCACCATTGACCCACAATCCAACCCTGAACTGAGTATCTTCTTGAAGCATGTGAGTCAGTACAGCACACATGCCTGGGTACAACAGGACAGAGACATGTCAACAGAGACTTCACAGAAGGGGTCCACAAAATTCTCTACATTTGTCCTCCAGACATGTTGAGAAATGAACAGGTTTATGTTTAAAATGAAGAAGTTTTAGAAAGACAACTTGATATGTTGCTTCACTTTACTGTCTTTTATTCCCGTTGTGCAGGTTACAGGTTTCGACAGCGTGGATGATGAGTCCAAGCACAGTGGGCACATGTTTTCAACAAAGAGCCCCAAGCCAGAAGAGTGGGACATTGTCAAAAACCCCTCCTACACTTACTACATCTACTACATGTATGCCAACATCACTATGCTCAACCAGCTCCGCAGGTCAGAGTCTTTCCTGCCACAGCAGGCTGTTCTTTTTTGTATTTCTACATGAGGGTACTGGTATCGGGTTGTTTGGGTGGATTTCAGGGGTGTTTGATAAGGGTATTGGTATCGGGTTGTTTGGGTGGATTTCAGGGGTGTTTGGTAAGGGTACTGGTATTGGGTCGTTTGGGTGGATTTCCGGGGTGTTTGATAAGGGTACTGGTATCGGGTTGTTTGAGTGGATTTCCGGGGTGTTTGATAAGGGTACTGGTATCGGGTTGTTTGAGTGGATTTCCGGGGTGTTTGATAAGGGTACTGGTATCGAGGTGTTTGGGCGGGTTTCTGGGGTGTTTGATAAAGGTACTGGTATCGAGGTGTTTGGACGGATTTCTGGGGTGTTTGATAAGGGTACTGGTATCGGGTCGTTTGGGTGGATTTCAGGGGTGTTTCCTAAAGGTACTGGTATCGAGGTGTTTGGACGGATTTCCGGGGTGTTTGATAAGGGTACTGGTATCGGGTCGTTTGGGTGGATTTCAGGGGTGTTTGGTAAGGGTACTGGTATTGGGTTGTTTGGGTGAATTTTAGGGGTGTTTGATAAGGGTACTGGTATCGGGTTGTTTGGGTGGATTTCAGGGGTGTTTGGGTTCACCAGTCATTTTCATTTCTTTTTCAGCTGTTTGTGTGTCTGATCCTGATAGTATTCCTATGATTTCAGCTTATCTTTTCATGACAAGTTCTTCCTGGTAGTAGTGTGAATGATTGATATTTCCTCTGTTTGTGTTTTAGAAGTGGTTGTACCCCATGTTAAAGTCTCTCTCCTGTTTCTGACCTCTTTCATAGGCAGAGGGGGATGAATACCTTCACATTTAGGCCTCACTGTGGTGAGGCTGGTGCTGTCACCCACTTGCTGGCCGCCTTCATGACTGCTGATAATATTTCTCATGGCCTCAACCTCAAGAAGGTTAGGCTTCCTTCCAAAATAAAATGGCTACTAGGATACAACATTTCACTTAAGAAGAAAACTTTACACATATTTCTCTTAAGGTTTTACCCCTTTTTAACATCACAAACAAAACTGGTCAGTGGCTCAGACATACAATGCACAAAATATAACACTATACACACACACACACAAACAGAGAGACGGAGAAGCAAGGATGCTGAACAAAACTGATCAAGGACACAGATGGAAGAGTATTGTCAAAAGATGGAATATATTTTATAGAGTTTGGGGGATTATTTGAGTCACCAAATTAATCAAGAGAATAACAGAGAAAGAAGGACAGATGAACCACCTAGGAACAAAGAGCATGTGGCAGAGATCACAAGGGATGAGGTGATAAAAGTGTTGCAGCCAATCAAAAATGGCAAAGCTGTGGGACTGCCAAGATACCAGCAGAAATCTGGAAATACTTAGATTATACTGGCATAGAGTCCCTGACTAGACTCTTCAACAACATCATACAGCCTGGGAAAATGCCAGATGAATGGAGAAAGAGCATATTGTCACCAGTTTATAAGAAAAAAGGTGATGCTCAAAGTTGCAACAACTATGGAGGGGTAAATTGATACGCATACAATGAAGTTATGGGAGAGAGTGCTTGAAGTGAGATTTAGGAAGTGACTATATGGAAAGAACAATTTGGATTCATGCCTGGAAGAAGTACCACCACAGATGCGATGTTTTTACTCAGGACCTTAGCTGAAAAATACATTGAAGGCCAAAAAGATTTGCACTGTGTATTTATTGATTTGGAGAAGGCGTGTGACAGTACCAACAGAGGAGTTGTGGTATTGCCTAAGAGCAAGAGGAGTGGCAGAAAATTACATCAGTGTAGTTCAGGATATGTACAGGGACTGTAAGACCATAGTTTGATGTGCAGTGGGAACAACAAGCGAGTTTGAGGTAAAGGTAGGACTGCCTCAAGGATTGGTGTTGAGCCCTTTGCTGTTTGTGATACTGATGGACAGCCTCACAGAGCATTTTAAGAGCCACCATGGAGCATGACGTTTGCTGATGACATCATGCTAGCAAACGAGGACAGGGAATGGTTGGAGAGAGATCTTGAAGACTGGAGAGAAGCACTAGAGATCAGAGGACTTAAGATCAGCAGAACAAAGACTGAGTATAAATAAGCAAGTAGAAAGTCCAAGATTGACCTTAGGAGGAGAAGATGTCCCAGAAGTTAAGGAATTCAAGTACTTAGGATCAACAATACAGACAGAAGGTGGTGGTGAGAAGGAAGTCGAGAAAAGGACACGATCTGGGTGGAGAAAGGGAGGACTTTGTGACAAAAGAATGCCTTGAGGAAAAAGGGCAAGGTATACAAATCACTGGTTAGGTCTGCCATGCTGTATGGTATGGAAGCAGTGACAGCAACAGAGAGGCTAGACTTGACATGACAGGTAGCAGAGATGAACATACTGTGTTGGTCCTTGGGAGTGATTAGAAAAGATAGGAAGAGAAATGAAGAAGTGAGAATGTTCAAGATCAGAGTAATGGATGAGAAGTTGAGAAGTTCTGTCTAGATATCTTTTCATCAAGCCATGACATGTTTATTTTTCTTTGCAGTAGATGTTTAATGTTGAACAAGCTTTGTGTGATGGTGTTGTATAATATGGTCAGAAGAGAACCCAGAATTAGTCACATTGCATCCTACTTAATATATGTTTCAAAATTGCTCTTAGTTCTTCAACAATGGCCGACCAATACTGTCATAATTTAAAAGATTACCAGATGAAGTGGACATACGTTGCATAAAACACACTTTCATAAAATACATAAAACCAAGGGAAATTATCCTCTCAGTATGTTCTAAGACTAAGAACACTTGTGTTTTATCCTCTAAAAAGTCATTCCTTGCCTTAATGCCATAGTTAGTCCAAATGGTATAGGTACAGTAGAACATTTTTAACTTAGCACACAAATACTGGCTGTGGTGTCATCAGCTCCAACCACTTTCATTTGAGTTCATTTTATAAGACTAACTAAAAGCCACAGATGTTATTTATTAGGTTATGTGATCCATACAAATGTTAAATGTTTCAGTGTAGTATATCTGTTAGCAACTGTCAATAACAGACATCAGAAAAAAATGGCTGAATGAACAGAATATTGGATATTATTGTGAATGTCAACCTCGACATTATGTATCCCATTCATTAATAATAATAATAATAATGGACGGGATACGTAATGCCCTGTGATGGCCTGGCAGCCTGTCCAGGGTGTCTCCCCGCCTGCCGCCCAGTGACTGCTGGGATAGGCTCCAGCATCCCCGCGACCCTGACAGCAGGATAAGCGGTTCAGATAATGGATGGATGGGATACGTAATGTCAGAGGTTGACATTCACAAATTTTGTATTGATTGTGTGAGTGTTTAAAGAGCAAATGAATAAAACATTCAAAGGAAAAAATCAAAACAAAGAAATTGTGAATTTATTGTTTCCTTCCATCTTTCACCACCAGAGTCCTGTCCTCCAGTACTTGTACTTCCTAGCCCAGATTCCCATTGCCATGTCTCCTCTGAGCAACAACAGCCTGTTCCTTGAGTATGCCAAGAATCCACTGCTGGAGTTCCACAAGAAAGGCCTGGTGGTCTCCCTGTCTACTGACGATCCCATGCAGTTCCACTACACTAAGGTCGGAGCACAGGGACACCACACTTCCTAGGGCACTTTAGAAACAAACTGGACACTTTCTCCACTTTCATCTTATTTTTCTCCCTGTTAAAGTTTTTTTTTAGGGAGCTGTTCCTTATCTGATGTGAGGGTCTAAGGACAGGATGTTGTGTTGCTGTAAAGTCCCTTGAGGCACATTTGTAATTTGTGGTATTGGGCTATACAAATAAAACTGACTTGACGTGGTGTATATCACATATGCATATGCATAATTCCTATACCAACATACCTGTCTAATTAAGGCAAAACAAAAAAACAAACTTAGCCCTACCTGCTTCACACACACCTACCTGCTTCACACACAATCCCCCACACAACCCACCTACCTGCTTCACACACAATCCCCCACACAATCCACCTACCTGCTTCACACACAATCCACCACACAACCCACCTACCTGCTTCACACACAACCCACCTACCTGCTTCACACGCAACCCACCACACAGTCCACCTACCTGCTTCACACACAGTCCACCTACCTGCTTCACACACAGTCCACCTACCTGCTTCACACACAGTGCAACACACTAGCACTGAATTCTCTTTTGGCTGCATGGAAGAGAAGGTACTCCATTGGAGAACTGAACAAAGTTCATCAGAATCCAATGATGTGCAGTGTCTCGCGTATTTGTTTGACGATGTGTCACTATGTCCACAGGAACCTCTGATGGAGGAATATGCCATTGCAGCCCAAGTGTTCAAGCTCAGCACCTGTGACATGTGTGAAATCTCAAAGAACAGCGTGCTGCAGAGCAGTCTGTCTGACGAGGTAATGCAGCATGACAGATGTCTGGTCGTACAACAACGTTCTGACTAACATTTTAATTAGTTTTTTTAATTAATTTAATTTACTTTGCCATTTTAATTAGCTCGTGGTGACAGATTCATGTCATTTTCCCCAATACAACAACATGAACAAAGATTTAAGCAAAATGTTGTACAACTTTCTGACCACACAAGTAACATTCCATTCTAATGTGTATGACATGCCATGAAGAAGTGACCTTGTACAACAAGTGGCACCAACACATGCTCCTTTAATTCCCATCTGAAACAGGAGAAGAAACACTTCCTGGGTCCCAACTACCTGAAGGAGGGCCCAGAGGGCAATGACATCTGTAAGACCAACGTTCCCCAGATCCGCATGGCATATCGTTATGAGACCCTCTGTTATGAGCTCAATCTTATCAAAGAGGGTCTAAAGACAGAGTAAACACACAAACAAACAATAGGTCAACAACTGGAAACTATGGCATCTGCGATCTGCTCCAAAAACACATCACAAGTCCTCAGAAATAGACAATGAATTGGACAGCCTTGCTTCTTTTTTTTTTTTTACATTTTTTTACATATTTCCACAGAAAGTTACGAGACTTTAGATAAGGGATTCTGAGGGATAAAAGCGTTTCATATATTTCACTCCTGTGAAACCTTATTCAGTACTGTTCTCAAGTCACACCATCACTTGCTTATCTGTTCCCATGGTCTTTTGTATCGCTGGATATAGATGCATTTAGTCTGCTTAAATAAGTCTTATGGAGGAACACTGTGTTTGGGGATAAAGCCAATAAATTATATTTAAAAGTGAATGTTTTGTACCTCTTACTTTTCTGTAACATAAGGCCACCACCATGCATTTCATCATCACATATAAACCACATTCCCTGTACCACCACCTCATAATGGTGGCCAGAACGGACAAATAAATCACATTTGAATGAATCATTTGTGAGTCTGATTATGAAACCCATAGGCAACCCATGTGCTATGGAAAACCCAGAGCACACCCATGCTTCTGCCTGTAGTACTGCCCCCTGTATGTGAAGTACATGGACTGAAGACACCAAACAGATGCTGGCGACGAGGATGGCACAACACAGAAGCCAAACTGATAATGGTCTCAAGACAAATGACCAAAAATTATATTTAAAATTATGAACTCAAACACCACCCTCTGATTTGTGACGCTGGGGAGTTTTCAGCCTTATGGGCAGTTGTAGATACCAAGGAGTGAATTTTATCCCAGGAATCAGTTGGGGAACAGATAACATGGAGAAGAAGACATTTATCCATGGTAGTCTGTCCATCTTAAGAACTGACATATGAGCTTGTAGTGATTTTGGGAGGTAAGGCCATCTATCAAGATCTGCTTCAATTTCATTATAGATGCCCTGAAAGTTTTTTTCTTTATTTTTTTTATTGGAAACCAGTGTTACATACATGTTAGACACAAAGAACAGATCAGTTTTTCACAACATTTTCCCCCTTTTTTTTGGTGTGTTAGAACAGAGAGCTACAATAACACCTTGTTCCAACCCCCCACCCATCCAACATTCTTAAAGAAAACGGAAGAAAAAAATAAATAATGCACATACAGAATTGAGTAAGTAAATAAGACACACATACACACACACACACACACACACACACACACACACACACACACACACACACACACACACACACACACACACACGCACACACACACAGGGTTGATAAAATGAAATAAAATAAAGTAGGGAGGTCAGTGCAATAAAAAGGATGCTTGGGATGCCCACCCTGAGGAATGGATTCAATCAGTTGGGGTCCAGAGAGGTAAGATAATTTACATATGAGATAATAGGCTGCCATTTTTTGTAGAACTTAGCAGTTGAGCCTCTTAATGAATACTTCAGCTTCTCGAATGGGAGAAATGACATTAAATCCTTTAACCAGGAGGTAGCGGAAGGTGGATTTGGGCTTTTCCGCTGTAACAGAATGCGTCTAGAGGCAATGAGTGAGGCAAAGGCAACAACATTAGAATTTTCCTTGGTAAGATTGGTGGGCATAGGGGGTACCCCAAAGATGGCTATCAAGGGGCAGGGATCCAGTGTAATTTTGAGGGCTTCTCCTATTATCTTAAAGAAAAGGGACCAGATCTCAACTAATTTTGGACAGGAGAAAAACATGTGACTATGATTTGCTGGTGATGAGCCACGTCTATCGCAGGTATCACTCACACATGGAAACAGCCTACAAAGCTTAGCTTTTGTAAAATGAATCCTATGCAAGACCTTAAACTGCATTAAACCTAAACGGGAACATGAGGATGTAGAGTTGACCCTGGCTAGTGCCCTGTCCCACCATTCATCTGTCACATCACGTTCTAGCTCCTGTTCCCAACTACCCCTAACCCCCGCTAGAGAAGTCAAATCCGAGGATGATATAAGGTCATATAAAATTGAGATCCTGCCACGTGCCCTAGGGAGAAAAAGTACCTTATAGACAAGAGAGCCTACTGGAAGCTGAGGGGAAGATGTGAAATGTGTGCGAGTGTAATTACAAGCTTGAAGATACCGGAACAAATGAGACTGAGGTAAATTGTACTTTAAACAGAGATCATTAAAAGTGTTGAATGAGCCCTTTAAATATAAATCTGAGAAATGGGCCAGGCCTCTCTCTCTCCACAGATTGAAAGCTGTATCTAAATTAGAGGGAGGAAACAAGTGGTTATTACAAATGGGGCTGCATGGAGTGGGGGCAGAAAGTTTGAAATGGTGCCTAAATTGTTTCCAAATTTTCAAAGTAGAGTACAATTGGATTTTTAATGTATTTAGGACAGCAAGAAGCCAGAGGGGCACAGACCAAAGCCCTCAGAGATGAAGGACGGGAGGAGTTATCCTCTATTATGCACCAATCGAGGTTGTGAGAGTTACACCAGGCATTAATTTTTTTGAAGGTTGGCCGCCCAATAATAAAATAAAAGGTTAGGCAACGCAAGGCCCCCATCCCGTTTACCCCTCTGCAACACTGATCTACGAGCCCTTGGACTCCTGGCAGCCCAAATAAACTGTGAAATTGTTTTGTCTAACATTCGAATAAATGATTTTGGCAAAAATATTGGAAGGGACTGGAAAAGAAACCAGAGTCTGGGCAGAATGTTCATTTTAATAGAGTTGATTCTGCCCATCAGAGAGAGAGGGAGTGAATCCCAACGGTTAAAATCAGATTTAATTTCCAAAACCAACTTCATGAAGTTATGTTTATGGAGAGAGGGGAGGGAGTGAGCAATGTTGACACCCAGATAATGGAAAGTGGTGTGGGCCAGTCGGAATGGTAGGGTACCTGGTGAGATTTGCTTCGCCACCTCATTAATAGGGAAACACTCGCTTTTGCTAATGTTTAGCTTGTAGCCCGAAAAGGTCATCCAAAGGTCGTCAAGATTTGTAAAATATAATTTAGCTGGTTCTGTGACACAGAGCAAAAGGTCATCAGCGTAGAGAGAAACACGATGTTCCAGTCCAGCCCTGCAAATACCAGTGAAGAGTGGGGAGGATTTGAGAACAATGGAGAGAGGTTCTATAGCTACTGCAAAGAGCAAGGGAGAGATTGAGCAACCTTAACAGGTACCTCTTGTTAGAGGGGAGTAGTCAGACCTTTGAGAGTTAGTCATCACATAAGCAGTAGGGGCAGAGTATAAAAGTCGTATCCAAGAAATAAATTTAGACCCAAAACCAAATTTCTCCAGAACAGAAAACAAGTACGCCCACTCAACCCGATCAAAGGCCTTCTCTGCATCCAATGATATAACCATTTCAGCAGATTGAGGAGCACCAGGAGAAAGCACAATATTTAGAAGTCTTCTAATGTTAAAAGAAATATGCCGACCTCTAACGAACCCTGTTTGATCTTCAGAAACTATGTCTGCCAAGCAAGGATCCAACCGGCGTGCCAAAACCTTGGCTAGAAGCTTTACATCCGAATTTAACAAACTTATTGGTCTCCAGCTGCCACATTCTTCAGGTTTCTTGTCTTTCTTAAGAATAAGTGAAATTGAAGCTTGGTTTAAGGTAGGGGGGAGGGATCCTCTTTCCATCGAATCGTTGAACATTTCTAATAATAAAGGGGCAATAAGGTGGGAAATTTTCTTCTAAAAGTCAACTGGAAATCCGTCTGGACCTGGTGCTTTGTTATTTTGCATTAATCCAAGACAAGCGACTATTTCCTCTAGCTGTATAGGATTGTCCAGATCCCTCTTATTATCGGCCTCTATAGTAGGGAAATCTAAACTATCTAAAAAAGTATCCATTATAGTCTTGTTTAAAGGGGGTTCCAATTTATAGAGATTGGAGTAAAACGAAGTGAAGACAGAGTTTATTTCAGTTGGATCGGCAGTTAGGGAGTGGGAGGAGTCATAGACTGAGATATGAAGCGGGAGGCTGACTGGCGTTTAAATTGGAGAGCTAAAAAGTGGTTAGCCTTGTCGCAATATTCGTAATATGTCCCTTTAGTACTTCTCAAGAGGTATTCTGCTTTTTTTGTGGAGAGCAAATCAAATTCAGACTGTAGTTTAACCCTTTTGATATACAGGTCTGGACTGGGAGAGTTGGAATACTCTCCATCTATGCTGAGAATTGCACCAATTAGCTCCTGATGTTTTTATTTATTTTTCCTGGCTAGATGTATGCTGTATGAGATAGTTTCTCCCCTTGTTACTGCTTTTAAAGTTTCCCATAATAAAGAGAGTGAAGTTGACTCAGTCTCGTTAATCTCAAGGAAGGCACTGATTCTTTTTGAGATAAAGTCACAGAACTCCTCACTAGCTAGTAGACCTGTATCGAATCTCCATTGGCTCTTAGTGTTGGGCGCGAGTGCTAAATCAAAAATAAGCGAAGCGTGATCGGAAATAATAATAGCAGAATCCTCAGTAGATTTCACAGCGGAGAGAAGAGCCCTGTCTATACAGAAATGGTCAATACGAGAATAAGTTTGGTGTACTTCGAGAAATAGGAGAATTCCTTTGTGACTGTATGAAAAAAAAATGCCAGGGATCTATGCAGCCCAACTGACTCATGAGGGATGACAGTGTCTTTGACATGGCGGAGGGAGTTAGTGTTCTAGGGTGTGAGCAGTCAAGTTTAGTGTCCCCTAAAATAAGATGGTGGGTATCCAAATTTGGAATATTGGAAAAAAGGGAGGTCATAAAATGTGGGTTGTCCCAGTTAGGGGCAAAAACGTTTGCCAACACCACTGAAGTCTGATATAATGTACCACTTACTATGATATAACGCGCTCCGGGGTCAGAAATAATCTGTGTGGGGGAGAACTGGACACGTTTGTTAATCAAAATAGCAGCACCCCTGGATTTGCTGTTAAGAGCTGAATAGAATATTTGCCCAATCCAGGGTTTACACATTCTGTTATGATCACTTACACACAGATGAGTCTCTTGAAGGAAAGCGATGTCAGTGTTAAGGCCCTTAAGGTGTCTTAAGGTGTGAAAACACTCGGGATCGCTTTACTGCCCCCCCCCCCCCCCCCAATCCACGGACATTCCAACTCTCCAGCCTAATAGAAGACCCATCCTTTCCTCTCTGAGGTGTATTTGGATTAGCCATTGATCACGTCTAACGCGTTTAAGATAGAAGCAGAAATGAGGTGACCATCCCGGAAGCATCCTAGGGACATTAACATAGGATAAAAAACACGGAAAACCTCCCAGGTCATTGTAGTAATCAATATTCTCCCCCAAAAACAAAAACATAAATTTACACAGTGAATTAATTTGAAATCAATCAACAAATCATTTCCTAAACTCGCCATAACAGAACAAGACGAGTTGCAGGATAGGATAGTACACAACCGATTTGCTATGCAGCGGATTTCCCCTCTTGACAGTCCAGAATGTACACCATATGAACACTTTTAACGGTTAAATAGAGACACTGTAACAGGAATCGAAGAGCAGACAGAGATAGCAGGCCAGCCGAACTGATAATGTTTTGGGATAGAAAGAAGAGAGAAAAAATAAAATCAAAATAGAGAAGAGAAAAATAAATGAAGAGACAAAAAACAGTGCAAGTTGTTAGTATGAAACAGCTCAGGGGCTACTACCTCTGTATCGGACTAGATATATACCCTGGCTAGATTGCCCGTAGTAAAAATAGCAGAACACTTAAAAATAATAGCAATTAAAAACTGGAACTTGTTGAAGAAAAATCGAGGATTAAGATAAATAAATTAAATGAATTAAATTAAATTAAATTAGCCCACTAGGGGTGCTACAGTTCACGCAAAGAAAGCGATGGAGTTCAGTAGCCCGCATAGCCACATACACGAGCCTTACACAGACAACTTGCTATGAAACAATGCGGAAATGCAACAGCGCAGGAAACAGCTAACGCTGTGGGTGGCCCGTGCAGGCTAGATGGGAGCAGAAGCAGGTTTAACCCTTGTCAGCAGCACAAAGGCTGCGCAATTTAAGCAAAGCCTCAAACCAAGAACGTCAGTGATATGAAACAATAGAGAAGATGCTAAAGCAAAGACCATAAAACATGATCATATATAACATGTAATTCAAACAGTGCATGACTTAGATTACTGCTCCTAGTCACCAAGGGGCAAAGTAGAACTAACTTCCTCTGCCTGTTTAGACATTATATCCGTGTCCTACCAGCAGGGAGAGATAAAATAAAGACCCATATAAAGTAAATCCGTGGCCATGACGCTTACTTAGCTTTGGTCGTACACGAGTTATGTGTGTGTTTTTGGGAGAACTGCTCAGCTTGCTCCGGGGAGTCAAAGAAATGACCCACGCCGCTGAAGGTGACGCGCAGCCGGCCGGGCAGGGTATAGCTTGCCGAAACGTACGCCTTTCCGACAGAGCGAGGATTTCACCGCCTTAAAAGCGGCTCGCTTCCTCGCCACCGCAGCGCTGAAGTCCTCATAAAGCTTGATGTTGTGGCCTCGGTAGACCACATCGCGGTGTTCCTTTGCCCACTGAAGCACTCTCTCCTTCTCGGTGTATCGGTGAAAGCGCACTATCACAGGGCGACGCCCTTGGCGAGGCTTCGGTCCGACGCTGCGATGGGCCGGTCAAGATCAGGGCCGGATTCCGGCAGCGCGCCTGAATAAATCTGCCATGAATGTTCTGAAGTCCTTGCCTTCAGGACCCTCGGGCAGACCAGTAACTCTTAGGTTCTGACGCTTTGAACGACAAATCGGATCCGCCACAGCCGCTTGAAGTGTAGTTTGCTCTTCGGTCATCGAAGCCACCTTAGACCGCAGCTGCACGACTCCTTGCTCCAGGCTCGTAATGCTGTCCGAGTGAGTAACTCCTTGCTCCAGGCTCGTAATGCTTGTAGTGATATAACGCCATGTACACTCACCGGCCACTTTATTAGGCACACCCGTCCAACTGCTCGTTAACGCAAATTTCTAATCAGCCAATCGCATGGAAGCAACTCAATGCATTTAGGCATGTAGACATGGTCAAGACGATCTGCTGCAGTTCAAACCGAGCATCAGAATGGGGAAGAAAGGTGATTTAAGTGACTTTGAACGTGGCATGGTTGTTGGTGCCAGACGGGCTGGTCTGAGTATTTCAGAAACTGCTGATCTACTGGGATTTTCACGCACAACCATCCCTAGGGTTTACAGAGAATGGTCCGAAAAAGAGAAAATATCCAGTGAGCGGCAGTTCTGTGGGCGAAAATGCCTTGTTGATGCCAGAGGTCAGAGGAGAATGGCCAGACTGGTTCGAGCTGATAGAAAGGCAACAGTAACTCAAATAACCACTCATTACAACCGAGGTATGCAGAAGAGCATCTCTGAACGCACAACACGTTGAACCTTGAGGCAGATGGGCTACAGCAGCAGAAGACCACACCGGGTGCCACTCCTGTCAGCTAAGAACAAGAAACTGAGGCTACAATTCGCACAGGTTCACCAGAATTGGACAATAGAAGATTGGAAAAACGTTGCCTGGTCTGATGAGTCTCGATTTCTGCTGCGACATTCGGATGGTAGGGTCAGAATTTGGCGTCAACAACATGAAAGCATGGATCCATCCTGCCTTGTATCAACGGTTCAGGCTGGTGGTGGTGGTGTAATGGTGTGGGGGATATTTTCTTGGCACACTTTGGGCCCCTTAGTACCAATTGAGCATCGTGTCAACTCCACAGCCTACCTGAGTATTGTTGCTGACCATGTCCATCCCTTTATGACCACAGTGTTCCCTTCTTCTGATGGCTACTTCCAGCAGGATAACGCGCCATGTCATAAAGCTCGAATCATCTCAGACTGGTTTCTTGAACATGACAATGAGTTCACTGTACTCAAATGGCCTCCACAGTCACCAGATCTCAATCCAATAGAGTGTAGAGCCGAAGGAACGGAGAAGACCGTAGGTTCACACTTTAGCCGTGTAGGCAACTTTCTTTAATCCACGGTAAATCAGAGAGACAACAAAACCACAGCTCGACTGAGCGAAGGCGGCAAGAATAACCAGAAAACTGGCTTGACAACCATAACTTAACCCTGCGTTAACCTGCCCGGGCAACCATGACTTAACCCTTAGTTCCTGGGTTGAATTCTGTCCCCAATACGTGTCCACCACATGAGCCCCCCCAGAATTCGCCCTAGTAATCGAAGTCAGGCAGGCGCGGGGGGACGACAGGCCATCCGCGGCGGCTTCGGGTAACAGGGGCCGGAGTGTCTCTGGGAGGCATTGACGCGGGCCTGTGGAGGTCGGCCTGAGGAGCAGAAGAGGCAGCGCGGGCCTCCACGGGGGGAGGAGGCGGAGCTGGGGGACGACCGCGACGAGGAGGTTGGGCTAACTCCAACGGCTGCGTCAAGTCCAGGTGTGCGGGTTTAACTCGGTCCACTGAAACATGCTCGGCCGTGCCCCCAAAATCCACCACCAGGTGCTTAGTTCCCCGTTCCAGGACGCAGAAGGGGCCGTCATAAGGGGGTTGCAGAGGGGGGCGGTGTGCGTCGTGACTGCAGACCTGGGGGCACCTGGGACACCGGAGCGCCGTGTTGGGCGGTAGGGACGGGTGTGAAAGCTCTGACCCCGTCCAGCAAGGAGGCTCGTTGGTCCACAGCTGACCAGGGACGCGTTGCGTTGGGCATGAAATCGCCTGGGACTCGCAGCGGCGTGCCGTACACCAGCTCCGCAGAGGAGGCTTGTAGGTGTTCCTTCGGGGCTGTCCGCAGGCCCAGCATGACCCATGGGAGCTTGTCGACCCAGTTGCAGTCCTTGAGAGTAGTATTGTATTTAGAAATCACGTCAGGACACAGCGCTGTCGCTCGACACAACCTCTCCGTGGCATTCTTTGTTTAGACTGACACAGCATCAAAGGCAGACCCGATCAAACAACCCAGAGCCCGCAGGCATCACCAATCGATCCCAGCACAATAGAACAGCACCAAATCAAATGCAGCACTGTCGATGTGTGCATACATAACATTTCCCCCCCCCCCCCGGCAGGATTTCAAACATGAAAGGTTGACACAAAGTCCTCTAGGTGGCCAGGGCGTAAACATGTGCGAACAGGTCGCGGGGCGGCCTGAGGCTCGGCAGGCCGAGGTGGGGAGGGAGATGGCAGGGGAAGCTGAGGCCCAGAAATGTCTGGGGCCCATGTAGGAGCTGCATGAAGCCCCGGGGCATCTCGCCATGCTGAGGGAATGGCTATGGTTGTGTCACCAGCTGTGTGTGGCAGAGCTGACACCTTCCGTAGACGACTGGAGTGCCACCGAGTGCCATCGCTGAGGTGGTAAGTGGCTGGGCCCAGCTTACGGGTGACTTGGAGAGGAGAGGACCAGTATGAAGCCATTTTATTGTCCCTGTGGGGCCTGCGGACCCTGACCCAGTCTGACACATTGATGTCTGGCACACTGGTTCGTTTTGACTGGTCAAACCGTTGCTTCATCTGCGTCTGCTGACGAGTGACTGAGGCTCTGACCCCAGAGGGAGGTGCCTGAGGTGTGGAGGGGCGGAGCCTGTCAAGGGGCATGCACAGTTCCCGGCCTAGCATGAGAGAGGCTGGGGAGACGCCTGTGGTCGAGTGCTGTGTGGCCCGATAGTGCAGCAGAGTGTGACGGATGGCCTGCGTGAAAGAGCACCCTTGGGCCATGTGTGCTCTGAGGCCGTTCTTCAGTGACTGGTGAAAACGTTCAACGCCGCCATTGGCCTGGGGGTGGTAGTACGCAGTGCGTATATGACGGATGCCCTTGCTTTCGAGATAAGCAGTGAACTCAGCAGAGACCAGCTGAGGGCCGTTGTCAGTGGTGATGGCCTTTGGGAGGCCCCAGCGAGAGAAAAGAGAGTCCAGGAAGTCGATGACGATCTGTGAGGTCACAGTGCCGGAAGTGGTGAGTTCAGGCCATTTTGAGTGTAGATCGTAGGCGACCACCATGAAGCGTTGGTGGTGGGGAACTCCATGGATCTCACCACAAATGTCCAACTGCAGGTGTTCCCAGGGCTGAGAGGGCCAGGCGAGAGGTTGCAGGGGTGGGGGAGCCTGGTGGCCAGTCTTGCCACTCACAAGGCAGGCAGAACAGTCCTTCACCAGAGCCTCAATATCTCTGTCTATCCCCGGTCACCACACCAGGTCTCGGCAGCGCTGTTTCAGTTTCACAATGCCCAGGTGGCCTTCATGCGCCGTATTCAAAACACGTGCACGGAGAGCAGCTGGGACCACTGTGCAAAACCCACGTGCCACGCAGGTGTCGTTCCAGCAGGAGAGCTCCTGTCTGACTCGGGCGAACGCAGCCAGCTCCTCTGGGACCTTGTGAGGCCAGCCGTTCTGGATGTAGGTGCGGAGCTGGGAGAGGACAGGGTCCTGTTCGGAGGCTGCCCTCAGCTCCTGCAGAGAGACAGTGGCCTGGAGGGGTGTGTGTAGCATTTGGACAATGTCCTTTTCCACACAGTCAGTGTCCGTCTGTGGAGCTGGGGTGGAGACAGAGCGAGAGAGCAGGTCGGCGACAACATTGTCTCTGCCTGGGGTGAACTGCAGGCTGAAGTTGTACTGGCGGAGGCGGTCAGACCAGCGGTGCAGCCTCAGGGGTTTGTGGCCTGTCCCAGATGTGGACAGCAGCGCTGTCAGGGCCTGGTGATCTGTCCTGAGGGTGAAGGAGCGGCCATAGAGGTAGAGGTGCCACCTTTCACAAGCCCAGATACAGGCTAACGCCTCACGCTCACCCACGGAGTACCGCTGCTCGGTCAGGTTGAGGGCACGGGAGGCGAAGGCAATGGGCTTCTCCACACCGTTCTGGGTTTGAGACAGCACGGCCCCTATCGCTGTGGCTGATGCGTCACAGGTCACAAAGGTGGAGCTGGAGATGTCGAAGTGAGCCAACACTGGTGGTGAAGTCAGTTGAGTCTTGAGATCACGCACAGCGTCACTGCATGCCTTTGACCACACCCATGGCTCGTCCTTACGCAGCAGCTGGCGCAGGGGGGCTGTGGTCGCAGAGTACTGGGGAAGAAACCTCAGGTAGTAACTTGTCATACCCAGGAAGGAGGTGACCTGGGCGGCCGAGCTGGGCTCAGGGATGGCCTGAATGGCGTCCACGTTGGATTGTAGTGGAGTTACACCGCTCGCTGACAGCCGGAACCCCACGAAGTCGATGGCTGGCACAGAGAGGACACATTTCTCAGCATTGAGAGTTAGCTTGTGCTTGGACAGGGCTGCGAAGACCATGTTAAGGCGCTTGTCGTGGATCTCACTGGTGGGCCCGTGTACCACTATATCGTCCAGATAAATGGCCACGCCCAGTATGCCAGCCAGCACAGAGACCATGATTTTCTGGAAGCAGCTAGGGGCGGAGCTGAGACCGAAAGGCATCCTGGTGTAGCGAAACACTCCTGCATGTGTCACAAAGGCTGTGAGGTTTCGGCTGCTGGGGTGGAGGGGCACCTGTAAGTACCCCTGTCTGAGGTCGAGCTTGGAGAACACCTCAGAGCCATAGAACTGAGCAGTGAGTTCTTCTGAGGTGGGCAGTGGATACTTATCAGGGACCACTGCCTTATTTACTGCACGTAGATCAACGCAGACACGCAGGCCCCCGACTTCTTCTTAGCCACCACGAGGTTTGAGACCCAAGGTGACGCGTCCACCGGTTCAATGATGCCAGCTTCCAGCAGTTGTTGCAGCTCGGCGGAGACCCCATGACGGAGAGCCAACGGGATGCGGCGCAGTGGTTGGATGACAGATTTCACAGCAGGGTTGAGGAGAGGTTGATGGGTGAAGGCGGAGAGGCAGCCCAGCCCCATAAACAGCGATGGCCACTTCTGCTGCCAAGGTGTGGCGACAGTCAGGATTGCTGCCCCCCTTGTGTCTAAGAGGGTGAACCCCAGAGCGGAGAACAGGTCCAGGCCCATCAGGTTGGCCCCACGGCGTGCCACATGAAAAACTGCATTGGGCACCAGCTTGGTTCCATAGCGGACAGTCAGTTGGAGAGAGCCAACCAGATCGATTTTGGAGTCACCATACCTACAGAGGACAGCTGAGGGTGCGGACAGTGGCAGTGAACCGAAAAATTGACTGTAGGTATCAACATTCAGGAGAGACACACTTGCACCGGTGTCCAACAGCAGGGGGATGCACACATCATTAATGTTGACTGTGCATGATTTGAATGACACTGGCCCAGAGCTCACCTTGTGAATGACGGCGGTTGAAGACTGGGGGGTGTGGCCCTCTGACCCAGCCGGGGAAGATCGACAGACGTTGGCAAAGTGATTGTGCTTACCGCAGCTACGGCATGTCTCGCCACGGGCAGGGCAGTTCTGAGCCCTTGAAACATGAGACCGAGACCCACAGTTACCACAGGACTGTTGAGGGCGGGGCCGAGAACGCCGTCGTTGCAGTTGCAAGACGTCCCCAGTGGAGTCGGCGCCCGCCTCGCTCTGGCAGCCGTGAGTAGAGGGAGGAGTCGTTGGCAGCTTGACTGGAGGTGGCCACTTGCTGTGTATTTAGCATAGCAGCACACTCAGCTGCTCCCTCAACCTGTAGTGCGATGGTAATTGCTCTGGACAGCAGCAGATCGTCTTTTTCCAGCAGGAGAGTCTCACGCACTTTTGCGTTGTTGGTGTGTTCGATTAGCTGGTCGCGAACCATCTCGTCCTGAAGCGCGCCAAACTTGCATGAGCTAGCTAGCCCTCGCAAATTAGCTACGTACTGCCGCACAGACTCACCAGGCAGTTGGTGTCGCTGACGGAATATAAATCGCCGAAGGAGGGCACTCTGTGGAGCAGCGAAATGGGTGCTCATAAGTCCCACAGCTTCGGCAAAGCTTGTGACGTTCCCCAGAGACCCGAGCACACGATGACCCTCTGCTCCCAAGCAGTGTAGCAACAGAGCCGTCTTCCTAGCCTGGCTCACGTCGTCGAGCCCTGAGGCGATGATGTAATTTTCGAAACTATGTAGCCAGCTAGTCCATGGTACCGGAGGCTCGCCAGGTAATGCCAGGAAGGGGGCAGGTGGTGGGAGAGAGATATCAGCCATCCTCGTCGCCAATATTGTATTTAGAAATCACGTCAGGACACAGCGCTGTCGCTCGACACAACCTCTCCGTGGCATTCTTTATTTAGACTGACACAGCATCAAAGGCAGACCCGATCAAACAACCCAGAGCCCGCAGGCATCACCAATCGATCCCAGCACAATAGAACAGCACCAAATCAAATGCAGCACTGTCGATGTGTGCATACATAACAAGTAGCCCGAAGCGCAGCCTTCATGGACCGGTGGAAGCGCTCACATAGGCCGTTCGCCTGAGGGTGGTAGGCGGTAGTGCGATGAAGCTTGACGCCCAGAGCCTCACCCACAGCATTCCATAGCTCTGAGGTAAACTGTGGCCCGCGGTCAGATGAAAGGTCTGAAGGCGTGCCGAAACGTGAGACCCACGACCCAATAAAAGCCCGGGCCACATCAGCAGACGTCGTGGATGCCAGGGGAACAGCTTCAGGCCAGCGCGTAGTCCTGTACACCACAGTGAAGAGGTAGGTGAACCCATGAGAGGGGGGTAGGGGACCAACCAGGTCGACGTGGACATGGTCAAACCGTCTCTCCGGCACTGCGAAGCGTTCCAGGGGCGCCTAAATGTGGCGGTGTATCTTAGCCCGCTGACAGGCAACACACGAGTCGGCCCACGCTTTCACGTCTCTCTTAAGTCCCTCCCACACAAATTTAGCAGAGGTCAGGCGCACGGATGGCATACCGCCTGGATGAGAGAGGCCGTGCACAGCTTCAAATACGGGGCGTCTCCAGCTGTGCGGGACGATGGGCCTGGGCTGTCCTGTAGAGACGTCACACAGGAGGGTGACACCTGTGTCGCTGAAAGGAACGTCCCGCAGGCGGAGCCCCGTGTCGGAGGTCCGGAGACGGAGGATGCTCGGGTCCGTGGCCTGGTCAGCGGCCATCTGTGCATAGTCCAGGCCTAGGTGGACCGCTCCAATCACTGCCCTAGAGAGGCAGTCAGCTACCTGGTTAGACTTACCAGCGACGTGCTGGATGTCGGTAGTGAATTCCGAAATGTAGGAGAGTTGTCGCTGCTGGCGAGCGGACCATGGCTCGGCCGTCTTAGACATGGCAAACGTGAGGGGCTTGTGGTCCACGTACGCAGTAAACTCGCGGCCCTCTAGCAGGAAACGGAAATGCCGGACGGCGAGCCAGAGACCGAGGCGTTCCCTGTCAAAAGTACTATACTTGCGCTCTCGGGGTGTAAGCTGGCGACTGAAAAAGGCCAAAGGCTGCCAAGCCCCCCCCCCCCCCCCACACACACACACACACACACTGCTCGTGAACCGCACCAACAGCATAGTCCGATGCATCCGTGGTTATGGAAATAGGCGCTGTAGGTGAAGGATGCGCTAGCAGGGTAGCCTGGGAGAGCGCAGCTTTAGTATCGGTGAACGCACGGTCCCGCTCTGCTGTCCAGTCGACCGCCTGGTTGGGGGACATGCCTTTCAGCGCCTCGTACAGTGGCCGGATGATAAAGGCGGCTCGGGGAATGAAGCGGTGGTAGAATGTCACCATCCCGATGAACTCCCTGAGCGCACGAGCTGTTTGGGGGCGCGGAAAGGCCGCCACCGCTTCCACCTTTGAGGGCACGGGGACTGCCCCGTCCCCAGTGATGCGGTGCCCGAGGAAATCAATGGCCGTCAGCCCGAACCGGCACTTCGCCGGGTTGACGATCAGCCCATGCTGGCTGAGGCGTGTGAAGAGGGCGTGAAGATGGGACAGGTGTTCTTCCTCGGAGGCGCTGGCGATGAGTATGTCGTCCAAATAGACGAAGATGAAAGGAAGGCCACGGAGCACTGAATCCATCAGCCGCTGAAAGGACTGGGCCGCGTTTTTGAGTCCAAATGGCATTCGTAGGAATTCAAATAGGCCGAATGGGGTAGTCACCGCTGTCTTGGGGATGTCCGAGGGGTGCACGGGAACTTGATGATAACCACGGACCAGGTCGACTTTTGAGAAGACGCGTTTGCCAGACAGGTTTGCAGAAAAGTCCTGGATATGCGGGACAGGATAGCGCCAACCTCCATCAGGCTTAGCGACGATGTGGAGTGGGGACGCCCACGGGCTGTCAGAGCGGCGGATGATCCCCATGCGTTCCAGGTGCTCGAACTCAGACTTGGCAATGGCGAGTTTGGCGGGGTCGAAACGCCTGGCTCTGGCGTAGACCGGGGGCCCCTTCGTAGCAATGTGATGCTCCACCCCATGCTTAGCGGTGGGTGCAGAGAAGGTAGGCTGGGTGAGGTCAGGGAACTCAGCGAGGAGACGGTTGAACTTGTCTGCCTCTGAGAGAGAGTTTGCTAGACCAGCATAGGCCGCTTCCCTCCGCGTACATGCGAAGGAGGAGAAGGTTAAGGCATCGACCAGACGGCTGTTCTGAATGTCCACTAGCAACGCACAAAAAATCAGCTCCGAGGAGGGGAAGCGTTACATTGGCCATGACGAACTCCCACGTGAAACGTTGTCCACCAAAACACAGTTCTACAGACCGCCCGCCGTAGGTGTGGATAGGGCTGCCGTCAGCCGTCGCCAACTGGGGGCCCCGCTCCCCGCCCATGATGTCGACGTCAGTAGCAGGGAGCACGCTTCTCTGTGCGCCCGTGTCACAGCCAGGGCAACCATGACTTAACCCTTAGTTCCTGGGTTGAATTCTGTCCCCAATACGTGTCCACCACAAGAGCACCTATGGGATGTGGTGGACCGGGAGATTCGCATCATGGATGTGCAGCCGACAAATCTGCAGCAACTGCGTGATGCTATCATGTCAATATGGACCAAACTCTCTGAGGAATGTTTCCAGTACCTTGTTGAATCTATGCCACGAAGGATTAAGGCAGTTCTGAAGGCAAAAGGGGGTCCAACCCGGTACTAGCAAGGTGTACCTAATAAAGTGGCCAGTGAGTGTATATCCACTGGAACTACACTAGGTGTTATGTACTACCCGGACTGTTATTATGGTTACACCACTACCATGTATGGTTATTACGTCTGCCTACTGAGCCACGATTAAACCTCAGTTCTATAACCCGGTGTGGTCATTGATCCTCGACCAATACTACCCCAAGTATTACTTCATGGTGGCAGCGGTAAAGTACTCTCTATGAAGAATGAAGATAGACTGATAAAACTGTCCGTGGATAATTTCTGTCATCATTCAAGCAAGAGTGCGCCGGAGCTGAGCTAGCCGCAAAGCTAACTAGCTAGCTAGTAACAAGAGACGTCATGGCATCGCATCTACCTACGATTAATTGGGTGAGGCAATTTCACTGTATAAACAGAAAATGACTATGTATTTAGAAGATGAAGAAATAAATGGCGCAGCTAAACAAGCTAGGAAAATATGTCGTGGAATCGGAGATGAAGGAATAAAAAGACTGAACGCCAGTGGTCTCACCAATGATGAAAAGAAAAAGCCTGCCAAACTATGGGACTTCTTTGAAAAACCGCTAAAGCTGAACGTAAATTTCAGAATCCATAGACTGCAACTGATGCAACACAGACAGAAACCAGATGAGAATATTGATGATTTTGTGACCAGAGCCAGAACACTAGCACAGAAATGTCAGTTTTCAGACGAAGAGTTTAACGAGCGTATGATTGAGCTTATTATTGCGAGCACTCCCCATGATGCCCTGAGGAATGATCTATACAGCAAACCAAAAGGATATTCCTTAGCAGAGGTTCTGGCCGAGGGATGAAAATATGAAGCCCTGACAGCAGGCAAGGAACAGTTAGACAAACTTAGCCTGTCACACAATGAGAGAATCCACGCTGTGGACAGGGACCGCATATGTCGTAACTGTGGGAGAAGCCACAAACCACGTCGATGTCCTGCATATGATGATGAATGCAATGCGTGTGGTGCAAAAGGTCACTGGGAGCGGTGCTGCAGGAAGGCCAAACGAGAGTGCCAGGAACACTCCAGCCAGAGCAGGAGCGGGGGAAGTAAGTCCCACACACCACAAGACAAACAGCACAAGCGCAAAACCTATATAGACAAAAAGCAACAGAGCAGGACTCGCATACATGCTGTAGAGAGTAGCAGTGAAACAGACAGTGAGAACGAAAGTACTTACCAGAAACAGTTCCACTCCATAACTATCAGTGAAAAGTGGATGCATACCATAGACAGCAAGCCGGCCAGAGAGGAGGCGTACACAGTCCTGAAGGTGACACCACCTGAACTACCTGGTCATGGATACACACTACGTCTGAAGATAGACACAGGTGCGTCAGGCAACACACTTCCATTGCGTACCTTCAAGCATATGTACGGTGAAAATGCATGCACCCAGAAACGACTGAAAAAAACCAACAGGAGGCTATCTGCATACAGTGGTCACGCCATCCCCTGCCTAGGCACCATTGACATTCCATGCCAGTACAAAGAATCCAAATGGATCAATGCAAAGTTCTATGTTGTAGACGTACCAGGGCCAGCCATAGTTGGGCTGCCAACATGTGAACTGTTAAACCTAGTGACTGTCAGTGTAGATGCAGTGACCGAGAAAGGACATGGAAACCAGAAAAAAGTCAACACAAGACAGACAACACCCAAAATGACCATATCTAACAGTGCAGACCTAAAGAGAGCATACCCAGACCAGTTTGACAAAATTGGCAACTTCAGTGGAAAGGCCAAGCTCTTACTGAAAAAGGATGCTGAACCATTCATAGACCCACCACGTAAGTGCAGCATTCACATCAAAGACAAACTGAAAGATGAACTTAATAACCTAGTCGAACAAGATGTGTTAAGAAAAGTAGAACAGCACACAGACTTGTGCTCGAGTCTGGCATACAGCACAAAGAAAGACGGTTCCCTTCGCATATGCTTGGACCCCCAAAAGCTTAATGCCAGCCTTAGGAGATGCCCACACAAGATTCCTACTGTGGAGGAACTGAACCCGAAGTTTGCAAATGCAAAAATATTCAGCAAACTTGACGCAAAAGCTGGATATTGGTCAATACACCTAGAGGAAGAGTCACAACTGCTAACCAGATTCCGAACTCCATTTGGTAGATACTGCTGGAAACCTTTGCCATTTGGTCTCAGTGTCTCTCAAGATCTCTTCCAGGCAAAGATGGACCAAATCCTGGAGGGGCTCGACGGTGTCGTCAGCATAGCCGATGATATCGCAGTCTACGGAGCAAGTGAAGAGGAGCATGACAGGAACCTGACCAACCTGATGGAGAGAGCAGCCAAGACAGGTATTGTGTTCAACAGTGACAAGTGCACAATCAAACAGACAGGCATCTCATTCTTTGGCAACCTGTACACAGACAAAGGTATCAAACCTGACCCAGCCAAAATCAGGGACATCCAGAAAATGCCGACACCCCAGAATAAAGATGAACTGAGCAGATTCTTGGGGATGCTGACCTACCTGTCACCCTACATCCCAAAGTTCGCAGACAAAGCACACACACTGAGGGTGCTGGTGAAAAGTGACGTGCCTTGGACATGGGACACTGACCACCAAAAGAGCTTTGAGGACCTGAAATCAGTTATCAACGAACATGACTGCCTGAAGTACTATGATCCAAGCACACCTCTGACACTTCAGGTCGATGCATCACAGAAAGGACTTGGCGTGGCATTAGTGCAGAACAAAAGACCCATAGCTTTTTGCTCAAAGACACTGGACGACTGCCAATCCAGGTACAGCAACATAGAGCGAGAAATGCTGGCCATAGTCTATGGAATGCAGCAATACCATACCTACCTGTATGGGAAGTCATTCATTGTAGTTACAGACCACAAACCCCTCATTACCATATGCACAAAGCTACTGCATGCCGCCCCACCACGGCTTCAGCGAATGCTGATAAAAGCACAAGGATACAACTACGAGGTCACGTATCGACCAGGAAACCAGATGGTCCTGGCAGACACACTCAGCCGACTACCCAACCCTGAGAACAACAGCAACATCGAGCTGGACGAGCGCATTGACGGAATAGAGGCAGAAGTCGAGGATCCAGAGATGCTCACTGTTGCAATGATAAACTTCTCTCCCGAGAAACAGGACGCACTCCACACGGAAACCACCAGCGACCCCAGACTCAATGCACTGAAAGAGCTGATCCACCAGGGATGGCCAGACAACATCAAAGCTCTACCAAGACAACTACGTGAGTACTGGTCATTCAGAGATGAGCTCGCAGTTGAAGCAGGAGTCATATTCAAAGGCAGACAGGTGCTCATCCCAGACTCCATGACTGATTCTATACTCGAACAGCTGCATGTAGGACACCAGGGCATCGAAAAGACATGGCGACTGGCGAGAGAAAGTGTCCACTGGATCAGAATGAACGATGACATCGAAAGAGTCTGCAGGTCATGTAGCGTATGCGTGGAACATCAGGATGCAAATCCAAAGCAACCTCTCCACCCACACAACACACCGTCAAAACCATGGCAATCCCTAGCTTCTGATCTATTCGAGATCGATGGACATCAGTATTTACTGATTGTGGACAGATATTCTAAGTTCCCTCTAGTGGATGAAATGCCCATGCCTGTGTCCAGCCGGGCAGTTGCACAAAAAATGGAAATGTACATGTCTCTTTTTGGAAGGCCTGACGAGATACTTACAGATAATGGACCCCAGTACACAGGGCACGCGTTCCAGAAATTCACAGCTGACTGGGGAATCAGGCACGTGACAAGCTCACCCCACTATCCAAAAAGCAATGGATTCATTGAGAGGCATGTGCGACACATCAAATCCATTGTGAAGAAAACCATGAGACAAGGAGGTAACATACAAGTGGCCTTACTACAGGTCAGAGCAACACCCATCGACAGTAAACTACCATCACCAGCAGAACTGATCTTCGGAAGGCCGGTCACCACCCTGCTGCCAAGTCGAGGGGACCCAGGCAAGGAGGAAAACCGACTCCACCTGGAGCAGAGAACAGCAAACATGAAGGAACATCATGACCGCAGCAGCGGCAGAGAACTACCTCCACTCGGTCCCGGACGGCACGTATCTGTCCTAAACAAGGAAAAAGGGACTTGGTATCCAGCCACCGTCGTACAAAAGTGCGATGAGCCAAGGAGCTACATTGTGCAAACATCAAATGGGAACAAACTCAGACGTGGCAGGAGCCACCTGCGGGAAATTCACCACCCCCATGCACTGAGGAGCGCAAGAACCTGCTTCACAGAACCTCAACGGGACACTCATCCAGCTGGAACTTCTTCCAGCCAAACCTGTGAAACACACAAGACAGTACGTACAAGATATGGAAGAGCTGTTTCCAAACCAGCTCACTACAAGGACTATGAGTAGAGACAATCACACACAAAAGGAGGGCTCTGAATATGTTTATTGTTTTTTGAGATGGACAATTCTGAGTGTGTTGTCAAAAAAAAAAAAGAAAAAAAAGAGAAGGCAACCTCTGTGTAATGAAAAAATTGAAAACTAAACAGGGGGAATGTAGTGATATAACGCCATGTATATCCACTGGAACTACACTAGGTGTTATGTACTACCCGGACTGTTATTATGGTTACACCACTACCATGTATGGTTATTACGTCTGCCTACTGACTCACGATTAAACCTGAGTTCTATTACCCGGTGTGGTCATTGATCTTCGACCAATACTACCCCAAGTATTACTTCAATGCTGTCCGAGTGAGTGACTCCTTGCTCCAGGCTCGTAATGCTGTCCGAGTGAGTGACTCCTTGCTCCAGGCTCGTAATGCTGTCCGAGTGAGTGACTCCTTGCTCCAGGCTTGTAATGCTGTCTGTTGTGTAGTCGGTTCATTCATTGTACATGCATTGCAATACCACCACGCCACCAGAGGGCGCAGTAGCCTAATGAATGTTGCTGAGTGTAGTACGGTGCTGAGGGCGATGAAGAAGTGAGATAAAAAAGAAAGGAGTTGGAAACGTACGGTGCTCGTCTCTTGCCTCGTTATTATTTTACAGCTATACTAATGTGATAAAGTCTAGTATAGGACAAATTGGCGATGAGAAATGGCGACTGAAGCTGTGCCCTTACCTGCTTTATTTCTGCCGTGTGCCGGACAACCTACAATTCCGTTCGACATGTGGGCTAGGATGTTCGAGAACTATCTGCTAGCCATTGATGCGGATGGGGATGACTGGCCAGACACGAGGTTACGTGCACTTCTTTTACATTGTCTGGGTACAGAGGGCCAGCGTGTGTTTTATACACTTGCAAATGCAGGTAGGACTTACAAAGAAGCAATGATGGCACTGCGTGCACACTTCAACCCAGCCATAAATGTTGTGGTGGAACGTCATAAGTTCAGACAGAGAATACAGAGACCGCAGGAGTCCATTACAGGGTACGTTGCCGCGCTGCGCGAGCTTGCCACAACATGTGGGTTTGACAACAATAGAGACGAAATGATACATGACCAGATCATCGAGCATATCCATTGTGCAAAGATACGCGAGAGACTGCTAGGACAAGCAGATGCAAATTTGACACTTGAAAAAACACTCCAGATTGCATGCCAGGCGGAAGCTGCCATCGGGTATGCGCGCACGCTAGGTTCAGAGTCCCAGGTTCCCGTGCAAGCTGTAACAACGCAGCCTAAACGTCCATTCAAAAATAAAGGGAAATACAACCGCTCTGCAGAGCCTGCAAACGGACAGATGCTGTTTTAGGTGTGGGTCGTCTACTCATCTTGCAAATGCTCCAGACTGCCCTGCCCTGAAAATGACTTGTCGGAAATGCAATAAAGTAGGTCATTTTGCCAAAGTTTGTAAATCTTCTGAAAGGTCAGGTGAAAAGTCTACCAAAAAAGTAGGTGAAGTTGTTGTGCAAGTGCTGGGAATTAATGCAACCCAACCAGCTCAGAAAATATCATGTGAAGTGATTATTAATGCCAAGTCAACTTCTTGCCCAGTAGAGCTAGTGGTGGATACGGGCGCCGCTGTGTCCACCATTCCTGAACCCGTCTACAGAGAGCATTTCAGCGAGGTGCCCCTGACGGAACCAGAGGTTAAGTTAGTGTCATATACAAAGTCAGACATCCCAGTAATAGGCTGTCTATCAGCTACAGTGCAGCACGAAGATACTACAGTTCCGGCTACACTATACATTGTGAAAAAGACAGGTACCGCTGTCTTGGGGATGGACTTATTCAGGGCACTGAGACTTTCTATAGTAAATAATACTGTGCTCTCAACTGCGGCTCCAGTGACAGAGGTTAAAACTGGACCAGTGACCGGTTTTGTCCACCGTGTTAGAGTGAAGGAGGGCAATGAAGCAGTACAGCCCGTCCAACAGAAGCTGAGGAGACTTCCCCTCTCCGTGAGACAAGCTGTCTCCACAGAACTTGAGAGACTGTTAGAAATGGACGTGATAGAGAGGATTGATGCATCTCCATGGGTTTCACCCATCGTGGTCACGCAACGGAAGAACGGTGCGGTGAGACTGTGCGTGGACTTACGTGAGCCTAACAAGGCTATAGTGATGGACAGTTACCCACTTCCACACATGGATATTTTGTTCTCTGAGATGAGCGGTGCTACTGTATATTCTTCCATAGATCTCGCAAATGCATATCATCAAGTCCTTTTAGCGCCAGAAAGCCGGGACTTAACCGCATTCATAACGCACGACGGACTTTTCAGGTTCAAACGGGTCCCATACGGGCTGTGCTCCGCCCCAAGTGCGTTCTCCAAGATGATGTCGCTCGTACTTAAAGGCCTCAAGGGGGTCCAGTACTACTTGGATGATGTCATAGTGTATGGCAAGGTCAAGGAGGACCACGACTGCAACCTGCAGGAGGTGCTCGCCGCTATCAAGGGCGCCGGCCTCTAACTAAATGAGGAAAAATGCCAGTTTAACCAGTCCAGCCTGCGGTTCCTTGGGCACACGATCTCTGCCCAGGGCCTGCAGCCACTCACCGAGCACGTCAGAGCCATTACAGAGGCTCCAGTGCCAAGTGATGCTACAACACTTCGCTCATTTCTAGGGCTCACGGCGTGGTACCAGAAGTTCGTAAACAACTACGTGTCGCTCGTGGAGCCTATGCGAGCATGTCTGCGTGAGGACACATTTCAGTGGACTTCAGCAGCTCAGGAGAGCTTCAAGGCGGTGAAGGACCGTATTGTGAACAACCCAGCGCTGTCCGTCTTCGACCCCAGCCTCCCCACCTACGTGTCTACGGACGCATCCGATTATGGCTTGGGGGCCGTACTGACACAACTACACCCGGATGGGACAGAACGTACAGTTGCATGTGCCTCACGCACACTTAACCCTGCTGAACGCAAGTACTCCATTGTTGAAAAGGAGGCGTTGGCCTGCGTGTGGGCCGCTGAAAAATGGAGGACCTTCTTATGGGGTACTAGATTTACACTACGCACGGACCACCAGGCTTTGACCACACTACTTGCAACAAAAGGCCTGGGCCGCGCAGGGATGCGTATTGCGCGTTGGTCTGCGAGACTACTGTGCTTTACATACGACGTGGAGTACCGTCCTGGCTCACAAAACCAGGCGGCCGACTGCTTTTCCCGGTTGCCCCTCCCTGCAGACGAGGATACAGAGCCAGTGACCGAGCCGGAGCTTGTTGCTCTGTTGGACACAGAACTGAAAGCTCTTTCAGTAAAAGACTTTACGGAGGCATGTGAGGCGTGCCCTGAGCTCACAGCTCTTAGAGCACAGATAAACAGGGGCTGGCCTAAGACAGCTAAGTCCCTACCAGACGAGCTCAAACCATACTTCGCCACGAGAAATGAACTGTCAATACAGGATGTGATTATTTACAGGGGGCCTCACCGATGACTTGTGCCAGTTGCCCTACGGAAGCAGCTGGTGGACTTGGCACACGAGACACACCAAGGGGTGGTCCGCACCAAACAGAGGCTGCGGGACTTATACTGGTGGCCCGGTATGGACATGTGTGTGCAGGAGACTATACGCTCATGTGGATCGTGCCAGATGAATGATAAAAGTGCCAAGATGCATTCTGCTCCTCTCCAGCCCATCCCACTCCCGGATGCCCCATGGCAGAAAGTGGGGATAGACATAGTGGGCCCGTTTGAGTCAGCTACTTGGGACTGTCGCTTTGCTGTGACACTGACTGACTACTACACAAGGTGGCCAGAGGTCGCTTTCACTTCAACTATCACTACCGCTGCAATCACTACCTTCCTGTCTGCTGTGTTCTCCTGGTTTGGAAATCCTATCGAACTGGTGAGTGACAATGGAACACAATTCACCTCTACCGAGTTTGCAGACTACCTTGCAGCGAGAGACATTAAACACAGAGAAATGAACTGTCAATACAGGATGTGATTATTTACAGGGGGCCTCACCGATGACTTGTGCCAGTTGCCCTACGGAAGCAGCTGGTGGACTTGGCACACGAGACACACCAAGGGGTGGTCCGCACCAAACAGAGGCTGCGGGACTTATACTGGTGGCCCGGTATGGACATGTGTGTGCAGGAGACTATACGCTCATGTGGATCGTGCCAGATGAATGATAAAAGTGCCAAGATGCATTCTGCTCCTCTCCAGCCCATCCCACTCCCGGATGCCCCATGGCAGAAAGTGGGGATAGACATAGTGGGCCCGTTTGAGTCAGCTACTTGGGACTGTCGCTTTGCTGTGACACTGACTGACTACTACACAAGGTGGCCAGAGGTCGCTTTCACTTCAACTATCACTACCGCTGCAATCACTACCTTCCTGTCTGCTGTGTTCTCCTGGTTTGGAAATCCTATCGAACTGGTGAGTGACAATGGAACACAATTCACCTCTACCGAGTTTGCAGACTACCTTGCAGCGAGAGACATTAAACACAGTAGAGTGTCTCTTTACTATCCACAAGCGAATGGAGCCGTGGAGCACTGGAACCGCGTTCTCAAAGAAACACTACTCTCTGCCGAGCAGGAGAGAAGGCCATGGAAGCCATATGTGCAGGATGTCTTGTCCACCTACCGTGCTACCCCACAGGGCACCACCGGGGTGTCACCGTATGAACTCATGTACAACCGACTGATGCGCACCAAAGTGAACATTGGCCATGCACGAAAACCTGACCCACTGTCGGAGGAACAACTACGCAGTCGGGTTGCTGCCAAACAGGAGGCATCAAAAACCTACACTGACAAGAAAAGGGGAGCACGTGTGCCTAAGATCAAAGAGGGAAGCTTAGTCAGAGTGAGGAACCCTTTCCATGTGAAAAAGGGACTGTCTAAGTTTCAGAGACCTACCCGAGTGATGCGCAAAGCTGGTTCAAGTGCTTATGTGCTAGAGGGTGGGTGTATATGGAACGCTGCCCACCTCTCTCTGGTCCCTGAAAGCGGAACAAACAGGGAATCCGATCCAGAGCCAGTTGACAACCCTGCTCCAGTGCCGGAGTCGGCCCGACAACCTGAGCCGCCCCAACAACCAGTTGGCACTGGGGTCATGGACAGACCTGTGAGAGTAAGAAAGGAGCCTGCTTGGCTGAAGGACTATGACCACTAGTTAGTCCAATGGACGGTGAGAAATGAGGAGAGAATAAGTGGATGTGAAAATGTGGAAAAAAATACTGTTGATGCTAAAATGTGAAAAAAACAATGCTGTGACTAAGAAAAAAAAAGAAATGTTTGTTTTGCACTGATTTTGATTGATACCAGGTTACTGTGATTTTAGTGCCTTGTGATTGAAAGTGCCTATGTTACACTGATTAACATTTTTGGGATTACAGGTTCAAGATTTCCTGCTATATTTTATTTACAGTAATATTACAGTGGAACTGTGGTTCATGGTTATTGTGGTTGATGGTTATTATAACATTTCTATTTTGGGAAGTTGTGTTGATGCTGATAGCACTTGAGTTATTGTACTACTGATGTCTGTGACATGGGACATAGTATTTTCATGTACGGGTAAGCTTCTGAAGAGGGGGAATATGTTGTGTAGTCGGTTCATTCATTGTTCATGCATTGCAATACCACCACGCCACCAGAGGGCGGAGTAGCCTAATGATTGTTGCTGAGTGTAGTACGGTGCTGAGGGTGATGAAGAAATGAGATAAAAAAAGAAAGGAGTTGGAAACGTACGGTGCTCGTCTCTTGCCTCGTTATTATTTTACAGCTATACTAATGTGATAAAGTCTAGTATAGGACACTGTCCGAGTGAGTGACTCCTTGCTCAAGGCTCGTAATGCTTTCCGAGTGAGTGACTCCTTGCTCCAGGCTCGTAATCCTGTCCGAGTGAGTCGAGAGGGGAGTTTCCATCTCCGATAGAGGAGTAGAGCAGAGGCGTGTTTGGCCACGGTTGTGGTAATGGACTCAAGACCCGAATGAATCGGGGCGAGAGCCTCGTTCATCTTGGCTGTGAGTTCAGCAGTCCTGCTGTTCCTGGACTTTTCCAGCTCAGTGATCAGCGTCTCCAGCGTGAGAGGGGGCTCGGCCCGGTCCGGCCCGGTCGCCTTCTTGCTAGCGTTATATTAGCCTCGTCTTCGGAGAACAAAGAAGCCGGCTGCGCCTGACTTTCTCCGCTCGCTCGGGTTGATGTGGTCATTTTGATGCAAATTGGCTGATTAAATCAAACCGTTGCACTAAAGGTAGACTTTAATTATAGCCCTAATTAACAAAAATCGCTGAAACTGTACGAGAGGCGAACACCACACGTCTTTCCACTACATGGTCCAACCCTGAAAGCTTTTACTAACGAATGGGGGGAAAGGTCAACCCCTAAGTGCTTTAACTGTTTGCAGGCTGCAATACGTTGGGGTAATGAAATAGTGTAAACTACTAATAATACACGTTAGTCCCTAGTCAACGGGTCTGAGCCTTTAGCCGAGCGGTTAGTGACGTCGCCTTGTGGTGCAGTACACCACGTATCGAATCCCGCACCGGGCTAGAAAATAACCGGTTACAAGATGATCCAATTCTGAGGTTAATGGAAATAACGCTGATTTCATCCAGTTAATTCTGTGTGTGTGTGTGTGTGTGTGTGTGTATATATATGAGTCAAGTAAATTCTTTAGTAAGTAAATTATATATATATATATATATATATATATATATATATATATATATATATATATATATATATATATATATGTATAAACAAGACATTGTTTTCGTTATTGTTTTCTTGCCATCTTGTTCTCAGTTCCTCTCGGTAAATGAAAAAAGGACCCGTTCTTCAATACTGCATTATAAAATGAGAAATCAAATAGCCATTTGTTTCTTGTTTTTCATTCCTGTTTCTGAAAGGAATATCAAATGAAGGAAACGTACACGGACTAAGAACCCCATTCATTACATCCATCCTATTTTTGCCCCCCCCCCCAAAAAAAAGACAGCATGAGAGAGAGAGAGAGAGAGAGAGAGAGAGAGAGAGAGAGAGAGAGAGAGAGAGAGAGCGAGCGAGCGAGCGAGCAAGAGCCATCATTAGTAACGAAGATCCAAGTACATCAACAATCGAACATGTATTTCTCCTTTAGAGACATTCTTTTTGGGATTTTTGATTGCACGAAGGAGGAGGATGATAAACATTTTATGATACATTTTATCTTTATATTTGCCATATTCTGTATTCATAAATGTAAATGTAGTAACTGTAGACCTTTCTTTCCTAATTTCAAAAATAACCTTTCAAAATATTTAGAAGGTATTAAGCATTCTAGTAGTAGCAGTATTAGTATATTTGTTTATTTCGAACGTTAAAAAATTAAAATGTATAATAAAAGAAAACAAAAGAGAAAAAAAATCAAAACAAGCCAGCAATATCATCATCAAACATTTGTTTTAAATCTCGGCAGTTCGAAAAGCAGTAGGCAGTGTAATAAATCAGGGAATGTCCAGTCAAACGGAGCAGGTTAAGTGTCTATTTTATTCAGCTAACAGGTCAGCTCACATGGATGCAACATGACCTTCACGCATAGTCTACTGTCGTAAAACCCCTTTCATGTACAGCCACATCTCACAGTTTCCGTCACTGTCGTGCACATTACCGTATTAACTGTAATACTATGACATCTCCCCCTTTTAGTTTTTCTTTCACCTTCTAAAGTAAACAGATATAACATTTTGTTAAACATTATGTAAACAGTGCTATTCTTCTGTAGCATCAATAAAACTCTTAGCACACTGAGAGCAACAAGAAGGCTTCAACATTCAGTTTAACATTTCACAACCTATTGCAGTCTGGAACTCTTTTGACATTGTCAAATAACTCCTTAGTTATATAGTTTACCATCTGGAACTCTTTTTTCCCCTTTTGTTCACCCTTTTCTTACCCCCTATTTTCATAAATGTATATCCCCAAAGGTCATGTGGAAGATGTGAGAACACAGTCACTCACAAGTCCAGTCTAACAACTGGTTTAATGACCCGTGCAGACCTGGTCTGTGACAGTTTCTCTGTACCAGCATGTATGCTGACACTGGGGGTGTGTGGACCAGTCCCCTGTCCAACTGTGTCGAAAGGCTCTTGACGGGCATCCTTGCAAATAGGTGAGACAGGCGCTATGCTCCCAGCTGACTCTGAGCAGGCATCGCCTGGAGATGGCGACGGTTACGCCGGAACGTTCCACCCTGCTGTGTCTCGATGAGGTAAGAGTTTGGTGTGACACTCTCACTGGTCACTACTGCAGGAGTTATCCAGGATTTCTGGTGGTCCAGCTTGGTGAGAACATGACCACCTGGCTGCAGTGGAGGTAGGGATCTCACCCCGTGACGTTTGTTATAATAGAAGGCTTGCTTCTTCTTTTCAGTCTTGTCCTTCTGCTTGATCCATTGGAAATTAGGCCATCTAGGTTGCAGGTTTCTCTCGAGGGTAGGAAGCGTCGTCCTGATCTTCCGGCCCATTAGGAGCTCAGCTGGGCTGGCTCCCGTGGTGCTGCATGGAGTCGACCTGTAGCACATGAGTGCAATGAGAGGGTCCTTCTGTTTCAGGATTCTCTTTGCAGTCTGCACGTCCCTTTCAGCGGGACCATTTCCTTGTGCGTTGTGCGGGCTCAAGGTGATATGTTTAAAATCGAGCTCACGGGCTAGGTCTTCAACCCGGCGCTCGAGAACTGTGTCCCATTGTCCCTCATGACCACACCCGGCATGTTGCTTTTGGCTTCAGAGCGACTTGAGCATTGCGCCAGTAGTGGTTGTGGTTGCTATAGTTACCAAGCCTCCCTTCCGGTCTGCCTGCGTTGCAGTCTGGGTTGTTCTACCTGTTTCAACTAAATGGCTGCTGCCGCACGTTTCCATCCGCGTCGTGTGATTCATTGATGTCGTCTCTCATTACTGGTGCTGGTTGTTGTCATGTGTAGAATCTCTATGTATCTAGAGAAGTAGTCTGAGATAACTAAATAGTTCTGTTTGTTGTACTCACAGAGGGGCAGAGCTATATGCTTCCATGGCCTGTCAGTGAGTGGATTAGAGATCAATGGCTCCCTTTTCTGTGCTCTTCTTGACTCACAGCAAAACTGACATGATGAGACCTTGTGTTTTATTTGTGAGGAAATGCCCGGCCACCAGACAGAGGCATTTGCCCTCTCCCGACATTTTGTGAGGCCCTGTTCCTTTAAGAGCTGTGACGTAATTGTCTAGACAGGAATGTACCGGGAGTTATGGGTAGAAGAACCTGTCATGTATGGAACTGCAAGGTGACAAGTAAAATTCATCATTGATTCAATTCGGAGTCTGTTTTAATTCAGGTGCTAATACATGTTTATGATTAGCCTTAGACTCAACAATGGCGACGAGGACAACAGTAATTAGTTAAATCTGTGAGTGAGTTAGAGAATTCGCGGAGATATGGAGAACAATTTCCCAAGTTTGACTGCTACAGTGACCCTGGGACGCTAGGTCCACGATGGTCAAGATGGCTGACCGCGTTCGAGTTATTCGCGGACGGGACAGGTTTCATTATAGACGAAGATACGACAGACTTCAACAAACAACGGAGAAGAGCGATGCTACTTCATCACGCTGGTACAGATGTCCAGGATATTTTCTGCTACCGACTACGCCACAGCGGTGAAAGTGCTTAACGATTACTTCGTCCCACAAGTCAACACAGCATTTGCAAGGCAGACATTCTACAAGCTGACGCAGAACACCGGTGAGACAGTGCAGAAATTTACCACGAGATTGAGGCATGTGGGTAAGGACTGTGCGTTTGCCAACGACAAAGACAATCAGATAAGAGACGCCATTCTCAGTAAATGTACGTCCGATTACGTACGAAGAAAACTCCTAGAGGAGGGTGAAGTGCTCACATTGCAGAAGACGCTAGAACTGATAGAGCTGCAAATGTCCGCCATGAATGCAACAAGTGCGCCAGACAACAAGGAGGCGGGGACTGTGCATCGTGTTTCAGAAAAAGGGACAAAACAGGGCCGGAAGAGCAGAAATGATGATAAAGAAGGCAAATCAGACAAAGTGTGTTACAGATGCGGACATGGTGACCATTTTGCTAAAGACTCTAATTGTCCAGCCCGAGGTCAACCTGTAGAAAATGTGAAGGGAAAGATCATTACACTAAAATGTGTAAAAGCAAGGGGGGTAACCAAAAGAAGACAGTGAATTGTGTAGAAGAGCAGCAAGGTTATGCTTTCACAGTAAGAAATGACAGTTGCACAGAGACAATTACATTCTCTGTAGGTAATGTAAATCTGAACATGCTTATAGACTCAGGAGCATCTAGCAACATTGTAGATGAGAAAACATGGGAAATGCTAAACGCAAATAAGATAGACTGTTAGTCCAGAATACCACAGATGGAACGGAAACTGTATGCCTATTCATCCAGTGAGCCATTACCTGTAATGGGCATTTTTACATGCCAGGTGGGGATAGGTGAGCATACTACGCAGGGTGAGTTTATAGTGATAAAGGGCCAAGGTGAGCTGCTGTTGGGGAAAGAGACAGCAATGAAGCTAAGGATGTTGAAAATAGGAGCAAACATAGCAGCAGTGAGGGACATGCAGGCTATGCTGAAACAGCAATACAAAGGGCTGTTTGAAGGAGTAGGTAAACTAAATGCCAAGCAGGTTAGTTTATATGTAGATGAGACAGTCAGGCCCATTGCCCAACCCCTTAGACAGGTGCCGTTCAATCTGAGAGCACCAGTGGAAGTGAAAATTAAGGAGCTTCTAGACATGGACATTATAGAGAGGGTGGATGGTGCCACACCATGGGTCAACCCAGTAGTCATAGTACCAAAAGCGAACAACGACATCAGGCTTTGCCTGGACATGAGACAAGCGAACACCGCAATAATACAGGGTAGGTACACAATCCCCACAGTCGACGAGCTACTGCAACGACTGAACGGGTCAGTGGTCTACAATAAACTGGACCTCAAATGGGGGTACCACCAACTGGAGTTAGATCAGAAGTCAAGAGACATTACCACGTTCGCTATCCACAATGGCACCTACAGGTACAAGAGACTGATCTTCGGAGTATCCTCTGCTAGTGAGCAATATCAACATGAGATTGCGACAGCCTTGTCAGGCATTGAGGGGGTCGAGAATATCTCAGATGATATCATTGTGCATGGCCCAAACCAGGAGATTCATGATGAGAGACTGCATGCTGTCCTCCAAAGGCTACAGGGGTGTGGTCTTACTCTCAACGCAGAGAAGTGCCAGTTTAACATGGACCAGCTGGTATTCATGGAGATTCTGCTGTCCCAGAGGGGCATTGGTCCAACAGCTGAAAGAGTCAGGGCTGTAGTAGAGGCTAGGGAGCCTGAGACGGCGATGGAGGAAACACACGAACACAAGTCAGATGAATACGTCAGATTTGTGGCGGTGAGTGCGACGCCGAATGCACTTACTACAAGAGAGGTGGAAGAGGCCTCCGCGGAAGATGATGAGCTGAGAGAGGTGAGGAAGGCCATAGAGACTGGGCGTTTTAATGAATGTAAAGAATACGCTCCTATAGCAAGTGAAATGTGTGTGATAGGATATCTAGTCTTGAGGGGGACACGCATTGTATTGCCTCACTCACTCCACACTAGAGCGCTAGCTCTTGCTCGTGAAGGACACCTAGGAATAGTAGGTACAAAACAACATCTTAGAACTAAAGTGTGGTGGCCTGGTGTGGACAGGGCTGCTGAAAAGCACTGTCGATCGTGTCATGGTTGCCAAATAGTAGGCCGACCCGACAGACCAGAACCGCTGAGACCGACGACATTTCCAGACGGGCCATAGCAGGACGTGGCTGCCAACCTACTAGGTCCACTGCCTTCTGGACACTCAATACTTGTAGTGGTAGACTACTACAGTCGGTATTATGAATATGATGTGCTCAAGTCAACGACCACAGAGAAAGTGATAGACAGCTTAGAAGAGATTTACAGCCGCCATGGACTACCACTTACCTGTCGAACAGACTGTGGTCCACAGTTTATAGCAAAAGAGTTCCAGACCTTCTGCAGGGAAAATGGAATCGAACATGTCAAGACAACCCCAAAATGGGCACAAGCGAATGGTGAGGTCAAGCGACAGAATGCCTCCCTCATGAAGTGCATTCGTATTGCACAATCTGATGGACTTGACGTGAGCTGCGCAAGTATGTCAGAGTCTACAGAACTATTGAACACTCAACAACAGGCAGGAGTCCAGCTGAGCTTCTGTTCGGACACAAAATTAGAGGAAAACTGCCAGACCTGGCTACAACACAGAATGACCAGGAGACACGTGATCGTGACGCAGAACAGAAAGGAAAATCCAAGATGTACACAGACGAGCACCGCAGAGCAAAACCATCTGAAATCGAGGTCGGAGACCAAGTCCTCCTAAAGCAAGACAAGGTGGACAAATTCACAACTCCGTTCAACAAAGTACCGCACACTATCATAAGTAATACAGGAAACAGTGTGATTGTTCAGTCTCCAGCAGGGGCAAGGTATTCGAGGAACACCACCTGTGTGAAGAAGTACTTACATGAAAATCCTCAGTCACAGGATGGTGCACACCTGCAAAGCACCGAGCATGTCAGTCCTACTCGAGAGACTGAGTCAGAAACAGGCCATACAGAACCTGTGAAAGGCCAACTGACCACTCCTACGGTCAGACCCAAGAGACAAACCAAGCCGCCTGATAGACTTGATTTGTAGGCCTAAGTGATAAAGAAACGGTTTGTGTTGGTATGATTTGTTGAAAGGAATGTTCAGTTTATTCTGAGAATGTTGTATTGGTGAGAATAACAATTTACTTACCATTGACCTGATCCAACTGTGCTACACTGTATGTTATGCAGGATGTTGTGTAAGGAGAAACTAGTTGTTTAGTTCTGATAAACAATTGGGAACTAGTTTTTGTCCAAGAAAAGGGGGGATGTTATGTATGTGATTTATGTACTGTTCCTTTAAGAGCTGTGACATAATTGTCTAGACGGGAATGTACCGGGAGTTATGGGTAGAAGAACCTGTCATGTATGGAACTGCAAGGTGACAAGTAAAGTTCATCACTGATTCAATTCGGAGTCTGATTTAATTCAGGTGCTAATACATGTTTATGATTAGCCTTAGACTCAACAATCACTATTCGGCATCCCCTAGTAACCATTCCTTTATACTCTGAAAGTTCACTTTTCATTGGGAAAATACTCGCTTATGTTACCTAGGACTTTACTCACGTGTTCAGGCCACCCTGACCTGATGTGTCTGATCACTGTCTTTAGCGTCTGTGGCTGCTCTGATGCTGGCCAGCTTCTGTGGAGTAGCAGGCATGTTCTCAATGACAGCTGCGATGTAGCACTCCACATCTGAGTGTGTGTCCCTCTCGTTCTCCATGTGGCGCACAGGGCTCCTTGACAGTGTGTCTGCCACAACCAGTGTTTTTCCAGGTGCATACTCAGCTATGGGTTTAAACCTCATGAGCCGCATAAGAAGTCTCTGGCACCGTAATGGAACATTGTCTTAAGTCCTTGCTGTTCATTAGTGGGACCAACGGCTTGTGGTCTGTCACTAGTTTGAAACTCTTGAGGCCATAGAGGTATTTTTCAAACCGCTCGCAGGCCCAGACACACGCCAAACACTCTTTTTCAATCTGCGCGTATCTGGTTTCCGCGTCAGTCAATCTCCTGGCGCAGTATGCTACTGGCTTCCAGTCTTCCCCATGGAGCTGCAGTAGCACACCACCGATCCCATAGCTATGTGGATCAGCTGAGAGTGCGGTGGGTTTGTTGACATCGTAGAATGTAAACACAGGCGATGTCATCAGGAGCTCTTTAAGTCTCTCAAACGCTGTCTGTTGTGCTGTCCCCCAGGTCCATGTTGTCTTGGACCTTAGCAGCTCATACAGTGCCTGGCCCACTGTGGATAGGTTTAGCACGTATTTACCGAGATAGTTCACAATGCCAAGGACTCGTTTCAGGTCCTGCACATTCTCTGGTGTGGTAAGCTCTCGGATAGCCTCCACTTTGGCTGTATCTGGTCGCACGCCAGCGGCATCGATCACATGTCCCAAGAAGTGAAGCCGTTTCTGCCTCAGCACACACTTTTCCTTGTTGAGCTTAAGTCCAGCAGACTCGACTCTCTCCAGGACTTTCTGAAGCCGAAGGTCGTGTTCTTCCATGTCCCTTCCATACACGACTATGTCGTCCATGTACACAGCTGCCTCCTGTAGGCCATGCAGTGTCTCTGTCATTTTTCTTTGAAATATCTCTGGCGCGCTCGTTATTCCAAACGGTAAGCGTCGGAAACAGTACCTGGCGAATGGAGTAATTAATGTTGTCAGCCTGGCACTGTCACTGTGGAAAGGGATCTGGAAAAATCCAGAGGCTGCGTCGATGCTGGAGAACACCATTGCTCCGCTCAGCTTGGCTATGATCTCCTCCGGTGTAGGTAAGATGAATCTCTCTCTCTTGACCTGTTCATTCAGTTTCTTTAGACCCACGCATATTTGCACTTTTCCAAACCTTATCAGAACGGGCACCATAGGGGCACATCAATCTGTCGGCTATGTTACCTCCTCTATAATGCCGTTCTCCTCCATCCGGTGCAACTCCTCTCTAACCTTGTGCATTAGCGGTACTGGGACCCTGCGCACTGTGTGCACTGCATATGGTGTGGCATTGTCCTTTAACTGTATCTTTACAGGCTCTGTCTTGAGAGTGCCATGCTCTCCAAATGCATTATGGACCTCCTCAACTCGCTTCACAAGGCCCATCTCTGCTGCAGTGGAACGGCTGAGTAAGTTATTGACACTCTGCCCTCTGATAACATACACTGGGAATTAATATGACTTGCCCTTGTACGTGGTGCATGCTTGAAATTGCCCTTGACAATTCAACTGACCCCCTGGACAGCAAAGTGAAATGCTGGTCTGCTTTAGTTCTCTCTCTGGAATTAGCATATTGAAAGTCTCTTCACACATAACACTAGCGTCTGCTCCAGTATCAATCTTAAACTCCACTGGTGTTGCACCAATGAGAAGCTGCACTGTCAATTTTTCATCACTCAAGTTTGCATTCACTGATCCCAGAAAGTATGCATTCTGCTCATCAGTCTTTGTAACTTCACTCACCGATTTGCTCTTACACATTCTCTCCCAGTGTCCATTTTTGTTGCATGCCGATTTGAACGCTGGGCATCTTTCCTGGTTTTTGTGTTGCATTTTTTCACATCTGCCACACTTTCCTCCGCGCTCCGTGTTTCTGGGGTCTCTGCCTCCTTTCTGTTTAGCGTTACGTTGCCATTTCGGGGTTTTCTTCCACGCGCCCTTTGCGTGCACCTGTTGCACAGCTGCTGCAGCGCTTGTAGCTTCCCCTTGTTTGCTCATTTGCTAATGACTGACGTGCTGACTGTATTGTTTGTGCTGGCGTGAGATCATTCACGAGTTGCAACTTATGAGACTGCTCTTTATCTAGAATCCCTACCATGATCCGGTCCTGAAAATTCTCTTCCCTGTTCATCCCGAACTCGCAGTGCTCTGATGGCTCATAAAGGGCTCTGATAAATGTCTCTGCTTCCTCTCCTGGCTGGTGCCCCCGCTGGTGGAAAACGGCTCGCTCGTGGTGTCACGTATCGGGAAAGAACCCAAAAGCAGACGGGACAACCAGGTAAGGGAAGAATCCAGTCTTTATTGAAGTGACCGATCTCGGGGTAGAGCAGGAGGTGGCTCTGTGGCAGGTAGGCAGGCAGAAGTCCATGAATGGCGACGTTCCAGCGAGGACTGGTCCATAGTGGAGGTCTTTTAAGGGTGAGGGTGATTGCCGGGGTGAAGGGGGGGTCAGCAGGTGTCAGCTGGCGTAGCAGGTGTCAGCTGGTGTAGCAGGTGTCAGCTGGTGCAGCAGGTGTCAAGGGCGATCGCTTTGATGTCAAGGGCGAGAGGCTGTGACAGTACCCCCCCTCCGAGGGGCGCCACCGGGTGACCTACCAGGCCCATCAGGGTGCGTCCTGTGGAAGTCCCGGATGAGGTTCGCGTCCAGGACAAGGCGACGAGGGACCCAACACCTCTCCTCTGGGCCATATCCCTCCCAGTCCACGAGGTACTGCAGGCTGCGACCGCAGCGACGAGAGTCCAGGAGACGATGAACGGTGTAAGCCGGATGATCGTTGATCATACGAGGAGGGGGGGGGCGGGGGGCGGAGGAATTAGAGGGCTGGTAGAGACAGGTTTGAGGCAGGACACATGGAAGGAAGGGTGAACCCGGAGAGTGCGGGGCAGCTTCAGACGGACCACAGAGGGGTTAATGACTTTGACAATGGGAAAGGGACCAATATACCTGGGGGACAGTTTTTTAGCATCCGATTTCAAGGGTAGGTCCTTGGTAGAGAGCCATACCTGGTCACCGGGGGAGTAGTCTGGAGCAGGGGTGCGATGACGATCCGCCAAGCGCTGGTAGCGGCCGGAGGCCCTGAGCAGTGCAGCACGGGCTCGCCGCCAGGTCCGACGGCACCGACGGATATGGGCCTAGACAGACGGAACCGGAATGTCTACCTCTTGAGAAGGAAAAAGGGGGGGCTGATAGCCGTAAAGGCATTGAAAAGGGGACAACCCAGTAGCAGACGATGGCAAGGTGTTATGGGCATATTCTACTCAGGGAAGTTGTGAGGACCAAGAGGATGGGTTGGCAGACACCAGACAGCGGAGGACAGTCTCCAATGCCTGGTTGGCCCTCTCGGCCTGGCCGTTGGTCTGAGGATGGAACCCCGATGACAAGCTGACGGTGGCACCGATGGCAGAGCAGAAAGCCTTCCAGACAGCAGAAGTGAACTGGGGGCCACGGTCAGACACTATATCACGGGGAAGACCGTGGACCCGGAAAACCTCCCTGACCAGCAGATCCGCAGTCTCTCGGGCCGAAGGAAGTTTAGACAAGGGCAAAAAGTGAGCAAATTTACTGAAGCGATCAACAACAGTCAGTACAACGGTGTTACCGTCGGAGGCGGGCAGACCAGAGACGAAATCCAAGGACAGATGCGACCAGGGACAGTGTGGAACAGGCAGGGGGCGCAGCAGACCGGCACTGGCCCGAGTGGAGGGCTTATTCTGGGCACAAACAGGACAGGCAGAAGCAAAAGACCCAGTATCCTCCGTCATGGAAGGCCACCAGAACCGCCTGCGGAGGAAGGCTAGGGTACGGGTTACCCCAGGATGGCAGGTAAGTTTGGAAGAGTGAGCCCACTGCAATACGCTAGATCTAACAGCGTCTGGAACAAACAAGCGCCCAGGGGGAACCGTTACCTGGGTCAGGCTGAGTCTGTTGTGCTGCTATGACCTCCCTTTCAATGTTCCGGGTGACAGCCGCAGCCGCAACCACACAGGTAGAGGGAACGATGGTGTCAGGTTCGAGCTTGGGCTCAGACTCCTCCCCATGCACACGAGACAGAGCATCGGGCTTGGCATTCCTGGAGCCAGGTCTGTACGTCAAAGAAAAATTAAAACGACCAAAAAAGAGCACCCACCTGGCTTGGCGCGCGGTGAGTCGCTTTGCTGACTGGATGTATTCCAGGTTCTTATGGTCAGTCCACACTATAAAAGGAGCTCAGACCCCTCCAGAAAATGTCGCCATTCCTCCAGTGCCAATTTCATCGCCAGGAGCTCACGATTCCCCACATCATAGTTCCTTTCAGCTGGGGAGAGACGATGAAACAGGAAGGCACAGGGGTGTGTCTTGCCATCCTCACTGGAGTGCTGAGAAAGGACCGCCCCCACCCCAATCTCAGAGGCGTCCACTTCTACAACGAACTGCTTGGTTGGGTCTGGCTGGATGAGGATAGGAGCTGTGGTGAAGCGGTGCTTGAGGGCTTGGAAAGCTGCCTCTGCTACAGGGGTCCACAGGAACGGTCTGGAGGTGGAGGTAAGAGCGGTTAGTGGGGCCGCAACGCGGCTGTAGTTGCGGATGAACCGTCTGTAGAAGTTGGCAAAACCGAGGAACCTCTGAAGCTGCTTACGGCTGGTCGGGCTTGGCCACTCAAGAACCTCTCTGACCTTGGCGGGGTCCATTCTCACCTGCCCATCGGCCACGATGTAGCCCAGGAAGGTGACTGAAGGGGCATGGAATTCGCACTTCTCTGCTTTTACGAAAGGGCGGTTCTCCAGAAGCCGTTGAAGGACTTGGCGGACGTGCATGACATGCTCTGACAGGTCTCTGGAAAAAATCAGGATATCATCCAGGTAAACAAAAACGAAACGATCCAACATGTCACGTAGGATGTCATTGACCAGACTCTGGAAGACAGCTGGGGCATTAGTGAGACCAAACGGCATCACTAGATATTCAAAATGCCCCGGGGGGGTGTTGAAGGCAGTCTTCCATTCATCTCCGTCTCGAACCCGGACCAGGTGGTAAGCATTGCGGAGGTCTAGTTTAGTGAACACTGTGGCTCCCTGGAGAGAATCAAAAGCGGAAGTCATGAGGGGCAGAGGGTACTTATTCTTGACTGTGATGTTATTGAGGCCTCTATAGTCAATACCCGGCCTGAGGGTCTTGTCCTTCTTGGCCACAAAAAATAACCCCGCACCAAGGGGTGATGATGACGGGCGAATAAGACCAGCAGCCAAGGAGTCCTTGATGTACCTCTCCATGGACTCCTGCTCAGGCTTGGAGAGGCTATATAGGCGGCTGCTGGGGAGGGGAGCGCCCAGCAGCAGGTCAATAGCACAATCATAGGGGCGATGAGGAGGCAGGGAGAGAGCTTGCTGCTTGTTGAACACGGCTTGGAGGTCATGGTACTCTGGAGGCACCAGTGACAGGTCAGAGGTCTCAGAGCTTGACACCTGACAGGGGACAGACTGAGGCAGAGCAGACTGGAGGCATATGGCATGACAGACGGGACTCCAACTTGAAATTCTGGCTGATGACCAATCAATATGGGGACTATGCTTAACCAGCCAGGGATGACCAAGTATAATGGGAACAAAGGGAGAATTGATAACGAAAAAACTTAACTCCTCTTGATGGTTTCCCGACAACAGGAGGCGCACAGGCTCGGTCTTAGAGATTATCCGGGCCAGGAGACGTCCATCCAGGGCATTAGCTTCAAGAGGCTGGTCCAGACTCACAGTGGCAAGACCTAGCTGCTTCACAACATTTGCATCCAAAAAGCTTTCATCAGCTCCAGAGTCAATTAAAGCCAAAAGTTTAGTGGACTGACCTTTAAAACTGATGGTAGCTTGCAACTGGGTACGTGGACGAGGAGACAGAGGGCAGACAGTTGGGCTCACGAGGATCCTCCCCCTCCCTCGTGAGCCTGCTAGTTTGACGGAACGGTGAGGGCAGGAGGCGAGAAAGTGACCAGGCTGACCACAATACAAGCAGCTGTTCTCGGTGATGCGGCATTGACGCTCCTCCGGGTTGAGCCAGAAGCGGCCGAGTTGCATCGGCTCCGAAGCTGGGGAAGAGTCACGCCTCGGGCTTTCTCGGAGGACGGCAACCTCAGTCGAGCGAGCTCGGCCCCCAGAGTTTGGAGGTGTGGCCCGTGGTAAATTGTTGTGACCAGGAAAGCGGCGCGTCCTCTCTCACCTCCGCTCCCGGAGACGGTTGTCCACACGAACGGCCAGCGTAACCAATTCCTCCAACCCCCCAGGCTCGGGGTAGGAAACCAATTCGTCCTTTATGGATTCGCTTAGCCCGTTGGAAAAGCCGGCCTGGAGGGACTCGTTGTTCCATCCGCTCTCCGCTGATAGCGTACAGAACTCAACTGAGTAGTCAGCGACGCTGCGGGAACCCTGGCGGAGAGAGATCAGTCTTTTTGAAGTGTCCTTTCCCCGCACGGGATGATCAAAAACCTGGCGAAAAGCAGTGGTGAACTCAGTGTAGGATGAGGAAGTGGAGGCCCGCATCTCCCACACCGCTGTAGCCCAATCCAGGGCGCTTCCCCGGAGAAGACCCATGATGTAAGCGACTTTGGCTCCATCCGTGGAATATGACTGGGGCTGCTGGTTAAACACAATCTCACACTGCATCAAAAAAGGGCGACAAAGTCCAAAATCTCCATCATACTTATCGGGCGGGGCAACCCATGGTTCCTTAGCCGAAGTTGATGGCGCTGGGGGGGGGGGGGCGGAGCTGGAGGGGTGGATTCTGGGCTAGCGGAGGCACTAAGTTGGGTCTGGATTCCGGAGATCTTTGAGCTGAGCCCACGGAGGGTGTCAGCCATCCCCTGTAGCACCTGGCTGTGCTGGCCGAGGACCGATTCCTGGTTGGCTACAGCCTGGCAGATCATGGCCAGGTCTGTGGTGGAATGGTCTGCTGGGTCCATAGTGGCTGGAACGTACTGTCACGTATCGGGAAAGAACCCAAAAGCAGACGGGACAACCAGGTAAGGGAAGAATCCAGTCTTTATTGAAGTGACCGATCTCGGGGGTAGAGCAGGAGGTGGCTCTGTGGCAGGTAGGCAGGCAGGCAGAAGTCCATGAATGGCGATGTTCCAGCGAAGACTGGTCCATAGTGGAGGTCTTTTAAGGGTGAGGGCGATTGCCGGGGTGAAGGGGGGGTCAGCAGGTGTCAGTTGGTGTAGCAGGTGTCAGCTGGCGTAGCAGGTGTCAGCTGGTGTAGCGGGTGTCAGCTGGTGTAGCAGGTGTCAAGGGCGATCGCTTTGATGTCAAGGGCGAGAGGCTGTGACACGTGGATTATATTCCGTTTAGGGAAAAAGTACTCGTTGTATTTATCCATGACTATATTGTAATCCTTCTCGTGTGCTCCTTCAGCAAAAGTGAAAGACTTGAAAATATTATCTGCTTCACTCCCCATCGCATATATTAGAGAACTAACTTGTACTTCACCTTCTTCCTTGTGGAGCTAGGTCGCCATTCTGAATCTCTGGAAGCGTCTCTTCCAGTCAGTCCATTCCGTCGGTTTATCAAAGCTAAAGTTTCCTGGTGGACTAAACTTCGCCATAATTCACTATCTTTGTGAATATATGCCTCACGTCTGACACCATGTAATAAACCACGAAACGTCCAGTCAAACGGAGCAGGTTAAGTGTCCACTTTATTCAGCTAACAGGTCAGCTCACATGTATGCAACATGACCTTCACGCATCCAGTCTACTGTCGTAAAACCCCTTTCATGTACAGCCACATCTCACAGTTTCCGTCACTGTCGTGCAATTACCTTATTAACTGTAATACTATGACAGGCAGAAGTTTAAAAAAACTTTTCTAGTCCTACCCCCTTTTTCTATTTTAGTATTTCGACAGTGAACTGTGTGATTTAAATGAAAACTCTATCATCTCCCAGCAGTGACCATGACGTCTATCTAGTAAACCATACAACAATCCTTCATTCAACACAACAAGAACACAGCAAGTGTAGGGCAACATCAAAACAACTCAAGAACAACTCACACAAGATATCACAGCTCCATCCCATATCTGTTCAACATATTATTTTAAAGAGTCTTTTAAATGTGATTATTGATTCACATGTTTTCATGTATTCACTGCAGCTGTTCCATATCCTGACACCTTTGGTTGTGACACAATGGTATTTTGCATTTGTCCTTACTGGGTTTTGTTTAAACGTACATAATTCCCCCCAGGTCACAATTACTCTCCCTCAGCTGGACCAGCCCCTGGATGCTGCTGGTTACTTTATGATCTAACACTTTGTACATGATCTGAGCAGTTTTAAAGTCCACCAGACCTTTGAATTTTAATGTTTTTAGCTCGATAAAGAGTTGGTTTATTGGTTTTCTGCAGTTGGCTCTGTTTACTATCCTTATGGCTCTGTTTTGAATAATGAAGATTGAATCGGTGTTGGTTTTATATGTGTTCCCCCCACACTTCCACACAGTAGGTGGTGTATGGAAGTATGAGGGAACAGCACAAGGTGTAAAGTGAAGCTGGATTTAGAAGATCTTCCACTTTGAATAGTATTGCAATTGATTTGGATACTTTAGCCTTGGTATAATTCATATGTGGTTTCCAACATAATTTATTGTCCACTATTACCCCAATAAATTTAATTTGAGTCACTCTTTCTGTTTCTACATTGTCAATCATGAGTTTCTTGATTGAGTTAATTTTACGGTTGCCAAAGATTATAAATGTTGTTTTACTGAAATGCAATGTTAGTTTGTTAGCATCAAACCACGTCTTTAACATTCAAAAAGTACTAAGGCTGGTAAATGATTGCGTCTATGTGAATCTTTTAATGTAGTATATAGTTAATTTGCGTCTGTGAAATAATGCTGCTTTGCTTTTGTACGTCCCTCGTTGTGTGCTTTGTTGTTGTCACTCTTATTGCGCCCCCTGTCTGTTTTGTTCCGGCTGTTTGGTTATTACCACAAAACCACTCGAACATACACGTGCCGAAACGTCTCCCTAGTCATGCGGCTGTCTTTTCCAATGCATTCTGGGAACCCGAGTCCTGGATCTTTACGTTGTACCCATTCCGTGTAAATGGGGCAGCCGACGCAAAACTTCGCGTCCCAGAACGCCTCCGGTTGTAGTACACGTGACTTCCTGCCGCGCCGCGGCGGCTGGTGGCCTGGCGTGTTGACGGTGTCCCGCGGGCGGGTGGGTCTCGCAGTTGTTTTCTGGGAGCCGCGTGAACCATAAGGTCATTAAAACGGAGCGCTCCAGGTAATGAGTGACGCCGTGTGTAGTAGTGTCGGGCTAACGGCTGCCGAGCTGCGGAGCTACTGCCTGCTCGCCTGGCACTTCCGGGGAGAAACCAGCAGTTCGTTGCTAGCCGAACTGTTAGCATCAGGTACGTGCTCCAGGGCCTGACTGTATATAGCCCTCTAACCCCTAACCTTTGGGTTACCCCGCTGCAAGCTTTAACACCAACCATACAGCTCTCTAACTACATGTCTCTGGCCCGCTAGGCTGCTGCTGCCGCCTCCTCCTCCTCCTCCTCCTCCTCCAGGTCGTCGCCAGTCCAGGGAACAGAAGGAGACGTCAGTGATGGAGGAAGTCGATAAGATTTTGATTCACGCCCTCAGACAAACCGGGACGTACGTTTTCACAGCTACACGTGCACTTACAGCAATATGTACTACTGCAGTACTAGAGCCGGCTAGAAGTGGGGTCGGTGGGGTTTGTATTCAGGGCTTCCATGTCTGCTCTGGGTTTTGAAGGAAACACTAGTCATTTAGGTAGTTGTCAAGTCCATTTAATTTGTATAGCCCAGTATCACAGATTACCAATGTGCCTCAGGGGCTTTACAGCAACACAGCACCCTGTCCGTAGACCCTCTCATCGGATAGGGAACACCTCCCTAAAACCTTTAACAGGGAGAACAACAGGAGGAAAGCTCAGGGAGAGCAACAGAGGAGGATCTCTCTCCACGACGGACAGCTTGCAATGATGTTGTGTTTACACAACTTACACAACATTGAAAGAGGATAACACAGTTATAATGGAATTAGGAGATATATGAAGAATATGATGCTCAGGATGCCAAGCAGCGTCCACATGCCACCGGAACAGTCCAGCACCCAAGCCACATGACCAGCATCACCATGTAAAAAAAAGAGAAAAAAGTCACACATCTTAGTAAGAGAAGGATTTCACATTAAAACAGGATAACAAAATTATATGGAATTATAAGATATGTAAAAAGAATATGTGATGAGGGGAATGCCGAGCAGTGTCGAGGTGGTGACCACCATCACCACGGAGACCTGGGTGGAGGACAGACTGACTGCACGTGCACACAAGGAGACTCACATGACACCAGTCACACAGGAGAAGAGAAAGGAGAAGCATCATTCAGAGAGAGAAAAGACATGTGAGAGAGAGAACAGTTTGCAATAGTCATTAGTCATAATCAGTAAAGTCATCAGTTAGTCATAGTCTATCCTCTATAATCTGGTCGGCAGAACAGTGGTTTGTAAATTCATTGAGACAGAAACCGACCCACCATGCAGTACAGGTTGTGAAGCACTCAAAGACAACTAGTTGTAGGCTAAGACAAAAACATGAGTTTAAGTCTGGATTTAAAGGACTCAGCAGACTCTAGTTGTGGCATTGCTGGACAGTTGCCAGCATATCATATGACTGTTTCAGGGATGCGTCAGTAACACTTTTTCATAGACGATACCGGTTCAGGGTATGAATTATTAATTGTCAAAGTACCTCTCCACTTTATTTAGCCGAGCAGTGCAGTTAGACCTTTATTTTGGGCCAATCGAATAATTAAGATGAAGCAGTTTTTTTTCCTCCATCATTAAATACACTGCTCAAAAAAATAAAGGGAACACATAAGCAATGCAATGTAGCTCCAAGTCAATCACACTTTTGAGATATCAACCTGTCCAGTTAGGAAGCAACACTGATTTGTGAATCAATTTCACCTGTTGGTGAATTGTCTAATTTCCACCAGGTGGAAATTAGACAATTTGCAAGACAACCCCTATAAAAGGAATGGATTTGCAGGTGGTGGCCACAGACCATTTGCCTGTCCTCATCTTTTCTGGCCGATCTTTGGTTAGTTTTTCATTTTGCTAGTGCCCTCACCACTAGAGGTGGCATGAGGCGGTATCTGCAACCTACAGAAGTTGCTCAGGTAGTGCAGCTCATCAAGGATGGCACATCAATGCGTGCTGTGGCAAGAAGATTTGATGTGTCTCCCAGCACAGTGTCCAGAGCATGGAGGAGGTACCAGGAGACAGGCCAGTACACCAGGAGACGTGGAGGGGGCCGCAGGAGGACAACAACCCCGCAGCAGGACCGCTATCTGGTCCTTTGTGCAAGGAGGAACAGGAGGAGCACTGCCGGAGCCCTACAAAACGACCTTCAACAGGCCACTAATGTGCAGGTTTCTGCTCAAACAGTGAGAAACAGAATGCATGAGGATGGTATGAGGGCCTGACGTCCACAATTGGGGCCTGTGCTCACAGCCCAACACCGTGCAGCCCGATTGACCTTTGCCAGAGAACATCTTGGTTGGCAGATTCGCCATTGGCGCCCTGTGCTCTTCACAGATGAGAGCCGGTTCACACTGAACACGTGACAGACGTGAGAGAGTCTGGAGACGCTGTGGAGAACGTTCTGCTGCCTGCCACATCCTCCAGCATGACCGGTTTGGCGGTGGGTCAGTGATGGTCTGGGGAGGCATATCCTTGGAGGGCCGCACAGACCTCTACGTGCTAGCCAGAGGTACCATGACTGCCATTAGGTACCGGGATGAGATCCTCAGACCCATTGTCAGACCATATGCTGGTGCAGTCGGCCCTGGGTTCCTGCTCATGCATGACAATACTCGTCCTCATGTGGCCAGAGTGTGTCAGCAGTTCCTGTATGTCGAGGGCATTGATGCTATGGACTGGCCTGCACGTTCCCCAGACCTGAATCCAATCGAGCACCTCTGGGACATCATTTCTCGTACCATCCGCCAACGCGATGTCGCACCACAGACTGTCCAGGAGTTGACCGATGCCCTGATCCAGGTCTGGGAGGAGATCCCTCAGGAGACCATCCGTCGTCTCATCAGGAGCATGCCCAGACATTGTAGGGAGTGCATACAGGCACGTGGAGGCCACACACACTACTTAGCCTCATTTTGAATCGTCTTGAAGAATTTCCACAGAAGTTGGATCAGCCTATGTTCTCATTTTCCACTTTGATTTTGAGTATGATTCTGAATCCAGACCTTAATGGGCTAATGATTTTGATTTCCATTGATCATTCTTAGGTTATTTTGCTCTAAACACATTCCTCTGTCTAATAAATAAAGATTTTCAGCTGAAATATTTCATTCATCGAGGTCTATATTGTGTTTTTAGGTGTTCCCTTTATTTTTTTGAGCAGTGTACATACAGGCTTCCATGTACTATAATGCAGTAAATTAAGCCATTTTGCTTTTCTTTATAACATGTTACACGTGGCTTTTGGTATCAGCTTTTAGTCTAGTGTAAAATCTCTGATACCAATACTTCCTTTTAGCCTGGTACCAGCCCGGTATCCACTACCAGTACCAGTACCAGTGCATCCCCAGACCATTAACATGCATCTCTAGGTGTGTGCCTGTGCAGTGGTGGTTGGCTGTGTGAGGGGGCAGTGTTGGCACGGTGGATATATAATGAGAACTGATGGGAGATCCGAAACTGAGCTGGAGCCGCTTCATGTGTGATGTCTCATTTACAGGGACCTGAGTGAGGACATTGACAGTGTCAAGCAGTTCACCAGTGAGCTGATTGTGGAGGCGGTGGTGAAATGTCTGCGAGTCATCAACCCTGTGTTAGGGAGCAGCTTATCTCCATCCCTGCCCCCTGGCATGTCTGCACGCTTCCGAGTGGGCATGAGCCTGGCACAGGCCTGTCAGGTAAGAGCTCTTGGGTTTGTATCCGTTAATGCCACAGGGGAACGAGAGAAGTGTAGAAAACTGGTCAACAAATCAACATTTGTTCAAAGGTTGCACATATTTGTGGAGTGGGGGTTGTTGAACTCTGACCGTGTTTAAAGGGACAGTTTGGTTTCCGTGGTTTCACTGTGTCCGGCTTACATGGCATCAGATGAATTCATGGATACCTGTTCCTGTGTGTGCATGTAGTTTGAGGGTAAGTGTAACGGTACATTCCTGGCCTGGAGCAGTTACTTGATGTCTGCAGGGCTCATGAGCAGCTCCTCAACAGAAGGGTTTATAGTTGAAACTGAAGTGGAGACAGTTGGAAGTAAGACAGTTTGAAATGATCTCAAGCTCTGATTCCTGGTTAAATAAACAAACTGCAAACTTGTGAAATACATTCAGCCAGTCCTCAAATGAGAGACTAGCTAAACTGACCACCCAAATTATACAGTTGTTCTCAGTATAGCATGCCACTTTGTTTACAAAATGTGTCGAATCACTTTCTAGTTCAGCTTATGAAGCTACATTTGTTATCTGCACTGTTTCTGAATTTTCTCAAGATCAGCATGTAGACATAGATACCTGTGGCTTCTAAAAACACCAGGCCTTCTTTTCCAGTCATTCAACTGATCTTTTGACCGCTGACCACAGTTGTTCAACTGGTACTTGTGTTTATATATATTCTGCCACCCCTATACGCCCTGCATAAGCTGGCAGATAGACAACTCCTCCTCCAATCACCACGCTGAAGAGGGTGCTTAGTTCCACTCCCTTTAATGGTTGACTGGAAGTAGGGTACAACTACAAGAGACACATTGCAACAAACATACAAAGTTCAATACATCAATAAAAATGACTATGAAATGATACATGAGTTTCAAGTGTGTTACTGCTATACAATTTCTAGCATACACCTTATTATTGACCAACTAAAGTGAGTATTTTGGCTAAACTGATGACAACGGATTATCACATCCAATTAATTTGCTAGCATTAGCATTCGCTAAAAACGGCACATGTAATATGAACTCATACAATAAAAATACTACACATTTATATCAAGCCAAACTAATATGACTAACAAATGTGACTTAGACTTATGTTAAGAATACTAACATACTGACAGTGCATCCAAAAGCATGAAATGTATTTAGGAATAGTGATATCGTGAACAAGACGTCTCGAGGCTTTATCGGGTTTTCTGTTGACTACTGCAATTCCTGTATTGTCGCTGTGGTGCTGGTGACATCATCAGTGAACAGAAGACTCTTAAAAAGACGGTACACACTAACTAATACTGACAGCACACTCCCCGCCTGGTATCCTAGGATGCAACTACCTTTGCCTATAACAACACAAACGGAAGAAAAACTGACCTATCATTACTCTGCGGGAAGGAGTGTCACTACTTGAGTTATAGATCTTAGGAAAAACTTCATCCTTTCTTTATCCACAACCTTGATTTCTACCTTATGGATTTTTCCATCATCACTCAGGAATACTTTACTGATGCGCCCTAATGGCCAGTCATTCCTTTTGGACTGAGAGTCTTTCATAAGCACTACAGTCCCTTCTGTGATGTTCTTCTTGTCAAATTCAATGTCCATCTCCAATCTTATGAGCTCAGCCACATCCACAATTAACACGACAGCACAGAGTTTGAGGCGGGGGATGGTTAAGTTTGGACATGGGGCAAGCTTGGCTTTCCCAGGAATGAAACCTGTCTGATGGTTCCCATGTGAGTCTGAGATCTTCAGGTATGCCACTGCACCTATTGCTAAGACAGAAGCATCTGAGAAGATGCCGAGCTCTCTGTTTAGAGCAGTGGAAGGGAATGCTTGGGTGAAGATCTTGGAGCTCTTGCAGGGAGTATCTCCACATTTCCAGCTTCCCCAGGGGTAAAGGCACGTCCCAGTCTTTAGAATCTGCTGTTAGGTCTCTGAGCAAAGCCTTGCCTCGTATGACGACTGGGGCAGCGAACCCAAGAGGATCGTATAAGTCATTCACGGTAGACAGGACTCCACAGCTAGTGAATGGCTTCTGGTCGCTTGACACCTGGAATGTAAATGTGTCACTCTTAAGGTCCCAGGGGACTCCAACCTCTTGAGTGGAGGAGCCACTTCGGCATGGCCTTGCTCCAGTATCTTCTCCATAAAGCCAAAGAAGTGTTTCTTCATGTCAAGTTTCCTTGAGAAAGACCACTCTAATCACCTGAAACGATTCAGGGCCTGTTCTCTGTTATTGGGTAGATGCCGTCTCTGAGGCTTGAACAGGAGGGGGGCTATCCAACTGTTTCCTTTATCTTTGTATAAGCTTTGTTTCATGATATGAAGGAAGGTCAGGTCTTCGATGGAAGGGGCTAGCTTTTCATCATCTTCTGTATTCTTGAAGACGTCATCTCTCGTATGAAATCTGCCCTCGTCTCGTGTTGGTTTCTTAACTGAGACATTAGTGTGCATTCCTCGGGCCTTCATTTTACAGACACTTTCCTTCACATGAAAACTGTTAGGGCATGGTTTAAAGAGTGACTGTCTACCATTTTCCAGAGTGTTGGTAAAGAAGATGTTGACGCTAAGTGGCTTATGGACTCTGCCTAAACAAACGTTACCGACTAGGACCCACCCAAGGTCTAGTTTTTTGGCATATGGTGCGTCATGTGGTCCACTTATCTGTTCTCTCGCCTTGTGTATTCTGATGATATCTCTGCCAAGTAGCATCATGATTGGAGCATCATGGTCGAGCTCTGGGATCTGGCCTGCTATAGGCTGTAAGTGTGGGTGATGAAGAGCAGCTTGTGGTGTAGGGATCTCCAACTGGTTATTTGGAATGTTGTTACACTCTATTAAGTTCGGAAGAGAAAGAGTGACATGTCCGTCTATGGAACTTACTTGAAAGCCATGCGCTCATCTCCCACTTGTCTCTGCCACACCTGCGCAGGGTTTTAGACGGTAAGGAGAACTGTGGCTGTCCAACTTGAAAACATCAAAGAATTCTGGTCTCACCAAGGAACGATTACTCTGGTCATCAATGACAGCATACACTTTGATTGCCTTATCCTGTTGACCATTCGGAAACACTTTGACGAGGCAGATCTTTGAGCAGGTTTTACCACTCAGATTACCTCCACAGACTTCAGTGCAATTGGCTGAAACGTCTTCTTTGGAAATATCACTCCTCTCCCCGCCATGATCTTCAGTAGGGGTGAGGGCGTTTACAAACTTGGGTGCAGGCCCTGGGTGTAGAGCAGAGTAATGCTGCTCACTGCCGCACTCATTACACTTTAAAGACCTTTCGCAATTCCTTGCTAGGTGTGTGGTTGATGCTATGCATTTAAAGCAAATGTCATTCTGCTTTAGAAAGGCTTTCCTGTCTTCCAGAGACTTTTCCCTGAACCCTCTGCATTTGTGTAAAGGGTGTGGCTTCTTATGAATTGGACACAGCTTTGCTGGATCAATGTTAGCCTTTTGCATGTCTTCGTCTGCTGTTTTATTCAGAGAGATGTCTGTCTTTTGGACTGAGACAGATGTTCTGTTCGAGTTTCTAAGGTGTTCTGGTTTTGTGTGGTCTGCATAGAGACGGAGAAAGAAACGGGTCATTGCGCATCTTTGCTTGATCTGATATGAAATCAACAAGGACAGAAAATGGAGGAAAGGAGACCCCATGCTGCTTTTTGAATGTGTAGCCTAGCATCATCCATCTCTCTTGTAGATTAAAGGGCAGTTTTTGAACTATGCTGGTTACGCCTCGTGCTGTATCTAAACAGGCAAGACCAGAAAGCACTCCCTCTGATTTTGCTGCTTGAAGCTCCATCAACAGGTCTCCCAGTTCTCTCAGTTTCTTCCAGTCTTTGTTTGAACTCTTTGGGAAGCTGTCAACTCTTTTGAGTAATGCAATCTCAATGACCTCAGGTGCCCCAAAGCATTCATCAAGTCACTGCCAAATCATCTGAAGTCCTTTTTCTGGGTTATAGACATGTATGGCTCTTATCCTTTTTGCTTGTTCTCTTGACTCTGCACCTAACCACTTAACTAGGAGATCCATCTCTTCTTTAACTGAGAGGCGAAGGCCTATTGTGGTGTTCAAGAATGACGCTTTCCAGGCCCTACAATTTTCTGAGCAATCATCAAACTGCAGTAAGGCCTGTGGCAATAACTTCTCTATGTGCCATGAACCTAACAAGATCAGACATATTCTGATTGTTTCAATAGTGAGCCTGTGGGGTGCTAACAGGAAACTGGGCATGTGCGTTTGGTGAAGGTGGGTGTGGCTTGACCTGTGGGTAAGTCTGAAATTGTGGCACTGGAGTTAGGGCTGGTGGCTGTGCCACACCATGGTGGAGAGTATCTGCGGGTAAGTAACTATGATTCTCAGGTGGCCTGACATGGCTGAAATAAGCTTTGTGCTTCTGCTCTCTAAAGCCTGAATGCTCTGTGGTTTGTGGTGGCCTGGTAGCATTTGCATCAGAGTAGGTAACTTGTCTCTCCACGCTGATTGCATGTCCACTAGGGAAATATGCTTCAACATCATAGGTGGCCCTTGTAGATGTCCTGCTATGGGGAAAGCTACTGTCTGTGTCTAGGCCATACATTTGGGATGGCTTGGGATTTTCCATCCATCCGAGAAAATTTATTTTTGTGTACTACTTAGGTCCTTAGGTCAGCTTAGGTGTGTGAATGAGAGGGAGGACAGTAGAATGGTGAGGGTGCAAGGAGTAGAGGTGACGAAGGCGTATGAGTTTAAATACTTGGTGTCAACTGTCCAAAGCAGCGGTGGCTAACCATGTGCCATGGAGAGCCATGTGTATGCAGGTTTGCATTCCAACCTGACGCCACACCAGGTGATTTCACTGATACATTCATCCTCTTTGGTTGAAGGTCGCTAATCAGTGAAATCACCTGGTGTGGAGTCCAGCTGCAGTGAAAGGTTATAGTTTGTGGTTAACCATAAGGTATAACAGTGGTTATACATTAGCCCTCACCTGTGCTACATCGACTTACAATGTCAGAAAAAAGACGCAACCCTCTCTTGAAAGGAGGATGGATGACTCTGACCCTGCCCACCTCATTACCTTGGGCAGTAATGGGGTGGGACAAGAGGCTCCTGAATGTGCGCAGAGTTTGAAGTTGGTTTGGGATTTATAAAGGGAAAGTGCACCGAATTTGGTATACGCAAAGTTTTGTAAGTCCTACTATTTTTGCATGTATGCAGTTTTCCTGTTTAGTGTGGATGTGAATTTTTAGTGTAGATCCTATACAAAGTTTTACACATATGGTATAGGGGGTGGTGGAATATGTTTCTGCATAAACGAAGGTTGGTGTACGGATGTGAGTGTTGAAGAATTCATGCAGCCCTCACTTAGAGACCTTTTTCATTGACTGTAAACCATTCTATTCACCGTGGGAATCTTCATCATGTATTCTGGTCGGTGTCTATATCCACCCCAGACCTGTGTTAAAGAGGCATTAAAACACATGGCTGATCACATTACAAACGTGGAGCACAAATAACCAGACTCCCTACTCATTATCCTTGGAGATTTTAACAGAGCAAACCTCAGCCATGAACTGCCAAAATACAGACAGCATACTGTCTGTATTTAAATGTCCCACCAGGGACAAAAACACTCTGGATCATTGCTGTACAATATCAAAGGACGCCTATAACTCTGTCCCCCGTGCAGCCCTGGACGTCTCTGATCACTGTCCGATTCATCTCATCCCAACCTACAGACAGAGACTAAAATCTGCAAAGCCTGTGGTTAAAACTATGAGGAAATGGGCCAATGAGTCAGAACTGGAGCTCCAGGCCTGCCTTGACTGCTCTGACTGGAGTGTTTTTGAGGTGGCGTCTACAGACCTGGACAAACTTACTGACACTGTGACATCTTACATCAGCTTTTGTGAGGACATGTGTGTGCTCACCAAAACTTTCTGTACCTTCAACAACAATAAGCCCTGGTTCACAGTAAAGCTCGGTAAGCTTAGTCAGGACAAAGCCTACAAGCCTACAAGAGTGGAGATAGGATCCGGTAAAACAAAGCCAAAATGCACTCACAAAGGAGGTAAGTGGCAAAAAGGTGCTATTCTGAAAAGCTGAAAATCAGGTTTTCTGCCAACGACCCAGCATCAGTCTGGAGAGGCTTGAAAGACATCACAAACTACAGGAGACCATCCCCTCACACTGCAGGGAACCACCAACTGGCTGACTACTGGGGGTTTGAAAAGTGAACTTTCACACCCCTCACCCTCTCCGGCCACAACACACAACCAACTGCAGTACCTGCAAGCCACTCTCCCCTCCCGACCGGACCCCCACCCACACTCAGGATCTGTGTTGAGGATGTGTGCCAGCTCTTCCAGAGACAGAAGACCAGGAAGGCACCAGGCCTGGATGGCGTGTGACCTTCCTGTCTGAAAGTCTGTGCTGACCAGCTGGCCCCTTTTTTCACACTGAACAGATCACTGGAGCTGTGTGAAGTCCCCTCCTGCTTCAAGAGCTCCACTATCATTCCGGTCCCCAAGAAACCCTGTATCACAGGATTAAATGAGTACAGGCCCATTGCCCTAATGTCTGTGGTCATGAAATCCTTCGAGAGACTGGTGTTGGCCCACCTGAAGGAAATCACAGGGCCCCTGCTTGATCCCCTGCAGTTTGCCTACCAAGCAAACAGGTTAGTGGAGAATGCAGTCAACATGGGATCGCACTACATCTTCAAACACCTCGACTCCCCAGGCACCTATGCGAGGGTCCTGTTTGTGGACTTCAGCTCAAAGTTCAACACCATCATTCCAGATATCCTCGACTCCAAACTGTACCGGCTCACTGTACCAGCCTCCATCTGCCAGTGGATTAAAAACTTCTTGACAGGCAGAAGGCAGCTAGTGAAACTGGGAAAATCACATCCAGTACCTGGACAATCTGTACTGGCGCCCCCCAGGCATGTGTGCTCTCCCCTCTACTCTTCTCCCTCTAAATGACTGTACCTAAGGAGACCCGTCTGTTAAACTCCTGACGTTTGCGTACTGCACAACCATCGGCCTTATCCAGGGTGGTGATGAGTCTGCCTATAGATGGGAGGTTGAACAGCTGGCCCTCTGGCGCGGCCATAACAACCTGAAGCTGAACATGCTCAGAACAGTGGATATGACAGTGGACTTCAGGAGGAGCCCTCCCAACACTGCCTCCCCTCACCATACTCAACAGCACTGTGTCTGCAGTGAAAACCTACAGATTTCTGAGTCCCACAATCTCCCAGGACCTAAGGTGGCCATCCAACATAGACACAATCATCAAAAACGCCTAGCAGAGGATGTACTTTCTCCACCAGCTCAAGAAGTTCAACCTGCCTTAGGAACTGCTGATTCAGTTCTACACTGCAATAATCCAGTCTGTCCTCTGAACATCCATCACTGTCTGGTTTGGTTCGGCCACCAAACAGGACAGGGACAGACTACAACAGACAGTTAAGCCTGCTGAAAAATCATTGGTGCTAACCTGCCCTCCATTCAGGACTTATACACCTTCAGACTCAGGAAACGGTCAGACAACATCACTGCTGACCCATCACACCCTGGTCACAACCTGTTCCAACTGCTCCCTCTGGTAGGCGCTACAGAGCACTGTACACCAAAACAACCAGATATAAAAACAGTTTCTTTCCGCGGGCTGTCATTCAAATGAATGCTTAACACTGTCAAATAAATCCACACATGGTGATGCAGTGGTTAGTGTGGTCGCCTCACAGCAAGAAGGTCCTGAGTTCGAGCCCCGGGGTAGTCCAGCTTTAGTGTCCTCTGTGTGGAGTTTGCATGTTCTCCCCGTGTCTGCGTGGGTTTCCTCCCACAGTCTAAAGACATGTAGGTCAGCTGAATCGGCCATACTAAGTTGTCCCTAGGTGTGTGTGTGTGTGTGTGTGTGTGTGTGTGTGTGTGTGTGTGTGTGTGTGTATGTGTGTGGTGTGTATGTGTGTGGTGTGTGTGTGTGTGGGGGTGGGGGGGGCCCTGTGATGGCCTGGCGGCCTGTTCAGGTTGTCCCCTCACCTGCCGCCCAGTGACTGCTGGGATAAGCTGCAGCATCCCCGCAACCCGGAGAGCAGGAAAGGCGGTTTGGATAATGGATGGATGGATGTTGTGTATATGTTATGGGTAATGTGAAAAAACGGTTAATGTGCAGATTACCCAACGGGGCGGTTAATGTGCACATTACCCGCCAGAACGGGTTATCTGCACATTAACCGGGTAGTCTGCACACTACCCGCTTGGGCGGTTAATGTGGATAGAACGAACCACATTATCCACATTAACCGGGTAGTCTGCTACTAGGCTATATTAGCCAGGCGAGGCAGGGGATCGGGCACATTTTTGTCTTTTTTGGTGGTTGTGTAAAAGTGCATCTGAAAGGTATCGCCTTGTTCATTCATTTGTTTTGCCTGATTGGCAGACAGGAATTGCATTTGGACATATGTTTTCTCTGCTTCTGCTCCTACATACTGGGCTTATAAAACGAATTTCATTCTGTTTTCATATCATCTAGTCTTAATATTTTCCCCCCGCCAGTACCCCTCTTCCATAAAGTTTTATTTACCAGTCTGTCCACGGAGTGATTGCCATTTCGTATTGGTTGAATGACGCATGTCTCCAGTGAGAGTAGGCTATAGCAGCCTGATGGGAGATGGCCGAGACTGATATTTCTTTTCACCCTTGTCAAATGTGTAGGCTATTCATTCATATCAGGGATCAGATAGAGAGCGAGGAGGGCTCATGTGTGTGTTCTTTGATGCTAATAGCCTCGTTATACAAGTGGGGGGAAACGTTGATCTAAAGACAGAATGATATCGCCAGCGTCTGTTCTTTCATTTACCACAACTTGTGATCCCTCAGATGGCCTCACTTCATGAGTCATCAGGCTAAAGGCCTATTGCAGATTTAAATATCAAAATATTGTAAAAAGATGAGTTGCAGGTTCGATCCATCCATATTAACCATCCAAACGGGTGGTGTGCAGACTACCCGGTTAATGTGGATAATGTGGTTCGTTCTATCCACATTAACCATCCAAGCGGGTAGTGTGCAGACTACCCGGTTAATGTGCAGATAACCCGTTCTGGTGGGTAATGTGCACATTAACCGCCTTGTTGGGTAATCTGCACATTAAACAGGTAGTTTGCGCATTAACCGTTTTTTCACATTACCCGTAACATATATACTGTACTGTACATGTTGTATATACTGTACTGTACATTGTACATATACTGGTACACTCTGTCATGTCCATCTACCTCAGGCATGTATGTAAGTAACCTGCTAACATGTATTTCAGCATCTCCGATATATTCTCTACATAAGTCGATCCTTGTGTATATACAGTGCATCCGGAAAGTATTCACACCCCTTCACTTTCCCCACATTTTGTTATGTTACAGCCTTATTCCAAAATGGATTAAATTCATTTTTTTTCTCATCAATCTACATACCATACCCCATAATGACAAAGCGAAAAAGGTTTTGTAGAAATTTTTGCAAATTTATTAAAAATAAAAAACTGAAATATTGCATGTACATAAGTATTCACACCCTTTACTCAGTACTTGGTTGAGAGACCCTTGGCAGCAATTACAGCCTCAAGTCTTCATGGGTACGAAGCTACACCTATATTTGGGGTATTTCTCCCATTCTTCTCTGCAGATCCTCTCGAGCTCTGTAAGGTTAGATGGGGAGCGTCGCTGCACAGCTATTTTCAGGTCTTTCCAGAGATTTTCAATGGGGTTCAAGTCTGGGCTCTGGCTGGGCCACTCAAGGACATTCACAGACTTGTCCCGAAGCCACTCCTTCGTTGTCTTGGCTGTGTGCTTAGGGTCGTTGTCGTGTTGAAAGGTAAACCTTCGCCCCAGTCTGAGCTCCTGAGCGCTCTGGAGCAGGTTTACATCAAGGATCTCTCTGTACTTTGCTCCATTCATCTTTCCCTCGATCCTGACTAGTCTCCGAGTTCCTGCTGCTGAAAAACATCCCCACAGCATGATGCTGCCACCACCATGCTTCACTGTAGGGATGGTATTAGCAAGATGATGAGAGGTCCCTGGTTTCCTCCAGACGTGACGTTTGGCATTCAGGCCGAAGAGTTCAATCTTGGTTTCATCAGACCAGAGAATCTTGTTTCTCATGGTCTGAGAGTCCTTTAGGTGCTTTCTGGCAGAACTCCAAGCAGGCTGTCATGTGCCTTTCACTGAGCAGAGGCTTCCGTCTGGCCACTCTACCATAAAGGCCTGATTGGTGGAGTGCTGCAGAGATGGTTCCTTCTGGAAGGTTCTCCCATCTCCACAGAGGAACGCTGGAGCTCTGTCAGAGTGACCATCGGGTTCTTGGTCACCTCCCTGACCAAGGCTCTTCTCCCCCGATTGCTCAGTTTGGCTGGGCGGCCAGCTCTAGGAAGAGTCCTGGTGGATCCAAACTTCTTCCATTTACGAATGATGGAGACCACTGTGCTCTTCGAGACCTTCAAAGCTGTAGAAATTTTTTTGTACCCTCCCCCAGATCTGTGCCTCGATACAATCCTGTCTCGGAGGTCCACAGACAATTCCTTTGACTTCATGCCTTGGTTTCTGCTCTGACATGCACTGTCAACAATGGGACCTTATATAGACAGGTGTGTGCCTTTCCAAATCATGTCCAATCAATTTAATTTACTTCAGGTGGACTCCAATCAAGATGTAGAAACATCTCAAGGATGATCAGTGGAAACACGATGAACCTGAGCTCAATTTTGAGTGTCATAGCTAGGGCTCTACCAAATTCACGGCCGTGAAAATCGCGTCACGGACCGTGAAATCAGCCTCTTCCCGTGTAATTGACCATTTGCCGTGAAATGCAGTGAAATGCAGAATTAAAGTGCGCAACTAGTTTGAGAAAATACTGTGCTGATATGATTGACATTTTGGATGCGCGAATAAAAGCATTCACGTGTCTAAGACATTGATTGGTTAAATGAGCATCCGGGGTGGCCGCAATGATCATTTTTGTTACTAGCATAGTTTGAGTTAGCTGTCGTCAGCATGTTAGCTTAGGCCCTAACGTGCTGAAGATGTCGAAATCTAAAACCTCAAAAAACACGACTGCAGACAACAGAGTAATTGAGTTTGGAAAACCTATTTTACATGCTGATGGCGGAAAATTATTTTGTACGAGTTGTAATATCTCCTTAGATCACAGTCAACGAGCAACGATTCAGCGTCACTTGGAAAGTGAAACTCATCTCAACAAAAAGAGGGCTGCCGAAAAAGAACTACAAGGTGGAACCAACAAGAAGCAAAAAACAATTTCATCGATGTTTAAGAAAACAACCGAGAGCACTGAGTCTCGACATTTGGCGACCATGGAGCTTGTTGAGGCATTTGCTAGTGCTAACATACCGCTGGAGAAGCTTGATCACCCGAAACTGAGGGACTACCTTCAACGTAATGTGAGAAATGCGGGCGGTTTACCCGGTGCAAATAAGCTCCGACAAGACTACCTTCCTAAGCTGTTTGACGCGCAATTTGAAGAGGTAAAATCTATCATAAATTCATGTGAATCGTTTTCACTTATTTTGGATGAGTCCACCGACGAGCAGGACAATTATGTTTTGCATGTTATTTTCGATTTCATGTCGGACAAGGCCGAAGATGTTGAGACTGGAACTCTAACAGCAGTGCTGGCCGACTGTGCTTACTTGGATGCTGTAAACTATACCACTGAGAACAAACGAGAACATTACGCAAAGTAGATTTAAACAACCAGCGGCCGAATTCCTGAAAGCAGTGCGCATTTTTGACCCTGCACAAATACTTATTTTTGACGGTGGATTTAAACTCACTCAGCACGGACATTCCTGGATTTGACAAAAAACTGTAGGCTGGAATTGCCGAACTACAAACACATCGCACAAGAGGTGGACACAACTTTACCAGTGCTAGCTTTTTGGAAATCCTCCGAATCTAGGCTACCACATCTTGCTAAAGTAGCGTGGCGCTGTCTGTCAATCCCGACGAACTCTGTGGACGCGGAGAGGGCCGTGTCAAAACATGGACAAGTATTTTCATCACAGAGACAGAGCATGAAGCCAAGCACCGTCGCAGGATGCTCAATGCTTACATTCAACCACTAGTACGGTTATGCTGTGTACAGTAGGCTGGGCTATTAAGGCCCTGTGTGAATAAAAAGTGTAATTTAATCATTGCCGTGAAATGTTGCATTTTTCTTACAGAATCCGTGAAATCTGTGATTTTCGAGAAACTAGGTCCGTGAAATTGAGCGAAACTTACCGTGAATTTGGTAGGGCCCTAGTCTTGGCAAAGGGTGTGAATACGTATGTACATGCAATATTTCAGTTTTTTATTTTTAATAAATTTGCAAAAATTTCTGCAAAATCTTTCTCACTTTGTCATTATGGGGTATTGTGTGTAGATTGATGAGAAAAAAAAAGAATTTAATCCATTTTGGAATAAGGCTGTAACATAACAAAATGTGGAGAAAGTGAAGGGGTGTGAATACTTTCCGGACGCACTGTATGTGAAGATTGTTGTGTTGTAGTGTTGTTAGTCTATGTTAAGTACACTGAGAGAGTCACGAAACCAGAGTCACATTCCATATACACTCACTGGCCACTTTATTAGGTACACCTTGCTAGTACCGGGTTGGACCCCCTTTTGCCTTCAGAACTGCCTTAATCCTTCGTGGCATAGATTCAACAAGGTACTGGAAACATTCCTCAGAGAGTTTGGTCCATATTCACATGATAGCATCACGCAGTTGCTGCAGATTTGTCGGCTGCACATCCATGATGCGAATCTCCCGGTCCACCACATCCCAAAGGTGCTCTATTGGATTGAGATCTGGTGACTGTGGAGGCCATTTGAGTACAGTGAACTCATTGTCATGTTCAAGAAACCAGTCTGAGATGATTCGAGCTTTATGACGTGGCGCGTTATCCTGCTGGAAGTAGCCATCAGAAGATGGGAACACTGTGGTCATAAAGGGATGGACATGGTCAGCAACAATACTCAGGTAGGCTGTGGCATTGACACGATGCTCAATTGGTACTAAGGGGCCCAAAGTGTGCCAAGAAAATATCCCCCACACCATTACACCACCACCACCAGCCTGAACCGTTGATACAAGGCAGGATGGATCCATGCTTTCATGTTGTTGACGCCAAATTCTGACCCTACCATCCGAATGTCGCAGCAGAAATCGAGACTCATCAGACCAGGCAACGTTTTTCCAATCTTCTATTGTCCAATTTTGGTGAGCCTGTGCCAATTGTAGCCTCAGTTTCCTGTTCTTAGCTGACAGGAGTGGCACCCGGTGTGGTCTTCTGCTGCTGTAGCCCATCTGCCTCAAGGTTCGACGTGTTGTGCATTCAGAGCTGCTCTTCTGCATACCTCGGTTGTAATGAGCGGTTATTTGAGTTACTGTTGCCTTTCTATCAGCTCGAACCAGTCTGGCCATTCTGCTCTGACCTCTGGCATCAACAAGGCATTTTCGCCCACAGAACTGCCGCTCACTGGATATTTTCTCTTTTTCGGACCATTCTCTGTAAACCCTAGAGATGGTTGTGCGTGAAAATCCCAGTAGATCAGCAGTTTCTGAAATACTCAGACCAGCCCGTCTGGCACCAACAACCATGCCACGTTCAAAGTCACTTAAATCACCTTTCTCCCCCATTCTGATGCTCGGTTTGAACTGCAGCAGATCGTCTTGACCATGTCTACATGCCTAAATGCATTGAGTTGCTGCCATGTGATTGGCTGATTAGAAATATGCGTTAACGAGCAGTTGGACAGGTGTGCCTAATAAAGTGGCCGGTGAGTGTATGTGCAACCTACATGGCCAATAGACATGATTCTTATTCTGATACATTTGGTCCCTGGAGAACAACATACGTATGTCAGTCTTGTGCACTTTAGGTGGCCCCTGCAACCCCCCCCCCCGTCATTGACCTTTGAAACCTTGACCCAGGGCCACATTTGAAGGCTTGTAACTCAGCAACTAATAGGTTTATGGACCTGGGGTCCACTGTTATGGAGAATTATTGACTTCCACTATCATGCGGGAAGGGTGAGCACTGAGTGTGGTCAAATTTCACGCTTTCCCAGTCAGAGAGCTAAAATCTGTCAAAACAGAAGTGTTCCTTACCCCCTAAAATCTCCTCAACATGCTTCATTTCATATCCACACCTTTCAGCGATAGTGCAACAGCAATAAAATTACAGTACCCATGCAGCCTCACATTACTGCATGCTGCAGTGAAGTAAAGAGTTTGAGTTTTGTCCCCCCATTCTGTTAGGGTGTCTTAAGAACAGAGTACTGTCATTTAGATTTTGACATATCTGCTCAATAGTCTACTACTACTACTACTTTCAGCTACTCCCATTAGGGGTCGCCACAGCGGATCATCCGTTTCCATCTCTTCCTGTCTTCTGCATCTTCCTCTATCACACCAGCCACCTGCATGCCCTCCCTCACCACATCCATAAATCTCCTCTTTTGTCTTCCTCTTCTCCTCTTCCCTGGCAGCTCCATATTTAGCATCCTTCTCCCAATATACCCAGCATCTCTCCTCCACACATGTCCAAGCCATCTCAATCTTGTCTCTCTTGCTTTGTCTCCAAACCATCCAACCTGAGCTGTCCCTCTAATATAATCATTCCTAATCCTGTCCTTCTTCGTCACTCCCATTGAAAATCTTACCATCTTCAACTCTGCCACCTCCAGCTCCAACTCCTGTCTTTTCGTCAGTGCCACTGTCTCCAAACCATACAACTTAGCTGGTCTCACAACCATCTTGTAAACCTTCCCTTTAACTCTTGCTGGTACCCTTCTGTTGCAAATCACTCCTGACACTTTTCTCCACCGACTCCCCCCTGCCTGTACTCTCTTCTTCACCTATCTTCTACACTCCCCGTTACTTTGGACAGTTGACCCCAAGTATTTAAACTCATATGCCTTCGTCACCTCTACTCCTTGCATCCTCACCATTCCACTGTCCTCCCTCTCATTCACACATAGGTATTCTGTCTTGCTCCTACTGACTTTCATTCCTCTTCTCTCCAGTGCATACCTCCACCTCTCCAGGCTCTCTTCCACCTGCACCCTACTCTCACTACAGCTCACAATGTCATCTGCGAACATCATCGTCCATGGAGACTCCTGCCTGATCTCATCCGTCAACCTGTCCATCACCATTGCAAACAAGAAAGCGCTCAGATCCGATCCTTGATGTAATCCCACCTCCACCTTGAACCCATCTGTCATTCCAACCGCACACCTCACCACTGTCACACTTCCCTCATACATATCCTGCACCACTCCTACATACTTCTCTGCAACTCCCGACTTCCTCATACAATACCACACCTCCTCTCTCGGCACCCTGTCGTATGCTTTCTCTAAATCCGCAGAGACACAATGTAACTCCTTCTGGCCTCCTCTATACTTCTCCATCATATCTGCTCAATAGTGTAAGGAACTAAAGATGAACCCGATAAGATGATAAAGACAAGATCCTGGTCCTGTCAGATTGTTTCTGTTACGGCGTGTGCTCAGTTTTGCAAATGTTAGACCGCATTTTGAAAAACTACCTCCATCCCTCTAGGACTACCAGGATTTCAATCCTACCTAAAACGACCATGGGCGGTCATTTTGACCGCCAGTTTTTAAACTCTATATTCTGTCAAGATAAATACCCAGTTGAGATATTAATGCATTACATGTGTTAGTATGTCTGTTAGTAAACTAACTGACACCAACATTAACATTTTAACAAATATAATACTATTTTTAAACAATTTAAACTTCAGAGAGACATGCTTGAACTTGAATAGCAAAATTGAAACAGTGAAAATATTACCTGAAAAACAAAACAGAAAACACATATTGCTGATCTAACAAACGTAACAAGGCCTATAACATGTGACATGTACAAACAGAACTGAAACTAAATATTAAAACAGTCCCAAACAATGACCAGAACTTAAAAACTACTGGAATGACGGTTTTTTGTGTCAAGATAAATACCCAGTTGAGATATTAATGCATTGCATATGTTAGCATGTCTGTTATGAAACTAACTGACACCAAAATTAACATTTTAACAATTTTAATACTATTTTTAAACAATTTAAAATGGCTGCTGTCCAACGCCTTTAAATACTGCAACACCTCGGTGGTAGTCATGCGGCGTCTGTAACCAAACATGTTGGACATAATCACACATCAAGTTTAGACTATTTGTCTGCACTGGAGGACGCTAGTGTGTTTCTATTTCTTTGCACTGGAGGACGCTAGTATTTTTCTATTTTTCTGTACTGGAGGACGCTAGTGTGTCTCTATTTCTCTGCACTGGAGGACGCTAGTGTGTTTCTATTTCTCTGCACTGGAGGACACTAGTGTGTTTCTATTTCTCTGCACTGGAGGACGCTAGTGTGTTTCTATTTCTCTGCACTGGAGGACGCTAGTGTGTTTCTAGCACAGAGCAATGAACTTCATGAAGGAAATGACGTGACCAACACACGTCATAAATACTGACGTGACGCACACCATCACGTGCAAATTACGAGACTGTCATGTTGACCTCATGGTGGTTTTAGGTCGATCTTATCATAACTTTTTTGTGCGATTGGTCTAAAACTCATTTTAAATGCAAATATATGTAATTTTAGGAGCATTCAGGGAGCGGCAGGTCTGTAAGTTTTTTCTTCACACAGTTGTTAAACTTTGAAAACCCTAAACGGCCATGATGACCGTCTTGGTCGTTTTTAAAGCTTTGACCCTTTCATGCTCAAATGTCATGGTAAAAGTGTTTACGTATTGTTTTATCTTTACTCTTAATACGTGTAACACAATTTTGAGGTAAGAAAAAAAATCATGCATTAATACTTTAAGAACAGACAAAGGTGAACTTCAGTCAGCTGATAACAGTGTTTGACTCAGTCACTTAAAGTCTCATGAAACGGGTTAAAGAGTAAATGTCCCCAGACCAGTTCAATGAGTTTGCTGACATCTACTGGTTAAAAGCTTGTGACATGCCAGGCTGCTCACACTACTCTGTGATGGTAGCGCAGCTGCAGCTAGAAAACATATTAACGGCTCTGCCAAATAACCAGCGCTGAAACTGCTGTTGACAGTTGTTAGTGCTGGCTGTGTCTGTTTTTCTATCAGTTCTGATAGGTGTGCTGGCACAGCTGAATGAAACATTTTGCCTCTCAGTCTGTGGATGTGCAGCCTCCTAGGCGGACCCTGGCACAAATACGACCAATATGAACTTGCACTTTGCAAAAAGAAAAGGTTTGCTGTGTGACCATTTTGGTTTAACCCCAACGCTGTCTTTATTTTCATAATATAATGCTATATAAGATAGCATAATATAATATATGTAATATATAATATAATATTAATATACATTATAATATATTATAATATATAATAAATACACATATAAATATATAATATATATTATACATTGTAATCTATATTAATATACACTCACTGGCCACTTTATTAGGTACACCTTGCTAGTACCGGGTTGGACCCTCTTTTGCCTTCAGAACTGCCTTAATCCTTCGTGGCATACATTCAACAAGGCACTGGAAACATTCCTCAGAGAGTTTGGTCCATATTGACATGATAGCATCACACAGTTGCTGCAGATTTGTCGGCTGCACATCCATGATGCGAATCTCCCGGTCCACCACATCCCAAAGGTGTTCTATTGGATTGAGATCTGGTGACTGTGGAGGCCATTTGAGTAGTGAACTCATTGTCATGTTCAAGAAACCAGTCTGAGATGATTCGAGCTCTATGACATGGCGCGTTATCCTGCTGGAAGTAGCCATCAGAAGATGGGAACACTGTGGTCATAAAGAGATGGACATGGTCAGCAACAATACTCAGGTAGGCTGTGGCGTTGACACGATGCTCAATTGGTACTAAGGGGCCCAAAGTGTGCCAAGAAAATATCCCCCACACCATTACACCACCACCACCAGCCTGAACCGTTGATACAAGGCAGGATGGATCCATGCTTTCATGTTGTTGACGCCAAATTCTGACCCTACCATCCGAATGTCGCAGCAGAAGTCGAGACTCATCAGACCAGGCAACGTTTTTCCAATCTTCTATTGTCCAATTTTCGCGAATTTCACCCTGTCCTGCCACCCTGGTCTCACTCAAGGCGGCAATATCGATGTTGTACCTGTTTAGTTCATTTGCAATAAGTGCTGTGCATCTCTTGGGTCTTTCTGCATTTTCCCTGTCACGAAGAGTGCGAATGTTCCATGTGGCAATTTTCAAAGGTGTTGTTTTTGTCTTTTTTCTGTTGTTTCGACCGCAAAAATAGGGCTCCCTCCGACTGCGGTTTGCTGGATGGCGTGACGTGGAGCAGGCAATTTTTAGGTTACCTTTTCTAGACCTTTCCTCATGCCAGGGAGGTGAGCAGTGCAATCTTAAAGAGGGCTGCTCAGTTCACTCAGAGGGCTGACGGACTCCACTTCTGCTCCTTTCAGTGAAGAATGACCATATGGTCTAAGCCGCCTGTGTGCAGGTTTGTGGCTACGACTTCCAGTGTACCCACACCTGTCGCTTCGTCACGCCCCTATTGCCATAGGACTTTGAGAATAAAAATGGGGTGATGGATGGATGACTGATGACTTGCGCAAGGATTTTGTTTAAAGTGGGGAAGAGTTTCGCATCATCAACCCCACTCTCTCATCCGAGACCACCTGCTACCAGTGCCAAGACTAAGCGAGACGACTGGCAATGGAGACGGATGCAGATTTTTCCTCGGGGTTTCTTCTCGAAGCCTTTCCCGTAGACGAGTACACCTGCAAGGCAGCGATGATTTAAATCAGAGTTTTCCTTCTCCTAGATGAATTGCCTGACAAGGCCAACGAGCGTCATCTGCCCGGGTTTGAAATCAGAGTTGTCCTTCGCCTAAATTGGCTGCCAAGCAAGGCTAACGAGTCCAATCGACCCACCCGGTTATACCACCGCGAACCCGGTCGCCCCCCGCAGCAGGCCTTGTGAAAAACAAGAGGTACCACGAGAAGGTGCTGCTGCGGTCACAGTTGCGTAGGAGTGGCCATATGCTAGCATATGTAACCGGAAACCATATGCAAGGTCCTACCTAGCAAGCCAAGTGATGGACCCCTGGCGATCACGACACCAGGAAACGAGAGGCAACCGCACCGCTTCGCATTCCTTTTGGCAATTAGGACATCTGGCCCAATACTTGCCACCTGCTATGCACTGACCTGCTGTCATTACCATGTCCTGGAAGCTTCTAGTTTATTAGTTATTTTACACTGATGTACTGACCTGCTCTCATTACCATGTCCTGGAAGCTTCTAGTTTATTAGTTATTTTACACTGATGTACTGATCTGCTGTCATTACCATGTCCTGGAAGCCTCTAGTTTATTAGTTATTTTACACTGATGTACATTACATTACATTACAGTCATTTAGCCGACACTTTTATCTAAAGCGACTTAAAATAAGTGCATTTAACGTAGGAAATCAGGAGAACTACTAGTCAACAGCGGTCATAAGTGCAACTAAACAAGCATCTAAGAGCAAAACCAGTGCTAAAGTAAAAGTGCAAGAAAGTTTTTTTTTTAATGAATGAATACAATAAATGCTAAGAACAAGTAACAGGGTAGCAGTTCTTAAAGAGGTGAGTTTTCAACCTGCGCTGAAAGATGGGCAGCAACTCCACTGTCCTGACATCAGTGGGGAGTTCATTCCACCACTGTGGGGCCAGGACAGAAAAGAGCCGTGACCGGATTGATCGGCAGCAAGGGCCTCTGAGCAACAGGGCAACCAGGTGTCCCGAGGCAGCAGAGCGAAGTGGTCAGGCGGGGGTGTAGGGCTTGACCATGGCCTGGAGATAGGAAGGAGCTGTTCCTTTCACTGCCCTGTAGGCTAGCACCAGAGTCTTAAACTGGATGCGAGCAGCTACTGGGAGCCAGTGTAGGGACATGAGAAGGGGAGTTATGTGGGAGAACTTAGGGCGGTTGAACACCAGACGAGCTGCAGCTTTCTGAACAAGCTCCAGAGGTCTGATGGCTGACGCCAGGGTGCCAGCAAGAAGGGAGTTGCCATAGTCCAGCCGGGAGATGACCAGAACCTGGGTGAGCACCTGTGCCATCTCGTTAGTGAGGAATGGGCAAATCCTGCTGATGTTATAGAGGAGAAATCTGCAGGAGCGAGCAACAGATGCAACGTTTGAAGCAAACGACAGTTGGTCGTCCACGATCACACCCAGATTCCTCACAGTCCGAGTTGGCGTCACCACGGTGTTGTCAATGGTGATGGCCAGGTCTTGGTGCGGGCAACCTTTCCCCGGGAGGAACATCAGCTCTGTCTTGTCCAGATTGAGCTTCAGGTGATGTGTCACCATCCACTCCGAGATGTCAGTCAAGCACACAACACTACGGGTGGAAACCATGTGCATGTGGGTAGGGGGAGGGGCTGAGGGGGGTTAAGAGAGGGAGAGAGAGTAGGACATGAAATAGTGGTCAGAGAGCTGGAGGGGAGTAACAGAGAGATTGGAAATAGGACAATGTCTGGTAAAGATAAGGTCCAGCTGGTTGCCAGCCTTGTGGGTAGGAGGAGAGGGTGAGAGGTGATCGTCAAAGGAGGAGAGGAAAGAGAGAAGAGGATCTAACTTGTTAGTGTGGATGTTGAAGTCACCGAGAAGGGTAAGTGCAGAGTCATCAACAGGGAAGTGCGAGACAAGTGTGTCAAGCTCCTACAGAAACTCACCAAGGGGGCCTGGTGGGCAGTACACAACCATGATGGTGAGTTTGACTGGATAAGAGACAGTAACAGCATGAAATTCAAAAGAGGGCGGAGAAAATTGTGGAATGGAAATGAGAGTATTTCCATTTCAGGGAGATTAGCAGGCCAGTACCACCACCCCGCCTCCCAGGTCTGGGAGTGTGAGAAAAAGAGTACACATCAGACAGAGCTACGGGTGTGGTAGTGTTTTCTGGCATGATCCAGGTCTCAGTTAGAGCAAGAAAGTTGAGGGAGAGCAAGGATGTGTAGCCTGAGATAAACTCAGCTTTCGGCACCGCAGACTGGCAATTCCAGAGCACCTCCCATCACCACTTGCTCAACGTGAGTAGAGAAAGTGGGATAGATGAGATTGGTAGGGTCACAGCGCCTAGGAGTGACCCAACGTCTATGCCAGCCCCGGGAAGAGGAAAGGACAGGAATGCGAAGGAAACACATAGTCTATACTAGGTACACAAAATACAGATGACTGACTGGATCTAAAAAGAGTTGTCCGTGCTTGTCGAAGTCTTGGCTTGAAAAAGTCGCGCTTGCCTTTGTTCACGCTAGCCTTCGTTCAACCTAGGATTGTTTGCCTGACACTTGGAAGCAGCAGTGATTTAAAGAACACTGATTGCTAATTGTCTGCCAGGAGTGCAGGCCACACCCTGGCCACTTAACACCAAATTGGCCAAAGAGGTACACTGAAAATAGGCTTATTGCCCAGAAACTGGTCACTTATGTAAAACTCTATCAAACCTCACACAATACTATTAAAACTGCAAACAGCAAGTTACCAAGGAATATATTTATAAGCTAAAAGGACAGCTAAGTCAGAAAAGCTACGCAACAAGAATTATTTAAGGGCACACTAGGTAAAAAACAGCTACAGCTAGAATAAGTAAATAAGACAAGTAAGTAAATAGAATAAGACACCTACAGCTAGAATAAGATCGCACTAGGAACCAGAAGAAGATGTAAAGAGAAAAGGACTAATACTCAGGCAGCTGGAATAAGACTAGTAGCAACTTGTTAAGCAAGAAAGATGATACTTACTCTATCCTAGATGAACCAGCAATTCAGAATCACTCCAGAAGTTAAAATGCACACTCTCAGTGTACTGACCTGCTGCCACTTAATGTACTGACCTGCTGCCATTACCATGTCCTGGAAGCTTCTTGTTTATTAGTTATTTTACACTGATGTACTGACCTGCTCCCATTACCATGTCCTGGAAGCTTCTAGTTTATTAGTTATTTTACACTGGTGTACTGACCTACTCCCATTACCATGTCCTGGAAGCTTCTAGTTTATTAGTTATTTTACACTGACGTACTGACCTGCTGTCATTACCATGTCCTGGAAGCTTCTTGTTGATTAGTTATTTTACAGTGGTGTACTGACCTGCTCCCATTACCATGTCCTGAAGCTTATAGTTTATTAGTTATTTTACACTGATGTAATGACCTGCTGCCATCACCATGTCCTGGAAGCTTCTAGTTTATTAGTTATTTTACACTGATGTACTAACCTGCTGCCATTACCATGTCTTGGAAGCTACTTGTTTATTAGTTATTTTACACTGATGTACTTACCTGCTGGCATTACCATGTCCTGGAAGCTTCTAGTTTATTAGTTATTTTACACTGATGTACTGACCTGCTCCCATTACCATGTCCTGGAAGCTTCTTGTTTATTAGTTATCTTACACTGATGTACTGACCTGCTGCCATTACCATGTCCAGGAAGCTACTTGTTTATTAGTTATTTTACACTTATGTACTGACCTGCTGCCTTTACCATGTCCTGGAAGCTTCTTATTTATTAGTTATTTTACACGGATGTACTGACCTGCTGCCATTACCATGTCCTGGAAGCTTCTTGTTGCAGCACACAGCCTCTGTAGCTCCATATTTAAGACATTTTATATGAAACTCCACCGTGGGTGATGGTATGTCCAGAAGGGCTCTGTGGGCCCTAGCTCCTGCTCTCTCTCAGGGTAACTCAGAGTGTTGTGCAGGAAGTAGTCTACCTTTTCTTTAAAGCATTCAAGACCACCACTGGGGTTCTGCCCTAACACTTACCTTGTGAATCCGAGTGGATCAGCTGTAAATGCAGTATGCTTCCTGGCTCTCTCTCTCCTCCATCTCCTGTGCTGTTCTGCTCTGCAAAGGGTCATGACTTCTTCCTGATGATGTAACAGAGCTCAGCCAGTGATGGTTTCTGCTCCTCGATTGCTACCTTGAACTGCCTTGCAAGAGTCCGAAGCTCTTGCTGCAGTTGGTGGATCTTGTCTGCCCTTCGGTTCATGGTATAGTTGGGTCTGGTGGTCTTGCCCTCTTCAACACCAAACCTCTCTGTTGCAAAACTGACAATGATGGTTGTCATTGTCGGAAGCTGTCTGGCTGTGTCTCCCTTTGCTGTTAACATGATGATTCTGGCCACGTCCTCGTCAAACCGGTGCCACTCTCTGTGCTTGCTTGCTGGAGGCCACTTGATCCGATTGCTGAACTACTCTGCTGGGAGCCAGAGAGCTTAGCCCATGGAGGTTCTGGGCTTTGTGGGGTGTCTCCAGGTCAGGCTCCTCCTGCGTCTCACCAGGAGCGGATCCTGTGCACTGCACTGCTCCCCTCCGCACCAAGCATTTCATTCAGGCCTGATGGAGTTTAAGCATTTCATTCAGGCCTGATGGCATTTAAGGCCATGCTCGTTCTTGCAGACCTTTTGAGTTGTTGTCGTTGATAATCTGTTCGCCAAGGTCGTCATTGTTAGGTTCATCCTATTGTGGTGCTCATTCTTCCATTGGGCTCCCCTGGGGGTATATCCCTGTGTGTTCTGTAGCTTCTTTTGGGGTGCTTCCTCCCGAAAGGTGCGGGTTGGGCTGCTACCCACCCTGCCTCAGTGGCCGTCTTTCCAAGCAGTCAACTGTCTCTCCAAACACTTGGAAAAATTACAAGAGATAACAGGTAAGAGTAGGAAGAAACGAGTTGCATACCCTTTATTGAGGGAAAAATATATGCAAAGGAATGGTGTGTTTGCAGTGACAACAACAGAGTGTCTTGACAAGGACAAGCATAGACGTGGGAAGAAGGAAAGCTTTTGTTTCAGAGTTTGTAATTTTTTGAACACATACTTCGAAGTGCGCGGCACACTGGTGCAGTGCTTAGCACGGTCGCCTCACAGCAAGAAGGTCCTAGGTTCGAGCCCCGGGGTAGTCCAGCCGTGGGGGTCATCCCGGGTCGTCCTCGGTGTGGAGTTTGCATGTTCTCCCCGTGTTTGCATGGGTGTCCTCCGGGGGCTCTGGTTTCCTCCCACAGTCCAAAGACATGTAGGTCAGGTGAATCAAAGACATGTAGGTCAGGTGACTCGGCCGTACCAAACTATCCCTAGGTGTGTGTGTGCGTGTGTGTGTGTGTGTGTCAGCCCTGTGATGGCCTGGCGGCCTGTCCAGGGTGTCTTCCTGCCTGCCGCCCAGTGACTGCTGGGATAGGCTCCAGCATCCCATCACCCAGAGAGCAGGATAGGTGGTTTGGATGATGGATGGGTGCATGCTTGTATTTTTTTTTTGTATTTTTTTCTGTTTTCGGTGTTTTTTTAAGTGCTATAGAAATGAAAACGGCATTATTCATTAACCACGTGACAATGTGTGCTTGTGTTTAGCATTGTTTCCCTAAGCTGATGCGTTCCTCTGTGGTCAGTGTGTAACTCCGTGATGTTTACTTCCAGGACCTTGGCTTCAAAGGTGAAATAGGCTACCAGACCTTTCTGTACAGCAGTGAGCCAGAGATCCGCTCCCTCCTGATGTTTCTGGTGGAGAAGCTGCCCAGAGAGAGTGCTGAGGCCTCCGACCAGCCAGCAGGTACTCTGTACTAGTGTTTACGTAGTCCCCATCCACTCGTTTCACTTTACTTTCCCCAGTGTGTCGGCTCTCAAGCAAGGTGTCATGTCATGTCTCCGGAGAGCCACCGGGGGAGATTTATTGAGAGCAAATTAGTTCCAAGTTTGCCGACAGTTAGCAGTAATGGGGTGGGCAGTTTAGCAGGGTAATAACTGGAACTGGGCAGGATGGTGAAGACAGGTGAAGACCTGTTAATGTAAAGATGACTGGTGCTATACAAACATGTGTTGTGCATGTGTCCCTTCGGTTGCTCCAAGTACAGTCTGCAACTCTGCTCTGTTGTGTAGCCTGTCTGGCTGCATTGACAGCATCGTGGTCTTTGGGAACCATGGACCCATATGATTCTGCACTCTTCACTGTACTACATGAAGGACTTAATAATAATAATAATACATAATAAATTGATATTAATAATACATAAAAAATTACTCTTATATAGCGCTTCGCAGTCGCATCACAATAACTTAATAATAATAATAATGACCTGCAGCAGCTTGGGTGGTAATGGTCTGTGCTACACTTTTCAGTGGTTCAGTATTCAGTACGCAGGTTGATCCTTCAACGCTTCCTTATAAAATGCTGAGTATTACACTGTAGACTGAGGTGAAGGCAAATTTTTTTTGTTTTCTTTTTTTTTTTTTCTTTTTTGGGATTTCCCCCCCTCCTTTTTCTCCCCAATTGTATCCGGCCAATCACCCCACTTTTCCGAGCCGTCCCGGTCTCTGCTCCACCCCCTCTGCTGATCCGGGGAGGGCTGCAGACTACCACGTCTCCTCCCATACATGTGGAGTCACCAGCCGCTTCTTTTCACCTGACAGTGAGGAGTTTCACCAGGGGGACGTAGCATGTGGGAGGATCACACTATTTCCCTTAGCCCCCCGCCCCGAACAGGTGCCCCAACCGACCAGAGAAGGCGCTCGTGCAGGGAGTCATTTGATTCACTCTTAATGTCATTGATGCTGCTTAATGCAGCTTTAACACTGAAATGTCATAATGTGTTGTCTAACATTTTGTGCTACAACCTTTAAAATCTATGAGGATGTCGAATAAGAACTAAAATGACCCGCACCAGGACTCCTGGTGATCAAGTGTCTCAGAATTACTCCTAGGAATTGCGATGAAATGATGAAACTGTTGGACTAACAATACTTCAACCTTGGAGTGGGATTTGGGAGTTAGTTGTGAATCTTTGTAAGTATTGTGATGTATTATTATTATTATTGTACAAATGTCCTTTAACTTCATGCCATAACAAAATATAATAAGCGGGCGGGTCCATTCCTTGGGTCTAGGGTTAGAATGAGGTAGAAGTCTATTTGATGGATAGTGCCTTTCTTAGGATATGAGATTTTCCAAGTCGTGCAATCTTCTGTAGTTCTTGTATAGTTCTTGCATTCTGATGTTACCCGGGATCCGTTGGGTGTATTTCTCCATCCTTTTTTTTACAAGTCCCAGGGCTCCTATCACTACTGGTATTGTTGTGGTTTTCATTCCCCACATTCGTTCAATCTCGATTTCAAGGTCTTTATATTTGGACAGTTTTTCAGTTATTTTTACTGAGGTGTTCCTTTCAGTCGGGATAGACATGTCGATGAGTAGGCAGCTTTTTTCTTTTTTGTTCTTGATTATTTTTGTTATCATTATTATTATTATCAACATCATCATCTGGCACCTATGTTTATAATCACATAGTTTGTGTCAGTAACAAGATGAATTGAGAAATCTTATTGTAAAGTTCTCCCAAAAAGGGAAAAACAGCAACAAACCCCCCCCCCAAAAAAACTGATTAACAATCAGCAGTAACGTGGACGTTGTACCGGACCATTGTGGTGAAGAGGGAGCTGAGCCAGAAGGCAAAGCTCTCAATTTACCAGTCAGTCTTCGTTCCAACCCTCACCTATGGTCATGAGCTTTGGGTAGTGACCGAAAGAGTGAGATTGCGGATACAAGCAGCTGAAATGAGTTTCCTCCGTAGGGTGTCTGGGCTCAGCCTTAGAGATAGGTTGAGGAGCTCAAACATCCGGAGGGAGCTCGGAGTAGAGCCGCTGATCCTTCGCATCGAAAGGAGCCAGTTGAGGTGGTTCGGGCATCTGATTAGGATGCTTCCTGGGCGCTTTCCTTTGGAGGTTTTCCAGGCACGGCCAACTGGGGGGAGACCCCGGGGTAGACCCAGAACTCGCTGTCCAATCTGGCCTGGGAACACCTTGGGATCCCCCAGGAGGAGCTGGAGGGTGTTGCTGGGGAGAGGGAGGTCTGGAGTAACCTACTTAGCTTGCAGCCAAGGCGAACCCGACCCCGGAGAAGCGGCTCAAGATGAATGAATGGACGAAAGAATAACTAGTCTCAAGCTGAATAACAAAAATAACCTGATCAATTAAGCTACCAATGCAGGTAGCATGACCAAATTTTTGTAGGATGTGGAAGGCAGGGACTGGACAGTGCTACTAACAGTGCTTGTGTCAGTCAGAATAGAATCAGAATCAGAACAGTACCAGGACTGAATAGAATGAAGTGACAAATAATGTGAAACCTGGGGTTGAACGTCAGGGAGAGCAAGAGAGACAAATCAAAAATGCATGTCCATGAATTGCCCTTTTGGGACAAATGAAGTCATCTGAGTCCAAATATAACACCTAATATCACTTTTCTCCTCTTCCTTCAGGTAAATCATCAGTTCTTCAGAAAGCCATCGCTGTCAAGATCAGAGCCCAGCTAACTACGCCCTGGCTGCCTCCACATTGCAGATTACCTTCTCTCTGTAAAACACAGGTTGGCCTCTCATAACACTGCCGCTAGCACACACAAGTGTCGTGCTTATGGACATGATGTGATTGCTATGTCACGTGTGAAGCACAGCATCAACTTGTGAAGGTCATAGTTCACCTGTGCAGATTGAAGCCAGTGCTACTGTCCCTCAAAGTCAAAGTTTAGTTCTGCATAAATTATTGTATTTTGCTGTTGGTATTCTCCACAGAGCAAGTGAGTTCAAAAATTGATTTCTGAACTTTGTTTTTGTTACCTTTCAGAGCCCAGGACCATCTCAAAGATTCCAAGTTCAGCTCCTGAGTTTACCACACAGCATTAAAGGTCCAGGAAAAATGCAAAGGAAAGGTAATATATATGCTATTCATTTTTTCTCTTCCAGTGCTGTGCGTTTTGGAACTGTTGGAGTTAGGAGGGAGTGGGTCCCTGCTTACTGAATAACAACTAAGTGTGAAAATAAGTATTCACACCCTCCTTTAATAATTTGGTAAATGAATTTCTTAAGTTTCTGGTTCCTTTTTGTACTGTAGCATGAATCCAACAGGCAACCGAGGTCACTGCTGGAATGGTTCGAAGGAGGAAAAAAGATGTGTACTTTTCTATGCCTTAATTTCAGAGGTCAAGGACTACCAAAGAGACTTTCTTCTCCCTGTGACGGTCCAGCCTTCCCATCATGCCTCAGTGGCAGCATCCTTACTAGAACAGCACATGGCTGAGTTGAGTGCAGCTCAAGAGTGGGAGGGAGAGTGGAACAGCCAGGGACTCCTCTCCCGTCTCGCTCCAGAGGTACATTTTACTCTCAAAGGCCGGCAAATAATAATCTCTCAAGCCATGGTATCTGGCAATAATTCCACCCAAAAAATAGAAAGTTTTATGAAAAAAAAAAAATCCAATAGATCCTAATACCAAAAATTTAGCTCTTTAGAAATGGGTGGGGCGTTAGGCTTATTGGGTCATCAAACAAACAAATTATTTTTTCATTTTATCATTTAAGCCTCTGGGGATGCACAAGCCAGTGCATCCTTCGTGCCGGTCCCAAGCCCGGATAAATGGGGGAGGGTGGCGTCAGGAAGGGCATCTGGCATAAAATCTTTGCCAAATCAAATATGAGGATCATAGATCAGATTTCCATAATGGATCGGTTGAGACCCGGGTTACCAACGACCGCCACTGGTATTTATGGCCAGCAGGGTGCCGGTGGAAACTATGCTACTGTTGGGTGAAGGAGAAGGAGTGGGGGAAGGCATGTCCAGCGGCAGTGGGAAAGGAGGAAGGGTAGGAGTGTGGAGGTGAGAGTCGGAACTTTGAATGTTGGCACTATGACTGGTAGAGGGAGAGAGCTGGCTGATATGATGGAGAGAAGGAAGGTAGATAGACTGTGTGTGCAAGAGACCAGATGGAAGGGGAGTAAGGCCAGGAGCATCGGATGTGGGTTCAAACTCTTCTACCATGGTGCGGATGGGAAGAGAGTGTCTTGGTGGTGAAGTAAGGCCAGGCGCATCGGAGGTGGGTTCAAACTCTTCTACCATGGTGCGGATGGGAGGAGAGTGTCTTGGTGGTGAAGAGAGTGTTGGACAGAGCGATGAGTATGAAACTGGTAGTCAAAGGTATGATGATGTTACAATGGTACAGCTTCATTTAGCAGACACTTTTATCCAAAGAGACTTGAAACAACACAAGCAAGGATCTAGTCAGGAGGCGACAACACAAGTGCCAAAAAACTAGGTTCAAGTCCGATAGGACATAGGTGTCAACAGGCAGTGCACAAAGGCAATGCATAGGGTGATGATGAAGGTTATCAGGGCATATGTCCCACAAGTTGTGTGTGAGATGGAAGAGAAAGAAGAATTCTGCAGTGAGTTGATGAAGTGGTGGAGAGGGTACCCAAGGAGGAGAGAGTGGTGATTGGAGCAGACTTCAATGGGAATGTTGGTGAAGGGAACAGAGGTGATGAGGAGGTGATGGGTAGGTATGGTGTCAAGGAGAGGAATGTGGAAGGACAGATGGTGGTGAATTTTGGTAAAGGGATGGGAATGGCTGTGGTGAACACATATTTCAAGAGGAGGGAGGGACAAAGGGTGATGTGTAAAAATGGAGGAAGGTGCACACAGGGGGACTACATCTCATGAAGGGGGCACGATCTGAAAGGGACTGGGGACTGCAAGGTGGTGACTGCAATTGTTATTTGTACAGAGAGCAAAAACAACATGAAATTTCACAAAACAGTAGTAAGTAAAAGTAACAGTTTCAGAAAAATATGCAGCGTGAAGAAGTTAAGCTTGTGTCTGGAGAGGCTGTGAAAAAACAGAATGGAGAATGTCTGACGTGTATCCCTGCTTGAGTTTGTATTTCTTAAACTGATAATCTCCTTTTCTTATAAACAACTATCAGTTTCATCACCTGCAATGGTAAAATAATATTTATTCAGCTCAATCAATCCATGGAAGCTTTTGCTACTGAAAGCATTTGCATTTCAAAAAACTGCTTGTCTGACCTTTCCCGTGAAAGAAAGCTCAAGCTGTGCATAGGAACTCCATCCATCCATTATCCGAACCGCTTAGCCTGCTCTCAGGGTCGCGGGGATTCTGGAGCCTATCCCAGCAGTCATTGGGCGGCAGGCGGGGAGACACCCTGGACAGGCTGCCAGACCATCTCACAGGGCCGACACACACACACACACACACACGCACACACACACACATTCATTCCTAGGGACAATTTAGTACAGCCGATTCACCTGACCTACATGTCTTTGGCCTGTGGGAGGAAACCGGAGCCCCCAGAGGAAACCCACGCAGACACGGGGAGAACATGCGAACTCCACTCAGAGGACGACCCGGGGCGACCCTCAAGGTTGGACTACCCCGGGGCTTGAACCCAGGACTTTCTTGCTGTGAGGCAACTGAGCTAACCACTGCGCCACCGTGCTGCCGCATAAGAACTCATGCATTTTATTTTAGTCTGCAGTGGCTGGTCCACCAGAGAGGATAGGCAGAACTTTCTGTCTCGTGGACCAGCCAGAGAGAAGCTGTGTGTGTGTGTGTGGTCCAACAAATAGGATACATTAACACAACATTGTAATGGTAATGGACATTTATTTAGCTAGCAAGCAATGTTTGGTCCACCAGAGATGATGAAGTGGAACTTTATATTTTGTGGACCAACCAGAGAGAAACCTCAAAGATAGTCAACTACCGATAGATGGTAATGTAACATAGTGGAATTTTTTTAGACTGACAATTTCAATCAGGTGGCGCAGCGGTTAGCGCGGTCGCCTCACAGCAAGAAGGTCCTGGGTTTGAGCCCCAGGGTAGTCCAACCTTGGTGGGTTGTCCTGGGTCATCCTCTGTGTGAATTTGCATGTTCTCCCCATGTCTGCGTGGGTTTCCTCTGGGGGGTCTGGTTTCCTCCCACAGGCCAAAGACATGTAGGTCAGGTGAATCGGCCGTACTAAATTGTCCCTAGGAATGAATGTGTGTGGGTGTGTATGGGTGTGTCAACCCTGTGAGATGGTCTGGCGGCCTGTCCAGGGTGTCTCCCTGCCTGCCGCCCAATGACTGCTGGAATAGGCTCCAGCATTCTCGCGACCCTGAGAGCAGGATAAGCCGTTCAGATAAAGAATGGATGGATGGAATTTCAATCAAGTAACGGATATATGTAACATAAGGATAGGTTGAGGAGAATATGAAGTCATCAACAAAATAAGAAACACATTTTGTTGTGCCAGTTTAGAAATATGTCTGTGGTCTGATGTTTTTGCAAAAATAAACCTATATTTGGCAGACACTGCTTATTTTAAGTGTCTACCTTTTCATTAACAGGAGTACCGGTCCAGGAAAATCACACGCTTGCATAAGCGCATTGTGGAACTGCTGCGCTCTGCTGCCAAGCCCTGCTCTCAAAGTGACGTTAGTGGTCCTCAATCCTGTGCAGACTTATCAGAAGTGCTGCAGTCTCTCAAAGGCTCTGCCATCAGTGACAACAAGGGAAGCCACTTCACCCACACGCAAAAATTCAGCTTCACACAGGTGAGAACCTCTCACATTCAAATGGCTGTATATGTATGGAAGCATACTCCATACAATATTCAAATTGAGTTTTAATATTCAAAATTAACATTGCAATCTTTGATGTTTTGAAGATACATTCTAGGATGCGCTTGGACACAGCATCAGTGACGTTTCATGAGGTCCTTGGGTGTTTCGGATCTTTCAATGTCATACACCCTCGCTCAGGCGACCCAGCTAGGGTTGATCAGGCCCTGGCTTGTGTCCCAGCAGCATTGGTCAACAGATCACTCCTCCTGATCCAAAGCCATCTGGAGGCCCTCTCTGCAGTTTCCATGGTAGACTTAATGGCTTTCATTTTTGCAGCCCCAGTAATGCCAAGTAAAGTATAGACCTTGCACAGTGAGCGACCAGCAAAGCCTCTACACCCCACTTCAGTGGACTCACAACGCGCCTTTGAGCCTCTCCACCGGCACTGATCCACCAGCTCCTGGTACTTGGCCCACTTCCGCTCATTCGTCTCTTCCATCCAGTTCCCCCAAAGGAACTGTCAGCTCTATAAGGAGAACCTGCTTTGAAGAGGCTGATTGTAGCACTATGTCTGGCCTCAGTGAAGTTGTCATAATGTGGTCTGGGAAACTGAGCTGCCCCCCCAAGTTGACTCGCAGCTCCCAGTCTGACGCAGAGGTGAGGAGACTGGCTGCTGATCTGGGCTATGACTGAAGCTGCTCACCAGCCCTGAAAAAGAAAGTGTTCCTCTGTCCACGGGCTTGTGTGTTGTTGGCCACAACTTTGGAGAAGGCCTCTTCGACTGTCTTCAGTACCTGGTCATGTCACCAGTGGTATCAGCCCCCCCCAGGGCTATTGGGCAGCTGCTGGGGATGTGCTCAGGACAGGACTATGAACTTGATCCGCTGTGATTCTGCCTGCCAGATATCGGCCCAGCATATCTTCCTCTCCAGCACACCCTCCCACCTTGTCCATGCTTCCTACTGCCGCATGTCTACCATTCTCCTGGTTCTTTCCTCCTTGACACCTGCCCGCATCTCGTCCAGGACTAGATGGCTTCTGTCCTTGCCATGGGCTTTATCATAGCGAGGTTGTGGGATGGCTCCTAGCCCTGCCCGTCCAGTTGCCACCATGCCCACCAAATCCCGGTGTCTCAGCCAAAGATGCAGCTATCTCCCGGCCTTCCAGGGCTCACAACTTCCTGCCTGTCTGCACCATAATGTTTGCTAATGCCACTCTAGAGTCATTGGAGCCCCGATAGAGTAGTGCCTCTCCCATGTGAAAAACTCTGAACTCCTCATCGAGGCTTCTGATAAGGAGCTGGAGTTTTTTTGCTCCTCCCATACATTGCTGCACTGCTAAGGCTGTGCGGCAGAGCCAGCCATCTCTGGAGGTAGCTACTGATCTTTCTCTCCACAGTCTCCACTGTCGACAGAGTTAACTCATAAACCAGCCGAGGCCAGAGGACTTAGGGTAAGATGCCATGTTGGTAAAGCCAAGCCTTGAACCTGCCAAGTAGGCCAGACTTGTCTGCTTTGGTGAGCCAAGTCTCAAGCGCCTTGATGGTTGCTTGGATTGCCACTGCATCCCTGAGGCTACAGTCAAAAGACCTTGCCTAGACTCTTGATTGGTTTCTCGGTGATGGATGGATGGAATTGCAATCCAAAAAGACGCGAAACTTGTCCACCACTTTTCCCCTCTTCAACACCATGGCTCTGGATTTGGCTAGTTTAAAACTCATCCTCGCCCAGGAAATGAGCTTCTTCAGGCCCTGGAGGATTCACCTACCACCAGGCACCAATGATGTGGTGACAGTGAGGTTGTCCATAAAGGCTCTGATGGAGGGCCGCTGAACACCTTACTTGGACAGAGGCCCTCTGCACTCAGTTTCAGTTGCCTTGACCACCCTATTAATGGCAAGGGCTGAGAGTGGAACACCCAGTTATAATCCCCTTCTCGAGCCAGTGCCAGTCAGACTTTGTGTTCCCAGAAGGGATTCAGAGCCCAAAGTTCCCGTAGTAGTTCAAGAGGAGGTCCTTGATCTTACTGGGTACATGGTGTTGGTCAAGGGTAGTCTCGAACAGCTTGTGGGGTGTTGAGCCGTATGCATTGGTGAGGTCGAGCCAAAGCACAACTGAGTCACCCTTCCCTTCGTGCGCCTCCCTTATCAGCTGGGTGACAACTCTGGTGTGTTCTAGGCACCCTGGAACTCCAGGAATGCCACCATTCTGTATTGAAGTATCAATGTAGGCATTCCTAAGGAGGAAGCCTGTCATCCTTCTGGATAGGACACTGAAGAAAATCTTCCCCTCCACACTAAGAAGTGAGTTGGATCTGAACTGCTCCAACTTGTTTTGAGTTCTCTTCCTTTGGTATCGAGACTCCCTCTGCCTTCCCCCACTGGTCTGCTACAGTTCCTCTGTGCTAAATCACTCGCAGAATCTTCCAAACGATACCGAGGAGAGCTGGGTAGCGTTTGTGCATCTTATAGGGTACTCCACTGGGTCCCGGAGCAGAGCTGGCTCTGGCTGCAGTAACCACCTCCTGGATTTCCTTTCAGGTGGGCTCTCTGGTGTTGAACACCACCATGGTTGATGGTATGCCCAAAAGAGTTCTAAGGGCCCCTAGCTCATGTTCTCTATCAAGGTCACTCAGAGTGCTGTGCAGGAAGTGGTCTACCTCTTCCTTAGAGCAGGCAAGATGACTGCTGCACTTCTGCCATAATAGCTGCCTTGTGAAACCAATGGATCAGCTATAAACAAAGGATGCTTCCTGGCTCTCTCTCTCTCTCCTCCATCTCCTGTGCTATTCTCTGTGCAGGGTTATGAGCTTCTTCCTGATTACATAACAGAGCTCAGCCAGTGGTGGTTTCTCCTCCTCAGTTGCTACCTTTGAACTGCCTTGCCAGAGTCTGAAGCTCTTGCCACAGTTGGTGGATCTTGTCTGCCCTTCAGCTCATAGTGTAGTTGGGTCTGGGGTTCTCGCCCTCTTCAACACCAATCCTCTCTGCTGCAAAACTGACAGTGATGGTTGTCATCATCAGAAGCTGTCTGTGTACGTCTCCCTTTGCTGTTGATTTGATGGTTCGGGCCGCATCCCCATCAAATTGGCACCAATCCCTGTGCTGGCTTGCCGGAGGCCACTTGAGCCGACGCTGCTGAAAATACTTTGCTGGGAGCCAGAGAGCTTAGCACTTGGAGATTCTGGGCTCTGTGGGGTGTCTCCAGGCCAGGCTCTTCCTGCGTCTCACCAGGAGCAGATCCTGTGCCCTGCCCTGCTCCCCCTGCGGCAATCATTTCCTTTTGGCCTGATGGATTTTAAGGCCATGCTCATTCTTGCAGACCTTGCCGCAAATGCATCTTCTAGTTGTCCTTGATAATCCATTTGCCAAGGTCATCATCGTTAACGTCCATCCTATTGGGGTGCTCATGAGCACCCAACACCCAGGGATGAGCTACCTTTTTGTGTCTGTCTGCAGTTTTTGTGGGTACTTCCTCGAGGAAAGTGCAGGTTGGGCTGCTACCCCTTCCTACCCATGTTGCCATCTTTCTGAGCTGTCAACTGTCTTTCCAGTTGTCACCAATCTGTTCTTGGTGGTCCACCAGCCTCTTCCTGGGCGTCACTGACTGAACAAGTTTGAATGATTCGAGGATACATTCTAGGATGTGCTGGGACAACATCATCAATGATATTTCCTGAGGTTCTTGGGTCTTTCGGATCTTTCAATGTCATTGCTCAGGCAACCCAGCCAGGATTGATCAGGTCCTGGCTTGTGTCCCAGCAGCATTGGTCCACAGATCACTCCTCCTGATCCAAAGCCATCTGGAGGCCCTCTCTGCAGCCTCCATGGTAGACTTGTTGGCTTTTGTTTTTGCAGCCCCAGTGATGCCAAGTAGAGTGTAGACCTTGCATATTGAGCAACCAGCAAAACCTCTACACCCCACTTCAGTGGGCTTATAACGTGCCTTCCAGCACTCCGGCATTCAATATTGTTGAATCAGAATTTTCTCAGAAGACAAAAATGCATATTAATAAGGCATTTGACATTTCATTTACAAAGATTTCTTGATTCATTTACTTCATTTAAACTCTAATGCAGAAGGGAAAATTACGAGACTGAGAAAATTGAATTTTTCAAGTGCTTAAGCAGTTTACTCCTACTACTACTACTACTAATATTGTCAGATACTCCCATTAGGGGTCTCCACAGCGAATCATCCATTTCCATCTTTTCCTGTCCTCTGCATCTTCCTTTGTCACGCCAGCCACCTGCATGTCCTCCCTCACCACATCCATAAACCTCCTCTTTGGCCTTCCTTCTCTTCCTCTTCCCTGGCAGCTCCATATTCTGCATCCTTCTCCCAATATACCCAGCATCTCTCCTCCACACATGTCCAAACCATCTCAATCTTGCCTCTCTTGCTTTGTCTCCAGACCGTCCAACCTGAGCTGTCCCTCTAATATACTTGTTCCTAATCCTGTCCTTCTTCATCACTCCCAATAAAAATCTTATCATCTTCAACTCTGCCACCTCCAGCTCCACCTCCTGTCGTTTCGTCAGTGCCACTGTGTCCAAACCATATAACAGCTGGTCTCATTAATTTTTTATAAACCTTCCCTTTAACTCTTGCTGGTACCCTTCTGTCGCAAATCACTCCTGACACTCTTCTCCACACATTCCACCTTTTCTGCTTTGTCTTCTTCACCTCTCTTCTGCACTCCATGTTATTTTAAACATTTAACCCCAAGTATTTGAATTCAACCACACTCATCACCTCTACTCCTAACCTAGCTTCCACGACTCTTTCCCATATGTTCATGCTGTGGTTGATCAACTTTATACCTCTGTAGTTACTACAGCTCTGCACATCACCCTTATTCTTGAAAATTGGTACCAGTACTCTTCTCACTCTGCAAACTTTCCAAGATCGTTTTACACATTCTAGTTAAAAACTCCACTGCCATCTCTCCTAAACATCTCCGTGCCTCCACAGGTATGTCATCAGGACCAACTGCCTTTCCACTCTTCATCTTCTTCATAGCTGCCCTCACTTCCTCCTTGCTAATCCACCGCACTTTCTGATTCACTATCCCCACATCATCCAACCTTCTCTCTCTCTCATTTTCTTCATTCATCAGCCCCTCAAAGTACTCCTTCCACCTTCTCAACACACTCTCCTCGCTTGTCAGCACATTTCCATCTCTATCCTTCATCACCTTAACCTGCTGCACATCCTTCCCAGCTCGGTCCCTCTGTTTAGCCAATCGGTACAAATCCTTTTCTCCTTCCTTAATGTCTAACCTGTCATACAATTCAACATACACCTTTTCCCTTTCCTTTGCCATCTCTCTTCGCATTATGCTGCATCTCCTTGTACTCCTGTCTCTGTCTATCCCACTTCTTCTTTGCCAACCTCTTCCTCTGTATAATTTGCTGTACTTCCTCATTCCACCACCAAGTCTCCTTGTCTTCCTTCCTCTGTCCTGATGACACACCAAATACCTCCCTTAGGTTTTTGGTAATGTAATGTTAAATATCTTTTTAATTTGAAAATGTGGATTCAACAGCATTGAAATGGAAATGTAAAATTATGTAACAGAGGTAAAAAATATACTTTAAGGATATATTATATATACTGAAATAGAATGTTGACATGTAATAAGATTGCAATACTGTTTTCTATTTTCCATTATTATTTGAATAAACCTGATCAAAAGCATGTATTTTTCTGTTTAAATGTAAAGCAAAAACCATAACCCTCTGGCATGTAAATGTTCATACTCTCATGTGCTGATGGCGAATGTAAATGGGATTATTGAAGTGAATGTCCATTTTGAGTCAGAATTTCACTCAAGTGGAAATTGTAGATTTTAATACAAGGCTGTGTTTTACAAATTATATTTCTGTTTGTTTATTACATGCAGTATGCGTCCATATACCCTACAGAGCATAATTCCATAAAGCACTTTTATCTGAACGCAATGTGAGTTGTTATTAACATGACAATGACCAAGTCCTTAAGGTCGCTGCACCTGCACTTGTTCCCCATATGCAATAGACCCTTTTACTGTTTGTAAACAGTGATGACGTAGGCGTGGATGGGCGCGCATTTAGGCAACAGAAATATGGCAGAGTTAGCTAGTTTGTCAAACTATGCAAGGGGATTAATGACAAAAGATCGTGAAAGTTACCTGAATAAATTAACTTTGGCGAACAGCAACCAACTTCCAGATCCGTGTGGTATTACCGAGTGGGTGGAAGACGTTACTAAGTGGCCTAATATCCAGTGGCCAGATATACGTATGTACATATTTGGTGGAGAAACCAAGCATATACACAAGAGAGAAGTTGCAGGCATACAAGTCAGTGGATGCTTACAACTATGTTGTCTGTGGTCACGTACAAAATGTAAAATACCATGACATAGACTCTGAGTTTTGTGTCCTGAAATCCGAAGTCTTGCCAAGTCAAAGACAAGGACACAAGACGGCTTTGTACGAGGCATGGGTCATCATAAACAAACCCGAGAACCACGTCCTCACAGCCCGGTGTAGCTGCATGGCAGGGTGAGTATTTGTTGTCCTGTTGCTTTTCTGGTTTGCTCAGGGTTCATGATATCGGCCTAGTTGTTGTGCAAACATGAAATCTGCTTCTATTTTACTGTCATTTTCTCCCCTCATCACATCTAAATGTGCCTTTCCCTGTAACTCAGTCATGATAAACGGGGCATGAAATTCACATTATCATGAACTACACATAGTGTCTTGTTGATTCAGAGTTCCAGCTGTGGCTGTTATTCATTTGCAGTGGAAAAATGCGAAATTATATAGTAGAATTTACAGGCTTCTCAGCCACAGCCTAATTTTGACTGAGATTAAGTGTTAATTGCAAGCCCCGGTCATCAAATTAAAACATATATTGGATAAGTCAATATGTTTTATTCTGTCTTTTTCACATATCAGACTTGGGTCATGCTGCAGCCATGCAGCAGCAATTTTATTTAAAGTTGAGCTGTGTGTTAGGATGGGGAGGACAGAGAAAGCAGCAGTTACAGCTGAAGCATGTGTGTGGAAAGACCTAAGCAGGAAAGATGTCAAGCCAGCTCCACTTGGGGAAATCAGCTTCCATAAACCAAAGAGGCTAGGCAGGCAGCTCCCAGCTGCTTCCAAAACTTCTAGGAGGAACAGTGTCAAACCAGGAGGCATGTAATAGTTGACAGAGGCAAGATAAGTTTCCTTTTATCATTGTGCATTTAATTCATTTTCAAAAGTTCTCCTGCATCTTTTAACACCATAAACTACCCTGAAAACCGAGTTTTTTTATAAAACAGAGATGAAAATCATAAAGACGTATAGACACTGGGTCATTTCAATGTATTTGTTTGACCTTTACCTTCAAATTATTTATTCTGGAAATCACATAGTTTCCATTGTGTACTGTTTCTGTTTTAATGCTCTGCTTCATGACTTTAGTAAAAATTCAATCAAGATTCATAAAATCTTGAAAAACATCATTATTCAGCATAATAATTGTCTTCTTGTTGCCCTGTCATCATTTTCATTGCTAGACCCAGTAATCAGTCAGATTACTGTTACTGGGTCTAGCAATGAAAACCTCTGTGCAATCTATTATGCACTGGCATCTTTTAAAGTTTCGCTTGAAGATTTTAGGCATGTTCTCTAGTATAGCTCCCTTACTTGGCCATTTAATGAGTGGTTTAAGGACTATGGCCATAGCAGGTATCCAGCTCAGACAAATATTTGATAAGGTGGTTTTTGATACCTTAAATCTATAGGCTAAATCAGTATTAGTTAGGCCCAGCCTTAATTTCATTAGCACAACCTTTAGATGATCCTGTACAGAGAGGTTTTGGCTAATTCTTTCTACACTGTCTGTTATTTTTCACACAGCCAGTCAAAGATAATGGAGGTAAGTCCTGTGAAAAAAATCAGTTGTCCCATGTTGAACTTAATAGTGGCATAGGAAAACGTAGAGTTTTGCAGCTCCTCTTTAAGCTTCTCATTTTCAGCCCGTAGTTTTTCACACTCCTGCTGCAGGTTGACATAGTCCTTCTGAAGCTGAGTGTACCTCAGGTTCAGATCATCATATTCTGTCCTTGGGACTGGGATGTCCTCTTCAGCTTTAACAGAAAAGCAAACGGTTAAGATATGCCAGCACAAGCTCACAACAAATTGGTTGATTGCGCAACAAAAATATCTCCTTACCAGGACAGTGATCCATGCTGCTGACTTGTCCTGGAGTTTCAGAAGGAGCAGGCTGATTGGGTGGAGTGTAAACCCTTTCATCTCGTCTCCTTTTCCTATGGTACCTTAACATAAAAAAGTTAAATTAATGAACAGGAATACTGATCAGAGGCCATATTGCAGGAAATTCCTAACTTGCAGATCCTATCTTAACTGTTTGGTTACAATTAGATATTAGGTTATGACTTGCTTAATACCAACTGGAGAAAAATCCTATCTTAGACATCCCTATCTTCACTTTAAACTTAAGATGGTAAATATTTGCAATACAGCCCCATTTTCTCAAAGCCAGCAGCTGCAAGCTCCAAAGTGCACTGAATAGCATGAAATGAAAGAGGGGAAAAGTAATTCTAAAATGATTAGGAAGTGTTAGGCCTAATTATTCTTACCTTTCCACCTTTGCCTCAGGGTTCTGACTTTGTTTTGTGTACTTAAACACAGAGGGCCCAAAATCAGGATTCTGTGAGTCCAGTCACACCTCACCTGTAAATAGCCAGACACACCACATTAGCCAAATGATACCAGCTAACGCTGCTTATCGGTTACTTTAGATATTAGTCTACATCTAAACCAGGCATTCCAGTGAAACCAAACCTGATATAAAATGGGTACTGCAAACGCCAGCATTTCTGATAGTGTCCTCAGTCCAGTTTTCATCAATACGTTTGATGGCTTGCAACCACAGGCGCCTCCGGTGGCTCTGAAATGGCCGTGATCCTGTCGGAATTCGGTAAAACTTCAGTCCGCTGTTGGTAGAGTAGCGATTCATACAGCCAAACACACAACAACCGGACATTTTGATGCTGGTTATACTTGTGAATAAACTTTGTAATCTCCTCTTCCTCGTCTGAATCCGTGAATTGCCTTCCGTTGCCTAAATGCGCACGCATACTTTTGATGACGTAGGCTGTAAAAGGGTCTATACTGTTTTTATTATCTTAGTATGTTTTTTCCCTCCCTATGTATTTATTTATTTATTTATTTGTCAATTTATTTATTCGTTTATTCCTTATGTTTTCGCTATGTATTTCCTCCTGGGTTTTTTTCTCTTGTATGTTCAGCACTACTTGGAATTCCAGTGCAGGTGCCCTTGTACTTACAGATGGCAAATAAACTTGAACATACTTCTGAGAGGGTTTTTTTGTGAATTTGTATAGATGCCCCAGGAGCCTGACAAGGTTGCCCAGCAGATGGCAGCAGTAAGCAGCTCCCTGCCCTGTGGGAATCAGACAGAGAGAGATGTGCAGGCGCTCCATCAGCAAGAACTGGAATCAATGCTGCAGCAGTCAGTGCTCCACAAAGAGCAGCTCACAGAAAACTTGAAACGGATAACTGTCACAGCTGCACAGGTACAACATGCACCCATTGCTTAGCCACTGTAATGAGTGGTATCAGAATTAGGATAGGCAATTTCTTTTGCCTTCTGTCTGATATAAATGTCTTGATACATGCTCAATAATCCAGGTGAGGAAATCCCAGAAAGTTTAATCAGTTCATCTGGACACAAGGTTTAGTGGGAGAAACGTTTAATTACTCTTCAGTCTCAGCTGACTGCAGGTATCCCAAACCTTGTGAACAACACAGTTGCATAATGACTGAAACTGGCACAGTTGTGTCACAACTGAAACCAGCGATCAGTTTCATATGCAAATTGCTGTGACCATTAACTAGCGTTTCAATGGCCATGTGTGCTATTCACAGAGGATTGGGGTATAGTTGCAATCACAGCATTGTAAGATAGTGACAGATGTACTCTTAGCCCGCTCCCTCGGTTCAGGGACAGTCGTTCCTTTTTCACATAGATGGCCTCTTTGATTCCCCGTTCAAACCAGCATTCCTCCCTATAAAGGATGTACACAGCCTCATCCTTGAAAGAATGGTCATTGGCCTGTACATTGGTGTAGACTGCAGAGTCCTGGCCTGACGAGGTAGCTCTTCTGTGTTGTGCCATCTTGTTTGGCAGAGTCGGAGCTCGCCATTGCCGAACATTTTACTGGCATAAAAGAGACAGGAGACAGGTAAACAACCTAACAGAGTGGTGCCAGGAGAATAACCTCTCTCTCACTGTCGACAAAAAGGGAAAGGGGGAAGGCTGGACCCCATCACCATCAGCAGGACTGCTGTAAAGAGGGTCAAGAGCTTCAAGTTCCTGGATATCCACATTACCGAGGACTTCAGCTGGGATGAACACACCAGCCATGTGGTGAAAAAGGCACAGCAACGCCTCTTTCACTTCAGGCGACTGAAGAAGTTCAGCATGGGGCCCAGGATTCTACGGGCCTTCTACAGAGGCACAACTGAGAGCATCCTGACTGGATGCATCACCGCCTGGTGTGGGAACTGTACTGCCCACAACCGCAAAACACTGCAGAGGGTTGTGCTGCCGGCCCGGGACATCAGTGGATGTGAGCTTCCCTCCATCCAGGACATATATAACAGACGATGTGTCAGCAAAGCCCATAGGATTATCAAAGACCCCAGCCACCTAAACTATGGACTGTTCCAGCTGCTACTGCCAGGCAAGCAGTACCGCAGCCTCAAAGCCCAGACCAGTAGGCTCTGGAACAGCTTTTTCCAACAAGCAACGAGGCTTTTGAACAAAGAACTTTAAAGACACTAAGCCTGGTGCCAGACTGACTGGTACTGACCTATGGTCTTCAGCGGATCATCAGTTTATACACACACACGCACACACACAAGCAAAAACAGATACAGTACTATATGGCGGGCTCTCTCCATCTGGCCACCTAATCATCCCCCGTGTAATTGGCTCAATGATTCCTCCCTCTCCACCGCAAGCTGATGTGTGGTGAGCATTCTGGTGCAAAATGGCTGCCATCCATCACCCAGGTGGTGCTACACATTGGTGGTGGCTGAGGTGAATTTCCTCACTTCGCTGTGAAGCAATTTGGGTGTCAAGATAAAGCGCTGTATAAATGTAATCCATTAATATTATAATCCATTTTCTTATATAGATGGATTGCGTTTATAAAGTGCTTTCCATTTATGTATGTAAATGAGATTTAAATTTTAAATTTTTAGTAAATTTGCAAAAACTTCTCAAAACATGTTTTCACTTTGTCATTATGGGTTATTGAGGGTGGATTAATGGGCAAAAGTAGCAATTTTATCCATTTAAAGTTATATCTACAACACAACATGTGCAAAATGTGAAGGGCTGTGAATACGTTCTGAAGCCACGGTAGCCTTCACCGGGGCTCCGCCGCAAGGCTGGGTCAAGAATTAAGAACAGTTTATTCTCATTTCTATCATTTACTTGAGTACACAAAAGAAATGAAATATTTCTCCCAGCCCACAGCAGTGCAACACAAAAGATAAAAACACATCCAAATTTCCAAAAACAACACCACCAAAAACACAAAAACAGAGAGAACAAAGCAAGAAAAGAAAACAGTTAACATGAACGCCATGCGTTTGGACCCAATCGCAGAGAAGAGGCAGAAGCAGTTGTCAAATAATAAGTCGCTTTACTGGACCCTGGAAAACATACAATAACCAAAAACCACTGCCAAACAGGGCAGGCAAAAATGCAAACATGAATTAACACAAAATACCAAACACGGGAAACACTCTCTCACACAGAGGAGGCGGGCAAGGGTTCAGGAGACACGGGCATCCACAGACCGACGCTAAGCTTTTTTCCAAGACTCGACAGCGTATGTCTGCAAAGCACCCAGTCAAATAGTCCCCAGCACAGGTGCACTTAATCACAGGCCAATCAAGGGCAGGTGCCACTCATACTGGCCAACAGGGAGATGTCATGCCTGTTGGCTGCTGACCCTCTGGCCAGTGATCGTGTCACAATATAGTCCGTTCAGTGCAACACAGACCAAAAACTCCACCGTCCAGAGAACAAACACCAGCCAGGATGACTGTGGGAACTGCCGGTCTGCATGGGCTATCAGTTAGCCTAGCCTGCCCCGCTTCCACGTCCTGTCAGACCACCCTCGGTGCTTCCTCTTCGGGCACAGCTCCAGGTAGGGCCGTGGTCCTTGGGTCCACCGGGCGAAGCAAACCAAGCTCCCCCAGCCCATCCAGCGCCAGCTCTCCTAGCCAGACACCTTCGACACACCTCCCCCGCACTCCACACGATGACGCAGGCGCAGACAAAAACACTGCACAGTCGATGCTAGGCGAGGCCGCCTCGGTGTTTTCTCTCGGGCACAGCTGCGGGCAGGGCCATCCACAGGATGCAGCAGACCAAGCTCTCTCAGTCAATCCAACACCAGCTCTCCTGCCATAAAAAAAAAAAAAATCGAAGATCAAAATAAAAACGCCACATGATGACACAAACCTAGATGCAGGCGTAGGATTAGACATGGACAAAGACACTGCATAGTCAGCGCTGGGTGAAGCTGCTGCAAACGTGAGTTTGCACCGCCATCTTCCCACACCAAAGGTTGACACCGCATAAAGAGTGGCTGCGGAGCGGAGCCCGCTCGCATTCTGAGCCTTGTTAGTAGATTGGTGTGTTTACACCGGGTGCTGAATACATGTGTGCTCTGCAGTATGTGCTAATGGCAAACTAACACTCTCTGTGGAAGTTCCATTTCATGCAGGAACATAGTCCAGGAAACTGGAAAGGAATGTGCAGGAAAAGTTGAGGTAAGTATGCATCATTTCAAGCTGGTTCCAACATGACAGTGACCTTAGTTTGCTCCAATGACTTGCACTTCCCCCACATGTATAGCTCCAGTATAGCACCTTGTGGATGAGATGGAATGGGAGGTTCGCAGCATGAACGTGAGGCCAATAAATCTGCAGGAACTGCGTGATGCCATTGTGTCAGCTTGGACCAAAATCCCAAAGGATATTTCCAGCACTTTGTTGAATTCAGACTGTAAAGAATTTGTGCTGTTCTGGAGACAAAATGAGATCCTACCGGGTACTAGATAGGTGTACATCAGGTATACCTAAGTAAGATGCTAATGAGTGTAGGAGACAACTCACTGACGGAGGGAGAGATCATTCTGAACAGAATCTTTGAGGGAGACTCAAGACATTGACTTGTCAGAGAAGAGAATCCACAGGCGGTGATTGGGGCAGAGGAGGAGGCTGAGAGCTCAGAGAAGAAGGCCGAGAGCTCAGAGGAGTCTGAGAGCTCAGAAGAGGAGGCGGAGAGCTCAGAGGAGGAGGCTGAGAGCTCAGAGGCAGAGGCTGAGAGCTTAAAGGAGCCTGGAGGAGGAGGCTGAGAGCTCAAAGGAGGAGGCTGAGAGCTCAGAGGAGGAGGCATTGACTGAGGAAGAGCAAGCGAACATTCAAAAACAGGCCTGGCATCTACTGTACCCCAAAACTAGCATGTAGGCTCTTGAGGGTGTTTATATTCAATACTGTGTAACCCTAAGTATTTATAGTCAATAAAATGTCAGCTATAGTGCAAATATGCCTCATTTTCAAAACATACATGTTTGACTGTTGTTTTTTTGTGTGTGATGGAGTTATGGAGGCTAAATGATTTAAGTAATAAACTCTTAAAACATTTTAAGAGCAGGAAGTATTGATGTCCTCTATAAAGGATATACAATAAAACAAAATAAAATTATGTTTTGATCCCAAAAACTAATATGATGTACAAAAACAGGAAATTAAAATATTATTTAAACTCATGCTATAGGTATATGACGGTCACTTCCTTCTTGTGTGCAGGTGTGGGATGAGTTGAAGCAAAGAGAGCTGGAAAATAATGAGAAGGAGAAAATTGTGCAGATGAAGAAGCAGACTGCCGACTTGTTGCCGAATGCTGAGGAGAACTTGGTAAAGCTGCAGGTAGGAAGATGGCCATCCCTTCATTCAAAGCATTTCATATCTATAAAGGGGTCATCAGACTCCACCCTGAAGCGTTCACATTCAAACTGAACTTTTCCTGAAAGAAGATGTTGAATGAAAATTTAAATAAAAGTGAGTGTGTGCATGCCTGTGTCTGCTTGCCGATGTGCACACGCTCCATCCACCAGTTCCTGGTGGAGGCCAGTGCCAAGCGGGTGGTGAACCTGGCATCTCAGTGGGAGAAACACCGTGCCCCACTCATCGATGAGCATCGCAGACTCAAAGAGCTCTGCAGTAACCAGGATGTAAGTATCCTTACCAGTACAGATGGATATTAGTTTATTTGTAGCTTTCGTTGCACAATTCAATGACATACATGTGCATTTGTTCGCTTTAGATGGAATCCTCCAGAAAACTATCTGAAATTAAGGATCTGCATGACAAAATCCGCCAATCTGCAGAGGAGGCAAAGAATAAGGAAGGACTCTACAAACAGCTGGTATGAGACTGAATTTCCTTTTAATTTGAGAGGTGGAAGGAACTTAAAGCCCTGGCCTGGTTGGCTTTGTAGCCACAAGTGCGTCACTTGGAGAGGTAGTTGTTTCATTTCTGCTCCCGAAGGGCCCTGACTGTTGGCCAATGTCGGGCTGTTGGTGAGCGTCTGTGATGCTAGTTTTTGCGGCATGTCCCGCACTGTCGGCACCAGTCGGACCCCCGTTGGCAGCTTTTGGGCCAATGCAGCATGTTGAATGGGCAGAACCCATCACTGATTGGCTGTTCAGCATAGCAACTCAGTGCTAAGCTAGCGAATCAGGGCCGTCGGCTGTGGTCTTTGTGGCATGTTCAAGTTCTACTTTAAGGGTCCAGACGGCAGGCGACGTGAAGCGACGCAACAATCGGCGCTAGTCAGTTTGGTGTGTCTGGGCCCTAAAAGTAGAACTGGATCTGTAGTTATCATGCTTTTCAGAATTACTTTACTTCTTGGAATTCAGCCTTTCCCCCACCATACCAATTAGTGGGCTGCCCGCCTACGAATTCCCCTGTAAGTTAATGTGAGAATAATGAATTTTGTTATTTTCAGTGAAAGGGAAACCATACGTGAAACAAACGTTCTTATGTCTACCGTAGAATTATAGTTTTCAGAAGAATAATCTGTAGCTGTCTTATTGCTCATCATGATGTCCAAGAAATGCGACTTTGTCTCATGATAAATCCATGCATGAAAGCTGCAGCACTGTTGACAGTGCAGCTGTCCTACACTGTCTGGTATTTTAGTGTTGACCAGAATGCAGTGGATGCCGTATAACAGAGACTACAACATGTCATATTTAAATTCACTATTCATTTTCCCTACAGATTGATTTCCATTCCATGCAGCTGAAAGTTAAAAGGGTTTGAGGCGGGTTTTTGTGAGACGAGACTGCCTGAATTGTCATACGACGTGCACTTTAAAGAACATAATATTGCTGTTGGGATAAAAACCATGTATCTGCAAATCTTGTGGTTTTATGTTTCTTACTACTACTACTACTTTCGGATGCTCCCGTAAGGGGTTGCCACAGCGGATCATCCGTTTCCATTTCTTCATATCTTCTGCATCTTCCTCTGTCACACCAGCCACCATGCATGTCTTCCCTCACTACATCCATAAACCTCCTCTTTGGCCTTCCTCTTCTCCTCTTCCCTGGCAGCTCCATATTCAGCATCCTTTTCCCAATATACCCAGCATCTCTCCTCCACACATGTTCAAACCATCTCAATCTTGTCTCTCTTGCTTTGTCTCCAAACCGTCCAACCTGAGCTGTCCCTCTAATATAATCATTCCTAATCCTGTCCTTCTTCATCACTCCCAGTGAAAATCTTAACATCTTCACCTCTGCCACCTCTAGCTCCACCACCTGTCTTTTCATCAGTGCCACTGTCTCCAAACCATACAACATAGCTGGTCTCAACCATCTTGTAAACCTTCCCTTTAACTCTTGCTGATACCCTTCTGTCACAAATCACTCCTGACACTCTTCTCCACCCACTCCACCCTGCCTGCTCTCTCTTCTTCACCTCTCTTCTGCACTCCCTATTACTTTGAACAGTTGACCCCAAGTATTTAAACTCATAGTCCTTCGTCACCTCTACTCCTTGCATCCTCACCATTCCACTGTCCTCCCTCTCATTCACACATAGGTATTCCATCTTGCTCCTACTGACTTTCATTCCTCTTCTCGCCAGTGCATACCTCCACCTCTCCAGGCTCTTCTCAACCTGCACCCTACTCTCACTACAGATCACAGTGTCATCCGTGAACATCATTATCCACAGAGACTCCTGCCTGATCTTGTCTGTCAACCTGTCCATCACCGTTGCAAACAAGAAAGGGCTCAGAGCCGATCCTTGATGTAATCCCACCTCCACCTTGAACCCATCTGTCATTCCAACTGCACACCTCACCACTGTCACACTGCCCTCATACATATCCTGCACCACTCCTACATACTTCTCTGCAACTCCTGACTTCCTCATACAATACCACATCTCCTCTCTCGGCACCCTGTCATATGCTTTCTCTAAATCCACAAAGACACAATGTAACTCCTTCTGGCCTTCTCTATACTTCTCCATCAACATTCTCAAAGCAAAGATCACATCTGTGGTGCTCTTTCCTGGCATGAAACCATACTGCTGCTCGCTGATCACCACCTCTCCTCTTAACCTAGCTTCTATTACTCTTTCCCATATCTTCATGCTGTGGCTGATCAACTTTATACCTCTGTAGTTGCTAGTTCTGTACATCGCCCTTGTTCTTTAAGATCGGTACCAGTATGCTTCCTCTCCACTCCTCAGGCATCCTCTCACTTTCCAAGATTGTGTTAAACAATCTAGTTAAAAACCCCACTGCCATCTCTCCTAAACATCTCCATGCCTCCACAGGTATGTCATCAGGACCAACTGCCTTTCCACTCTTCATCCTCTTCATAGCTGCCCTCACTTCCTCCTTGCTAATCCACTGCACTTCCTGATTCACTATCCCCACATCATCCAACCTTCTCTCTCTCATTTTCTTCATTCATCAGCCCCTCAAAGTACTCCTTCTACCTTCTCAACACACTTTCCTCACTTGAATGGTGAATTAGTAATTGTTTTTTTCCACTTCCTGTGAAGTTAGCTCCTTTGCAGATATTTGGTTTTCTCCCAACAGAGACAATCATTACCATAGTGAAATGGACAATACTGTGGTGTAACGGAAGACTGTAGAACAGAAAACACCAAAGCTAATGGCTTTGAAGAGAGCATGAATATTGAGAAAATGGGGGAGAGGAAGCAAATTGTCAAGCCCATCCCACCCTTGGACAACATACCTATATCAAACCACCCTCGCCCACTGCTAAGGCAGTTTTTCAGGAAAATGCTTGAATTGTGCAAAAAGTATGACAAGACAAAAAGCCCTCCTTCTTCAGAATTGGACTAAAGAGCTAGTTTAAAAAAAACTTATTTCAGATTTCTCCCAATTTAGTGGCCAATCGATCCCTATTTTAGTTCAAACACACACCCTCGTACTGTATGCGCTCACCAACCGCATCTCTCCTGCCGGCAGTCTGGAAGGAGACGCCGCTCCACTTTCGTGATGAGGTGAATCCAGGCCGAACCACTGCTTTTTCCGCACACACACAGAGACACATTCATGTGACGAACACAAGCCGACTCCGCCCCCCTCCCGAAGACAGCGTTGCCAATTATTGCTGCTTCATTGAGTCCGGCCATAGTCGGATCTGACGAGACTGAGGCGCGAACCCCGGTCCCCAGTGGGCAACTGCATCGACACAAAGCCCATGCTTAGACCGCTACACCACCGCGGACTTTAAAGAACTAGTTTTTACACACACTAAGCTAGGAGTGGGTTTCCTCTTCCAAAAATGTACCCTCACTGTTTTAGAATGTGTTGAGCTGCAAGGTGACATTCTGATGACATATTGTAGTTTTCTCTGTGGTGCACACTGCATAGTGTACATGCAAACCCACATTTCATTGCCTTTTGGGATAGCTTTTGTCATCGAGTAAATTACATCAGGGAGCACGTGGTTGAGCTCAAACAAATATATACAACATATGTATACGTGTATATATATATATGTGTGTGTGTGTGTAATATTATACGTTATTATATATTATACAGATAAATTACACACACACACACACACACACACACACACACACACACACACATATATATATATATATATATATATATATATATATATATATATATATATATATATATACGTTCCTCATTAGTCGAGCACTCAACACCATTGACGGTTTCGGAAAAAAACGCTACATATATACACTACCGTTCAAAAGTTTGGGATCACATTGAAATGTCCATATTTTTGAAGGAAAAGCACTGTACTTTTTAATGAAGATAACTTTAAATTAGTCTTAACTTTAAAGAAATACTCTCTATACATTGCTAATGTGGTAAATGACTATTCTAGCTGCAAATGTCTGGTTTTTGGTGCAATATCTACATAGGTGTATAGAGGCCCATTCCAAGCAACTATCACTCCAGTGTTCTAATGGTACAATGTGTTTGCTCATTGGCTCAGAAGGCTAATTGATGATTAGAAAACCCTTGTGCAATCATGTTCACACATCTGAAAACAGTTTAGCTCGTTACAGAAGCTACAAAACTGACCTTCCTTTGAGCAGATTGAGTTTCTGGAGCATCACATTTGTGGGGTCAATTAAACGCTCAAAATGGCCAGAAAAAGAGAACTTTCATCTGAAACTCGACAGTCTATTCTTGTTCTTAGAAATGAAGGCTATTCCATGCGAGAAATTGCTAAGAAATTGAAGATTTCCTACACCGGTGTGTACTACTCCCTTCAGAGGACAGCACAAACAGGCTCTAACCAGAGTAGAAAAAGAAGTGGGAGGCCGCGTTGCACAACTGAGCAAGAAGATAAGTACATTAGAGTCTCTAGTTTGAGAAACAGACGCCTCACAGGTCCCCAACTGGCATCTTCATTAAATAGTACCCGCAAAACACCAGTGTCAACATCTACAGTGAAGAGGCGGCTGCGGGATTCTGGGCTTCAGGGCAGAGTGGCAAAGAAAAAGCCATATATGAGACTGACCAATAAAAGAAAATGATTAAGATGGGCAAAAGAACACAGACATTGGACAGAGGAAGACTGGAAAAAAGTGTTGTGGACGGATGAATCCAAGTTTGAGGTGTTTGGATCACAAAGAAGAACGTTTGTGAGACGCAGAACAAATGAAAAGATGCTGGAAGAATGCCTGACGCCATCTGTTAAGCATGGTGGAGGTAATGTGATGGTCTGGGGTTGCTTTGGTGCTGGTAAGGTGGGAGATTTGTACAGGGTAAAAGGGATTCCGAATAAGGAAGGCTATCACTCCATTTTGCAACGCCATGCCATACCCAGTGGACAGCGCTTGATTGGAGCCAATTTCATCCTACAACAGGACAATGACCCTAAACACACCTCCAAATTGTGCAAGAACTATTTAGAGCAGAAGCAGGCAGCTGGTATTCTATCGGTAATGGAGTGGCCAGCGCAGTCACCAGATCTGAACCCCATTGAGCTGTTGTGGGAGCAGCTTGACCGTATGGTATGCAAGAAGTGCCCATCCAACCAATCCAACTTGTGGGAGCTGCTTCTGGAAGCGTGGGGTGCAATTTCTCCAGATTACCTCAACAAATTAACAGCTAGAATGCCAAAGGTCTGCAATGCTGTAATTGCTGCAAATGGAGGATTCTTTGACGAAAGCAAAGTTTGATGTAAAAAAAATCTTATTTCAAATACAAATCATTATTTCTAACCTTGTCAATGTCTTGACTCTATTTTCTATTCATTTCACAACATATGGTGGTGAATAAGTGTGACTTTTCATGGAAAACACAAAATTGTTTGGGTGATCCCAAACTTTTGAACGGTAGTGTATATATATATATATATATATATATATATATATATATATATATATATATATATATATATATAATTTAATTGTGCAAGTAACATTTTGTTCATGTATCCATACCCTACTCTAACCCCATTGGACAGTTCAAATGCATCAATGTTCTAACCATGGCTTGCCCCCCCCCCCCCCCTGAAATTGAACACTGCACATAGAACGTAGGCAACCGGTATAAATAAGGACGTTTACTGTAACCATGTAGGCAGCTGATGACGCACTGAGCACGGAACAGGCTTGTTCTGCCATTCAACAACTTTGAGCTATAAAAAATATATCTTTGCTCCTGAATTGTTGAGCTCTTTTTTCTGCATTGAAGGTTTCATTGCAACACCCCGTGGACATATATATATATGTAAGGGTGACATGGTGGCGCAGTGGTTAGCGCAGTCGCCTCACAGCAAGAAGGTCCTGGGTTCAAGCCCTGGGGTAGTCCAACCTTGGGGGGTCGTCTCGGGTCGTCCTCTATGTGGAGTTTGTATGTTCTCGCTGTGTCTACATGGGTTCCCTCCCGGTGCTCCGGTTTCCTCCCACAGTCCAAAGACATGTAGGTCAGGTGAATCGGCCGTACTAAATTGTCCCTAGGTGTGAGTGTGTGTGTGTGTGTGTGTGTGTGTGTGTGTGTGTGTGTGTGTGTGTGTGTGTGTGTTGGCCCTATGATGGACTGGCAGCCTGCCCAGGGTGTCTCCCCGCCTGCTGCCCAATGACTGCTGGGATAGGCTTCAGCAACCCTGAGTAAGCGGCTTGGATAATGGATGGATGGATGGATCTCGGCATTATTTGCTGGGACCTCCCAGTGAGTTAGGACAGCTTGAGCTCTCCTAAACACTGGTGGACATAGATCCTGTCCTAGGGAAGGAATGTTGACGATATGCTCATACTCTTACTCCTAAAAGTAGGACCAAAAGTGGATCTCTCTGAAAGATGTTGAGCTGTAAGGACTTGTTTCCTACGTGGAGGTGCTTGGTAACGCTGGTCCCTGATGCTTGTATTGTGGCATGTGTTCTACCACTTAGATAACAGAGTTGGAGAATCTTCCTCAGGATGTGTCTCGTTCAGCATACACTGCCAGGATTCTGGAGATTGTCGGCAATATCAAGAAACAGAAGGAGGACATCACAAAGGTACATCTGCACCAAAACACACTCAGCAAATGGGCTTTAAAATACGGGGGAGAGGTGCAGGCTCTTTGTTGTTTGTTATTTTTTCCTCTTTGGGCTGTGTTTACTGCAGAGCAGTGCTGCAGCTTGGTTTTGTGTACATCATAACAAACATGCAGAATGGCAACATATAAAGAACATTTGAGCAGTAGTGGGCGGCACGGTGGCCCAGTGGTTAGCGCAGTCGCCTCACAGCAAGAAGGTCATGGGTTTGAGCCCCGGGGTAGTCCAACCTTGGGGGTGGTCCCGGGTCGTCCTCTGTGTGGAGTTTGCATGTGCTCCGGTTTCCTCCCACAGTCCAAACACTGTGTGGGTTTCCTCCGGGGTCTCCGGTTTCCTCCCACAATCCAAAGACATGTAGGTCAGGTGAATCGGCAATACTAAATTGTCCCTAGGAATGAATGTGTGTGTGTGTGTGTGTGTGTGTGTGTGTGTGTGTGTGTGTGTGTGTGTGTGTGTGTGTGTGTGTGTGTGTGTGTGTGTCAGTCAGTCAGTGTTGTAGTCGAGTCACTGCATGTAGGTGGAACACACGGGCCTGCCCTTGCACGAAACTGAATAATGTTACGGTATTAATACAGCTGTCAACATCTTATGCCAGGTTATTACCGAATAATGTTACGGTATTAATACGACTGTCAACATCTTATGCCAGGTTATTACCGAATAATGTTACGGTATTAATACGGCTGTCAACATCTTATGCCAGGTTATTACCGAATAATGTTACGGTATTAATACGGCTGTCAACATCTCATGCCAGGTTATTACCGAATAATGTTACGGTATTAATACGGCTGTCAACATCTCATGCCAGGTTATTACCGAATAATGTTACGGTATTAATACGGCTGTCAACATCTCATGCCAGGTTATTACCGAATAATGTTACGGTATTAATACGGCTGTCAACATCTCATGCCAGGTTATTACCGAATAATGTTACGGTATTAATACGGCTGTCAACATCTCATGCCAGGTTATTACCGAATAATGTTACGGTATTAATACGGCTGTCAACATCTCATGCCAGGTTATTACCGAATAATGTTACGGTATTAATACGGCTGTCAACATCTCATGCCAGGTTATTACCGAATAATGTTACGGTATTAATACGGCTGTCAACATCTCATGCCAGGTTATTACCGAATAATGTTACGGTATTAATACGGCTGTCAACATCTCATGCCAGGTTATTACCGAATAATGTTACGGTATTAATACGGCTGCCAACATCTCATGCCAGGTTATTTCCGAATAATGTTACGGTATTAATACGGCTGCCAACATCTCATGCCAGGTTATTACCGAATAATGTTACGGTATTAATACAGCTGCCAACACCTCATGCCAGGTTATTACCGAATAATGTTACGGTATTAATACAGCTGTCAACACCTCATGCCAGGTTATTACCGAATAATGTTACGGTATTAATACAGCTGTCAACGTCTCATGCCAGGTTATTACCGAATAATGTTACGGTATTAATACAGCTGTCAACGTCTCATGCCAGGTTATTACCGAATAATGTTACGGTATTAATACAGCTGTCAACGTCTCATGCCAGGTTATTACCGAATAATGTTACGGTATTAATACAGCTGTCAACGTCTCATGCCAGGTTATTACCGAATAATGTTACGGTATTAATACAGCTGTCAACGTCTCATGCCAGGTTATTACCGAATAATGTTACGGTATTAATACAGCTGTCAACGTCTCATGCCAGGTTATTACCGAATAATGTTACGGTATTAATACAGCTGTCAACGTCTCATGCCAGGTTATTACCGAATAATGTTACGGTATTAATACAGCTGTCAACGTCTCATGCCAGGTTATTACCGAATAATGTTACGGTATTAATACAGCTGTCAACGTCTCATGCCAGGTTATTACCGAATAATGTTACGGTATTAATACAGCTGTCAACGTCTCATGCCAGGTTATTACCGAATAATGTTACGGTATTAATACAGCTGTCAACGTCTCATGCCAGGTTATTACCGAATAATGTTACGGTATTAATACAGCTGTCAACGTCTCATGCCAGGTTATTACCGAATAATGTTACGGTATTAATACAGCTGTCAACGTTTCATGCCAGGTTATTACCGAATAATGTTACGGTATTAATACAGCTGTCAACGTCTCATGCCAGGTTATTACCGAATAATGTTAGGGTATTAATACAGCTGTCAACGTCTCATGCCAGGTTATTACCGAATAATGTTAGGGTATTAATACAGCTGTCAACGTCTCATGCCAGGTTATCACCGAATAATGTTACGGTATTAATACAGCTGTCAACGTCTCATGCCAGGTTATCACCGAACAATGTTACGGTATTAATACAGCTGTCAACGTCTCATGCCAGGTTATCAACGAACAATGTTACGGTATTAATACAGCTGTCAACGTCTCATGCCGGGCTATTACCGAATAATGTTACGGTATTAATACAGCTGTCAACATCTCATGCCGGTTATTACCGAATAATGTTACGGTATTAATACAGCTGTCAACATCTTATTCCAGGTTATTACCGAATAATGTTACGGTATTAATACAGCTGTCAACATCTTATTCCAGGTTATTACCGAATAATGTTACGGTATTAATACAGCTGTCAACATCTTATGCCAGGTTATTACCGAATAATGTTACGGTATTAATACAGCTGTCAACATCTCATGCCGGGTTATTACCGAATAATGTTACGGTATTAATACAGCTGTCAACATCTCATGCCGGTTATTACCGAATAATGTTACGGTATTAATACAGCTGTCAACATCTTATTCCAGGTTATTACCGAATAATGTTACGGTATTAATACAGCTGTCAACATCTTATTCCAGGTTATTACCGAATAATGTTACGGTATTAATACAGCTGTCAACATCTTATGCCAGGTTATTACCGAATAATGTTACGGTATTAATACAGCTGTCAACATCTCATGCCGGGTTATTACCGAATAATGTTACGGTATTAATACAGCTGTCAACATCTCATGCCAGGTTATTACCGAATAATGTTACGGTATTAATACAGCTGTCAACATCTCATGCCAGGTTATTACCGAATAATGTTACGGTATTAATACAGCTGTCAACATCTCATGCCAGGTTATTACCGAATAATGTTACGGTATTAATACAGCTGTCAACATCTCATGCCAGGTTATTACCGAATAATGTTACGGTATTAATACAGCTGTCATTAATCATGCCAGGTTATTACCGAATAATGTTACGGTATTAATACAGCTGTCAACATCTTATGCCAGGTTATTACCGAATAATGTTACGGTATTAATACAGCTGTCAACATCTCATGCCGGGTTATTACCGAATAATGTTACGGTATTAATACAGCTGTCAACATCTTATGCCAGGTTATTACCGAATAATGTTACGGTATTAATACAGCTGTCAACATCTTATGCCAGGTTATTACCGAATAATGTTACGGTATTAATACAGCTGTCAACATCTTATGCCAGGTTATTACCGAATAATGTTACGGTATTAATACAGCTGTCAACATCTTATGCCAGGTTCCTACCGAATAATGTTACGGTATTAATACAGCTGTCAACATCTTATTCCAGGTTATTACCGAATAATGTTACGGTATTAATACAGCTGTCAACATCTTATGCCAGGTTATTACCGAATAATGTTACAGTATTAATACAGCTGTCAACATCTTATGCCAGGTTATTAGAGCCTGTTACAAAAACAAAAAAACAGTCTTCATCAGTTAACAAGTCCGAGTCGTCATCTCCAACTTCCGAGTTTAAATGCAGTCAGTGCGCAAGTCCAAGTCTGAGCCACCAGTGCTCAAGTCTAAGTCGAGTCACGAGATTCGAGTCGGACTTGAGTACTACAACACTGGTGTATGTGTGTGGGTTGGTGGGAGGGTGTGGGCAATTCAATTCAATTCAATTTATTGTCATTAAAAACAATGTGCAGTTACATGTTAAAAAATTAAATGAGGGCTGTGGCTTCACCAATCAGTCCAAGACAGACACAGCAAACACAGCAAACACAGTATAAGATACACACACATGAAGACCAAAAGCTAAAAATAAGTTGAAAGAGAGCTGGAGTACAAAATATTTTAAAATATCTACAGACATTCAGTGGGTGGCCAGGTTCAGGTGGGCAACAGCTTGTGGAAAGAAGCTGTTTTTGAGCCTGGTAGTGCAGGCTCTGAGGCTCCTGTAGCGCCTCCCAGAGCGCAGGGGGGAAAACAGTCCATGGTTGGGGTGGGTGGGATCTCTGCTGATGATCAGGCCCCTTCGAAGGCAGCGTTTGTGATAAATGTCTTGTATGGCTGGGAGCTAGGTACCGGTGATATGCTGGGCCGCCTTGACGATCCGCTGCAGAGCTTTCTGGTCTACTGAGGTGCAGCTGCCGTACCACACTGAGATGCAGATGGTCAGGATGCTCTCTATGGTGCAGTGGTAGAAGTTGGTGAGAATTTTGGGGGGTAGACGGGCGCTCCTCAGCCTCCTCAGGAAATGCAGGCGTTGTTGTGCCTTTTTCACAAGGGCCTTGGTGTTTAATGTCCAAAAAAGGTCCTCGCTGATGTGGACTCCAAGGAATTTAAAGCTGGAAACACGCTCCACTTCCACCCCATTGATGTGAATGGGGGAGTGGCTGCAGCTTCTAGACCTCCTGAAGTCCACAATCAGCTCCTTCTTCTTCTGCACACTGCTCGCCTCCCAGATTGAGGCACTGTGATGGTCTGGTGGCCTGTCCAGGGTGTCTACCCGCCTGCCGCCCGATGACTGCTGCGATAGGCTCCAGCATCCTGCGACCCTGATTGGGATAAGCGGTGTGGATAATGTATGGATGGCTTTAAGCAGCATGGAAACATGGTTCAAGCAGCAATCTTCTCATACTCAGTACTTTTCTCATACTCAGTACTTTTCTCAGACTCAGTACTTTTCTCATACTCAGTACTTTTCAAGCACAATTTAAAATATTTGCCAGTTGTTTATAAAATTAACGGCTTGTAGTGGCAGGTGCAACTTTGTGTTGTTTGGATTCATGTGTGACATATCCTGCGGATGTTGTGGAAGTCATTCAGGAAGGCATAACTAGATTTATGTACAGGGATACATGATAAAGTATGTGCAGTAATGTGTCTGTTGCTGACCCTGGTGAGACACAGGGACAGGGAATGTCTGTCTTTCTCTTGTTGCTGACCCTGGTGAGACACAGGGACAGGGAAGGTCTGTCTTTCTCTTGTTGCTGACCCTGGTGAGACACAGGGACAGGGAAGGTCTGTCTTTCTCTTGTTGCTGACCCTGGTGAGACACAGGGACAGGGAATGTCTGTCTTTCTCTTGTTGCTGACCCTGGTGAGACACAGGGACAGGGAAGGTCTGTCTTTCTCTTGTTGCTGACCCTGGAAGTGTTTCCTGTGTTGTGCACTCACGACAAAAACACACGCAAACATGTTGTGTGTGAGTATAACCTTTGCGTAACATGTGTGTGTGTGTGAGTATAACCTGTGTATAACATGTTGTGCGTGTGTGAGTATAACCTGTGTGTAACATGTTGTGCGTGTGTGAGTATAACCTGTGTATAACATGTTGTGCGTGTGTGAGTATAAACTGTGCGTAACATGTTGTGCGTGTGTGGGTATAACCTGTGTGTAACATGTTGTGCATGTGTGAGTATAACATGTGCATGTGTGAGTATAACCTGTGTGTAACATGTTGTGCGTGTGTGAGTATAACCTGTGTGTAACATGTGCATGTGTGAGTATAACCTGTGTGTAACATGTTGTGTTTGTGTGAGTATAACCTGTGTGTAACATGTTGTGCATGTGTGAGTATAACCTGTGTGTAACATGTGCATGTGTGAGTATAACCTGTGTGTAACATGTTGTGCGTGTGTGAATATAACCTGTGTGTAACATGTTGTGTGTGTGAGTGTGTGTGAGTATAACCTGTGTGTAACATGTTGTGCGTGTGTGAGTATAACCTGTGTGTAACATGTTGTGTGTGTGTGAGTATAACCTGTGTGTAACATGTTGTGTGTGTGTGAGTATAACCTGTGTGTGAAATGTGTGTGTGAGTATAACCTGTGTGTAACATGTGCATGTGTGAGTATAACCTGTGTGTAACATGTTGTGCGAGTGTGAATATAACCTGTGTGTAACATGTTGTGCGTGTGTGAGTATAACCTGTGTGTAACATGTTGTGTGTGTGAGTGTAACCTGTGTGTAACATGTTGTGCGTGTGTGAGTATAACCTGTGTGTAACATGTTGTGCGTGTGTGAGTATAACCTGTGTGTAACATGTTGTGTGTGTGAGTATAACATTTGCGTAACATGTTGTTTGTGTTTGAGTATAACCTATGTATAACATGTTGTGCGTGTGTGAGTATAACCTTTTTGTAACATGTTGTGCGTGTGTGAGTATAACCTGTGTGTAACGTGTGTGTGTGAGTATAACATGTGTGTAACATGTTGTGTGTGTGTGAGTATAACCTGTGTGTAACATGTTGTGTGCGTGTGTGAGTATAACCTGTGTGTAACATGTTGTGCGTGTGTGAGTATAACATGTGTGTAACATGTTGTGTGTGTGTGAGTATAACATGTGTGTAACATGTGCATGTGTGAGTATAACCTGTGTGTAACATGTTGTGCGTGTGTGAGTATAACCTGTGTGTAACATGTTGTGTGTGTGTGAGTATAACCTGTGTGTAACATGTTGTGTGCGTGTGTGAGTATAACCTGTGTGCAACACGTTGTGCGTGTGTGAGTATAACCTGTATGTAACGTGTGTGTGAGTATAACCTGTGTGTAACATGTTGTGCATGTGTGAGTATAACCTGTGTGTAACATGTTGTGCGTGTGTGGTATAATATGCGTGTAACATGTGCATGTGTGAGTATAACCTGTGTGTAACATGTTGTGCGTGTGTGAGTATAACATGTGTGTAACATGTTCTGTGTGAGTATAACCTGTGTGTAACATGTGCGTGTGTGAGTATAACCTGTGTGTAACATGTTGTGCGTGTGTGAGTATAACTTGTGTGTAACGTGTGTGTGAGTATAACCTGTGTGTGACATGTTATGTGCGTGTGTGAGTATAACCTGTGTGCAACATGTTGTGCGTGTGTGAGTATAACCTGTGTGTAACATTTTGTGTGTGTGAGTATAACATGTGGTAACATGTGCATGTGTGAGTATAACCTGTGTGTAACATGTTGTGCGTGTGTGAGTATAACCTGTGTGTAATATGTTGTGCGTGTTTGAGTATAACCTGTGTGTAACATGCTGTGTGTGTGTGAGTATAACCTGTGTGTAACATGTTGTGCGTGTGTGAGTATAACCTTTTTGTAACATGTTGTGTGTGTGTGAGTATAACCTGTGTGTAACATGTTGTGTGCGTGTTTGAGTATAACCTGTGTGTAACATGTTGTGTGCGTGTGTGAGTGTAACATGTTGTGTGCGTGTGTGAGTGTAACCTGTGTGTAACATGTTGTGTACGTGTGTGAGTGTAACTTGTGTGTAACATGTTGTGCATGTGTGAGTATAACCTGTGGTAAATCCCTTTGTGTTTACTTTACTGCAGGCTACTTGTGAACATCAGCATGGTTTAACTTGTATTGCTGTTATCTTTTCATTTTGTTCTCAGCCTTTTTTATTCCTCCTTCTTCTTCCTCTTCCTCGCTGTGCTGACGAGCACCACAGCTCAGCTACACTACCAGGCGTCATCTCAACAATAACTAGGCTTCAACCTTTAAACACAGACCATCAACACTTACATTCACGTCGGGTTTTCCGAAGATCCCTTGCATTCTTTGCAGATACTGGACCAGTAAGTGGAGAAGTCCAGTCAGGAACCAGTCAGGAACCAGTCTTGCCAGCCTACTTCTCTCACTTCATTGTTGAGGAATATGTCAGGTTCTGCTTCAGGTCTTGTTCCATCAGGACAAGTTAGGAGCCTGCAGTCTGTCAGGATGGGCTGAAGCAAAAGAGCAGCTTTCTAATTGGGTTTCCTGTTTCTCCCTTCCTGTAATCACGTCGTTTATCTAATGACCATTCCACTGGTCAGTAGATATGATGTCCTCAAATGAGACGGTTGCCCTGAAAGTTCCGCTGGTCAGTAAATATGATGTCCTCAAATGAGACGGTTGTCCTGAAAGTTCCACTGGTCAACACATATGATGTCCTCAAATGAGATGGTTGTCCTGAAAATTCCACCGGTCAGTAGATATGATGTCCTCAAATGAGATGGTTGTCCTGGAAGTTCCACTGGTCAGTAGATATGATGTCCTCAAATGAGACGGTTGTCCTGAAAGTTCCGCTGGTCAGTAGATATGATGTCCTCAAATGAGACGGTTGTCCTGAAAGTTCCATCGGTCAGTAGATATGATGTCCTCAAATGAGACGGTTGTCCTGAAAGTTCCATCGGTCAGTAGATATGATGTCCTCAAATGAGACGGTTGTCCTGAAAGTTCCACCAGTCAGTAGATACGATGTCCTCAAATGAGACGGTTGTCCTGAAAGTTCCACCGGTCAGTAGATATGATGTCCTCAAATGAGACGGTTGTCCTGGAAGTTCCACTGGTCAGTAGATATGATGTCCTGAAAGTTCCACCGGTCAGTAGATATGATGTCCTCAAATGAGACGGTTGTCCTGAAAGTTCCGCCAGTCAGTAGATATGATGTCCTCAAATGAGACGGTTGTTCTGAAAGTTCCGCCGGTCAACACATATGATGTCCTCAAATGAGACAGTTGTCCTGAAAGTTCCACCGGTCAGTAGATATGATGTCCTCAAATGAGACGGTTGTCCTGAAAGTTCCGCCGGTCAGTAGATATGATGTCCTCAAATGAGACGGTTGCCCTGAAAGTTCCGCTGGTCAGTAGATATGATATCCTCAAATGAGACGGTTGACCTGAAAGTTCCGCTGGTCAGTAGATATGATGTCCTCAAATGAGACGGTTGTCCTGAAAGTTCCGCCGGTCAGTAGATATGATGTCCTCAAATGAGACGGTTGTCCTGAAAGTTCCGCTGGTCAGTAGATATGATATCCTCAAATGGGACGGTTGACCTGAAAGTTCCGCTGGTCAGTAGATATGATGTCCTCAAATGAGACGGTTGACCTGAAAGTTCCACTGGTCAATAGATATGATGTTCTCAAATGAGACTACTGTCCTGAAAGTTCCACTGGTCAACACATATGATGTCCTGAAATGAGACGGTTGCCCTGAAAGTTCCACTGGTCAACACATATGATGTCCTGAAATGAGACGGTTGTCCTGAACGTTCCACTGGTCAGTAGATATGATGCCCTCAAATGAGACGGTTGTCCTGAAAGTTCCACTGGTCAGTAGATATGATGTCCTGAAATGAGATGGTTGTCCTGAAAGTTCCACTGGTCAGTAGATATGATGTCCTCAAATGAGACGGTTGTTCTGAAAGTTCCACTGGTCAGAGATATGATGTCCTGAAATGAGACTACTGTCCTGAAAGTTCCACTGGTCAACACATATGATGTCCTGAAATGAGGCGGTTGTCCTGAAAGTTCCACTGGTCAACACATATGACGTCCTGAAATGAGACTACTGTCCTGAAAGTTCCACTGGTCAACACCTATGATGTCCTGAAATGAGACGGTTGTCCTGAAAGTTCCACTGGTCAGTAGATATGATGTCCTCGAATGAGACGGTTGTCCTGAAAGTTCCGGTGGTCAGTAGATATGATGTCCTCAAATGAGACTACTGTCCTGAAAGTTCCACTGGTCAACACATATGATGTCCTGAAATGAGATTGTTGTCCTGAAAGTTCCGCTGGTCAGTAGATATGATGTCCTGAAATGAGACTACTGTCCTGAAAGTTCTGCTGGTCAGTAGATATGATGTCCTGAAATGAGACGGTTGTCCTGAAAGTTCCGCTGGTCAGTAGATATGATGTCCTGAAATGAGACTGCTGTCCTGAAAGTTCCACTGGTCAGTAGATATGATGTACTGAAATGAGACTACTGTCCTGAAAGTTCCACTGGTCAGTAGATATGATGTCCTGAAATGAGACGGTTGTCCTGTAAGTTCCACTGGTCAGTAGATATGATGTCCTGAAATGAGACGGTTGTCCTGAAAGTTCCACTGGTCAACACATATGATGTCCTGAAATGAGACGATTGTCCTGAAAGTTCCACTGGTCAACACATATGATGTCCTGAAATGAGACGGTTGTCCTGAAAGTTCCACTGGTCAACACATATGATGTCCTGAAATGAGACAGTTGTCCTGAAAGTTCCGCTGGTCAGTAGATATGATGTCCTGAAATGAGACGGCTGTCCTGAAAGTTCCACTGGTCAACACATATGATGTCCTGAAACCAGACGGTTGTCCTGAAAGTTACACTGGTCAATAGATATGATGTCTTGAAATGAGACGATTGTCCTGAAAGTTACACTGGTCAACAGATATGATGCCCTGAAATGAGACGATTGTCCTGAAAGTTACACTGGTCAATAGATATGATGTCCTGAAATGAGACGATTGTCCTGAAAGTTGTTGAATCATTGTGAATCTGCTGTGTATCTACTTTCTTCGGTTTGTGTAACCCAGTTTTCTGTCATTGTGTGTAGGTTTTGTCAGACACCAAGGAACTGCAGAAGGAGATAAACAGCCTGACGGGGAAACTGGATAGGACCTTTGCTGTGACTGATGAACTGGTCTTCAAGGTAGCAGACTCAGGAATATGCTAAAATGAACTTTTGGTTCTAATGTCTTCTTCATGTCCTGAAGCGTCGCTGAAAGATACTTGTGTTGCTTGTTATTAACAGTGAATCAAATGAGTGTGTGTAATTTGAAAAAATTGCTTGAACTGCGGCATATAAAGTCAGCACCCAGTGGACAGTTGTCCTTAACCAGAGACAGGCTTTGTCTTCCCTGTCCGCTTATGGTTGACGTTATGTGACCTGCAGAGGGTGCCTCTGCCTGGCTCCAACACCACCAATCCAACACCACCGCTCCAACACCCCCGCTCCAACACCCCTGCTCCAACACCACCGCTCCAACACCCCCGCTCCAATACCCCCGCTCCAACACCCCTGCTCCAACACCCCCGCTCCAACACCACAACACCCTTGCTCCAACACCACCGCTCCAACACCCCTGCTCCAACACCACCATTCCCACACCACCGCTCCAACACCCTGCTCCAACACCACTGCTCCAACACCACTGTTCCAACACCACTGCTCCAACACCAATGTTCCAACACCACCGCTCCAACACCCCTGCTCCAACACCAATGTTCCAACACCCTGCTCCAAGACCACCGCTCCAACAACACTGCTCCAACACCCCCGCTCCAACACCACCGCTCCAACACCCCTGCTCCAACGCCACCTTTCCCACACCACCGTTCCCACACCACCGTTCCCACACCACCGTTCCAACACCACCGCTCCAACACCCCTGCTCCAACACCCCTGCTCCAAGACCACCGCTCCAACACCAATGTTCCAACACCCTGCTCCAACACCACCGCTCCAACACCCCTGCTCCAACACCACCGCTCCAACACCACCATTCCCACACCACCGCTCCAACACCACTGTTCCAACACCCCTGCTCGAACACCAATGTTCCAACACCCTGCTCCAACACCACCATTCCCACACCACCGCTCCAACACCACCATTTCCACACCACCGCTCCAACACCCTGCTCCAACATCACCGCTCCAACACCACTGTTCCAACACCTCCGGTCCAACACCAATGTTCCAACACCCTGCTCCAACACCACCGCTCCAACACCCCTGCTCCAACACCACCATTCCCACACCACCGCTCCAACACCATGGATAACCAGCTCACATCACTCAGACACCGACAACGCTTCCTTGCCAGCTTCATCTTAGATCGTCTTCTCAGCTTCTGTGTCCTGTGAGTGGTTTATCCACACTTTTATCACGTGGGCTGGTGTTAAGGCCTCATATGTTAACGATAATTTGAAAGTGAAGGCAAAGCCTGTCTCTGGGTGAGGAAAGTATGCTGCTGTGTTGATTCTCAGTGCACAAAAGTGAACCTTTCACATTACAGGGATTTATTTGATTTGCTTTCATTATCAAAATATCACTCAGTGCAGCTTTTTCATTTTTTATTTATTTTACCATTAAAGCGTTTTCAAAATGCTCATTTTTTTATCAAGGAACAAAATGACAATTTTCAATAGATGTTTGGCCAACACTTGTCTTCTTCCCTGAAGGTTTAGTGCATATTCCCGTTCATGTTCAGCCTCAGAGAGTCTTAGATGAACATGGATAATGGCAATGTGGTCTAGTCTCACCGTGAGTACAAGTTCTTTGACTGCAGATGGTTTGTTTCATCATTTGTAGGATGCCAAGAAGGACGAATCAGTCCGCAAATCCTACAAGTACCTGGCTGCCTTACATGAAGTATGGTCCCGCATCATGTTCTTCTCTATTTTACTCATTTGGCAGTGTTGTCTGTCATACTAATGTAGTATTAACCTTCCTACAGAATTGCTCTCAGTTGATTCAAACAATTGAAGACATGGGCACAATTTTGAGGGAGATCCGAGATCTGGAAGAGCAGGTATTTTGTTGCTGCTGTTCAAATACAATGGCACTATTAATTTGTGAACAATACAACACAGTACATCAGTTACAGTGACACGTTTCATTTCAACTGCATGAAAAATGTGAAACCTTCTTTCAGATCGAAACAGAAAACTGTAATAAGATTGTGGCTAACCTGGAGAGGATCCTGGAGGACTACAGGGCCATTCGGCAGGAGAACTCTGCACTGGCTGCTAAAGTGCGAGAAGCCTGAGTGAATGTTCTGCTTGTTCCTCACCTGACTGGAGGGTCTTCATGTCACACAGTAGAAGCCTGAATCTGCAGACTGACTTGTATGGATCCAAGAGTGATCTCTGCTTTTTTACACAAGGAACCATTTACTGTTTGTCGCCACATCAATCTGTTGCCAGTCTGAGGACTTCTCTGCTCTTCTTGTGCATGTGGATGTTAACTGACATTTTAGTGGTATAAACACATGCTGGCTGGGGATGGTATGTTACAGATGCATCACAAACATGTCTCGAGCAGGCCGTTCCGTGCACACCCTAGTGTCCTAATACCACACTCAAAAACATTGGACTGCAAATTATTTTCTTCAACTTTTTCTATTGGAGAGTTTGTAATCATTTATATTGATTGTATAGAATCCTGCCTTATGATCAAAGCTCAGCTGATGCTTTTCAGTGTGCCCAGTAATCACATGTCCATGCAGCTGTAAGAAATAAAGTCTAGTTGGTCTAAACAGAATCACCCTCGTCATGAAGTTTGACATATGAATGAATTTACATGTTGTGTTTTGGGGTATTTACTATTGCGCACCTGTTGTAGAGAGTCTAGAAAGAAGACTCATGTTTGCTGCACAGCAGTAGCATCAACATTTACTGAAAATTTTAGAAAAATCGTGGGAGCATCCGTGTAGCATTGCGGTCTATTCCATTGCTTACCAAGACGGGGATCCCGGTTCGAATCCCCAGGTTACCTCCGGCTTGGTTGGGCGTCCCTACAGACACAATTGGCCGTGTCTGCAGGTGGGAAGCTGGATGTGAGTATGTGTCCTGGTTGCTGCAAGTAGCAGCGACTCTGGTCGGTTGGGGCGCCTGTTTGGCGAGGGGGACTGGGGGGAAATAGCATGATCCTCCCATGTGCTACGCCCCCTGGTGAAACTCCTCACTGTCAGGTGAAAATAAGCGGTTGCTGACTCCACATGTATCGTAGGAGGCACGTGATAGTCTGCAGCCCTCCCCGGATCAGCAGAGGGGGTGGCGCAGCGACCGGGACAGTTTGGAAGAGTGGGGTAATGGGCCGGGTACAACTGGGGAGAAAAAAGGGGGTGGGGAACCCCCCCCCCCCCGATTACACAGTCCCACATTCTGTCTTTGGATCAGTATAAAAACTGCCAGTTGCTACCTAATTTAGTTAAAGGGTTGATTTCGAGGTGGTATTGTTTATTTTGTCCACTCAGTTCTATTGTGTTTTTACTGTATCTGTCTTCTACTCTACAATGGAAATCTAAGTTAACAAAGAGAACTGTGCTGACCTTCAGATTAATGTGCTTGTAAAATGCTGCATAGATGCATTAAAGATTAAAACTGCAGATAATTAAGAGTGGAATCTGGGTGGGTTTTTTCACCCACACTGAATCCTGTCTGTCCTCATAATCACCACCTCAATAAAGCCTTCATTTTTTTATTTACAGCATTTAAAAATAGCAAATGTCAAAGTTGAGCAAATTGTTTAACAGAAATTCTGTACTTTGTAAGTAGGGATGTGTATTGGCGAGGATCTGGTGATATGATACGCATCATGATACAGAGTTATGAGGCGTAGCAGGATACAGGGTTAGGATACGTATCACGAAACAGGGTTAGGATACCTATCATGAAACAGGGTTAGGATACGTAACATGATACAGGGTTAGGATACGTATCATGAGACAGGGTTACGATACTTATTATGATACATATCACGATACAGGGTTATGATACATATCACAAAACAGGGTTAGGATACGTATCACGATACAGGGTAATGATACATATGATACAGGGTTAGGATACGTATCACGATACAGGGTAATGATACATATACAGGGTTAGGATACGTATCACAATACAGGGTGACGATATGTATGACGATGCAGGGTTAGGATACGTATCATGAGACAGGGTTAGGATACATATGATACAAGGTTACGATACGTATGACGACGCAGGGTTAGGATATGTATCATGAGACAGAGTTAGGATACGTATCACGAGACGGTTACGATACATATCATGGTACAGGGTTAGGATACGTATCACGATACAGGGTTATGATACGTATCACGATACAGGGTTACGATATGTATCATGAAACGGTTAGGATACGTATCACGATACAGGGTAATGATACATATGATACAGGGTTAGGATACGTATCACGATACAGTTTACGTATCACGATACATGATTAGGATACATATCATGATACAGGATTATGATACGTATCACGATACAGGATTAGGATACGTATCACGATACAGGGGTTACGATTCCATGTATTGCGATATATTACAATACTGTAAGAAAAGTGATATATTGTGGTTTCATAGGCCTGTGTTCTTTGTGCTTATGCTACTTCCTGTCTCAGTTTAAGTTGTTGTGTTGCAGTGGAAGAGTTAAATGGCTGAAAATAGATTACAACACTGTTATCTAGTTGTCATTGTTGTGGTTACACCGCCCCGAGCTGCCTCCCCGGCACGTTCAAGCCACTCCCCCAGCTCGGACGTGCCGGAAACATCCGAGCGCTCGGCTCGCGCTCTGAGACGAGCGCTGCACTGCACCAGGTGTTTGCCATCATCCATCAGGCACACCTGTGGCAATCAGGCAGCCTTCTACAAGGAGCCTCCCAGAACGTCTCTCAGTGCTTCGACGTACTGAACCCTGCGGTGAAGTTCTGATAAGCCCTCCAGCGTTCCTTGCGTTCTGTTTATTCCCCAGTGTCTTATCTTCGTGTCTCTGTTTCCTCCCAAGACTCTCCCTCCGCGATTTCCACGGCTCCCCGCGTCTCCCTCGTCCCCAGCGACCTTCACGTTTCTCCCCGGACCTCTCCTGCGATCTCCCCCCTTGTCCTTCTACCTGGACCCCTCCTTTCGGACTCGACTTCCCGGATCTCGGACCTGGACTTTCTCGGACAACCCCTCTTGGATCACGGACTGGACTTTCTCGCCAGGTGCACGCACATTTCTTCAACACCTCCTGGTCATTTACATACCGCACCACACATTGGCTAAAAACACTCACACATAGTTATACACGCAAACCACGGGACACCACACATAGTTTATTCACACATCCCACTAACAGAACGCCTTTTTTCACCATACATTTCCCTCCCACAATAAAACTCCCCTTTGTAGACTTAGAAGTCATCTCGTGTCTGTCTGTCTTGGGTTTCGCCACACGGGTCAGGTTCTGGTGCGCGAGCATAACAGTCATGGGGTTACACACAACACAACATTTTTGTCACAAACCTTTACATGTAAACTGTTAAAAATCAGTATAGTGGTTTTGAGAATCGATACAGTATCACAAAAGATAATATCGCGATACTCGAGTGTATCGATATTTTTTACACCCCCATTTGTAAATCCTTTTTATTATTCGTCATATCACTCATTTTCACATATTTTACCACGTTTCCAGCAGTGCATCATATAATCCTTTTAAAGCGTCAATTGCAAGAATTTCTGCTGTCTGTTAGATCACAATCTTTCGCTAGTTGACTTTCTTTGGTGATTGTCTCTGGTTGGTCCACTACAGAGGATTTGTAGTGGACCAACCAGGATGCTTCTTTCTGGTTGGTCCGCTACAGAGGATTTGTAGTGGACTAACCAGGATGCTTCTCTCTGGCTGGTCCTCTACAGAGGATTTTCTGCCTCGTGCTCTCTTGTGGGCAAATCATTCCTCATTAGCTAAATAAATGTCCATTACTAATTTGCGGGAAAAAAACAAAAGTTTTGTTCCAGTTGCCCAAAATTGTTGTCTTGTGATCATAAGTGAAGGGTTCATTTGCTGGATATCAAATACATTGTGTTCCAAAAATGACAAATCGATTCACTAAATGCACAATTCTGCTAATAGACCCTTTTCACAAATATGGTCGACATACTTCTGCTTCATCTTCTGCTTCCGTAGGGTGTCTGCGCTAAGTCTTAGAGATAGGGTGAGGAGCTCGGACATCCGGAGGGAGCTCGGAGTAGAGCCGCTGCTCCTTCGCGTCGAAAGGAGCCAGTTGTGTCACGTATCAGGAAAGAACCCAAAAGCAGACGGGACAACCAGGCAAGGGCAGAATCAAGTCTTTATTGAAGTAACCGATCTCAGGGGTAGAGCAGGAGTCGGCTCAGTGGCAGGTAGGCAGGCAGGCAGGCAGAAGTCCATGAAAGGCGACGTTCCAGCGAAGACTGGACCACAGTGGAGGCTTTTTAAGGGTGATGATCGCGTTGATGTCAAGGGAGAGCGGCTGACTGCTTTGATGGCCAGCTGGTGTCAGGGGCGAACGCTTTGATGTCAAGGGCGAGAGGCTGTGACAGGGGGGGTCAGCAGGTGTCAGGGGCGAACGCTTTGATGTCAAGGGCGAGAGGCTGTGACAGCGAACGCTTTGATGTCAAGGCAAGTCAAGGGAGAGAGGCTGTGACAGGGGGGGTCAGCAGGTGTCAGGGGCGAACGCTTTGATGTCAAGGACGAGAGGCTGTGACCGCGAACGCTTTGATGTCAAGGGCGAGAGGCTGTGACAGTACCCCCCCTCCGAGGGGCGCCACCGGGCGACCTACCAGACCCGTCAGGGTGCGTCCTGTGGAAGTCCCGGATGAGGTTCGCGCCCAGGACCAGGCGACGAGGGACCCAACACCTCTCCTCCGGGCCATATCCCTCCCAGTCCACGAGATACTGCAGGCCGCGACCGCGGCGACGAGAGTCCAGGAGACGACGAACGGTGTAAGCCGGATGATCGTTCATCATACGAGGAGGTGGGGGCGGGGGGGCCGGAGGAGAGAGCTGGTAGAGACAGGTTTGAGGCAGGACACATGGAAGGAAGGGTGAACCCGGAGAGCGCGGGGCAGCTTCAGACGGACCACAGAGGGGTTAATGACTTTGACAATGGGAAAGGGACCAATATACCTGGGGGACAGTTTCTTAGCGTCCGATCTCAAGGGTAGATCCTTGGTAGAGAGCCATACCTGGTCACCGGGGGAGTAGTCCGGAGCAGAGGTGCGATGACGATCCGCCAAGCGCTGGTAACGGCCGGAGGTCCTGAGCAGTGCAGCACGGGCTCGCCGCCAGGTCCGACAGCACCGACGGACATGGGCCTGGACAGACGGAACCGGAATGTCTACCTCTTGAGAAGGAAAAAGGGGAGGCTGATAGCCGTAAAGGCATTGAAAGGGGGACAACCCAGTAGCAGACGATGGCAAGGTGTTATGGGCATATTCTACCCAGGGGAGTTGTGAGGACCAAGAGGATGGGTTGGCAGACACCAGACAGCGGAGAACGTCTCCAATGCCTGGTTGGCCCTCTCGGCCTGGCCGTTGGTCTGAGGATGGAAACCCGATGACAGGCTGACGGTGGCACCGATGGCAGAGCAGAAAGCCTTCCAGACAGCAGAAGTGAACTGGGGGCCACGGTCAGACACTATATCACGGGGAAGACCATGGACCCGGAAAACCTCCCTGACCAGCGGATCCGCAGTCTCTCGGGCCGAAGGCAGTTTAGACAAGGGCAAAAAGTGAACAAATTTACTGAAGCGATCAACAACAGTCAGTACAACGGTGTTACCGTCGGAGGCGGGCAGACCAGAGACGAAATCCAAGGACAGATGCGACCAGGGACGGTGTGGAACAGGCAGGGGGCGCAGCAGACCGGCACTGGCCCGAGTGGAGGGCTTGCTCTGGGCACAAACAGGGCAGGCAGAAACAAAAGACCCAGTATCCTCCGTCATGGAAGGCCACCAGAACCGCCTGCGGAGGAAGGCTAGGGTACGGGTTACTCCAGGATGGCAGGTAAGTTTGGAAGAGTGAGCCCACTGCAACACACTAGATTTAACAGCATCTGGAACAAACAAGCGCCCAGGGGGACCGTTACCTGGGTCAGGCTGAGTCTGTTGTGCTGCCATGACCTCCCTTTCAATGTTCCAGGTGACAGCCGCCGCAGCAGCAGCCGCAACCACACAGGTAGAGGGAACGATGGTGTCAGGTTGGAGCTTGGGCTCAGACTCCTTCCCATGCACACGAGACAGAGCATCGGGCTTGGCATTCCTGGAGCCAGGGCTTGACACCCGACAGGGGACAGACTGAGGCAGAGCAGACTGGAGGCATATGGCATGACAGACGGGACTCCAACTTAAAATTCTGGCTGATGACCAATCAATATGGGGACCATGCTTAACCAACCAAGGATGACCAAGTATAATGGGAGCAAATGGAGAATTGATAACAAAAAACTTAACTCCTCTTGATGGTTTCCCGACAACAGGAGGCGCACAAGATCGGTCTTAGAGGTTATCCGGGCCAGGAGACGTCCATCCAGGGCATTAGCTTCAAGAGGCTGGTCCAGACTCACAGTGGCAAGACCTAACTGCTTCACAACACTTGCATCCTAAAAGCTTTCATCAGCTCCAGAATCAATTAAAGCCAAAAGTTTAGTGGACTGACCTTTAAAACTGATGGTAGCTTGCAACTGGGTACGTGGACGAGGAGACAGAGGGCAGACAGTTGGGCTCACGAGGATCCTCCTCCTCCCTCGTGAGCCTGCTAGTTTGACGGACGGTGAGGGCAGGAGGCGAGAAAGTAACCAGGCTGACCACAATACAAGCAGCTGTTCTCGGTGATGCGGCGTTGACGCTCCTCCGGGTTGAGCCGGAAGCGGCCGAGTTGCATCGGCTCCGAAGCTGGGGAAGAGTCACGCCTCGGGCTTTCTCGGAGGACGTCCGCCTCAGGCGAGCGAGCTCGGCCCCCAGAGTTTGGAGGTGTGGCCCGTGGTAAGTTGTTGTGACCAGGAAAGCGGCGCGTCCTCTCTCTCCTCCGCTCCCGGAGACGGTTGTCCACACGAATGGCCAGGGTAACCAATTCCTCCAACCCTCCAGGCTCGGGGTAGGAAACCAATTCGTCCTTTATGGATTCGCTGAGACCGTTGGAAAACCCGGCCTGGAGGGACTCGTTGTTCCATCCGCTCTCCGCTGATAGCGTACGGAACTCAACTGAGTAGTCAGCGACGCTGCGGGAACCCTGGCGGAGAGATATCAGTCTTTTTGACGCATCCTTTCCCCGCACGGGATGATCAAAAACCTGGCGAAAAGCAGTGGTGAACTCAGCGTAGGATGAGGAAGTGGAGGCCCGCATCTCCCACACCGCTGTAGCCCAACCCAAGGCGCTTCCCCGGAGAAGACTCATGATGTAAGCGACTTTGGCTCCATCCGTGGAATATGACTGGGGCTGCTGGTTAAACACCATCTCACACTGCATCAAAAAAGGGCGACAGAGTCCAAAATCTCCATCATACTTATCGGGCGGGGCAACCCATGGTTCCTTAGCCGAAGTTGATGGCGCTGGGGGGGGGGCGGAGCTGGAGGGGCGGGTCCCGGGCTAGCGGAGGCACTAAGTTGGGTCTGGATTCCGGAGATCTTTGAGCCGAGCTCACGGAGGGCGTCAGCCATCTCCTGTAGCACCTGGCTGTGCTGGCCGAGGACCGATTCCTGGTTGGCTACAGCCTGGCAGACCGTGGCCAAGTCTGTGGTGGAATGGTCTGCTGGGTCCATAGACGCTGGAACGTACTGTCACGTATCAGGAAAGAACTCAAAAGCAGACAGGACAACCAGGTAAGGGAAGAATCAAGTCTTTATTGAAGTAACCGATCTCAGGGGTAGAGCAGGAGTCGGTTCAGTGGCAGGTAGGCAGGCAGGCAGGCAGGCAGGCAGGCAGGCAGGCAGGCAGGCAGGCAGAAGTCCATGAAAGGCGACGTTCCAGCGAAGACTGGACCACAGCGGAGGCTTTTTAAGGGTGATGATCGCGTTGATGTCAAGGGAGAGCGGCTGACTGCTTTGATGGCCAGCTGGTGTCAGGGGCGAACGCTTTGATGTCAAGGCAAGTCAAGGGCGAGAGGCTGTGACAGCGAACGCTTTGATGTCAAGGGCAAGTCAAGGGAGAGAGGCTGTGACGGGGGGTCAGCAGGTGTCAGGGGCGAACGCTTTGATGTCAAGGGCGAGAGGCTGTGACAGCGAACGCTTTGATGTCAAGGCAAGTCAAGGGAGAGAGGCTGTGACAGGGGGGGTGAGCAGGTGTCAGGGGCGAACGCTTTGATGTCAAGGACGAGAGGCTGTGACCGCGAACGCTTTGATGTCAAGGGCGAGAGGCTGTGACAAGTTGAGGTGGTTCGGGCATCTGATCAGGATGTCTCCTGGGCGCCTTCCTTTGGAGGATTTCCGAGCATGGCCAACTGGGTGGAGACCCCGGGGTAGACCCAGAACTCGCTGGAGGGACTACATGTCCAATCTGGCCTGAGAACGCCTTGGGATCCCCCAGGAGGAGCTGGAGGGCGTTGCTGGGGAGAGGGACGTCTGGAGTGCCCTACTTAGCTTGCTGCCACCATGACCTTCTTCAGAGAAGCGGCTGATGATGAGATGAGATGAGATGAGATAAGATGAGACTTATGCTTCATCATAGAAAGGCAAAGCTCGGTTCTCCCCATTAACTGCAATGTTAAAAACCCAACTTTCCTCAGTGACAAAGACCTCAGTGGCGGAACTGGTGGAAGATGTTTCCAGGTCACAACAGCATTGAAGGTGGATGAAGGCTACAACAGACCTGGTCCCCAATCGGCTTGGTTCTCCATGCCATTGGACTCTGGCCACCCCCTGCCAAGGACCGTGTGGTGGCTGCAGGTGCATCAGCCTCCCCACATAAAAAGCCGCTACGCACAGGCTTCCTGCTGCAAGGATCAAGCCATAACCCTCCTGGTACAAAGGCCTGTGGCGATCAGGAAGAGGTGATGGGGCAGGACAGTGATTGGCCCCTACGCCCACCTGAAGACCCACAAGGACCTAGACGGAGGATAGTCATACCCCAAGTGACCGCTGATGATGATGATGATGATGATGTGTGTGTGTGTGTGTGTGTGTGTGTGTGTGTGTGTGTGTGTCGCACCCAGCCACCCATACACAAAAGTGTGTAAATGATGTAAATGTTACTGACCCACAACCTGCAGAAAGGCAGGTGTACTTCATGTTGTTGTTTAAGTGCTGTTCCGGCTAGATTTCCACGGCTGGTTGCCCTTGTGAAGTGATTTTCAAACAGGTTTTAAAGGGAGGTCTGCCTCCATCTGATTAGCCTTCATTACTTTGATTATCCAGCTCTGGTTATCCTTTAATTTCACTTTAAGTCTTTATCTTTTTCTGTTCTTGTTATTTGATCTATCTTGTTTTGCATCTGACATTTACAGCTGTACATAAAGCACCTTGAATTGTCTTCATGTATGAAATGTGTGACTTGGTAAAAAGGGATCCGATATCAGTTCCCTATTTTCTGAGAGCATTTCGCCGGAACTTCACCAACAATAATGTGTTCGTTGGTAATGTTCAAATGATGACATGTTCCAGCAATGAACACAAGTCAGCAAACAACCTGGACCTGAGCTCTGGGCCTCACTCCGACTGACCAACATGTGATCTGGATCACAGATTTTCAGACAGGTGTTTGACGGGAATCATTTAAGCTATGAAAAACACCATCCATCCATTATCCACCCATCCATCCATTATCTGAAGCGCTTATCCTGCTCTCAGGGTCAATACCAACCTCTTGTAAGTCCCCGTTGTGCAGGAGCTGCTGCGAACCTGCAGCTCTCATTGGCAGATGGGCGGGGTTTGTAGTGATATAATGCCATGTATATCCACTGGAACTACACTAGGTGTTATGTACTACCCGGACTGTTATTATGGTTACACCACTACCATGTATGGTTATTACGTCTGCCTACTGAGCCGCGATTAAACCTGAGTTCTATAACCCGGTGTGGTCATTGATCCTCGACCAATACTACCCCAAGTATTACTTCATGGTGGCAGCGGTAAAGTACTCTCTATGAATAATGAAGATAGACTGATAAAATTGTCCGTGGATAATTTCTGTCATCATTCAAGCAAGAGTGCACCGGAGCTGAGCTAGCCGCAAAGCTAACTAGCTAGCTAGTAACAGGAGATGTCATGGCGTCGTATCTACCGACGATGAATTGGTCAGACCCGGACCTGGGTGAGGCAATTTCACTGTAGAAACAGAAAATGACTCTGTATTTAGAAGATGAAGAAATAAATGGCGCAGCTAAACAAGCTAGGAAAATATGTCGTGGAATCGGAGATGAAGGATTAAAAAGACTGAACGCCAGTGGTCTCACCGATGATGAAAAGAAACAGCCTGCCAAACTATGGGACTTTTTTGAAAAACAGCTAAAGTTGAATGTAAATTTCAGAATCCATAGACTGCAACTGATGCAACACAGACAGAAACCAGATGAGAATATTGATGATTTTGTGACCAGAGCCAGAACACTAGCACAGAAATGTCAGTTTTCAGACAAAGAGCTTAACGAGCGTATGATTGAGCTTATTATTGCGAGCACTCCCCATGATGCCCTGAGGAATGATCTATACAGCAAACCAAAAGGATATTCCTTAGCAGAGGTTCTGGCCGAGGGACGAAAATATGAAGCCCTGACAGCAGGCAATGAACAGTTAGACAAACTTACCCTGTCACACAATGAGAGAATCCACGCTGTGGACAGGGACCGCATATGTCTTAACTGTGGGAGAAGCCACAAACCACGTCGATGTCCTGCATATGATGATGAATGCAATGCGTGTGGTGCAAAAGGTCACTGGGAGCGGTGCTGCAGGAAGGCCAAACGAGAGTGCCAGGAACACTCCAGCCAGAGCAGGAGCGGGGGAAGTAAGTCCCACACACCACAAGACAAACAGCACAAGCGCAAAACCTATATAGACAAAAAGCAACAGAGCAGGACTCGCATACATGCTGTAGAGAGTAGCAGTGAAACAGACAGTGAGAACGAAAGTACTTACCAGAAACAGTTCCACTCCATAACTATCAGTGAAAAGTGCATGCATACCATAGACAGCAAGCCGGCCAGAGAGGAGGCGTACACAGTCCTGAAGGTGACGCCACCTGACCTACCTGGTCGTGGATACACACTACGTCTGAAGATAGACACAGGTGCGTCAGGCAACACACTCCCATTGCGTACCTTCAAGCAGATGTACGGTGAAAATGCATGCACCCAGAAACGACTGAAAAAAACCAACAGGAGGCTATCTGCATACAGTGGTCACGCCATCCCCTGCCTAGGCACCATTGACATTCCATGCCAGTACAAAGAATCCAAATGGATCAATGCAAAGTTCTATGTTGTAGACGTACCAGGGCCAGCCATAGTTGGGCTGCCAACATGTGAACTGTTAAACCTAGTGACTGTCAATGTAGATGCAGTGACTGAGAAAGGACATGGAAACCAGAAAAAAGTCAACACAAGACAGACAAAACCCAAAATGACCATATCTAACAGTGCAGACCTAAAGAGAGCATACCCAGACCAGTTTGACAAAATTGGCAACTTCAGTGGAAAGGCCAAGCTCTTCCTGAAAAAGGATGCTGAACCATTCATAGACCCACCACGTAAGTGCAGCATTCACATCAAAGACAAACTGAAAGATGAACTGAATAACCTATTCAAACAAGATGTGTTAAGAAAAGTAGAACAGCACACGGAGTGGTGCTCGAGTCTGGCATACAGCGCAAAGAAAGACGGTTCCCTTCGCATATGCTTAGACCCCCAAAAGCTTAATGCCAGCCTTAGGAGATGCCCACACAAGATTCCTACTGTGGAGGAACTGAACCCGAAGTTTGCCAATTCAAAGATATTCAGCTAACTTGACGCAAAAGCTGGATATTGGTCAATACACCTAGAGGAAGAGTCACAACTGCTAACCACATTCCGAACTCCATTTGGTAGATACTGCTGGAAACCTTTGCCATTTGGTCTCAGTGTCTCTCAAGATCTCTTCCAGGCAAAGATGGACCAAATCCTGGAGGAGCTCGACAGTGTGGTCAGCATAGCCGATGATATCGCAGTCTACGGAGCAAGCGAAGAGGAGCATGACAGGAACCTGACCAACCTGATGGAGAGAGCAGCCAAGACAGGTATTGTGTTCAACAGTGACAAGTGCACAATCAAACAGACAAGCATCTCATTCTTTGGCAACCTGTACACAGACAAAGGTATCAAACCTGACCCAGCCAAAATCAGGGACATCCAGAAAATGCCGACACCCCAGAACAAAGATGAACTGAGCAGATTCTTGGGGATGCTGACCTACCTGTCACCCTACATCCCAAAGTTCGCAGACAAAGCACACACACTGAGGGTGCTGCTGAAAAGTGATGTGCCTTGGACATGGGACACTGACCACCAAAAGAGCTTTGAGGACCTGAAATCAGTTATCAACGAACATGACTGCCTGAAGTACTATGATCCAAGCACACCTCTGACACTTGAGGTCGATGCATCACAGAAAGGACTGGGCGTGGCATTAGTGCAGAACAAAAGACCCATAGCTTTTGGCTCAAAGACACTGGACGACTGCCAATCCAGGTACAGCAACATAGAGCGAGAAATGCTGGCCATAGTCTATGGAATGCAGCGATACCATACCTACCTGTATGGGAAGTCATTCATTGTAGTTACAGACCACAAACCCCTCGTTACCATATGCACAAAGCCACTGCATGCCGCCCCACCACGGCTTCAGCGAATGCTGATAAAAACACAAGGATACAACTACGAGGTCACGTATCGACCAGGAAACCAGATGGTCCTGGCAGACACACTCAGCCGACTACCCAACCCTGAGAATAACAGCAACATCGAGCTGGACGAGCGCATTGACGGAATAGAGGCAGAAGTCGAGGATCCAGAGATGCTCACTGTTGCAATGATAAACGTCTCTCCCGAGAAACAGGACGCACTCCGCACGGAAACCACCAGCGACCCTAGACTCAATGCACTGAAAGAGCTGATCCACCAGGGATGGCCAGACAACATCAAAGCTCTACCAAGACAACTACGTGAGTACTGGTCATTCAGAGATGAGCTCGCAGTTGAAGCAGGAGTCATATTCAAAGGCAGACAGGTGCTCATCCCAGACTCCATGACTGATTCTATACTCGAACAGCTGCATGTAGGACACCAGGGCATCGAAAAGACATGGCGACTGGCAAGAGAAAGTGTCTACTGGATCAAAATGAACGATGACATCGAAATAGTCTGCAGGTCATGTAGCATATGCGTGGAACATCAGGATGCAAATCCAAAGCAACCTCTCTGTTGTGGTTACACCGCCCCGAGCTGCCTCCCCGGCACGTTCAAGCCACTCCCCCAGCTCGGACGTGCCGGAAACATCCGAGCGCTCGGCTCGCGCTCTGAGGAGACGAGCGCTGCACTGCACCAGGTGTTTGCCATCATCCATCAGGCACACCTGTGGCAATCAGGCAGCCTTCTACAAGAAGCCTCCCAGAACGTCTCTCAGTGCTTCGACGTACTGAACCCTGCGACTCTCCCTCCGCGATTTCCACGGCTCCCCGCGTCTCCCTCGTCCCCAGCGACCTTCACGTTTCTCCCCGGACCTCTCCTGCGATCTCCCCCCTTGTCCCTCTATCTGGACCCCTCCTTTCGGACTCGACTTCCCGGATCTCGGACCTGGACTTTCTCGGACAACCCCTCTTGGATCACGGACTGGACTTTCTCGCCAGGTGCACGCACATTTTTTCAACACCTCCTGGTCATTTACATACCGCACCACACATTGGCTAAAAACACTCACACATAGTTATACACGCAAACCACGGGACACCACACATAGTTTATTCACACATCCCACTAACAGAACGCCCTTTTTTCACCATACATTTCCCTCCACAATAAAACCTCCCTTTGTAGATTTTGAAGTCATCTCGTGTCTGTCTGTCTTGGGTTTCGCCACACGGGTCAGGTTCTGGTGCGCGAGCATAACAGAACGTCGAAGCCATTATGGACCCAGGCAAACCCAAGGAGCGGACGGTCCCTGTGACGCCCCAGAGCCCCTTCCCCCTTGAGGCAGTAGTAAGAAGTCACAGCTGCCAACTTGCCTCTCCGCTCAGAGCTTACTACTGCCTTCACCCGTGTCACCGGAGAGATCAGCGATCTTCAGTCCGGCTCCCAGGCGGCGACGAGCGCGTTAGATGCCCTCATCGCGCAGATCGCTGCACTCTCCACAGCGGTCTCCAGGATGAGCGACCACCCTGCCCTGGCCTCGGTCTCTGCCCCCAGCTCGGCCTCCGGTTTCCCCGTTTCTGGTCCCGACGTTCCCCCTCCTCCGAGTCAACCCCCACTGGACCCCCGGTGCGAGCCTAACCTCCCCTGCCCCAAGGCCTTCGGTGGGGAGTTCGAGCTGTGCAGGGGTTTCCTTGGTCAGTGTGAGCTCCTGTTCAAACACCAGCCAGCTAGGTATAGGACAGGAGAGACCAAGGTAGCCCTTGTCATGTCCCTCCTCACCGGCAAAGCCCTCAGCTGGGCCATAGCGGCGGTAGGCCATACCGAGCAGCTCGCCTCGGACTATGGTGCCTTCCGCCGCGAGTTCAATCTGGTGTTCGACCACCCAGTTGACGGGCAGGACGCTGCCGGCCGCCTCCATTCCATCCAACAGGGAGCCAGGTCGGTGGCAGATTATTCCTTGGAGGTAAGGATACTCGCGGCAGACAGTGGGTGGGATGACACTGCGCTCAAGAGCGCGTACAGGAGGGGGCTGAGCGAGCCCATCAAAGATCTCATCGTTCGGGACCGCCCTGCCTCCTTCGACGAGCTCGTCACCCTCGCCCTCCAGATGGACGAACGGCTGCGGGAGCGGCGCCAGGAACGCGCCCCGCGCGCTGGCCCCTCCCATAGACCAACCCCCGTCCGTCCTACCGGTGCCTTCCCTGGGTCAGCGTCCCGTGGGCTCTCTCCACCCTCACACTCCCCCTCGCAACCCTGGGTGGCTTCTGGATCCAGGCCGGAGGAGGAGCCCATGCAGTTGGGTCGGTCACGGCTCCCGCTGGAGGTTGGGGAGCAGAGGATGCATGGCCACCTCTGCCTCTACTGCGGGAGGTCGGGCCACTATATCAAGGCCTGCCCGACTCGCCCAAAAAGACCCGGCTCACTAGTGAGGGGTGTCCTAGTGAGCCTGACGACCCTTCCTCAGCCCCAGCCCAAGAAGGAGCACAACCACCTTTTTCGGTCACTCTCACCTGGGGTAACCACTCACTGTCTGTTGGTGCACTCCTGGATTCGGGGGCGGACGAGTGTTTGATGGACATCTCGCTGGCCCGGCAGGCCGGCATTCCACTCGTCCCCCTAGACACACCCCTCACAGCCCAAGCCCTAGTTGGTCGTTCACTTGGTAAGATCAAACACAGCACTGCTTCCCTCACCCTCACTCTTTCGGGTAATCACGTGGAAGCTATCCGTTTCTTGGTTTTGCACGCCCCCACAGCGCCCCTGGTGTTAGGAAGACCGTGGTTGGAACGGCACGATCCCTACATCTCTTGGTCTACTGGGCGGATTTTGGGTTGGAGCGTTGCGTGTCATGCCAACTGCCTTCGCTCCGCCCACTCCCCGTCCAGCGGCCTCAGACCCGTGCCTCCTCCCACGGATCTCACTGGCGTTCCTTCCATTTATCACGATTTAGCCCCTGTATTTAGTAAAGACAGTGCGCTTTCCCTCCCCCCTCACCGTCCCTGTGATTGTGCCATAGATCTCTTTCCCGGGGCCGCCCTTCCCACCGGTCGGTTGTATAACCTCTCCATCCCGGAGAAGGAGGCTATGCGCAATTATATCACAGAGTCCCTGGCCTCAGGAATCATAAGGCCCTCGTCTTCCCCGGTGGCGGCGGGCTTCTTTTTTGTGGCAAAGAAGGAGGGCAGCCTGAGGCCTTGCATAGATTATCGAATGCTAAATAATATCACGGTGAAAAATAAATATCCACTCCCCCTTATGAGTTCCACGTTCGAGCCACTCACTCACGCCACGGTGTTCACGAAGCTGGACCTGCGCAGCGTGTACCACCTGGTGCGCATCCGGGAAGGGGATGAATGGAAGACGGCCTTCAACACCCACCTAGGGCATTTCGAGTACCTCGTTATGCCCTTTGGCCTCACCAACGCCCCGGCCGTCTTCCAGGCATTGGTCAACGACGTGCTCCGGGACATGCTGAACACGTTGGCGGTGGTGTACCTGGATGACATCCTCGTGTTCTCCAGGACTGAGGAGGAACACCACCAGCATGTCCGCCTGGTCCTCCAACGGCTGCTGGAGAACAGGCTCTTCGTGAAAGCCGAGAAGTGCGTGTTCCACTCCGCCTCCGTGGAGTTCCTTGGCCACATCGTGGAGAAGGGGCTCGTCCGCACTGACCCCAGGAAGACCCGAGCGGTGGAGGAGTGGGCACGGCCCACCAACAGGACGCAACTCCAGCGCTTCCTGGGGTTTGCAAACTAATACCGGCGCTTCATCAGGGGGTTCAGCCGTGTGGCCGCCCCCCTCACTGCACTCACCTCCAACCTCCGCCCCTTCTCCTGGACCTCGGAGGCAGAAGCCGCTTTCTTGGCCCTGAAGAGGCTGTTCACAACGGCTCCGGTGCTCGCCCACCCGGACCCGTGCAGGCAGTTCATCGTGGAGGTGGACGCATCGGACACGGGCATCGGAGCCGTCCTCTCCCAGCGGTCGGAGGAGGACCAGAAGATCCACCCGTGCGCCTTCTCCCGGCGTTTCAGTCCTGCGGAGAAGAATTATGACATCGGCAACAGGGAGTTGCTGGCCGTCCACGCCGCCCTAGAGGAGTGGAGACACTGGCTGGAGGGAGCAGGGCAGCCGTTCATCATATGGTCCGATCACAAGAACCTGACCTACGTGCAGACGGCTAAGAGGCTCAACCCCAGGCAGGCGCGCTGGGCTCTCTTCTTCAGCCGGTTCGACTTCCCCCTCACCTACCGCCCGGGCACCAAGAACGTCAGGGCAGACGCCCTCTCCCGTCTGTTTCCCGAGGGGTCCCCTGACGCCCCAGACATCATCCTTCCCCCGGCCCGGGTGGTGGGTGTCGTCACCTGGGCCATCGAATCAGTGGTGAGAAGGGCCCAGCGCGCCCAGCCCGACCCAGGCAATGGACCCCGGGACCGGCTATTTGTGCCTCCCTCTGTCCGGCCCCAGGTGCTGGAGTGGGGCCACTCCAGCCATCTTGCCTGCCACCCTGGTGTCTACCGAACGGCGGCCTTCATCCGCAGGGGTTTCTGGTGGCCCACCATGGAGGCAGACACCAGAGAGGTCGTGGCAGCCTGCACTACCTGCGCCCGCAGCCCGGCTCTCCATCGCCCTCCAGCAGGTCTCCTGCGCCCCCTTCCTGTCCCCGGCCGACCTTGGTCCCACATTGCCTTGGACTTTGTAACTGGCCTCCCCGTGTCCCAAGGCAATGACACCTTTCTGACCATTGTCGACCGGTTTTCCAAGGCCGTCCACTTTGTTGCCCTCACCAAACTCCCCTCTGCAGCCGAGACGGCGGACCTTCTCGTCTCCCACGTCGTCCGACCCCATGGGATTCCCCTGGACATTGTCTCTGACCGTGGTCCCCAGTTCACTTCGAAGGTATGGCAGGCCTTCTGTAAGGGGATTGGGGCCACGGTCAACCTCTCCTCCGGGTATCACCCCCAGACCAATGGGCAGGCAGAGCGGGCCAATCAAGCCCTGGAGGCGGCTTTGCGTTGCGTTACCACCAGCAACCCCGCCTCCTGGAGCAAGTACCTGCCCTGGGTGGAGTACTCGCTCAACTCCATGGAGAGTTCGGCTACCGGTTTGTCCCCCTTCGAGTGTTCCCTGGACTATCAACCCCCTCTGTTCGCCCATCAGGAGTTGGAGGTGGCGGTCCCGTCCACGAGGGCCCATCTCCGCCGATGTCGGCGCGTTTGGAAGACCGCCCGGGCCGCTATGTTGCGAGCTACAGAGCGGGCCCGGCGCAGCGCCAACCGGCGGAGAGTGCCGGCCCCAACTTATCGACCTGGCCAGAGGGTATGGCTCCTGGCCCGGGACCTGCCCCTCCCTACCCTCAACCGGAAGCTGGCTCCCCGCTACGTCGGTCCCTACACCATCGACCGCATCGTCAACCCTTCGGCGGTGCGTCTCCATCTCCCTACCTCACTCAAGATCCATCCCGTCTTCCATGTCTCGCGCCTCAAACCGGTAGCCACCAGCCCCCTGTCTCCCCCTGTCCAAGCTCCTCCACCCCCCAGGGTCCTCGACGGTGGTGACATGGTCTGGGATGTCGACCAGCTGCTCGCCGTACGCCGCCGGGGGCGTGGGTACCAATACCTGGTGGACTGGGTTGGCTATGGGCCCGAGGACCGCAGCTGGGTTCCCCGGTCCTACCTGGCCGACCCCGCACTCCTGGAGGAGTTCTATCGGGCCCACCCCAACGCCATCGGACGGTCGCCCGGTGTCTCCTGTAGGAGGGGGGGTCCTGTTGTGGTTACACCGCCCCGAGCTGCCTCCCCGGCACGTTCAAGCCACTCCCCCAGCTCGGACGTGCCGGAAACATCCGAGCGCTCGGCTCGCGCTCTGAGGAGACGAGCGCTGCACTGCACCAGGTGTTTGCCATCATCCATCAGGCACACCTGTGGCAATCAGGCAGCCTTCTACAAGAAGCCTCCCAGAACGTCTCTCAGTGCTTCGACGTACTGAACCCTGCGACTCTCCCTCCGCGCGATTTCCACGGCTCCCTCGTCCCCAGCGACCTTCACGTTTCTCCCCGGACCTCTCCTGCTATCTCCCCCCTTGTCCCTCTATCTGGACCCCTCCTTTCGGACTCGACTTCTCGGACCTGGACTTTCTCGGACAACCCCTCTTGGATCACGGACTGGACTTTCTCGCCAGGTGCACGCACATTTTTTCAACACCTCCTGGTCATTTACATACCGCACCACACATTGGCTAAAAACACTCACACATAGTTATACACGCAAACCACGAGACACCACACATAGTTTATTCACACATCCCACTAACAGAACGCCTTTTTTCACCATACATTTCCCTCCCACAATAAAACCTCGCTTTGTAGATTTTGAAGTCATCTCGTGTCTGTCTGTCTTGGGTTTCGCCACACGGGTCAGGTTCTGGTGCGCGAGCATAACGGTTACATTTTTATTTGAAACTTGAAAAATGAATGTGGCATATCTTGTCCAAGTTGAAATGATTTTCTTATTTTTCACAAGCGGATGTCTACATTTGTTAAAGGATACATTTAGGGTGGAATCAAAGGAAATGTTTGTCTGTATCTACAACAAGTCGGTCATCATAGGTTAAATCTAGTACAGAGGAGACCTGGCGTTCTGTTCAATGAAATAAAAAGATGTGTATGTATCAGTATGGGCAAATGACCAAAACGAGTCTGAAAATATCGGCATATTATATATTGCCAAAAACCCAATATTGTGGATCCCTATTTTCAGTACATCTTAACAATACCGCGATAATACTGATAACCATGATAATTTTGGTCACGACTACTACCACTTTTGGCTGCTCCCGTTAGGGGGCGCCACAGCGGATCATCCGTTTCCATCTCTTCCTGTCTTCTGCATCTTCCTCTGTCACACCAGCCACCTGTATGTCCTCCCTCACCACATCCATAAACCTCCTCTTTGGCCTTCCTCTTCTCCTCTTCCCTGGCAGCTCCGTATTCAGCATCCTTCTCCCAATAATATCCAGCATCTCTCCTCCACACATGTCCAAACCATCTCAATCTTGCCTTTCTTGCTTTGTCTCCAACCTGAGCTGTCCCTCTAATATAATCGTTCCTAATCCTGTCCATCACTCCCAAGAAAATCTTAGCATCTTCAACTCTGTCACCTCCAGCTCCACCTCCTGTCTTTTCGTCAGTGCCACTGTCTCCAAACCATACAACATAGCTGGTCTCACTACCATCTTGTAAACCTTCCCTTTAACTCTTGCTGGTACCCTTCTGTCGCAAATCACTCCTGACACTCTTCTCCACCCACTCCACCCTGCCTGCACTCTCTTCTTCACCTCTCTTCTGCACTCCCCGTTACTTTGAACAGTTGACCCCAAGTATTTAAACTCATCCACCTTCATCACCTCTACTCTTTGCATCCTAACGATTCCACTGTCCTCCCTCTCATTCACACAGGTATTCCATCTTGCTCCTACTGACTTTCATTTCTCTTTTCTCCAGTGCATACCTCCACCTCTCCAGGCTCTCCTCAACCTGCACCTTACTCCCACTACAGATCACAATGTCATCCACAAACATAATAGTCCACGGAGACTCCTGCCTGATCCCGTCTGTCAACCTGTCTATTACCATTGCAAACAAGAAAGAGCTCAGAGCTGATCCTTGATGTAATCCCACCTCCACCTTGAACCCATCTGTCATTCCTACCGCACACCTCACCGCTGTCACACTACCGTCGTAGAGATCCTGCACCACTCTTAAATAGTACTTCTCGGCCACTCCTGACTTCCTCATACAATACCACACCTCCTCTATCGGCACCCTGTGGTATGCTTTCTCTAAATCCACAGACACAATGTAACTCCTTCTGGCCTTCTCTATACATCTCCAACATTCTCAAAGCAAAGATCACATCTGTGGTGCTCTTTCCTGGCATGAAACCATACTGCTGCTCGCTGATCACCACCTCTCCTCTTAACCTAGCTTGTATTACTCTTTCCCATATCTTCATGCTGTGGCTGATCAACGTTATACCTCTGTAGTTGCTACAGTTCTGCACATCGCCCTTATTTTTGAAAACCAGTACACTTCTCCACTCCTCAGGCATCCTCCCACTTTCCAAAATTGTGTTAAAAAATCTACTCAACAAAAAAAACAAACAAATAAACAAACAAAAAAACTCCACTGCCATCTCTCTGTTATGCTCACGCACCAGAACCCGACCCGTGTGGAGAAACCCAAGGCAGACAGACACAGGATGACAGTTAGTAATGCAAAAGGCGGTTTTATTGGGGGAGGGGAATAACATAGCATCTTCTTCATAGCTGCCCTCACCTCCTCCTTGCTAATCCACTGCACTTCCTGATTCACTATCCCCACGTCATCCAACCTTCTCTTCTCTCTCTAATTTTCTTCATTCATCAGCCCCTCAAAGTACTCCTTTCACCTTCTCAACACACTCTCCTCCCTTATCAGCACATTTTATCCTTCATCACCCTAACCTGCTGCACATCCTCTCCAGCTTGGTCCCTCTGTCTAGTTAATCGGTACAAGTCCTTTTCTCGTTCCTTAGTGTCCAACCTCTCATACAACTCACCATATGCCTTTCCTTTGCGTTCGCCACCTCTCTCTTTGCCTTTGCCGCATCTCTTTGTACTCCTGTCTACTTTATTCAGCTTTCTGACTATCCTACTTCTTCTTCTCCAAACTCTTCCTCTTCCTGTACCTCCTCATTCCACCACCAGGTATAATTTTCTTCCTTAGTGTGTCCAGATGACACACCATGAACCTTCCTAGATGTCTCCCTCATTATTTCTGCAATAGTTACCCAGACATGCGGCAACTCCTCACCCAGTGCCTACCTTAACTCCTCCCTGAGCTCCACACAACAGTCTTCCTTCTTTGCAGAAATTTGAATCAGGCACCCAAATTCCATCTGTGACTGAAAAGCCAGTAAAGAGCCAGGGTAAGATCTTCACCAGCAATCTGTAGGACACAGCGGCACACCAGGTAACCATTGATGGCCCCAACGCTTGACTCTCCTCAGTGGACAAGTCAAGGCTTCCTGAAAAATTAAAGGCCGACATACATCAACATGGAATACTGCCTCGACTCCTCTGGCCGCTGTTAATCTATAAAGTCCCAATCACCATCGTGGAGGGCTTTGAAAGGATGATCAGCCAGTTGCTGCGCAGGTGGCTGGACCTGCCACAGAGCCTAAGCAGAATCACCCTTTATGGGCATAACACCAAGCTACAGTTTCCTCACAGCAGTCTGGCAGAGGAGTTCAAGGTCACCCAAGCCAGAGAAAACCTGCTCTACCAAGATTCCACAAACACCAAGGTCTCCTCTGCAGGTATCGAGGTCAGAACAGGAAGGAAGTGGCATGCACATGAGGCAGTTGAGCGGGATGAGGCAGGACAACATCCTGATGCGCACTTTGGCAACTGATTGGGCCAGGCTCGGGAGCAACTCAATACCTTGCTACAGTAAAGCCCGAGGAAAGGAAAGGTGAACGCTGATCCAGGAGGAGATATGCGCAGAGGTTGAGGAAGCTCGCTACAGCAGAATGGTGCGTATGTGCAAGCAGGGGGCCTGGATGAAGTGTGAGCATATAACTGGCCGAAAGAGCACCTGGACAGAACTCTGGAAGGTGGAATCACACCGATTAAAGCTTTTGGTCCAGTCAGTGTATGATGTTCTCCCAAGCACTTCCAACCTTTTCAACTGGGGCCTGGTGGACTCACCTGCTTACCAACTCTGTCAGAAAAGGGAATCCTAGGAGCAGATCCTGAGCTGCTGTCCACAGGCCTTGGAAAAGAGGGGCAGTATCATTGGCGCTATATGACCAAGTTCTGCGGGCAGTAGCAGACACCATGTGCACTGGGATCAGCATCACAAGCAGCAACACCCAACAAAATGCACCATCGCCTTCGTTTGAGCAGGGGAGAAGCCCCAGCCAAAGGCCTAGGATGGGCTGCTCACAACAACAAGGCACTGGCAGTTCCTGGTCAACCTAGGGAGACAACTGAGGTTCTCGGACACCATCACAGCTACCACACTCAGGCCAGACATGGTCCTGATGTCCGTGGCAACCAAGCAAGTGGTTTTGCTAGAGCTAACTGTCCCCTGGGGAGATCAAATTGAGGAGGCGCAAGAACAGAAGAGAGCCAGGTATGCAGATCTGGTAGCTGAGTGTCGGAGACATTGATGGAACGCCCACTGTGAGCTGATTGGAGTGGCTGCAGGGGATTTGCAAGCCAGTATCTACACTGGGTCCTTGGACTCTTGGGGAATTGTGGGCTGCAAAGAAGAAGAGCCATTAGGAACATCTTGGAAGATGTGGAAAAGGCTTCCCGTTGGCTCTGGGTGAAGAGGGGTGACACATGGCGTAATGCACTACCTGGACACAAGTCGGGGCTTGATCATCTCCAGCTGGGTCGCTCGGGCGAGAGTGTCTGATGTTAAGACCCAAAACACCTGATGATCCTGGGTTCATAACTGCGATGTGTCCAGGTTGCACTCCATGATGTATCAAAGAACTAGCACCTCCACATGTCACCTGGATCCAATTCCCACAACCCTAGTTAAAACATGCCTGCTCTTACCATCTCCCTGATAACCTCCATCATCAACTTCTCTCTGTCCACTGGTACAGTTCCCCCTTCACTGAAGGTTGTCATAATCAGACCAACTCTGAAAAAACCTGGTTAGATTCTAATGACCAAAACAACTACCAGGCTATTTCCAGTTTACCATTCATCTCACAAATTCTTGAGAGGGTAATTGCATCTCAACTCTAGGTCTACCTTGATAACAATAATCTCTTTGAACAATTCCAATCTGGCTTTCGCCCCAAACATAGCACAGAAACAGCCCTGGTTAAGATCACCAATGACCTCTTTCATGCAGCTGACTCCGGTCTACTCTCTATCCTCATCCTCCTTGACCTCATCACAGCCTTTCATACTAGTATATCTCATCAGCTCCTCATGGATCGTCTGGCTAGCATCGGAGTTGGGGGCACTGTGTATCAGTGTTTTGTTTCCTACCTTAGAGACAGAACACATTTTGTACAGATTTAGGATTACTCATCAGAAAGTTTGATAGTTCCTGAGGGACTCCATCAGTTTTGGGGCCACTCCTGTTTATTATTTACCTCATTCCTCTTCGCAACATCTTCTGGCATTCTGTTATCCATTTACAATGTTAGGCTGATGATACACAGCTTTATGTGTCCACTAAGCCCACCTCCACGCTCCCCTTCAGTTACCTCACTGCTTGTCTCCATGGTATACAGATATGGATGACTAACAATTATCTGAAATTCAACAGTAGTAAAACTGAGCTATTCCTAATTGGCACTAAATCTACACTCTCAAAAACTAATATTTACTCACTCCCCATTGCTGGAGCCATCATACCTGTCCCCCCACAGGCTAAGAGCCTTGGTGTTATCTTCGATAGTCCCTTTCTTTTTCCAGTCATTTAAACAATGTCTCTGGGATTGTCTTTTCCCATCTGCAAAACATCTCCAGACCACGATTTAACACTCCAGATTTAACACAACAGTCCATGGAAGTCTTAGTCAATGCTTTGGTCACATCATGCATTGACTACTGCAATGCAATCCTGGCAGTTATCCCCAACAATCTTACTCACCGACCTCAACTCATCCAGAATTCTGCAGCATGGATTATTACACGTTCAAAGTCCACGGACCATGTCTCTCCCCTGCTGATTCAATTACACTGGCTTCCTGTGTCACAGCGGATTAACTTTACAATTTTATTAAAATTCAAAGCTCTTCATAATCTATCACCTGCTTATCTTGCAGACCTCCTCTAGACGTACACTCCATGTTGTTCCCTGCGTGCTTCACCAGCAGGTCTATTGGCACTACCAGCCGTCAACCTCAGCACAATGGGTGACAGGGCTTTCTCCTATGCTGCACCCAAACTCTGGAACTCCATTCCCCGTCACATTCGCTTACAGGACTCCATTACAGAATTCAAAACTGCTCTTAAAACCCACCTTTTTAAACTAGCATACTCACTTTAACAGTATTAACTGCATCATTTTCGTCTTGTTTTAACTCCTACTGATGTATGCTCTATTGCTTATTGTGTGTTTTATTGTTGATTGCGCTGGTGTTTTTTACTGCTTTGCTTTATTGTAGTTGAAGTAAGGTGACCTCGGGTGTCATGAAAGACGCATTTAAATAAAATGTAGTGTAACATGCATGGATAAGCAGACACGTTGGCCTTTGGCTAAAGGGTAGGACCCTTTAGTCGAGCGGTCAGATTGGTGCCAGAAGTGAGATGGACTTTTCTATCAGCAAACGTTGGCCGAAGGGCATAACCGAAAGTTGGCCGGTGGCTGTATGAAAATCATTGCTCTCGAAGAGGAGATCAGAGGTCTGCTCTCTCTGCCAGATGGGATCAGCGCAGTGCAGCCTCATGAAGGGGGAGACCTGTGCCCACCCCTGAGTGCGGTAGATGCGCTGGGTACTGTCCGAGGGGCGGAGTCCCGAGGAAAAGGAAAATTTCTTCTCTTTCAGAGCAAGCCCAATGAAGAGCCCCTGCCCCGTCCTGCCCCGACCGTGTGACGAAAGACAGCCAGCCATTCAAGCCATGGGGAAGCCACCAGAAGCAAGCTGGACATGATTCGTGAAGAGAGAGCCACCAGCGGCGGCCATCAGAAGCAAGTTGGGCACGATCGGAGAGTGTGCCACCAGGGGGAAACACCAGCAGCAAGCTGGACACGATCTACAGAGAGGGAGCTTCAACCCAAGTTACTCACTGTCCCATCTGCCACTACTGGAGAGTTGCACACACCCTGTAGATGTGGTTCCTGTACAAGATTCACTAACTCTACTGACCCATGGCAACAAACAAGAGGACATGAGGCCATCCTGCTCCAGTCCCCTCCCTGCCTTTCACGTTCCAACCCCTGGCCAATCCCAAACACTTCTTCGGTGAAGCTGGGGCGCTACAACAGGAGCTCCAGCTGGGAGGGATTCCTTGCTCAGTTCAACCTGATTGCTAGGGTGATGAGATGGACAGAAAACCAGCAAGTAGTCAACCTAGCAGCAGCCCTGGAGGGAGAAGCAAGGCAGGCACTCCTAGACCTGGCAGCTGGAGAGATATCACTGGGGGCGCTAACCACTGTCCTGGGTCACCAGTTTGGCAACACCCAATCACTGATCAGCCTCCGGGATCAACTCCATTCAAGACAGAGACATGGCCAGGAGAAGTCGGGTACCCTAGTGGCTGACATTCAACGCCTGGAGAGCCGTGCGTATCCTGATACGCCCCCATCTGCCATCCAATGCTTGGCCCTTGACTTCTTCCTACGTGCTCTACAGCCACCTCACCTCAGGCAACAGGTGCGGCTTGCCAAGCCACTGACCATTGAAGAGGCGCTGCATAGGGCAGAGGAGGTGGAGGCCATCATGGCAGAAAAAGGAGCGGCCTCAACACTGCACCATCATGTGCGGGCACTACAGGAAAGCGAGGAGGAGCCACGCACATCCATCCTGGCAGTACGAGGAGCAGAGCCATTTCTGTGCTGGGGCTGCGGGAAACCAGGGCCCCAAAGACAGGAGTGTCAGAAGACAAAAAGATGCTTCTACCAACGAGTACGGAGGCCTGTCGCCCAAGTAGCCGCCACTTCTGAACTGAGAAACGACCAAGGGTCGGCCTAGAGGGGGACTGGCCAGCCCATACAACCTCCCCCCTGAGTAACAGTCCCAGGGTCATTGGACGGATTGGCGCTGGCTTCAGCCTCCATGTCTCCTGTCAGCTGAATGGCAACACCTGTATTGCCCTGGTCGACATCGGGCTTGGTGGGACAGTTACATGTCAGTGTGCTAGAATGGAGGGGAGAAGTACATTGACCCTTAAGATGGAAGAAATGGAAGTACAGCAATCATTTTGGCTAGCAAACACACGAGAGGGCTGTATCCTTGGATTGGACTCTTTGAGAGCCATTGGTGCGGTGGTACGGGCGGCCGGACCACAGCTGGAGGTGGGCAACCAAGTGCTGAATGCCATTACTGTACACAGCAATCCGGGGGGCAATGCAGGTGGACCACGACTCTTGTGCTTGGCTTCAGGGCCATGGGAAGGTACATCACCAGAAACGGCCTCTGCACTGGAAGAACTGTCCCAAAAGTGCATGGAGGGGTTGAGCCAAGAAGAGGGGGAGCAGGTACGAAACCTGCTGATAGAGAACAGACACCTCTTTGCTTAGTGTAACGTGCATGGATAAAGTAGACATGTTGGCTAAAGGGTTGGACCCTTTAGTCGAGCGGTCAGCGATGTCTCCCGCAGTGCGAGAGATATGGGTTCGCGTCCCAGCTGTGACAGTTCCTGTGGTTGCCTCCCGAATTCCCTACACTGGTGTCGGAAGTGGGATGGCGAGACCGTCTCTCCCACTTATTGTGCCATAGATAGAAAACTTGTTTTGATATGGATGTGCTCAGAAGAATACAAACTGTAGGTCCGGGGACATTCTTAGATGGTTGATGCACATCTGTAAGTCATAAGATGGACGAGAAAAATAAAAAAATATTGCAAAACACAATGATATGGCTTTTTTTAAACTTTACTCATGTAGTCCAAATACTGTGAATACAGACATTTGCCAACTCGGTAATTTGTTTTTCAAATGTTGGAGTGGTTCCTGAATTATTAATTTATTTTATGATATATTTCAGCGGTTTGTTGTTCTTTTTTTTTAGATTTACTATTTTGATTTTTGAAGCGTAAAACTGCTTGTTGAGATGTAATTGCCAATTCTCAGCCTCTTTAGATCAAATATGCTATCCGCAATAAAAAAAATCAACTTCATGAATCTAATTTTTCTATTTGATAATTGGCCAACTCCTTAGAGCCAAAAGGTTTATGCTCAAACAAAACGAGTCTTAATGGTCTTTAATTTAAATATGACCATAAGTTCAATGGCTCTTCCCTGATGCAGTTGTATAGTTATTATGTAGTAATGATGAATTTGTATGAACAAAAGAACTGGAAAAAAAAAGAATTGATTTACTGACAAAAACCTGCACAAGTCTATGTTGTGTTACTGAGCTCGGGTTCCCTACAGCCATGTTCCTATATTCAAACCATACACCAAAATAGCCATGGGAGTGCCCCCATCCTGCACCATCTGTTGTTCCTTCCTTTGGTCCGCAGCAACAGTTTACTGGTTAAACAGTTTTAGGGACAGGTTTATATAGTCCTCCTTCTGTGGTGATTTTCCAAATGTGTTCTTAGAGTAGGCAGCCGTGTGAGTTATATCACAGACAAGACTTTTATGCTACACTGGGTTGATCACACAACCTTCTGTATTTCCACTGGTTTAGATTCAGTTGTGAACATGGGAAGTGCAGTGGGTTCGGCGTGGCTACGTGAGCCATACGGTACAGTGATTTCCCCACAGTGCTGTGTTGTCAGAAAGTTGCTCTGAGCCATGTTCTGTTTTTCCTTTACTTTTAGGTGTGCGCAGTGATCCTGCATGTGACATCACGTGAAACTTGAGACCATCATTTTGAGTGGCCCTCCCTTTCCCCTGCCTCCTCACATGTGTTCCCTTCCCTAACCCCTGCCTGCACAGCACAGGAGCAGACTCTCCCTAACCCCACTCAGCTGCAGACCCAGGCCACTTCCACCGCTCGAGCTGGACAAGTCAAGGCCAAGAACGCCGCGCTTCTTGCAGGACTTCCCACCAGAGTCGACCCTGCTGCAGAAAGTCAGAGTGTGTGCGCTTCAGAAGGTGAGTGAAGCAGTTTTTTCTGTACGTGTGTGTGCTTTCCTGGTATGTGGCTTTCCAATGGAGGAGCTCTTGTCAGAGAACAGGCAGTACCTGAGTGACCTAATAATGCCTGGTCACAGCATCAAACTCACATTTTGTAAAAACGCATAAACTATATGATAAAAACATTGTTTGTATTTTATAAACAAGGTTTTGGTTGTAATATTGGCTGTAATCATTGTGATGACATTGCAGTGTGCAACACACGGAAAGGCAGTTTAAAGTACAGAAATCTAAAAGTTATGTGTATGTTGTGGTAAAGCAGAACCCTGGTAGGTCCTGAGTGTACTGCAGAAGTCCAGATAAGCGGCTAACGGTCACTACACATGTAAAGACGGCTCAATAAACCACGTGGAAAAGCGACAGAATTACATAACTTGTAACGCTATATATCTCATGCTTGGAAAATGGGCCAGGGACAGTTAGAAGACCACTGCATGCTCCTTTTTTCCCTCTTTGGGCTGTACATTTGCCCCCTACTCTCCCATAATATAATATAATATGATATAATATAGCATAAGCTATATTATATATATATAGATATATATAATACAATATAACATAGCACAAACTATATATATATATTTCGCGTTTTTCTGAAACCGTCAATGGTGTTGAGTGCTCCACTAATGAGGAGCGGAATATATCCTATGTGTGTGTATAAGGGGAAAACACATTAGCAGCTGATGAGTGCAAGACGCACGAAACAGGCCTGTACTGCTATGCATTAAAATCTTTTTTCCTGTATCCTGTATGGAGCTTATATATATATATATATATATATATATATATATATATATATATATATATATATATATATATATATATATATATATATATATATATAGCATAAGCTCCATTCTACACAGGACATATTCATACAACTGTTTTATACTGAGAAATAAAGACATATTTTCGGCTTACTACGGTTATGGGTTTTGGCTTATTTGCTATCAGATGCAGTGAGTCTGTTCAACCCATGTGAGGACAATTATTGTAATCAAGTTATTTTCCATGTACTTTCTTTCCAACCTTTTAAAAAATGTCAGCAGCAAATAATGGAGGCTGACTTGTCAAGTTTGGCTTTTCTCTTCTAAGGTGTTGAGGCCTGCAGAATCAAATCAAACGTGACCTGTGAATGGGTTTTAAACTAGTCTGTCCTTCTGTCCTTCGGCTGTAACATCACAGTTCCTTTTTGGACCCATCGGGTTGGAGCCCAGATTGCCAAGAAAATAAGCTAACAGCTGGTACATAACAAAACATTAATGAAAACCAATATGAATATTTACTTGAAAGTTCCAGGGCGAAGCTTCGGTTTGCCCAGTGAGTCTACGCATACGTCACATCAGCATCATAAACACAAGCATCTGTTGTGAAGGCTGTTTAGAAAGCAGACCTGCACCAGGCTAACAGCACCAGGCTAACCGCACCAGGCTAACAGCACCAGGCTAACAGCACCAGGCTAACCGCACCAGGCTAACAGCACCAGGCTAACAGCACCAGGCTAACCGCACCAGGCGAAACAGCACCAGGCTAACAGCACCAGGCTAACCACACCAGGCTAACAGCACCAGGCTAACAGCACCAGGCTAACCACACCAGGCTAACAGCACCAGGCTAACAGCACCAGGCTAACCGCACCAGGCTAACAGCACCAGGCTAACCACACCAGGCTAACAGCACCAGGCTAACCGCACCAGGCGAAACAGCACCAGGCTAACAGCACCAGGCTAACCACACCAGGCTAACAGCACCAGGCTAACCACACCAGGCTAACAGCACCAGGCTAACCACACCAGGCTAACAGCAGCAGGCTAACAGCAGCAGGCTAACCACACCAGGCTAACAGCAGCAGGCTAACAGCACCAGGCTAACAGCACCAGGCTAACCGCACCAGGCTAACTGCAGCAGGCTAACAGCAGCAGGCTAACAGCACCAGGCTAACCACACCAGGCTAACAGCTCCAGGCTAACAGCACCAAGCACCAGGCTAACTGCAGCAGGATGGGGATGTTTATGTGGCGCTGCCATTCAGAGCGTGTAAGGTCATCAAAGTTGTAGAATTTTTTTGCTTAATTGAACTTAAGATATGCTCTTGAGAACAGTGTGTTTTGGCACTCTACATGTTGTCTTATGTCCATCTGCTACTCAAAATAAGTGAAAAAAAGGATTAACTCCAGTTGGGCTGACTGCTCTTTGTGGGGTTCATAAAAAAATCAAACGAGGAGATATAGTACCGTGAAGTAGTATTTGCCCCCTTCCTGGGCAAATACTACTTCCGGGGTCTCACCCAGTGCTGGTGTGGGAAGATGGCGGCGCGAATTCACATTTGCGGCGGCCTCACCCAGCACCGTCCATGCAGTGTCTTTGTCTACGTCTGCGTCTACTTTCTGTCTTCGTTGATGGCTTGGAGAGCAAGGCAGGCTAAGCTAACTGCTAGCCCATGCAGACTAGCGGTTCCGATAACACCAACGGCGGCCTGGCGGCGGCCTCACCTGGCACTGACTGTGGTACTTTTGATGTCGTCGTGAGCAGTGCGGAGAGGTGTGTCGAGGGTGTCTGGCTGGGAGAGCTTGGTCTGCCTCGTCCGGTGGGCCCGGAGACCACGGCCCCTACCTGGAGCTGCACCTGAGGAAGAAGTGCCGGGGGCGGTCTGACGGGACGCGGAAGCGGGGCAGGCTAGGCTAACTGCTAGCCCATGCAGACCTGCAGTTCCGACAATCATCCTGGCTGGCGTTCGTTCCCTTGGACAGTGATTTTTGGTTGTGTGTTAGTGTGGGTATGTGTGTTAGTAGGGGTATGTGTGTTACTTTGGATGTGTGTTACTTTGGGTGTGTGTTAGTGTGGGTATGTGTGTTAGTGTGGGTGTGTGTGTTAATGTGGGTGTGTGTGTTAGTGTGGATATGTGTGTTAGTGTGGATATGTGTGTTAGTGTGCGTATGTGTGTTAGTGTGCATATGTGTGTTATTTTGGGTGTGTGTTAGTGTGGGTATGTGTGTAGTTTGGGTGTGTGTGTTACTTTGGGTGTGTGTTAGTGTGGGTATGTGTGATAGTGTGGGTGTGGGTGTTAATGTGGGTGTGTGTGTTAGTGTGGGTGTGTGTGTTAATGTGGGTGTGTGTGTTAGTGTGGATATGTGTGTTAGTCTGGGTATGTATGTTAGTGTGGGTGTGGGTGTTAGTGTGGATATCTGTGTTAGTGTGGGTGTGTGTGTTAGTCTGGGTATGTGTGTTAGTGTGGATATGTGTGTTAGTGTGGATATGTGTGTTAGTCTAGGTATGTGTGTTAGTGTGGATATGTGTGTTAGTGTGGATATGTGTGTTAGTCTGGGTATGTGTGTTAGTGTAGATATGTGTGTTAGTGTGGGTATGTGTGTTAGTTTGGCTGTGTATTAGTGTGGGTATGTGTGTTAGTGTGGGAATGTGTGTTAGTTTGGGTGCGTGTGTTACTTTGGGTGTGTGTAAGTGTGGGTATGTGTGTTAGTGTGGATGTGTGTGTTAATGTGGGTGTGTGTGTTAGTGTGCATATGTGTGTTATTTTGGGTGTGTGTTAGTGTGGGTATGTGTGTAGTTTGGGTGTGTGTGTTACTTTGGGTGTGTGTTAGTGTGGGTATGTGTGTTAGTGTGGGTGTTAGTGTGGGTGTGTGTGTGGATATGTGTGTTAGTGTGGGTGTGGGTGTTAGTGTGGATATCTGTGTTAGTGTGGGTGTGTGTGTGTTAGTGTGGGTGGGTGTGTTAGTGTGGGTATGTGTGTTAGTGTGGATATTCGTGTTAGTGTGGGTATGTGTGTTAGTGTGGATATGTGTGTTAGTGTGGATATGTGTGTTAGTCTGGGTATGTGTGTTAGTGTGGGGCTGGGTGTTAGTGTGGATATCTGTGTTAGTGTGGGTGTGTGTGTTATGCTCGCGCACCAGAACCTGACCCGTGTGGCGAAACCCAAGACAGACAGACACGAGATAACTTCCAAAGCTGCAAAGGGAGGTTTTATTGTGTGAGGGAAATGTATGGTGAAAAAAGGCGTTCGGTTAGTGGGATGTGTGAGTAAACTATGTGTGGTGTCCCGTGGTTTGCGTGTATAACTGTGTGAGTGTTTTTAGCCAATGTGTGGTGCGATATGTAAATGACCAGGAGGTGTTGAAAAAATGTGCGTGCACCTGGCGAGAAAGTCCAGTCCGTGATCCAAGGGGGGTTGTCCGAGAAAGTCCAGGTCCGAGATCCGGGAAGTTGAGTCCGAAAGGAGGGGTCCAGATAGAGGGACAAGGGGGGAGATCGCAGGAGAGGTCCGGGGAGAAACGTGAAGGTCGCTGGGGACGAGGGAGACGCGGGGAGACGTGGAAATCGCGGAGGGAGAGTCTTGGGAGGAAACAGAGACACGAAGATAAGACACTGGGGAATAAACAGAATGCAAGGAACGCTGGAGGGCTTGTCAGAACTTTACCGCAGGGTTCAGTACGTCGAAGCACTGAGAGACATTCTGGGAGGCTTCTTGTAGAGGGCTGCCTGATTGCCACAGGTGTGCCTGATGGATGATGGCAAACACCTGGTGCAGTGCAGCGCTCTTCTCAGAGCGCGAGCCGAGCGCTCGGATGTTTCCGGCACGTCCGAGCTGGGGGAGTGGCTTGAACGTGCCGGGGAGGCAGCTCGGGGCAGTGTAACCACAACAGTGTGTGTGTTAATGTGGGTGTGTGTGTGTTAATGTGGGTGTGTGTGTTAGTGTGGATATGTGTGTTAGTGTGGGTGTATGTGTTAGTCTGGGTATGTGTGTTAGTGTGGGTGGGTGTGTTAGTGTGGGTATGTGTGTTAGTGTGGATATGCGTGTTAGTGTGGGTATGTGTGTTAGTGTGGATATGTGTGTTAGTGTGGATATGTGTGTTAGTGTGGGTGTGGGTGTTAGTGTGGATATGTGTGTTAGTCTGGGTACGTGTGTTAGTGTGGATATGTGTGTTAGTGTGGATATGTGTGTTAGTCTGGGTATGTGTGTGAGTATGGGTGTGTGTGTTAGTGTCGATATGTGTGTTAGACTGGGTATGTGTGTTAGTATGGGTGTGTGTGTTAGTGTGGATATGTGTGTTAGTGTAGATATGTGTGTTAGTGTGGGTGTGTGTTAGTTTGGGTGTGTGTGTGTGTTAGTGTGGATATGTGTGTTAGTGTGGGAATGTGTGTTAGTCTGGGTGTGTGTGTAAGTGTGGGTATATGTGTTAGTGTGGGTGTGTGTGTGTTAGTTTTGGTGTGTATGTGTTAGTGTGGTTTTGTGTGTTAGTGTGGGAATGTGTGTTAGTTTGGGTGTGTGTGTTACTTTGGGTGTGTTTGTTACATTGGGTGTGTTTAAGTGTGGGTATGGGCGTTAGTGTGGACATGTGTGTTAATGTGGGAGTGTGTGTTAGTGTGGATATGTGTGTTAGTCTGGGTGTGTGTCTAAGTGCGGGTATGTGTGTTAGTGTGGGTGTGTGTGTTAGTTTGGGTGTGTGTGTGTTAGTGTGGTTATGTGTGTTAGTGTGGGAATGTGTGTTAGTTTGGGTATGTGTGTTTTAGTGTGGGTGTGGGTGTTAATGTGGGTGTGTGTGTTAGTGTGGGTGTGGGTGTTAATGTGGGTGTGTGTGTTAGTGTGGGTGTGTGTGTTAGTGTTGATATGTGTGTTAGTCTGGGTATGTGTTTTAGTATGGGTGTGTGTGTTAGTGTGGATATGTGTGTTAGTGTAGATATGTGTGTTAGTGTGGGTGTGTGTTCGTTTGTGTGTGTGTGTGTGTGTGTCAGTGTGGATATGTGTGTTAGTGTGGGAATGTGTGTTAGTCTGGGTGTGTGTGTAAGTGCGGGTATATGTGTTAGTGTGGGTGTGTGTGTTAGTTTGGGTGTGTGTGTGTGTTAGTGTGGTTATGTGTGTTTGTGTGGGAATGTGTGTTAGTTTGGGTGTGTGTTACTTTGGGTGTGTGTAAGTTTGGGTATGTGTGTTAATGTGGGTGTGTGTGTTAGTGTGCATATGTGTGTTATTTTGGGTGTGTGTTAGTGTGGGTATGTGTGTAGTTTGGTGTGTGTGTTACTTTGGGTGTGTGTTAGTGTGGGTATGTGTGTTAGTGTGGGTGTGGGTGTTAATGTGGGTGTGTGTGTTAGTGTGGGTGTGTGTGTTAATGTGGGTGTGTGTGTTAGTGTGGATATGTGTGTTAGTGTGGATATGTGTGTTAGTCTGGGTATGTTTGTTAGTGTAGATATGTGTGTTAGTGTGGGTATGTGTGTTAGTGTGGGTGGGTGTGTTAGTGTGGGTATGTGTGTTAGTGTGGATATGTGTGTTAGTGTGGGTATGTGTGTTAGTGTGGATATGTGTGTTAGTGTGGATATGTGTGTTAGTGTGCGTGTGTGTGTTATTGTGGATATGTGTGTTAGTCTGGGTATGTGTGTTACTTTGGGTGTGTGTGTTAGTGTGGATATGTGTGTTAGTGTGCGTGTGTGTGTTAGTGTGGATATGTGTGTAAGTGTGGATATGTGTTAGTCTGGGTATGTGTGTTAGTGTAGATATGTGTGTTAGTGTGGGTGTGTGTGTTACTGTGGGTATATGTGTTAGTTTGGGTGTGTGTGTGTTAGTGTGGGTATGTGTGTTACTGTGGGAATGTGTGTTAGTTTGGGTGTGTGTGTTACTTTGGGTGTGTTTAAGTGTGGGTATGTGTGTTAGTGTGGATATGTGTGTTGATGTGGGTGTGTGTGTTAGTGTGCATATGTGTGTTATTTTGGGTTTGTGGTAGTGTGGGTATGTGTGTAGTTTGGGTGTGTGTGTTACTTTGGGTGTATGTTAGTGTGGGTATGTGTGTTAGTGTGGGTGTGGGTGTTAGTGTGGGTGTTAGTGTGGGTGTGTGTGTTAATGTGGGTGTGTGTGTTAGTGTGGATATGTGTGTTAGTCTGGGTATGTGTGTTAGTGTGGGGCTGGGTGTTAGTGTGGATATCTGTGTTAGTGTGGGTGTGTGTGTGTTAATGTGGGTGTGTGTGTGTTAATGTGGGTGTGTGTGTTAGTGTGCATATGTGTGTTATTTTGGGTGTGTGTTAGTGTGGGTATGTGTGTAGTTTGGTGTGTGTGTTACTTTGGGTGTGTGTTAGTGTGGGTATGTGTGTTAGTGTGGGTGTGGGTGTTAATGTGGGTGTGTGTGTTAGTGTGGGTGTGTGTGTTAATGTGGGTGTGTGTGTTAGTGTGGATATGTGTGTTAGTGTGGATATGTGTGTTAGTCTGGGTATGTTTGTTAGTGTAGATATGTGTGTTAGTGTGGGTATGTGTGTTAGTGTGGGTGGGTGTGTTAGTGTGGGTATGTGTGTTAGTGTGGATATGCGTGTTAGTGTGGGTATGTGTGTTAGTGTGGATATGTGTGTTAGTGTGGATATGTGTGTTAGTGTGCGTGTGTGTGTTATTGTGGATATGTGTGTTAGTCTGGGTATGTGTGTTACTTTGGGTGTGTGTGTTAGTGTGGATATGTGTGTTAGTGTGCGTGTGTGTGTTAGTGTGGATATGTGTGTAAGTGTGGATATGTGTTAGTCTGGGTATGTGTGTTAGTGTAGATATGTGTGTTAGTGTGGGTGTGTGTGTTACTGTGGGTATATGTGTTAGTTTGGGTGTGTGTGTGTTAGTGTGGGTATGTGTGTTACTGTGGGAATGTGTGTTAGTTTGGGTGTGTGTGTTACTTTGGGTGTGTTTAAGTGTGGGTATGTGTGTTAGTGTGGATATGTGTGTTGATGTGGGTGTGTGTGTTAGTGTGCATATGTGTGTTATTTTGGGTTTGTGGTAGTGTGGGTATGTGTGTAGTTTGGGTGTGTGTGTTACTTTGGGTGTATGTTAGTGTGGGTATGTGTGTTAGTGTGGGTGTGTGTGTTAGTGTGGGTGTTAGTGTGGGTGTGTGTGTTAATGTGGGTGTGTGTGTTAGTGTGGATATGTGTGTTAGTCTGGGTATGTGTGTTAGTGTGGGGCTGGGTGTTAGTGTGGATATCTGTGTTAGTGTGGGTGTGTGTGTGTTAATGTGGGTGTGTGTGTGTTAATGTGGGTGTGTGTGTTAGTGTGGATATGTGTGTTAGTGTGGATATGTGTGTTAGTCTGGGTATGTTTGTTAGTGTAGATATGTGTGTTAGTGTGGGTATGTGTGTTAGTGTGGGTGGGTGTGTTAGTGTGGGTATGTGTGTTAGTGTGGGTATATGTGTTAGTTTGGGTGTGTGTGTGTTAGTGTGGGTATGTGTGTTACTGTGGGAATGTGTGTTAGTTTGGGTGTGTGTGTTACTTTGGGTGTGTTTAAGTGTGGGTATGTGTGTTAGTGTGGATATGTGTGTTGATGTGGGTGTGTGTGTTAGTGTGCATTTGTGTGTTATTTTGGGTTTGTGGTAGTGTGGGTATGTGTGTAGTTTGGGTGTGTGTGTTACTTTGGGTGTATGTTAGTGTGGGTATGTGTGTTAGTGTGGGTGTGGGTGTTAGTGTGGGTGTTAGTGTGGGTGTGTGTGTTAATGTGGGTGTGTGTGTTAGTGTGGATATGTGTGTTAGTCTGGGTATGTGTGTTAGTGTGGGGCTGGGTGTTAGTGTGGATATCTGTGTTAGTGTGGGTGTGTGTGTGTTAATGTGGGTGTGTGTGTGTTAATGTGGGTGTGTGTGTTAGTGTGGATATGTGTGTTAGTGTGGGTGTGTGTGTTAGTCTGGGTATGTGTGTTAGTGTGGGTGGGTGTGTTAGTGTGGGTATGTGTGTTAGTGTGGATATGTGTGTTAGTGTGGGTATGTGTGTTAGTGTGGGTGTGGGTGTTAGTGTGGATATGTGTGTTAGTCTGGGTACGTGTGTTAGTGTGGATATGTGTGTTAGTGTGGATATGTGTGTTAGTCTGTGTATGTGTGTTAGTATGGGTGTGTGTGTTAGTGTCGATATGTGTGTTAGACTGGGTATGTGTGTTAGTGTGGGTGTGTGTGTTAGTGTGGATATGTGTGTTAGTCTGGGTATGTGTGTTAGTATGGGTGTGTGTGTTAGTGTGGATATGTGTGTTAGTGTAGATATGTGTGTTAGTGTGGGTGTGTGTTAGTTTGGGTGTGTGTGTGTGTGTTAGTGTGGATATGTGTGTTAGTGTGGGAATGTGTGTTAGTCTGGGTGTGTGTGTAAGTGTGGGTATATGTGTTAGTGTGTGTGTGTGTGTGTTAGTTTGGGTGTGTATGTGTTAGTGTGGTTATGTGTGTTAGTGTGGGAATGTGTGTTAGTTTGGGTGTGTGTGTTACTTTGGGTGTGTTTGTTACTTTGGGTGTGTTTAAGTGTGGGTATGGGTGTTAGTGTGGACATGTGTGTTAATGTGAGAGTGTGTGTTAGTGTGGATATGTGGTTTGTCTGAGTGTGTGTCTAAGTGCGGGTATGTGTGTTAGTGTGGGTGTGTGTGTTAGTTTGGGTGTGTGTGTGTTAGTGTGGTTATGTGTGTTAGTGTGGGAATGTGTGTTAGTTTGGGTATGTGTGTTTTAGTGTGGGTGTGGGTGTTAATGTGGGTGTGTGTGTTAGTGTGGGTGTGTGTGTTAATGTGGGTGTGTGTGTTAGTGTGGGTGTGTGTGTTAGTGTGGATATGTGTGTTAGTCTGGGTATGTGTTTTAGTATGGGTGTGTGTGTTAGTGTGGATATGTGTGTTAGTGTAGATATGTGTGTTAGTGTGGGTGTGTGTTCGTTTGTGTGTGTGTGTGTGTGTCAGTGTGGATATGTGTGTTAGTGTGGGAATGTGTGTTAGTCTGGGTGTCTGTGTAAGTGTGGGTATATGTGTTAGTGTGGGTGTGTGTGTTAGTTTGGGTGTGTGTGTGTGTTAGTGTGGTTATGTGTGTTCGTGTGGGAATGTGTGTTAGTTTGGGTGTGTGTTACTTTGGGTGTGTTTGTTACTTTGGGTGTGTGTAAGTGTAGGTATGGGTGTTAGTGTGGACATGTGTGTTAATGTGGGTGTGTGTGTTAGTGTGGATATGTGTGTTAGTCTGGGTGTGTGTGTAAGTGCGGGTATGTGTGTTACGGTGGGTGTGTGTGTTAGTTTGGGTGTGTGTGTGTTAGTGTGGTTATGTGTGTTAGTGTGGGAATGTGTGTTAGTTTGGGTGTGTGTGTTACTTTGGGTGTGTGTGTTACTTTGGGTGTGTGTAAGTGTGGACATGTGTGTTAATGTGGGTGTGTGTGTTAGTGTGCATATGTGTGTTATTTTGGGTGTGTGTGTAAGTGTGGGTTTGTGTGTTAGTGTGGGTGTGTGTGTTAGTTTGGGTGTGTGTGTGTTAGTGTGGTTATGTGTGTTAGTGTGGGAATGTGTATAAGTGTGGGTATGTGTGTTAATGTGGGTGTGTGTGTTAGTGTGGGTGTGTGTGTTAGTGTTGATATGTGTGTTAGTCTGGGTATGTGTTTTAGTATGGGTGTGTGTGTTAGTGTGGATATGTGTGTTAGTGTAGATATGTGTGTTAGTGTGGGTGTGTGTTCGTTTGTGTGCGTGTGTGTGTGTCAGTGTGGATATGTGTGTTAGTGTGGGAATGTGTGTTAGTCTGGGTGTGTGTGTAAGTGCGGGTATATGTGTTAGTGTGGGTGTGTGTGTTAGTTTGGGATGTGTGTGTGTGTTAGTGTGGTTATGTGTGTTTGTGTGGGAATGTGTGTTAGTTTGGTTGTGTGTTACTTTGGGTGTGTGTAAGTTTGGGTATGTGTGTTAATGTGGGTGTGTGTGTTAGTGTGCATATGTGTGTTATTTTGGGTGTGTGTTAGTGTGGGTGTGTGTGTAGTTTGGTGTGTGTGTTACTTTGGGTGTGTGTTAGTGTGGGTATGTGTGTTAGTGTGGGTGTGGGTGTTAATGTGGGTGTGTGTGTTAGTGTGGGTGTGTGTGTTAATGTGGGTGTGTGTGTTAGTGTGGATATGTGTGTTAGTGTGGATATGTGTGTTAGTCTGGGTATGTTTGTTAGTGTAGATATGTGTGTTAGTGTGGGTATGTGTGTTAGTGTGGGTGGGTGTGTTAGTGTGGGTATGTGTGTTAGTGTGGATATGCGTGTTAGTGTGGGTGTGTGTGTTAGTGTGCATATGTGTGTTATTTTGGGTGTGTGTTAGTGTGGGTATGTGTGTAGTTTGGTGTGTGTGTTACTTTGGGTGTGTGTTAGTGTGGGTATGTGTGTTAGTGTGGGTGTGGGTGTAAATGTGGGTGTGTGTGTTAGTGTGGGTGTGTGTGTTAATGTGGGTGTGTGTGTTAGTGTGGATATGTGTGTTAGTGTGGATATGTGTGTTAGTCTGGGTATGTTTGTTAGTGTAGATATGTGTGTTAGTGTGGGTATGTGTGTTAGTGTGGGTGTGTGTGTTAGTGTGGGTATGTGTGTTAGTGTGGGTATATGTGTTAGTTTGGGTGTGTGTGTGTTAGTGTGGGTATGTGTGTTACTGTGGGAATGTGTGTTAGTTTGGGTGTGTGTGTTACTTTGGGTGTGTTTAAGTGTGGGTATGTGTGTTAGTGTGGATATGTGTGTTGATGTGGGTGTGTGTGTTAGTGTGCATATGTGTGTTATTTTGGGTTTGTGGTAGTGTGGGTATGTGTGTAGTTTGGGTGTGTGTGTTACTTTGGGTGTATGTTAGTGTGGGTATGTGTGTTAGTGTGGGTGTGGGTGTTAGTGTGGGTGATAGTGTGGGTGTGTGTGTTAATGTGGGTGTTTGTGTTAGTGTGGATATGTGTGTTAGTCTGGGTATGTGTGTTAGTGTGGGGCTTGGTGTTAGTGTGGATATCTGTGTTAGTGTGGGTGTGTGTGTGTTAATGTGGGTGTGTGTGTTAATGTGGGTGTGTGTGTTAGTGTGGATATGTGTGTTAGTGTGGGTGTGTGTGTTAGTCTGGGTATGTGTGTTAGTGTGGGTGGGTGTGTTAGTGTGGGTATGTGTGTTAGTGTGGATATGTGTGTTAGTGTGGGTATGTGTGTTAGTGTGGGTGTGGGTGTTAGTGTGGATATGTGTGTTAGTCTGGGTACGTGTGTTAGTGTGGATATGTGTGTTAGTGTGGATATGTGTGTTAGTCTGGGTATGTGTGTTAGTATGGGTGTGTGTGTTAGTGTCGATATGTGTGTTAGACTGGGTATGTGTGTTAGTGTGGGTGTGTGTGTTAGTGTGGATATGTGTGTTAGTCTGGGTATGTGTGTTAGTATGGGTGTGTGTGTTAGTGTGGATATGTGTGTTAGTGTAGATATGTGTGTTAGTGTGGGTGTGTGTTAGTTTGGGTGTGTGTGTCTGTGTTAGTGTGGATATGTGTGTTAGTGTGGGAATGTGTGTTAGTCTGGGTGTGTGTGTAAGTGTGGGTATATGTGTTAGTGTGTGTGTGTGTGTGTTAGTTTGGGTGTGTATGTGTTAGTGTGGTTATGTGTGTTAGTGTGGGAATGTGTGTTAGTTTGGGTGTGTGTGTTACTTTGGGTGTGTTTGTTACTTTGGGTGTGTTTAAGTGTGGGTATGGGTGTTAGTGTGGACATGTGTGTTAATGTGGGAGTGTGTGTTAGTGTGGATATGTGTGTTAGTCTGAGTGTGTGTCTAAGTGCGGGTATGTGTGTTAGTGTGGGTGTGTGTGTTAGTTTGGGCGTGTGTGTGTTAGTGTGGTTATGTGTGTTAGTGTGGGAATGTGTGTTAGTTTGGGTATGTGTGTTTTAGTGTGGGTGTGGGTGTTAATGTGGGTGTGTGTGTTAGTGTGGGTGTGTGTGTTAATGTGGGTGTGTGTGTTAGTGTGGGTGTGTGTGTTAGTGTGGATATGTGTGTTAGTCTGGGTATGTGTTTTAGTATGGGTGTGTGTGTTAGTGTGGATATGTGTGTTAGTGTAGATATGTGTGTTAGTGTGGGTGTGTGTTCGTTTGTGTGTGTGTGTGTGTGTCAGTGTGGATATGTGTGTTAGTGTGGGAATGTGTGTTAGTCTGGGTGTCTGTGTAAGTGTGGGTATATGTGTTAGTGTGGGTGTGTGTGTTAGTTTGGGTGTGTGTGTGTGTTAGTGTGGTTATGTGTGTTCGTGTGGGAATGTGTGTTAGTTTGGGTGTGTGTTACTTTGGGTGTGTTTGTTACTTTGGGTGTGTGTAAGTGTAGGTATGGGTGTTAGTGTGGACATGTGTGTTAATGTGGGTGTGTGTGTTAGTGTGGATATGTGTGTTAGTCTGGGTGTGTGTGTAAGTGCGGGTATGTGTGTTAGTGTGGGTGTGTGTTAGTTTGGGTGTGTGTGTGTTAGTGTGGTTATGTGTGTTAGTGTGGGAATGTGTGTTAGTTTGGGTGTGTGTGTTACTTTGGGTGTGTGTGTTACTTTGGGTGTGTGTAAGTGTGGACATGTGTGTTAATGTGGGTGTGTGTGTTAGTGTGCATATGTGTGTTATTTTGGGTGTGTGTGTAAGTGTGGGTTTGTGTGTTAGTGTGGGTGTGTGTGTTAGTTTGGGTGTGTGTGTGTTAGTGTGGTTATGTGTGTTAGTGTGGGAATGTGTATAAGTGTGGGTATGTGTGTTAATGTGGGTATGTGTGTTAGTGTGGGTGTGTGTGTTAGTGTTGATATGTGTGTTAGTCTGGGTATGTGTTTTAGTATGGGTGTGTGTGTTAGTGTGGATATGTGTGTTAGTGTAGATATGTGTGTTAGTGTGGGTGTGTGTTCGTTTGTGTGCGTGTGTGTGTGTCAGTGTGGATATGTGTGTTAGTGTGGGAATGTGTGTAGTTTGGTGTGTGTGTTACTTTGGGTGTGTGTTAGTGTGGGTATGTGTGTTAGTGTGGGTGTGGGTGTTAATGTGGGTGTGTGTGTTAGTGTGGGTGTGTGTGTTAATGTGGGTGTGTGTGTTAGTGTGGATATGTGTGTTAGTGTGGATATGTGTGTTAGTCTGGGTATGTTTGTTAGTGTAGATATGTGTGTTAGTGTGGGTATGTGTGTTAGTGTGGGTGGGTGTGTTAGTGTGGGTATGTGTGTTAGTGTGGATATGCGTGTTAGTGTGGGTATGTGTGTTAGTGTTTATATGTGTGTTAGTGTGGATATGTGTGTTAGTGTGCGTGTGTGTGTTATTGTGGATATGTGTGTTAGTCTGGGTATGTGTGTTACTTTGGGTGTGTGTGTTAGTGTGGATATGTGTGTTAGTGTGCGTGTGTGTGTTAGTGTGGATATGTGTGTAAGTGTGGATATGTGTTAGTCTGGGTATGTGTGTTAGTGTAGATATGTGTGTTAGTGTGGGTGTGTGTGTTACTGTGGGTATATGTGTTAGTTTGGGTGTGTGTGTGTTAGTGTGGGTATGTGTGTTACTGTGGGAATGTGTGTTAGTTTGGGTGTGTGTGTTACTTTGGGTGTGTTTAAGTGTGGGTATGTGTGTTAGTGTGGATATGTGTGTTGATGTGGGTGTGTGTGTTAGTGTGCATATGTGTGTTATTTTGGGTTTGTGGTAGTGTGGGTATGTGTGTAGTTTGGGTGTGTGTTACTTTGGGTGTATGTTAGTGTGGGTATGTGTGTTAGTGTGGGTGTTAGTGTGGGTGTTAGTGTGGGTGTGTGTGTTAATGTGGGTGTGTGTGTTAGTGTTGATATGTGTGTTAGTCTGGGTATGTGTGTTAGTGTGGGGCTGGGTGTTAGTGTGGATATGTGTGTTAGTGTGGGAATGTGTGTTAGTCTGGGTGTGTGTGTAAGTGTGGGTATATGTGTTAGTGTGTGTGTGTGTGTGTGTGTGTTAGTTTGGGTGTGTATGTGTTAGTGTGGTTATGTGTGTTAGTGTGGGAATGTGTGTTAGTTTGGGTGTGTGTGTTACTTTGGGTGTGTTTGTTACTTTGGGTGTGTTTAAGTGTGGGTATGGGTGTTAGTGTGGACATGTGTGTTAATGTGGGAGTGTGTGTTAGTGTGGATATGTGTGTTAGTCTGAGTGTGTGTCTAAGTGCGGGTATGTGTGTTAGTGTGGGTGTGTGTGTTAGTTTGGGCGTGTGTGTGTTAGTGTGGGTGTGTGTGTTAGTGTGCATATGTGTGTTATTTTGGGTGTGTGTTAGTGTGGGTGTGTGTGTAGTTTGGTGTGTGTGTTACTTTGGGTGTGTGTTAGTGTGGGTATGTGTGTTAGTGTGGGTGTGGGTGTTAATGTGGGTGTGTGTGTTAGTGTGGGTGTGTGTGTTAATGTGGGTGTGTGTGTTAGTGTGGATATGTGTGTTAGTGTGGATATGTGTGTTAGTCTGGGTATGTTTGTTAGTGTAGATATGTGTGTTAGTGTGGGTATGTGTGTTAGTGTGGGTGGGTGTGTTAGTGTGGGTATGTGTGTTAGTGTGGATATGCGTGTTAGTGTGGGTGTGTGTGTTAGTGTGCATATGTGTGTTATTTTGGGTGTGTGTTAGTGTGGGTATGTGTGTAGTTTGGTGTGTGTGTTACTTTGGGTGTGTGTTAGTGTGGGTATGTGTGTTAGTGTGGGTGTGGGTGTAAATGTGGGTGTGTGTGTTAGTGTGGGTGTGTGTGTTAATGTGGGTGTGTGTGTTAGTGTGGATATGTGTGTTAGTGTGGATATGTGTGTTAGTCTGGGTATGTTTCTTAGTGTAGATATGTGTGTTAGTGTGGGTATGTGTGTTAGTGTGGGTGTGTGTGTTAGTGTGGGTATGTGTGTTAGTGTGGGTATATGTGTTAGTTTGGGTGTGTGTGTGTTAGTGTGGGTATGTGTGTTACTGTGGGAATGTGTGTTAGTTTGGGTGTGTGTGTTACTTTGGGTGTGTTTAAGTGTGGGTATGTGTGTTAGTGTGGATATGTGTGTTGATGTGGGTGTGTGTGTTAGTGTGCATATGTGTGTTATTTTGGGTTTGTGGTAGTGTGGGTATGTGTGTAGTTTGGGTGTGTGTGTTACTTTGGGTGTATGTTAGTGTGGGTATGTGTGTTAGTGTGGGTGTGGGTGTTAGTGTGGGTGATAGTGTGGGTGTGTGTGTTAATGTGGGTGTTTGTGTTAGTGTGGATATGTGTGTTAGTCTGGGTATGTGTGTTAGTGTGGGGCTTGGTGTTAGTGTGGATATCTGTGTTAGTGTGGGTGTGTGTGTGTTAATGTGGGTGTGTGTGTTAATGTGGGTGTGTGTGTTAGTGTGGATATGTGTGTTAGTGTGGGTGTGTGTGTTAGTCTGGGTATGTGTGTTAGTGTGGGTGGGTGTGTTAGTGTGGGTATGTGTGTTAGTGTGGATATGTGTGTTAGTGTGGGTATGTGTGTTAGTGTGGGTGTGGGTGTTAGTGTGGATATGTGTGTTAGTCTGGGTACGTGTGTTAGTGTGGATATGTGTGTTAGTGTGGATATGTGTGTTAGTCTGGGTATGTGTGTTAGTATGGGTGTGTGTGTTAGTGTCGATATGTGTGTTAGACTGGGTATGTGTGTTAGTGTGGGTGTGTGTGTTAGTGTGGATATGTGTGTTAGTCTGGGTATGTGTGTTAGTATGGGTGTGTGTGTTAGTGTGGATATGTGTGTTAGTGTAGATATGTGTGTTAGTGTGGGTGTGTGTTAGTTTGGGTGTGTGTGTCTGTGTTAGTGTGGATATGTGTGTTAGTGTGGGAATGTGTGTTAGTCTGGGTGTGTGTGTAAGTGTGGGTATATGTGTTAGTGTGTGTGTGTGTGTGTTAGTTTGGGTGTGTATGTGTTAGTGTGGTTATGTGTGTTAGTGTGGGAATGTGTGTTAGTTTGGGTGTGTGTGTTACTTTGGGTGTGTTTGTTACTTTGGGTGTGTTTAAGTGTGGGTATGGGTGTTAGTGTGGACATGTGTGTTAATGTGGGAGTGTGTGTTAGTGTGGATATGTGTGTTAGTCTGAGTGTGTGTCTAAGTGCGGGTATGTGTGTTAGTGTGGGTGTGTGTGTTAGTTTGGGCGTGTGTGTGTTAGTGTGGTTATGTGTGTTAGTGTGGGAATGTGTGTTAGTTTGGGTATGTGTGTTTTAGTGTGGGTGTGGGTGTTAATGTGGGTGTGTGTGTTAGTGTGGGTGTGTGTGTTAATGTGGGTGTGTGTGTTAGTGTGGGTGTGTGTGTTAGTGTGGATATGTGTGTTAGTCTGGGTATGTGTTTTAGTATGGGTGTGTGTGTTAGTGTGGATATGTGTGTTAGTGTAGATATGTGTGTTAGTGTGGGTGTGTGTTCGTTTGTGTGTGTGTGTGTGTGTCAGTGTGGATATGTGTGTTAGTGTGGGAATGTGTGTTAGTCTGGGTGTCTGTGTAAGTGTGGGTATATGTGTTAGTGTGGGTGTGTGTGTTAGTTTGGGTGTGTGTGTGTGTTAGTGTGGTTATGTGTGTTCGTGTGGGAATGTGTGTTAGTTTGGGTGTGTGTTACTTTGGGTGTGTTTGTTACTTTGGGTGTGTGTAAGTGTAGGTATGGGTGTTAGTGTGGACATGTGTGTTAATGTGGGTGTGTGTGTTAGTGTGGATATGTGTGTTAGTCTGGGTGTGTGTGTAAGTGCGGGTATGTGTGTTAGTGTGGGTGTGTGTTAGTTTGGGTGTGTGTGTGTTAGTGTGGTTATGTGTGTTAGTGTGGGAATGTGTGTTAGTTTGGGTGTGTGTGTTACTTTGGGTGTGTGTGTTACTTTGGGTGTGTGTAAGTGTGGACATGTGTGTTAATGTGGGTGTGTGTGTTAGTGTGCATATGTGTGTTATTTTGGGTGTGTGTGTAAGTGTGGGTTTGTGTGTTAGTGTGGGTGTGTGTGTTAGTTTGGGTGTGTGTGTGTTAGTGTGGTTATGTGTGTTAGTGTGGGAATGTGTATAAGTGTGGGTATGTGTGTTAATGTGGGTATGTGTGTTAGTGTGGGTGTGTGTGTTAGTGTTGATATGTGTGTTAGTCTGGGTATGTGTTTTAGTATGGGTGTGTGTGTTAGTGTGGATATGTGTGTTAGTGTAGATATGTGTGTTAGTGTGGGTGTGTGTTCGTTTGTGTGCGTGTGTGTGTGTCAGTGTGGATATGTGTGTTAGTGTGGGAATGTGTGTAGTTTGGTGTGTGTGTTACTTTGGGTGTGTGTTAGTGTGGGTATGTGTGTTAGTGTGGGTGTGGGTGTTAATGTGGGTGTGTGTGTTAGTGTGGGTGTGTGTGTTAATGTGGGTGTGTGTGTTAGTGTGGATATGTGTGTTAGTGTGGATATGTGTGTTAGTCTGGGTATGTTTGTTAGTGTAGATATGTGTGTTAGTGTGGGTATGTGTGTTAGTGTGGGTGGGTGTGTTAGTGTGGGTATGTGTGTTAGTGTGGATATGCGTGTTAGTGTGGGTATGTGTGTTAGTGTTTATATGTGTGTTAGTGTGGATATGTGTGTTAGTGTGCGTGTGTGTGTTATTGTGGATATGTGTGTTAGTCTGGGTATGTGTGTTACTTTGGGTGTGTGTGTTAGTGTGGATATGTGTGTTAGTGTGCGTGTGTGTGTTAGTGTGGATATGTGTGTAAGTGTGGATATGTGTTAGTCTGGGTATGTGTGTTAGTGTAGATATGTGTGTTAGTGTGGGTGTGTGTGTTACTGTGGGTATATGTGTTAGTTTGGGTGTGTGTGTGTTAGTGTGGGTATGTGTGTTACTGTGGGAATGTGTGTTAGTTTGGGTGTGTGTGTTACTTTGGGTGTGTTTAAGTGTGGGTATGTGTGTTAGTGTGGATATGTGTGTTGATGTGGGTGTGTGTGTTAGTGTGCATATGTGTGTTATTTTGGGTTTGTGGTAGTGTGGGTATGTGTGTAGTTTGGGTGTGTGTTACTTTGGGTGTATGTTAGTGTGGGTATGTGTGTTAGTGTGGGTGTTAGTGTGGGTGTTAGTGTGGGTGTGTGTGTTAATGTGGGTGTGTGTGTTAGTGTTGATATGTGTGTTAGTCTGGGTATGTGTGTTAGTGTGGGGCTGGGTGTTAGTGTGGATATGTGTGTTAGTGTGGGAATGTGTGTTAGTCTGGGTGTGTGTGTAAGTGTGGGTATATGTGTTAGTGTGTGTGTGTGTGTGTGTGTGTTAGTTTGGGTGTGTATGTGTTAGTGTGGTTATGTGTGTTAGTGTGGGAATGTGTGTTAGTTTGGGTGTGTGTGTTACTTTGGGTGTGTTTGTTACTTTGGGTGTGTTTAAGTGTGGGTATGGGTGTTAGTGTGGACATGTGTGTTAATGTGGGAGTGTGTGTTAGTGTGGATATGTGTGTTAGTCTGAGTGTGTGTCTAAGTGCGGGTATGTGTGTTAGTGTGGGTGTGTGTGTTAGTTTGGGCGTGTGTGTGTTAGTGTGGTTATGTGTGTTAGTGTGGGAATGTGTGTTAGTTTGGGTATGTGTGTTTTAGTGTGGGTGTGGGTGTTAATGTGGGTGTGTGTGTTAGTGTGGGTGTGTGTGTTAATGTGGGTGTGTGTGTTAGTGTGGGTGTGTGTGTTAGTGTGGATATGTGTGTTAGTCTGGGTATGTGTTTTAGTATGGGTGTGTGTGTTAGTGTGGATATGTGTGTTAGTGTAGATATGTGTGTTAGTGTGGGTGTGTGTTCGTTTGTGTGTGTGTGTGTGTGTCAGTGTGGATATGTGTGTTAGTGTGGGAATGTGTGTTAGTCTGGGTGTCTGTGTAAGTGTGGGTATATGTGTTAGTGTGGGTGTGTGTGTTAGTTTGGGTGTGTGTGTGTGTTAGTGTGGTTATGTGTGTTCGTGTGGGAATGTGTGTTAGTTTGGGTGTGTGTTACTTTGGGTGTGTTTGTTACTTTGGGTGTGTGTAAGTGTAGGTATGGGTGTTAGTGTGGACATGTGTGTTAATGTGGGTGTGTGTGTTAGTGTGGATATGTGTGTTAGTCTGGGTGTGTGTGTAAGTGCGGGTATGTGTGTTAGTGTGGGTGTGTGTTAGTTTGGGTGTGTGTGTGTTAGTGTGGTTATGTGTGTTAGTGTGGGAATGTGTGTTAGTTTGGGTGTGTGTGTTACTTTGGGTGTGTGTGTTACTTTGGGTGTGTGTAAGTGTGGACATGTGTGTTAATGTGGGTGTGTGTGTTAGTGTGCATATGTGTGTTATTTTGGGTGTGTGTGTAAGTGTGGGTTTGTGTGTTAGTGTGGGTGTGTGTGTTAGTTTGGGTGTGTGTGTGTTAGTGTGGTTATGTGTGTTAGTGTGGGAATGTGTATAAGTGTGGGTATGTGTGTTAATGTGGGTATGTGTGTTAGTGTGGGTGTGTGTGTTAGTGTTGATATGTGTGTTAGTCTGGGTATGTGTTTTAGTATGGGTGTGTGTGTTAGTGTGGATATGTGTGTTAGTGTAGATATGTGTGTTAGTGTGGGTGTGTGTTCGTTTGTGTGCGTGTGTGTGTGTCAGTGTGGATATGTGTGTTAGTGTGGGAATGTGTGTTAGTCTGGGTGTGTGTGTAAGTGCGGGTATATGTGTTAGTGTGGGTGTGTGTGTTAGTTTGGGATGTGTGTGTGTGTTAGTGTGGTTATGTGTGTTTGTGTGGGAATGTGTGTTAGTTTGGTTGTGTGTTACTTTGGGTGTGTGTAAGTTTGGGTATGTGTGTTAATGTGGGTGTGTGTGTTAGTGTGCATATGTGTGTTATTTTGGGTGTGTGTTAGTGTGGGTATGTGTGTAGTTTGGTGTGTGTGTTACTTTGGGTGTGTGTTAGTGTGGGTATGTGTGTTAGTGTGGGTGTGGGTGTTAATGTGGGTGTGTGTGTTAGTGTGGGTGTGTGTGTTAATGTGGGTGTGTGTGTTAGTGTGGATATGTGTGTTAGTGTGGATATGTGTGTTAGTCTGGGTATGTTTGTTAGTGTAGATATGTGTGTTAGTGTGGGTATGTGTGTTAGTGTGGGTGGGTGTGTTAGTGTGGGTATGTGTGTTAGTGTGGATATGCGTGTTAGTGTGGGTATGTGTGTTAGTGTTTATATGTGTGTTAGTGTGGATATGTGTGTTAGTGTGCGTGTGTGTGTTATTGTGGATATGTGTGTTAGTCTGGGTATGTGTGTTACTTTGGGTGTGTGTGTTAGTGTGGATATGTGTGTTAGTGTGCGTGTGTGTGTTAGTGTGGATATGTGTGTAAGTGTGGATATGTGTTAGTCTGGGTATGTGTGTTAGTGTAGATATGTGTGTTAGTGTGGGTGTGTGTGTTACTGTGGGTATATGTGTTAGTTTGGGTGTGTGTGTGTTAGTGTGGGTATGTGTGTTACTGTGGGAATGTGTGTTAGTTTGGGTGTGTGTGTTACTTTGGGTGTGTTTAAGTGTGGGTATGTGTGTTAGTGTGGATATGTGTGTTGATGTGGGTGTGTGTGTTAGTGTGCATATGTGTGTTATTTTGGGTTTGTGGTAGTGTGGGTATGTGTGTAGTTTGGGTGTGTGTTACTTTGGGTGTATGTTAGTGTGGGTATGTGTGTTAGTGTGGGTGTTAGTGTGGGTGTTAGTGTGGGTGTGTGTGTTAATGTGGGTGTGTGTGTTAGTGTTGATATGTGTGTTAGTCTGGGTATGTGTGTTAGTGTGGGGCTGGGTGTTAGTGTGGATATCTGTGTTAGTGTGGGTGTGTGTGTGTTAATGTGGGTGTGTGTGTGTTAATGTGGGTGTGTGTGTTAGTGTGGATATGTGTGTTAGTGTGGGTGTGTGTGTTAGTCTGGGTATGTGTGTCAGTGTGGGTGGGTGTGTTAGTGTGGGTATGTGTGTTAGTGTGGATATGTGTGTTAGTGTGGGTATGTGTGTTAGTGTGGGTGTGGGTGTTAGTGTGGATATGTGTGTTAGTCTGGGTACGTGTGTTAGTGTGGATATGTGTGTTAGTGTGGATATGTGTGTTAGTCTGGGTATGTGTGTTAGTATGGGTGTGTGTGTTAGTGTCGATATGTGTGTTAGACTGGGTATGTGTGTTAGTGTGGGTGTGTGTGTTAGTGTGGATATGTGTGTTAGTCTGGGTATGTGTGTTAGTATGGGTGTGTGTGTTAGTGTGGACATGTGTGTTAGTGTAGATATGTGTGTTAGTGTGGGTGTGTGTTAGTTTGGGTGTGTGTGTGTGTGTTAGTGTGGATATGTGTGTTAGTGTGGGAATGTGTGTTAGTCTGGGTGTGTGTGTAAGTGTGGGTATATGTGTTAGTGTGTGTGTGTGTGTGTGTGTTAGTTTGGGTGTGTATGTGTTAGTGTGGTTATGTGTGTTAGTGTGGGAATGTGTGTTAGTTTGGGTGTGTGTGTTACTTTGGGTGTGTTTGTTACTTTGGGTGTGTTTAAGTGTGGGTATGGGTGTTAGTGTGGACATGTGTGTTAATGTGGGAGTGTGTGTTAGTGTGGATATGTGTGTTAGTCTGAGTGTGTGTCTAAGTGCGGGTATGTGTGTTAGTGTGGGTGTGTGTGTTAGTTTGGGTGTGTGTGTGTTAGTGTGGTTATGTGTGCTGGTGTGGGAATGTGTGTTAGTTTGGGTATATGTGTTTTAGTGTGGGTGTGGGTGTTAATGTGGGTGTGTGTGTTAGTGTGGGTGTGTGTGTTAATGTGGGTGTGTGTGTTAGTGTGGGTGTGTGTGTTAGTGTGGATATGTGTGTTAGTCTGGGTATGTGTTTTAGTATGGGTGTGTGTGTTAGTGTGGATATGTGTGTTAGTGTAGATATGTGTGTTAGTGTGGGTGTGTGTTCGTTTGTGTGTGTGTGTGTGTGTCAGTGTGGATATGTGTGTTAGTGTGGGAATGTGTGTTAGTCTGGGTGTCTGTGTAAGTGTGGGTATATGTGTTAGTGTGGGTGTGTGTGTTAGTTTGGGTGTGTGTGTGTGTTAGTGTGGTTATGTGTGTTCGTGTGGGAATGTGTGTTAGTTACGGTGTGTGTTACTTTGGGTGTGTTTGTTACTTTGGGTGTGTGTAAGTGTAGGTATGGGTGTTAGTGTGGACATGTGTGTTAATGTGGGTGTGTGTGTTAGTGTGGATATGTGTGTTAGTCTGGGTGTGTGTGTAAGTGCGGGTATGTGTGTTAGTGTGGGTGTGGGTGTTAGTTTGGGTGTGTGTGTGTTAGTGTGGTTATGTGTGTTAGTGTGGGAATGTGTGTTAGTTTGGGTGTGTGTGTTACTTTGGGTGTGTGTGTTACTTTGGGTGTGTGTAAGTGTGGACATGTGTGTTAATGTGGGTGTGTGTGTTAGTGTGCATATGTGTGTTATTTTGGGTGTGTGTGTAAGTGTGGGTTTGTGTGTTAGTGTGGGTGTGTGTGTTAGTTTGGGTGTGTGTGTGTTAGTGTGGTTATGTGTGTTAGTGTGGGAATGTGTATAAGTGTGGGTATGTGTGTTAATGTGGGTGTTGGAGTTAGTGTGGGTATGTGTGTTAGTGTGGGTGTGTGTGTTAATGTGGGTGTGTGTGTTAGTGTGGATATGTGTGGAGTTTGGGTGTGTTTGTTACTTTGGATGTGTGTTAGTGTGGGTATGTTTGTTAGTGTGGGGATGTGTGTTAACGTGGGTGTGGGTGTTAGTGTGGATATGTGTGTTAGTGTGGATATGTGTGTTAGTGTGGGTGTGTGTGTTAGTGTGGATATGTGTGTTAGTGTGGAAATGTGTGTGAGTCCGGGTATGTGTGTTAGTGTGGGTGTGTGTGTTAGTGTGGATATGTGTGTTAATGTGGGTGTGTGTGTTAGTGTGCATATGTGTGTTATTTTGGGTGTGTGTTAGTGTGGGTATGTGTGTAGTTTGGGTGTGTGTGTTACTTTGGGTGTGTGTTAGTGTGGGTATGTGTGTTAGTGTGGGTGTTAACGTGGGTGTGTGTGTTAGTGTGGATATGTGCGTTAGTCTGGGTGTGTGTGTAAGTGCGGGTATGTGTGTTAGTGTGGGTGTGTGTGTTAATTTGGGTGTGTGTGTGTTAGTGTGGGTGTGTGTGTTAGTGTGGGAATGTGTGTTAGTTTGGGTGTGTGTGTTACTTTTGGTGTGTGTGTTACTTTGGGTGTGTGTAAGTGTGGACATGTGTTTTAATGTGGATATGTGTGTTAGTGTGGATATGTGTGTGAGTCCGGGTATGTGTGTTAGTGTGGGTGTGTGTGTTAGTGTGGATATGTGTGTTAATGTGGGTGTGTGTGTTAGTTTGGGTGTGTGTGTGTGTGTTAGTGTGGATATGTGTGTTAGTGTGGGAATGTGTGTTAGTCTGGGTGTCTGTGTAAGTGTGGGTATATGTGTTAGTGTGGGTGTGTGTGTTAGTTTGGGTGTGTGTGTGTGTTAGTGTGGTTATGTGTGTTCGTGTGGGAATGTGTGTTAGTTACGGTGTGTGTTACTTTGGGTGTGTTTGTTACTTTGGGTGTGTGGGTATGGGTGTTAGTGTGGACATGTGTGTTAATGTGGGAGTGTGTGTTAGTGTGGATATGTGTGTTAGTCTGGGTGTGTGTCTAAGTGCGGGTATGTGTGTTGGTGTGGGTGTGTGTGTTAGTTTGGGTGTGTGTGTGTTAGTGTGGTTATGTGTGTTAGTGTGGGAATGTGTGTTAGTTTGGGTATGTGTGTTAGTGTGGGTTCGGGTGTTAATGTGTGTGTGTGTGTTAGTGTGGGTGTGTGTTCATGTGGGTGTGTGTGTTAGTGCGGGTGTGTGTGTTAGTGTGGATATGTGTGTTAGTCTGGGTATGTGTGTTAGTATGGGTGTGTGTGTTAGTTTGGATATGTGTGTTAGTGTAGATATGTGTGTTAGTGTGGGTGTGTGTTCGTTTGTGTGTGTGTGTTTGTGTTAGTGTGGATATGTGTGTTAGTGTGGGAATGTGTGTTAGTCTGGGTGTCTGTGTAAGTGTGGGTATATGTGTTAGTGTGGGTGTGTGTGTTAGTTTGGGTGTGTGTGTGTGTGTTAGTGTGGTTATGTGTGTTCGTGTGGGAATGTGTGTTAGTTTGGGTGTGTGTTACTTTGGGTGTGTTTGTTACTTTGGTTGTGTGTAAGTGTGGGTATGGGTGTTAGTGTGGACATGTGTGTTAATGTGGGTGTGTGTGTTAATGTGGGTGTGTGTGTTAGTGTGGATATGTGTGTTAGTCTGGGTGCGTGCGTAAGTGCGGGTATGTGTGTTAGTGTGGGTGTGTGTGTTAGTTTGGGTGTGTGTGTGTTAGTGTGGTTATGTGTGTTAGTGTGGGAATGTGTGTTAGTTCGGGTGTGTGTGTTACTTTGGGTGTGTGTGTTACTTTGGGTGTGTGTAAGTGTGGACATGTGTGTTAATGTGGGTGTGTGTGTTAGTGTGGATATGTGTGTTAGTCTGGGTGTGTGTGTTAGTTTGGGTGTGTGTGTGTTAGTGTGGTTATGTGTGTTAGTGTGGGAATGTGTATAAGTGTGGGTATGTGTGTTAATGTGTGTGTGGGAGTTAGCGTGGGTATCTGTGTTAGTGTGGGTGTGTTTGTTAATGTGGGTGTGTGTGTTAGTGTGGATATGTGTGGAGTTTGGGTGTTTGTGTTACTTTGGGTGTGTGTTAGTGTGGGTATGTTTATTAGTGTGGGTGTGTGTGTTAATGTGGGTGTGGGTGTTAGTGTGGATATGTGTGTAAGTGTGGATATGTGTGTTAGTGTGTGTGTGTGTGTTAGTGTGGATATGTGTGTTAGTGTGGATATGTGTGTGAGTCCGGGTATGTGTGTTAGTGTGGGTGTGTGTGTTAGTGTGGATATGTGTGTTAATGTGGGTGTGTGTGTTAGTGTGCATATGTGTGTTATTTTGGGTGTGTGTTAGTGTGGGTATGTGTGTAGTTTGGGTGTGTGTGTTACTTCGGGTGTGTGTTAGTGTGGGTATGTGTGTTAGTGTGGGTGTGGGTGTTAATGTGGGTGTGTGTGTAAGTGCGGGTATGTGTGTTAGTGTGGGTGTGTGTGTTAGTTTGGGTGTGTGTGTGTTAGTGTGGGTGTGTGTGTTAGTGTGGGAATGTGTGTTAGTTTGGGTGTGTGTGTTACTTTTGGTGTGTGTGTTACTTTGGGTGTGTGTAAGTGTGGACATGTGTTTTAATGTGGATATGTGTGTTAGTGTGGATATGTGTGTTAGTCTGGGTATGTGTGTTAGTATGGGTGTGTGTGTTAGTGTGGATATGTGTGTTAGTGTAGATATGTGTGTTAGTGTGGGTGTGTGTTCGTTTGTGTGTGTGTGTGTGTTAGTGTGGATATGTGTGTTAGTGTGGGAATGTGTGTTAGTCTGGGTGTCTGTGTAAGTGTGGGTATATGTGTAAGTGTGGGTGTGTGTGTTAGTTTGGGTGTGTGTGTGTTAGTGTGTTTATGTGTGTTCGTGTGGGAATGTGTGTTAGTTTGGGTGTGTGTTACTTTGGGTGTGTTTGTTACTTTGGGTGTGTGTAAGTGTGGGTATGGGTGTTAGTGTGGACATGTGTGTTAATGTGGGTGTGTGTGTTAGTGTGGATATGTGTGTTAGTCTGGGTGTGTGTGTAAGTGCGGGTATGTGTGTTAGTGTGGGTGTGTGTGTTAGTTTGGGTGTGTGTGTGTTAGTGTGGTTATGTGTGTTAGTGTGGGAATGTGTGTTAGTTTGGGTGTGTGTGTTACTTTGGGTGTGTGTGTTACTTTGGGTGTGTGTAAGTGTGGACATGTGTGTTAATGTGGGTGTGTGTGTTAGTGTGGATATGTGTGTAAGTCTGGGTGTGTGTGTAAGTGTGGGTTTGTGTGTTAGTGTGGGTGTGTGTGTTAGTTTGGGTGTGTGTGTGTGTGTTAGTGTGGTTATGTGTGTTAGTGTGGGAATGTGTATAAGTGTGGGTATGTGTGTTAATGTGGGTGTGGGAGTTAGTGTGGGTATCTGTGTTAGTGTGGGTGTGTTTGTTAATGTGGGTGTGTGTGTTAGTTTGGATATGTGTGGAGTTTGGGTGTTTGTGTTACTTTGGGTGTGTGTTAGTGTGGGTATGTTTGTTAGTGTGGGTGTGTGTGTTAATGTGGGTGTGGGTGTTAGTGTGGATATGTGTGTAAGTGTGGATATGTGTGTTAGTGTGTGTGTGTGTTAGTGTGGATATGTGTGTTAGTGTGGATATGTGTGTGAGTCCGGGTATGTGTGTTAGTGTGGGTGTGTGTGTTAGTGTGGATATGTGTATTAATGTGGGTGTGTGTGTTAGTGTGCATATGTGTGTTATTTTGGGTGTGTGTTAGTGTGGGTATGTGTGTAGTTTGGGTGTGTGTGTTACTTTGGGTGTGTGTTAGCGTGGGTATGTGTGTTAGTGTGGGTGTGGGTGTTAATGTGGGTGTGTGTGTAAGTGCGGGTAAGTGTGTTAGTGTGGGTGTGTGTGTTAGTTTGGGTGTGTGTGTGTTAGTGTGGGTGTGTGTGTTAGTGTGGGAATGTGTGTTAGTTTGGGTGTGTGTGTTACTTTTGGTGTGTGTGTTACTTTGGGTGTGTGTAAGTGTGGACATGTGTTTTAATGTGGATATGTGTGTTAGTGTGGATATGTGTGTGAGTCCGGGTATGTGTGTTAGTGTGGGTGTGTGTGTGTTAGTGTGGATATGTGTGTTAATGTGGGTGTGTGTGTTAGTGTGCATATGTGTGTTATTTTGGGTGTGTGTTAGTGTGGGTATGTGTGTTAGTGTGAGTGTGGGTGTTAGTGTGGGTGTTTGTGTTAATGTGGGTGTGTGTGTTAGTGTGGATATGTGTGTTAGTCTGGGTATGTGTGCTAGTGTGTGTATGTGTGTTAGTGTGGATATGTGTGTTAGTGTGGGTGTGTGTTCGTTTGTGTTTGTGTGTGTGTCAGTGTGGATATGTGTGTTAGTGTGGGAATGTGTGTTAGTCTGGGTGTCTGTGTAAGTGTGGGTATATGTGTTAGTGTGGGTGTGTGTGTTAGTTTGGGTGTGTGTGTGTTAGCGTGGTTATGTGTGTTCGTGTGGGAATGTGTGTTAGTTTGGGTGTGTGTTAATGTGGGTGTGTGTGTTAGTGTGGATATGTGTGTTAGTCTGGGTGTGTGTGTAAGTGCGGGTATGTGTGTTAGTGTGGGTGTGTGTGTTAATTTGTGTGTGTGTGTGTTAGTGTGGTTATGTGTGTTAGTGTGGGAATGTGTGTTAGTTTGGGTGTGTGTGTTACTTTGGGTGTGTGTGTTACTTTGGGTGTGTGTAAGTGTGGACATGTGTGTTAATGTGGGTGTGTGTGTTAGTGTGGATATGTGTGTTAGTCTGGTTGTGTGTGTAAGTGTGGGTTTGTGTGTTAGTGTGGGTGTGTGTGTTAGTTTGGGTGTGTGTGTTAGTGTGCATATGTGTGTTATTTTGGGTGTGTGTTAGTGTGGGTATGTGTGTAGTTTGGGTGTGTGTGTTACTTCGGGTGTGTGTTAGTGTGGGTATGTGTGTTAGTGTGGGTGTGGGTGTTAATGTGGGTGTGTGTGTAAGTGCGGGTATGTGTGTTAGTGTGGGTGTGTGTGTTAGTTTGGGTGTGTGTGTGTTAGTGTGGGTGTGTGTGTTAGTGTGGGAATGTGTGTTAGTTTGGGTGTGTGTGTTACTTTTGGTGTGTGTGTTACTTTGGGTGTGTGTAAGTGTGGACATGTGTTTTAATGTGGATATGTGTGTTAGTGTGGATATGTGTGTTAGTCTGGGTATGTGTGTTAGTATGGGTGTGTGTGTTAGTGTGGATATGTGTGTTAGTGTAGATATGTGTGTTAGTGTGGGTGTGTGTTCGTTTGTGTGTGTGTGTGTGTTAGTGTGGATATGTGTGTTAGTGTGGGAATGTGTGTTAGTCTGGGTGTCTGTGTAAGTGTGGGTATATGTGTAAGTGTGGGTGTGTGTGTTAGTTTGGGTGTGTGTGTGTTAGTGTGTTTATGTGTGTTCGTGTGGGAATGTGTGTTAGTTTGGGTGTGTGTTACTTTGGGTGTGTTTGTTACTTTGGGTGTGTGTAAGTGTGGGTATGGGTGTTAGTGTGGACATGTGTGTTAATGTGGGTGTGTGTGTTAGTGTGGATATGTGTGTTAGTCTGGGTGTGTGTGTAAGTGCGGGTATGTGTGTTAGTGTGGGTGTGTGTGTTAGTTTGGGTGTGTGTGTGTTAGTGTGGTTATGTGTGTTAGTGTGGGAATGTGTGTTAGTTTGGGTGTGTGTGTTACTTTGGGTGTGTGTGTTACTTTGGGTGTGTGTAAGTGTGGACATGTGTGTTAATGTGGGTGTGTGTGTTAGTGTGGATATGTGTGTAAGTCTGGGTGTGTGTGTAAGTGTGGGTTTGTGTGTTAGTGTGGGTGTGTGTGTTAGTTTGGGTGTGTGTGTGTGTGTTAGTGTGGTTATGTGTGTTAGTGTGGGAATGTGTATAAGTGTGGGTATGTGTGTTAATGTGGGTGTGGGAGTTAGTGTGGGTATCTGTGTTAGTGTGGGTGTGTTTGTTAATGTGGGTGTGTGTGTTAGTTTGGATATGTGTGGAGTTTGGGTGTTTGTGTTACTTTGGGTGTGTGTTAGTGTGGGTATGTTTGTTAGTGTGGGTGTGTGTGTTAATGTGGGTGTGGGTGTTAGTGTGGATATGTGTGTAAGTGTGGATATGTGTGTTAGTGTGTGTGTGTGTTAGTGTGGATATGTGTGTTAGTGTGGATATGTGTGTGAGTCCGGGTATGTGTGTTAGTGTGGGTGTGTGTGTTAGTGTGGATATGTGTATTAATGTGGGTGTGTGTGTTAGTGTGCATATGTGTGTTATTTTGGGTGTGTGTTAGTGTGGGTATGTGTGTAGTTTGGGTGTGTGTGTTACTTTGGGTGTGTGTTAGCGTGGGTATGTGTGTTAGTGTGGGTGTGGGTGTTAATGTGGGTGTGTGTGTAAGTGCGGGTAAGTGTGTTAGTGTGGGTGTGTGTGTTAGTTTGGGTGTGTGTGTGTTAGTGTGGGTGTGTGTGTTAGTGTGGGAATGTGTGTTAGTTTGGGTGTGTGTGTTACTTTTGGTGTGTGTGTTACTTTGGGTGTGTGTAAGTGTGGACATGTGTTTTAATGTGGATATGTGTGTTAGTGTGGATATGTGTGTGAGTCCGGGTATGTGTGTTAGTGTGGGTGTGTGTGTGTTAGTGTGGATATGTGTGTTAATGTGGGTGTGTGTGTTAGTGTGCATATGTGTGTTATTTTGGGTGTGTGTTAGTGTGGGTATGTGTGTTAGTGTGAGTGTGGGTGTTAGTGTGGGTGTTTGTGTTAATGTGGGTGTGTGTGTTAGTGTGGATATGTGTGTTAGTCTGGGTATGTGTGCTAGTGTGTGTATGTGTGTTAGTGTGGATATGTGTGTTAGTGTGGGTGTGTGTTCGTTTGTGTTTGTGTGTGTGTCAGTGTGGATATGTGTGTTAGTGTGGGAATGTGTGTTAGTCTGGGTGTCTGTGTAAGTGTGGGTATATGTGTTAGTGTGGGTGTGTGTGTTAGTTTGGGTGTGTGTGTGTTAGCGTGGTTATGTGTGTTCGTGTGGGAATGTGTGTTAGTTTGGGTGTGTGTTAATGTGGGTGTGTGTGTTAGTGTGGATATGTGTGTTAGTCTGGGTGTGTGTGTAAGTGCGGGTATGTGTGTTAGTGTGGGTGTGTGTGTTAATTTGTGTGTGTGTGTGTTAGTGTGGTTATGTGTGTTAGTGTGGGAATGTGTGTTAGTTTGGGTGTGTGTGTTACTTTGGGTGTGTGTGTTACTTTGGGTGTGTGTAAGTGTGGACATGTGTGTTAATGTGGGTGTGTGTGTTAGTGTGGATATGTGTGTTAGTCTGGTTGTGTGTGTAAGTGTGGGTTTGTGTGTTAGTGTGGGTGTGTGTGTTAGTTTGGGTGTGTGTGTGTTAGTGTGGTTATGTGTGTTAGTGTGGGAATGTGTATAAGTGTGGGTATGTGTGTTAATGTGGGTGTTGGAGTTAGTGTGGGTATGTGTGTTAGTGTGGGTGTGTGTGTTAATGTGGGTGTGTGTGTTAGTGTGGATATGTGTGGAGTTTGGTTGTGTTTGTTACTTTGGATGTGTGTTAGTGTGGGTATGTTTGTTAGTGTGGGTATGTGTGTTAATGTGGGTGTGGGTGTTAGTGTGGATATGTGTGTTAGTGTGGATATGTGTGTTAGTGTGGGTATGTGTGTTAGTGTGGATATGTGTGTGAGTCCGGGTATGTGTGTTAGTGTGGGTGTGTGTGTTAGTGTGGATATGTGTGTTAATGTGGGTGTGTGTGTTAGTGTGCATATGTGTGTTATTTTGGGTGTGTGTTAGTGTGGGTATGTGTGTAGTTTGGGTGTGTGTGTTACTTTGGGTGTGTGTTAGTGTGGGTATGTGTGTTAGTGTGGGTGTGGGTGTTAACGTGGGTGTGTGTGTTAGTGTGGGTGTGTGTGTTAGTTTGGGTGTGTGTGTGTTAGTGTGGGTGTGTGTGTTAGTGTGGGAATGTGTGTTAGTTTGGGTGTGTGTGTTACTTTTGGTGTGTGTGTTACTTTGGGTGTGTGTAAGTGTGGACATGTGTTTTAATGTGGATATGTGTGTTAGTGTGGATATGTGTGTGAGTCCGGGTATGTGTGTTAGTGTGGGTGTGTGTGTTAGTGTGGATATGTGTGTTAATGTGGGTGTGTGTGTTAGTTTGGGTGTGTGTGTGTGTGTTAGTGTGGATATGTGTGTTAGTGTGGGAATATGTGTTAGTCTGGGTGTTTGTGTAAGTGTGGGTATATGTGTTAGTGTGGGTGTGTGTGTGTTAGTTTGGGTGTGTATGTGTTAGTGTGGTTATGTGTGTTAGTGTGGGAATGTGTGTTAGTTTGGGTGTGTGTGTTACTTTGGGTGTGTTTGTTACTTTGGGAGTGTTTAAGTGTGGGTATGGGTGTTAGTGTGGACATGTGTGTTAATGTGGGAGTGTGTGTTAGTGTGGATATGTGTGTTAGTCTGGGTGTGTGTCTAAGTGCGGGTATGTGTGTTGGTGTGGGTGTGTGTGTTAGTTTGGGTGTGTGTGTGTTAGTGTGGTTATGTGTGTTAGTGTGGGAATGTGTGTTAGTTTGGGTATGTGTGTTAGTGTGGGTGTGAGTGTTAATGTGGGTGTGTGTGTTAGTGTGGGTGTGTGTTCATGTGGGTGTGTGTGTTAGTGTGGGTGTGTGTGTTAGTGTGGGTATGTGTGTAGTTTGGGTGTGTGTGTTACTTTGGGTGTGTGTTAGTGTGGATATGTGTGTTAGTGTGGGTGTGGGTGTTAATGTGGGTGTGTGTGTTAGTGTGGGTGTGTGTGTTAGTGTGGGAATGTGTGTTAGTTTGGGTGTGTGTGTTACTTTGGGTGTGTGTAAGTGTGGGTATGTGTGTTAGTGTGGATATGTGTGTTGATGTGGGTGTGTGTGTTAGTGTGCATATGTGTGTTATTTTGGGTGTGTGTTAGTGTGGGTATGTTTGTAGTTTGGGTGTGTGTGTTACTTTGGGTGTGTGTTAGTGTGGGTATGTGTGTTAGTGTGAGTGTGGGTGTTAGTGTAGGTGTGTGTGTTAATGTGGGTGTGTGTGTTAGTGTGGATATGTGTGTTAGTCTGAGTATGTGTGCTAGTGTGGGTGTAGGTGTTAGTGTGGATATGCGTGTTAGTGTGGATATGTGTGTTAGTGTGGGTGTGGGTGTTAGTGTGGATATGTGTGTTAGTCTTGGTATATGTGTTAGTGTGGATATGTGTGTTAGTATGGGTGTGTGTGTTAGTGCGGATATGTGTGTTAGTCTGGGTATGTGTGTTAGTGTAGATGTGTGTGTTAGTGCGTGTATGTGTGTTAGTGTGGGTATGTGTGTTAGTTTGGGTGTTTGTGTGTTAGTGTGGATATGTGTGTTAGTGTGGGTGTGTGTGTTAGTGTGGATATGTGTGTTAGTGTGGATATGTGTGTGAGTCCGGGTATGTGTGTTAGTGTGGGTGTGTGTGTTAGTGTGGATATGTGTGTTAATGTGGGTGTGTGTGTTAGTGTGCATATGTGTGTTATTTTGGGTGTGTGTTAGTGTGGGTATGTGTGTAGTTTGGGTGTGTGTGTTACTTTGGGTGTGTGTTAGTGTGGGTATGTGTGTTAGTGTGGGTGTGGGTGTTAACGTGGGTGTGTGTGTTAGTGTGGATATGTGCGTTAGTCTGGGTGTGTGTGTAAGTGCGGGTATGTGTGTTAGTGTGGGTGTGTGTGTTAGTTTGGGTGTGTGTGTGTTAGTGTGGGTGTGTGTGTTAGTGTGGGAATGTGTGTTAGTTTGGGTGTGTGTGTTACTTTTGGTGTGTGTGTTACTTTGGGTGTGTGTAAGTGTGGACATGTGTTTTAATGTGGATATGTGTGTTAGTGTGGATATGTGTGTGAGTCCGGGTATGTGTGTTAGTGTGGGTGTGTGTGTTAGTGTGGATATGTGTGTTAATGTGGGTGTGTGTGTTAGTTTGGGTGTGTGTGTGTGTTAGTGTGGATATGTGTGTTAGTGTGGGAATGTGTGTTAGTCTGGGTGTTTGTGTAAGTGTGGGTATATGTGTTAGTGTGGGTGTGTGTGTGTTAGTTTGGGTGTGTATGTGTTAGTGTGGTTATGTGTGTTAGTGTGGGAATGTGTGTTAGTTTGGGTGTGTGTGTTACTTTGGGTGTGTTTGTTACTTTGGGTGTGTTTAAGTGTGGGTATGGGTGTTAGTGTGGACATGTGTGTTAATGTGGGAGTGTGTGTTAGTGTGGATATGTGTGTTAGTCTGGGTGTGTGTCTAAGTGCGGGTATGTGTTTTGGTGTGGGTGTGTGTGTTAGTTTGGGTGTGTGTGTGTTAGTGTGGTTATGTGTGTTAGTGTGGGAATGTGTGTTAGTTTGGGTATGTGTGTTAGTGTGGGTGTGGGTGTTACTTTGGGTGTGTGTGTTACTTTGGGTGTGTGTAAGTGTGGACATGTGTGTTAATGTGGGTGTGTGTGTTAGTGTGGATATGTGTGTTAGTCTGGTTGTGTGTGTAAGTGTGGGTTTGTGTGTTAGTGTGGGTGTGTGTGTTAGTTTGGGTGTGTGTGTGTTAGTGTGGTTATGTGTGTTAGTCTGGTTGTGTGTGTAAGTGTGGGTTTGTGTGTTAGTGTGGGTTTGTGTGTTAGTGTGGGTGTGTGTGTTAGTTTGGGTGTGTGTGTGTTAGTGTGGGAATGTGTATAAGTGTGGGTATGTGTGTTAATGTGGGTGTTGGAGTTAGTGTGGGTATGTGTGTTAGTGTGGGTGTGTGTGTTAATGTGGGTGTGTGTGTTAGTGTGGATATGTGTGGAGTTTGGGTGTGTTTGTTACTTTGGATGTGTGTTAGTGTGGGTATGTTTGTTAGTGTGGGTATGTGTGTTAATGTGGGTGTGGGTGTTAGTGTGGATATGTGTGTTAGTGTGGATATGTGTGTTAGTGTGGGTGTGTGTGTTAGTGTGGATATGTGTGTTAGTGTGGATATGTGTGTGAGTCCGGGTATGTGTGTTAGTGTGGGTGTGTGTGTTAGTGTGGATATGTGTGTTAATGTGGGTGTGAGTGTTAGTGTGCATATGTGTGTTATTTTGGGTGTGTGTTAGTGTGGGTATGTGTGTAGTTTGGGTGTGTGTGTTACTTTGGGTGTGTGTTAGTGTGGGTATGTGTGTTAGTGTGGGTGTGGGTGTTAACGTGGGTGTGTGTGTTAGTGTGGATATGTGCGTTAGTCTGGGTGTGTGTGTAAGTGCGGGTATGTGTGTTAGTGTGGGTGTGTGTGTTAGTTTGGGTGTGTGTGTGTTAGTGTGGGTGTGTGTGTTAGTGTGGGAATGTGTGTTAGTTTGGGTGTGTGTGTTACTTTTGGTGTGTGTGTTACTTTGGGTGTGTGTAAGTGTGGACATGTGTTTTAATGTGGATATGTGTGTTAGTGTGGATATGTGTGTGAGTCCGGGTATGTGTGTTAGTGTGGGTGTGTGTGTTAGTGTGGATATGTGTGTTAATGTGGGTTTGTGTGTTAGTTTGGGTGTGTGTGTGTGTGTTAGTGTGGATATGTGTGTTAGTGTGGGAATGTGTGTTAGTCTGGGTGTTTGTGTAAGTGTGGGTATATGTGTTAGTGTGGGTGTGTGTGTGTTAGTTTGGGTGTGTATGTGTTAGTGTGGTTATGTGTGTTAGTGTGGGAATGTGTGTTAGTTTGGGTGTGTGTGTTACTTTGGGTGTGTTTGTTACTTTGGGTGTGTTTAAGTGTGGGTATGGGTGTTAGTGTGGACATGTGTGTTAATGTGGGAGTGTGTGTTAGTGTGGATATGTGTGTTAGTCTGGGTGTGTGTCTAAGTGCGGGTATGTGTGTTGGTGTGGGTGTGTGTGTTAGTTTGGGTGTGTGTGTGTTAGTGTGGTTATGTGTGTTAGTGTGGGAATGTGTGTTAGTTTGGGTATGTGTGTTAGTGTGGGTGTGGGTGTTAATGTGGGTGTGTGTGTTAGTGTGGGTGTGTGTTCATGTGTGTGTGTGTGTTAGTGTGGGTGTGTGTGTTAGTGTGGGTATGTGTGTAGTTTGGGTGTGTGTGTTACTTTGGGTGTGTGTTAGTGTGGATATGTGTGTTAGTGTGGGTGTGGGTGTTAATGTGGGTGTGTGTGTTAGTGTGGGTGTGTGTGTTAGTGTGGGAATGTGTGTTAGTTTGGGTGTGTGTGTTACTTTGGGTGTGTGTAAGTGTGGGTATGTGTGTTAGTGTGGATATGTGTGTTGATCTGGGTGTGTGTGTTAGTGTGCATATGTGTGTTATTTTGGGTGTGTGTTAGTGTGGGTATGTTTGTAGTTTGGGTGTGTGTGTTACTTTGGGTGTGTGTTAGTGTGGGTATGTGTGTTAGTGTGAGTGTGGGTGTTAGTGTAGGTGTGTGTGTTAATGTGGGTGTGTGTGTTAGTGTGGATATGTGTGTTAGTCTGAGTATGTGTGCTAGTGTGGGTGTAGGTGTTAGTGTGGATATGCGTGTTAGTGTGGATATGTGTGTTAGTGTGGGTGTGGGTGTTAGTGTGGATATGTGTGTTAGTCTTGGTATATGTGTTAGTGTGGATATGTGTGTTAGTATGGGTGTGTGTGTTAATGCGGATATGTGTGTTAGTCTGGGTATGTGTGTTAGTGTAGATGTGTGTGTTAGTGTGTGTATGTGTGTTAGTGTGGATATGTGTGTGAGTCCGGGTATGTGTGTTAGTGTGGGTGTGTGTGTTAGTGTGGATATGTGTGTTAATGTGGGTGTGTGTGTTAGTGTGCATATGTGTGTTATTTTGGGTGTGTGTTAGTGTGGGTATGTGTGTAGTTTGGGTGTGTGTGTTACTTTGGGTGTGTGTTAGTGTGGGTATGTGTGTTAGTGTGGGTGTGGGTGTTAACGTGGGTGTGTGTGTTAGTGTGGATATGTGCGTTAGTCTGGGTGTGTGTGCAAGTGCGGGTATGTGTGTTAGTGTGGATGTGTGTGTTAGTTTGGGTGTGTGTGTGTTAGTGTGGGTGTGTGTGTTAGTGTGGGAATGTGTGTTAGTTTGGGTGTGTGTGTTACTTTTGGTGTGTGTGTTACTTTGGGTGTGTGTAAGTGTGGACATGTGTTTTAATGTGGATATGTGGGTTAGTGTGGATATGTGTGTGAGTCCGGGTATGTGTGTTAGTGTGGGTGTGTGTGTTAGTGTGGATATGTGTGTTAATGTGGGTGTGTGTTAGTTTGGGTGTGTGTGTGTGTGTTAGTGTGGATATGTGTGTTAGTGTGGGAATGTGTGTTAGTCTGGGTGTTTGTGTAAGTGTGGGTATATGTGTTAGTGTGGGTGTGTGTGTGTTAGTTTGGGTGTGTATGTGTTAGTGTGGTTATGTGTGTTAGTGTGGGAATGTGTGTTAGTTTGGGTGTGTGTGTTACTTTGGGTGTGTTTGTTACTTTGGGTGTGTTTAAGTGTGGGTATGGGTGTTAGTGTGGACATGTGTGTTAATGTGGGAGTGTGTGTTAGTGTGGATATGTGTGTTAGTCTGGGTGTGTGTCTAAGTGCGGGTATGTGTGTTGGTGTGGGTGTGTGTGTTAGTTTGGGTGTGTGTGTGTTAGTGTGGTTATGTGTGTTAGTGTGGGAATGTGTGTTAGTTTGGGTATGTGTGTTAGTGTGGGTGTGGGTGTTAATGTGGGTGTGTGTGTTAGTGTGGGTGTGTGTTCATGTGGGTGTGTGTGTTAGTGTGGGTGTGTGTGTTAGTGTGGGTATGTGTGTAGTTTGGGTGTGTGTTAGTGTGGATATGTGTGTTAGTGTGGGTGTGGGTGTTAATGTGGGTGTGTGTGTTAGTGTGGGTGTGTGTGTTAGTGTGGGAATGTGTGTTAGTTTGGGTGTGTGTGTTACTTTGGGTGTGTGTAAGTGTGGGTATGTGTGTTAGTGTGGATATGTGTGTTGATGTGGGTGTGTGTGTTAGTGTGCATATGTGTGTTATTTTGGGTGTGTGTTAGTGTGGGTATGTTTGTAGTTTGGGTGTGTGTGTTACTTTGGGTGTGTGTTAGTGTGGGTATGTGTGTTAGTGTGAGTGTGGGTGTTAGTGTAGGTGTGTGTGTTAATGTGGGTGTGTGTGTTAGTGTGGATATGTGTGTTAGTCTGAGTATGTGTGCTAGTGTGGGTGTAGGTGTTAGTGTGGATATGCGTGTTAGTGTGGATATGTGTGTTAGTGTGGGTGTGGGTGTTAGTGTGGATATGTGTGTTAGTCTTGGTATATGTGTTAGTGTGGATATGTGTGTTAGTATGGGTGTGTGTGTTAGTGCGGATATGTGTGTTAGTCTGGGTATGTGTGTTAGTGTAGATGTGTGTGTTAGTGTGTGTATGTGTGTTAGTGTGGGTATGTGTGTTAGTTTGGGTGTTTGTGTGTTAGTGTGGGTATGTGTGTTAGTGTGGATATGTGTGTTAGTGTGGATATGTGTGTTAGTGTGGGTGTGTGTGTTAGTGTGGATATGTGTGTTAGTGTGGATATGTGTGTGAGTCCGGGTATGTGTGTTAGTGTGGGTGTGTGTGTTAGTGTGGATATGTGTGTTAATGTGGGTGTGTGTGTTAGTGTGCATATGTGTGTTATTTTGGGTGTGTGTTAGTGTGGGTATGTGTGTAGTTTGGGTGTGTGTGTTACTTTGGGTGTGTGTTAGTGTGGGTATGTGTGTTAGTGTGGGTGTGGGTGTTAACGTGGGTGTGTGTGTTAGTGTGGATATGTGCGTTAGTCTGGGTGTGTGTGTAAGTGCGGGTATGTGTGTTAGTGTGGGTGTGTGTGTTAGTTTGGGTGTGTGTGTGTTAGTGTGGGTGTGTGTGTTAGTGTGGGAATGTGTGTTAGTTTGGGTGTGTGTGTTACTTTTGGTGTGTGTTACTTTGGGTGTGTGTAAGTGTGGACATGTGTTTTAATGTGGATATGTGTGTTAGTGTGGATATGTGTGTGAGTCCGGGTATGTGTGTTAGTGTGGGTGTGTGTGTTAGTGTGGATATGTGTGTTAATGTGGGTGTGTGTGTTAGTTTGGGTGTGTGTGTGTGTGTTAGTGTGGATATGTGTGTTAGTGTGGGAATGTGTGTTAGTCTGGGTGTTTGTGTAAGTGTGGGTATATGTGTTAGTGTGGGTGTGTGTGTGTTAGTTTGGGTGTGTATGTGTTAGTGTTGTTATGTGTGTTAGTGTGGGAATGTGTGTTAGTTTGGGTGTGTGTGTTACTTTGGGTGTGTTTGTTACTTTGGGTGTGTTTAAGTGTGGGTATGGGTGTTAGTGTGGACATGTGTGTTAATGTGGGAGTGTGTGTTAGTGTGGATATGTGTGTTAGTCTGGGTGTGTGTCTAAGTGCGGGTATGTGTGTTGGTGTGGGTGTGTGTGTTAGTTTGGGTGTGTGTGTGTTAGTGTGGTTATGTGTGTTAGTGTGGGAATGTGTGTTAGTTTGGGTATGTGTGTTAGTGTGGGTGTGGGTGTTAATGTGGGTGTGTGTGTTAGTGTGGGTGTGTGTTCATGTGTGTGTGTGTGTTAGTGTGGGTGTGTGTGTTAGTGTGGGTATGTGTGTAGTTTGGGTGTGTGTGTTACTTTGGGTGTGTGTTAGTGTGGATATGTGTGTTAGTGTGGGTGTGGGTGTTAATGTGGGTGTGTGTGTTAGTGTGGGTGTGTGTGTTAGTGTGGGAATGTGTGTTAGTTTGGGTGTGTGTGTTACTTTGGGTGTGTGTAAGTGTGGGTATGTGTGTTAGTGTGGATATGTGTGTTGATGTGGGTGTGTGTGTTAGTGTGCATATGTGTGTTATTTTGGGTGTGTGTTAGTGTGGGTATGTTTGTAGTTTGGGTGTGTGTGTTACTTTGGGTGTGTGTTAGTGTGGGTATGTGTGTTAGTGTGAGTGTGGGTGTTAGTGTAGGTGTGTGTGTTAATGTGGGTGTGTGTGTTAGTGTGGATATGTGTGTTAGTCTGAGTATGTGTGCTAGTGTGGGTGTAGGTGTTAGTGTGGATATGCGTGTTAGTGTGGATATGTGTGTTAGTGTGGGTGTGGGTGTTAGTGTGGATATGTGTGTTAGTCTTGGTATATGTGTTAGTGTGGATATGTGTGTTAGTATGGGTGTGTGTGTTAGTGCGGATATGTGTGTTAGTCTGGGTATGTGTGTTAGTGTAGATGTGTGTGTTAGTGTGTGTATGTGTGTTAGTGTGGGTATGTGTGTTAGTTTGGGTGTTTGTGTGTTAGTGTGGGTATGTGTGTTAGTGTGGGAATGTGTGTTAGTTTGGGTGTGTGTGTTACTTTGGGTGTGTGTAAGTGTGGGTATGTGTGTTAGTGTGGATATGTGTGTTGATGTGGGTGTTTGTGTTAGTGTGCATATGTGTGTTATTTTGGGTGTGTGTTAGTGTGGGTATGTGTGTAGTTTGGGTGTGTGTGTTACTTTGGGTGTGTGTTAGTGAGGGTATGTGTGTTAGTGTGAGTGTGGGTGTTAGTGTGGGTGTGTGTGTTAATGTGGGTGTGTGTGTTAGTGTGGATATGTGTGTTAGTCTGAGTATGTGTGTTAGTGTGGGTGTGGTTGTTAGTGTGGATATCTGTGTTAGTGTGGGTGTGTGTGTGTTAATGTGTGTGTGTGTGTGTGTTAATGTGGGTGTTTTTGTTAGTGTGGATATGTGTGTTAGTGTGGGTGTGTGTGTTAGTCTGGGTATGTGTGTTAGTGTGGGTGGGTGTGTTAGTGTGGGTGTGTGTGTTAGTGTGGATATGCGTGTTAGTGTGGGTATGTGTGTTAGTGTGGATATGTGTGTTAGTGTGGATATGTGTGTTAGTGTGGGTGTGGGTGTTAGTGTGGATATGTGTGTTAGTCTGGGTATGTGCGTTAGTGTGGATATGTGTGTTAGTGTGGATATGTGTGTTAGTCTGGGTATGTGTGTTAGTATGTGTGTGTGTGTGTTAGTATGTTTATGTGTGTTAGTCTGGTTACGTGTGTTAGTGTGGGTATGTGTGTTAGTGTGGATATGTGTGTTAGTGTAGATATGTGTGTTAGTGTGGGTATGTGTGTTAGTGTGGGTGTGTGTGTTAGTTTGGGTGTGTGTGCGTGTTAGTGTGGATATGTGTGTTAGTGTGGGTATGTGTGTTAGTGTGGATATGTGTGTTAATGTGGGTGTGTGTGTTAGTGTGCATATGTGTGTTATTTTGGGTGTGTGTTAGTGTGTGTATGTGTGTTAGTGTGGGTATGTGTGTTAGTTTGGGTGTTTGTGTGTTAGTGTGGGTATGTGTGTTAGTGTGGATATGTGTGTTAGTGTGGATATGTGTGTTAGTGTGGGTGTGTGTGTTAGTGTGGATATGTGTGTTAGTGTGGATATGTGTGTGAGTCCGGGTATGTGTGTTAGTGTGGGTGTGTGTGTTAGTGTGGATATGTGTGTTAATGTGGGTGTGTGTGTTAGTGTGCATATGTGTGTTATTTTGGGTGTGTGTTAGTGTGGGTATGTGTGTAGTTTGGGTGTGTGTGTTACTTTGGGTGTGTGTTAGTGTGGGTATGTGTGTTATTGTGGGTGTGGGTGTTAACGTGGGTGTGTGTGTTAGTGTGGATATGTGCGTTAGTCTGGGTGTGTGTGTAAGTGCGGGTATGTGTGTTAGTGTGGGTGTGTGTGTTAGTTTGGGTGTGTGTGTTAGTGTGGGTGTGTGTGTTAGTGTGGGAATGTGTGTTAGTTTGGGTGTGTGTGTTACTTTTGGTGTGTGTGTTACTTTGGGTGTGTGTAAGTGTGGACATGTGTTTTAATGTGGATATGTGTGTTAGTGTGGATATGTGTGTGAGTCCGGGTATGTGTGTTAGTGTGGGTGTGTGTGTTAGTGTGGATATGTGTGTTAATGTGGGTGTGTGTGTTAGTTTGGGTGTGTGTGTGTGTGTTAGTGTGGATATGTGTGTTAGTGTGGGAATGTGTGTTAGTCTGGGTGTTTGTGTAAGTGTGGGTATATGTGTTAGTGTGGGTGTGTGTGTGTTAGTTTGGGTGTGTATGTGTTAGTGTGGTTATGTGTGTTAGTGTGCGAATGTGTGTTAGTTTGGGTGTGTGTGTTACTTTGGGTGTGTTTGTTACTTTGGGTGTGTTTAAGTGTGGGTATGGGTGTTAGTGTGGACATGTGTGTTAATGTGGGAGTGTGTTAGTGTGGATATGTGTGTTAGTCTGGGTGTGTGTCTAAGTGCGGGTATGTGTGTTGGTGTGGGTGTGTGTGTTAGTTTGGGTGTGTGTGTGTTAGTGTGGTTATGTGTGTTAGTGTGGGAATGTGTGTTAGTTTGGGTATGTGTGTTAGTGTGGGTGTGGGTGTTAATGTGGGTGTGTGTGTTAGTGTGGGTGTGTGTTCATGTGGGTGTGTGTGTTAGTGTGGGTGTGTGTGTTAGTGTGGGTATGTGTGTAGTTTGGGTGTGTGTGTTACTTTGGGTGTGTGTTAGTGTGGATATGTGTGTTAGTGTGGGTGTGGGTGTTAATGTGGGTGTGTGTGTTAGTGTGGGTGTGTGTGTTAGTGTGGGAATGTGTGTTAGTTTGGGTGTGTGTGTTACTTTGGGTGTGTGTAAGTGTGGGTATGTGTGTTAGTGTGGATATGTGTGTTGATGTGGGTGTGTGTGTTAGTGTGCACATGTGTGTTATTTTGGGTGTGTGTTAGTGTGGGTATGTTTGTAGTTTGGGTGTGTGTGTTACTTTGGGTGTGTGTTAGTGTGGGTGTGTGTGTTACTTTTGGTGTGTGTGTTACTTTGGGTGTGTGTAAGTGTGGACATGTGCTTTAATGTGGATATGTGTGTTAGTGTGGATATGTGTGTGAGTCCGGGTATGTGTGTTAGTGTGGGTGTGTGTGTTAGTGTGGATATGTGTGTTAATGTGGGTGTGTGTGTTAGTTTGGGTGTGTGTGTGTGTGTTAGTGTGGATATGTGTGTTAGTGTGGGAATGTGTGTTAGTCTGGGTGTTTGTGTAAGTGTGGGTATATGTGTTAGTGTGGGTGTGTGTGTGTTAGTTTGGGTGTGTATGTGTTAGTGTGGTTATGTGTGTTAGTGTGGGAATGTGTGTTAGTTTGGGTGTGTGTGTTACTTTGGGTGTGTTTGTTACTTTGGGTGTGTTTAAGTGTGGGTATGGGTGTTAGTGTGGACATGTGTGTTAATGTGGGAGTGTGTGTTAGTGTGGATATGTGTGTTAGTCTGGGTGTGTGTCTAAGTGCGGGTATGTGTGTTGGTGTGGGTGTGTGTGTTAGTTTGGGTGTGTGTGTGTTAGTGTGGTTATGTGTGTTAGTGTGGGAATGTGTGTTAGTTTGGGTATGTGTGTTAGTGTGGGTGTGGGTGTTAATGTGGGTGTGTGTGTTAGTGTGGGTGTGTGTTCATGTGGGTGTGTGTGTTAGTGTGGGTGTGTGTGTTAGTGTGGGTATGTGTGTAGTTTGGGTGTGTGTGTTACTTTGGGTGTGTGTTAGTGTGGATATGTGTGTTAGTGTGGGTGTGGGTGTTAATGTGGGTGTGTGTGTTAGTGTGGGTGTGTGTGTTAGTGTGGGAATGTGTGTTAGTTTGGGTGTGTGTGTTACTTTGGGTGTGTGTAAGTGTGGGTATGTGTGTTAGTGTGGATATGTGTGTTGATGTGGGTGTGTGTGTTAGTGTGCATATGTGTGTTATTTTGGGTGTGTGTTAGTGTGGGTATGTTTGTAGTTTGGGTGTGTGTGTTACTTTGGGTGTGTGTTAGTGTGGGTATGTGTGTTAGTGTGAGTGTGGGTGTTAGTGTAGGTGTGTGTGTTAATGTGGGTGTGTGTGTTAGTGTGGATATGTGTGTTAGTCTGAGTATGTGTGCTAGTGTGGGTGTAGGTGTTAGTGTGGATATGCGTGTTAGTGTGGATATGTGTGTTAGTGTGGGTGTGGGTGTTAGTGTGGATATGTGTGTTAGTCTTGGTATATGTGTTAGTGTGGATATGTGTGTTAGTATGGGTGTGTGTGTTAGTGTAGATGTGTGTGTTAGTGTGTGTATGTGTGTTAGTGTCGGTATGTGTGTTAGTTTGGGTGTTTGTGTGTTAGTGTGGGTATGTGTGTTAGTGTGGGAATGTGTGTTAGTTAGGGTGTGTGTGTTACTTTGGGTGTGTGTAAGTGTGGGTATGTGTGTTAGTGTGGATATGTGTGTTGATGTGGGTGTTTGTGTTAGTGTGCATATGTGTGTTATTTTGGGTGTGTGTTAGTGTGGGTATGTGTGTAGTTTGGGTGTGTGTGTTACTTTGGGTGTGTGTTAGTGAGGGTATGTGTGTTAGTGTGAGTGTGGGTGTTAGTGTGGGTGTGTGTGTTAATGTGGGTGTGTGTGTTAGTGTGGATATGTGTGTTAGTCTGAGTATGTGTGTTAGTGTGGGTGTGGTTGTTAGTGTGGATATCTGTGTTAGTGTGGGTGTGTGTGTGTTAATGTGTGTGTGTGTGTGTTAATGTGGGTGTTTTTGTTAGTGTGGATATGTGTGTTAGTGTGGGTGTGTGTGTTAGTCTGGGTATGTGTGTTAGTGTGGGTGGGTGTGTTAGTGTGGGTGTGTGTGTTAGTGTGGATATGCGTGTTAGTGTGGGTATGTGTGTTAGTGTGGATATGTGTGTTAGTGTGGATATGTGTGTTAGTGTGGGTGTGGGTGTTAGTGTGGATATGTGTGTTAGTCTGGGTATGTGCGTTAGTGTGGATATGTGTGTTAGTGTGGATATGTGTGTTAGTCTGGGTATGTGTGTTAGTATGTGTGTGTGTGTGTTAGTATGGATATGTGTGTTAGTCTGGTTATGTGTGTTAGTGTGGGTATGTGTGTTAGTGTGGATATGTGTGTTAGTGTAGATATGTGTGTTAGTGTGGGTATGTGTGTTAGTGTGGGTGTGTGTGTTAGTTTGGGTGTGTGTGCGTGTTAGTGTGGATATGTGTGTTAGTGTGGGTATGTGTGTTAGTGTGGATATGTGTGTTAATGTGGGTGTGTGTGTTAGTGTGCATATGTGTGTTATTTTGGGTGTGTGTTAGTGTGGGTATGTGTGTAGTTTGGGTGTGTGTTTTACTTTGGGTGTGTGTTAGTGTGGGTATGTGTGTTAGTGTGGGTGTGGATGTTAATGTGGGTGTGTGTGTTGGTGTGGGTGTTTGTGTTAATGTCGGTGTGTGTGTTAGTGTGCATATGTGTGTTAGTGTGGGTGTGTGTGTTAGTGTGGATATGTGTGTTAGTGTGGCTATGTGTGTTAGTCTGGGTATGTGTGTTAGTGTGGGTGTGTGTGTTAGTGTGGATATGTGTGTTAGTGTGGATATGTGTGTTAGTGTAGGTATGTGTGTTAGTTTGGGTGTGTGTGTGTTAGTGTGGGTATGTGTGTTAGTGTGGATATGTGTGTTGATGTGGGTGTGTGTGTTAGTGTGCATATGTGTGTTATTTTGGGTGTGTGTTAGTGTGGGTATGTGTGTAGTTTGGGTGTGTGTGTTACTTTGGGTGTGTGTTAGTGTGGGTATGTGTGTTAGTGTGAGTGTGGGTGTTAGTGTGGGTGTGTGTGTTAATGTGGGTGTGTGTGTTAGTGTGGATATGTGTGTTAGTCTGAGTATGTGTGTTAGTGTGGGTGTGGGTGTTAGTGTGGATATCTGTTAGTGTGGGTGTGTGTGTGTTAATGTGTGTGTGTGTTAATGTGGGTGTGTGTGTTAGTGTGGATATGTGTGTGTTAGTGTGGGTATGTGTGTTAGTGTGGGTTGGTGTGTTAGTGTGGGTATGTGTGTTAGTGTGGATATGCGTGTTAGTGTGGGAATGTGTATTAGTGTGGATATGTGTGTTAGTGTGGGTGTGGGTGTTAGTGTGGATATGTGTGTTAGTCTGGGTATGTGTGTTAGTGTGGGAATATGTATAAGTGTCAGTATGTGTGTTAATGTGGGTGTGGGAGTTAGTGTGGGTATGTGTGTTAGTGTGGGTGTGTGTTTTAATGTGGTTGTGTGTGTTAGTGTGGATATGTGTGGAGTTTGGGTGTGTGTGTTACTTTGGGTGTGTGTTAGTGTGGGTATGTTTGTTAGTGTGGGTGTGTGTGTTAGTGTGGATATGTGTGTTAGTGTGGGAATGTGTGTTAGTCTGGGTGTCTGTGTAAGTGTGGGTATATGTCTTAGTGTGGGTGTGTGTGTTAGTTTGGGTGTGTGTGTGTGTTAGTGTGGTTATGTGTGTTCGTGTGGGAATGTGTGTTAGTTTGGGTGTGTGTTACTTTGGGTGTGTTTGTTACTTTGGGTGTGTGTAAGTGTGGGTATGGGTGTTAGTGTGGACATGTGTGTTAATTTGGGTGTGTGTGTTAGTGTGGATATGTGTGTTAGTCTGGGTATGTGTGTTAGTGTGGGTGTGTGTGTTAGTCTGGATATGTGTGTTAGTGTGGATATGTGTGTTAGTGTAGGTATGTGTGTTAGTTTGGGTGTGTGTTAGTTAGTGTGGGTATGTGTGTTAGTGTGGGTATATGTGTTAGTGTGGATATGTGTGTTAATGTGGGTGTGTGTGTTAGTGTGCATATGTGTGTTATTTTGGGTGTGTGTTAGTGTGGGTATGTGTGTAGTTTGGGTGTGTGTGTTACTTTGGGTGTTTGTTAGTGTGGATATGTGTGTTAGTGTGGGTGTGGGTGTTAATGTGGGTGTGTGTGTTAGTGTGGGTGTGTGTGTGTTAATGTGGGTATGTGTGTTAGTGTGGGAATGTGTGTTAGTTTGGGTGTGTGTGTTACTTTGGGTGTGTGTAAGTGTGGGTATGTGTGTTAGTGTGGATATGTGTGTTGATGTGGGTGTGTGTGTTAGTGTGCATATGTGTGTTATTTTGGGTGTGTGTTAGTGTGGGTATGTTTGTAGTTTGGGTGTGTGTGTTACTTTGGGTGTGTGTTAGTGTGGGTATGTGTGTTAGTGTGAGTGTGGGTGTTAGTGTGGGTGTGTGTGTTAATGTGGGTGTGTGTGTTAGTGTGGATATGTGTGTTAGTGTGGATATGTGTGTTAGTGTGGGTGTGGGTGTTAGTGTGGATATGTGTGTTAGTCTTGGTATGTGTGTTAGTGTGGATATGTGTGTTAGTGTGGGTATGTGTGTTAGTATGGGTGTGTGTGTTAGTGCGGATATGTGTGTTAGTCTGGGTATGTGTGTTAGTGTGGATATGTGTGTTAGTGTGGGTGTGTGTGTGTTAATGTGTGTGTGTGTTAATGTGTGTGTGTGTTAGTGTGGATATGTGTGTGTTAGTCTGGGTATGTGTGTTAGTGTGGGTGGGTCTGTTAGTGTGGGTATGTGTGTTAGTGTGGATATGCGTGTTAGTGTTGGTGTGGGTGCTAGTGTGGATATCTGTGTTAGTGTGGGTGTGTGTGTGTTAATGTGTGTGTGTGTTAATGTGTGTGTGTGTTAGTGTGGATATGTGTGTGTTAGTCTGGGTATGTGTGTTAGTGTGGGTGGGTCTGTTAGTGTGGGTATGTGTGTTAGTGTGGATATGCGTGTTAGTGTGGGTATGTGTGTTAGTGTGGATATGTGTGTTAGTGTGGGTATGTGTGTTAGTGTGGGTGTGGGTGTTAGTGTGGATATGTGTGTTAGTCTTGGTATGTGTGTTAGTGTGGATATGTGTGTTAGTGTGGGTATGTGTGCTAGTATGGGTGTGTGTGTTAGTGCGGATATGTGTGTTAGTCTGGGTATGTGTGTTAGTGTAGATGTGTGTGTTAGTGTGGGAATGTGTGTTAGTTTGGGTGTGTGTGTTACTTTGGGTGTGTGTAAGTGTGGGTATGTGTGTTAGTGTGGATATGTGTGTTGATGTGGGTGTTTGTGTTAGTGTGCATATGTGTGTTATTTTGGGTGTGTGTTAGTGTGGGTATGTGTGTAGTTTGGGTGTGTGTGTTACTTTGGGTGTGTGTTAGTGAGGGTATGTGTGTTAGTGTGAGTGTGGGTGTTAGTGTGGGTGTGTGTGTTAATGTGGGTGTGTGTGTTAGTGTGGATATGTGTGTTAGTCTGAGTATGTGTGTTAGTGTGGGTGTGGTTGTTAGTGTGGATATCTGTGTTAGTGTGGGTGTGTGTGTGTTAATGTGTGTGTGCGTGTGTTAATGTGGGTGTTTGTGTCAGTGTGGATATGTGTGTTAGTGTGGGTGGGTGTGTTAGTGTGGGTATGTGTGTTAGTGTGGATATGCGTGTTAGTGTGGGTAGTTGTGTTAGTGTGGATATGTGTGTTAGTGTAGATATGTGTGTTAGTGTGGGTATGTGTGTTAGTGTGGGTGTGTGTGTTAGTTTGGGTGTGTGTGCGTGTTAGTGTGGATATGTGTGTTAGTGTGGGTATGTGTGTTAGTGTGGATATGTGTGTTAATGTGGGTGTGTGTGTTAGTGTGCATATGTGTGTTATTTTGGGTGTGTGTTAGTGTGGGTATGTGTGTAGTTTGGGTGTGTGTGTTACTTTGGGTGTGTGTTAGTGTGGGTATGTGTGTTAGTGTGGGTGTGGGTGTTAATGTGGGTGTGTGTGTTGGTGTGGGTGTTTGTGTTAATGTCGGTGTGTGTGTTAGTGTGCATATGTGTGTTAGTGTGGGTGTGTGTGTTAGTGTGGATATGTGTGTTAGTGTGGCTATGTGTGTTAGTCTGGGTATGTGTGTTAGTGTGGGTGTGTGTGTTAGTGTGGATATGTGTGTTAGTGTGGATATGTGTGTTAGTGTAGGTATGTGTGTTAGTTTGGGTGTGTGTGTGTTAGTGTGGGTATGTGTGTTAGTGTGGGTATGTGTGTTAGTGTGGATATGTGTGTTAATGTGGGTGTGTGTGTTAGTGTGCATATGTGTGTTATTTTGGGTGTGTGTTATTGTGGGTATGTGTGTAGTTTGGGTGTGTGTGTTACTTTGGGTGTGTGTTAGTGTGGGTATGTGTGTTAGTGTGGGTGTGGGTGTTAATGTGGGTGTGTGTGTTAGTGTGGGTGTGTGTGTGTTAATGTGGGTATGTGTGTTAGTGTGGGAATGTGTGTTAGTTTGGGTGTGTGTGTTACTTTGGGTGTGTGTAAGTGTGGGTATGTGTGTTAGTGTGGATATATGTGTTGATGTGGGTGTGTGTGTTAGTGTGCATATGTGTGTTATTTTGGGTGTGTGTTAGTGTGGGTATGTGTGTAGTTTGGGTGTGTGTGTTACTTTGGGTGTGTGTTAGTGTGGGTATGTGTGTTAGTGTGAGTGTGGGTGTTAGTGTGGGTGTGTGTGTTAATGTGGGTGTGTGTGTTAGTGTGGATATGTGTGTTAGTCTGAGTATGTGTGTTAGTGTGGGTGTGGGCGTTAGTGTGGATATCTGTTAGTGTGTGTGTGTGTGTGTTAATGTGTGTGTGTGTGTGTTAATGTGGGTGTGTGTGTTAGTGCGGATATGTGTGTTAGTCTGGGTATGTGTGTTAGTGTAGATGTGTGTGTTAGTGTGGGAATGTGTGTTAGTTTGGGTGTGTTTGTTACTTTGGGTGTGTGTAAGTGTGGGTATGTGTGTTAGTGTGGATATGTGTGTTGATGTGGGTGTTTGTGTTAGTGTGCATATGTGTGTTATTTTGGGTGTGTGTTAGTGTGGGTATGTGTGTAGTTTGGGTGTGTGTGTTACTTTGGGTGTGTGTTAGTGAGGGTATGTGTGTTAGTGTGAGTGTGGGTGTTAGTGTGGGTGTGTGTGTTAATGTGGGTGTGTGTGTTAGTGTGGATATGTGTGTTAGTCTGAGTATGTGTGTTAGTGTGGGTGTGGTTGTTAGTGTGGATATCTGTGTTAGTGTGGGTGTGTGTGTGTTAATGTGTGTGTGTGTTAATGTGGGTGTTTGTGTTAGAGTGGATATGTGTGTTAGTGTGGGTGTGTGTGTTAGTCTGGGTATGTGTGTTAGTGTGGGTGGGTGTGTTAGTGTGGGTATGTGTGTTATTGTGGATATGCGTGTTAGTGTGGGTATGTGTGTTAGTGTGGATATGTGTGTTAGTGTGGATATGTGTGTTAGTGTGGGTGTGGGTGTTAGTGTGGATATGTGTGTTAGTGTGGATATGTGTGTTAGTCTGGGTATGTGTGTTAGTATGTGTGTGTGTGTTAGTGTGGATATGTGTGTTAGTTTGGGTGTGTGTGTGTTAGTGTGGTTATGTGTGTTAGTGTGGGAATGTGTGTTAGTTTGGGTGTGTGTGTTACTTTGGGTGTGTGTAAGTGTGGGTATGGGTGTTAGTGTGGCCATGTGTGTTAATGTGGGCGTGTGTGTTAGTGTGGATATGTGTGTTAGTCCGGGTGTGTGTGTAAGTGTGGGTATGTGTGTTAGTGTGGGTGTGTGTGTTAGTGTGGGAATGTGTGTTAGTGTGGCAATGTGTGTTAGTGTGGGTGTGTGTGTTAATGTGGGTGTGTTTGTTGGTGTGGATATGTGTGGAGTTTGGATGTGTGTGTTATTTTGGGTGTGTGTTAGTGTGGGTATGTTCGTTAGTGTGGGTGTGTGTGTTAGTGTGGGAATGTGTGTTAGTGTGGGTGTGTGTGTTAATGTGGGTGTGGGAGATAGTGTGGGTATGTGTGTTAGTGTGGGTGTGTGTGTTAATGTGGGTGTGTGTGTTAGTGTGGATATGTGTGGAGTTTGGGTGTGTGTGTTACTTTGGGTGTGTGTTAGTGTGGGTATGTTTGTTAGTGTGGGTGTGTGTGTTAATGTGGGTGTGTGTGTTAGTGTGGATATGTGTGTTAGTGTGGATATGTGTGTTAATGTGGGTATGTGTGTTAGTGTAGATATGTGTGTTAGTGTGGGTATGTGTGTTAGTTTGGGTGTGTGTGTGTTAGTGTGGGTATTTGTGTTATTTTGGGTGTGTGTTAGTGTGGGTATGTGTGTAGTTTGGGTGTGTGTGTTATTTTGGGTGTGTGTTAGTGTGGATATGTGTGTTAGTGTGAGTTTGGGTGTTAGTGTGGGTGTGTGTGTTAATGTGGGTGTGTGTGTTAGTGTGGATATGTGTGTTAGTCTGGGTATGTGTGTTAGTGTGGGTGTGGGTATTAGTGTGGATATCTGTGTTAGTGTGGGTGTGTGTGTGTGTGTTAATGTGGGTGTGTTTGTTAGTGAGGACATGTGTGTTAGTCTGGGTGTGTGTGTTAGTGTGGGAATGTGTTAGTGTGGCAATGTGTGTTAGTGTGGGTGTGTGTGTTAATGTGGGTGTGTTTGTTGGTGTGGATATGTGTGGAGTTTGGATGTGTGTGTTACTTTGGGTGTGTGTTAGTGTGGGTATGTTTGTTAGTGTAGGTGTGTGTGTTAGTGTGGGTGTGGGTGTTAGTGTGGATATGTGTGTTAGTGTGGATATGTGTGTTAGTGTGGGTGTGTGTGTTAGTGTGGATATGTGTGTTAGTGTGGATATGTGTGTTAGTGTGGGTGTGTGTGTTAGTGTGGATATGTGTGTTAGTGTGGATATGTGTGTTAGTCTGGGTATGTGTGTTAGTGTGGGTGTGTGTGTTAGTGTGCATATGTCTGTTAGTGTGGATATGTGTGTTAGTCTGGGTATGTGTGTTAGTATGTGTGTGTGTGTTAGTGTGGATATGTGTGTTAGTCTGGGTATGTGTGTTAGTGTAGGTGTGTGTGTTAGTGTTGATATGTGTGTTAGTGTGGGTATATGTGTTAGTGTGGGTATGTGTGTTAGTGTGGGTGTGTGTGTTAGTTTGGGTGTGTGTGTGTGTTAGTGTGGATATGTGTGTTAGTGTGGGAATGTGTGTTAATTTGGGAGTGTGTGTTACTTTGGGTGTGTGTGTAAGTGTGGGTATGTGTGTTAGTGTGGATATGTGTGTTAGTTTGGGTGTGTGTGTGTTAGTGTGGTTATGTGTGTTAGTGTGGGAATGTGTGTTAGTTTGGGGGTGTGTGTTACTTTGGGTGTGTGTGTTACTTTGGGTGTGTGTAAGTGTGGGTATGGGTGTTAGTGTGGACATGTGTGTTAATGTGGGCGTGTGTGTTAGTGTGGATATGTGTGTTAGTGTGGGTGTGTGTGATAATGTGGGTGTGTGTGTTGGTGTGGATATGTGTGGAGTTTGGATGTGTGTGTTACTTTGGGTGTGTGTTAGTGTGGGTATGTTTGTTAGTGTAGGTGTGTGTGTTAGTGTGGGTGTGGGTGTTAGTGTGGATGTGTGTGTTAGTGTGGATATGTGTGTTGGTGTGGGTGTGTGTGTTAGTGTGGATATGTGTGTTAGTGTGGATATGTGTGTTAGTCTGGGTATGTGTGTTAGTGTGGGTGTGTGTGTTAGTGTGCATATGTCTGTTAGTGTGGATATGTGTGTTAGTCTGGGTATGTGTGTTAGTATGGGTGTGTGTGTTAGTGTGGATATGTGTGTTAGTGTGGGTATGTGTGTTAGTGTGTGTATGTGTGTTAGTGTGGGTGTGTGTGTTAGTTTGGGTGTGTGTGTGTGTGTGTTAGTGTGGATATGTGTGTTAGTGTGGGAATGTGTGTTAATTTGGGTGTGTGTGTTACTTTGGGTGTGTGTGTAAGTGTGGGTATGTGTGTTAGTGTGGATATGTGTGTTAGTTTGGGTGTTTGTGTGTTAGTGTGGTTATGTGTGTTAGTGTGGGAATGTGTGTTAGTTTGGGTGTGTGTGTTACTTTGGGTGTGTGTGTTACTTTGGGTGTGTGTAAGTGTGGGTATGGGTGTTAGTGTGGACATGTGTGTTAATGTGGGCGTGTGTGTTAGTGTGGATATGTGTGTTAGTCCGGGTGTGTGTGTAAGTGTGGATATGTGTGTTAGTGTGGGTGTGTGTGTTAGTTTGGGTGTGTGTGTGTTAGTGTGGGAATGTGTGTTAGTGTGGGAATGTGTGTTAGTGTGGGTGTGTGTGTTAATGTGGGTGTGTGTGTTGGTGTGGATATGTGTGGAGTTTGGGTGTGTGTGTTACTTTGGGTTTGTGTTAGTGTGGGTATGTTTGTTAGTGTGGGTGTGTGTGTTAGTGTGGATATGTGTGTTAGTCTGGGTATGTGTGTTAGTGTGGCAGTGTGTGTTAGTGTGCATATGTGTGTTAGTGTGGATATGTGTGTTAGTGTAGGTATGTGTGTTAGTTTGGGTGTTTGTGTGTTAGTATGGGTATGTGTGTTAGTGTGGGAATGTGTGTTAGTCTGGGTGTGTGGGTATGCGTGTTAGTTTGGGTGTGTGTGTGTTAATGTGGGTGTGTTTGTTAGTGAGGACATGTGTGTTAGTCTGGGTGTGTGTGTTAGTCTGGGTATGTGTGTTAGTGTGGGTGTGTGTGTTAGTGTGGGTATGTGTGTTAGTGTGGATATGTGTGTTAGTCTGGGCATGTGTGTTAGTATGGGTATGTGTGTTAGTGTGGGAATGTGTGTTAGTCTGGGTGTGTGGGTATGCGTGTTAGCTTGGGTGTGTGTGTCTGTTAGTTTGGTTATGTGTGTTAGTGTGGGAATGTGTGTGTTAGTTTGGGTGTGTCTGTTACTTTGGGTGTGTGTTAGTGTGGGTATGTGTGTTAGTGTGAGTGTGGGTGTTAGTGTGGGTGTGTGTGTTAATGTGGGTGTGTGTGTTAGTGTGGATATGTGTGTTAGTCTGAGTATGTGTGTTAGTGTGGGTGTGGGTGTTAGTGTGGATATCTGTTAGTGTGGGTGTGTGTGTGTTAATGTGTGTGTGTGTGTGTTAATGTGGGTGTGTGTGTTAGTGTGGATATGTGTGTGTTAGTCTGGGTATGTGTGTTAGTGTGGGTGGGTCTGTTAGTGTGGGTATGTGTGTTAGTGTGGATATGCGTGTTAGTGTGGGAATGTGTGTTAGTGTGGATATGTGTGTTAGTGTGGGTGTGGGTGTTAGTGTGGATATGTGTGTTAGTCTGGGTATGTGTGTTAGTGTGGGAATATGTATAAGTGTCGGTATGTGTGTTAATGTGGGTGTGGGAGTTAGTGTGGGTATGTGTGTTAGTGTGGGTGTGTGTTTTAATGTGGGTGTGTGTGTTAGTGTGGATATGTGTGGAGTTTGGGTGTGTGTGTTACTTTGGGTGTGTGTTAGTGTGGGTATGTTTGTTAGTGTGGGTGTGTGTGTTAGTGTGGATATGTGTGTTAGTGTGGGAATGTGTGTTAGTCTGGGTGTCTGTGTAAGTGTGGGTATATGTCTTAGTGTGGGTGTGTGTGTTAGTTTGGGTGTGTGTGTGTGTTAGTGTGGTTATGTGTGTTAGTGTGGGAATGTGTATAAGTGTGGGTATGTGTGTTAATGTGGGTGTGGGAGTTAGTGTGGGTATGTGTGTTAGTGTGGGTGTGTGTGTTAATGTGGGTGTGTGTGTTAGTGTGGATATGTGTGGAGTTTGGGTGTGTGTGTTACTTTGGGTGTGTGTTAGTGTGGGTATGTTTGTTAGTGTGGGTGTGTGTGTTAATGTGGGTGTGGGTGTTAGTGTGGATATGTGTGTTAGTGTGGATATGTGTGTTAATGTGGGTATGTGTGTTAGTGTAGATATGTGTGTTAGTGTGGGTATGTGTGTTAGTTTGGGTGTGTGTGTGTTAGTGTGGGTATTTGTGTTAGTGTGGGAATGTGTGTTAGTTTGGGTTTGTGTGTTACTTTGGGTGTGTGTAAGTGTGGGTATGTGTGTTAGTGTGGATATGTGTGTTGATGTGGGTGTGTGTGTTAGTGTGCATATGTGTGTTATTTTGGGTGTGTGTTAGTGTGGGTATGTGTGTTAGTGTGAGTGTGGGTGTTAGTGTGGGTGTGTGTGTTAATGTGGGTGTGTGTGTTAGTGTGGATATGTGTGTTAGTCTGGGTATGTGTGTTAGTGTGGGTGTGGTTGTTAGTGTGGATATCTGTGTTAGTGTGGGTGTGTGTGTGTTAATGTGGGTGTGTGTGTGTTAATGTGGGTGTGTTTGTTAGTGAGGACATGTGTGTTAGTCTGGGTGTGTGTGTTAGTCTGGGTATGTGTGTTAGTGTGGGTGTGTGTGTTAGTGTGGGTATGTGTGTTAGTGTGGATATGTGTGTTAGTCTGGGCATGTGTGTTAGTATGGGTGTGTGTGTTAGTGTGGATATGTGTGTTAGTCTGGGTATGTGTGTTAGTGTGGGTATGTGTGTTAGTGTGGGTGTGTGTGTTAGTTTGGGTGTGTGTGTGTGTGTGTTAGTGTGGATATGTGTGTTAGTGTTGGAATGTGTGTTAATTTGGGTGTGTGTTACTTTGGGTGTGTGTGTAAGTGTGGGTATGTGTGTTAGTGTGGATATGTGTCTTAGTTTGGGTGTGTGTGTGTTAGTGTGGTTATGTGTGTTAGTGTGGGAATGTGTGTTAGTTTGGGTGTGTGTGTTACTTTGGATGTGTGTGTTACTTTGGGTGTGTGTAAGTGTGGGTATGGGTTTTATTGTGGCCATGTGTGTTAATGTGGGCGTGTGTGTTAGTGTGGATATGTGTGTTAGTCCGGGTGTGTGTGTAAGTGTGGGTATGTGTGTTAGTGTGGGTGTGTGTGTTAGTTTGGGTGTGTGTGTGTTAGTGTGGGAATGTGTGTTAGGGTGGGAATGTGTGTTAGTGTGGGTGTGTGTGTTAATGTGGGTGTGTGTGTTGGTGTGGATATGTGTGGAGTTTGGATGTGTGTGTTACTTTGGGTGTGTGTTAGTGTGGGTATGTTTGTTAGTGTAGGTGTGTGTGTTAGTGTGGGTGTGGGTGTTAGTGTGGATATGTGTGTTAGTGTGGATATGTGTGTTAGTGTGGGTGTGTGTGTTAGTGTGGATATGTGTGTTAGTGTGGATATGTGTGTTAGTCTGGGTATGTGTGTTAGTGTGGGTGTGTGTGTTAGTGTGCATATGTCTGTTAGTGTGGATATGTGTGTTAGTCTGGGTATGTGTGTTAGTATGGGTGTGTGTGTTAGTGTGGATATGTGTGTTAGTCTGGGTATGTGTGTTAGTGTAGGTGTGTGTGGTAGTGTTGATATGTGTGTTAGTGTGGGTATGTGTGTTAGTGTGTGTATGTGTGTTAGTGTGGGTGTGTGTGTTAGTTTGGGTGTGTGTGTGTGTGTTAGTGTGGATATGTGTGTTAGTGTGGGAATGTGTGTTAATTTGGGTGTGTGTGTTACTTTGGGTGTGTGTGTAAGTGTGGGTATGTGTGTTAGTGTGGATATGTGTGTTAGTTTGGGTGTTTGTGTGTTAGTGTGGTTATGTGTGTTAGTGTGGGAATGTGTGTTAGTTTGGGTGTGTGTGTTACTTTGGGTGTGTGTGTTACTTTGGGTGTGTGTAAGTGTGGGTATGGGTGTTAGTGTGGACATGTGTGTTAATGTGGGCGTGTGTGTTACTGTGGATATGTGTGTTAGTCCGGGTGTGTGTGTAAGTGTGGGTATGTGTGTTAGTGTGGGTGTGTGTGTTAGTTTGGGTGTGTGTGTGTTAGTGTGGGAATGTGTGTTAGTGTGGGAAGGTGTGTTAGTGTGGGTGTGTGTGTTAATGTGGGTGTGTGTGTTGGTGTGGATATGTGTGGAGTTTGGGTGTGTGTGTTACTTTGGGTTTGTGTTAGTGTGGGTATGTTTGTTAGTGTGGGTGTGTGTGTTAGTGTGGATATGTGTGTTAGTATGGATATGTGTGTTAGTCTGGGTATGTGTGTTAGTGTGGCAGTGTGTGTTAGTGTGCATATGTGTGTTAGTGTGGATATGTGTGTTAGTGTAGGTATGTGTGTTAGTTTGGGTGTTTGTGTGTTAGTATGGGTATGTGTGTTAGTGTGGGAATGTGTGTTAGTCTGGGTGTGTGGGTATGCGTGTTAGTTTGGGTGTGTGTGTCTGTTAGTTTGGTTATGTGTGTTAGTGTGGGAATGTGTGTTAGTCTGGGTATGTGTGTTAGTGTGGCAGTGTGTTTTAGTGTGCATATGTGTGTTAGTGTGGATATGTGTGTTAGTGTAGGTATGTGTGTTAGTTTGGGTGTTTGTGTGTTAGTATGGGTATGTGTGTTAGTGTGGGAATGTGTGTTAGTCTGGGTGTGTGGGTATGCGTGTTAGCTTGGGTGTGTGTCTGTTAGTTTGGTTATGTGTGTTAGTGTGGGAATGTGTGTGTTAGTTTGGGTGTGTCTGTTACTTTGGGTGTGTGTTAGTGTGGGTATGTGTGTTAGTGTGAGTGTGGGTGTTAGTGTGGGTGTGTGTGTTAATGTGGGTGTGTGTGTTAATGTGGATATGTGTGTTAGTCTGAGTATGTGTGTTAGTGTGGGTGTGGGTGTTAGTGTGGATATCTGTTAGTGTGGGTGTGTGTGTGTTAATGTGTGTGTGTGTGTTAATGTGGGTGTGTGTGTTAGTGTGGATATGTGTGTGTTAGTCTGGGTATGTGTGTTAGTGTGGGTGGGTCTGTTAGTGTGGGTATGTGTGTTAGTGTGGATATGCGTGTTAGTGTGGGAATGTGTGTTAGTGTGGATATGTGTGTTAGTGTGGGTGTGGGTGTTAGTGTGGATATGTGTGTTAGTCTGGGTATGTGTGTTAGTGTGGGAATATGTATAAGTGTCGGTATGTGTGTTAATGTGGGTGTGGGAGTTAGTGTGGGTATGTGTGTTAGTGTGGGTGTGTGTTTTAATGTGGGTGTGTGTGTTAGTGTGGATATGTGTGGAGTTTGGGTGTGTGTGTTACTTTGGGTGTGTGTTAGTGTGGGTATGTTTGTTAGTGTGGGTGTGTGTGTTAGTGTGGATATGTGTGTTAGTGTGGGAATGTGTGTTAGTCTGGGTGTCTGTGTAAGTGTGGGTATATGTCTTAGTGTGGGTGTGTGTGTTAGTTTGGGTGTGTGTGTGTGTTAGTGTGGTTATGTGTGTTAGTGTGGGAATGTGTATAAGTGTGGGTATGTGTGTTAATGTGGGTGTGGGAGTTAGTGTGGGTATGTGTGTTAGTGTGGGTGTGTGTGTTAATGTGGGTGTGTGTGTTAGTGTGGATATGTGTGGAGTTTGGGTGTGTGTGTTACTTTGGGTGTGTGTTAGTGTGGGTATGTTTGTTAGTGTGGGTGTGTGTGTTAATGTGGGTGTGGGTGTTAGTGTGGATATGTGTGTTAGTGTGGATATGTGTGTTAGTGTGGGTGTGTGTGTTAGTGTGGATATGTGTGTTAGTGTGGGTATGTGTGTTAGTTTGGGTGTGTGTGTGTTAGTGTGGGTATTTGTTTTAGTGTGGGAATGTGTGTTAGTTTGGGTTTGTGTGTTACTTTGGGTGTGTGTAAGTGTGGGTATGTGTGTTAGTGTGGATATGTGTGTTGATGTGGGTGTGTGTGTTAGTGTGCATATGTGTGTTATTTTGGGTGTGTGTTAGTGTGGGTATGTGTGTAGCTTGGGTGTGTGTGTTATTTTGGGTGTGTGTTAGTGTGGGTATGTGTGTTAGTGTGAGTGTGGGTGTTAGTGTGGGTGTGTGTGTTAATGTGGGTGTGTGTGTTAGTGTGGATATGTGTGTTAGTCTGGGTATGTGTGTTAGTGTGGGTGTGGGTGTTAGTGTGGATATCTGTGTTAGTGTGGGTGTGTGTGTGTTAATGTGGGTGTGTGTGTGTTAATGTGGGTGTGTTTGTTAGTGAGGACATGTGTGTTAGTCTGGGTGTGTGTGTTAGTCTGGGTATGTGTGTTAGTGTGGGTGGGTGTGTTAGTGTGGGTATGTGTGTTAGTGTGGATATGTGTGTTAGTCTGGGTATGTGTGTTAGTATGGTTGTGTGTGTTAGTGTGGATATGTGTGTTAGTCTGGGTATGTGTGTTAGTGTGGGTGTGTGTGTTAGTGTTGATATGTGTGTTAGTGTGGGTATGTGTGTTAGTGTGGGTATGTGTGTTAGTGTGGGTGTGTGTGTTAGTTTGGGTGTGTGTGTGTGTGTGTGTGTGTGTTAGTGTGGATATGTGTGTTAGTGTGGGAATGTGTGTTAATTTGGGTGTGTGTTACTTTGGGTGTGTGTGTAAGTGTGGGTATGTGTGTTAGTGTGGATATGTGTGTTAGTTTGGGTGTGTGTGTGTTAGTGTGGTTATGTGTGTTAGTGTGGGAATGTGTGTTAGTTTGGGTGTGTGTGTTACCTTGGATGTGTGTGTTACTTTGGGTGTGTGTAAGTGTGGGTATGGGTTTTATTGTGGCCATGTGTGTTAATGTGGGCGTGTGTGTTAGTGTGGATATGTGTGTTAGTCCGGGTGTGTGTGTATGTGTGGGTATGTGTGTTAGTGTGGGTGTGTGTGTTAGTTTGGGTGTGTGTGTGTTAGTGTGGGAATGTGTGTTAGTGTGGGAATGTGTGTTAGTGTGGGTGTGTGTGTTAATGTGGGTGTGTGTGTTGGTGTGGATATGTGTGGAGTTTGGATGTGTGTGTTAGTGTGGGTGTGGGTGTTAGTGTGGATATGTGTGTTAGTGTGGATATGTGTGTTAGTGTGGGTGTGTGTGTTAGTGTGGATATGTGTGTTAGTGTGGATATGTGTGTTAGTCTGGGTATGTGTGTTAGTGTGGGTGTGTGTGTTAGTGTGCATATGTCTGTTAGTGTGGATATGTGTGTTAGTCTGGGTATGTGTGTTAGTATGGGTGTGTGTGTTAGTGTGGATATGTGTGTTAGTGTAGGTATGTGTGTTAGTTTGGGTGTTTGTGTGTTAGTATGGGTATGTGTGTTAGTGTGGGAATGTGTGTTAGTCTGGGTGTGTGGGTATGCGTGTTAGCTTGGGTGTGTGTGTCTGTTAGTTTGGTTATGTGTGTTAGTGTGGGAATGTGTGTGTTAGTTTGGGTGTGTCTGTTACTTTGGGTGTGTGTTAGTGTGGGTATGTGTGTTAGTGTGAGTGTGGGTGTTAGTGTGGGTGTGTGTGTTAATGTGGGTGTGTGTGTTAGTGTGGATATGTGTGTTAGTCTGAGTATGTGTGTTAGTGTGGGTGTGGGTGTTAGTGTGGATATCTGTTAGTGTGGGTGTGTGTGTGTTAATGTGTGTGTGTGTGTTAATGTGGGTGTGTGTGTTAGTGTGGATATGTGTGTGTTAGTCTGGGTATGTGTGTTAGTGTGGGTGGGTCTGTTAGTGTGGGTATGTGTGTTAGTGTGGATATGCGTGTTAGTGTGGGAATGTGTGTTAGTCTGGGTATGTGTGTTAGTATGGGTGTGTGTGTTAGTGTGGATATGTGTGTTAGTCTGGGTATGTGTGTTAGTGTAGGTGTGTGTGTTAGTGTTGATATGTGTGTTAGTGTGGGTATGTGTGTTAGTGTGGGTATGTGTGTTAGCGTGGGTGTGTGTGTTAGTTTGGGTGTGTGTGTGTGTTAGTGTGGATATGTGTGTTAGTGTGGGAATGTGTGTTAATTTGGGTGTGTGTTACTTTGGGTGTGTGTGTAAGTGTGGGTATGTGTGTTAGTGTGGATATGTGTGTTAGTTTGGGTGTGTGTGTGTTAGTGTGGTTATGTGTGTTAGTGTGGGAATGTGTGTTAGTTTGGGTGTGTGTGTTACTTTGGATGTGTGTGTTACTTTGGGTGTGTGTAAGTGTGGGTACGGGTTTTATTGTGGCCATGTGTGTTAATATGGGCGTGTGTGTTAGTGTGGATATGTGTGTTAGTCCGGGTGTGTGTGTAAGTGTGGGTATGTGTGTTAGTGTGGGTGTGTGTGTTAGTTTGGGTGTGTGTGTGTTAGTGTGGGAATGTGTGTTAGTGTGGGAATGTGTGTTAGTGTGGGTGTGTGTGTTAATGTGGGTGTGTGTGTTGGTGTGGATATGTGTGGAGTTTGGATGTGTGTGTTACTTTGGGTGTGTGTTAGTGTGGGTATGTTTGTTAGTGTAGGTGTGTGTGTTAGTGTGGGTGTGGGTGTTAGTGTGGATATGTGTGTTAGTGTGGATATGTGTGTTAGTGTGGGTGTGTGTGTTAGTGTGGATATGTGTGTTAGTGTGGGTTATGTGTGTTAGTCTGGGTATGTGTGTTAGTGTGGGTGTGTGTGTTAGTGTGCATATGTCTGTTAGTGTGGATATGTGTGTTAGTCTGGGTATGTGTGTTAGTATGGGTGTGTGTGTTAGTGTGGATATGTGTGTTAGTCTGGGTATGTGTGTTAGTGTAGGTGTGTGTGTTAGTGTTGATATGTGTGTTAGTGTGGGTATGTGTGTTAGTGTGGGTATGTGTGTTAGCGTGGGTGTGTGTGTTAGTTTGGGTGTGTGTGTGTGTTAGTGTGGATATGTGTGTTAGTGTGGGAATGTGTGTTAATTTGGGTGTGTGTGTTACTTTGGGTGTGTGTGTAAGTGTGGGTATGTGTGTTAGTGTGGATATGTGTGTTAGTTTGGGTGCGTGTGTGTTAGTGTGGTTATGTGTGTTAGTGTGGGAATGTGTGTTAGTTTGGGTGTGTGTGTTACTTTGGGTGTGTGTGTTACTTTGGGTGTGTGTAAGTGTGGGTATGGGTGTTAGTGTGGACGTGTGTTAATGTGGGCGTGTGTGTTAGTGTGGATATGTGTGTTTTTCCGGGTGTGTGTGTAAGTGTTGGTATGTGTGTTAGTGTGGGTGTGTGTGTTAGTTTGGGTGTGTGTGTGTTAGTGTGGGAATGTGTGTTAGTGTGGGAATGTGTGTTAGTGTGGGTGTGTGTGTTAATGTGGGTGTGTGTGTTGGTGTGGATATGTGTGGAGTTTGGGTGTGTGTGTTACTTTGGGTTTGTGTTAGTGTGGGTATGTTTGTTAGTGTGGGTGTGTGTGTTAGTGTGGATATGTGTGTTAGTGTGGATATGTGTGTTAGTCTGGGTATGTGTGTTAGTGTGGCAGTGTGTGTTAGTGTGCATATGTGTGTTAGTGTGGATATGTGTGTTAGTGTAGGTATGTGTGTTAGTTTGGGTGTTTGTGTGTTAGTATGGGTATGTGTGTTAGTGTGGGAATGTGTGTTAGTCTGGGTGTGTGGGTATGCATGTTAGTTTGGGTGTGTGTGTCTGTTAGTTTGGTTATGTGTGTTAGTGTGGGAATGTGTGTTAGTTTGGGTGTGTCTGTTACTTTGGGTGTGTGTGTTACTTTGGGTGTTTGTAAGTGTGGACATGTGTGTTAATGTGGGTGTGTGTGTTAGTGTGGATATGTGTGTTAGTCTGGGTGTGTGTGTAAGTGTAGGTATGTGTGTTAGTGTGCATATGTGTGTTATTTTGGGTGTGTGTTAGTGTGGGTATGTGTGTAGTTTGGGTGTGTGTGTTACTTTGGGTGTGTGTTAGTGTGGGTATGTGTGTTAGTGTGGGTGTGGGTGTTAATGTCGGTGTGTGTGTTGGTGTGGGTGTTTGTGTTAATGTCGGTGTGTGTGTTAGTGTGCATATGTGTGTTAGTGTAGGTATGTGTGTTAGTTTGGGTGTTTGTGTGTTAGTGTGGGTATGTGTGTTAGTGTGGGAATGTGTGTTAGTTTGGGTGTGTGTGTTACTTTGGGTGTGTGTAAGTGTGGGTATGTGTGTTAGTGTGGATATGTGTGTTAATGTTGGTGTGTGTGTTAGTGTGCATATGTGTGTTATTTTGGGTGTGTGTTAGTGTGGGTATGTGTGTAGTTTGGGTGTGTGTGTTACTTTGGGTGTGTGTTAGTGTGGGTATGTGTGTTAGTGTGGGTGTGGGTTTTAATGTGGGTGTGTGTGTTAGTGTGGGTGTGTGTGTTAATGTGGGTGTGTGTGTTAGTGTGGATATGTGTGTTAGTCTGGGTATGTGTGGTAGTGTGGATATGTGTGTTAGTCTGGGTATGTGTGTTAGTGTGGATATGTGTGTTAGTGTGGATATGTGTGTTAGTCTGGGTATGTGTGTTAGTATGGGTGTGTGTGTTAGTGTGGATATGTGTGTTAGTCTGGGTATGTGTGTTAGTGTGAGTTTGTGTGTTAGTGTGGATATGTGTGTTAGTGTGGGAATGTGTGTTAGTCTGGGTGTGTGTGTAAGTGTGGGTATGTGTGTTAGTGTGGGTGTGTGTGTTAGTTTGAGTGTGTGTGTGTTAGTGTGGTTATGTGTGTTAGTGTGGGAATGTCTGTTAGTTTGGGTGTGTGTGTTACTTTGGGTGTGTGTGTTACTTTGGGTGTTTGTAAGTGTGGACATGTGTGTTAATGTGGGTGTGTGTGTTAGTGTGGATATGTGTGTTAGTCTGGGTGTGTGCGTAAGTGTAGGTATGTGTGTTAGTGTGGGTGTGTGTGTTAGTTTGGGTGTGTGTGTGTTAGTATGGTTATGCGTGTTAGTGTGGGAATGTGTATAAGTGTGGGTATGTGTGTTAATGTGGGTGTGGGTGTTAATGTGGGTGTGTGTGTTAGTGTGGGTGTGTGTGTTAATGTGGGTGTGTGTGTTAGTGTGGGTGTGTGTGTTAGTGTGGGTATGTGTGTTAGTGTGGGTATGTGTGTTAGTGTGGATATGTGTGTTAGTGTGGATATGTGTGTTAGTGTGGATATGTGTGTTAATGTGGGTGTGTGTGTTAGTGTGCATATGTGTGTTATTTTGGGTGTGTGTTAGTGTGGGTATGTGTGTAGTTTGGGTGTGTGTGTTACTTTGGGTGTGTGTTAGTGTGGGTATGTGTGTTAGTGTGGGTGTGGGTGTTAATGTGGGTGTGTGTGTTGGTGTGGGTGTTTGTGTTAATGTCGGTGTGTGTGTTAGTGTGCATATGTGTGTTAGTGTGGGTGTGTGTTAGTGTGGATATGTGTGTTAGTGTGGCTATGTGTGTTAGTCTGGGTATGTGTGTTAGTGTGGGTGTGTGTGTTAGTGTGGATATGTGTGTTAGTGTGGGTGTGGGTGTTAATGTGGGTGTGTGTGTTAGTGTGGGTGTGTGTGTTAGTGTGGATATGTGTGTTAGTGTGGATATGTGTGTTAGTCTGGGTATGTGTGTTAGTGTGGATATGTGTGTTAGTGTGGATATGTGTGTTAGTGTGTGTATGTGTGTTAGTGTGGGTATGTGTGTTAGTTTGGGTGTGTGTGTGTTAGTGTGGGTATGTGTGTTACTGTGGGAATGTGTGTTAGTTTGGGTGTGTGTGTTACTTTGGGTGTGTGTATGTGTGGGTATGTGTGTTAATGTGGATATGTGTGTTGATGTGGGTGTATGTGTTAGTGTGCATATGTGTGTTATTTTGGGTGTGTGTTAGTGTGGGTATGTGTGTAGTTTGGGTGTGTGTGTTACTTTGGGTGTGTGTTAGTGTGGATATATGTGTTAGTGTGAGTGTGGGTGTTAGTGTGGGTGTGTGTGTTAATGTGGGTGTGTGTGTTAGTGTGGATATGTGTGTTAGTCTGAGTATGTGTGTTAGTGTGGGTGTGGGTGTTAGTGTGGATATCTGTGTTAGTGTAGGTGTGTGTGTGTTAATGTGTGTGTGTGTGTGTTAATGTGGGTGTGTGTGTTAGTGTGGATATGTGTGTTAGTGTGGGTGTTTGTGTTAGTATGGGTATGTGTGTTAGTGTGGGTGGGTGTGTTAGTGTGGGTATGTGTGTTAGTGTGGATATGCGTGTTAGTGTGGGTATGTGTGTTAGTGTGGATATGTGTGTTAGTGTGGATATGTGTGTTAGTGTGGGTGTGGGTGTTAGTGTGGATATGTGTGTTAATTTTGGGTATGTGTGTTAGTGTGGATATGTGTGTTAGTGCGGATATGTGTGTTAGTCTGGGTATGTGTGTTAGTATGGGTGTGTGTGTTAATGTGGATATGTGTGTTAGTCTGGGTAGGTGTGTTAGTGTGGGTGTGTGTGTTAGTGTAGATATGTGTGTTAGTGTAGATATGTGTGTTAGTGTGGGTATGTGTGTTAGTGTGGGAATGTGTGTTAGTTTGGGTGTGTGTGTTAGTTTGGGTGTGTGTGTAAGTGTGGGTATGTGTGTTAGTGTGGATATTTGTGTTAATGTGGGTGTGTGTGTTAGTGTGGATACGTGTGTTAGTCTGGGTGTGTGTGTAAGTGTGGGTATGTGTGTTAGTGTAGTGTGTGTGTTAGTTTGTGTGTCTGTGTTAGTGTGGTTATGTGTGTTAGTGTGGGAATGTGTGTTAGTTTGGGTGTGTGTGTTACTTTGGGTGTGTGTAAGTGTGGGTATGGGTGTTAGTGTGGACATGTGTGTTAGTGTGGGAATGTGTATAAGTGTGGGTATGTGTGTTAATGTGGGTGTGGGTTTTAGTGTGGGTATGTGTGTTAGTGTGGGTGTGTGTGTTAATGTGGGTGTGTGTGTTAGTGTGGATATGTGTGGAGTTTGGGTGTGTGTGTTGCTTTGGGTGTGTGTTAGTGTGGGTATGTTTGTTAGTGTGGGTGTGTGTGTTAATGTGGGTGTGGGTGTTAGTTTGGATATGTGTGTTAGTGTGGATATGTGTCTTAGTGTGGGTGTGTGTGTTAGTGTGGATATGTGTGTTAGTGTAGGTATGTGTGTTAGTTTGGGTGTTTGTGTGTTAGTGTGGGTATGTGTGTTAGTGTGGGAATGTGTGTTAGTTTGGGTGTTTGTGTTACTTTGGGTGTGTGTAAGTGTGGGTATGTGTGTTAGTGTGGATATGTGTGTTAATGTTGGTGTGTGTGTTAGTGTGCATATGTGTGTTATTTTGGGTGTGTGTTAGTGTGGGTATGTGTGTAGTTTGGGTGCGTGTGTTACTTTGGGTGTGTGTTAGTGTGGGTATGTGTGTTAGTGTGGGTGTGGGTTTTAATGTGGGTGTGTGTGATAGTGTGGGTGTGTGTGTTAATGTGGGTGTGTGTGTTAGTGTGGATATGTGTGTTAGTCTGGGTATGTGTGGTAGTGTGGATATGTGTGTTAGTCTGGGTATGTGTGTTAGTGTGGATATGTGTGTTAGTTTGGATATGTGTGTTAGTCTGGGTATGTGTGTTAGTATGGGTGTGTGTGTTAGTGTGGATATGTGTGTTAGTCTGGGTATGTGTGTTAGTGTGAGTTTGTGTGTTAGTGTGGATATGTGTGTTAGTGTGGGAATGTGTGTTAGTCTGGGTGTGTGTGTAAGTGTGGGTATGTGTGTTAGTGTGGGTGTGTGTGTTAGTTTGGGTGTGTGTGTGTTAGTGTGGTTATGTGTGTTAGTGTGGGAATGTGTGTTAGTTTGGGTGTGTGTGTTACTTTGGGTGTGTGTGTTACTTTGGGTGTTTGTAAGTGTGGACATGTGTGTTAATGTGGGTGTGTGTGTTAGTGTGGATATGTGTGTTAGTCTGGGTGTGTGCGTAAGTGTAGGTATGTGTGTTAGTGTGAGTGTGTGTGTTAGTTTGGGTGTGTGTGTGTTAGTATGGTTATGTGTGTTAGTGTGGGAATGTGTATAAGTGTGGGTATGTGTGTTAATGTGGGTGTGGGTGTTAATGTGGGTGTGTGTTGGTGTGGGCATGTGTGTTAGTGTGGGTGTGGGTGTTAATGTGGGTGTGTGTGTTAGTGTGGGTGTGTGTGTTAATGTGGATATGTGTGTTAGTGTGGATATGTGTGTTGGTCTGGGTATGTGTGTTAGTGTAGATATGTGTGTTAGTGTGTATGTGTGTTAGTGTGGATATGCGTGTAAGTGTGGGTATGTGTGTAAGTGTGGATATGTGTGTTTGTGTGTAAGTGTGTTAGTGTGGGTATGTGTGTTAGTTTGGGTGTGTGTGTGTTAGTGTGGGTATGTGTGTTAGTGTGGGAATTTGTGTTAGTTTGGGTGTGTGTGTTACTTTGGGTGTGTGTAAGTGTGGGTATGTGTGTTGATGTGGGTGTATGTGTTAGTGTGCATATGTGTGTTATTTTGGGTGTGTGTTAGTGTGGGTATGTGTGTTAGTCTGGGTATGTGTGTTAGTGTGGGTGTGGGTGTTAGTGTGGATATCTGTGTTAGTGTGGGTGTGTGTGTGTTAATGTGGGTGTGTGTGTGTTAATGTGGGTGTGTTTGTTAGTGTGGATATGTGTGTTAGTGTGGGTGTGTGTGTTAGTCTGGGTATGTGTGTTAGTGTGGGTGGGTGTGTTAGTGTGGGTATGTGTGTTAGTGTGGATATGCGTGTTAGTGTGGGAATGTGTGTTAGCGTGGACATGTGTGTTAGTGTGGATATGTGTGTTAGTTTGGGTGTGGGTGTTAGTGTGGATGTGTGTGTTAGTCTGGGTATGTGAGTTAGTGTGGGTATGTGTGTTAGTCTGGGTATGTGTGTTAGTCTGGGTATGTGTGTTAGTAAGGGTGTGTGTTTTAGTGTGGATATGTGTGTTAGTGTGGGTGTGTGTGTTAGTGTTGATATGTGTGTTAGTGTAGATATGTGTGTTAGTCTGGGTATGTGTGTTAGTATGGGTGTGTGTGTTAGTGTGGATATGTGTGTTAGTCTGGGTATGTGTGTTAGTGTGGGTGTGTGTGTTAGTGTGGATATGTGTGTTAGTGTAGATATGTGTGTTAGTGTGGGTGTGTGTGTTAGTGTGGGTGTGTGTGTTAGTTTGGGTGTGTGTGTATGTTAGTGTGGATATGTGTGTTAGTGTGGGAATGTGTGTTAGTTTGGGTGTGTGTGTTACTTTGGGTGTGTGTGTAAGTGTGGGTATGTGTGTTAGTGTGGATATGTGTGATAATGTGGGTGTGTGTGTTAGTGTGGATATGTGTGTTAGTGTAGATATGTGTGTTAGAGTGGGTGTGTGTGTTACTTTGGGTGTGTGTGTTGCTTTGGGTGTGTGTAAGTGTGGGTATGGGTGTTAGTGTGGGTGTGGGTGTTAGTTTGGGTGTGTGTGTGTTAGTGTGGTTATGTGTGTTAGTGTGGGTATGTGTGTTAATGTGGGTGTGGGTTTTAGTGTGGGTATGTGTGTTAGTGTGGATATGTGTGTTAGTCTGGGTGTGTGTATGTTAGTGTGGATATGTGTGTTAGTGTTGGTGTGTGTGTTAGTTTGGGTGTGTGTGTGTTAGTGTGGTTATGTGTGTTAGTGTGGGAATGTGTATAAGTGTGGGTATGTGTGTTAATGTGGGTGTGGGTTTTAGTGTGGGTATGTGTGTTAGTGTGGGTGTGTGTGTTAATGTGAGTGTTTGTGTTAGTGTGGTTATGTGTGGAGTTTGGGTGTGTGTGTTACTTTGGGTGTGTGTTAGTGTGGGTATGTTTGTTAGTGTGGGTGTGTGTGTTAATGTGGGTGTGGGTGTTAGTGTGCATATGTGTGTTAGTGTGGGTGTGTGTTAGTGTGGATATGTGTGTGTTAGTGTGGATATGTGTGTTAGAGTTGGAATGTGTGTTAGTCTGGGTGTGTGTGTAAGTGTGGGTATGTGTGTTAGTGTGGATATGTGTGTTGATGTGGATGTGTGTGTTAGTGTGCATATGTGTGTTAGTGTGGGTATGTGTGTTAGTGTGAGTGTGGGTGTTAGTGTGGGTGTGTGTGTTAATGTGGGTGTGTGTGTTAGTGTGGATATGTGTGTTAGTCTGGGTATGTGTGTTAGTGTGGGTGTGGGTGTTAGTGTGGATATCTGTGTTAGTGTGGGTGTGTGTGTGTTAATGTGGGTGTGTGTGTGTGTTAATGTGGGTGTGTTTGTTAGTGTGGATATGTGTGTTAGTGTGGGTGTGTGTGTTAGTCTGGGTATGTGTGTTAGTGTGGGTGGGTGTGTTAGTGTGGGTATGTGTGTTATTGTGGATATGCGTGTTAGTGTGGGAATGTGTGTTAGCGTGGATATGTGTGTTAATGTGGATATGTGTGTTAGTGTGGGTGTGGGTATTAGTGTGGATATGTGTGTTAGTCTGGGTATGTGTGTTAGTGTGGGTATGTGTGTTAGTGTGGGTATGTGTGTTAGTCTGGGTGTGTGTGTTAGTATGGGTGTGTGTTTTAGTGTGGATATGTGTGTTAGTGTGGGTGTGTGTGTTAGTGTTGATATGTGTGTTAGTGTAGATATGTGTGTTAGTCTGGGTATGTGTGTTAGTATGGGTGTGTGTGTTAGTGTGGATATGTGTGTTAGTCTGGGTATGTGTGTTAGTGTGGCTGTGTGTGTTAGTGTGGATACGTGTGTTAGTGTAGATATGTGTGTTAGTGTGGGTGTGTGTGTTAGTTAGGGTGTGTGTGTATGTTAGTGTGGATATGTGTGTTAGTGTGGGAATGTGTGTTAGTTTGGGTGTGTGTGTTACTTTGGGTGTGTGTGTAAGTGTGGGAATGTTTGTTAGTGTGGATATGTGTGTTAATGTGGGTGTGTGTGTTAGTGTGGATATGTGTGTTAGTCTGGGTGTGTGTGTAAGTGTGGGTATGTGTGTTAGTGTGGGTGTGTGTGTTAGTTTGGGTGTGTGTGTGTTAGTGTGGTTATGTGTGTTAGTGTGGGATTGTGTGTTAGTGTGGGTGTGTGTGTTACTTTGGGTGTGTGTGTTACTTTGGGTGTGTGTAAGTGTGGGTATGGGTGTTAGTGTGGGTGTGTGTGTTAGTTTGGGTGTGTGTGTTAGTGTGGTTATGTGTGTTAGTGTGGGTATGTGTGTTAGTGTGGGTGTGTGTGTTAGTCTGGGTATGTGTGTTAGTGTGGGTGGGTGTGTTAGTGTGGGTATGTGTGTTAGCGTGGATATGTGTGTTAATGTGGATATGTGTGTTAGTGTGGGTGTGGGTATTAGTGTGGATATGTGTGTTAGTCTGGGTATGTGTGTTAGTGTGGGTATGTGTGTTAGTGTGGGTATGTGTGTTAGTCTGGGAGTGTGTGTTAGTATGGGTGTGTGTTTTAGTGTGGATATGTGTGTTAGTGTGGGTGTGTGTGTTAGTGTTGATATGTGTGTTAGTGTAGATATGTATGTTAGTCTGGGTATGTGTGTTAGTATGGGTGTGTGTGTTAGTGTGGATATGTGTGTTAGTCTGGGTATGTGTGTTAGTGTGGCTGTGTGTGTTAGTGTGGATACGTGTGTTAGTGTAGATATGTGTGTTAGTGTGGGTGTGTGTGTTAGTGTGGGTGTGTGTGTTAGTTAGGGTGTGTGTGTATGTTAGTGTGGATATGTGTGTTAGTGTGGGAATGTGTGTTAGTTTGGGTGTGTGTGTTACTTTGGGTGTGTGTGTAAGTGTGGGAATGTTTGTTAGTGTGGATATGTGTGTTAATGTGGGTGTGTGTGTTAGTGTGGATATGTGTGTTAGTCTGGGTGTGTGTGTAAGTGTGGGTATGTGTGTTAGTGTGGGTGTGTGTGTTAGTTTGGGTGTGTGTGTGTTAGTGTGGTTATGTGTGTTAGTGTGGGATTGTGTGTTAGTGTGGGTGTGTGTGTTACTTTGGGTGTGTGTGTTACTTTGGGTGTGTGTAAGTGTGGGTATGGGTGTTAGTGTGGGTGTGTGTGTTAGTTTGGGTGTGTGTGTTAGTGTGGTTATGTGTGTTAGTGTGGGTATGTGTGTTAGTGTGGGTGTGTGTGTTAATGTGAGTGTGTGTGTTAGTGTGGTTATGTGTGGAGTTTGGGTGTGTGTGTTACTTTGGGTGTGTGTTAGTGTGGGAATGTGTGTTAGTCTGGGTGTGTGTGTAAGTGTGGGTATGTGTGTTAGTCTGGGTGTGTGTATTACTTTGGGTGTGTGTGTTACTTTGGGTGTGTCTAAGTGTGGGTATTGGGTGTTAGTGTGGACATGTGTGTTAATGTGGGTGTGTATGTTAGTGTGGATATATGTGTTAGTCTGGGTGTGTGTGTAAGTGTGGGTATGTGTGTTAGTGTGGGTGTGTGTGTTAGTTTGGGTGTGTGTGTTAGTGTGGGTATGTGTGTTATTTTGGGTGTGTGTGTTACTTTGGGTGTGTGTAAGTGTGGTATGTGTGTTAGTGCGGATATGTGTGATAATGTGGGTGTGTGTGTTAGTGTGCATATGTGTGTTATTTTGGGTGTGTGTTAGTGTGGGTATGTGTGTAGTTTGGGTGTGTGTGTTACTTTGGGTGTGTGTTAGTGTGGGTATTTGTGTTAGTGTGGGTGTGGGTGTTAATGTGGGTGTGTGTGTTAGTGTGTGTGTGTGTGTTACTTTGGGTGTGTGTAAGTGTGGGTATGGGTGTTAGTGTGGGTGTGTGTGTTAGTTTGGGTGTGTGTGTGATAGTGTGGTTATGTGTGTTAGTGTGGGTATGTGTGTTAATGTGGGTGTGGGTTTTAGTGTGGGTATGTGTGTTAGTGTGGATATGTGTGTTAGTCTGGGTGTGTGTGTAAGTGTGTGTATGTGTGTTAGTGTTGGTGTGTGTGTTAGTTTGGGTGTGTGTGTGTTAGTGTGGTTATGTGTTTTAGTGTGGGAATGTGTATAAGTGTGGGTATGTGTGTTAATGTGGGTGTGGGTTTTAGTGTGGGTATGTGTGTTAGTGTGGGTGTGTGTGTTAATGTGAGTGTGTGTGTTAGTGTGGTTATGTGTGGAGTTTGGGTGTGTGTGTTACTTTGGGTGTGTGTTATTGTGGGTATGTTTGTTAGTGTGGGTGTGTGTGTTAATGTGGGTGTGGGTGTTAGTGTGGATATGTGTGTTCGTGTGGATATGCGTGTTAGTGTGGGTTTGTGTGTTAGTGTGGATATGTGTGTTAGTGTGGATATGTGTGTTAGTCTGGGTACGTGTGTTAGTGTGGGTGTGTGTGTTAGTGTGGATATGTGTGTTAGTCTGGGTGTGTGTGTTAGTGTAGGTATGTGTGTTAGTTTGGGTGTGTGTGTGTTAGTGTGGGTATGTGTGTTAGTGTGGGCATGTGTGTTAGTGTGGATATGTGTGTTAATGTGGGTGTGTGTGTTAGTGGGCATATGTGTGTTATTTTGGGTGTGTGTTAGTGTGGGTATGTGTGTAGTTTGGGTGTGTGTGTTACTTTGGGTGTGTGTGTAAGTGTGGACATGTGTGTTAGTGTGGATATGTGTGTTAGTTTGGGTGTGTGTGTGTTAGCGTGGTTATGTGGGTTAGTGTGGGAATGTGTGTTAGTTTGGGTGTGTGTGTTACTTTGGGTGTGTGTGTTACTTTGGGTGTGTGTAAATGTGGGTATGGGTGTTAATGTGGACATGTGTGTTAATGTGGGCGTGTGTGTTAGTGTGGATATTTGTGTTAGTCTGGGTGTGTGTGTAAGTGTGGGTATGTGTGTTAGTGTGGGTGTGTGTGTTAGTTTGGGTGTGTGTGTGTTAGTGTGGTTATGTGTGTTAGTGTGGGAATGTGTATAAGTGTGAATATGTGTGTTAATGTGGGTGTGGGTGTTAGTGTGGATATGTGTGTTAGTGTGGATATGTGTGTTAGTGTGGGTGTGTGTGTTAGTGTGGATATGTGTGTTAGTCGGGGTATGTGTGTTAGTATTGGTGTGTGTGTTAGTGTGGATATGTGTGTTGGTGTAGATATGTGTGTTAGTGTGGGTGTGTGTTAGTTTGGGTGTGTGTGTGTGTTAGTGTGGATATGTGTGTTAGTGTTGGAATGTGTGCTAGTCTGGGTGTGTGTGTAAGTGTGGGTATGTGTGTTAGTCTGGGTGTGTGTGTTACTTTGGGTGTGTGTGTTACTTTGGGTGTGTCTAAGTGTGGGTATTGGGTGTTAGTGTGGACATGTGTGTTATTGTGTGTGTGTATGTTAGTGTGGATATGTGTGTTAGTCTGTGTGTGCGTGTAAGTGTGGGTATGTGTGTTAGTGTGGGTGTGTCTGTTAGTTTGGGTGTGTGTGTTATGTGGGTATGTGTGTTGATGTGGGTGTGTGTGTTAGTGTGCATATGTGTGTTATTTTGGTTGTGTGTTAGTGTGGGTATGTGTGCAGTTTGGGTGTGTGTGTTAGTGTGGGTATGTGTGTTAGTGTGGATATGTGTGTTAGTGTGGGTGTGTGTGTGTTAATGTGGGTGTGTGTGTGTTAATGTGGGTGTGTTTGTTAGTGTGGATATGTGTGTTAGTGTGGGTGTGTGTGTTAGTGTGGGTATGTGTGTTAGTGTGGATATGTGTGTTAGTGTGGGTGTGTGTGTGTTAATGTGGGTGTGTGTGTTAGTGTGGATATGTGTGTTAGTGTGGGTGTGTGTGTGTTAATGTGGGTGTGTGTGTGTTAATGTGGGTGTGTTTGTTAGTGTGGATATGTGTGTTAGTGTGGGTGTGTGTGTTAGTCTGGGTATGTGTGTTAGTGTGGGTGGGTGTGTTAGTGTGGGTATGTGTGTTAGTCTGGGTATGTGTGTTAGTGTGGGTGGGTGTGTTAGTGTGGGTATGTGTGTTAGTGTGGATATGTGTGTTAGTGTGGGTGTGGGTGTTAGTGTGGATATGTGTGTTAGTCTGGGTATGTGTGTTAGTCTGGGTATGTGTGTTAGTGTGGGTGTGTGTGTGTTAATGTGGGTGTGTGTGTGTTAATGTGGGTGTGTTTGTTAGTGTGGATATGTGTGTTAGTGTGGGTGTGTGTGTTAGTCTGGGTATGTGTGTTAGTGTGGGTGGGTGTGTTAGTGTGGGTATGTGTGCTAGTGTGGATATGTGTGTTAGTGTGGGTGTGGGTGTTAGTGTGGATATGTGTGTTAGTGTAGGTGTGTGTGTGTTAATGTGGGTGTGTGTGTTAATGTGGGTGTGTTTGTTAGTGTGGATATGTGTGTTAGTGTGGGTGTGTGTGTTAGTCTGGGTATGTGTGTTAGTGTGGGTGGGTGTGTTAGTGTGGGTATGTGTGTTAGTGTGGATATGTGTGTTAGTCTGGGTATGTGTGTTAGTCTGGGTATGTGTGTTAGTATGGGTGTGTGTGTTAGTGTGGATATGTGTGTTAGTGTGGGTGTGTGTGTTAGTGTTGATATGTGTGTTAGTGTATATATGTGTGTTAGTGTGGGTATGTGTGTTAGTGTGGGTGTGTGTGTTAGTTTGGGTGCGTGTGTGCGTTAGTGTGCATATGTGTGTTAGTGTGGGAATATGTGTTAGTTTGTGTGTGTGTGTTACTTTGGGTGTGTGTGTAAGTGTGGGTATGTGTGTTAGTGTGGATATGTGTGTTAGTTTGTGTGTGCGTGTGTGTGTGTGTACATACACACAAGGTTTTGTGATGCGTCTAGTGCAGCAGTGTGTAGTTGGAGGGAAGGTGCATGTGTTCTTCCAACCCGCTTGTGTCCTTCCTGCCCTTAGCTTGCTGCCGCTGGCTAGCCTTTGTGGCGAATAGGGAAGCATCCTAGCGTGTAACCCTTCCCTTGCCAGTACATAGCCTCTCCTTCACCAAGACTCCTGCCAGGCCTCCCCGTGGCCACACATGGTAACTGGGGTCTTGCGGCCCAAGGCTAACTTGACAGGGGATCTCGGAGCAGCAGTGGGCCCCAGAGATATGGTGTGCAGGCCCACCCTGGTGGACACGCCCTGGCACCTATCAACCACTGCCCCGCTGCCTTGTGGGTGAGTCTGGGAAGACATAAGGCTAAGGGAGCTTACCCCAACAGAAAAGCAAGCTGTGGTGGCACGCTTCGAGGCGGTTTCCGAAAAACTGGATTTCCGGCAGCCCCCTGCAGTTGTGTGGAGGTGCTGGTTGTCTAGGGATCCCCCTTGCCATCGGAACCATCTCCTCTACAATCAAGTCATGTGGCGTTGGGAGAAGCGCACCCCCCATGCCACTTTAAAAACCATCTCTGAGCAGGTATCTTCTGCTATCTGAGTCCTCAAAGGACCCACAAATAGAAGAAGATGGTCATCATCGGGCACGATGGACAACCAGCAAGCAAGTGTGTTAGTTTGGGTGTGTGTGTTAGTGTGGGAATGTGTGTTAGTGTGGGAATGTGTGTTAGTTTCGGTGTGTGTGTTACTTTGGGTGTGTGTGTTACTTTGGGTGTGTGTAAGTGTGGGTATGGGTGTTAATGTGGACATGTGTGTTAATGTGGGCGTGTGTGTTAGTGTGGATATGTGTGTTAGTCTGGGTGTGTGTGTAAGTGTGGGTATGTGTGTTAGTGTGGGTGTGTGTGTTACTTTGGGTGTGTGTGTTAGTGTGGTTATGTGTGTTAGTGTGGGAATGTGTATAAGTGTGGGTATGTGTGTTAATGTGGGTGTGGGTTTTAGTGTGGGTATGTGTGTTAGTGTGGGTGTGTGTGTTAATGTGGGTGTGTGTGTTAGTGTGGATATGTGTGGAGTTTGGGTGTGTGTGTTACTGTGGGTGTGTGTTAGTGTGGGTATGTTTATTAGTGTGGGTGTGTGTGTTAATGCGGGTGTGGGTGTTAGTGTGGATATGTGTGTTAGTGTGGATATGTGTGTTAGTATGGGTGTGTGTGTTAGTGTGGATATGTGTGTTAGTCTGGGTATGTGTGTTAGTATGGGTGTGTGTGTTAGTGTGGATATGTGTGTTAGTGTGGATATGTGTGTTAGTGTGGGAATGTGTGTTAGTCTGGGTGTGTGTGTAAGTGTGGGTATGTGAGTTAGTCTGGGTGTGTGTGTTACTTTGGGTGTGTGTGTTACTTTGGGTGTGTCTAAGTGTGGGTATTGGGTGTTAGTGTGGACATGTGTGTTAATGTGGGTCTGTATGTTAGTGTTGATATGTGTGTTAGTCTGGGTGTGTGTGTAAGTGTGGGTATGTGTGTTAGTGTGGGTGTGTGTGTTAGTTTGGGTGTGTGTTTGTTAGTGTGGTTATGTGTGTTAGTGTGGGAATGTGTGTTAGTTTGGGTGTGTGTGTTACTTTGGGTGCCTATGTTACTTTGGGTGTGTGTAAGTGTGGACATGTGTGTTAATGTGGGTGTGTGTTTTATTGTGGATATGTGTGTTAGTCTGGGTGTGCGTGTAAGTGTGGGTATGAGTGTAAGTGTGTGTGTGTGTGTGTTAGTTTGGGTGTGTGTGTGTTAGTGTGGTTATGTGTGTTAGTGTGGGAATGTGTATAAGTGTGGGTATGTGTGTTAATGTGGGTGTGGGTGTCAGTGTGGGTATGTGTGTTAGTGTGGGTGTGTGTGTTAATGTGGGTGTGTGTGTTAGTGTGGATATGTGTGGAGTTTGGGTGTGTGTGTTACTTTGGGTGTGTGTAAGTGTGGGTATGTGTGTTAGTGTGGATATGTGTGATAATGTGGGTGTGTGTGTTAGTGTGCATATGTGTGTTATTTTGGGTGTGTGTTAGTGTGGGTATGTGTGTAGTTTGGGTGTGTGTTAGTGTGGGTATTTGTGTTAGTGTGGGTGTGGGTGTTAATGTGGGTGTGGGTGTTAGTGTGGGTGTGTGTTAATGTGCGTGTGTGTGTTAGTCTGGGTATGTGTGTTAGTGTAGATATCTGTGTTAGTGTGGGTATGTGTGTTAGTGTGGGTATGTGTGTTAGTGTGGGTGGGTGTGTTAGTGTGGGTATGTGTGTTAGTGCGGATATGCGTGTTAGTGTGGGTATGTGTGATAGTGTGGATATGTGTGTTAGTGTGGATATGTGTGTTAGTGTGGGTGTGTGTGTTAGTGTGCATATGTGTGTTAGTCTGGGTATGTGTGTTAGTGTGGATATGTGTGTTAGTGTGGATATGTGTGTTAGTCTGGGTATGTGTGTTAGTGTAGATATGTGTGTTAGTGTGGGTATGTGTGTTAATGTGGGTATGTGTGTTAGTTTGGGTGTGTGTGTGTTAGTGTGGGTATGTGTGTTAGTGTGGGAATGTGTGTTAGTTTGGGTGTGTGTGTTACATTGGGTGTGTGTAAGTGTGGGTATGTGTGTTAGTGTGGATATGTGTGTTGATGTGGGTGTGTGTGTTAGTGTGCATATGTGTGTTATTTTGGGTGTGTGTTAGTGTGGGTATGTGTGTAGTTTGGGTGTGTGTGTTACTTTGGGTGTGTGCTAGTGTGGGTATGTGTGTTAGTGTGAATGTGGGTGTTAGTGTGGGTGTGTGTGTTAATGTGGGTTTGTGTGTAAGTGTGGGTATGTGTGTTAGTCTGGGTATGTGTGTTAGTGTGGGTGTAGGTGTTAGTGTGGATATCTGTGTTAGTGTGGGTGTGTGTGTGTTAATGTGGGTGTGTGTGTGTTAATGTGGGTGTGTTTGTTAGTGTGGATATGTGTGTTAGTGTGGGTGTGTGTGTTAGTCTGGGTATGTGTGTTAGTGTGGGTGGGTGTGTTAGTGTGGATATGTGTGTTAGTGTGGGTGTGTGTTAGTCTGGGTATGTGTGTTAGTGTGGGTGGGTGTGTTAGTGTGGGTATGTGTGTTAGTGTGGATATGCGTGTTAGTGTGGATATGTGTGTTAGTGTGGGTGTGTGTGTTAGCGTTGATATGTGTGTTAGTGTAGATATGTCTGTTAGTGTGGGTATGTGTGTTAGTGTGGGTGTGTGTGTTAGTTTGGGTGCGTGTGTGTGTTAGTGTGGATATGTGTGTTAGTGTGGGAATGTGTGTTAGTTTGGGTGTGTGTGTTACTTTGGGTGTGTGTGTAAGTGTGGGTATGTGTGTTAGTGTGGATATGTGTGTTAGTTTGGGTGTGTGTGTGTTAGTGTGGTTATGTGTGTTAGTGTGGGAATGTGTGATAGTTTGGGTGTGTGTGTTACTTTGGGTGTGTGTGTTACTTTGGGTGTGTGTAAGTGTGGGTATGGGTGTTAATGTGGACATGTGTGTTAATGTGGACGTGTGTGTTAGTGTGGATATGTGTGTTAGTCTGGGTGTGTGTGTAAGTGTGGGTATGTGTGTTAGTGTGCGTGTGTGTGTTAGTTTGGGTGTGTGTGTGTTAGTGTGGTTATGTGTGTTAGTGTGGGAATGTGTGTTAGTTTGGGTGTGTGTGTTACTTTGGGTGTGTGTGTTACTTTGGGTGTGTAAGTGTGGACATGTGTGTTAATGTGGGTGTGTGTGTTATTGTGGATATGTGTGTTAGTCTGGGTGTGCGTGTAAGTGTGGGTATGTGTGTTAATGTGGGAATGTGTATAAGTGTGGGTATGTGTGTTAATGTGGGTGTGGGTTTTAGTGTGGGTATGTGTGTTAGTGTGGGTGTGTGTGTTAATGTGGGTGTGTGTGTTAGTGTGGATATGTGTGGAGTTTGGGTGTGTCTGTTACTTTGGGTGTGTGTTAGTGTGGGTATGCTTATTAGTGTGGGTGTGTGTGTTAATGTGGGTGTGGGTGTTAGTGTGGATATGTGTGTTAGTGAGGATATGTGTGTTAGTGTGGGTGTGTGTGTTAGTGTGGATATGTGTGTTAGTCTGGGTATGTGTGTTAGTATGGGTGTGTGTGTTAGTGTGGATATGTGTGTTAGTGTAGATATGTGTGTTAGTGTGGGTGTGTGTTAGTTTGGGTGTGTGTGTGTGTTAGTGTGGATATGTGTGTTAGTGTGGGAATTGTGTTAGTCTGGGTGTGTGTGTAAGTGTGGGTATGTGTGTTAGTCTGGGTGTGTGTGTTGCTTTGGGTGTGTGTGTTACTTTGGGTGTGTCTAAGTGTGGGTATTGGGTGTTAGTGTGGACATGTGTGTTAATGTGGGTCTGTATGTTAGTGTGGATATGTGTGTTAGTCTGGGTGTGTGTGTAAGTGTGGGTATGTGTGTTAGTGTGGGTGTGTGTGTTAGTTTGGGTGTGTGTTTGTTAGTGTGGTTATGTGTGTTAGTGTGGGAATGTGTGTTAGTTTGGGTGTGTGTGTTACTTTGGGTGTGTGTGTTACTTTGGGTGTGTGTAAGTGTGGACATGTGTGTTAATGTGGGTGTGTGTTTTATTGTGGATATGTGTGTTAGTCTGGGTGTGCGTGTAAGTGTGGGTATGTGTGTAAGTGTGGGTGTGTGTGTTAGTTTGGGTGTGTGTGTGTTAGTGTGGTTATGTGTGTTAGTTTGGGAATGTGTATAAGTGTGGGTATGTGTGTTAATGTGGGTGTGGGTGTCAGTGTGGGTATGTGTGTTAGTGTGGGTGTGTGTGTTAATGTGGGTGTGTGTGTTAGTGTGGATATGTGTGGAGTTTGGGTGTGTGTTAGTGTGGGTATGTGTGTTAGTGTGGGAATGAGTGTTAGTTTGGGTGTGTGTGTTACTTTGGGTGTGTGTAAGTGTGGGTATGTGTGTTAGTGTGGATATGTGTGATAATGTGGGTGTGTGTGTTAGTGTGCATATGTGTGTTATTTTGGGTGTGTGTTAGTGTGGGTATGTGTGTAGTTTGGGTGTGTGTTAGTGTAGGTATTTGTGTTAGTGTGGGTGTGGGTGTTAATGTGGGTGTGGGTGTTAGTGTGGGTGTGTGTGTTAATGTGGGTGTGTGTGTTAGTCTGGGTATGTGTGTTAGTGTAGATATCTGTGTTAGTGTGGGTATGTGTGTTAGTGTGGGTATGTGTGTTAGTGTGGGTGGGTGTGTTAGTGTGGGTATGTGTGTTAGTGCGGATATGCGTGTTAGTGTGGGTATGTGTGATAGTGTGGATATGTGTGTTAGTGTGGATATGTGTGTTAGTGTGGATATGTGTGTTAGTCTGGGTATGTGTGTTAGTGTAGATATGTGTGTTAGTCTGGGTATGTGTGTTAGTGTGGGTATGTGTGTTAGTGTGAATGTGGGTGTTAGTGTGGGTGTGTGTGTTAGTGTGGGTGTGTGTGTTTGTGTGGATATGTGTGTTAGTCTGGGTATGTGTATTAGTGTGGGTGTGGGTGTTAGTGTTGATATCTGTGTTAGTGTGGGTGTGTGTGTGTTAATGTGGGTGTGTGTGTGTTAATGTGGGTGTGTTTGTTAGTGTGGATATGTGTGTTACTGTGGGTGTGTGTGTTAGTCTGGGTATGTGTGTTAGTGTGGGTGGGTGTGTTAGTCTGGATATGTGTGTTAGTGTGGGTGTGTGTGTTAGTCTGGGTATGTGTGTTAGTGTGGGTGGGTGTGTTAGTGTGGGTATGTGTGTTAGTGTGGATATGCGTGTTAGTGTGGGCATGTGTGTTAGTGTGGATATGTCTGTTAGTGCGGAGATGTGTGTTAGTCTGGGTATGTGTGTTAGTGTGGATATGTGTGTTAGTCTGGGTATGTGTGTTAGTGTAGATATGTGTGTTAGTGTGGGTATGTGTGTTAGTTTGGGTGTGTGTGTGTTAGTGTGGGTATGTGTGTTAGTGTGGGAATGTGTGTTAGTTTGGGTGTGTGTGTTACATTGGGTGTGTGTAAGTGTGGGTATGTGTGTTAGTGTGGATATGTGTGTTGATGTGGGTGTGTGTGTTAGTGTGCATATGTGTGTTATTTTGGGTGTGTGTTAGTGTGGGTATGTGTGTATATTGGGTGTGTGTGTTACTTTGGGTGTGTGCTAGTGTGGGTATGTGTGTTAGTGTGAATGTGGGTGTTAGTGTGGGTGTGTGTGTTAATGTGGGTTTGTGTGTAAGTGTGGGTATGTGTGTTAGTCTGGGTATGTGTGTTAGTGTGGGTGTAGGTGTTAGTGTGGATATCTGTGTTAGTGTGGGTGTGTGTGTGTTAATGTGGGTGTGTGTGTGTTAATGTGGGTGTGTTTGTTAGTGTGGATATGTGTGTTAGTGTGGGTGTGTGTGTTAGTCTGGGTATGTGTGTTAGTGTGGGTGGGTGTGTTAGTGTGGATATGTGTGTTAGTGTGGGTGTGTGTTAGTCTGGGTATGTGTGTTAGTGTGGGTGGGTGTGTTAGTGTGGGTATGTGTGTTAGTGTGGATATGCGTGTTAGTGTGGGTGTGTGTGTTAGTGTTGATATGTGTGTTAGTGTAGATATGTCTGTTAGTGTGGGTATGTGTGTTAGTGTGGGTGTGTGTGTTAGTTTGGGTGCGTGTGTGTGTTAGTGTGGATATGTGTGTTAGTGTGGGAATGTGTGTTAGTTTGGGTGTGTGTGTTACTTTGGGTGTGTGTGTTACTTTGGGTGTGTGTAAGTGTGGGTATGGGTGTTAATGTGGACATGTGTGTTAATGTGGGCGTGTGTGTTAGTGTGGATATGTGTGTTAGTCTGGGTGTGTGTGTAAGTGTGGGTATGTGTGTTAGTGTGCGTGTGTGTGTTAGTTTGGGTGTGTGTGTGTTAGTATGGTTATGTGTGTTAGTGTGGGAATGTGTGTTAGTTTGGGTGTGTGTGTTACTTTGGGTGTGTGTGTTACTTTGGGTGTGTAAGTGTGGACATGTGTGTTAATGTGGGTGTGTGTGTTATTGTGGATATGTTTGTTAGTCTGGGTGTGCGTGTAAGTGTGGGTATGTGTGTTAATGTGGGAATGTGTATAAGTGTGGGTATGTGTGTTAATGTGGGTGTGGGTTTTAGTGTGGGTATGTGTGTTAGTGTGGGTGTGTGTGTTAATGTGGGTGTGTGTGTTAGTGTGGATATGTGTGGAGTTTGGGTGTGTCTGTTACTTTGGGTGTGTGTTAGTGTGGGTATGCTTATTAGTGTGGGTGTGTGTGTTAATGTGGGTGTGGGTGTTAGTGTGGATATGTGTGTTAGTGAGGATATGTGTGTTAGTGTGGGTGTGTGTGTTAGTGTGGATATGTGTGTTAGTCTGGGTATGTGTGTTAGTATGGGTGTGTGTGTTAGTGTGGATATGTGTGTTAGTGTAGATATGTGTGTTAGTGTGGGTGTGTGTTAGTTTGGGTGTGTGTGTGTGTTAGTGTGGATATGTGTGTTAGTGTGGGAATTGTGTTAGTCTGGGTGTGTGTGTAAGTGTGGGTATGTGTGTTAGTCTGGGTGTGTGTGTTACTTTGGGTGTGTGTGTTACTTTGGGTGTGTCTAAGTGTGGGTATTGGGTGTTAGTGTGGACATGTGTGTTAATGTGGGTCTGTATGTTAGTGTGGGTGTGTGTGTTAATGTGGGTGTGTGTGTTAGTCTGGGTATGTGTGTTAGTGTAGATATCTGTGTTAGTGTGGGTATGTGTGTTAGTGTGGGTATGTGTGTTAGTGTGGGTGGGTGTGTTAGTGTGGGTATGTGTGTTAGTGCGGATATGCGTGTTAGTGTGGGTATGTGTGATAGTGTGGATATGTGTGTTAGTGTGGATATGTGTGTTAGTGTGGATATGTGTGTTAGTCTGGGTATGTGTGTTAGTGTAGATATGTGTGTTAGTCTGGGTATGTGTGTTAGTTTGGGTATGTGTGTTAGTTTGGGTGTGTGTGTTAGTGTGGGTATGTGTGTTAGTGTGGGAATGTGTGTTAGTTTGGGTGTGTGTGTTACTTTGGGTGTGTGTTAGTGTGGGTATGTGTGTTAGTGTGAATGTGGGTGTTAGTGTGGGTGTGTGTGTTAGTGTGGGTGTGTGTGTTTGTGTGGATATGTGTGTTAGTCTGGGTATGTGTATTAGTGTGGGTGTGGGTGTTAGTGTGGATATCTGTGTTAGTGTGGGTGTGTGTGTGTTAATGTGGGTGTGTGTGTGTTAATGTGGGTGTGTTTGTTAGTGTGGATATGTGTGTTAGTGTGGGTGTGTGTGTTAGTCTGGGTATGTGTGTTAGTGTGGGTGGGTGTGTTAGTCTGGATATGTGTGTTAGTGTGGGTGTGTGTGTTAGTCTGGGTATGTGTGTTAGTGTGGGTGGGTGTGTTAGTGTGGGTATGTGTGTTAGTGTGGATATGCGTGTTAGTGTGGGCATGTGTGTTAGTGTGGATATGTCTGTTAGTGCGGAGATGTGTGTTAGTCTGGGTATGTGTGTTAGTGTGGATATGTGTGTTAGTCTGGGTATGTGTGTTAGTGTAGATATGTGTGTTAGTGTGGGTATGTGTGTTAGTGTGGGTATGTGTGTTAGTTTGGGTGTGTGTGTGTTAGTGTGGGTATGTGTGTTAGTGTGGGAATGTGTGTTAGTTTGGGTGTGTGTGTTACATTGGGTGTGTGTAAGTGTGGGTATGTGTGTTAGTGTGGATATGTGTGTTGATGTGGGTGTGTGTGTTAGTGTGCATATGTGTGTTATTTTGGGTGTGTGTTAGTGTGGGTATGTGTGTAGTTTGGGTGTGTGTGTTACTTTGGGTGTGTGCTAGTGTGGGTATGTGTGTTAGTGTGAATGTGGGTGTTAGTGTGGGTGTGTGTGTTAATGTGGGTTTGTGTGTAAGTGTGGGTATGTGTGTTAGTCTGGGTATGTGTGTTAGTGTGGGTGTAGGTGTTAGTGTGGATATCTGTGTTAGTGTGGGTGTGTGTGTGTTAATGTGGGTGTGTGTGTGTTAATGTGGGTGTGTTTGTTAGTGTGGATATGTGTGTTAGTGTGGGTGTGTGTGTTAGTCTGGGTATGTGTGTTAGTGTGGGTGGGTGTGTTAGTGTGGATATGTGTGTTAGTGTGGGTGTGTGTTAGTCTGGGTATGTGTGTTAGTGTGGGTGGGTGTGTTAGTGTGGGTATGTGTGTTAGTGTGGATATGCGTGTTAGTGTGGATATGTGTGTTAGTGTGGGTGTGTGTGTTAGTGTTGATATGTGTGTTAGTGTAGATATGTCTGTTAGTGTGGGTATGTGTGTTAGTGTGGGTGTGTGTGTTAGTTTGGGTGCGTGTGTGTGTTAGTGTGGATATGTGTGTTAGTGTGGGAATGTGTGTTAGTTTGGGTGTGTGTGTTACTTTGGGTGTGTGTGTAAGTGTGGGTATGTGTGTTAGTGTGGATATGTGTGTTAGTTTGGGTGTGTGTGTGTTAGTGTGGTTATGTGTGTTAGTGTGGGAATGTGTGATAGTTTGGGTGTGTGTGTTACTTTGGGTGTGTGTGTTACTTTGGGTGTGTGTAAGTGTGGGTATGGGTGTTAATGTGGACATGTGTGTTAATGTGGGCGTGTGTGTTAGTGTGGATATGTGTGTTAGTCTGGGTGTGTGTGTAAGTGTGGGTATGTGTGTTAGTGTGCGTGTGTGTGTTAGTTTGGGTGTGTGTGTGTTAGTATGGTTATGTGTGTTAGTGTGGGAATGTGTGTTAGTTTGGGTGTGTGTGTTACTTTGGGTGTGTGTGTTACTTTGGGTGTGTAAGTGTGGACATGTGTGTTAATGTGGGTGTGTGTGTTATTGTGGATATGTGTGTTAGTCTGGGTGTGCGTGTAAGTGTGGGTATGTGTGTTAATGTGGGAATGTGTATAAGTGTGGGTATGTGTGTTAATGTGGGTGTGGGTTTTAGTGTGGGTATGTGTGTTAGTGTGGGTGTGTGTGTTAATGTGGGTGTGTGTGTTAGTGTGGATATGTGTGGAGTTTGGGTGTGTCTGTTACTTTGGGTGTGTGTTAGTGTGGGTATGCTTATTAGTGTGGGTGTGTGTGTTAATGTGGGTGTGGGTGTTAGTGTGGATATGTGTGTTAGTGAGGATATGTGTGTTAGTGTGGGTGTGTGTGTTAGTGTGGATATGTGTGTTAGTCTGGGTATGTGTGTTAGTATGGGTGTGTGTGTTAGTGTGGATATGTGTGTTAGTGTAGATATGTGTGTTAGTGTGGGTGTGTGTTAGTTTGGGTGTGTGTGTGTGTTAGTGTGGATATGTGTGTTAGTGTGGGAATTGTGTTAGTCTGGGTGTGTGTGTAAGTGTGGGTATGTGTGTTAGTCTGGGTGTGTGTGTTACTTTGGGTGTGTGTGTTACTTTGGGTGTGTCTAAGTGTGGGTATTGGGTGTTAGTGTGGACATGTGTGTTAATGTGGGTCTGTATGTTAGTGTGGATATGTGTGTTAGTCTGGGTGTGTGTGTAAGTGTGGGTATGTGTGTTAGTGTGGGTGTGTGTGTTAGTTTGGGTGTGTGTTTGTTAGTGTGGTTATGTGTGTTAGTGTGGGAATGTGTGTTAGTTTGGGTGTGTGTGTTACTTTGGGTGTGTGTGTTACTTTGGGTGTGTGTAAGTGTGGACATGTGTGTTAATGTGGGTGTGTGTTTTATTGTGGATATGTGTGTTAGTCTGGGTGTGCGTGTAAGTGTGGGTATGTGTGTAAGTGTGGGTGTGTGTGTTAGTTTGGGTGTGTGTGTGTTAGTGTGGTTATGTGTGTTAGTTTGGGAATGTGTATAAGTGTGGGTATGTGTGTTATTGTGGGTGTGGGTGTCAGTGTGGGTATGTGTGTTAGTGTGGGTGTGTGTGTTAATGTGGGTGTGTGTGTTAGTGTGGATATGTGTGGAGTTTGGGTGTGTGTTAGTGTGGGTATGTGTGTTAGTGTGGGAATGAGTGTTAGTTTGGGTGTGTGTGTTACTTTGGGTGTGTGTAAGTGTGGGTATGTGTGTTAGTGTGGATATGTGTGATAATGTGGGTGTGTGTGTTAGTGTGCATATGTGTGTTAATTTGGGTGTGTGTTAGTGTGGGTATGTGTGTAGTTTGGGTGTGTGTTAGTGTGGGTATTTGTGTTAGTGTGGGTGTGGGTGTTAATGTGGGTGTGGGTGTTAGTGTGGGTGTGTGTGTTAATGTGGGTGTGTGTGTTAGTCTGGGTATGTGTGTTAGTGTAGATATCTGTGTTAGTGTGGGTATGTGTGTTAGTGTGGGTATGTGTGTTAGTGTGGGTGGGTGTGTTAGTGTGGGTATGTGTGTTAGTGCGGATATGCGTGTTAGTGTGGGTATGTGTGATAGTGTGGATATGTGTGTTAGTGTGGATATGTGTGTTAGTGTGGATATGTGTGTTAGTCTGGGTATGTGTGTTAGTGTAGATATGTGTGTTAGTCTGGGTATGTGTGTTAGTTTGGGTATGTGTGTTAGTTTGGGTGTGTGTGTTAGTGTGGGTATGTGTGTTAGTGTGGGAATGTGTGTTAGTTTGGGTGTGTGTGTTACTTTGGGTGTGTGTTAGTGTGGGTATGTGTGTTAGTGTGAATGTGGGTGTTAGTGTGGGTGTGTGTGTTAATGTGGGTGTGTGTGTTTGTGTGGATATGTGTGTTAGTCTGGGTATGTGTATTAGTGTGGGTGTGGGTGTTAGTGTGGATATCTGTGTTAGTGTGGGTGTGTGTGTGTTAATGTGGGTGTGTGTGTGTTAATGTGGGTGTGTTTGTTAGTGTGGATATGTGTGTTAGTGTGGGTGTGTGTGTTAGTCTGGGTATGTGTGTTAGTGTGGGTGGGTGTGTTAGTCTGGATATGTGTGTTAGTGTGGGTGTGTGTGTTAGTCTGGGTATGTGTGTTAGTGTGGGTGGGTGTGTTAGTGTGGGTATGTGTGTTAGTGTGGATATGCGTGTTAGTGTGGGCATGTGTGTTAGTGTGGATATGTCTGTTAGTGCGGAGATGTGTGTTAGTCTGGGTATGTGTGTTAGTCTGGGTATGTGTGTTAGTATGGGTGTGTGTGTTAGTGTGGATATGTGTGTTAGTGTGGGTGTGTGTGTTAGTGTTGATATGTGTGTAAGTGTAGATATGTGTGTTAGTGTGGGTATGTGTGTTAGTGTGGGTGTGTGTGTTAGTTTGGGTGCGTGTGTGTGTTAGTGTGGATATGTGTGTTAGTGTGGGAATGTGTGTTAGTTTGCGTGTGTGTGTTACTTTGGGTGTGTGTGTAAGTGTGGGTATGTGTGTTAGTGTGGATATGTGTGTTGGTTTGGGTGTGTGTGTGTTAGTGTGGTTATGTGTGTTAGTGTGGGAATGTGTGATAGTTTGGGTGTGTGTGTTACTTTGGGTGTGTGTGTTACTTTGGGTGTGTGTAAGTGTGGGTATGGGTGTTAATGTGGACATGTGTGTTAATGTGGGCGTGTGTGTTAGTGCGGATATGTGTGTTAGTGTGGGTGTGTGTGTTAGTCTGGGTGTGCGTGTAAGTGTGGGTATGTGTGTTAATGTGGGAATGTGTATAAGTGTGGGTATGTGTGTTAATGTGGGTATGGGTTTTAGTGTGGGTATGTGTGTTAGTGTGGGTGTGTGTGTTAATGTGGGTGTGTGTGTTAGTGTGGATATGTGTGGAGTTTGGGTGCGTGTGTTAATTTGGGTGTGTGTTAGTGTGGGTATGTTTATTAGTGTGGGTGTGTGTGTTAATGTGGGTGTGGGTGTTAGTGTGGATATGTGTGTTAGTGTGGATATGTGTGTTAGTGTGGGTTTGTGTGTTAGTGTGGATATGTGTGTTAGTCTGGGTATGTGTGTTAGTATGGGTGTGTGTGTTAGTGTGGATATGTGTGTTAGTGTAGATATGTGTGTTTGTGTGGGTGTGTGTTAGTTTGGGTGTGTGTGTGTGTTAGTGTGGATATGTGTGTTAGTGTGGGAATGTGTGTTAGTCTGGGTGTGTGTGTAAGTGTGGGTATGTGTGTTAGTCTGGGTGTGTGTGTTACTTTGGGTGTGTGTGTTACTTTGGGTGTGTCTAAGTGTGGGTATTGGGTGTTAGTGTGGACATGTGTGTTAATGTGGGTCTGTATGTTAGTGTGGATATGTGTGTTAGTCTGGGTGTGTGTGTAAGTGTGGGTATGTGTGTTAGTGTGGGTGTGTGTGTTAGTTTGGGTGTGTGTTTGTTAGTGTGGTTATGTGTGTTAGTGTGGGAATGTGTGTTAGTTTGGGTGTGTGTGTTACTTTGGGTGTGTGTGTTACTTTGGGTGTGTGTAAGTGTGGACATGTGTGTTAATGTGGGTGTGTGTTTTATCGTGGATATGTGTGTTAGTCTGGGTGTGCGTGTAAGTGTGGGTATGTGTGTAAGTGTGGGTGTGTGTGTTAGTTTGGGTGTGTGTGTGTTAGTGTGGTTATGTGTGTTAGTTTGGGAATGTGTATAAGTGTGGGTATGTGTGTTAATGTGGGTGTGGGTGTCAGTGTGGGTATGTGTGTTAGTGTGGGTGTGTGTGTTAATGTGGGTGTGTGTGTTAGTGTGGATATGTGTGGAGTTTGGGTGTGTGTTAGTGTGGGTATGTGTGTTAGTGTGGGAATGAGTGTTAGTTTGGGTGTGTTTGTTACTTTGGGTGTGTGTAAGTGTGGGTATGTGTGTTAGTGTGGATATGTGTGATAATGTGGGTGTGTGTGTTAGTGTGCATATGTGTGTTATTTTGGGTGTGTGTTAGTGTGGGTATGTGTGTAGTTTGGGTGTGTGTTAGTGTGGGTATTTGTGTTAGTGTGGGTGTGGGTGTTAATGTGGGTGTGGGTGTTAGTGTGGGTGTGTGTGTTAATGTGGGTGTGTGTGTTAGTCTGGGTATGTGTGTTAGTGTAGATATCTGTGTTAGTGTGGGTAAGTGTGTTAGTGTGGGTATATGTGTTAGTGTGGGTATGTGTGTTAGTGCGGATATGCGTGTTAGTGTGGGTATGTGTGATAGTGTGGATATGTGTGTTAGTGTGGATATGTGTGTTAGTGTGGGTGTGTGTGTTAGTGTGGATATGTGTGTTAGTCTGGGTATGTGTGTTAGTATGGGTGTGTGTGTTAGTGTGGATATGTGTGTTAGTGTAGATATGTGTGTTTGTGTGGGTGTGTGTTAGTTTCGGTGTGTGTGTGTGTTAGTGTGGATATGTGTGTTAGTGTGGGAATGTGTGTTAGTCTGGGTGTGTGTGTAAGTGTGGGTATGTGTGTTAGTCTGGGTGTGTGTGTTACTTTGGGTGTGTGTGTTACTTTGGGTGTGTCTAAGTGTGGGTATTGGGTGTTAGTGTGGACATGTGTGTTAATGTGGGTCTGTATGTTAGTGTGGATATGTGTGTTAGTCTGGGTGTGTGTGTAAGTGTGGGTATGTGTGTTAGTGTGGGTGTGTGTGTTAGTTTGGGTGTGTGTTCGTTAGTGTGGTTATGTGTGTTAGTGTGGGAATGTGTGTTAGTTTGGGTGTGTGTGTTACTTTGGGTGTGTGTGTTACTTTGGGTGTGTGTAAGTGTGGACATGTGTGTTAATGTGGGTGTGTGTTTTATCGTGGATGTGTGTTAGTCTGGGTGTGCGTGTAAGTGTGGGTATGTGTGTAAGTGTGGGTGTGTGTGTTAGTTTGGGTGTGTGTGTGTTAGTGTGGTTATGTGTGTTAGTTTGGGAATGTGTATAAGTGTGGGTATGTGTGTTAATGTGGGTGTGGGTGTCAGTGTGGGTATGTGTGTTAGTGTGTGTGTGTTTGTTAATGTGGGTGTGTGTGTTAGTGTGGATATGTGTGGAGTTTGGGTGTGTGTTAGTGTGGGTATGTGTGTTAGTGTGGGAATGAGTGTTAGTTTGGGTGTGTGTGTTACTTTGGGTGTGTGTAAGTGTGGGTATGTGTGTTAGTGTGGATATGTGTGATAATGTGGGTGTGTGTGTTAGTGTGCATATGTGTGTTATTTTGGGTGTGTGTTAGTGTGGGTATGTGTGTAGTTTGGGTGTGTGTTAGTGTGGGTATTTGTGTTAGTGTGGGTGTGGGTGTTAATGTGGGTGTGGGTGTTAGTGTGGGTGTGTGTGTTAATGTGGGTGTGTGTGTTAGTCTGGGTATGTGTGTTAGTGTAGATATCTGTGTTAGTGTGGGTAAGTGTGTTAGTGTGGGTATATGTGTTAGTGTGGGTATGTGTGTTAGTGCGGATATGCGTGTTAGTGTGGGTATGTGTGATAGTGTGGATATGTGTGTTAGTGTGGATATGTGTGTTAGTGTGGGTGTGTGTGTTAGTGTGCATATGTGTGTTAGTCTGGGTATGTGTGTTAGTGTGGATATGTGTGTTATTGTGGATATGTGTGTTAGTCTGGGTATGTGTGTTAGTGTAGATATGTGTGTTAGTCTGGGTATGTGTGTTAGTTTGGGTATGTGTGTTAGTTTGGGTGTGTGTGTTAGTGTGGGTATGTGTGTTAGTGTGGGAATGTGTGTTAGTTTGGGTGTGTGTGTTACTTTGGGTGTGTGTTAGTGTGGGTATGTGTGTTAGTGTGAATGTGGGTGTTAGTGTGGGTGTGTGTGTGTTAATGTGGGTGTGTTTGTTAGTGTGGATATGTGTGTTAGTGTGGGTGTGTGTGTTAGTCTGGGTATGTGTGTTAGTGTGGGTGGGTGTGTTAGTGTGGATATGTGTGTTAGTGTGGGTGTGTGTGTTAGTCTGTGTATGTGTGTTAGTGTGGGTGGGTGTGTTAGTGTGGGTATGTGTGTTAGTGTGGATATGCGTGTTAGTGTGGGCATGTGTGTTAGTGTGGATATGTGTGTTAGTGTGGATATGTGTGTTAGTCTGGGTGTGTGTGTTAGTATGGGTGTGTGTGTTAGTGTGGATATGTGTGTTAGTGTGGGTGTGTGTGTTAGTGTTGATATGTGTGTTAGTGTAGATATGTGTGTTAGTGTGGGTATGTGTGTTAGTGTGGGTGTGTGTGTTAGTTTGGGTGCGTGTGTGTGTTAGTGTGGATATGTTTGTTAATGTGGGAATGTGTGTTAGTTTGGGTGTGTGTGTTACTTTGGGTGTGTGTGTAAGTGTGGGTATGTGTGTTAGTGTGGATCTGTGTGTTAGTTTGGGTGTGTGTGTGTTAGTGTGGTTATGTGTGTTAGTGTGGGAATGTGTGATAGTTTGGGTGTGTGTGTTACTTTGGGTGTGTGTGTTACTTTGGGTGTGTGTAAGTGTGGGTATGGGTGTTAATGTGGACATGTGTGTTAATGTGGGCGTGTGTGTTAGTGTGGATATTTATGTTAGTCTGGGTGTGTGTGTAAGTGTGGGTATGTGTGTTAGTGTGCGTGTGTGTGTTAGTTTGGGTGTGTGTGTGTTAGTGTGGTTATATATGTGTTAGTGTGGGAATGTGTGTTAGTTTGGGTGTGTGTGTTACTTTGGGTGTGTGTGTTACTTTGGGTGTGTGTAAGTGTGGACATGTGTGTTAATGTGGGTGCGTGTGTTATTGTGGATATGTATGTTAGTCTGGGTGTGCGTGTAAGTGTGGGAATGTGTGTAAGTGTGGGTGTTAGTTTGGGTGTGTGTGTGTTAGTGTGGTTATGTGTGTTTGAGTGGGAATGTGTATAAGTGTGGGTATGTCTGTTAATGTGGGTGTGGGTGTCAGTGTGGGTATGTGTGTTAGTGTGGGTGTGTGTGTTAATGTAGGTGTGTGTGTTAGTGTGGATATGTGTGGAGTTTGGGTGTGTGAGTTACTTTGGGTGTGTGTAATTGTGGGTATGTGTGTTAGTGTGGATATGTGTGATAATGTGGGTGTGTGTGTTAGTGTGCATATGTGTGTTAATTTGGGTGTGTGTTAGTGTGGGTATGTGTGTTATTTTGGGTGTGTGTTAGTGTGGGTATGTGTGTAGTTTGGGTGTCTGTTAGTGTGGGTATTTGTGTTAGTGTGGGTGTGGGTGTTAATGTGGGTGTGTGTGTTAGTGTGGGTGTGTGTGTTAATGTGGGTGTGTGTGTTAGTCTGGGTATGTGTGTTAGTCTGGGTATGTGTGTTAGTGTGGATATGTGTGTTAGTGTGGGAATGTGTGTTAGTGTGCGTGTGTGTGTTAGTTTGGGTGTGTGTGTGTTAGTGTGGTTATATATGTGTTAGTGTGGGAATGTGTGTTAGTTTGGGTGTGTGTGTTACTTTGGGTGTGTGTGTTACTTTGGGTGTGTGTAAGTGTGGACATGTGTGTTAATGTGGGTGTGTGTTTTATTGTGGATATGTGTGTTAGTCTGGGTGTGCGTGTAAGTGTGGGTATGTGTGTAAGTGTGGGTGTGTGTGTTAGTTTGGGTGTGTGTGTGTTAGTGTGGTTATGTGTGTTAGTTTGGGAATGTGTATAAGTGTGGGTATGTGTGTTAATGTGGGTGTGGGTGTCAGTGTGGGTATGTGTGTTAGTGTGGGTGTGTGTGTTAATGTGGGTGTGTGTGTTAGTGTGGATATGTGTGGAGTTTGGGTGTGTGTTAGTGTGGGTATGTGTGTTAGTGTGGGAATGAGTGTTAGTTTGGGTGTGTGTGTTACTTTGGGTGTGTGTAAGTGTGGGTATGTGTGTTAGTGTGGATATGTGTGATAATGTGGGTGTGTGTGTTAGTGTGCATATGTGTGTTAATTTGGGTGTGTGTTAGTGTGGGTATGTGTGTAGTTTGGGTGTGTGTTAGTGTGGGTATTTGTGTTAGTGTGGGTGTGGGTGTTAATGTGGGTGTGGGTGTTAGTGTGGGTGTGTGTGTTAATGTGGGTGTGTGTGTTAGTCTGGGTATGTGTGTTAGTGTAGATATCTGTGTTAGTGTGGGTATGTGTGTTAGTGTGGGTATGTGTGTTAGTGTGCGTGGGTGTGTTAGTGTGGGTATGTGTGTTAGTGCGGATATGCGTGTTAGTGTGGGTATGTGTGATAGTGTGGATATGTGTGTTAGTGTGGATATGTGTGTTAGTGTGGATATGTGTGTTAGTCTGGGTATGTGTGTTAGTGTAGATATGTGTGTTAGTCTGGGTATGTGTGTTAGTTTGGGTATGTGTGTTAGTTTGGGTGTGTGTGTTAGTGTGGGTATGTGTGTTAGTGTGGGAATGTGTGTTAGTTTGGGTGTGTGTGTTACTTTGGGTGTGTGTTAGTGTGGGTATGTGTGTTAGTGTGAATGTGGGTGTTAGTGTGGGTGTGTGTGTTAATGTGGGTGTGTGTGTTTGTGTGGATATGTGTGTTAGTCTGGGTATGTGTATTAGTGTGGGTGTGGGTGTTAGTGTGGATATCTGTGTTAGTGTGGGTGTGTGTGTGTTAATGTGGGTGTGTGTGTGTTAATGTGGGTGTGTTTGTTAGTGTGGATATGTGTGTTAGTGTGGGTGTGTGTGTTAGTCTGGGTATGTGTGTTAGTGTGGGTGGGTGTGTTAGTCTGGATATGTGTGTTAGTGTGGGTGTGTGTGTTAGTCTGGGTATGTGTGTTAGTGTGGGTGGGTGTGTTAGTGTGGGTATGTGTGTTAGTGTGGATATGCGTGTTAGTGTGGGCATGTGTGTTAGTGTGGATATGTCTGTTAGTGCGGAGATGTGTGTTAGTCTGGGTATGTGTGTTAGTCTGGGTATGTGTGTTAGTATGGGTGTGTGTGTTAGTGTGGATATGTGTGTTAGTGTGGGTGTGTGTGTTAGTGTTGATATGTGTGTAAGTGTAGATATGTGTGTTAGTGTGGGTATGTGTGTTAGTGTGGGTGTGTGTGTTAGTTTGGGTGCGTGTGTGTGTTAGTGTGGATATGTGTGTTAGTGTGGGAATGTGTGTTAGTTTGCGTGTGTGTGTTACTTTGGGTGTGTGTGTAAGTGTGGGTATGTGTGTTAGTGTGGATATGTGTGTTGGTTTGGGTGTGTGTGTGTTAGTGTGGTTATGTGTGTTAGTGTGGGAATGTGTGATAGTTTGGGTGTGTGTGTTACTTTGGGTGTGTGTGTTACTTTGGGTGTGTGTAAGTGTGGGTATGGGTGTTAATGTGGACATGTGTGTTAATGTGGGCGTGTGTGTTAGTGCGGATATGTGTGTTAGTGTGGGTGTGTGTGTTAGTCTGGGTGTGCGTGTAAGTGTGGGTATGTGTGTTAATGTGGGAATGTGTATAAGTGTGGGTATGTGTGTTAATGTGGGTATGGGTTTTAGTGTGGGTATGTGTGTTAGTGTGGGTGTGTGTGTTAATGTGGGTGTGTGTGTTAGTGTGGATATGTGTGGAGTTTGGGTGCGTGTGTTAATTTGGGTGTGTGTTAGTGTGGGTATGTTTATTAGTGTGGGTGTGTGTGTTAATGTGGGTGTGGGTGTTAGTGTGGATATGTGTGTTAGTGTGGATATGTGTGTTAGTGTGGGTGTGTGTGTTAGTGTGGATATGTGTGTTAGTCTGGGTATGTGTGTTAGTATGGGTGTGTGTGTTAGTGTGGATATGTGTGTTAGTGTAGATATGTGTGTTTGTGTGGGTGTGTGTTAGTTTGGGTGTGTGTGTGTGTTAGTGTGGATATGTGTGTTAGTGTGGGAATGTGTGTTAGTCTGGGTGTGTGTGTAAGTGTGGGTATGTGTGTTAGTCTGGGTGTGTGTGTTACTTTGGGTGTGTGTGTTACTTTGGGTGTGTCTAAGTGTGGGTATTGGGTGTTAGTGTGGACATGTGTGTTAATGTGGGTCTGTATGTTAGTGTGGATATGTGTGTTAGTCTGGGTGTGTGTGTAAGTGTGGGTATGTGTGTTAGTGTGGGTGTGTGTGTTAGTTTGGGTGTGTGTTTGTTAGTGTGGTTATGTGTGTTAGTGTGGGAATGTGTGTTAGTTTGGGTGTGTGTGTTACTTTGGGTGTGTGTGTTACTTTGGGTGTGTGTAAGTGTGGACATGTGTGTTAATGTGGGTGTGTGTTTTATCGTGGATATGTGTGTTAGTCTGGGTGTGCGTGTAAATGTGGGTATGTGTGTAAGTGTGGGTGTGTGTGTTAGTTTGGGTGTGTGTGTGTTAGTGTGGTTATGTGTGTTAGTTTGGGAATGTGTATAAGTGTGGGTATGTGTGTTAATGTGGGTGTGGGTGTCAGTGTGGGTATGTGTGTTAGTGTGGGTGTGTGTGTTAATGTGGGTGTGTGTGTTAGTGTGGATATGTGTGGAGTTTGGGTGTGTGTTAGTGTGGGTATGTGTGTTAGTGTGGGAATGAGTGTTAGTTTGGGTGTGTTTGTTACTTTGGGTGTGTGTAAGTGTGGGTATGTGTGTTAGTGTGGATATGTGTGATAATGTGGGTGTGTGTGTTAGTGTGCATATGTGTGTTATTTTGGGTGTGTGTTAGTGTGGGTATGTGTGTAGTTTGGGTGTGTGTTAGTGTGGGTATTTGTGTTAGTGTGGGTGTGGGTGTTAATGTGGGTGTGGGTGTTAGTGTGGGTGTGTGTGTTAATGTGGGTGTGTGTGTTAGTCTGGGTATGTGTGTTAGTGTAGATATCTGTGTTAGTGTGGGTAAGTGTGTTAGTGTGGGTATATGTGTTAGTGTGGGTATGTGTGTTAGTGCGGATATGCGTGTTAGTGTGGGTATGTGTGATAGTGTGGATATGTGTGTTAGTGTGGATATGTGTGTTAGTGTGGGTGTGTGTGTTAGTGTGGATATGTGTGTTAGTCTGGGTATGTGTGTTAGTATGGGTGTGTGTGTTAGTGTGGATATGTGTGTTAGTGTAGATATGTGTGTTTGTGTGGGTGTGTGTTAGTTTCGGTGTGTGTGTGTGTTAGTGTGGATATGTGTGTTAGTGTGGGAATGTGTGTTAGTCTGGGTGTGTGTGTAAGTGTGGGTATGTGTGTTAGTCTGGGTGTGTGTGTTACTTTGGGTGTGTGTGTTACTTTGGGTGTGTCTAAGTGTGGGTATTGGGTGTTAGTGTGGACATGTGTGTTAATGTGGGTCTGTATGTTAGTGTGGATATGTGTGTTAGTCTGGGTGTGTGTGTAAGTGTGGGTATGTGTGTTAGTGTGGGTGTGTGTGTTAGTTTGGGTGTGTGTTCGTTAGTGTGGTTATGTGTGTTAGTGTGGGAATGTGTGTTAGTTTGGGTGTGTGTGTTACTTTGGGTGTGTGTGTTACTTTGGGTGTGTGTAAGTGTGGACATGTGTGTTAATGTGGGTGTGTGTTTTATCGTGGATGTGTGTTAGTCTGGGTGTGCGTGTAAGTGTGGGTATGTGTGTAAGTGTGGGTGTGTGTGTTAGTTTGGGTGTGTGTGTGTTAGTGTGGTTATGTGTGTTAGTTTGGGAATGTGTATAAGTGTGGGTATGTGTGTTAATGTGGGTGTGGGTGTCAGTGTGGGTATGTGTGTTAGTGTGTGTGTGTTTGTTAATGTGGGTGTGTGTGTTAGTGTGGATATGTGTGGAGTTTGGGTGTGTGTTAGTGTGGGTATGTGTGTTAGTGTGGGAATGAGTGTTAGTTTGGGTGTGTGTGTTACTTTGGGTGTGTGTAAGTGTGGGTATGTGTGTTAGTGTGGATATGTGTGATAATGTGGGTGTGTGTGTTAGTGTGCATATGTGTGTTATTTTGGGTGTGTGTTAGTGTGGGTATGTGTGTAGTTTGGGTGTGTGTTAGTGTGGGTATTTGTGTTAGTGTGGGTGTGGGTGTTAATGTGGGTGTGGGTGTTAGTGTGGGTGTGTGTGTTAATGTGGGTGTGTGTGTTAGTCTGGGTATGTGTGTTAGTGTAGATATCTGTGTTAGTGTGGGTAAGTGTGTTAGTGTGGGTATATGTGTTAGTGTGGGTATGTGTGTTAGTGCGGATATGCGTGTTAGTGTGGGTATGTGTGATAGTGTGGATATGTGTGTTAGTGTGGATATGTGTGTTAGTGTGGGTGTGTGTGTTAGTGTGCATATGTGTGTTAGTCTGGGTATGTGTGTTAGTGTGGATATGTGTGTTATTGTGGATATGTGTGTTAGTCTGGGTATGTGTGTTAGTGTAGATATGTGTGTTAGTCTGGGTATGTGTGTTAGTTTGGGTATGTGTGTTAGTTTGGGTGTGTGTGTTAGTGTGGGTATGTGTGTTAGTGTGGGAATGTGTGTTAGTTTGGGTGTGTGTGTTACTTTGGGTGTGTGTTAGTGTGGGTATGTGTGTTAGTGTGAATGTGGGTGTTAGTGTGGGTGTGTGTGTGTTAATGTGGGTGTGTTTGTTAGTGTGGATATGTGTGTTAGTGTGGGTGTGTGTGTTAGTCTGGGTATGTGTGTTAGTGTGGGTGGGTGTGTTAGTGTGGATATGTGTGTTAGTGTGGGTGTGTGTGTTAGTCTGTGTATGTGTGTTAGTGTGGGTGGGTGTGTTAGTGTGGGTATGTGTGTTAGTGTGGATATGCGTGTTAGTGTGGGCATGTGTGTTAGTGTGGATATGTGTGTTAGTGTGGATATGTGTGTTAGTCTGGGTGTGTGTGTTAGTATGGGTGTGTGTGTTAGTGTGGATATGTGTGTTAGTGTGGGTGTGTGTGTTAGTGTTGATATGTGTGTTAGTGTAGATATGTGTGTTAGTGTGGGTATGTGTGTTAGTCTGGGTGTGCGTGTAAGTGTGGGTATGTGTGTAAGTGTGGGTGTGTGTGTTAGTTTGGGTGTGTGTGTGTTAGTGTGGTTATGTGTGTTAGTTTGGGAATGTGTATAAGTGTGGGTATGTGTGTTAATGTGGGTGTGGGTGTCAGTGTGGGTATGTGTGTTAGTGTGGGTGTGTGTGTTAATGTGGGTGTGTGTGTTAGTGTGGATATGTGTGGAGTTTGGGTGTGTGTTAGTGTGGGTATGTGTGTTAGTGTGGGAATGAGTGTTAGTTTGGGTGTGTTTGTTACTTTGGGTGTGTGTAAGTGTGGGTATGTGTGTTAGTGTGGATATGTGTGATAATGTGGGTGTGTGTGTTAGTGTGCATATGTGTGTTATTTTGGGTGTGTGTTAGTGTGGGTATGTGTGTAGTTTGGGTGTGTGTTAGTGTGGGTATTTGTGTTAGTGTGGGTGTGGGTGTTAATGTGGGTGTGGGTGTTAGTGTGGGTGTGTGTGTTAATGTGGGTGTGTGTGTTAGTCTGGGTATGTGTGTTAGTGTAGATATCTGTGTTAGTGTGGGTAAGTGTGTTAGTGTGGGTATATGTGTTAGTGTGGGTATGTGTGTTAGTGCGGATATGCGTGTTAGTGTGGGTATGTGTGATAGTGTGGATATGTGTGTTAGTGTGGATATGTGTGTTAGTGTGGGTGTGTGTGTTAGTGTGGATATGTGTGTTAGTCTGGGTATGTGTGTTAGTATGGGTGTGTGTGTTAGTGTGGATATGTGTGTTAGTGTAGATATGTGTGTTTGTGTGGGTGTGTGTTAGTTTCGGTGTGTGTGTGTGTTAGTGTGGATATGTGTGTTAGTGTGGGAATGTGTGTTAGTCTGGGTGTGTGTGTAAGTGTGGGTATGTGTGTTAGTCTGGGTGTGTGTGTTACTTTGGGTGTGTGTGTTACTTTGGGTGTGTCTAAGTGTGGGTATTGGGTGTTAGTGTGGACATGTGTGTTAATGTGGGTCTGTATGTTAGTGTGGATATGTGTGTTAGTCTGGGTGTGTGTGTAAGTGTGGGTATGTGTGTTAGTGTGGGTGTGTGTGTTAGTTTGGGTGTGTGTTCGTTAGTGTGGTTATGTGTGTTAGTGTGGGAATGTGTGTTAGTTTGGGTGTGTGTGTTACTTTGGGTGTGTGTGTTACTTTGGGTGTGTGTAAGTGTGGACATGTGTGTTAATGTGGGTGTGTGTTTTATCGTGGATGTGTGTTAGTCTGGGTGTGCGTGTAAGTGTGGGTATGTGTGTAAGTGTGGGTGTGTGTGTTAGTTTGGGTGTGTGTGTGTTAGTGTGGTTATGTGTGTTAGTTTGGGAATGTGTATAAGTGTGGGTATGTGTGTTAATGTGGGTGTGGGTGTCAGTGTGGGTATGTGTGTTAGTGTGTGTGTGTTTGTTAATGTGGGTGTGTGTGTTAGTGTGGATATGTGTGGAGTTTGGGTGTGTGTTAGTGTGGGTATGTGTGTTAGTGTGGGAATGAGTGTTAGTTTGGGTGTGTGTGTTACTTTGGGTGTGTGTAAGTGTGGGTATATGTGTTAGTGTGGATATGTGTGATAATGTGGGTGTGTGTGTTAGTGTGCATATGTGTGTTATTTTGGGTGTGTGTTAGTGTGGGTATGTGTGTAGTTTGGGTGTGTGTTAGTGTGGGTATTTGTGTTAGTGTGGGTGTGGGTGTTAATGTGGGTGTGGGTGTTAGTGTGGGTGTGTGTGTTAATGTGGGTGTGTGTGTTAGTCTGGGTATGTGTGTTAGTGTAGATATCTGTGTTAGTGTGGGTAAGTGTGTTAGTGTGGGTATATGTGTTAGTGTGGGTATGTGTGTTAGTGCGGATATGCGTGTTAGTGTGGGTATGTGTGATAGTGTGGATATGTGTGTTAGTGTGGATATGTGTGTTAGTGTGGGTGTGTGTGTTAGTGTGCATATGTGTGTTAGTCTGGGTATGTGTGTTAGTGTGGATATGTGTGTTATTGTGGATATGTGTGTTAGTCTGGGTATGTGTGTTAGTGTAGATATGTGTGTTAGTCTGGGTATGTGTGTTAGTTTGGGTATGTGTGTTAGTTTGGGTGTGTGTGTTAGTGTGGGTATGTGTGTTAGTGTGGGAATGTGTGTTAGTTTGGGTGTGTGTGTTACTTTGGGTGTGTGTTAGTGTGGGTATGTGTGTTAGTGTGAATGTGGGTGTTAGTGTGGGTGTGTGTGTGTTAATGTGGGTGTGTTTGTTAGTGTGGATATGTGTGTTAGTGTGGGTGTGTGTGTTAGTCTGGGTATGTGTGTTAGTGTGGGTGGGTGTGTTAGTGTGGATATGTGTGTTAGTGTGGGTGTGTGTGTTAGTCTGTGTATGTGTGTTAGTGTGGGTGGGTGTGTTAGTGTGGGTATGTGTGTTAGTGTGGATATGCGTGTTAGTGTGGGCATGTGTGTTAGTGTGGATATGTGTGTTAGTGTGGATATGTGTGTTAGTCTGGGTGTGTGTGTTAGTATGGGTGTGTGTGTTAGTGTGGATATGTGTGTTAGTGTGGGTGTGTGTGTTAGTGTTGATATGTGTGTTAGTGTAGATATGTGTGTTAGTGTGGGTATGTGTGTTAGTGTGGGTGTGTGTGTTAGTTTGGGTGCGTGTGTGTGTTAGTGTGGATATGTTTGTTAATGTGGGAATGTGTGTTAGTTTGGGTGTGTGTGTTACTTTGGGTGTGTGTGTAAGTGTGGGTATGTGTGTTAGTGTGGATCTGTGTGTTAGTTTGGGTGTGTGTGTGTTAGTGTGGTAATGTGTGTTAGTGTGGGAATGTGTGATAGTTTGGGTGTGTGTGTTACTTTGGGTGTGTGTGTTACTTTGGGTGTGTGTAAGTGTGGGTATGGGTGTTAATGTGGACATGTGTGTTAATGTGGGCGTGTGTGTTAGTGTGGATATTTATGTTAGTCTGGGTGTGTGTGTAAGTGTGGGTATGTGTGTTAGTGTGCGTGTGTGTGTTAGTTTGGGTGTGTGTGTGTTAGTGTGGTTATATATGTGTTAGTGTGGGAATGTGTGTTAGTTTGGGTGTGTGTGTTACTTTGGGTGTGTGTGTTACTTTGGGTGTGTGTAAGTGTGGACATGTGTGTTAATGTGGGTGCGTGTGTTATTGTGGATATGTATGTTAGTCTGGGTGTGCGTGTAAGTGTGGGAATGTGTGTAAGTGTGGGTGTTAGTTTGGGTGTGTGTGTGTTAGTGTGGTTATGTGTGTTTGAGTGGGAATGTGTATAAGTGTGGGTATGTCTGTTAATGTGGGTGTGGGTGTCAGTGTGGGTATGTGTGTTAGTGTGGGTGTGTGTGTTAATGTAGGTGTGTGTGTTAGTGTGGATATGTGTGGAGTTTGGGTGTGTGAGTTACTTTGGGTGTGTGTAATTGTGGGTATGTGTGTTAGTGTGGATATGTGTGATAATGTGGGTGTGTGTGTTAGTGTGCATATGTGTGTTATTTTGGGTGTGTGTTAGTGTGGGTATGTGTGTAGTTTGGGTGTCTGTTAGTGTGGGTATTTGTGTTAGTGTGGGTGTGGGTGTTAATGTGGGTGTGTGTGTTAGTGTGGGTGTGTGTGTTAATGTGGGTGTGTGTGTTAGTCTGGGTATGTGTGTTAGTCTGGGTATGTGTGTTAGTGTGGATATGTGTGTTAGTGTGGATATGTGTGTTAGTCTGGGTATGTGTGTTAGTATGGGTGTGTGTGTTAGTGTGGGTATGTGTGTTAGTCTGGGTATGTGTGTTAGTGTGAGTGTGCGTGTTAGTTTGGATATGTGTGTTAGTCTGGGTATGTGTGTTAGTATGGGAGTGTGTGTGTGTTAGTGTGGGTATGTGTGTTAGTGTGGGAATGTGTGTTAGTTTGGGTGTGTGTGTTACTTTGGGTGTGTGTAAGTGTGGGTATGTGTGTTAATGTAGATATGTGTGTTGATGTGGGTGTGTGTGTTAGTGTGCATATGTGTGTTATTTTGGGTGTGTGTTAGTGTGGGTATGTGTGTAGTTTGGGTGTGTGTGTTACTTTGGGTGTGTGTTAGTGTGGGTATGTGTGTTGATGAGAATGTGGGTGTTAGTGTGGGTGTGTGTGTTAATGTGGGTGTGTGTGTTAGTGTGGATATGTGTGTTAGTCTGGGTATGTGTGTTAGTGTGGGTGTGGGTGTTAGTGTGGATAGCTGTGTTAGTGTGGGTGTGTGTGTGTTAATGTGGGTGTGTGTGTTAATGTGGGTGTGTTTGTTAGTGTGGATGTGTGTTTTAGTGTGGGTGTGTGTGTTAGTCTGGGTATGTGTGTTAGTGTGGGAATGTGTGTTAGTTTGGGTGTGTGTGTTACTTTGGGTGTGTGTAAGTGTGGGTATGTGTGTTAGTGTAGATATGTGTGTTGATGTGGGTGTGTGTGTTAGTGTGCATATGTGTGTTATTTTGGGTGTGTGTTAGTGTGGGTATGTGTGTAGTTTGGGTGTGTGTGTTACTTTGGGTGTGTGTTAGTGTGGGTGTGTGTGTTAATGTGGGTGTGTGTGTTAGTGTGGATATGTGTGTTAGTCTGGGTATGTGTGTTAGTGTGGGTGTGGGTGTTAGTGTGGATAGCTGTGTTAGTGTGGGTGTGTGTGTGTTAATGTGGGTGTGTGTGTTAATGTGGGTGTGTTTGTTAGTGTGGATATGTGTTTTAGTGTGGGTGTGTGTGTTAGTCTGGGTATGTGTGTTAGTGTGGGAATGTGTGTTAGTGTGGATATGTGTGTTAGTGTGGATATGTGTGTTAGTGTGGATATGTGTGTTAGTGTGGGTGTGGGTGTTAGTGTGGATATGTGTGTTAGTCTGGGTATGTGTGTCAGTCTGGATATGTGTGTTAGTCTGGGTATGTGTGTTACTATGGGTGTGTGTGTTAGTGTGGATATGTGTGTTAGTGTGGGTGTGGGTGTTAGTGTGGTTATGTGTGTTAGTGTGGGAATGTGTGATAGTTTGGGTGTGTGTGTTACTTTGGGTGTGTGTGTTACTTTGGGTGTGTGTAAGTGTGGGTATGAGTGTTAATGTGGACATGTGTGTTAATGTGGGCGTGTGTGTTAGTGTGGATATTTATGTTAGTCTGGGTGTGTGTGTAAGTGTGGGTATGTGTGTTAGTGTGCGTGTGTGTGTTAGTTTGGGTGTGTGTGTGTGTTAGTGTGGTTATGTGTGTTAGTGTGGGAATGTGTGTTAGTTTGGGTGTGTGTGTTACTTTGGGTGTGTGTGTTACTTTGGGTGTGTGTAAGTGTGGACATGTGTGTTAATGTGGGTGCGTGTGTTATTGTGGATATGTATGTTAGTCTGGGTGTGCGTGTAAGTGTGGGAATGTGTGTAAGTGTGGGTGTTAGTTTGGGTGTGTGTGTGTTAGTGTGGTTATGTGTGTTTGAGTGGGAATGTGTATAAGTGTGGGTATGTGTGTTAATGTGGGTGTGGGTGTCAGTGTGGGTATGTGTGTTAGTGTGGGTGTGTGTGTTAATGTAGGTGTGTGTGTTAGTGTGGATATGTGTGGAGTTTGGGTGTGTGAGTTACTTTGGGTGTATGTTAGTGTGGGTATGTGCGTTAGTGTGGGAATGAGTGTTAGTTTGGGTGTGTGTGTTACTTTGGGTGTGTGTAAGTGTGGGTATGTGTGTTAGTGTGGATATGTGTGATAATGTGGGTGTGTGTGTTAGTGTGCATATGTGTGTTATTTTGGGTGTGTGTTAGTGTGGGTATGTGTGTAGTTTGGGTGTCTGTTAGTGTGGGTATTTGTGTTAGTGTGGGTGTGGGTGTTAATGTGGGTGTGTGTGTTAGTGTGGGTGTGTGTGTTAATGTGGGTGTGTGTGTTAGTCTGGGTATGTGTGTTAGTGTAGATATGTGTGTTTGTGTGGGTATGTGTGTTAGTGTGGGTATGTGTGTTAGTGTGGGTGGGTGTGTTAGTGTGGGTATGTGTGTTAGTGCAGATATGCGTGTTAGTGTGGGTATGTGTGATAGTGTGGATATGTGTGTTAGTGTGGATATGTGTGTTAGTGTGGGTGTGTGTGTTAGTGTGCATATGTGTGTTAGTCTGGGTATGTGTGTTAGTGTGGATATGTGTGTTAGTGTGGATATGTGTGTTAGTCTGGGTATGTGTGTTAGTATGGGTGTGTGTGTTAGTGTGGGTATGTGTGTTAGTCTGGGTATGTGTGTTAGTGTGAGTGTGCGTGTTAGAGTGGATATGTGTGTTAGTCTGGGTATGTGTGTTAGTATGGGTGTGTGTGTGTTAGTGTGGGTATGTGTGTTAGTGTGGGAATGTGTGTTAGTTTGGGTGTGTGTGTTACTTTGGGTGTGTGTAAGTGTGGGTATGTGTGTTAGTGTAGATATGTGTGTTGATGTGGGTGTGTGTTAGTGTGCATATGTGTGTTATTTTGGGTGTGTGTTAGTGTGGGTATGTGTGTAGTTTGGGTGTGTGTGTTACTTTGGGTGTGTGTTAGTGTGGGTATGTGTGTTGATGTGAATGTGGGTGTTAGTGTGGGTGTGTGTGTTAATGTGGGTGTGTGTGTTAGTGTGGATATGTGTGTTAGTCTGGGTATGTGTGTTAGTGTGGGTGTGGGTGTTAGTGTGGATAGCTGTGTTAGTGTGGGTGTGTGTGTGTTAATGTGGGTGTGTGTGTTAATGTGGGTGTGTTTGTTAGTGTGGATATGTGTTTTAGTGTGGGTGTGTGTGTTAGTCTGGGTATGTGTGTTAGTATGGGTGTGTGTGTTAGTGTGGATAAGTGTGTTAGTGTGGGTGTGTGTTTTAGTGTCAATATGTGTGTTAGTGTAGATATGTGTGTTAGTGTGGGTATGTGTGTTAGTGTGGGTGTGTGTGTTAGTGTAGATATGTGTTAGTGTGGGAATGTGTGTTAGTTTGGGTGTGTGTGTTACTTTGGGTGTGTGTGTAAGTGTGGGTATGTGTGTTAGTGTGGATATGTGTGTTAGTTTGGGTGTGTGTGTGTTAGTGTGGTTATGTGTGTTAGCGTGGGAATGTGTGATAGTTGGGTTGTGTGTGTTACTTTGGGTGTGTGTGTTACTTTGGGTGTGTGTAAGTGTGGGTGTGGGTGTTAATGTGGACATGTGTGTTAGTGTGGGTATGTGTGTTAGTGTGCGTGTGTGGGTTAGTTTGGGTGTGTGTGTGTTAGTGTGGTTATGTGTGTTAGTGTGGGAATGTGTATAAGTGTGGTTATGTGTGTTAATGTGGGTGTGGGTTTTAGTGTGGGTATGTGTGTTAGTGTGGGTGTGTGTGTTAATGTGGGTGTGTGTGTTAGTGTGGATATGTGTGGAGTTTGGGTGTGTGTGTTACCTTGGGTGTGTGTTAGTGTGGGTATGTTTATTAGTGTGGGTGTGTGTGTTAATGTGGGTGTGGGTGTTAGTGTGGATATGTGTGTTAGTGTGGATATGTGTGTTAGTGTGGATATGTGTGTTAGTTTGGGTGTGTGTGTTACTTTGGGTGTGTGTGTTACTTTGGGTGTTTGTAAGTGTGGACATGTGTGTTAATGTGGGTGTGTGTGTTAGTGTAGATATGTGTGTTAGTCTGGGTGTGTGTGTAAGTGTAGGTATGTGTGTTAGTGTGGGTGTGTGTCTTAGTTTGGGTGTGTGTGTGTGTTAGTTTGGTTATGTGTGTTAGTGTGGATATGTGTTAGTGTGGGTGTGGGTGTTAATGTGGGTGTGTGTGTTAGTGTGGGTGTGTGTGTTAATGTGGGTGTGTGTTAGTGTGGATATGTGTTAGTGTGGGTGTGGGTGTTAATGTGGGTCTGTGTGTTAGTGTGGGTGTGTGTGTTAATGTGGGTGTGTGTGTTAGTGTGGATATGTGTGTTAGTCTGGGTATGTGTGTTAGTGTAGATATGTGTGTTAGTGTGGGTATGTGTGTTAGTGTGGATATGTGTTAGTGTGGGTGTGGGTGTTAATGTGGGTGTGTGTGTTAGTGTGGGTGTGTGTTAGTGTGGGCATGAGTGTTAGTGTGGGTGTGGGTGTTAATGTGGGTCTGTGTGTTAGTGTGGGTGTGTGTGTTAATGTGGGTGTGTGTGTTAGTGTGGATATGTGTGTTAGTCTGGGTATGTGTGTTAGTGTAGATATGTGTGTTAGTGTGGGTATGTGTGTTAGTGTGGATATGCGTGTTAGTGTGGGTATGTGTGTTAGTGTGGATATGTGTGTTAGTGTGGATATGTGTGTTAGTCTGGGTGTGTGTGTTAGTGTGGGTGTGTGTGTTACTTTGGGTGTGTGTGTTAGTGTTGGTGTGTGTGTTAATGTGGGCGTGTGTGTACTAGCAAGGTGTACCTAATAAAGTGGCCAGTGAGTGTATATTTTGTTATGCATTTTGTTATATATTTGTTATATTTTGTTATATATATTTTGTTATACATTTTGTGATATATTTGTGCTGTTTTGTTATATACATTTTGTTATATATATATATATATATATATATATATTATATATTTTGCTATACATTTTGTTATATATATTTATTCTATTTTGGTATATACATTTGTTTTATACATTTTGTTATGTATATTTTGTTATATATTTGTTCTATTTTGTTATATACATTTTGTTATATATATTTTGTTATACATTTTGTTATGTATTTGTTTTATTTCGTTATATACATTCTGTTATATATATTTTTATATATCTATTCTATTTTGTTATAAACATTTTTTTATACATTTTGTTATATATATTTTGTCATACATTTTGTTATATATTTGTTCTATTTTGTTATATACATTTTGTTATACATTTTGTTACTTTCCTTGCAATGTTGTTCCTTAACATTTGCAATGTCGATTAGAAAATGAATTAGGCTTTGGCAATAACGCATTTATTGCTTGTACGTAGGCTGGACCAACCTTACTGGACTAAGTGAGCTACACTGACTGAGGCCTGGTGAGCCACTGGGTGACATATCCAATCATACAGCTTCTATAGCATGACTACCCTACAGGTGCGCGAAAACACTGAGATTAAGCTGTCCAGTGGGTGTTGTGTGCCTCACCATTTTGATAAATTTTCCTGGTTACCTGGAGCATCTTTCTCAATTCAAAGATGAATTAAGGATATATCATGCATAATTAAAGACATATCATGCAACAGCATGTTCACCTTGGTCTGAATATTAGATACCATACATGTTCCTCTGTTTTGTTTCCATGATTCTAGTTTTTAGTGTAGTAAAAATCACCTGGGGCTGGTTAGCCTTCATGTTACAACAGTCCAGTACATCTTCTGCAGGAAGTAGAAAGCAGTGTGAGAACGTTTAGTTGCGCTGCTCCTGACAGCTGGGAGTTTCGTGTAACCACGGTGTGATGACACTAAACCAGGGGATTTTTTTTTTACATGGTGATGCTGGTCGCCTGGCTTGGGGCCTGGACTGTTCTGATGGCGTCTGGACACTGCTTGGCATCCTGTGCGTCATATTCTTCATAAATTCTATAAGTCCATTATAATTGTGTTCTCCTCTTTCAATGTTGTATTGTGTAAATTGCTTGAACACAACATCCATTGCATGCTGTCCGTCTTGGGAGAGAGATCCTCCTCTGGTGCTCTCCCTGAAGTGTCGTCCTGTTTTTTCTCCCTGTTAAAGGTTTTTTAGGGAGTTGTTCCTTATCTGATGAGCGGGTCTAAGGACAGGATGTTGTGTTGCTCTTAAGCCCACTGAGGCACATTTGTAATTTGTGATAATGTGCTACACAAATAAACTTGATTTGATTTGATTTGATTTGAGATCCCTGTCCTGGATGTCCTGTTTGGGTGCTGCAGTCGCTGGGCTTGGTGAAAAAAACAAACAAACAAACAAAAAGCAAAAAACATGGCATCCAGGTAGCGTAGCAGTCTATTCCGTTGCCTACCAACACGGGGATCACCAGTTCGAATCCCTGTGTTACCTCCGGCTTGGTCGGGCATCCCTACAAACACAACTGGCCGTGTCTGCGGGTGGGAAGCCGGATATGGGTATGTGTCTGGTTGCTGCACTAGCGCCTCCTCTGGTCGGTCGGAGCACCTGTTCAGGGGGGAGGGGGAACTGGGGGAATAGCGTGATCTTCCCATGTGCTATGTCCTCCTGGTGAAACTCCTCACTGTCAGGTGAAAAGAAGGGGCTGGTGACTCCACATGTATGGCAGGAGGCATGTGGTAGTCTGCAGCCCTCCCTGGATCGGCTGAGGGGGTGGAGCAGAGACCGGGGCAGCTCGGAAGAGTGGGGTAATTGGCCAGGTACAATTGGGGAGAGAAAGGAGGAAAAATCCAAAAATGAATAAATAAATGAAATAAACCACAGTCAGTAACCATGACTCTTAGTATGAATGAATGAAATGATTCGAATCAGCACGTGAAAGAGTCACCTACGTTCTCTAAAGTAGTCGTTAGTTTCATCGGATGGATTCATCCATTTGAAAACTCTTTGCAAACTCTTGTTGCCATTTCACGGTCACATACTGACTGATTTTTCAGTGAAACTTGTCTAATCTGTTTGCTGTCAGTTAATCTTACGCGTGCTGCTTACCAATGCGTTCACACAGCTATAAACTGGTTGACGTGTCGCTGAATTCTCTGGTTGCACACTGGAGGATTTTTCAAATCCCAACTCATACCAAAAACATGGAAGACCGCAACCATTAGGAAAGAGTTCACAGATTTTCTTTCTTTCAGTCATCACAATGCGCACACACTAGATGATGAAGCAAACAGCACTGAGTTCTTGATGAAGGCTATTAGCAGCCTGTTAGCTTTGTCTAATGCCAAGCACTCCAGTATCATGTCGACTAAAGGGCCCGACCCGTTAGCCAAGGGCTAGCGAGTCTAGTCATCCGTGGTCGTTACATACTCAATCCAGGCTGTGATCAGGTTGGTCTGTCTGGTCTTATAGTCTTGGGTGACTGCTCTATCAACCAGTATCTGATGCGTTGACCCTCTGGTAATGTTCCAGATTCCTTGCTGGGTTTCACTCATGTATTGACTCATGTGCCCATTCAGCTTCGCTGCTTTGATGCTTGACAGGATCTTCCATGTTGTGAAGAGGCAGGTTATCGGCTGGTAGTTTGAAGGTGTTGTACCCTTGTGGGGATCCTTCATGATCAGTATTGTTCTCCCCTGTGTTAGCCAGTCAAGATGAGACCCTGATGTTAGCAGCTGGTTCATCTGTGTCGCCAGGCATTCATGGAGTGCTGTTAGCTTCTTCAACCAGTTGGCCTGAATCATATCAGGGCCGGGTGCAGTCCAGCTCTTCATGTTTGAGACTCGTCGTTGGATGTCGGCCACTGTGGTAACTTGTTCTTCTTCTGGGATATGGTTGTAGTCTGCTCTTAGGTCCACCAGCTAATGGGCGCTGGTGTTGTTTGATGCCTCCTTTTCTCATATATCCTTCCAGTATCACTCAGTCTGTGCTCTGGCTGGGACTGATGTTTTTCCTTTGTTAAATCAGTATGCGGATTGACAAGAACACACCGGATCAGTCAAGGCCCGGGTTAACAATGGCCGCCATTGGTGCCGTGCCCTCACATGGTACCGATGGAAACTCTAAAATGCACTGTGGCAACCCCTGAAAAACAGGGAACAAGCTAGAAGAAGAAGAAGACTCTGCAGCTGGGAGTACACATGGATGGTTCTTTGAGGAACAGGCCATTTACTCTTATGGCTTTTACTTGTCCAGTGTATCTCTTCGGCTTGGTGGCCAGAGCTGTCAGCCTTTGTTTGGCAATTTCCAGGGGGCCTCATGTATCAATCGTTACAATGGGCAAATTTGTTCGCACACACCCATGGGAATTTTTAGCCCCGAAGTTTGTCTCAGAGACCAGTGTAGAACCTGGGTAACCCATGAATTTAGACACTGGTTGGCTAACGCTGATGTCTTTCCAGGCCTGGATGATTGCTCGTTGCAAGAGGTAGACAATAGCTGTTAGGAGGAAGGAATTACAAATAACCATCATGCTTTGCTACTGACTGTCAAACAATCTTAAGGGCTAAAACATCCATGGGTGTGTAAGAACAAATTTGCCCATAGTAACAATTTATACAAGAGGCCCCAGGGTCTCACTTATAGACAGCTTGCTGCACTTCTTCAACCAAGGCCCATCTTTCATCACACCATTCTGCACCTCTGTTAACTGGCTAACATCTCTCCATGATGCTTAGATCTTGGCTTCCAGCTTTCTCTTCCATGTAGAGTACTGTTGGTGACCCGTGTTCTTAATCCTGTACTCAAGCATCTCCAGGATTACTGATAATATCATAACCTTACATTGATATTGTGTGTGTGTGTGTGTGGGGGGGTGTTATGGTATTGCACATTTTTGCATAAAAGAAAGAGCGGGGGGGGGTAGCTCACCAGGTAGAGCAGGTACCACAAAAGACTGAGTCCTTACCGCTGCAGCCTGGGTTTGAATCCGACCTGGGCCCTTTGCTGCATGTCCTCCCCCCTCTCTCTCTCTCTCTCCCGCCTTTCCTGCTTCTCTATCACTAGCCAAGAAAAGGTGGGAAATGAAAAAAAAACACATCTAAAAAAGAAAGAGGCAGCATGCATGTTGTCCCCCAGAGTGGCCATGTGGGGCAGTATTTTATCTGTTGACCTGGACCACTCATATGGAAATAACCTCCAGCACCTCGCACTGCTGGCACAGCTAAGTCTGCCAAGCTGGAGACTGCAGCCCCTCTAGTTCTGCTTTATTAGGTCCATTTGAAATGTGATGACACTCCGGCAGTTCTGTTGGGCAGTGGAACAGTGTTCCAGCATAGTTGGATGGAGGAGCCGGACAGAAATAAACTACTGCAGCTGATTTTCTTGGACTGCAAACAAGGTGTAGCAGCCATCATCACGTGTGTACAGTCTGCTCACCAGTAAAGTGGGTCTCCACCCTTGTAAAAAGGCGACTCTTGGACCAGAGCTAACACAGGCAGTCTAAACTCCATCAGACTACACATTGTACTACAAGTTCTAGTGATTGTCTCTCTGACAGAAGCGTCGCCACTTTGGCACCATGTTTAAATCTTTCCTCCTGCTGGAGTTGTTTCCAACATGCACGTGTTCGCCGCTGCACCAGTGGCCCCACCACCAGCAGGCCCAAACAACTAGCAGGCCCAACAACCAGCAGGCCTGACCACCAGCAGGCCCCAACACCAGCAGGCCTGACCACCAGCAGGTCTGACCACCAGCAGGCCCCACCACCAGCAGGTCTGACCACCAGCAGGCCTGACCACCAGCAAGCCCCACCACCAGCAGGCCCAACAACTAGCAGGCCCAACAACCAGCAGGCCTGACCACCAGCAGGCCCCACCACCAGCAGGCCCCAACACCAGCAGGCCCCACCACCAGCAGGTCTGACCACCAGCAGGCCCCACCACCAGCAGGCCCAACAACTAGCAGGCCCAACAACCAGCAGGCCTGACCACCAGCAGGCCCCACCACCAGCAGGCCCCAAGACCAGCAGGCCTAACCACCAGCAGGTCTGACCACCAGCAGGCCTGACCACCAGCAGGCCCCACCACCAACAGGCCCCAACACCAGCAGGCCCCACCACCAGCAGGCCCCACCACCAGCAGGTCTGACCACCAGCAGGCCTGACCACCAGCAGGCCCCACCACCAGCCGGCCCCAACACCAGCAGGATCCCACCACCAGCAGGTCTGACCACCAGCAGGCCCCACCACCAGCAGGTCTGACCACCAGCAGGTCCCAACACCAGCAGGCCCCACCACCAGCAGGTCTGACCACCAGCAGGCCCCACCACCAGCAGGTCTGACCACCAGCAGGCCCCACCACCAGCAGGCCCGACTGAAGAATTTCAGCAGCGCAACTTATGACCATGGTCATGAATAGCAAACATCTTTTCTTGTCCATGCAGATATTCTGGTCAGCTGCATTATTTTTCTGCTGCGGTTCTTTTTGCACGTCCACCATCTCGTCCTACACTGTTAGCTAACACCACCTGCCAATCCACTGTTAGCTAACGCCACCTGCCAACTTCATTCAACCCTCCAGTCAGGTGATGCAAAGCTGTAACAGTTCAAACACGACATCAGTCACAAGTAGGTTTATATATAAACCTGTTTGTTAAATGGTTGATATGTGAGGGCGGAGCCACTGCCAGCAGCACCACCTGGTCTGCACGTGCACTCCTGCGTACTATCTGATGAGGCAAAAATAATGTTACAAAACCTAACATGCAGTCACTACTGATGTAGACTTTCATGGGCACACCTGCAAGTTTTGTTTTGGTTTGTGTGTGTTTTTGGTAAACCCTTGTTGATGTCTCAACAAAGTCATGTAACTCACAGCTAATCCCACTTAATTGACAAACTGCTAAGGTCTCGCATGGGCTTGTACGTCCCGTGTCCCCTGACCGAGTCCATCCCGCAGAAGGACAGTAGCAGCAGGGCAACAAGGGTTGACGTAGCACAACGTAGCAGAGGCATAGCATGTCTGGGCAAACAGTCTTCTCAGTCAGACCAGACACTACTGCAGCAGTCCACCTGCTGATGTGAATCTGGTCTGGTTTTTAATGAGGTAATTAATGAGGTAATTAAGAGGGCACTCTGTGACTGCACTGGACAACTACGTTTTCAATCAGGAAGCTGAGCACAGAAATAATTCCAGACTGGCTGTCTGTAATGACCAAACCTTTAAAGCAAAGGCGGTGCCAGGGAGGGGCCTTTAGTAGTTAGTAGATTGTCTTTAGGATGCCTTTAGTAGTTAGTAGGATGTCTTTAGGATGTCTTTAGTAGTTAGCAGGATGTCTTTAGGGTGTCTTTAGTAGTTGGTAGGTTGTCTTTTGGATGCCTTTAGTATTTAGTAGGATGTCTTCATTATGTCTTTCGTAGTTAATAGGATGCCTTTAGTATTTAGTAGGATGTCTTCATGATGTCTTTCGTAGTTAATAGGATGTCTTTAGTAGTTAGTAGGTTGTCTTTAGGATGTCTTTAGTAGTTAGTAGGATGTCTTTAGGATGTCTTCAGGAGTTAGTAGGTTGTCTTTAGGATGTCTTTAGTAGTTAGTATGCTGTCTTTAGGATGTCTTTAGTAATTAGTAGGATGTCTTTAGGATGTCTTCAGGAGTTAGTAGGTTGTCTTTAGGATGTCTTTAATAGTTAGTATGCCGTCTTTAGGATGTCTTTAGTAGTTAGTAGGTTGTCTTTAGGATGTCTTTAGTAGTTAGTAGGCTGTCTTTAGGATGTATTTAATAGTTAGTATGCCTTCTTTAGGATGTCTTTAGTAGTTAGTAGGTTGTCTTTAGGGTGTCTTTAGTAGTTAGTACGTTGTCTTTAGGATGCCTTTAGTAGTTAATAGGTTGTGTTTAGGATGTCTTTAGTAGTAAGTAGGATGTCTTTAGGATGTCTTTAGTAGTTAGTAGGTTGTCCTCAGGATGTCTTTAGTAGTAAGTAGGATGTCTTTAGGATGTCTTTAGTAGTTAGTAGGTTGTCCTCAGGATGTCTTTAGTAGTTAGCAGGATGTCTTTAGGATGTCTTTAGTATTTAGTATGCTGTCTTTAGGATTTCTTTAGTAGTTAGATGTTGTCTTTAGGATGTCTTCAGGAGTTAGTAGGCTGTCTTTAGGATTTCTTTAGTAGTTAGATGTTGTCTTTAGTATGTCTTTAGTAGTTAGTAGGATGTCTTTCGGATGTCGATAGTAGTTAGTAGGATGTCTTTTGGTATGTGTTTAGTCGTTAGTAGGATGTCTTTTGGATGCCTTTATTCGTTTGTCTTTAAACCCTCGACATCTGACAGTTTCAGTGTCAGTGTGGTCACAGATACTGTAAGACCGTGATGCTCAGTGTTCATGGAAGCGGTTTTCGATGAGGATCAAACAAACATGTCTTGATACATGCTCAGTAATCCAGGTAAGAACATCAAAGAAGGTTGAACCAGTCCATCGACGTTGTATCAGATGAACTGGTTCAACCTTTTCTCATTGAACTAAACAGAAAATATCAAACAAGTCAAGACCGGCATCAAAGAGTTCCGATACATCAAAACCTCTGAAACATGAAGCACTTGTGTTGAGCAAGTGCAGAGTGAGTGTAACTGATTGATTTGTACTGTGATCCCCTGTCTGCAGCCTTTTCTCTGTTTACATTCTCTGTTTACCTTTACTACCAACGGTTTGTTTACAGGTGTGACATGTTTCTCTCATGTATTGCAGGACGTCGAGGGAAGCTTCTTGTTTTGTATACTATGTACAAAACACAACACCTTTGATGATGATGTGCCATTCACTAAATTTATTTCTTGGCATATGGGAAGTACATCTACTCAGAAGGAAGGTGAATTTCACACTGCTGTAAGCGCCCCCAAGTATGTAAACATAATATCTGAATAACCAGTCAGCAACCCTGCATCTGTGTAAAGTCTGAAATCGACGGTCATAATCTCCAACTTTCAAACATATTCAATGCTACACATGCAAATACTACAACATATTCAGAGCTACACATATTAATAATAAATAATACTACAACACCTCAATATTTATCAGATATTTGAGAAAAGCCAAATATATATATTGATAATATCAACCAATTTTACATAGAGGGCAATTTCTAGATTTCAGAACTACAAAAAAAAATAATATCAAGAGTTAGAAAATAAACTGCAAGCATATATTGATAGTGGCTCTGTGTGAGCCCATCTGGCCCCACAGGGTTCATCAGCTCAGCACACAGGCCAGACCCGGCCTGACTGAGTGAATAACCTAGATGGCCCGACAGAGTAAAGTTCCTTACTTGGGCCAGTATAAATGATTCTCTGACAATCAACTGAATAAGGAGGATAAAAATGCAGTTGGCTAAAATAATACACCAGTTGATGTGTTCCATTATTAGGAGGATTAGAACAAAATAGATGCTGATTGTTGAAAAAAATAATGACTCCTGCATTCTGGCTGTCTGCATATCATGTGCACCTCCAGTCTCGGAGTGGGAGCAGCTGTGAGTGTCATCTAACACCTCATGATCTGTGAGCATCAATTCTTTTTTCACCCTGCCAGGGTTGTATTAAGATTATAACCACTGCCTTAAATACACTAACAATTTGGGCCAATGGACACCAGCCTGTCTGCCAGGACTGTGTGGGGGTGGTCCAACCTTATAATGATTCACATCGGTGTCTCTCCAGCATGGTGAACAAACAACACAGTGACATGGTGGTCAGGGACAACTAGCTAACTAGTGCTCTGTGAGCACTAGCATCTAGGATCGACATGGTGGAACCACACATATTTAAACCTATTTAATATACACTCACTGGCCACTTTATTAGGTACACCTTGCTAGTACCGGGTTGGACCCCCTTTTGCCTTCAGAACTGCCTTAATCCTTCGTGGCATAGATTCAACAAGGTACTGGAAACATTCCTCAGAGAGTTTGGTCCATACTGACATGATAGCATCACGCAGTTGCTGCAGATTTGTCGGCTGCACATCCATGATGCGAATCTCCCGGTCCACCACATCCCAAAAGTGCTCTATTGGATTGAGATCTGGTGACTGTGGAGGCCATTTGAGTACAGTGAACCCATTGTCATGTTCAAGAAACCAGTCTGAGATAATTCGAGCTTTATGACATGGCGCGTTATCCTGCTGGAAGTAGCCATCAGAAGACGGGAACACTGTGGTCATAAAGGGATGGACATGGTCAGCAACAATACTCAGGTAGGCTGTGGCGTTGACACGATGCTCAATTGGTACTAAGGGGCCCAAAGTGTGCCAAGAAAATATCCCCCACACCATTACACCACCACCACCAGCCTGAACCGTTGATACAAGGCAGGATGGATCCATGCTTTCATGTTGTTGACGCCAAATTCTGACCCTACCATCCGAATGTCGCAGCAGAAATCGAGACTCATCAGACCAGGCAACGTTTTTCCAATCTTCTATTGTCCAGTTTTGGTGAGCCTGTGCGAATTGTAGCCTCAGTTTCCTGTTCTTAGCTGACAGGAGTGGCACCCGGTGTGGTCTTCTGCTGCTGTAGCCCATCTGCCTCAAGGTTCGACGTGTTGTTCGTTCAGAGATGCTCTTCTGCATACCTCGGTTGTAATGAGTGGTTATTTGAGTTACTGTTGCCTTTCTGTCAGCTCGAACCAGTCTGGCTATTCTCCTCTGACCTCTGGCATCAACAAGGCATTTTCGCCCACGGAACTGCCGCTCACTGGATATTTTCTCTTTTTCGGACCATTCTCTGTAAACCCTAGAGATGGTTGTGCGTGAAAATCCCAGTAGATCAGCAGTTTCTGAAATACTCAGACCAGCCCGTCTGGCACCAACAACCATGCCACGTTCAAAGTCACTTAAATCACCTTTCTTCCCCATTCTGATGCTCGGTTTGAACTGCAACAGATCGTCTTGACCATGTCTACATGCCTAAATGCATTGAGTTGCTGCCATGTGATTGGCTGATTAGAAATTTGCGTTAATGAGCAGTTGGACAGGTGTGCTTAATAAAGTGGCCGGTGAGTGTACATATACAAGATACACATTTAAACCTTTTAAATTCTTGCAAGAATTATGGTGCAGCTGCCACTGGATTATTTTTAATAGACAGCAACTGAATATTGGTAGCGCATCAGTGTTAGTTACTTTATACTGAGCCCTACAGGACAAGGAATAACCCCCCCCCCCATAAAGAACTTTACTTTCTTGGAACAGAGCACATAATTTCAACAATAAAATTGATGAACAAAATCTTTGCATATGAGCAACATTTTTCTTTTTTGGTGGGTTGCCAGTCCTTGGCTCCGAGCAAATGTATATGAGTAAGGGGGTAAGCACCTGATGATCAGTACAGACCGTAAATCTGCAGCCCCACAGGTAGGTTTTCCATTTTTCAATGGCCCAAACACATGAAAGGGTCTCTTTCTCAACAGTTGAATATCAGCCATCTGCTGAAGAGAGTGTTCTGGAGGTGAACACAGTGACTCTCAGATATCCATCCATAATCTGAAGCATCAGCTGAAATTGCTGTCAGTAAATCCAGATCAAGAAATTTCAAGGCTGGGCTGTCGATAAGCAAATGTTTTACATGTGTGAAGCTGGTTCATGCTTTTTCAGACAATTCGAACTCAGTGTCATGTAGGCAAGCAAGCAATGGTTCGGCATCAGTCGGGGAAAGGGCATGCAAGATTTTAGACAGGTTTTCCTTGTCTGGTTAGAGACCTTGCGCCGCGACCATTTGGCCCAGATGCTCTGATTGAAGTGGCATTTTGACTCATTCAGTTGAAGGCCTGCATTTCGGAGATGCTGGAGCACTGCCTTTGATGGTGGTGTCATGCTCAGTAGCTCTGTGGCCCTGGATGATGAAGACGTCGAGGTTGTTTGTCACATTTGGTTAACACTGTGAGTAGTGCTGAGAGACAAACTGAAATTTCAGTAAATTTTTAATATTTACAAATGGAATTGATAGAGATCAGCTCAATTATTGGACATACTGAAACTCTGTCAATGTTTTTCTTTTCTGAGCTTGATGCCAAGAGAGAAGATATCATGTGGTGTATACTATTACCTATGTCCCAATTGGAAGGAGGCATCCTACAAAAGGTGCGTTTCTGGGCTGCATATGCCAGAGGGACTGTTCCACTTCAAATGCGGCCGACAGATACAGCCTATACTCTTGGCTGAATTTTGAGGACACAACTGATGTCTCCTTCACAGCCCTTGACATCCCAAAGCCCTTTTACACACCTGTCAGTGCAAAGTTTTGCTTTTTAACGGACAAAAATGCGATCTCATTTTCAGAAGTAGTAACATAAGTATCTGCCCTGATGATAACAATCTACAGTCTAGGGGCTGCAACCCCCCGCAAATGTGTGGTCACCCCTGAGCATAATTTAGATTGCACAACAACCAGGAGTCGCAAGTCAGCTGACCTGTGGTGGAATAGAGGGTTAAAAGGTCTGCGATATAGGAGGAGGACAGCCCATTAGGGCTTTATAAATAAACAGGAGGACCTGAAAATCAACTCTGAACTGCACAGGCTGCCAGTGGAGAGAGGCCAGTATAGGGGTAATATGGTCTCTCTTCTGGGTACCTGTCAGTAGCCTAACTATGGTGTTCTGGACCAGTTGCAGGCGGGACAGGGATGACTGACTAATCCCAATATATGGAGTTGCAGTAGTCCAAGTAGGAGGATATCAAAGTGTGGATGACTTTCTTGAGCTCTTTAAAAGAGAGAAACTGCTTGATTTTGGTAACAGTATGAAGTTGGGGAAAAAAATGGTTTTCACTACTGCATTAACTTGCTTGTTAAACTTGAAGGTGGAATCAAATATCACACCAAGGTTTTTGACATGATGCTTGACAAGGGTGGACAGGTTGCCAAGGCTGTTGGTAAACACTTAAACAGAGTCAGGGGGACAAATAGGGCAACTTCAGATTTGACTTCATTCAGCTTTAGGAAGTTTTGTGCCTTCCAGCACTTTTTGTCCCCAAAGTAGTTGAAGATGCTGACAAGACTGGACTGATTGTTTGGTCTCAGGGGGAGATAAAGCTGAGTTTCATCAGTGTAACAGTGGAAGGAAATGTCATATTTTTGAATGATTTGACTGAGGATGTATGTATATGAGCATGTATATAGAGAAAAGAATCGGACCTAGGATAGAACCTTGTGGGACCCCACTGGAAGGATGCTGGGATGGGCTATGTCAAACACATCCTTCAGGAGGGCAGTAAGGATAATGTCATAGGGGCAGGTTGTAGGTTTTATGATGGAAGCAATAGTAAATTCGATACTTTCCTTCTCTACTTTTAGTGTGTCACACAAATTAAGCACCTCTGCGTCACCATGCTTTATGTTTATGTCCCGTTGTCCTTCCGGGTGTTATTGTAAGCCTAATGTAACATTACTTAGACCAGCCGCCAACAGAGAAAAGCAGGCAGGTGAGAATGGGAACAGGTGAGTGTCACGTAGTGTTCCTAGTGCCCCTTGTGTAACGCAGTTTATTTAGGGCTATTATCAATCACCCAGAGAACCTGACATGAAGAGGACAGAAAAGAGTACTGGCAGCTTGTGAGAAGTGTCGGTGCGCAAGAAGAAGTCACAGTACACCAAAGAGTAAAATGTAGAAGTGGCGGTACTGTGTAACGGTGAGTACTGGCCCGCTTCGAGCACTGAGATATATCAAATCAATTCAAAAAGTAGTGTAATATCTTGATTATAGTGGATTTTGATTTATAATCATGTGATGACAGGCGGCATGGTGGCGCAGTGGTTAGCGCGGTCGCCTCACAGCAAGAAGGTCCTGGGTTCGAGCTCGGGGGTAGTCCAACCTTGGTGGGTCGTCCCGGGTCATGCATCCTCTGTGTGGAGTTTGCATGTTCTCCTTGTGTCTGCGTGGGTTTCCTCCGGGGGCTCCAGTTTCCTCCCACAGTCCAAAGACATGTAGGTCAGGTGAATCGGCCGTACTACATTGTCCCTAGGAATGAATGTGTGTGTGTGTGTGTGTGTGTGTGTGTGTGTGTGTGTGTGTGTGTGTGTGTGTGGGCCCTGTGATGGCCTTGAGGCCTGTCCAGGGTGTCTCCCCACCTGCCGCCCAGTGACTGCTGGGATAGGCTCCAGCATACCCGTTACCCTGAGAGCAGGATAAGTGGCTCAGATAACGGATGGATGGATGGATGGATAGATGGATGGATGGATCATGTGATGGTATTGGGTGTGCATGTGAACTGATTTGTGGCATACATTTATCCTCACCTAGTCATGGCTGTTTGACTAGCTTCAGGCCGTTATTGTGTTTTTGAACTGATGGATGTCTTATCTTCCAACCACATTTCAGAAGAATGTCGGTCAGTTACATTTACCTCTGTGCGCCCTCAGAAAGCTGAAAAGGGAGAACCCTTGCGCCTGATTGGAGCAGCCCATGACTGCACAGAACTGAGGCATCTTAAACTGTAAAGGGCATTGGTTGGGCATATGAAAAGGGGTTTAAAATAGTAAAAAGTTGGTTGTTTAAATATTACTCTGTAAGCTGTCTCTTGATCAGATGTTATTGTTTTTATTTTTGGAGGGAATTCACACAAGTCTTACTTACTCTAAGCAACAAAAGTTTAATAGGACAACATTTCGATCCCACATGGATCTTCGCCAGGTCACCTGATGAAGATCCATGTGGGCTCAAAACGTTGTCCTATTAAGTGTTATGGCTAGCAGGAAGTGCGCAGGCATCACCCCCCCCCCTTTCATTGATGATGTGCTAATAGCCTTGCACCTACGTGATGTGCTTCTGTAATTACTTCCCTTCAATTCACACAGTCTTGGCATAGTTATTAATCTGTCACTGTAGGCTGTAGAATCCCTGGGAGACCCAACTCCAACCAACCGTGACTTGTGGACTCTGGAAGCGATATGATAAAGTGGTGGTGATGCGCTAGTGATGTTACTGGCCTTAACGGTATTCCATTTTACATGAACTTCATACTGCGTTGACACGTCATATCCATAGCTATGATGCTGCATGTACTGCACAATATTAAGGAAATTTCACAGTTCTTGTTTGTTGAGGAAAAGGGAACTTTTTTTTTACATGTCACAAATTAGGATGAAGTCATAAAACAATGTTATTATATCTATGATTAACATTACCTGCTATGACGCAGCACCATACAATACAGTGTAAACACAGACCTTCAGATCAGTGATTACATGAGATTGCTGCTGTGCTGGAGAGGTTTTTAGGGAGAAATATTCCCATTCAAGAATGACAGCTAGGAGCTATAGTGTATTGGGAAATTTGCATTAAGCGTATTGCAAAAATATCGAGGTCTAAATGTTCATGGTCAAATTAATGTCACTTCAGCCATGTAGCCTTGTTCACTCCATTCACATGTTTTACTACTTTAAATTTACTGGTGCTAGAGGTGAGAGTAATATGAGCACTTGACTGAGGGAGTTGTGACTCTTCCTGCCGGACCATTTTTGGTGCAACATGGAAGGGCACTGGAAATGAACGGGCAAGGCTGTTGGCCATAGTTTAATATTTAACCTGCAATACAGCCTTTTCCGCTGGGCAACCCCGAGTCGGGGAATACAGATTCACTCAGAATGACAAAGTCTATTGAGCTAACGTGCTCAAATTATTTATTACAAGGAACTAAAATATTTCTTCCATAGATTTAATTTCAGTAATCACTAGAACTCATATTAAATGGTATCCCAGTAGTTCTGTTTTGTCAGCCTGACATTTGACTGCATCACATCAATACCATTTTAGTGCTATTTCAGTTAACTTGTGCTAACTGGTTATGATAATCATGAATATTGAAATATATAGCCAGTCTCAGCACGGCAGTGCATTACAACAGATCCCAGGAAAAGGACTTTTACAGTAATGTACATACCTGGTCCAGTAATGTACATACCTGGCCCAACACTGTCAACTGCTTTATTGTTCAGTTGAATTAATAAAATGACTTCTTACTGAAGCCATAAACTGCCTTAAAGCATTTTTCAGGCAGTTACATTCATTATGTCACATTAATTATATCAAAAATCACAATAAGACTCCAAGGCACTCTCTTTTAAAAAGTAAAATGCCTTTAATGTCATGGCATGGTTATATAAGACCTATAAAAACCAACTCCGATATGTTTTGGCGTCAAGCCTTCGTCAAGGAGTCAAACAGATCTCATGGAACAAATGCCCCTTCTCTAGTGGTATTCCACTAATAGGAATCTTCTCTAGTGGTATTCCACCAATAGGAATCTTTTTAGTGGCATTCCGCCATAGGAATCTTCTCTAGTGGTATTCCACCAATAGGAATCTTCTCTACTGGTATTCCACCAATAGGAATCTTCTCTAGTGACATTCCACCAATAGTAATCTTCTCTAGTGGTATTCCACCAATAGGAATCTTCTCTAGTGGCATTCCGCCATAGGAATCTTCTCTAGTGGTATTCCACCAATAGGAATCTTCTCTACTGGTATTCCACCAATAGGAATCTTCTGTAGTGGTATTCCACCAATAGGAATCTTCTCTAGTGCTATTCCACCAATAGGAATCTTCTCTAGTGGTAGTCCACCATGGGAATCTTCTCTAGTGGCAGTCCACCATAGGAACCTTCTCTAGTGGTATTCCACCAATAGGAATCTTCTCTACTGGTATTCCACCAATAGGAATCTTCTCTAGTGGTATTCCACCAATTGGAATCTTCTCTAGTGGTATTCCACCAATAGGAATCTTCTCTAGTGGTATACCACCAATAGGAATCTTCTCCAGTGGTATTCCACCAATAAGATTCTACCACCTGGGTATTTAGTAGCCTGTAATTTGTCAACTTTTCGTACAGGAGATGGGATGTGGTCAATGCCAAAGGCTTGTAACGTGGATGGGTTATTGTTATGGAAATCCAGATAGTGTCTAGCTAGAGGGTACTTTACATTTCCTGTGCAGATGGCATATTTGTGTTCTGCTATCCTTTCCTGCAAACGTCTTTTTGTTCTGGTCTTGTACCCCAATCCAAAGGGCACCTTAAACAAACTATTTGAGTCTAGGAAGCGCTCCTACCCAAACACGTTCATTATATTGCTTTAGAATTTGTCAGCTGAGCTGACAATACATTTTTTACAATGACAGGTTTGCAAGATTTCAGCAAAAAAGAAAAGAAAGCAGGGCCAAGAAAAGTGTGTGGCTAATGTTATGTGATGTTGTGTTATAATCATTGCAAAAATAAATTGTAAATTTTTTTTTCTAAATTTATCTCTAATTTTTCCCTTTTTCTCCCAATTTAGTGGCCAATCGATCCCTATTTTAATTCAGACACTACCCTCGTACAGCGTGCGTTCGCCAACTGCATCTCTCTGGCCGGCAGTCTGGAAGGAAACGCCTCCCCACTTTCGTGACAAGGCGACTCCAGGCCGAACCACTGTTTTTTCCGAGACACACAGAGACGCATTCACGTGACGAACACAAGCTGACTCCGCCCCCCTCCCGTAGGCAGCGCTGCCAATTGTTGCTGCTTCACCGAGTCCGGCCATAGTCGGATCTGACGAGACCGAGGCGCGAACCCCGGTCCCCAGGGGGCAACTGCATCGACACAAAGCCGATGCTTAGACCGCTACACCACCGCGGACCCCAAATAAATTGTAAATTTAAGCACATAGCATAATCTTACTTTCTTAGCGTAGCACTGATCAATTAACCAGACTGTGGTTTGACTGTTGGACAGCTATTCATTATTGGCCCGGGGACCAATTCCAGTTGGACGTCATTGTTGTGGTCAGGGACAGGACAGGAGGGTGTTCTACATGTTTTTATCAGGGTTCTTTTAGCTGAGATTCTTGTCAGCGAGGGAGTTGTGCTGGTTTGACTTGATTCCTACTCATGAAAAGGCTCTTGCACACACCTACATCGATCCCAATAGATCAAGACCTTAGCACAAAGAGTGACCGTGACGCATCCAGAAATCAACCGAGCATCGGGGCAGCATGGCAGCCCAGTGGTTAGAACTGTTGCCTCCCGGGCATCCGGGTAGCGTGGCTGTCTGTTCCATTTACTACCAACATGGGGATCGTCAGTTTGAATCCCTGTGTTACTTCCGGCTTGGTCAGGCGTCCCTACAGACACAAATCGCCATGTCTGCGGGTGGGAAGCCGGATGTGGGTATGTGTCCTGGTCGCTGCACTAGCGCCTCCTCTGGTCGGTCGGAGTGCCTGTTCGGGGGGGGGGGGACTCGGGGGAATAGCGTGATCCCCCCACGTGCTACGTCCTCCTGGTGAAACTCCTCACTGTCAGGTGAAGAGAAGCGGCTGGTGACTCCCCGTGTATGGGAGGCTGCAGCCCTCCCCGGATCAGCAGAGGCGGTGGAGCAGCGACCGGGGCGGCTCGGAAGAGTGGGGAAATTGGACGGGTACAAATTGGGGAAAGGGGGAAAAAAAGAACTGTTGCCTCCCACCAAGGAGGTCCTTGGGGTTATGGGTTATGTCACCAACATGACCCAGATGTGTATGCTTTGTTTGTGCAATGCTTTCTTGAATAACAGACAACAGATTCATAACACTGTCCAGCACTGCAGCAATCTGCTCAACCATCCGACTCCAGCATGAAGAGTCGGGTGTTGGTTGGTAGTGCATCTTGTCCTCCCCAGGTAGTGCCTGTGCTCCGAGTAACTTCTGATGTTGCTGACAGCTCCACAGTCTCCATCTCGGCCCTGAAGATCAGCCCTCTTGAGTCTTCTGCAAAGTGGTTGTTCTTGATGACGAATGCAGTGATGAGGAAAGAAGTCATGGAATTGTGTTCTCTTTTCTCAGCAACACAACGAGCCCCTTCTCCTTTCTGACCATTGTGGATGCAGAAGAGTTTTTACATTACATTTCATTACATTACATTAGGTTATCAGCCTCATACGATTGTTTACCATCAACGTTGGTGTTTAATAACTTTGGTGTTTAATAGTCATAATTGAACCATTCAAGTTGATGGAATAATCAGTGTTGCACTTGTAACCTGCACGACAGGGGAATGGGCCTATGCTTGCGCAGGGACAGTTTACAGTCTAATGTCTAAGTTCAGTGGAGATTGGTGTAGGTTTTTTTCTAGACCAGATTCTAGTACTCACCCCAAAGACAACACACACACTCGTGGGTATAGTTTACAATAAAAAAAACCAATTTATTTCAACAGTTCAAAGTAAAGTTATTTCAATATCAATACTAAATGAGATGTGTTATACATATATATATATATATTTTACTCTATTATACTTTTTAAAAGTTCTTCCTAATATTCTATTTATTGTCTATATCTATCTATATTCTATTTTATACCCTTCTAATATATTACTTATGCAGCCATATTCTACACTAACAAATTAAAGAAAATAATCCAAAATAAAGTATGAGTGCACTCAAAGAAAATAATAAAGAAAAGAAAAGGGGGAATGATTCAGTCTTTCAATCTGTGCAAGGTGCAATGTCCAGATCCTACCACAATCACAGGGGCAAGTTAATGTAGAGGCGATGATGATGAATCCAAATCCAGGGCGATGATGGGGGCAATCCAAAGGGGGTATCCAAGGGTTCCAAAAGGTGTAGCGAGGGGGGTTGTTCGGGGTACTAAAAAAACCAGTCTGCACAAAATTGTACAGATTCCTTATTAATTGCAATCTCTATCAAACAATTACAAACAAAATAAAAATACCCAAATCTAGAGTCAATTCTCAGAATTAAATCATTTCCTACATATAACTAATATGCGGCTGAATGACAACAGCCTATTGCTGTAAGAACAGTTAAAAACAATGTCATCGCAGCCAGGCTGCGGCACTATCAACGTGAATTCACGTCTAGCTGGCTGCTATGGGTTCCATGGATGCCATGTAGCCCGAGTTGGCTCGGTGGCTAGTGGCAACTGGAGCTTACAGTTTTTTTTAACAACAAGCATATTATTATATTAAAATGTCTAACATTCCTACATCAAATAAACCCTATGGACCGGGTGTCCTGACTGGTTTTAAAGCTCTGAATCATATGGGAACTGCTAAGGATCATAGATATACGTTTTAGCTGGGTTAGCTTAGCTTAGCAACCAATGGAAAGTTGTCAGTCTTTAGATTTCAAGATTTTAAACTCTTATCTCACCAGGATTCCAGCAGCGTACAAAACACAAGAGAAAAGAGTCTTCCTTCTTCCTTCAACAGGAGATCATCTGTCTTTGGATAAAATCAAGATATCCTACGTAAATGGCTATGATTACATGGAACACAGAACGCTGTTTACTTTTTAGCTTTGGCTAGCGGCTCACCAAGGAAGCTTCGTGGGAGGGATCTTTTTTGTCGTAGTTCAAATGTCCTGTAGCTCAAATATCCATAGTTCAAATATGAATAATTCAAGTATCCATAGTCAAAGTTGTCCGTATTTCTAAATATCCCAATTTCTCTTCTCTATTGTTGACGGTTTTTTGTATGGTTTAAACTCTGTAGCTCGTGTGCCTCCTAGAGGCTACTCGTGGAACTTACATACGTCACAGGGTACATGTAATCATGTGGGTTACATTCTCCCCCTCTAAACCGCATCAGTCTCTGCATGCGTCTAAACACTGTATCGTCTTGCAGAGGGCACTCTAGAAGAATCAGGGACATTTCTGCCCAAATTTTCAAAAAATGAGGCCATGGCTAGGACTAAAGGCCTTCCTAGTTCACCATAACAGAGTCTCTCAGGGGGATGTCTTTCTCTGATAGATCTTCTGATCGGTTCGCTCTCAGACGGGTTTCCGTCAGACAGGTCAGCCTGGCCTGTCACACCAGTGGGCGGTGCACTCTCGGGTTCAAGTGGGTTGTTTTCAGGTGAACGTCCTTCAACAGGTCCAAATTGAGGTACAACAGTAGTAGATGATGCGAGGTCTCCCTCAGGTAAGTGTCTTCGAACAGGTTGAGAGAATTCATCTGTGACTACTTCTGTCTCACACCCAATTGGTTTCTTTTCAAGTAACTGATTGTGAACAGACTCAGGGGTATGGGGTACTTCACTAAGGAGTGGACTATCAGATTGGGAGAACTCCGACGGACTTGGATTCAACCCGACTGGGTTCAACAGTTCCGTGGCACGTGCTAGAGGGGTGGCCTGTGTGGTTGTCCTAATGCTTTGGGGAAACCTTGTGGAGATCTGTGGATAGCAATCCTCATCCTCGTCACTGCTGGGCATATCTGGGTCAACAATATTGTCGTGCCTGGTCTGCTGCGAGACTGCTTCCCTGCGTCTCAGCCTCCTTGTTGGCAAGTTTGTTTCAGGTTCTGAGATTTTATCTGTAGCAGGTAGAAAGCCGCAGGGCAGAAGAAGGTCTCTGTGAAGGGTACGGTGTGGACCTTCACCCTGTTCTTGCTTGACGACATACACTAGGCCATCTCCCATCCTCTTCACCACAGTATGGACTTCCTTTTCCCATCTGTCCGCAAGTTTATGTTTTCCTCTTAAATTGACATTCTTCACCAGGACTCTATCTCCGGGAACAAGTTCTGCGGCTCTGATGTTTTTATCAAACCTGGCTTTATTCTTCTCTCTCATCTTCTTAGAGCTTTCAGAAGCAAGTGCATAGCTGTCTTGGAGGCGCTGTCGAAGATGTTTAACATACTCCGAATGCGACTTGAATCCAATTTGGTCTGGTGTAAGGCCTAGAACCAGATCAATGGGTAGTCTTGGCTGTCTACCAAACAACAATTCATATGGAGAGTAGCCTGTGGTGTCATTTTTCGTGCAATTGTATGCATGGACTAGCGGTTTGACAAAGTCCCTCCAATGATATTTATCTTTGTCTTCTAGTGTCCCAAGCATGCTGAGAAGGGTCCTGTTAAATCTCTCGACAGGGTTTCCACGTGGATGGTATGGCGTGGTTCTGATCTTTTCAGTTCCAATCAGACAGCACAACTCCTTGATGGTGTGGGATTCAAAATCTCTCCCCTGATCACTGAGAAGGCGACTTGGAAAACCATACTGTACAATGAAGTTTTCCCACAGTGTTTTGGCAACCGTATTCGCCTTTTGGTCTTTCGTGGGGATGGCAACGGCAAACTTGGTGAAGTGATCCGTGATGACGAGGATGTTTCTAGTGTCCTTACTATCAGGCTCAATACAGAGGTAATCCATACACACCAGTTCAAGGGGATAACTGGTCTGTATATTCTCCATATGAGCAGCATGCTGGGAATTGGCTTTCCGCCTCACGCATCTTTCACAAGTCCTACACTTCTGTTCAACAGACTGAAACATCTTTGGCCAGAAAAATCTGGAACGAACAAGATGAAGGACACGCTGAGCGCCAAGACGACCGACTTCATCGTGAAGGCCTTGCAATGCTCTTTCTCTGTGGCTACTAGGCAGCACCAGCTGATAGATGTGATTCCCACGATCAAGACATTTCCTGAACAGTACTCCATCTATAAGCTCTAGTCTATTCCATTCTCTAAGGAGCAGCTTGACTTCTGGCAGTTCAGAGGACATCTCTTGAAAAGTGGGTTTTCGGTTTCCTTGAATGAAACTGATCACACGTCTGATAGATGGATCCTGTCTTTGAGACTGATACCAGTCATTGTGAGTCATTCCAGGGAGGGTGCCTTGTCCAGAGAACACAAAGTCATCAGGGATGGCAGAAGCATCTAAAGCTAAGGATTCAGCAAGAATGGGGAGTTCTGGCTGCAAATAGTCAGCCAAAGTGGTCACAGAGTGGCGTTGACATAAAGCAGACAGCATGTCACCAGAAACAGTTTTACTTTCTCCATCCAAAACCCTTTGCTTCAGCTCTTCTATCCTCGCTTTCTCCTGCTTGAACTCCTCATCTTCTTCTGACGGACTCTGAGGTCTTCTGGACAACCCATCGGCATCTTGATTGCTGATCCCAGCCCTATACTTTATGGTGAATCTGTAGGTTGACAGAGCGGCTAACCAGCGATGTCCTGCTGCATCAAGCTTTGCTGTGGTCAACACATAAGTTAGGGGTTATTGTCTGTTAAAACCTGAAATTCTGTTCCATAGAGGTAATCATGGAATTTCTCACAGATGGCCCATTTCAAGGCGAGGTACTCTTGCTTGTGGGCAGGATAGTTTTGTTCACTTCTGGATAGTCCTCTGCTGGCATAAGCTACAACCCTCAGCTTCCCATCGTGTTCCTGATAGAGCGCAGCACCGAGACCATCGCGGCTGGCATCAGTATGCAGGACGTAAGGAAGATTGGGATTGGCGAAGGCAAGAACAGGGGCCGAAGTCAGTTTATCTATGAGAGTTCTAAAAGCAACGTCACACTCTTCGGTCCACTCATTTCCAAAAGGTAAGGTGGGATTGATGGAAGTCTTGACCCTGTCCTTCTTGTAAATCTTCCCTCTTTTCCTTGGACCAACATAGCCAGCAGTTAGAGCATTCAATGGCTTTGCTATTTTAGAGTACCCTTCCACAAAACGTCGGTAATATCCAGCAAATCCTAGGAAGCATTTGAGCTCTTTTCTGTTGGTGGGTTGAGGCCATTCTCTCAAAGCAGAGACTTTGCTTGGATCTGTGTGGACTCCATTGGCATCTACAACATGGTCAAGGTATTTAACAGAAGTCTGGAAAAAATGGCATTTTTCAGGGGACAACTTTAGGCCATAGTCTTTGAGCCGGTTCAACACTTTCATCAATCTGGCCTCGTGCTCTTCTAGTGTGTCAGAGAAGACAATCAGGTCATCCAGAAATACTAGTACTTCATTGAGATGCAGGTCTCCAACACATTTCTCCATCAGTCTCTGAAAGGTGGTTGGTGCATTTGTCACACCTTGGGGCATACGATTAAACTCATAGAAGCCTAGAGGGCAGACAAAAGCGGTCTTGTGCTTATCTTCCTCTGCAACTTCTACTTGATAGTAACCTGACTTCAGATCCATGACAGAAAACCATTTGGCTCCACTAAGAGCAGAGAAGGTGTCTTCGATGTTGGGGAGAGCATAGGCATCTTTGATCGTTCTCATGTTCAGCTTCATGAAATCTATGCAGAGTCTTATTGCACCATTCTTCTTCTTGACAACTACAATGGGGGAAGCAAATGGAGACTCTGACTCGCGAATAATTCCAGCGTCTAGCAGCTCTCTTAGGTGTTGTTTGACAGCTTCTCTGTCAGAGGGATGAATGGGTCTGGGTCGCTCTCTAAAAGGGGCCTCATCCTGGAGTCGGATGCAATGTTTTACTGCAGTCGTATGACCATGAGACAAGTCATCAACAGCAAACACCTCTGGCATGCTGTTCAGCTGGTGTGTGATCCGTTTTTTCCACTCTTCTGGAATGGGGGAATCTTCCAAATCAAAGTTGGTGGTGTTACTCTGAGACTGAGGGATGTCAGGCACAGTCATATTTTGGGATTCAGACGGCATCACATACTGTGCTACCATCATTTCAGCTATCACCTGCCTTGGATGCAGTGTGACACTACGATCAGTCACATTTCTGAGAATGACAGGAATCTTGTTTAAAGATCGAAGTGGAGTTTCTATCAAGGAATTTTCAACAAACACTCCACCAGGTAAGGAAACGGTTTCAGGGGATTCGACCACGAAAAGGGAACGTGGGAAATGTTTCTTCACTCTGACATCTCCAAAGACTGGTGGAATGGTGACAGGATGGCGTCCATGCAACTTAACATGATTGGCTGAAATCTCTTCCTGATGACTTAAGGCAACATGCTGGAACAGCAAGATACAGTCACTATTGATATTGGGCCTTTGTAAGAATTCTCTTCCATGCTTTTCTATGCCACCTTCATATAATCTGTCAAGGACATTGGTTCCAATCAATAGGGGAATCTGAGTGTTAAAATGGCAATTTGGCACAATGAGAACTAATGAAGAGACCTGTTCAGCTATGCCAGTGATGCTGCTGGGGAAGGAGATGAGGGCTTGGATATAACCCTGGTAAGGAACATGTTGGCCACCTGCACCTTCTATCTGGAAAAGAGTCTGAATGGGCTGGATGGGGAGGAACGATAAGTGGTTCAAGTAGAATGTCTCTGAAATGGTTGTTACTTGGGAACCAGTGTCAAGGATTGATTCACATTCTATTCCGTCAATGGAGACAGATGCAGTGCAGCGTGGCCCTACAAGTTCACAGGGAAGGGATTGGCTATTTTGGTATCTTTGTCTGTATCTATTTTTTCTTGTCTGGGTTCTATTCATAATATCATTAATGGGTTTGGGACTCTTATGCTGGTACTTAGCTCCTGAACGTCCCGAAACAGGAGCTGCTACTAGTTTAAAGGCATGGAGGTGAAGGTATGCGTATTCCTGTGAGCTTCACGTTTTTGTCTCAGCTCGGTGTTCTTTTGATGGACAAGAACGGGTTTGCCCACTCACATTGCTGCCCACTCACACAGTGGGCAGCAATGTGACCATCTCCACCACATTTAAAGCAGAACCATGGCTTGGGAAAACGAGGCGTGTAAATTCGAGGTGTGGAGGCATTCGTGACCATGCAGCTGGTTTCAATCTGAGTTCTGTTTGGCTGTGGTTCTTCCTTGATGGAGAGGGTAGCAATTTGTTTCTTTAACTCAGCTACCTCATCGCGGAGTTTCTGTGTGTCTTCATTTTTGTTTTCGGCTGGGGCTTCGATTCCATAAACAGTGTGGGCATGCACTGAAGCTTTTGAGCTCCCTAGATGTTTCTTCATCCTATCTAGTTTAGCTGAACGACGGCCTTCTTCTGTCCTAAGCTGATGAAGCATTTCAGGAAATGAGGGTGGGCTATTTTTTTTCAAGCTGAAGACCTAAAATCAACGAGTGGTCCCAGCATCCTCTGCAGAACTGTCTTATTAAGTGTTTTTTTCTGAATCTACAAGTGAAGCTCCCCCTCTAGAGATGACTTTGGTGAGGAGGGTCTGAAGTCTGAATAAATAATCAGATGGCTTCTCTCCAGAATTCTGGTTTGCACTCAAGAATGCAGCAAAAAGCTCTTCTCCATCTCCTACGACTCCAAAGGCTGATTCGATGTGGTTTACGTACGCAACAGGGTTTGCATTGACACCAAGTGGTTTCACCATGTCAGAAGCTGGACCAACCAAACTCTCTAGAACCTTTCTGATTTTTTGTGAATCGGTGACATAGGTGTCACTTAGAAGCAGCTCAACTTGAGTTCTCCAAGCTTCATAATCTACTTCCCCATTTGGCTTTGGAAGCCTACCTGAGAAGGTTCGAATTTTACTTGGGCTACTGTATGGTTGTGTTGACTCATTCTTAATAACATGTTCTACTACTACGTTCTGGATGCTCGGGGGATTAATGATGTCTTCTTCAAGGCTCATTGAATTACGCACGGATGAGTGTGTGGTTGGAGCACGGTGAATGTCAGATATAGATGGCCGTCTGTTACATTCTCGGGTCATGCTAGGCGTGTGCTCAACATCAATGCTAGGCTGAGTGTCCTGCATAGGGCTGTGTTCTGATAAAGACGTGTTGTCAGTTTTCTGTGATGCTGTAGACCGAATGCGTCTCAGTTCATTTTCTAAGATGGAGGCATAGCCTGACATGGCACTACCACCAATAGCGCTGAGTTCTTCGAGAAATTGCTAGGCTAAGTCTTTGCCTATTTCCTCTTGACATATTTGTCTAATTGTTCTGACATTCCATAGAGTAGTTGGATCAACAGTGCTAGGTATAAGGCCAAGGGTATCTGGGGTTATCCTGGTGATTGACTTTTCACACTCAAATTCTATTAATACCCTACCATTAGGTTGGTTGGGCTCATCCGCAACTCTGATGCAGGATGAGATCTTCCCATGTTGTTCGAAGAAGCTTATTATCATTTCGGCAGAGCTCATTTCATTGACACCTTCAACTAATAAGCAGTTTTGTCCATGGACGTTATACTGATTGCAAAGATCCATATTGACTGTGTTATTTTCAAAATAAAAAAATATATATAATCAAGTATTTTATAGAGGTGTGGTCAGTGGGGTAGTATATGGCCTGAAACGCTAATTAACCAATCTCCTGGCTGGCTCGCCAACTTTCTGTAACCTGCACGACAGGGGAATGGGCCTATGCTTGCACAGGGACAGTTTACAGTCTAATGTCTAAGTTCAGTGGAGATTGGTGTAGGTGTTTTTCTAGACCATATTCTAGTACTCACCCCAAAGACAACACACACACTCGTGGGTATATGTTACAATAAAAAAAACCCAATTTATTTCAACAGTTCAAAGTAAAGTTATTTCAATATCAATACTAAATGAGATGTGTTATACACACACACACATATATATATATATATATATATATATATATATATTTTATTTTTTTTACTCTATTATACTTTTTAAAAGTTCTTCCTAATATTCTATTTATTGTCTATATCTATCTATATTCTATTTTATACCCTTCTAATATATTACTTATGCAGCCATATTCTACACTAACAAATTAAAGAAAATAATCCAAAATAAAGTATGAGTGCACTCAAAGAAAATAATAAAGAAAAGAAAAGGGGGAATGATTCAGTCTTCCAATCTGTGCAAGGTGCAATGTCCAGATCCTACCACAATCACAGGGGCAAGTTAATGTAGAGGCGATGATGATGAATCCAAATCCAGGGCGATGATGGGGGCAATCCAAAGGGGGTATCCAAGGGTTCCAAAAGGTGTAGCAAGGGGAGTTGTTCAGGGTACTAAAAAAAAAACCAGTCTGCACAAAATTGTACAGATTCCTTATTAATTGCAATCTCTATCAAACAATTACAAACAAAATAAAAATACCCAAATCTAGAGTCAATTCTCAGAATTAAATCATTTCCTACATATAACTAATATGCGGCTGAATGACAACAGCCTATTGCTGTAAGAACAGTTAAAACAATGTCATCGCAGCCAGGCTGCGGCACTATCAACGTGAATTCACGTCTAGCTGGTTGCTATGGTTTCCATGGATGCCATGTAGCCCGAGTTGGCTCGGTGGCTAGTGGCAACTGGAGCTTACAGTTTTTTTTTAACAACAAGCATATTATTATATTAAAATGTCTAACATTCTTACATCAAATAAACCCTATGGACCGGGTGTCCTGACTGGTTTTAAAGCTCTGAATCATATGGGAACTGCTAAGGATCATAGATATACGTTTTAGCTGGGTTAGCTTAGCTTAGCAACCAATGGAAAGTTGTCAGTCTTTAGATTTCAAGATTTTAAACTCTTATCTCACCAGGATTCCAGCAGCGTACAAAACACAAGAGAAAAGAGTCGTCCTTCTTCCTTCAACAGGAGATCATCTGTCTTTGGATAAAATCAAGATATCCTACATAAATGGCTATGATTACATGGAACACAGAAAGCTGTTTACTTTTTAGCTTTGGCTAGCGGCTCACCAAGGAAGCTTCGTTGGGGGGATCTTTTTTGTCGTAGTTCAAATGTCCTGTAGCTCAAATATCCGTAGTTCAAATATCAATAATTCAAGTATCCATAGTCAAAGTTGTCCGTATTTCTAAATATCCGTATTTCTCTTCTCTATTGTTGACGGTTGTTTGTATGGTTTAAACTCTGTAGCTCGTGTGCCTCCTAGAGGCTACTTGTGGAACTTACATACGTCACAGGGTACATGTAATCATGTGGGTTAAACACTGACTTGAGTACTTTGATAGGCAGGGGAAGGCTTCAGTAATGTTGTCACGAAACAGGCAGGATGATGACTTACTTAAATGAATACTGTTAGAACAGTCAGTAAAGAAAACTGACTAATCAACACTAATGACCTAATTAATACTGAGCAAGTACAACCAACGATGAGCAGCAATACAATGATCAAGGCACAAACGGTGCCGCCTTGACCATTCAGGTGGTGAGGCCCTGCAATATCGTGTGTGTGTGTGTGTGTGTGTGTGTGTGTGTGTGTGTGTGTGTGTGTGTGTGTGTGTGTGTGTGTGTGTGTGTGTGTGTGCAGACAGTGGTACGCTAAATACACGTAAATTATAAAACACACACACACACACACACACACACACACACACACACACACACACACACACGTCTGTCAGGTCGGGCAGTCCCAACATGGGCGTGGTAGTCAAAGTCAGTTTCATTCGAATGAGAGCTGCATCAGCAGCCTCTGTCTACGTCCCACTGTCAGTTGGCTTCAGTCCATGGCCATGCATGATAGTCAATAGTGGAGCCTCCTTCCCACACACACGGGCACTGGAGAGAGGACACGTGTGCGGGTGGGGGAGGCCGTGCCCGTGTGCCCAGTGGGAGGCTGTACGTGAACACATAGACACGGAGGGAAGAGTGTGGTGAATTTCAGACAAAAAGAGAACTAGTGAGAGAGAGCTATTGAGAGAACTAGTGAGAGAACTAGTGAGAGAACTAGTGAGAGAGAACCAGTGAGAGAACTAGTGAGAGAGACCTAGTGAGCGAGAACCAGTGAGAGACCTAGTGAGCGAGAACTAGTGAGAGAGAACCAGTGAGAGAACTAGTGAGCGAGAACTAGTGAGCGAGAACTAGTGAGCGAGAACTAGTGAGAGAGAGCTACTGAGAGAACTAGTGAGACAGTGCTACTGAGAGAACTAGTGACAGAACTAGTGAGAGAGAGAGCTACTGAGAGAACTAGTGAGAGAACTAGTGAGAAAGAACTAGTGAGAGAGAACTAGTGAGAAAGAACTAGTGAGAGAACTAGTGAGAAAAAACTAGTGAGAGAACTAGGAGAGAGAACTAGTGAGAGAGAACTCCTGAGAGAGAACCAGTGAGAGAGAACTAGTGAGAGAACTAGAGAGAATTAATGAGAGAGAACTAGTGAGAGAATTAGTGAGAGAGAACTAGTGAGAGAACTAGTGAAGCGAGGACTAGTGAGAGAACTCCTGAGAGAGAAACAGTGAGAAAGAACTAGTGAGAGAACTAGTGAGAGAGAACCAGTGACAGAACTAGTCAGAGAATTAGTGAGAGAGAACTAGTGAAGAGAGAACTAGTGAAGAGAGAACTAGTGAGAGAACCAGCGCGAGAGAACTAGTGAAATAACTAGTGAGAAATAACTAGTGAGAGAACTAGTGAGAGAGAACCAGTGAGAAAGAACTAGTGAGAGAGAACTAGTGAGCGAGAACTAGTGAGAGAGAACTAGTGTGATAACTAGTGAGAGAGAACTAGAGAGAGAGAACCAGGGAGAGAACCAGTGAGAAAGAACTAGTGAGAGAGACCCAGTGAAAGAGAACTAGTGAGATAACTAGTGAGAGAACTAGTGAGAGAGACCCAGTGAAAGAGAACTAGTGAGAGAGAAGTAGTGAGCGAGAACTAGTGAGAGAACTAGTGAGAGAACTAGTGAGAGAGACCCAGTGAAAGAGAACTAGTGAGAGAGAACTAGTGAGCGAGAACTAGCGAGCGAGAACTAGTGAGTGAGAACTAGTGAGAGAGAACTAGTGAGAAAGAGATACAGATTGCATTCACGAGCTACCACGGTAGCAAACAATAGAAACCAAAATGAACGTAGCGAATGAACAAAAGAAAGGTAGACGGTCCGTCTAGCAAACTGTGTGTGTCAGTGTGCACAACTGAACATCGACTGAACTCAGTCAAGGGGAGATTCAAACAAAAGGAAAAATGAAAGGAAACACGTGGAAAACCTAACGATGTAACACTGTGTAACACTTCCTACGTGACTCACGGTGTGTATCTACAACCCGGAGGATTTCGACTAACGACACTTTTCTCACGTGAGATCATTAGACCCACTATTAAACTGACCTAGTACTTGCCAGATACCCGCCTTATGTGAGGTCGCCCTTCTGCGGCAATAAGAGGTGCGCCCTCTGTTGTCCAGCGTCGAAGCGCAGGTCCATGGAAAACAGTCTCCTCCCACGCGCTACGTCCCCCTGGTGAAAAGAAGCGGCTGGTGACTCCACATGTATGGGAGGAGGCATGTGGTAGTCTGCAGCCTTCCCCGAATCAGCAAAGGGGGTGGAGCAGAGACCGGACGGCTCGGAAGAGTGGGGTAATTGGACGGGTACAATTCGGGAGGAAAAGAGGAGGGGGAGGGGGGATCAGAAAAGAAAAAAATTGCAGCTGCATCCCCATAAAGACACACGAAAGACTGAGGGAGTAAAACCACGGACACACGATTCCACTTAGCGCTCTCTCCAGCTACAGACACCTAGTGGCGTTGAGCTGTTTTTACTTGTGGAAGACAAAGGTGTCAGTTTAGAATGCATGAGTGGTGGAGGTGCGTTAATGTATACAGCCTGCCTCGATACAGACGATTACACAAAAACTGGTAAACCGGTAAAAGCCAAGAAACAGGGGGCGCAGACAAATTGGAGAGAACTGAGTATAAGGCATCAAAAACTGAATTTAGTCCCTGTCAGTCATTTTGCAGCAGCTTAAACATCTGTGCGTGCAGAATTGTTCTGTTTTTTGAGGGTTTTTATTTTAATTACAATGAAACCAATTGTGCTCTGTAATTTGAAATGTTTCAATACTTTTGCCATAAATCTGGTTCCAAGTGAGCACCTGTGCCAGGTCCTGGAAGAAGAGCACCGTGCTGATCGAGGACATTGTCCACACTTTGTGACTCTGTTTGTGTGTTATTTATTTATGTTGTTTTTTGTTTATGACTAGTTCTGTTTTGATGCGTATTAATTCTTTATTTGATGCTAATGCACGATAAGATCAACGTGTTAGCCAAGTCAGCACCACCAGCTCCCTTCCACCATGGTGCTCTGAGTAACGCAGAGAGCCTACATGTAGTCAGTCCCCCGAGGAGCCCACCAGGATGGAGCTTAACTTTGTCTCTTGTGGTTACACACGAGCTGGAATGTGGTCAGCAGTTTGTCTGTATGAGTACAGGGATTTGTTTGCATGTTCTTTTGTGTTTGTTTTGTGTGCGCATGTGTGCTTTACTGTGTGTTGTGTGTTCCTAGGTCGCAGGATCAGACGAGATTGTAGCAGTGTAAACTCTTAACTCGCCAAAGAACGACAACTTGAAATGAACCCCATCAATGAAGAAAACTGATGATTTATAAAGCTATTCTTCTCCTGATGATTTGTAAATCTGTTCTTCTCCTGGTGATTTCTAAATCTTGTTCTTCTCCTGATGATTTATAAATCTGTTCTTCTGATTATTTATAAATCTGTTCTTCTCCTGATGATTTATAAAGCTGTTCTTCTCCTGATGATTTATAAATATGTTCTTCTCCTGATGATTTATGAATCTGTTCTTCTTCTGATGATTTATAAATCTTGTTCTTCTCCTGATGATTTATAAATTGGTTCTTCTTCTGATGATTTATAAATCTGTTCTTCTCCTGATGATTTATAAATCTTGTTTTTCTCCTGATGATTTATAAATCTTGTTCTTCTCCTGATAATTTGTAAATCTTGTTTTTCGCCTGATGATTTATAAACCTTGTTGTTCTCCTGATGATTTATAAATATTGTTTTTCTCCTGATGATTTATAAATATTGTTTTTCTCCTGATGATTTATAAATCGTGTTCTTCTCCTGATGATTTATAAATCTTGTTCTCTTTTTCAGCGATCTGAGTTTTGATTTTGCCCTCAACATTTGAAGAATCGGGTCGAGTCACCTGAGCAGCGCCTCTGCAGCCACAAAGCAGCACGTGGGCACATCAGCGGGTCCTCATCATGGAACTTCAGAAGCTGTCAAATGGTCACCACCACCACGACCTCCCCATGGCAGAGGGGTAGGTTTCCTCTTTGGCTGCAAACATGAACGATTCATTCCGGACATGAATACCCCCCCTCCATTCTTTATTGAACACATTCTCATAGACAACGATACAAACAAAGACACACACAATAAAAAACAAAAATAAAAAGGACACAAAAAGACGACATTTTACAATGCCAGAGTTTGAGTTGTATGCAGCATATTAAATTCGCCTCGTAACTTAAAGGTCTTGATAGATTTTTGTTTTTAAGATTAAATAAACTGGTTTTAAATATTGTTTGAATTCATGAATAAAGTGCAGGAAATGTGGTTCCGGGAATGAATGAATGCTGACTATGTTGTGAGTCACAGTGCTACGTCATTCAGCCAGGAGTGAAGTGGACTCACTAGAACTAATTCGTCTGCAGAGGGGTTAGCTTACGTGATCTATATGGAACAGTTGTGATTTTGTAAATGATCGTTCTAATAACGTTGTCATATAAAAGTTGCTAAAACGTCTTCATTATTATTGTAACCTACAGAAAGACTCACTGGCCGCTCGCCGAGGGAGGGGTCGGCGCCCTTTAGTCGAGCGGGTAGCGATGACGTTTCGTGGTGCAGTACAAGCCGGATCGAATCCCGCAGCGGGCGGGGAAATGCCCGGTTACATCGGTGGCAGCGGTGGGGTCCGGACGTGTCCGGAAGCGTGCGGATCCTCGGAAGTGTTTTCGGAGCGCGGGAATAACGAAGCGCTTCCGGGAGAGGGTGACCGCTGTAACCCACAAAAAAGACTCAGTGTAACCGAGCATATTCCCGCCCACTGCGGGATTCGATCTGGAGTTGTACTGCGCCACGAGACGTTACCGCTCGACTAAAGGGGGCCGAGCCCCGCCGAGCGGCCAGCGCGTCTCTCTGTAGGTTTCACTATCAAGAGACAGCAAGCCGTAGAAGGTGACAACATGGTTGATGCAGTTCTACTTACCATGCACGTGCGTTGTTTCCTCTGAACTTTCGGTGGATCTCCCAGACTACCAGAGGAAGAACAGTTCCTACCGCACAAGAGTGACGGAACAAAAAGGTCACAGTTCACAGACGTGAGTATTTAATGACATTTACAAACGAACCCTACTGAATGTAACAGACCTCCGAACTTGATCTTGATCTGAAGTATTTTAAAGATGTTGATTTAAAGTGAAGCATTAGAATTTGTGCAAAGGGGAAGATTGAATTTGCAGACAAATGTTTATCAACTGATTCATTATTTTAGAGAATTACATTTCTCAGTAGTCTGCATAGAATTTCAAGTTGATCCCAAGGCCAGACAGAGCCTGTTTGTATCTGGTGTGTTTGGTAACACATCTGTCGAGCAGTTAAGAAGACTTCTTAATGAATCTAATGACGTATTTACACTGCTGTTACCGCTGATGAATTAGAGTTTGGAAATTACATTCGGGAATTTGTTTTTGGCGCATTTTTTTTTTGCAGACACACCTAAACTGCAACACTTTAACATTTAACGTAAAACAACAAATCTTGAAAAATTCAACAGCTGGAAACATTTTTAAAACCACTGCAGATTTTCACAAAATAAAGTAGTATTCGAGAAACCACCGCAGCAGTAAAGAAAAGATGCAATGCAATGCCATTGTGTATTTTGTAGTAATGTTCTTCTTCTCAACCATCTAATAAGTATCGCTGTACTCTGGCCATATAAAAATGATGATAGCGCTTAACAGCGATGGCAACAGATTACATCTTTCAGAACACATCTGGATTCTTTTGGTTTTCCACCTTTGGCAAAATGAAGTAGACTTCCACATCCAGTTTGCCAACCTCTCTGTTCCCAAAATATTTGAAATATATAAGAAGAGATGACACAGCACAGCTATTGCATGTTCAAACAACTTACTGTATTTTAAATGAAAGTTACGCTACCAGTTTGGTGTCTCCATTTCTGATCTGGCCAAGCCTCTAAGCCTAATGGGCAAAAAGCTGAAGAATGTACATGCCCGGGTACATATTGGTTTTACACCTCTGCAAGGTCGGGTCTAGTGAACAGGCTTTTTTCTGCAATCGGCTCTGTGCATACGTGTAGTCCACTGACTTCTGGTTTCTACTGCAGCGGTCATACCAGTTTCCTGTTTGTTGGCGCGTGCTACTGCAGGCGTCGCCAAAAACACGCCATTGTCACTAGCACGCGCCAACAAACAGGAAACTGGTATGACCGCTGCGGTAGAAACCGGAAGTCAATGGACTACAGTTAAGCACAGAGTCGATTGTGTCTGTAGGGACGCCCGACCAAGCCGGAGGTAACACGGGGATTCAAACTGGCGATCTCCGTGTTACAAATTTTACTTTTAATGCTTCTGCTTTGCCAACGTCTGACACTGGCATGATAGCATGTGATGACACAGTTAAGAGGACACGTGGAGGACATTCAAGAAAGGACACTTGGAGAATCAGTAATGTAACCTATTTTTCTGGACTTGCCTGTTAGTGATTTTAAGTTCCTGTTATAAGCTGTTGCCACAGTATATGCCTTGAGCTCTTATTTTGAAGGCTGAAGAGAGAGCGGAAGTGATGTACGCAGTGTTGTTGCTGTGGAGTTCTGTTGGGGGGGGGGTCCAAATAAAGTGGTCCTCGTGTGAAAGTGGAACCTCCGTATTTGTTATTTTAGTTTCATACAGTATAGGCGACACCTACAAACCCTCTGTAATGTCCGTAGACGCCTTGTCTTACTGACATAAGAATAATTCAAGAACGAGCCGACTTCGTAGGTTCTTAACTGTGTAGCTTTTACTAGCGTTCATCCAACATACAACCTTCATAACATGCGCTTCTAACTTCCTGTATACGTCACACGCACTGCACGTACATCCGTGAGTAGGTCAAGTTAAACACGTGACCTTTCATTCATTACATCTCCCCCTCTAAGATGATTTTATAACCTGTATATCACCCCCCTTTTCACAAAAAAAATAAAAAATCCCCCACAGTACACAAGTCCATACGCCTCACAAATCCAGCCGGATTGCAGGCTTGCTCACCCTGCCAGAACGAGTAACATATGGTGTGGAAGTTGGCATTTCTGCTGCTCGGGACTCATCCGTGTTTCCATTCTCCCCTGGAGTGACATGGTCAGGATCCCTGCTGACAAAGGTGAGTGTTTTGGGTGTGGCCAACAGGTGGCGCCTGTTCCTTCTGTAATGTTCACCTTGAGCTGTCTCCACTATGTAGGATCTGGGAGTGGAGCTCTGACTGTGAACAACTGCTGGCATTGTCCATGTTTTCTGTCCATCAAGTTTGGTGAGTACTGCGTCACCCGAGTTCAGTGGGCGCAGTGTCCGCACGCCATTCCTGCGGTCGTAGTAGAAAGCCTGCCTCGATTTGGCTGCGGCGTCAGCGGTTTTGATCAGTTCCTCTTTAGGTCAGGCCGGTTTCAGGTTATGCTGCAATGTGGGTAAGGTGGTTCTGAGTCTCCTACCCATGAGCAATTCTGCTGGACTGGCTCCAGTGGAAGAAGAGGGTGTAGCTCTGTATGTCAACAAGGCGAGGAGAGGGTCTTCCTGCCTTAATATGCTTTTGGCTATCTGAACAGCCCTCTCTGCCTGTCCATTACTCTGGGGGTAGTGTGGGCTTGAAGTCACATGGATGAAATCATAATCCTCACTGAACCTCCTCATCTCTTCTGAAACTAGCTGTGGCCCATTATCACTAACTACAAGTTCAGGGACACCAAAACGTGCAAATGTAGCCTTCAGCCTAGCTACAACCTGACTGCTAGTAGTTGTTGGTAGATTTAGGATCTCCAAAAACCTGGAATAATAGTCAGACACTATCAAGTAGTTTTGCTTTTTGTACTCACACAGGTCTATGCCAACTTTCTGCCATGGTCTGGATGGGAGCTCACTTGACATTAAAGGCTCTTTTCTCTGTGTGTTCTTGTGTTCTCTGCAGAATTGACATTGCTGTATCTTTGTTGTAATGTGCTCTGTCATTTTGGGCCACCACACTGACTGGCTAGCTCTCTCTCTGCACTTAACTATCCCCTGGTGCCCGTCGTGTATTCTGTCTAAGATCACCTCCCTCATCTCTGTGGGAATGACGATACGACTGCCTCTGATGACTAAACCATCTACCTCAGATAACTCCCCTCTCACCTGATAAAAGTCTCTGACTGTCTCCGGCACTTTATCGACATACTCAGGCCAGCCGTGTCTGATGAAGCCCAACACTGTCTGGAGCTGCAGATCCCCATCCGTGCTCTGTTTTATCTCCTGCATCCTTTGAGGTGTGGCAGGCATCTGGCACACGATGGCATCAATGTGCGCTGCAACATCATCATGAGAAGCACCATCTCCGTAGCGCTGCTCTGGGCCTCTGGAGAGTGCATCAGCCACAGCTAAAGTTTTGCCTGGTGCGTATTCAGCCACTGCATTGAAACGCATCAGCCTCATTAACAGTCTCTGGCACCTAATGGGCACATTATCCAAGTCTTTGCTGTTCATGAGAGGCACTAGTGGTTTATGATCGGTGACAAGTCTGAAATTGTCAAGCCCAAACAAGTACTTCTCGAACCTTTCACATGCCCAGACGCTGGCTAAGCACTCTTTCTCGATCTGTGCGTACCTTGTCTCTGCGTCACTCAGCCGTCGGGAGCAGTAGGCCACGGGCTTCCAGTGTTCCCCGTGCTGCTGGAGCAGAACGCCTCCCAGCCCGTAGCTGCTGGCATCTGCTGACACCACCGTAGCCTTAGTGACGTCATAAAAGGTGAGTACCGGGGCGGTGGCGAGTGCTGCTTTAAGGTCTTGGAATGCTGTGTTCTGTGCAGGTCCCCACTGCCACTCTGTCGTTGCTTTAAGCAGTCCATAAAGCGGCTGACCTACAGTGGACAGCTCTGGGACGTATTTTGCCAAATAGTTCACCATCCCGAGGAACCTCTTGAGTTCCGTCACGTTCTGGGGCTGAGGAAAGTTCTCTATTCCGGCCACTTTGTCCGGGTCAGGTCTGATGCCTGCCTCGTTGATGATATGACCAAGGAAGCGGACTTGTTTCTGTTTGAACTTGCATTTCACTTGGTTCAGTTTGAGACCTGCTGTTTCAATGACCCCCAGCGCCTCTGCTAGGCGCCGGTCATGGATTTCCTCAGTCTCTCCATGTATAAGGATGTCATCCATGTACACCTCTGTGCCCTCTAGCCCGGTCAGAGTTTCCGCCATCTTTCTCTGGAAAATCTCTGGAGCACTCGTTATACCAATGGAAGGCGGCAGAAAGCATACCTCCCAAATGGGGTGATGAAAGTGGTGAGCCCCCTGCTGTCTTCATGCAAGGGGATCTGGTAAAACCCACTTGCTGCATCCAACGTTGTGAAGAACTTTGACCCTGCGAGCCTTGGCATTATTTCCTCCATAGTGGGCAGCACGTATTTCTCACGTTTCACCGCTCGATTCAGCCTCCTGAGGTCAGCGCAGCAGCGAACCTCTTTCTTGTTCGGTTTCAGCACCGGCACCATAGCGGCGCACCATTCTGTGGGCTGAGTCACTTTTTCAATAATGCCCTCATTTTCCATGCGCTGCAGTTCTTTCTTAACCAGTGGTACAAGTGGCAGCGGTATCCGTCTGGCTGTATGCACCGCGTATGGCTGGGCACCCTCCACCAGAGCTATTTTCACTGGGTCTGTTTTCAGCAGTCCACTTGAACCGAAAACTCCACTGACCTCATTCATCCGCTTCACTAGACCCATCTCCACTGCCTCTGGACGACTCAGCAGACAGCTGCCTCTCCCCTTGATCACATACACTGGAAAGGAGTATTGTTTCTCCTTGTAGTTGGTTGTGGCTTGAAACTGTCCTATGCAGCTGATGTTTCCACCTGGGCTTATGAAACATGTGTCAGGAGGTCCCAGTTTTATGTTTGGCTTCAGCTTTTTAAATGTCCCTTGGTTGATAACAGTAGCGTAAGCCCCCGTGTCAATTTTAAAGGTTATTGGTACATCACTTATTGTTAAACTAACAGTCCAATCTTCCTGACTGCTCTCTTTGCCAACTTCTCCCAGAAAGTACAGCTGTTTAACCTCTTCAGTGACTTCTCTCATCGCTTTAGAGTGACATACACGCTCCCAATGTCCCTTTTTATGACACTTGTTGCACTTACTGTTCGTTGCAGGACACTTCCGCTCATCGGTGTGCTGCGTCTTGCCGCACCTCCCGCATTCATCTACTTTGTTGGTTGCAGGTCTGCTGCCACCATGACGCTGTCCGCCCTTTTTGTTTTGGCGTTCGTCCCGCCATCGGACAACATTGACGTTAGCCAGCTGGGCCTCTGGTTGGTTAGCTTGGAGGCTGAGCTGCTTTGTTATTGCCTCCGCCTGGCGCACTTGTTCAATGACTTTCACCAGAGTAAGGTCCGCTGTGAGCTGGAACTGACGGGAGAGCACCTTATCTTTTATGCCCACTACCAGATGATCTCTGATATGTTCATCCCTCTTGTCCCCAAACTCACAGTGTTCAGACAGCTCATACAATGTCCGGATGTACATCTCCGCTGTCTCTCCTGGCTGCTGGCTACGTTGATAGAAGCACGCCCTCTCATGTATGATGTTACGGCGGGGAATAAAGTAGTCGTCGAACCTTTTCAGTACGATATCATAGTCCACTTTATCACCCTCCGCCGCGAAGTCAAACGAGCTGAATATCTTTTCAGCCTCGCTTCCCATTGCATAAATCAGCGAACTCACTTGAATCTCCCCGTCGTCTTTATCCAGCTTTGTCGCGAGCCTGAAGCGCGAAAACCGTTGTTTCCACTCCGGCCATTCAACGGGGCAGTCAAACTTGAATTCACTCGGCGGATTAAACTTCGGCATGACCGCTCGTGTTCAGATACACAGACTATTCTGACACCATGTAATGTCCGTAGACGCCTTGTCTTACTGACATAAGAATAATTCAAGAACGAGCCGACTTCGTAGGTTCTTAACTGTGTAGCTTTTACTAGCGTTCATCCAACATACAACCTTCATAACATGCGCTTCTAACTTCCTGTATACGTCACACGCACTGCACGTACATCCGTGAGTAGGTCAAGTTAAACACGTGACCTTTCATTCATTACACCCTCGGTTACATTGGTGGCAGCGGTGGGATGCTTGTGCCAACGTCCCGCAAAAGCAAGACGTTTAAATTACCGAAAAGAAAGGTTCGGGGAGTTAGTTAGCTTCTCAGTTAGCCTCAGCTAGCAACGGCGGAGCTTCGTCGTGTCGGAAACCCGGCTGCTGTCTTCTGAGATAATTGAGGAGCAACATGTGGAAATACGGAGGTTCCACTTTCACACGAGGACCACTTTATTTGGATTCTTCCCCCAACAGAACTCCACAGCAACAACACTGCTTACAGCACTTCCGCTCTCTCTTCAGCCTTCAAAATAAGAGCTCAAGGCATATACTCTGGCAACAGCTTATAACAGGAACTTAAAATCACTAACAGGCAAGTCCAGAAAAATAGGTTACAGTAACATCAAATGATGCCAGGTTAGGTAATGCTAGCAACATTATTTGATTTTTCAGCTTCGAAGCCTGCCAGACACCATCTCAACACACAAAGAAATGTATAACAATGGTGCAACTGACAGCAGAATAGTCCAATCATGCTGCTGCACATCGTTAGAAGGACTATGGACTGGTCTGTGCCAATCCATTTTTTCATTTGTTTGTTAGCTTGTTCCTCAGATGTGGTATATCAGATGCCACTGATCCACGTTTGACGAAACTTGTAGGCATGATGCATCCTAACACTGCAGAACTGCACAGTAACCGTGATCATCCCAGTGTGTCGCTGCATCATTTGTGGGGAAGACGTGCAGTGTCTGCTGTTGTCCTTGTTTTACCAGGAGTTAACACTGGATGAGCCCCGGATTCATTATTTTCGTATCAGAAAGATGTGCTGCCATTGTGCACATTGATCAGCATTGGCTTGGCCCTTGGTTCAAATATAGTATCGCAAAAATAATAGCATACCTAGAGAACAGGTATCCTGACAACATCGGGTCTAAAAAAGTTCAGGTTTTACTTTAAACTGGTATTTTTAGGCTTTAGATTTAAGTCTGACACACATTTCCAGGCCCACTTTGAGCACCAAGAATAAACTGCATATTTCACCACAGGATGATTAAATGTTTTAATGGACACAATCAAAAACAATTAAACTTTCTGTGCACGTTCTCCATTGATGATGCCATATTTTAACAATAATGTCTTTGAAATATGTATTATAAATAATAAATATTCATTACTTTGTGGTGGACACGTATTGGGGACAGAATTCAACCCAGGAACTAAGGGTTAAGTCATGGTTGCCCTGGCAGGTTAACGCAGGGTTGAGTTATGGTTGTCCAGCCAGTTTTTCTGGTTATTCTTGCCACCTCCGCTCAGTCGAGCTGTGGTTTTGTTGTCTCTCTGATTTACCGTGGATTAAAGAAAGTTGCCTACACGGCTAAAGTGTGAACCTACGGTCTTCTCCGTTACTTCGGCTCTACACTGGTGACCCCGACGTCGGTTTTCGGATAAGTTTTCTGAAACCACACACATTATGGCTACGAACGCCGTTGCAATTAAACTGCCGGAGTTTTGGGAGTCTTCCGCGGCTACATGGTTCGCGCAGGCTGAGGCACAGTTCGCGCTCAGAGACATAACAGCAGACGAGACCAGGTACTACTACGTAGTGGCAGCGCTGGGGTGCGCTACGGCTTCCAGGATAAGCGGTTTCATAACCAACCCACCGGCCGATGGTAAATACGCCGCACTTAAACATCTCCTCCTTGAAACTTTTGAACTGTCAGCAACGGAGAGAGCACGTCGCCTCTTCGCAATTCAGGGCTTGGGAGATGGCAAACCATCGGAGCTAATGAGCAGGATGTTAAACCTACTGGGTCAAGAAAAGCCATGTTTCCTGTTTATGGAGCTGTTTCTGCGCAACATGCCGCCCCACGTCCAGACTGCGCTCGCTAACTCCACCATCACTGATCCCCGTGAGCTGGCAAAGGAGGCTGACCGATTCTTCGTCGCTACACAACGTTCCTCCCATGCCGGGGTGCTGGCTCCTACCTTCGCTGGCCCCCCGCCGACATCGCGGGCGTGGCCCGACGGTGGCGCCACAGCATCAGACCGCTACAAGCCCTCTGGACTCTGTATGTACCACGCTCGATTTGGTGCGAAAGCTAAACGGTGCCGTTCCCCCTGCAACTACAGGCCGACGGGAAACGAGAGGGCCAACACTCAGTAGTGGCCATGAGTGTTGGCGATACGAGCAGGCTACTCTTCATCCTCGACACCATCTCCGGTCGGCGATTTCTTTGTGACACGGGCGCACAGAGAAGCGTGCTCCCTGCTACTGACGTCGACATCATGGGCGGGGAGCGGGGCCCCCAGTTGGCGACGGCTGACGGCAGCCCTATCCACACCTACGGCGTGCGGTCTGTAGAACTGTGTTTTGGTGGACAACGTTTCACGTGGGAGTTCGTCATGGCCAATGTAACGCTTCCCCTCCTCGGAGCTGATTTTTTGTGCGCTTACGGTTTGCTAGTGGACATTCAGAACAGCCGTCTGGTCGATGCCTTAACCTTCTCCTCCTTCGCATGTACGCGGAGGGAAGCGGCCTATGCAGGTCTAGCCAACTCTCTCTCAGAGGCAGACAAGTTCACCCGCCTCCTCGCTGAGTTCCCTGACCTCACCCGGCCTACCTTCTCTGCACCCACCGCTAAGCATGGGGTGGAGCATCACATTGCTATGAAGGGGCCCCCGGTCTACGCCAGAGCCAGGCGTCTCGACCCCGCCAAACTCGCCATTGCCAAGTCTGAGTTCGAGCACCTGGAACGCATGGGGATCATCCGCCGCTCTGACAGCCCGTGGGCATCCCCACTCCACATCGTCGCTAAGCCTGATGGAGGTTGGCGCCCATGCGGGGACTACCGCCGACTAAATGACGCCACCACGCCTGACCGCTATCCTGTCCCGCATATCCAGGACTTTTCTGCAAACCTGTCTGGCAAATGCGTCTTCTCAAAAGTCGACCTGGTCCGTGGTTATCATCAAGTTCCCGTGCACCCCTCAGACATCCCCAAGACAGCGGTGACAACCCCATTCGGCCTATTTGAATTCCTACGAATGCCATTTGGACTCAAAAACGCGGCCCAGTCCTTTCAGCGGCTGATGGATTCAGTGCTCCGTGGCCTTCCTTTCATCTTCGTCTATTTGGACGACATACTCATCGCCAGCGCCTCCGAGGAAGAACACCTGTCCCATCTTCATGCCCTCTTCACACGCCTCAGCCAGCATGGGCTGATCGTCAACCCGGCGAAGTGCCGGTTCGGGCTGACAGCCATTGATTTCCTCGGGCACCGCATCACTGGGGACGGGGCAGTCCCCCTGCCCTCAAAGGTGGAAGCGGTGGCGGCCTTTCCGCGCCCCCAAACAGCTCGTGCGCTCAGGGAGTTCATCGGGATGGTGACATTCTACCACCGCTTCATTCCTCGAGCCGCCTTTATCATCCGGCCACTGTACGAGGCGCTGAAAGGCATGTCCCCCAACCAGGCGGTCGACTGGACAGCAGAGCGGGACCGTGCGTTCACCGAGACTAAAGCTGCGCTCTCCCAGGCTACCCTGCTAGCGCATCCTTCACCTACAGCGCCTATTTCCATAACCACGGAAGCATCGGACTATGCTGTTGGTGCGGTTCACGAACAGTGGGTGGGGGGGGCTTGGCAGCCTTTGGCCTTTTTCAGTCGCCAGCTTACACCCCGAGAGCGCAAGTATAGTACTTTTGACAGGGAACTCCTCGGTCTCTGGCTCGCCGTCCGGCATTTCCGTTTCCTGCTAGAGGGCCGCGAGTTTACTGCGTACGTGGACCACAAGCCCCTCACGTTTGCCATGTCCAAGACGGCCGAGCCATGGTCCGCTCGCCAGCAGCGACAACTCTCCTACATTTCGGAATTCACTACCGACATCCAGCACGTCGCTGGTAAGTCTAACCAGGTAGCTGACTGCCTGTCTAGGGCAGTGATTGGAGCGGTCCACCTAGGCCTTGACTATGCACAGATGGCTGCTGACCAGGCCACGGACCCGAGCATCCTCTGTCTCCGGGCCTCCGACACGGGGCTCCGCCTGCAGGACGTTCCTTTCAGCGACACAGGTGTCACCCTCCTGTGTGACGTCTCCACAGGACAGCCCAGGCCCATCGTCCCGCACAGCTGGAGACGCCCCGTATTTGAAGCTGTGCACGGCCTCTCTCATCCAGGCGGTAAGCCATCCGTGCGCCTGACCTCTGCTAAGTTTGTGTGGGAGGGACTTAAGAGAGACGTGAAAGCGTGGGCCGACTCGTGTGTTGCCTGTCAGCGGGCTAAGATACAACGCCACATTAAGGCGCCCCTGGAACGCTTCGCAGTGCCGGAGAGACGATTTGACCATGTCCACGTCGACCTGGTTGGTCCCCTACCCCCCTCCCATGGGTTCACCTACCTCTTCACTGTGGTGGACAGGACTACGCGCTGGCCTGAAGCTGTTCCCCTGGCATCCACGACGTCTGCTGATGTGGCCCGGGCTTTTATTGGGTCGTGGGTCTCACGTTTCGGTACGCCTTCCGACCTTTCATCTGACCGTGGGCCACAGTTTACCTCAGAGCTATGGAATGCTGTGGGTGAGGCTCTGGGCGTCAAGCTTCATCGCACTACCGCCTACCACCCTCAGGTGAACGGCCTATGTGAGCGCTTCCACCGGTCCATGAAGGCTGCGCTTCGGGCTACTCTCAAGGACTGCAACTGGGTTGACAAGCTCCCATGGGTCATGCTGGGCCTGCGGACCGCCCCGAAGGAAGACCTACAAGCCTCCTCTGCGGAGCCGGTGTACGGCACGCCGCTGCGAGTCCCAGGCGATTTCATGCCCAATGCAACGCGTCCCTGGTCAGCTGTGGACCAACGAGCCTCCTTGCTGGACGGGGTCAGAGCTTTCACACCCGTCCCTACCGCCCAACACGGCGCTCCGGTGTCCCAGGTGCCCCCAGGTCTACAGTCAGCGGACTACGTGTTCATCCGTCACGACGCACACCGCCCCCCTCTGCAACCCCCTTATGACGGCCCCTTCCGCGTCCTGGAACGGGGAACTAAGCACCTGGTGGTGGATTTTGGGGGCACGGCCGAGCATGTTTCAGTGGACCGAGTTAAACCCGCACACCTGGACTTGACGCAGCCGTTGGAGTTAGCCCAACCTCCTCGTCGCGGTCGTCCCCCGGCTCCGCCTCCTCCCCCCGTGGAGGCCCGAGCTGCCTCTTCTGCTCCTCAGGCCGACCTCCACAGGCCCGCGTCAATGCCTCCCACCGACACTCCGGCCCCTGTTATCCGGAGCCGCCGCGGACGGCCTGTCGTCCACCCGCGCCTGCCTGACTTCGATTACTAGGGCGAATTCTGGGGGGGCTCATGTGGTGGACACGTATTGGGGACAGAATTCAACCCAGGAACTAAGGGTTAAGTCATGGTTGCCCTGGCAGGTTAACGCAGGGTTAAGTTATGGTTGTCCAGCCAGTTTTCTGGTTATTCTTGCCACCTCCGCTCAGTCGAGCTGTGGTTTTTGTTTGTCTCGCTGATTTACCGTGGATTAAAGAAAGTTGCCTACACGGCTAAAGTGTGAACCTACGGTCTTCTCCGTTACTTCGGCTCTACAACTTATTATATATTTTATCAATATAAAATATATTATTATAATATGTTACATATAATTAAAATAAATATATTTGTTATAAATAAATAGTATAAATGATAAATATATTTTTATATTGTTTATCTCCATCTGTATGAGTTTTCCTATTTTAGGATATGCTTTGCTGTTTGGATGATCACACCACTTTTGAACATGTGTCTCAGATGCAACTTCAAATGTGTCTCAGATGCAACTTCAAATGTGTCTGATGCAACTTTAAATGTGTCTCAGATGCAACTTTAAATGTGTCTCAGATGCAACTCTGTCTCAGATGCAACTCTAAATGTGTCTCAGATTCAACTTTAAATGTGTCTCAGACTCAACTTTAAATGTGTCTCAGATGCAACTTTAAATATGTCTCAGATGCAACTTTAAATGTGTCTCAGATGCAACTTCAAATGTGTCTCAGGTGCAACTTTAAATGTGTCTCAGATGCAACTTCAAATGTGTCTCAGATGCAACTCTAAATGTGTCTCAGATGCAACTTTAAATGTGTCTCAGATGCAACTCTAAATGTGTCTCAGATGCAACTTTAAATGTGTCTCTGATGCAACTTTAAATGTGTTTCAGATGCAACTTTAAATGTGTCTCAGATGCAACTGTGTCTCAGATGCAACTCTAAATGTGTCTCAGATGCAACTTTAAATGTGTCTCAGATGCAACTTTAAATGTGTCTCAGATGCAACTCTAAATGTGTCTCAGATGCAACTTTAAATGTGTCTCAGGTGCAACTTTAAATGTGTCTCATGCAACTCTAAAGGTCTCAGATGCAACTTTAAATGTGTCTCAGATGCAACTCTAAATGTGTCTCAGATGCAAGTCTAATTGTGTCTCAGATGCAACTCTAATTGTGTCTCAGATGCAACTCTAAATGTGTCTCAGATGCAACTTCAAATGTGTCTCAGATGCAACTCTAAATGTGTCTCAGATGCAACTTCAAATGTTTCTCAGATGCAACTCTAAAGAGGATGTTGTCATTTTGCCTCCATGCTAGTTTGAGGGGAAAACCTCCTTTGGGATGTCAGTCTTTAACCTCAGCAACGCCATCATGGGGAGTGGGATCCTAGGTCTGTCGTATGCCATGTCCAACACCGGCATCCTTCTCTTCCTGTGAGTATAACCGTGCACGTGCACAAACACGTGAGCAAACCAAAGACAGACTGAAACAGCGCTACACATCTACACACACACACACACACTCTCTCTCTCTGTCTCTCTCTCTCTATCTCACACACACACAGACATACACACACACACTTTCTCTCTCTCTCTCTCTCTCTCTCTCTCTCTCATACACACACACACACACACACACACACACACACACACACACACACACACACACACACACACACACACACACACACACACACACACACACACACACAACATTTCCAGTAAGTCTGTACCGCAGCGGTTCCCTGAAAGGTCAACAGTGTCTACATTCATGGACATGAAGTTAAATATTACTCAGGACTCGGCCTGAAAATATCCAGTCGTGATTATTTTGATATTCTCTTGGTTAGAACTTCGCAGGTACAAATTTAGTTTGAATCCCCACATAAATTGTGGATCTTAAATTTATACACATGGCTGACCACTATATTTCTTTCAACCAAAACGTGACTAAATTACAAAAGTATATTAGTGTCATTTTCATGTGTTATCTGAAATGTCATGGATGTCATGTACATGTAGATGTCGGACTCTGGAACATTGTGTAACATACAGTGTCCTAGGACTCTGAAACACATCTATTGTGTAACGTACAGTGTGCTAGCAAACAGTGTGCTGAATTGATCCGCCACAGCATGAAGGTATGGGAGAGTAGTGGAAGCTAGCTTACAAAAAGAAAGAAAGGCGGCACGGTGGCCCAGTGGTCAGCACTGTTGCCTCACAGCAAGAAGGTCCTGGGTTCGAATTCCAGGTCGTCCCAAGTCCTTTCTGAGTGGAGTTTGCATGTTCTCCCTGTGTCTATGTCTGCGTGGGTTTCCTCCCACAGTCCAAAGACACGTAGGTCAGGTGAATCGGCCGGACTAAACTGTCCCTAGGTGTGAATGTGTCTCACTGGGTGTCCTCCCACCGTTAAAAAGACATGCATGTTAGGGTTAATGCTCCTGTCTATGCCCCTGAGCAAGGCAATGGAAAGAGGAACTTGAGTTGGTCCCCAGGGGCTGCAGCTGCCCCCTGTTCCTATACAGTAGGCTGGGTCGCCATCCCGATCTCTGCTCCACCCCCTCTGCCGATTCGGGGAGGGCTGCAGACTACCACATGCCTCCTCCCATACATGTGGAGTCACCAGCCGCTTCTTTTCACCTGACAGTGAGGAGTTTCACCAGGGAAACGTAGCACGTGGGTGGATCACGCTATTACCTCCAGTTCCCCGTCCTGAACAGGCGCCCCGACCGACCAGAGGAGGCGATGGTAACACGGAGATTCGAACCCGCGACCCCCGTGTTGGTAGGCATCGCCTGGACGCCTTGCTTTGAGCATTTTGGTGGAGTATAGAGAAAGTCAGAAGGAGTTACATTGTGTCTTTGTGGATTTAGAGAAAGCATATGACAGGGTGCCGAGAGAGGAGGTGTGGTATTGTATGAGGAAGTCTGAAGTTGCAGAGATGTAGGAGTGGTGCAGGTGCAGTGTGCCCTTCTTTTTTGCAATCAGGGTGTCCGCGGATCCTTAAAAAGTCTTAAAAAGTCTTAAATTCATGTATCTAAATTAAAGGCCTTAAAATGTCTTAAATTCATTAAAAATGTCGGAAAATGGTATAAAAATCATTACTGAAAGGTCTTAAAAAAGAACTGTCCGGGAGAGGAATATTTCTTCTTCTTCGTTTGTGTTGTGCAAAGATGAATGTAGCTTGGGTTGCGTGCAGAGCGCGAATCGTTCTGGTAACTACTTGCAGTCGTGACCAGAGTTGGCTGCTTTTTTCGCTGCAGCTAATGTGAGGTTGTAAATAGACCGTTCTATGGTGAAATACATAAATGTGTTCAGCCAGCGACGTCTATTGGTCAGATAGAATCGCTTACAGAAGCCTCTGGAAACCGGAAATCCACAGCAGAGATGGAAATTCTGAGCAGTGGTAAGTCACGTTCCGGCAGCTCCGCAAAAATAATAAAATAACGCCTTTTAAAACGAACGAAAAATTTATTGAACACCTAAACTGACATAAGATAATATTTGACACTTACACGGTACATATTCATTCCACCACATGCTATTTTCATGAATTCCAGGTTCGTATCAGGCGCACCTGTTAGCTATAGCATGCTATTCCCTGTAATTAAAACAAATATGTATCCCCATAGACAAATAAATGACCTGGATGATGCGATACCATGGCAATATTACCTGCAACTCACGGTTGTAGGTAATATTAATGTCACTAGTTATCGAAAAGAATACCGATGTTCGTTTTACTGAGCGGTTAATTGCTAAATGGTATAGCCTATATAGAATTTGGCGGACAAATGCTAACTAAGTTATCACAAAATGGCAGCCGAGAGAAGAAGAAAAGTTGACGCTAGAATGGATCGTCTGGCGGAAGGGGGGAGGGACCTCCGCTGAGCGCTCTGCTGTGATTCGTTGTTTTGTCATCAAATGCTCATCGAACCAACCAATCACAGCAGCGTATAGTTTCTGGCAGCTTTTTCAACATTGAGGAGGACTTCAGCTTATCTGATTGCAATCGCGCGAAATTCCGCGAATCAAATGTTTAAATATTCGGTCTGAACGTCAAGAAATGCGGTTACAACATCAACGTGTCACAAAACATACATTTGTTTAACCATTTCGATAAAACTGCACTCGCGCGAATCAAATGTTTAAATATTCAGCTGTTGGGCGTTAGGTCTTACCAACCATATGTATATATTTTGTTGTAGATCTTGGTCTTAAATTCAGTTCCAAGCGGCATTAAAAAGTTCTTAAAAAGTCTTAAATTTAACTTACTGAAACCTGCAGATACCACGTGCAATGGTGATGGACAGGTTGACGGACGAGATCAGGCAAGAGTTTCCGTGGACTATAATGTTTGCGGATGACATTGTGATCTGTAGTGAGAGTAGGGTGCAGGTTGAGGAGAGCCTGGAGAGGTGGAGGTATGCACTGGAGAGAAGAGGAATGAAAGTCAGTAGGAGCAAGATGACCCTACCAGGGAAGAGGAAAAGAGGAAGACCAAAGAGGAGGCTTATGGATGTGGTGAGGTAGGACATGCAGGTGGCTGGTGTGACAGAGGAAGATGCAGAGGACAGGAAGAGATGGAAATGGATGATCTGCTGTGGTGACTCCTAACGCAAGCAGACGAAAAAGATGGAGGAGGAGGGGAAGGGGGAAAGAAGAAGAAGAAGAGTGTGCTAGCAGAGCTATGGATTATGAATCTTTTAGAAGGAGTAACAACCATGTCTCATGTGATATGGTTACGCCTCTTTGAGAAGGATTAATAACTATGTCTCATATGATATGGTTATGACTCTTTGAGAACAGTAATAACCATGTATCATGTGATATGGTTATGACTCTTTGAGAAGGAGTAACAACCATGTCTCATGTGTTATGGTTATGACTCTTTGAGAAGGAGTAATAACCATGTCTCATGTTATATGGTTATGACTCTTTGAGAAGGAGTAATAACCATGTCTCATGTGATATGGTTATGACTCTTTGAAAAGGAGTAATAACCATAGCTCATGTGATATGGTTATGACTCTTTGAGAAGGATTAATAACCATGTCTCATGTGATATTGTTATGGCTCTTTGAGAAGGAGTAATAACCATGTCTCGTGTGATATGGTTATGATTCTTTGAGAAGGAGTAATAACCATGTCTCATGTGATATGGTTATGACTCTTTGAGAAGGGGTAACAGCCATGCCTCATGTGATATGGTTATGACTCTTTGAGAAGGAGTAATAACCATGTCTCATGTGATATGGTTATGACTCTTTGAGAAGGAGTAATAACCATGGCTCATGTGATATGGTTATGACTCTTTGAGAAGGAGTAATAACCATGTCTCATGTGATATGGTTATGACTCTTTGAGAAGGAGTAATAACCATGTCTCACGTGATATGGTTATGACTCTTTGAGAAGGAGTAACACCCATGTCTCACGGGATATGGGTATGACTCTTTGAGAAGGAGTAATAACCATGTCTCATGTCATAGGTTATGACTCTTTGAGAAGGAGTAATAACCATGTCTCATGTGATATGGTTATGACTCTTTGAGAAGGGGTAATAACCATGTCTCATGTGATATGGTTATGACCATGTCTCATGTGTTATGGTTATGACTCTTTGAGAAGGAGTAATAACCATGTCTCATGTTATATGGTTATGACTCTTTGAGAAGGAGTAATAACCATGTCTCATGTGATATGGTTATGACTCTTTGAAAAGGAGTAATAACCATGGCTCATGTGATATGGTTATGACTCTTTGAGAAGGATTAATAACCATGTCTCATGTGATATTGTTATGGCTCTTTGAGAAGGAGTAATAACCATGTCTCGTGTGATATGGTTATGATTCTTTGAGAAGGAGTAATAACCATGTCTCATGTGATATGGTTATGACTCTTTGAGAAGGAGTAATAACCATGTCTCATGTGATATTGTTATGACTCTTTGAGAAGGAGTAACAACCATGTCTCATGTGATATGGTTATGACTCTTTGAGAAGGAGTAATAACCATGTCTCATGTGATATGGTTATGACTCTTTGAGAAGGGGTAATAACCATGTCTCATGTGATATGGTTATGACTCTTTGAGAAGGAGTAATAACCATATCTCATGTGATATGGTTATGACCATGTCTCATGTGATATGGTTATGACTCTTTGAGAAGGAGTAATAACCATGTCTCACGTGATATGGTTATGACTCTTTGAGAAGGAGTAACACCCATGTCTCACGGGATATGGGTATGACTCTTTGAGAACAGTAATAACCATGTCTCATGTGATGTGGTTATGACTCTTTGATAAGGAGTAATAACCATGTCTCATGTGATATTGTTATGACCCTTTGAGAAGGAGTAACAACCATCTCTCATGTCATATGGTTATGACTCTTTGAGAAGGAGTAATAACCATGTCTCATGTCAGAGGTTATGACTCTTTGAGAAGGAGTAATAACCATGTCTCATGTGATATGGTTATGACTCTTTGAGAAGGGGTAATAACCATGTCTCATGTGATATGGTTATGACCATGTCTCATGTGTTATGGTTATGACTCTTTGAGAAGGAGTAATAACCATGTCTCATGTTATATGGTTATGACTCTTTGAGAAGGAGTAATAACCATGTCTCATGTGATATGGTTATGACTCTTTGAAAAGGAGTAATAACCATGGCTCATGTGATATGGTTATGACTCTTTGAGAAGGATTAATAACCATGTCTCATGTGATATTGTTATGGCTCTTTGCGAAGGAGTAATAACCATGTCTCGTGTGATATGGTTATGATTCTTTGAGAAGGAGTAATAACCATGTCTCATGTGATATGGTTATGACTCTTTGAGAAGGAGTCATAACCATGTCTCATGTGATATTGTTATGACTCTTTGAGAAGGAGTAACAACCATGTCTCATGTGATATGGTTATGACTCTTTGAGAAGGAGTAATAACCATGTCTCATGTGATATGGTTATGACTCTTTGGGAAGGAGTAATAACCATGTCTCATGTGATATGGTTATGACTCTTTGAGAAGGAGTAATAACCATATCTCATGTGATATGGTTATGACCATGTCTCATGTGATATGGTTATGACTCTTTGAGAAGGAGTAATAACCATGTCTCACGTGATATGGTTATGACTCTTTGAGAAGGGATAATAACCATGTCTCATGTGATATGGTTATGACCATGTCTCATGTGATAGGGTTATGACTCTTTGAGAAGGAGTAATAACCATGTCTCATGTGATATGGTTATGACTCTTTGAGAAGGAGTAATAACCATGTCTCATGGGATATGGTTATGACTCTTTGGGAAGGAGTAATAACCATGTCTCATGTGATATGGTTATGACTCTTTGAGAAGGGGTAATAACCATGTCTCATGTGATATGGTTATGACTCTTTGAGAAGGAGTAATAACCATATCTCATGTGATATGGTTATGACCATGTCTCATGTGATATTGTTATGACTCTTTGAGAAGGAGTAATAACCATGTCTCGTGTGATATGGTTATGACTCTTTGAGAAGGGATAATAACCATGTCTCATGTGATATGGTTATGACCATGTCTCATGTGATAGGGTTATGACTCTTTGAGAAGGACTAATAACCATGTCTCATGTGATATGGTTATGACTCTTTGAGAAGGAGTAATAACCATGTCTCATGGGATATGGTTATGACTCTTTGAGAAGGAGTAATAACCATGTCTCATGTGATATGGTTATGACCATGTCTCATGTGATATGGTTATGACTCTTTGAGAAGGAGTAATAACCATGTCTCATGTGATATGGTTAGTGTTGCTTTGTATCTTGGCAACAGCATGAGAGAAGTGACAAATTTAACACACATTAACACATGAACACATTTACACACACTTGCTTTTTTGTGTGTGTATTCAGCTCAAAGCGGTGTTCTAGGGTTGTAAATAGTTCCTCCCCAAGAGCTGAACCCGTCCTCCCTCTGAAAAATGTTGACAGCCTCGTTCTACAGGGATAGATGTGAATTACAGTTGGGAGGGAAAGCAGTTAAAGAGATACTTGCATCAAAACCCGACGTGTCCTGTTGTTAGTCGATGTAAGGAGTGTGGATGTGATCGATGAGACAAATGGTAGCCCTAAAATCACATTTATGGCTAGACGAGAGACATCTGCGGTCGAGTAACTGATTTCCGGTTGGCGAACATGTGGTAACTTGCCGCGTCACGAATTAAATTAGCATAGAGGGCGTGTCCGTAGCGGGACGCTATAAAAGCGGAGACGCCTCCTTTCGGGGGCAACATATTCGTGAGGCGAGTAGTCAACTTCTACTGTCAAAGCTGCTTCCGGTGGTCTCGTCCCTCACCATTTTTTTTCTCGTTTCTCATTTTTCTACGGCAAGCGGTTTAGCCCCCATGTTTAGCCCACCCAGCCACACCCACACGACCACCCTGAATTTCAGTAGTCAATAGCTATGAAATCATAAGACCACACCTACCTTTCGGTTGTAATTCAAACCACCCGTGTTAAAATGTGCTCAGAAACAGCACGAATGTATCTCTTTCATGCAGTTTCATACATATGCCACCTGCTGGCTGTGTTCATACAGAATAACATTTCCATTAATTTTGCAGATTTTTTAAAAATTTCTCTATATTCAATGGCTTGAACGAATGCATGCATATTTTTCCTTAAGTCGACATGTGTACTATGAATGGCATTACCATAACTGTGCTGTATGTTTTGCAAGGTCATACCAGTGTGCCACAAAACATCAGCCACTACAGAAACCTAGAGCATCGCACTCTCATAAGTGCTGCGTCATAGATCCATGAAAGAAGAGAAGTTGAAACACACTGTTCCTATCTGATAATGTGTATTGAATGAGTTCCGTCACTCTGTAGGCACGATGGCACTAGAGTTTCAGGCCATTCTGGGTTCTGACAATTCCACGGATCACAGATCTTCCTCACCTCATTGCTGCGTCAAGCTTCAGTCGACTCTATAGGCTAGAGAGCTAGAAAACATCAGGACTGGTTCGACGAGAACTCTGACATCATCACATCCCTGCTGGAAACCATGCGTAGGGCACACAGGGCTACTCTCAACTGCCCTGCATCTGCCATCTTTCAACAGCAGTGGAACAAAGCACGTAAGGAGGTACAAACAACTTTGCGCACTCTGCAAAATATACATGGTGGATGAACAACGCTCGCGAGATTCAGCCATATGCTGACAGTAATGATATGCACAAATTCTGCAACTCTATAAAGACTATAGTATATGGCCCTAGGAACTGCTCTATCACACCCTTAAAAAATCAACCTTGTTGTTGCTGAAGTTACAGAAAGTTTTGGTGGGCACACACGTCCTCACTAAAGCTGATGTAAGATGTCACAGTGTCAGTAAGTTTGTCCAGGTCTGTAGATGCAGCCTCAGAAACACTCCGGTAAGTCCAGTCGAGGCAGGCCTGGAGCTCCAGTTCTGACTCATTGGTCAATTTCCTCAGTTTTAGCCACAGGTTTCGCAGATTTTAGTCTCTGCCTGTAGGTTGGGATGAGATGAATCAGACAGTGATCAGAGGTCCAGGGCTGCACGGGGGACAGAGTGATAGGCGTCCTTTAACATTGTGCAGCAATGATCCAGAGTGTTTTTGTCCCTGGTGGGACATTTAACATGCTGTCTGTATTTTGGTAGGTCGTGGCTGAGGTTTGCTCTGTTAAAATCCCCAGGGATAGTGAGTAGGGAGTCTGGATATTTTTATGCTCCATGTTTGTAATTTGGTCAGCAGGTGTTTTAACACCTCTTTACCACAGGTCTGGGTGGGTATAGACACCCACCAGAATACATGATGAAGATTCCCGTGGTGAATAGAATGGTTTACAGTCAATGAGAAAGGTCTCTAAGTGAGGGCTGTATGACCTCTTCAACTCTGTGACATCCGTACACCAACCATCGCTTATGTAGAAGCATATGCCACCAACCCGTATTTTTTTTTTAGCTCTGTTTGGCGGTCCGCCCGGAGGAGTTGGAACTGCGGCAGATGAAGTGATTGGCCGTACTGAATTGTCCCTAGGTGTGTGTGTGTGTGTGGGGGGGGGGGGGTCCTGTGTGATGGCCTGGCGGCCTGTCCAGGGTGTCTCCCCACCTGCCGCCCAATGGCTGCTGGGATAGGCTCCAGCATCCCCGCGACCCTAAGAGCAGGATAAGAGGTTCGGATGATGGATGGATGGAAGATAAAATTGTTTTATTACATCTTAACACACTTCCGTGTGAAATATACATAAACTGCAGGACAGACAGGCGCATACGACAGTAATTATGTCCTCGTGTTTCAGAATCTCTTGGTTTTCTGTCCTCTCTAGGATCCTGCTGACATGTATAGCTTGTCTGTCCAGTTACTCTGTTCACCTCCTGCTGCGCAGTGCTGGCATTGTGGGTAAGCTATGCTGCAAAAAGCTGTCACCTCAAGCAGTCCACAGTATACAGCATTTTTAAGATTGGCACATTATTGTGTAGGAGGCAAGAGATAGAGCACTTCTCTCAAATATATCAAATATGATTGTCCTCCTTGCATAGATGTCCAAATGTCCACTTCCAGTAAGAAAACTTTTATTTTGTTTTTTTTTGTTTTGTTTTTGTTTTGTTTTTATTGTATTGAACTGTGTAGGTATCCGTGCCTATGAGCAGCTTGGTCTTCGTGCTTTTGGACATCCAGGAAAGATACTTGCTGGTGTCGTTATAACTCTACATAACATTGGTGGTAAGTCTCTATTATTAGATTTTGGTATATCTTCATCGCCACTAAACTGTCCCTAGGGGTGAATGTGTGTGTGTGTGTGTGTGTGTGTGTGTGTGTGTGTGTGTGTGTGTGTGTGTGTGTGTGTGTGTGTGTGTGTGTGTGTGTGTGTTGGCCCTGTGTGATGGCCTGGCAGCTTGTCCAGGGTGTCTCACCACCTGCCGCCCAGTGACTGATCTCGGTCTACAAAGACTCTTTTCCTGAGTCTGGCATACGTGCCACTGGCACAATTCAGGTGATGGTTGACCTCAGACTTGATGTCAGCTTTTGTGGAGCGAAGGCTTCCGAGGTAGGGGAAGTGATCAACGTTTTCAAGAATTTTGTTGTCCACTGGGTAGATGGCTGGTTAGGTGGAAGTGGAGGTTGATATAGTACGTGGGTCTTCTTGATGTTTAATGCTAGACCATGCAGGGCTCTGTGCCTTGGCAAAGGCATTCAGGATGTCCTGGAGGTCATATGCAAAGTATGCGGTGATGGTGTTGTCATTTGCATACTGAAGCTCCATGATGGTGTTGATGACTTTGCTCTTAGCCTTGAACCTATTAAGGTTGAAGAGCCTGCCGACAGTTCTGTATGGGATTGGGATTCCCCGCCGTAGCTCTTTGCCAATGAGGTGGAGTATGGCAGCAATAAAGATGGCAAACAGGCTGTGTGCGATGCTGCATCCCTGTTTGACCCCTGTTTCCACATTGAAGGGCTCTGACTCAGAGCTGCTGTTGCTGAGCACTGTGAATGACATTCCATCATGTAGAAACCTCAATATTCCGATGTATTTGTCAGGGCAGTATCTTGATAGTATGCTCCACAGAGCCTGGTGGTCTACTCAGTCAAAGGCCTTTGTCAGGTCTATGAAAGCCATGTACAAATGCTGCCTTTGTTCACTGCATTTTTCCTGGAGTTGGCATGCTGTAAATATTATATCTGCTGTACCTCTGGATGGGCGGAAGCCACACTGAAATTCTGTGACTACTTCCTCAGCTAGTGGAAGCAGTCAGTTTGCAAGGGTGCGAGCGAGGACTTTGCCTGTTGTTGACAGGAGTGGGATGCCCCTGTAATTTCCATTTTCTGCCTTGTCACCTTTCTTGAATATGGCTACCATTAGAGCATCCCTGAGCTCCGAGGGAAGTTCTTCTTTTTCCCAGGCCTTGAGGAGGAGGGTGTGGATGTGGTACAGGAGCTCTGGTCTGCCTTCCTTTAAGATTTCAGCTGAGATCCCATCTGGACCAGCAGCCTTGTTCTTAAGGCTTCTGATTGCATCTTGAACCTCTGTCATGGTGGGAGGTTCCCCAATGTCTTCTCTGATGGGACTAGGGAATGTTGCTGGCAAATGTTTAGTTCAGCTGTGCTGTTGCAGTTGAGTTCCTGGAAGTGCTCCTTCCATCAGGCGTTAATGGTATCGTTGTCCTTCAGCAGCTCCTGTCCGTCCTTTGAGTACAGGGGGTTTAAACCGCGGTTGCTTGGACCATAGAGTGTCTGTTGTCACCCGAGTCTGCCAGTCACTGGACTTCTAGAGCCTTTTCTGTCCACCAAGCGTTCTTAAGCTCCCTTACCAATCGCTGGATGTCTGCCTTGGCTCTGGAGTGAGCCACTCATTTAGCCTTGCAGGTTACATCATTTTGCCAGGCACGTAAAGCTTTCCTTTTCTTGGAGATGAGCTGCTCTATCTCTGTGTCAGTCTCATCAAACCAGTCCTGCTGTTTTCTGGACTTGTACCCAAGGGTGGTTTTGCATGTGTCGAGGATGGTGGACCTGAGCAGGCTCCAGTGCTTCTTAATGTTATCAGGGTATTCCTTTTGGAGGGTTTCCCCAAGAGAGGCCTGAAGTCGCTGCTGGGTGGCAGTTTCATTCAGACTTTCATGGTTCAGTCTTAGTTGGATCTGCCTCTTTTGAACCATCCTCTTCCTCTTGAGTTTAATGGACATCGTGGAGCAGATGAGGTGATGATCTGTCCAGCAGTCATCTGCATTAATCATGGCCCTCTTGATGTTCACATCACGATGGTCCCTTGTTCATACAATGACATAGTCAAGGAGATGGCACTGTTTGAAGCGTGGGTGTCTCCAAGACATCTTAAATTTATTTTTCTGATGAAACAGAGCATGAATGATGGCGAGGTCGTACTGAGCACATTTCCTAAGGCTGAAGATCAATGATAGACTTTGTGGTCATATCATCAGATCTGCAGCCATTTGTTTTGGACACTCCGGTGAAGAAAGGAGCAGAGCTGTCAACTGATCACCACCTGGTGGTGAGTTGGATCAGATGGCAGGAAAGGCTGCCGGAAAGACCTGGCAAACCAAAATGTGTAGTGAGGGTGAACTGGGAACGTCTGGTGGAGCCCCCTGTCCATGAAGTCTTCAACTCCCACCTCCAGAAGTTCTCATGTATCCCGAGGGAGGCTGGGGACATGGAGTCTGAGTGGGACATGTTTAAAGCTTCTATTGCAGATATGGCAAGTAGGACCTGTGGTCATAAGGTCATCGATACCTGTCGTGGTGGCAACCTAAGAACCCACTGGTGGACACCGGCAGTGAGGGAAGCTGTCAGGCTGAAGAAGGAGGCCTTTCAGTCTTGGTTGGCCCAGGGGTCTCATGAAGCAGCAGACAGGTACTGGGAGTCCAGAAGGGCTGCGGCTTTGCAGTCGTGGAAGCAAAAACTTAGTGTGGGAGAAATTTGGTGAGGCTATGGAGGAGGACTTTCGGTTGGCCTCAAGGAAGTTCTGGCAAACCATCCCATGACTCAGGGAGGGGAGGCAGGGCCTGACTCAGGCTGTGTTCAGCCGGGAGGGGAACTGCTGAACTGGACTGGGGATGTTGTCGGCTGGTGGAAAGAACACTTTGAGGAGCTCCTGAACCCGACTAACACGTCCTCTGAAGACTCAGGGGAAGCCCCACCCATATCCCTGGCAGAGGTATCTGAAGTAGTTAAGAAGCTCCTCGGTGGCAAGGCACCGGGTGTGGATGAGATTCGCCCTGAGATGCTGGAAGCTATGGACACTGTTGGGCTGTCTTGGCTGACATGCCTCTTCAGTGTCACGTGTGTTATCAGGGCATCACATTGGTCAGCCTCCCTGGGAAAGTCTACTCTAAGGTACTGGAAAGGAGACTCCGACTAACTGTCGAATCTCGGATCCAGGAGGAACAATGCGGATTGCGTCATGGCCATGGCACAACAGACCAACTCTTTACCCTTGCGGAAGTGCTGAGGGAGGCATGGTAGTTTGACCTGCCAGTCTACATGTGTTTTGTGGACTTGGAGAAGGCTTATGACTGTGTACCAAGGGACACTCTGTGGGGGGTAATGCGGGAGTATGGGGTACCGGGACAGTTGCTACAAGCCATTCGGTCCTTGTATAAACAAAGTGAGAGCTGTGTTTGCATTCTCGGCACAAAGTCAAACACGTTTCCGGTGGATGTAGTACTCAGCCAAGGTTGCCCCTTGTCTCCGATTCTGTTTGTGATATTCATGGACAGGATCTCAAGGCGCAGCTAAGGTGAGGAGTGTTTCAATTTTGGGAACCTCGGAATTGCATCTCTGCTCTTCACAGATGATAGGGTTTTGTTGGCTTTATCAGAACGCGACCTCAAGCATGCGCTGGGGCAGTTTGCAGCTGAGTGTGAAATGGCTGGGATGAGAGTCAGCGCCTCCAAGTTTTAGGCCATGGTTCTCTCCCGGAAAATGATGGATTGTTCCCTCTGGGTTGGGGTGAGTTGTTGCCTCAAGTGAAGGAGTTCAAGTTTCCCCTTTTGTATCTGTCTAAGTCGGAGAGTACTGCTGGCATTGTGTGTGGCTGCCGCTTCTCTGTCTCGTAGGCCCCCTTCCCATCCACCCCTGTATGTCTGTGTTATTTTTATCTGTTGTCTTGTTTCACCCCGTTTATTGTAAAGCGACTTTGAGTGTTAGAAAAGTGCGATATAAGTTTAATTTATTAAGTATCTCGGGGTCTTGTTCACAAGTGAGGGTAGGATGGAGCGGGAGATTGACAGGTGGATTGGTGCAGCATCTGCAGTAATGCGGATGTTGCAGCAGACCATTGTGGTGAAGTGGGAGCTGAACCGGAAGACAAACCTCTCAATTCACCAGTCAATCTTTGCTCCAACCCTCAACTATGGTCATGAGCTTTGGGTAGTGACCGAAAGGGTGAGATCGTGGATACAAGTGGCTGAAATGAGTTTCCTCTGTAGAGTGTCTGGGCTCAGCGTTAGCGATAGGGTGAGGAGCTCGGAGTAGAGCCACTGCTCTTTCACGTTGAAAGGAGCCAGTTGAGGTGGTTCGGGCATCTGATTAGGATGCCTCCTGGGCGCCTTCCTTTGGAGGTTTTCTGGGTACGTCCAACTGGGAGGAGACCCCGGGGTAGACCCAGACATTGCTGGAGGGACTACATGTCCAATCTGGCCTGGGAATGCCTTGGGATCCCCCGGGAGGAGCTGGAGGGCATTGCTGGGGAGAGGGACATCTGGAGTGCCCTACTTAGCTTGCTGCCACCACGACCCGACCCCAGAGAAGCGGCTGATGATGAGATAAGATGTGCCATTAAGTAGCTACGGGAGAAAATGACATGTCACAGTTGATTTTCCTTATAGATTTTGATTAAGTACCTTCAGTGTTGCTAAGCTACTTTTCTTTGTAGCTTGTTGTGTATCTTGGGCATGGTGGCCCAGTGGTCAGCACTGTTGCCTCACAGCAAGAAAGTCCTGGGTTCGAACCCCAAGCTGTCCCAGGTCCTTTCTGTGTGGAGTTTGCATGTTCTCCCCGTGTCTGTGGGTTTTCTCCGGGTACTCCAGTTTCCTACTTGCATGTTAGAGTTAATACTCCTCTCTGTGCCCCTGAGCAAGGCAATGGAAAGAAGAACTGGAGTTGGTCCCCAGGTGCTGCAGCTGTCCACTGCTGCTATACAATAGGATGGGTTAAATGCAGAGAACACATTAATTATATGTTTGTACAAATGACAAGTAAAGTGTTTTCTTCTTCTTCTTCTTCTTCTTCTTCTTCTTCTTCTTCTTCTTCTTCTTCTTCTTCTTCTTCTTCTTCTTCTTCTTCTATCTTGTTACTCTCATCAAAAGGGTAGCTTTGCTGTATAACATTGCTATTTCAAATCATGAGTAGCTTGTAGCTAAGCTACAATTTCAAAGTACCTTCCCTAATACTGGCTGCCACATAGAATAGAATAGAATAGAACAGAATAGAATACTCTTTATTAGTCATTTTGTACATACATACAAATGAAATTTACTATCTGATTCAACCCATCCTAGCTGTGTAGCTAGTCGTATCTGTGTATCTAGTGGGCAGCCGCTGTGCAGCACCCGGGGACCAACTACTCTTCTGTAGAAAAAAACTGTTGCTCAAACTTTGTGAGTTGCTCCAACATCTTGTTCTCTCCCCAGCTATGTCTAGTTACCTTTTCATCGTGAAATATGAGTTGCCGCTGGTCATCCAAGCCTTCCTTGGCCAGACTTCAAGCACTGAGTGAGTACTGCAGTTATCTCTCCACTGAATAAATGGCATGATATCAATTGTATGATTACTCCCAAATTATACTATTTTACAATGAAATAACGGATTCATTTCCCTTTTATCTAAGATGGCTATCAATACATATCAATATCCTTCACATTCATATTGATTACATAGCACAGTAAAACGTAGCAATAGTCAGTGTGTGTGTGTGTGTGTGTGTGTGTGTGTGTGTGTGTGTGTGTGTGTGTGTGTGTGTGTGTGTGTGTGTGTCTTTCATGACTGCTGTTCTTTTTCCAGGGATTGGTTCATGAATGGAAATTACCTCATAATCATTGTCACTGTCTGCATCATTTTTCCATTGGCCATGATGAAACACCTCGGTATGTCCCTGCCCCCTCTCCACCCTGCCTTCCTACTGCCCCCTCTCCACCCTGCCTTCCTACTGCCCCCTCTCCACCCTGCCTTCCTACTGCCCCTTCTCTACCCTGCCTCCCTACCGCCCCCTCTCCACCATGCCTCCCTACCACCCCCTCTCTACCCTGCTTCCCTACCACCCTCTCTCCACCTTGCCTCCCTACTGCCCCCTCTCCACCCTGCCTTTCTACTGCCCCCTGTCCACCCTGCCTCCCTACCGCCCCCTCTACACCATGCCTCCCTACCGCCCCCTCTCCATCCTGCCTTCCTACCGCCCCCTCTCCACCCTGCCTTCCTACTGCCCCCTCTCCACCCTGCCTTCCTACTGCCCCCTCTCCACCCTGCCTTCCTACTGCCCCTTCTCTACCCTGCCTTCCCTACCGCCCCCTCTCCACCCTGCCTCCCTACCACCCCCTCTCCACCCTGCCTCCCTACTTCTTTCTGTACTTTCCATAGCACCTGTGCTGTGAGTGGCTGTTACACCACTAGGCGCTGATAGAGCAACATATTTTGATTTGTAGAAAAACTAAAACTTGTATTTCAAGGTTATTGTATAATTTACTTTTACAAAATGATAAATACAATAATAACTAATAAACACATATTTACAGGACGCTGGTGTGACTTCAGCCATTTGTTGATAAAATAACACCTGTACAGAACAATCGTCTGTAGTTTAGGGACATATAAAAATGAACTTAAAGCACTTCTTTTTCATTTTATCAATATTTTTGTTTAAAACTGCCACATGTCTGCCCCCTGCTGCGCATGGCACTAAACCCTCTGCAGCAGTGGGAGCAGGGAGGCCAGTGATGCTGTTCACTTGCTCTTCCTCAGACTAGCTACATGTGTAGTTCTGTTGGTGGAGGCTGAGTGTGAGCATTATGTGGTCTTCGTTTGACAGGATATCTGGGCTACACCAGTGGGTTCTCCCTCTCCTGCATGGTGTTCTTCCTCTCTGCGGTGAGTCTGACTGCCATTAAACTGCATGTACTATCCAAGACCAGCTCAGGAGGACTTGGTCAGGGCCAGCTCTGTATCTAGTACACAGTCAATCAGAAGTGTGCAGAATGAGGGCGTCCAGGTGGTGTAGCGGTCTATTCCGTTGCCTACCAACACAGGGATCGCTGGTTTGAATCCCCGTGTTACCTCCGGCTTGGTTGGGCATCCCTACAGACACAATTGGCCGTGTCTGCGGGTGAGAAGCCAGATGTGGGTATGTGCCCTGGTCGCTGCACTAGCGCCCCCTTCCCCCCTGTTCGGGGGAGAGGGGAAACTGGGGGGAATAGCGTGATCCTCCCACGTGCTACATCCCCCTGGCGAAACTCCTCACTGTCAGGTGAAAAGAAGCGGCTGGTGACTCCACATGTATGGGAGGAGGCATGTGGTAGTCTGCAACCCTCCCTGGATCAGCAGAGGGGGTGGAGCAGCAACCGGGACGGCTCGGAAGGGTGGGGTAATTGGCAAACTACTATTAGGGAGAAAAAGGTGGAAAAAAGCCACACAAAAGGAAGTGTGCAGAATGTGGCTTACAATATGAAGTAAAACGGGACTTCCTCGATCAGTAAGAAGGAAGTTACTCTTCACTTGCTTGTTGTTCATGTCTGTTATCCCAACACATCTTTCACTCTTTCATAAATCCACTTCTTCTGGAACATCTGTGAAGGTCATCTACAAGAGGTTCAACATCACTTGTCCCCTGGAGGCATTTAGCAACAATGCCACCACCATCCCAGAGGACGTTTGCAGTGCCAAATTCTTCACCATCAACCAAGAGGTGAGGGACGAGTTTTCTGGTCAGTAAAGTGCCACCATAAAAGCCCTGATACCTCCAGGCTGAGCTGTTTGTTCAGCATTACCTGCTCACAAGACGCAAGTGCTCTCTAACTACATGAGATAAAATGTTATTTTCACTGGGTTCTTTGGTCATTCAATATAGCAGTGTTGTGGGGGCCTCCGGGTAGTGTGGTGGTCTATTCCGTTGCCTACCAACATGGGGATCGGTGGCTCAAATCCCTGTGTTACCTCCGGCTTGGTTAAGCATCCCTACAGACACAGATGGTCGTGTCTGCGGGTGGGAAGCTGGATGTGGGTATGTGTCTTGGTCTCTACACTAGTGCTTCTTCTGGTCGGTCGGGGCGCCTGTTTAGGGGGGAGGGGGAACTGGGGGGAATAGTGTGATCCTCCCACGTGCTACGTCCCCGTGGCGAAACTCCTCACTGTCAGGTGAAAAGAAGCGGCTGGCGACTCCACATGTATTGGAGGAGGCATGTGGTAGTCTGCAGCCCTCCCCGGATCAGCAGAGGGGGTGGAGCAGCGACCAGGACGGCTCGGAAGAGTGGGGTAATTGGCCAAGTACAATTCGGAGAAAAGGGGGGAATATATGTATATATATATATATATATATATATATATATATATATATATATATATATATATATATATATATATATATATAGTAGTGTTGTGGCCACTGTTTCATGCATCCTATCACATGGAGAGAGTAAATACTTAACCTCGTGTGTTCATGGAGCCAGTTTTAGACTTGACTGAATGATTGATTGATTGATTGATACCGCACTACTTGCTTCTCAGACGGCGTACACCATCCCCATCTTGGCCTTTGCCTTTGTGTGTCACCCAGAAGTGCTTCCCATCTACACTGAATTGTGCAAGTAAGAAGCAGATCACTGTTCTTCTACCATAAAATCCCCAGCACACAACGTGTTTTTCAATAAGATACCTGGATATTCTGTATGATTGCCAGCATATTTCAATTAATGACATAAATGGTTATTTCTCCCCCTTCACAACATGAGGTGAAGTAATGCGTGACAGTTCTCTCACTAGGAGTTAAAATAGTGCAGCTGTAGGTATTTCTTAAACACTGCCTCAGCTATACGGCTCATGTACAGTATTGCCAAACTGTTCTGCTTTCATTTCCCCATCTCCAGCCCAACCAAGAGGAGAATGCAGAACATCTCTAACGTCTCCATCCTCGGCATGTTCATCATGTACCTCCTCACAGCCACCTTCGGTTACCTCACATTCTATGGTAACACGATCCCTAAAGCACCTTCTGTAGAATTCCCTGCACTGATGTTACACAAACTGATGGTTCACTTCTTAAAGACAATCACTCTTCACACATAATGTGTGTGTGTGTGTGTGTGTGTGTGTGTGTGTGTGTGTGTGTGTGTGTGTGTGTGTGTGTGTGTGTGTGTGCGTGTGTGCGCACAGCAAACACCGAAGCGGAGCTCCTCCACACCTACAGTAAAGTGGACCCTCTAGACACCTTGATCCTGTGCGTACGCCTGGCTGTGTTGGTGGCAGTCACCCTGACGGTGCCAGTGGTGTTGTTTCCTGTAAGAACCCCAGACATAAGACTAGTCCCCATATGACAGTTTATTATTCTATTCCCACATACATGTTGCCAGTGGAAACCACATTACTCTTCAGACTGCTCGTAGTATGATCAGGAGTTCTTGCATTAGCAATATTCTGTATGGTATGTAGCGGTCCAATGTTGCCAGTTTTTCACTACAATTTCAGCTTAACACTTAAAACCCTGGTTTTCCCTGCCAACCACTTAAGGCCAGCAAACACTGTTGCTGGCTAATGTGAGTCCAGGTTGCGCTCTCATTTCAGACATCTAGCCTCGAGCCAATGTACATCTGCTAGATGAGCCACAATGTCTTGGTACACTGTTCTATGCTCTGTTGAACTGTTCTATACAAGTATGCTCCTGCATACTTGTATTTATTTTGGGGGGGGGGGGTAGGTGTACATTGCCTTTTATATTTGACAGGTGTCAACCCTTGCTGTTTTAGTGGAGAGGACACTTGACTCGGCTCATTCGACACCATCTGATTCGGTGCCAGTGTGTACTGGCCTTAGGCAAGGCTACCATAGTGATTTTAGTTATCACTCAAGTGAAATCAGCTGCAGTCCAACCTAAGGCCTTTACACACCAGGGATGTGATGAATAAACGACACGAAAACGCAAAATACTCACCTGCGAATATTTTCCATGAAAACTATTCATACCAGCAGATTTTGCGACAAAAACCCAGCTTTCTGTCGCAAACTCGCGAGACATGACGGGGACTCAAATTGGTGGGTTCAGGTATGGTGGTACGGTGCGTGGGGATCTCCTCTTCTTCATGGAGGGGATCATGGGGGGGATCCCCGCCTGTTGCCAATCTGACCTCTGCTGGGCGCACTTCCTCCGATGTGGTGTGCCGCAACCGACTCTGGGTGAGCAAGGAAGGATTACCTTGATATCAACTCTACAATATCTCACTATTACAGCCCCTCTACTACGTCCCTCTACTACGTCCCTCTACTACATCCCTCTACAACATCACTCTACTACATAACTCTACTACATCCCTCTACTACAGCCCCTCTACTACATCCCTCTACTTCGTACCTCTACTACGTCCCTTTACATCCCTCTACTCCATCCCTCTACTACATCACTCTACTACATCGCTCTACTACATCCCCCTACTACAGCCCCTCTACTACATCCCTCTGCGACATCCCTCTACTACATCGCTCTACTACACCCTCTACGACATCCCTCTACTAAATCCCCTCTACTACATCCATCAACTACAACCCTCTACTACATAACTCTACTACATCCCTCTACTACAGCCCCTCTACTACATCCCTCTACTACACCCCTCTACGACATACCTGTACTACATACCTCTGCAACATCCCCCTACTACATACCTCTACTACATCGTTCTACTACACCCCTCTACTACATACCTCTATGATATCCCTCTACTACGTCGCTCTACTACGTCGCTCTACTACGTCCCTCTACAACATCCCTCTACAACATCCCTCTAATACATCCCTCTACAACATCCCTCTACTACATCCCTCTACTACATTGTTCTACTACATCCCCTCTACTACAGCCCCTCTACTACATCCCTCTACTACACCCCTCTACTACATACCTCTACTAAATACTTCTGCGACATCCCCCTACTACAAACCTCTACTACATCGCTCTACTACACCCCTCTATGACATCCCTCTACTACGTCCCTCTTCTACGTCCCTCTAATACATCCCTCTACTCCATCCCTCTACTAGAGCCCCTCTACTACATCCCTCTACTTCACCCCTCTACTACATACCTCTACTACATACCTCTACGACATCCCTCTACTACATCCCCTGTACTACATCCCTCTGCGACATCCCTCTACTACATCGCTCTACTATACCCTCTACAACATCCCTCTACTACATCCCCTCTACTGCATCCCTCTACGACATCCATCAACTACATCCCTCTACTACAGCCCCTCTACTTCATACCTCTACTACATCCCTCTACTACATCGCTCTATTACATCCCTCTACGACATCCCTCTACTACATCGCTCTACTACATCCCTCTACTACATCCCCCTACTACAGCCCCTCTACTACAACCCTCTACTACACCCCTGTACTACATAACTCTACTACATAACTCTGCGACATCCCCCTAATACATCCCTCTACTACATCGCTCTACTACATCCCTCTACTACGTCGCTCTACTACATCCCTCTACGACATCCCTCTACTGCATCGCTCTACTACATCCCTCTACTACATCCCCTACTAAAGCCCCTCTACTACATCCCTCTACTACGTCCCTCTACTACATCCCTCTACTACACCCCTCTACTACATACCTCTACGACATCCCTCTACTACGTCCCTCTAATACATCCCTCTACAACATCCCTCTACTACATCCCTCTATGACATCCATCTACTACATAACCCTACTACAGCCCTCTACTACAGCCCCTCTACTACATCCCTCTACTACATACCTCTGCGACATCCCCCTACTACATCCCTCTACTACAGCCCCTCTACTTCATACCTCTACTACATCCCTCTACTACATCGCTCTACTACATCCCTCTACGAAATCCCTCTACTACATTGCTCTACTACAGCCCTCTACTACATCCCTCTACTACATCCCCCTACTACATACCTCTACTACATACCTCTACTAATCCCTCTACTGCTTCCCTGTACTACAACCCTCTATGACATCCCCCTACTAAAGACCCTCTACTACATCCCTCTACTACGTCCCTCTACTACATCCCTCTACTACACCCCTCTACTACATACCTCTGCGAAATCCCCCTAGTACATCTCCCTACTACATACCTCTACTACATACCTCTACTACATCGCTCTACTACATACCTCTACGACATCCCCATACTACATCGCTCTACTACATCCCTCTACGACATCCCTCTTCTACATTCTCTACTCCATACCTCTACTACGTCCCTCTAATACATACCTCTGCGACATCCCTCTACTATATACCTCTACTACATCGCTCTACTACACCCCTCTATGACATCCCTCTACTACATCCCCTGTACTACATCCCTCTGCGACATCCCTCTACTACATCGCTCTACTACACCTTCTACGACATCCCTCTACTACATCCCCTCTACTACATCCCTCTACGACATCCATCAACTACATCCCTCTACCACATAACTCTACTACATCCCTCTACTACAGCCCCTCTACTACATCCCTCCACTTCATACGTCTACTACATCCCTCTACTACATCACTCTACTACATCCCTCTACTACATCACTCTACTATATCGCTCTACTACATCCCCCTACTACAGCCCCTCTACTACATCCCTCTACTACATACCTCTACTACATCGCTCTACTACACCCCTCTACGACATCCCTCTACTACATCCCCTGTACTACATCCCTCTGCGACATCCCTCTACTACATCGCTCTACTACACCCTCTACAACATCCCTCTACTAGATCCCCTCTACTACATCCCTCTACGACAACCATCAACTACATCCCTCTACTACATAACTCTACTACATCCCTCTACTACAGCCCCTCTACTACATCCCTCCACTTCATACCTCTACTACATCCCTCTACTACATCGCGCTACTACATACTTCTGTGACATCCCTCTACTACATCCCTCTACTACATCCAAAAGTAAATTACATAAGCTACTCACGATCCTGATAGCCTAGTTGTACAGTGATGCTCCTCCACACTGTCCTTCAGTTCCTTGTCTTTATAATATTGTGTCCTTTGTCATACAATACAGGGTGATGACAAACACAAGCAATAGGTCTGCCATTGTCATTAGGAGGTTGTGACGTGACATCCGTTCCACACAACATAATTCGTGGATGTCTTTATTAGTAGTACGAATGCTCAGAAAAGTCAAACTTGTTAGAAAACATTATGTTGCTTTTCACTGCGTAATATTCATGTTCTGTGTGAAAGTACTTACGAGATAAACAACAGTTACATAAAAACATATTGACATGTGAATTAATCGCATGAAAAATAAAACTTCCCTGATGTGTTAAGGCCTTAAACACAAATTCAGGGACACTACAGGGGTTAAAAAGCTGGCAAAAACTAAAGAAAAGAATGTTTGTTTAGAAAATGCAAAAATGCAAACACGAATTAACACAAAATACCAAACACGGGAAACACTCTCTCACACAGAGAAGGCAGGTGAGGGTTCGGGAGACACGGGCATCTGCAGACCGACGCTAAACTTTTCCCAGACTCGACGAGGAATGTCTGCAAAGCACCCGGTCAAATAGTCCCCAGCACAGGTGCACCTCATCACAGGCCAATCAAGGGCAGGTGCCACTCATACTGGCCGACAGGGAGATGTCACACCTGTTGGCTGCTGACCCTCTGGCCAGTGATCGTGTCAAAAAGCCGATTTCTGGTCATTCTTTTCATAATTCAAGTGTATCATGTAACTTTTTTTAAGGTTTAGTTAAAGGTCTGTGTTGTTGTTGTTTATTCATAATTTTTCGGTGTAGTTTATGGTCAAGGCTTTGAGAAGAGGTTTTATCAAAGATGGAAAATAAGATTTTAGCAAATTATCTAAAACCATTGAAACTTTAAATACTAGCAAATTTTACATTAATTTGTACAAACACTATATTGTGTCACTAAACAAGACTAAGTTAAAACCTGGTATATGGCTGGAACTCGACTACATTTAGAAAATGGCTTGTTTTGTGTGACTACATTTAAAAAGTGGCTGTTTTGACATTGGTTACATGAACAGCGGCTATACGGGTCAGCAGTTTTCAAACCCTGATTCCCTCTACAGTTAAATAGTGCCAATTTCTTTTTTATATAAAATAATTACCTGGCTACATCACTGCTGTCAGCATCACCAGAAAGTCTTGGCTTGATAACCCTTATAAATGTGCTTCAGCTATCACCAACTGTCTGAAGATGCGACTAATTCTCACTCTAGCTGCATGTGTCTATGAGCGCTGGTGTTTGTGAACTGGACTGACTTTTTTTGCAATGACACGTCTCGGTAGTGTCCACGAGCAGCAATATATTATGTTCATTAGCATGGGAAACGGCCACTTCCATGTTTATCAGTGATGTCGTTCGTCGGCCAACCAGTCGTGTAAATTTAGTGATGCCATTGGTCGCCACCAGCTGAAATCGCCGTTGGTCACCTGAGCCAGCAGCTGAATCATGTGAAAGTGATCACTCAGTCAGTCAGTCAGTCACTCTAACGATGATCACTCAGTCACTCGAACTATGATCACTCAGTCAGTCACTCCAACTACACTGCGTGCACAATTGTTAGGCAAGTTGTATTTTTGACGATTAATTTTATTTTTTAACAACTACAGCGCTCTCGCTCAATCCAAAATGTTAATGAAGCTCAAACCTGAATATTTAAGGAAGTAAAAGTCAGGTTTTGTCTTTCTTGAGAGAGTATCAGTGTGCACAATTATTTGGCAAATATTGGTGCACAGAATTATTAGGCAACTAAATGAAAAACGAATATTTTCTCATCTCACTTGTTTATTTTCAGCTGTTAAAGTGAAAATAATGAACAAACAACTGAAAATTTAAAAATAAAAATTTCTAACATTTCCACAAAAAAAATCTGACCAATATAGCCACCCTTCTTTTCAATAACCATCACAAGCCTTCCATCCATGGAGTCTGTCAATTTCTTTATCTTTTGACAATCAACTTTTTGTGCAGCAGTAACCACAGCCTCCCAGACACTGTTCAGAGAGGTGTACTGTTTTCCTTCATGGTAAATCTCCCGTTTAAGAAGAGCCCACAAGTTGTCAATAGGGTTAAGTCAGGTGAGGAAGGGGGCCATGTCATTTTCCTGTCATCTTTAAGGCCTTTACTGGCAAGCCATGCAGTGGTGTACTTTGATACATGTGATGGAGCATTGTCCTGCATAAAAATCATGGTCTTCTTGAAGGATGCAGACTTTTTTCTGTACCACTGCTTGAAGAAAGTGTCCTCTAAAAACTGGCAGTAGTCTGGGAGTTGATTTTAAGTCCATCTTCAACCCAAAAAGGTCCAACTAGCTCATCTTTAATGATACTGTGGCGGACACTAGGGGCTATGCCTCGGAGATGAGCTAGTTGGACCTTTTCGTGTTGAAGATGGACTTAAAATCAAACTGAAATCTTATTTGTAAATTTTCCGTTGTTTGTTCATTATTTTCACTTTAACAGATGAAAATAAACAAGTAAGATGGGAAAATATTCGTTTTTCATTTAGTTGCCTAATAATTCTTCGCACCAATATTTGCCAAATAATTGTGCACACTGAGATATTCTCTTAAGAAAGACAAAACCTGACTTTTACTTTCTTAAATATTCAGGTTTGAGCTTTATTAAAATTTTGGATTGAGCGAGAGCGCTGTAGTTGTTAAAAAATAAAATGAATCATCAACTTGCCTAATAATTGTGCACGCAGTGTATGATCACTGAGTCAGTCAGTCAGTCTAACTATGATCACTAAGTCAGTCACTCCAACTACGATCACTTAGTCAGTCAGTCACTCTAACTATGATCAGTCACTCCAACTGCGATCACTCAGTCAGTCAGTCTAACTATGATCACTCAGTCAGTCACTCCAACTATGATCAGTCACTCCAACTGTGATCACTCAGTCAATCAGTCTAACTATGATCACTCAGTCAGTCAGTAACTCCAACTATGATCACCCAGTCAGTCACTCTATGATCACTGACAGTCAGTCACTCGAACCATGATCACTCAGTCAGTCAGTCAGTCAGTCTAACTATGATCACTTAGTCAGTCACCCCAACTATGATCAGTCAGTCAGTCAGTCTAACTATGATCACTCACTCAGTCAGTCAGTCAGTCACTCCAGCTATGATCACTCAGTCAGCCAGTCATTCCAATATGATCAGTCAGTCAGTCAGTCAGTCACTCTATGATCACTAACAGTCAATCACTTAAATCATGATCACTCAGTCATTCACTCTAACTATGATCAGTCAGTCAGTCAGTCAGTCAGTCAGTCTAACTATGATCACTCAGTCAGTCAGTCAGTTACTCCAACTATGATCACTTAGTCAGTCATTCACTCCAATATGATCACTCAGTCAGTTAGTCACTCTATGATCACTGACAGTCAGTCACTTGAACCATGATCACTCAGTCAGTCAGTGAGTCACCCCCACTATAATCACTCAGTCAGCCACTCACTCCAATATGATCAGTCAGTCAGCCAGTCACTCTATGATCAATGTCAGTCAGTCAGTCTGTCAGTCACTCTAACTATGATCACTCAGTCAGTCAGTCAGTCACTCCAACTGTGATCAGTCAGTCAGTCAGTCTAACTATGATCACTCAGTCAGTCAGTCACTCCAACTATGATCACTCAATCAGCCAGTCACTCCAATATGATCACTCAAGTCAGTCAGTCACTCTATGATCACTGACAGTCAGTCACTCTATGATCACTCAGTCAGTCGGTCACTCTAACTATGGTCAGTCAGTCAGTCAATCACTCCAACTATAATCAGTAAGTCAGTCACTCTGACTATGATCACTCAGTCAGTCACACTGTAAAACTATTAAGTTATTAACTGTCAAATTAACATTATTTACGTCAAACCTGTCCTTCATACTAAGGAAGACATTTTGATGAACATGAAGCTGAGTGCATGACTGTGCATGAAGTTTTTCTAAATCATTGTTCAATGGTATGAATACCTTTGCGGGCATATTTTTCTTATTTAATTGAAAAGCAACAGAGAAATTCATCACTAACTTTATTTAATTTATAAAAAGGCAAGGTTTCCCTAAACTTTTGATTCACATTATATTTTTGTTTTGCTGTTTTGTTTTTTTGTTTGTTTTTGTTTGGTATCGTGCTGTTTATTTTTCCCTTTTTTTGTCTTTGTTTACTGAGATATGTCCTTGTTTTACTTTTCTTGATTTATTAGGCAGTGCTAATTCATTAGGCTAAAAACAAATGTTTTTCATGCTGATTTTTTACAAATGGTTAATTTTGTTGCATCAGTTTTAGGTACAAACCCTGACATCGATACCTTAACTTTGTTTAAATTAAGCCGATGTGCCACAGCATGAGCGGTATCAGTGCTTCTGGAACACTAAATAAGATTGTTTTTTTTAGATTCGACGTGCAGTCCTCCAGCTTCTGTTCCCGGAGAAGCCCTTCCACTGGCTCCGTCACATCACCATCGCCCTGTGTCTGCTCTTCTCTGTTAATGTGCTGGTCATCCTGGTCCCCAACATCCGAGACATCTTTGGTATCATTGGTGGGTATAGTTTCCATGTACAGTTGAAACAATACTGTAGTACAACATCCGAGACATATTTGGTATCATTGGTGGGTATAGTTCTCATGTACAGTAGAAACAATACTGTAATACAACATCTGAGACATCTTTGGAATCATTGGTGGGTATAGTTCCCATGTACAGTAGAAACAATACTGTAGTACAACATCCGAGACAGCTTTGGTATCATTGGTGGGTATAGTTCTCATGTACAGTAGAAACAATACTGTAATACAACATCCGAGACAGCTTTGGTATCATTGGTGGGTATAGTTCTCATGTACAGTAGAAACATAATGGAATACAACATCCAAGACATCTTTGGTATCATTGGTGGGTATAGTTCCCATGTACAGTAGAAACAACACTGTAGTACAGCTTTGGTCTAATGACCAATAACTTGCAAAGGTATATCTCAACTTTCCATTTGTTATAAGGTTACTTTCTGTTACTGAGGAATTCCCTTCAAGGTACAGTGTGTCAAGTTTGGGGTTTTAGTGGCATCTGATAATTAAGAGGCACATTACCACAAAAATGACCCCTACTCACCCGCCAAGCACATCTACAGACGCTACGGTGGACTGCAGAGGCCATAAATGATGAAAGTGCTCACCCTGCATTGTAAAGCGGTGTGGCGTGGTGAGGTAGCTTTAGATTCAGACATTTCAAGCTGATTCCAGACAGCTTGTTCCACGGTTGAACAGAAGAATCCCCACGTCAGTGTCACATTTTAATCTTCATTCCTGCTGGAGTTGTTTCAAACATGTATGTGTTTGCTGCTGCAACCGGTCAAACTGCTGCTGCTGACCTACTCGGTCAAACATTTTCAACAACAGTATAGACAGACTGGAGAGCATCTCCAACCATGATTAAGATGACAGTTAGTAGTATGTAACCCGACAACATGGTCAAGATGGATAAAATACCTATTTTTAATGGAGAAAATTTACAGATCGCAGCTTTGACATATACTTCCTGGAAGTTGGGGCTTCAGTACCAATCAGTTCCAGGGTTGTTTTCTTAGATACCAGATACTTACAGCAGCTGGTACCTCTGGCACCTTTAGATGAGCTATTTAAGTTTTTGAATTGAGAAATGTTAACTCTGATCCTTCTTTGTGTCTAGGGGCCACCACTGCTCCTAGTCTGATCTTCATCCTCCCTGGACTGTTCTACATCCGCATTGTCCCAGTGGAGCAAGAGCCAATGAAATCAAGACCAAAGGTCCAGGTAAGTTTGTTCAGTACTCATACAAAGCCTGCTTCATCCACTAACATCTTGAAAATACAAAAAAAGGTGAAGGATAAGAGGAGAGTGAAGGTGGTGTGTGTGTGTGTATGGTGTGTGTGTATGGTATGTGTGTGTGGGGGGGAGGGGCTCAAGGTGGCAGTGCAGTTGTATAACAACATGCCTCAGCTTCTTAAGTCTCCCTAGAGAGTTTAGTTGGGCAACATCCGTGTGTTGTCTTCCTGCTTGACTCACATCTTTTTTGTCTAACGTACTTAACCCATAGAAACCATACTGAAGTCTAGAAGCAGCGGCACAACTGGTTTCTACATTACATTACATTACATTACAGTCATTTAGCAGATGCTTTATCCAAAGCGACTTACAATAAGTGCATCATTTAACGTAGGAAATCAGGAGAACTACTAGTCATCAGAGGTCATAAGTGCATCTAAACAAGCATCTAAGAGCAAAACCAGTGCTAAAGTAAAAGTGCAAGAAAGAATTTTTTTTTAATGAGTGAATACAATAAGTGCTAAGAACAAGTAGCAGGGTAGTAGTTCTTGAAGAGGTGAGTTTTCAACCTGTGCTGAAAGATGGGCAGCGACTCCGCTGTCCTGACATCAGTGGGGAGTTCATTCCACCACTGCGGGGCCAGGACAGAAAATAGCCGTGACCGGGTCGATCGGCAGCAGGGGCCTCTGAGCGACGGGGCAACCAGGCGTCCCGAGGCAGCAGAGCGAAGTGGTCGGGCGGGGGTGTAGGGCTTGACCATGGCCTGGAGTTAGGGTTTCTACTGGTGTGCCTTGCGGCTGATTTTTTTTGGTTCAATTCTAGATAATGACTGGTCATTTCAGGGAACATCGGTAGGATTCTGGGAGAAAACGTGCTCCGGTGTGATAGAAATGGGAGCAGAAGCATAATAATGAGATTTTATTTCAGCCTCAGTGGCGGTGCCCTGCTCTATGAGTCATATTCCATGTCAAGTGTTCCTGACAAGGCTGCTAATAGAGTTCAGAGGCTACTTCACTATATATATGTATCTTATGTGCTAGCATACCATGCTATAGTTTAAAAAATTGGACACTACATATAGCCTACATGGTGGAAATGTTTTTGACATAGCTAATTTTTTATTCATTTATTCATAATCGCATGTGGCCTATAATTTACAGTTTACACCATGCCTAAAAGTGGGTTACGTTGTGTGGGGAAGCTGGCCTGTAGGAGGCAGACTCGAAACTGTTTCTATTTAACAAAAATACTGTATTTATAGGGCGCAGCTGCAAGTGAAACAAAAGAACATGAAATAGAAAGCAAACGAACAGTTAACTCGTCTTAACTGAACTAAACTCAACTCATAACAACTGAGCTTCAATTAAAATCATGTGCTCAAATCTACACCGTGACAGCCTACAACCCTGCCAACTTCTTAATCCTCCCTGGAGTCAGTCAGCAGCACCGGGGTTCAGGCTGCACCGCTGTGGCAGGGAAAGCCAACACCTGGTCATGATTAAGATGGTGATGTTGTGTTCTCACCCACGTTGTCACACATATTAGACAATACGTAATGTGGAAGATCAACAGTTAACATATTTGTGGGTCCAGATGTGGAATTCATAGTGAGTTATTATACTTTAGGTGTCAGCAGCATGAATCCACGGGGATCAACACAGGCTTCCATCATGAAAGTCCTTCCTCTGCACAGATATGATATGGTTGATATGGGTTTTTCAAAAAATATTTTAGGGTATTTTTAGGCAATGACGGATTGTTTGCATTTTTTGACAAACTATGATTATTTATCTTAATTTTAGATACCGAGAAGACGTCAGAAAAGTTTTAATTGTGAAGTTTCTCAGCTTTAGATTATAATGGATGTCTATGGAGAAAAGCCTCTTTTGCAGCGCCCGGGTAGCGTAGCGGTCTATTCCGTTGCCTACCAACACGGGATCGCCAGGTCGAAACCCCGCGTTACCTCTGGCTTGGTCAGGCGTCTCTACAGATGGCCGTGTCTGCGGGTGGGAAGTCGGATGTGGGTGTTTGTCCTGGTCGCTGCACTAGCGCCTCCACTGGTCGGTCGGTGCGCCCCCCGGATCGGCAGAGAGGGGGTGGAGCAGAGACTTGGACAGCTCAAAAAGAGCGGGGTAATTGGCCAGATACAACTGGGGAGAAAAAGGGGGAAAATTGGAAAAAAAATAAGCCTCTTTTGCCAACATTTTGTTACCTCTTGCAGGTTGAAATACCTGTTGGTTGGGGGGAGGGGGGGATTGTTACCCAGATTGTTACACAGATTGTTACCCTCAAAATACAGAAGCCCTGAAAGGCAAGGTGAATTTTATTTTTACTGTTTTGTGCCAAATTTCCAAGTTTGTCTCATCTAGATGAGGTACTAATTCATTCAGACATCCTGACAAATCATTCGGAAGGGGTTTCTAGGTTGTCCGGACAACAAAACTTGGAGTTTGACAGATCTTTTTTTTCTTCTTGCATAGCCTATGAGGGCTTCTGCCATTAAGTTATTTTAAAAACTTAGCGCTGGTGTGGAGGCTTTCTATAACCTGAATCAGAATCAGAATCATGGTTATTGGCCATGTAGGTTTAGACATACATGGGATGTGACTCTGGTTTCGTGGCTGACTCAGTGTACTTAACATAGAATAACAACACTACAACACAACAATCTTCACATATATACACAAGGACTGACTTATACAGGTGAAATAAGAGGTGATAAGGTGCAGTGGTGCAGAGAATATATGAGAGATGCTGAAATACATGTTAGCAGCTTACTGACATACACGCCTGAGGTAGATGGACATGACAGAGTGTACCAGTATACCTACAATGTACAATACAATATATACAACATGTACAGTACAGTATATACAACAAGTACAGCACAGTATATACAACATGTACAGTACAGTGTATACAAAATTTTGGATTTTTTTTAAAAAAAATCCGACAGATTTTTCAGATGCATGAAAAAGCCTAAATCCCCATCGTATAGTGATGGAAACTTGAGATTTGACCAAAATCTAAACTTAGGGACTTAGGGGTCTGCGGTGGTGTAGCGGTCTAAGCATCAGCTTTGTGTCAATGCAGTTGCCCACTGGGGACCGGGGTTCGCGCCCCGGTCTTGTCAGATCCGACTATGGCAGGACTCGATGAAGCAGCAATAATTGGCAACGCTGTCTTCGGGAGGGGGGCGGAGTCAGCTTGTGTTCGTCACATGAATGCGCCTCTGTGTGTGTCGGAAAAAACAGTGGTTCGGCCTGGATTCGCCTTGTCACGAAAGTGGGGAGGCGTCACCTTCGAGACTGCCGGCTGGAGAGATGCGGTTTGCGAACGCATGCAGTACAAGGGTGGGTGTTTGAACTAGAATAGGGATTGATTGGCCACTAAATTGGGAGAAAAGAAGAAAAATCAGAAATAAAAAAAAAACTTAATCAAAAGGGTCCTATATATCACACACATCAGCACAAAATAACCAAACCGTATCCCAGCTGCAGGGAGACATCAAATAAACCATGAAAACTTAAAGCAAAACCATCTGATCCACTCATTCTTTACCACAGAAAGCATATTAGGCAAAGCAAGGCACATTTATTTGTATAGCACATTTCCGCATCAAGGCAATTCAAAGTGCTTAAAACATAAAAAGGCATTAAAAAACAACATAAGGCAATAAAAATACATTTAAACGCAAATAAAAAGAGAGTAAAAGTTACAGTGTAGTGTAAGATGATAATCAAAAGCTTCAAATTCTATTTAGTAAAAGGCAGCGGCAAACAGGAAAGTCTTCAGTCTAGATTTAAAGGAACTGAGAGTTGCAACAAACCTGCAGTTTTCTGGGAGTGTACCCAGATATGTATTGCATAAAAACTGAAAGCTGCCTCTCCATGTTTAGTTTTGACTCTGGGGACAGAAAGCAGACCTATCCCCGGAGTGGTCTGGATGGGTCCTAGTGCAGCAGTAGAGCAGACGTGTATTCCAGCCTTAAACCATTCAGCACTTTATAAACCAAGAGCAGTTTTAAATTCAGTTCGCTGACGAACAGGGAGCCAGTGTAGCGACGTCAGAACTGAAGTGATGTGATCCACTCCTATGGTCTTAGTAAGGACTCGAGCAGCAGCGTTCTGAATCAGCTACAGCTGTTTTATCGATTTTTAAAAATTGTTTTAGAAAGACCCATAAAGACACCGTTACAGCAATGGCGGACTGGCCATCTGGAGCACTTGGAAAACTCCCGGTGGTTTGTGTAGGTGGTGGTGTATCTGGGGGAGGGGGAGGTGCTGAGTCAAAAAGTCCAGGGCCATTTTTCATTCCCAGGCTGCCTCTGCGTTACAGTAGTTGAGTCGACTGACGATAAATGCATGACAAGTTTTTCCAAAACCTGCTGAGACATAAATCCTTTAATTCTTGATATATTCTTCAGGTGATAGTAGGCTGACTTTGTAATTGTCTTAATATGACTATCTAAATTCAGGTCTGAGTCCATGACTACACCAAGATTTCTGGCTTGGTCTGTAGTTTTTTTTTGTTTTTTTTTAATTTATTTCTGATTTTTCCCTTTTTTCTCCCAATTTAGTGGCCAATTAATCCCTATTTTAATTCAAACACCCACCCTCGTATTGCATGCGCTCGCCAACTGCATCTCTCCGGCCGGCAGTCTCGAAGGAAAGCGCCTCCCCACTTTCGTGACAAGGCGAATCCAAGCCGAACCACTGTTTTTCCGACACACACAGAGACGCATTCACATGACGAACACAAGCCGACTCCGCCCCCCTCCCAAAGACAGCGTTGCCAATGATTGCTGCTTCATCGAGTCCGGCCATAGTCGGATCTGACGAGACCGGGGCGCGAACCCCAGTCCCCAGTGGGCAAGGTTTGTAGTTTTTAACAGTACCGATTGTAACTGAGTGCTGACTTTTAATTGTTCTTCCTTGGCTCCAAATTACTTCAGTCCATTACTTAAGTTTTATCGTTGTTTAATTGAAGAAAATTCTGAGACATCTGATCATTGATTTGTTCAGTGCACTTACTCAGTGCTTGTATGGGATTATAGTCCCCTGGTGATGTGGTTATGCAAATCTGTGTGTCGTCTACATAATTATGGTAACATGTTTTGTTGTTTTCCATAATCTGAACTAGTGGGAGCATATATATGCTAAACAGAGGTGGCCCCAGAATGGATTCTTGGGGAACTCCACAGATCAATTTTGTAAACTCAGGTTTGTGATTATGTTTAGACACAAAGTAGTCTCTGTCCTTTAAGTAGGATTCAAACCAGTTTAGTGCTGTGCCAGAAAGTCCCACCCAGTTTTCCAATTGGTCTGTAATATGTTGTAGTCGACTGTGTCAATTACACTACTGAGATCCACTAAATCCAATAATACCAGGACTGGAATTTTGGCACTCTTTGTTTTTAAGTGGATGTCATTAAAGACCTTAACAAGGGCAGTCTCAGTGCTGTGGTGTGGTCAAAATCCTTACTGGAAGACATCAAAACTGTTGTTAAGTACCAAAAAGTTGTTGAGCTTCTAGAAAACAGCTTTTTCAAGTATTTTACTTAGAAATATTAGGTTTGATATGGGCCTATAACTGTTCATAATGAAGTTTCTAGATTATTCTTATTTAAGAGTGGCTTGATGACTGCAGTTTTCAGGGCCTGTGGGAAGAGACCTGAGAGAAGAGATGTGTTGACAATTTGTAGAAGATCTGAGGCCATACAATGAGAAGCATTTTTGAAAAAGCCTACTGGCAGAATATCAAGGCAGCAGCAGGAGGATTTCAGATGTTATATAATGTCCTCCAAGTTTTTATGGTTGATGGGATCAAATTATGACATACTATTTGAATTGGTTTTAGGTGGACACAGGGACAACACATGCCCTGCACCTAGTACAGAGGCACTGACTGTCTAATTTTCTGAATTTTGTCATTAAAGAAGGCAAATTCATTGCAGGCCCTGGTAGATAGAATTCAGAGGCTACTGCCACAGGAGGAGGGTTTGTTAGCCCATCGACAGGAGCAACCATAATTATTGTTTTTGGCAATGACGTCAGAGAAGTAGGACCGCCTTGCATTTCTCAGTTCCAAATTATAAATGCGCAGTCTCTCTTTATAGATGTCATAATGAACAGATTTGTTTTTGGCCACCAGCGTTCAGCTTTACAACACTCTCTTTTTCTATTCTGACCAGTGTGGCACATCTCCATGGAGATCTTTTCTTACCAGAGTCCACCTTCACCTTAGCAGGTGCAATGACGTCGATAACATCTGTAATTTTAGAATTTCATTTCATTTCATTTCGTTAATTTCGAACATGCTAAAATAACAAAATAAAATACACAGGCAGGAATACAAGAACAAATGGAAATAATAGTGAACATATTTTGCAAACTCTCTGTAACAACACAAGTTATAACTAGACCATGTTGTAAAAGGGCATAGGATGAAGTAAAGAACTTTTCTGGTCCTACTCCTTTCTTATACTTTATCAATCAAATCAAAACAAAACTTTCAAGACAAAACAAAAGTGGAAAGAAAGAAAAGAAATGCCAATGCATAGAAATCAAAATAAACAAAACAGTACAAATCAAACAAGGCACCTTACACGTCATGTATCATGTCATGTTATTCCAGTCCACCTCTTTGTTCATCCATCCTACATCTATTCAATATGTTGTTTTTAAAGAGTTGTTTAAACGTACTTATTGATGTACACATCTTCATTTCTTTTGTGCAGTTGTTCCATAGATTGACTCCTTTGATGGATATACAATGAAGTTTTGCATTTGTTCTCACTAGTTGTTTTTTGAATATACGTACATATTCCTCTGAGATCGTGTTTACGTTCCCTCCTTTGGAACAACTTTTGGACACTGTTTGGTAACTGCTGATTTTTTACTCTGTACATGATTTGAATTGTTTTGAAGTCAACCAAATCCTTAAATTTTAGTGCTTTCAGTTTGATAAAGAGTGGGTTTGTAGGCTCTCTGTGAGTGGTTTTGTTTACAATTCTTATGGCTCTTTTTTGAAAGATGAAAATTGGATCTGCGTTTGTTTTGTATGTGTTCCCCCACACTTCCACACAGTAGGTGATGTATGGAAGTATGAAGGAGCAGTACAAGGTGTATAGTGATGGTTGATGCAGGAGATCTTTGGCTTTATATAGTATTGCAATTTACTTTGATATGTTTGCTTTAATATACTTTATATGTGGTTTCCAACATAATTTATTGTCTATTACTACTCCAAGAAATTTGATTTCCGACACTTTTTCGATTTCTACATCATTTATCATGAGCTTCTTCTTTGAGTTTGTTGACCGATTCCCAAATATTATGAATTTCGTTTTGCTTAGATTTAGTGTTAGTTTATTTGAATCAAACCAACTCTTTAGTTTCTTCAACTCATTTCCCACTGTATCCAAAAGTTGTTCCAAGTTGTCCCCACTGCAAATTAGGTTTGTGTCATCTGCAAATAAAATTATTTTTTGTGCTTTTGAAACCTCACATATATTATTTATGTACAAAATAAACAACAATGGCCCCAACACTGAGCCTTGAGGAACTCCACACTTAACCATCATTAATTGTGATTTATAATTATTAATTTGCACATATTGGTTCCTATTATTTAGGTAACTGGATAGCCAAGAAAGAGATTAAAATTATCTACAAGCTGGATAGCCAAGAAAGAGAATTAAAATTATCTACAAGTTCATTGACTGAGACCCAAGAGTGGGTGGGTGTAGAAGAGTAAGAAGAAGAAAGAAGAAGAAAGCCACTTTATGTTGTCATTGTAACTTACAATGAAATGTGTTTTCTGCATTTAACCCATCCTATTGTATAGGAGCAGGGGACAGCTGCAGCGCCCGGGACCACCTCCAGTTTATTTTTCCTATTGCCTTAGTCAGGGACACAGACGGGAGTATTAACCCGAACATGCATGTCTTTTTGATGGTGAGAGGAAACAAGAGCACCCAGAGGAAACCCACATAGACACGGGAAGAACATGCAAAAGCCTGAATAAATATTTCACTGGTGCTTCCAGTGATATGCCATTTTGTGATTACCTCTGTTTGAGTATTTGTATGCATGGAGATAGTACTCTCAAAGAAAACACAGGACTGATCGGAGAGAGCGACATCAGTCACCACAATCTTAGAAATGTTCAGACCCTTGGAGATAATTAAGTCGAGAGTGTGCCCCTTGTTGTGTGTGGGCTACGTCACATGGGCTCCGTAGTTATGAAGAACACAACACAGTTGTTTAGGTCCTCTGGCCTTGGGGTTGTCAAGCATGGATGTTTAAATCACCAGCAATAACTACACTGTCACATTCAATACAGATTATAGACCGCAGTTCAGTTAAGTCATCAAAAAACTTTGCACTGTATTTAGGTGGCCTGTAGATATTTAGAAATATGACTCAAGAAGAGGAATTCAAAGGGGGCGTCCGGGAAGCATAGCGGTCTATTCCTTTGCCTACCAACACGGGGCTCTCGGTTCGAATCCCCGTGTTGCCTCCGGCTTGGTCGGGCGTCCCTACAGACACAATTGGCCGTGTCTGTGGGTGGGAAGCCGGATGTGGGTATGTGTCTTGGTCGCTGCAGTAGCGCCTCCTCTGGTTGGTCGGGACGCCTGTTTGGGGGGGGGGGAACAGGGGGGACTAGCGTGATCCTCCCACGTGCTACGTCCCCCTGGAGAAACTCCTCACTGTCAGGTGAAAAGAAACAGCTGGTGACTCCACATGTATGGGAGGAGGCATGTGGTAGTCTGCAGTCCTCCCCGGATTGGCAGAGGGGATGGAAAGAGTGGGGTAATTGGCCAAGTACAACTGGGGAGAAAAAGGGGGAAAACGTCCAAGAAAAAAAAAAGTTATTTTCTGCTGATACTGCACTCTTCCATAGGATGAGATGGTCATCAATAGTCGTTTGTGTCTAAAATTCCTGGTGGAGGACCATTTTTACCCTTTAAATGGTTTTATAAACATTACGCAATAGTTCGATGTTTTACCATTTGATTTTAGGGTGTCAGATCCATTTTTAGTTAAACCTTTAAAAATAAATTGACCTACTATGCTTTAAATGTTATTGCCAGATAACCTTTTGAGTGTAACTCTAGATTCTACTGTTCCAGTCCCATTGTGATTCCACTTTGTAATTTTGTGATTGTGTCTTTGGGTTTTCAGGCTGCTTGTTTCACGGCTTTAGGCTTCATATTCATGATCATGAGTCTGACGTTCATTGGGCTTGACTGGATGAGTGGAGTGAAACGAAGTGGCGGCCATTAAAGCACATCCATCAACATCTGGGGTTCCAAAACGAAATAGCTGGTGCTCAGTGCCCCTCCTCAGCACCCTCTGCCAACAGGGAACAAGATCTAACTACTGCTCAAAGGCTCGACCCACATCACCAAGGGACTTTGATAAGAACACTGCCCCAGGCCTCACTCTCAAACCAAAAGGACATTTGGAGGAACCCAGGAGGGGGGGCCCATAATTCTGGACGGATGGCACATCCGTCTGTTATTATGTCCACCACAGAGACTGCTATCACAGGTTCTTCTGCCTGAGGAGTAGAGGAACATGTTGCCCATTAAAGCCCTTGAACCACTTAGTGCACCCAGAAACAGAGGTATGTCATATAATATAGAGACAGACAAACAGGGGAGGCAAAGTATCTCTTTGCAAAAATTTTGTTCACTCATTATCAGGACTCGGTGGGAATTTATTTTTGCAGGTCGTTCATCAAATTGCTATGCAAGAAGATCTTGTTGTGAAACTTTATGTCCTGTTAATTATTTCCTGCTCCCCGGAGTCATGTTGGGTTGCTGGACATAATGATTTTAAATAATTCACTGAGACCGGTTACAATTTATAATCTTTTATTACTGCCATGTGGGAGAGATAAGACATCACTGTGAAGAAAATCCTCGAGATGCATTTGTATTTGATAATTTTGCTCAGTGAAAGATAATTTCTATTGGTCGTAATTGTGCAGTAAGTCCATTTTTGCATGGCAGTGTAATATTGATCGCTACGCTTTGTTTGGCACAGTTGGATTTTTAACCTTATGTTTGTCAGAGTAGCATTTAATTCTCTGGGACAGTTTAAATGCTACTGCAGAATGAAAAGCTAATTAATTCTGTGTAATGTGATTCATTCATGTTCATTCATTTATTTTTTTTTTGTGGACAAAACATGTGTTTATTATTTGGCACAGATTTAAAAGAAGACCCTCATTGTTTATTCCAGAAATATGGTTCAATGGAAAGTTAAAAATTAATTTTTTTATTGGCTTATAACGGCATAGAACATGTACTGTAGTACACTAAAAATACAAGAAAAGGGTCGTGTCTGAAGGACAAAGTACATTTAATGGCTTGTTTTATGGTAACTGGTCTACTTTGGTGGATGGGGACTGTTGAACAGAGCGGTGCATCAAAGAAAGACCACTGTGAAGTGGGTACGTAGCACATCTTCCTGGTGCTATTAGCTTTACGTTTGCATGGCAAGGCACCACCATGGTCACTGTCAGATGTTCCTTTTTCAATAAACAAATGCTTGTCAGTATTACCAAGGTATCATCATGACTCTGCCTTCCCTTTTTTTTTCCTTAACCTTTTTTTTTTTCAAATTGCACGCATGAGTCTGGTTCAACTGATCCGGATTTTTAAAGGCTGATACGAAGGTCAAGAGTTTTTGCTGCCAAGTAAATGTACTGATATTTTTATTTTATATTTTTAAATTGGAATTTAATATTTTTAGATATTATTATTAATAATATTTTTATTATTCATTATTATTACTGTAGTACCTTGAACGACATGTATACTTGATAATAAGAAAGCTTTACTTAACTGAATGGGACCAATACATAGCCGGAATTGCAGTGCACTAACCGTCCGTGAGCACTAACATGACACATACTCAATAGACTGACGGACAGAACACATTTACTTCTTGTGTGACGTCCTAAAGGGTACGGGGACCCCATAACAAAAAATAATAAAACTAGTCCGGTTTAACTCATTATCACACTTACAACACGTCTCCCCCCCTTAAGCTAAATTTCCCCTGTGGACAGAAAAACATCTAACAACCGAAGTCTTGTACACCTTCAAACTTGTTAGCGCAGGCCCATGAACATAAACATAACCTGACACATGACACTGTAAACATTTGAAGTAGGTAAGGCACTTATGCAACACATGAACACCCTGACTTCAGTCTCTGTCTAAAGGGTTAGTCTGTCAGGCGGTTTGTGACTACACTGAGAGCAGTGTAATACTACCCCCGGTGTCTCAGCAGACATTAGTGGGGTCTCTCCCAGTGGGCATGGGGGTACCTCAGCAGACACTGGTGCAGTGTCGTCAACACAGGAGTGTGTTGCATGTGTGAGCTTTTGAGCTCATTACTCACTCCTGTAGTCACCATGGCCCCTGGATGTCGCTCCTGTGCTGGGCCTTGTTCTGTCTCCCCTGTATGCCCCCCTGCTGAGGGGTCTGGATGCAGAGGAGTGTCCTGGCGCCGACGGATGTGATCCTGGTGCCCGCGGAACAGTCTGCTATCCGTTAGTTTCACAACGAAAGAGATAGGACCACTCTGCTTTAGAATGACCCCTGGCAGCCAGTGTTGACCACTGCCAAAGTTTCTCACATACACACAGTCCTTTTCCTCAAAATGTCTCTCTGGCATGCTCATCGGGCCTCTCCTGTTTCCTCTCCACCCTTGCTTTAACATCTGGATGCATCAAGTCCAGGTGCGACTTTGGCTTCCTGCCCATCAGCATTTCTGCAGGTGTGAGCCCTGTCACTGTTTGTGGCGTTATGTGGTACTGAAACAGTCAACGTGAGAGCTTTGTTGCAATGGCCTCCCTTCCTGTCATACATTTAAGCCCTTCCTTAAACATCTGCACGGCTTTCTCAGCCAGACCATTTGAGGCAGGATGGAACGGTGCTGTGCAGACGTGTTGGATGCCGTTCCTTTCCATGAACTCCCTGAACAACTCACTGGTAAATGTTGTCATCATTGTCACTCACCAGTGTGTCAGGAAGTCGCAGATGATTGACGCAGCTTGTCAATCGTCACCGGGGCTGTGATGTTGCTCATCAGGTGTACCTCTAGCCACTTAGAATGTGCGTCTACAAAGACTAGAAACATCTGCCCCATAAAAGGCCCTGCGAAGTCCACATGTAGTCTGGACCACAGGTGGTCAGGCCACTCCCATGGATGGAGTGGGGCAGGCGGTGCAATCTTTTGGTTTATCTGACACTGGTAACAGGATTTCACCTTGTTTTCTAGATCCTGGTCCATGTTAGGCCACCATGCATATGCCCTGGCTAAGCTTTTCATACGGGAAGCCCCTTGGTGGGCCTCATGGATCTCCATTACTTGTGAACGCCCCTGAGGTGGGACCACCACTCTGGAGCTCCAGAGAACACAGCCATCTTGGACGCTCAGTTCCTTTTTTTCTTTAGCATAAGGTCTCAGTCTCTCATCCTCTACCACAGGGGGCCACCTGCATGAGGAATCTTTTCACCTGAGACAGGACCGGGTCCCTCTCTGTCCACTGTTTGATTTGTTTGGCATTCACAAGAGAAGTTGACAGTCTCTCCAGCAAGAAAACTGTCTCTGGAGGCACCACGGTCTGGGTGGGTGTGTCAGGCAAAGGGAGCCGACTCAGTGCGTATGTGTTTGCGTAGTCCTCCCCTGCTCTGTAGACTATAGTGTACTGGTAGGCTGACAACGTGAGGGCCCAGCGCTGTACTCTCGCTGATGCCATGGAAGGAATACACTTAAGCTCACTAAAAAGGCTCATCAGCAGTTTGTGGTCAGTACATATGGTAAATGCCCGACCGTAGAGGTACTGATGAAAACGTTTAACAGTGAACACAACAGCTAGACCCTCCTCGTCTAGCTGGGAGTAGCCCTTCTCAGCTCATGTCAATGACCGTGATGCAAATCCAATGGGTTTTTCCTGACCCGTCCTTCATCACATGTGAAAGAACTGCCCCAATGCCATATGGTGAGGCGTCACAGAACAGGATGATCTCTTTTTCTGGGTCGAAATGAACCAGCAGCCTCACTGAATGCAGTAGTGTTTTCATATTGGCGAAAGCTGTCTCCTGTGCAGGCCCCCACTCCCAACGAGAGCTCTTGCGGAGAAGTGACTACAGGGGCGCCAGCCGTGTTGAGAGGTGTTGAAGGAACTTACCATAGTAGTTCACCATGCCCAGAAATGACCTGAGCTCAGGCATGTTTTCGGGGCTTGGAGCTTCCTTGATGGCCCTGACTTTGTCCTCCACTGGACGCAAACCCTGAGCCTTGATGGTGTGGCCCAGGTATGTCACGCTTGGTGCTTGTGTAACCTGCACGACAGGGGAATGGGCCTATGCTTGCGCAGGGACAGTTTACAGTCTAATGTCTAAGTTCAGTGGAGATTGGTGTAGGTTTTTTTCTAGACCAGATTCTAGTACTCAACCCAAAGACAACACACACACTCGTGGGTATAGTTTACAATAAAAAAACCAATTCATTTCAACAGTTCAAAGTAAAGTTATTTCAATATCAATACTAAATTAGATGTGTTTTATATATATATATATATATATTTTACTCTATTATACTTTTTAAAAGTTCTTCCTAATATTCTATTTTATACCCTTCTAGTATATTACTTATGCAGCCATATTCTACACTAACAAATTAAAGAAAATAATCCAAAATAAAGTATGAGTGCACTCAAAGAAAATAATAAAGAAAAGAAAAGGGGGAATGATTCAGTCTTCCAATCTGTGCAAGGTGCAATGTCCAGATCCTACCACAATCACAGGGGCAAGTTAATGTAGAGGCGATGATGATGAATCCAATCCAGGGCGATGATGGGGGCAATCCAAAGGGGGTATCCAAGGGTTCCAAAAGGTGTAGCAAGGGGGGTTGTTCGGGGTACTAAAAAAAACAGTCTGCACAAAATTGTACAGATTCCTTATTAATTGCAATCTCTATCAAACAATTACAAACAAAATAAAAATACCCAAATCTAGAGTCAATTCTCAGAATTAAATCATTTCCTACATATAACTAATATGCGGCTGAATGACAACAGCCTATTGCTGTAAGAACAGTTAAAAACAATGTCATCGCAGCCAGGCTGCGGCACTATCAACATGAATTCACGTCTAGCTGGCTGCTATGGGTTCCATGGATGCCATGTAGCCCGAGTTGGCTCGGTGGCTAGTGGCAACTGGAGCTTACAGTTTTTTTTAACAACAAGCATATTATTATATTAAAATGTCTAACATTCCTACATCAAATAAACCCTATGGACCGGGTGTCCTGACTGGTTTTAAAGCTCTGAATCATATGGGAACTGCTGAGGATCATAGATATACGTTTTAGCTGGGTCAGCTTAGCTTAGCAACCAATGGAAAGTTGTCAGTCTTTAGATTTCAAGATTTTAAACTCTTATTTCACCAGGATTCCAGCAGCGTACAAAACACAAGAGAAAAGAGTCTTCCTTCTTCCTTCAACAGGAGATCATCTGTCTTTGGATAAAATCAAGATATCCTACGTAAATGGCTATGATTACATGGAACACAGAACGCTGTTTACTTTTTAGCTTTGGCTAGCGGCTCACCAAGGAAGCTTCGTGGGAGGGATCTTTTTTGTCGTAGTTCAAATGTCCTGTAGCTCAAATATCCGTAGTTCAAATATCAATAATTCAAGTATCCATAGTCAAAGTTGTCCGTATTTCTAAATATCCGTATTTCTCTTCTCTATTGTTGACGGTTTGTATGGTTTAAACTCTAGCTCGTGTTCCTCCTAGAGGCTACTCGTGGAACTTACATACGTCACAGGGTACATGTAATCATGTGGGTTACACTTGGAAAATACACTTGCTATGCTTCAAGCGGAGCCCTGCCTCTGAGAGTCTCTTTAGCACCTGCTCCAGGTTGCTGAGGTGCTCCTTCTCGGTCTCTCCAGTGACCAGGATATCATCCAGATAAATGCTACTTGGGGAACACCCTGCAACAGACTGTCCATTGTCCTTTGGAAAATGGCGGAGCTGGAGGCCACTCCAAACACTAGGCAGTTGTACCTAAACAACCCCTTGCGGGTGTTGATTGTAGTGAACTGTTTAGAGTCCTCGTCCAACACCAGCTGTTGGTAGGCATGGCTCATGTCGAGTTTTGAAAATGTCTTACCACCAGCCAGGGTTGCAAACAGGTCCTCCACTCTAGGGAGAGGGTATTCATCTAGCTGGGAGGCCTGGTTGGTGGTGAGTTTGTAGTCTCCACAGATGTGTACCGTGCTGTTCCTCTTGAGAACTGGGACAATGGGGGCTGCCCAGGCTGAGAACTGGACAGGATGCATGACTCCCAGCCTCTGTAGTCTGTCCAGCTCCTCCTCCACTTTGGCTTTCATAGCATAGGCTACTCTTCTGGGCTTGAAAAAGCGAGGGGTAGGCTGAGGATCTACATGCAGTTTAACTGTAGTTCCCTGCAGTACCCCCAGCTCATTTTGAAAACCTCAGCATACTTTTGAATGACATCCTCAGTCACCCGTGTGTGTTTAATCTCACCCCAGTACAGCTTAATTTTCTGGAGCCAGTCCCGTCCCAGTAGACTGGGCCCCCTACCTTTTACTACCAGGAGCCGTGCTCTTGCTTCCTGGCTGTCACACTGAATGTCCACCTCTAGTGCACCAACCGGTGGTATAGTCTGTCCTGTGTATGTCCATAGATTAATATCGCTGGGGTGATAGTGGGTGCTTTGGTATCACCCCAATTCTCTCTGTAGGTCTCCTCACTGATGATAGAGGCAGAGGCCACTGTGTCAACCTCCATCCTCATCTCTTTTCCATTGACGACCACTTTGGCATAGATAGGCTCAGAACATGGCTCCCTCACCTTGAACATGTTGACAGAGCATTCCTCCTCCTGCTCTGTATCCAGATAGTGTGCCGCTAACTGTGGCTTTCTAAAGGCAGTGTTGCCCCGCCCAGTCTCTGTTTTGCCCTTAGAACCCCTGCACTTTTTTGACTCTGCCTGTGGCTCATTCACATTGAGCACAGTGTAGGAGCATTCCTCCTCCTCCTCCTGCTCGGAGTCCTCCACATAGTGTGCAGCTGACTGTGGCTTCCTAAAGGTAGCATTACCCTGCCGAGTCTTTGTTTTACCCTTAGCACCCCTACACCTTTTAGCTAAATGTCCTTTTAGATTGCAGTTGTGACACACTGCCTCTTTGAACTTGCAGTTGTGACACACTGCCTACTTGAACTTGAAGTTGTTTGCATAATGTGCCCCTCCACACCTGAATCACTCCACTGCTCGAGACCTATCTGCCTCCCTCCTAACCTAGTGCACTTCTCCCGCCTGTGCGCCACATGCTCTCTGAATGTCTTTTGCGTTGTTATCAGCCATTTCCAATCCTTGAGCCAATTCCAATGCTCTCTTTAAAGTTAACGTGATCTCCCTCTGTAAACAACGCTGAATCCTGTCGTCATTAATGCCAACTACAAATCTGTCACAGAGCATGTCCTCTGACATCAGCCCGTACTCACCATGCTCTGAGAACTGACGTAACTCTGCCACAAACTGGGCTACGGACTGGCCGGACTTCCGGACCAGAGTGTTGAATTTAAACCTCTGGACGATCACTGATGGCCTGGGATTGTGGTGATCCCAAATGACCTTGACTAGCTCCTCAAATGAAGGGTCGGCCGGTTTCTGTGGTGTCGCCAAATTCCTCATCAATTTGTACGTCTTCGCACCACACACACTCAGTAGAACTGAGCGCTGTTTCTCCTCATTGGTAATTCCGTTAGCGGAGAAGTGTCCCAACCTTTCCACATATTCCGTCCAGTCCCCGTTCTCATCCACAAACTCACTAATAGTCCCACACGTGGCCATGGTGCCGCTTCCTCTGTCGGCGTTCTCACTCGAACTCATGAACGTAACGTTAGCTCAACTAGCAAGCAAACACTGATCAGATGTAGTTCTATTCGCCGAAACTTCAGCCTTCTATCTCCCGTTTTATCCTCGTCACCAAAAATGTAGTAACTTGAACGACACGTACACTTGATAATAAGTAAGCTTTACTGGACTGAATGGGACCGACACGTAGCCGAACTGCAGTGCCCTAACCGTCCGCGGGCAATAAACTGACAGACAGAACACATTTACTTCCTGTGTGACGTCCTAAAGGGTCCGGGGACCCCACAAAAGAATCATAATGAAACTAGTCCTGTTTAACTCATTATAACACTTAAAACAATTACGTTTAATTTTATTTAAGTTTATTTTAATCTTAATTTTATTATTATTCATATTTTTAGAATATTTTTAAATTAGAAAATTTCTATGAAAAAAATAATTTCACATGTTAGTAATGTCCTGAAACGTTGTTTCAATAGTGTGCAAATACATTTTTATTTTCTTTCTATTATTTACTCTGACGGCTCACTAGTATACCCCATGTAGAGAACACATATATGAATATGTAACTCACATGATTACATGTACCCTGTGACGTATGTAAGTTCCACTAGTAGCCTCTAGGAGGCCCACGAGCTACAGAGTTTAAACCATACAAACAACCGTCAACAATAGAGAAAAGAAATACGGATATTTAGAAATACGGACAACTTTGACTATGGATACTTGAATTATTGATATTTGAACTACGGACATTTGAACTACAGGACATTTGAACTACGACATAGCCGCTAGCCAAAGCTAAAAAGTAAACAGCTTTCTGTGTTCCATGTAATCATAGCCATTTACGTAGGATATCTTGATTTTATCCAAAGACAGATGATCTCCTGTTGAAGGAAGAAGGAAGACTCTTTTCTCTTGTGTTTTGTACGCTGCTGGAATCCTGGTGAAATAAGAGTTTAAAATCTTGAAATCTAAAGACTGACAACTTTCCATTGGTTGCTAAGCTAAGCTAACCCAGCTAAAACGTATATCTATGATCCTTAGCAGTTCCCATATGATTCAGAGCTTTAAAACCAGTCAGGACACCCGGTCCATAGGGTTTATTTGATGTAAGAATGTTAGACATTTTAATATAATAATATGCTTGTTGTTAAAAAAAACTGTAAGCTCCAGTTGCCACTAGCCACCGAGCCAACTCGGGCTACATGGCATCCATGGAACCCATAGCAGCCAGCTAGACGTGAATTCACGTTGATAGTGCCGCAGCCTGGCTGCGATGACATTGCTTTTAACTGTTCTTACAGCAATAGGCTGTTGTCATTCAGCCGCATATTAGTTATATGTAGGAAATGATTTAATTCTGAGAATTGACTCTAGATTTGGGTATTTTTATTTTGTTTGTAATTGTTTGATAGAGATTGCAATTATAAGGAATCTGTACAATTTTGTGCAGACTGGTTTTTTTTTTAGTACCCTGAACAACTCCCCTTGCTACACCTTTTGGAACCCTTGGATACCCCCTTTGGATTGCCCCCATCATCGCCCTGGATTTGGATTCATCATCATCGCCTCTACATTAACTTGCCCCTGTGATTGTGGTAGGATCTGGACATTGCACCTTGCACAGATTGGAAGACTGAATCATTCCCCCTTTTCTTTTCTTTATTATTTTCTTTGAGTGCACTCATACTTTATTTTGGATTATTTTCTTTAATTTGTTAGTGTAGAATATGGCTGCATAAGTAATATATTAGAAGGGTATAAAATAAAATATAGATAGATATAGACAATAACTAGAATATTAGGAAGAACTTTTAAAAAGTATAATAGAGTAAAATATATATATATATATATATATATATATATATATATATATATATATAACACATCTAATTTAGTATTGATATTGAAATAACTTTACTTTGAACTGTCGAAATAAATTGGTTTTTTATTGTAAACTATACCCACGAGTGTGTGTGTTGTCTTTGGGGTGAGTACTAGAATCTGGTCTAGAAAAAAACCTACACCAATCTCCACTGAACTTAGACATTAGACTGTAAACTGTCCCTGCGCAAGCATAGGCCCATTCCCCTGTCGTGCAGGTTACAAATACATGAATACATACTGACCACATACTTACTACATACTGATTACAGACTGAATACATACTTACTACACACTGATTACATACTGAATACATACTGACTACATACTGAATACATACTGATGACATACTGATTACATACTGACAATATAATGAATACATACTGACTACATACTACATCGCCTTTAAAACCTGCTCAATGGCTGTCATTCTCATCTACTGGCCACCCACACCAAATCCACCTTACCTGTCTGACCTCTCTGAACTCCTCACAATAGCCTCATCTCTCTCCTCACACTTACTACTGCTTGGTGATTTTAACATCCACATTGATTTACCCACCTGTAAGTTTGCATCAGAATTCATCACTCTATGGGACAATTTCAACCTCACCCAGCATGTCACTTTCCCCACCCATGTCAAAGGCCATATCCTTGACCTGGTCTGCTCTGTCAATCTACCGGTACACAACATCCATTCATCCCTATTTCCTCTGTCAGACCATAATCTCATCTAGTTCACTATTCCATCCCCAACTCCTCGGCCACACCTCCTCAGAGAAATAACATTCCGCATTACTAAATCTATTGAGCCACTCCAACTCTCCGATCTGCTCTCCTCTGCTCTCCCTCTGGAACCAGCCTCTACCTCACCTGATGATCTCACCAATCACCTCAACGCCACTCTGTCTGCCTCCCTCAACACACTGGCCCCTCTCAAAACAAAAACAATCTCCTTCAAAACCTCTGCACCCTGGTTCACACCTGAGCTCCGCACAATGAAACAGGCTGCCCGCCAACTGGAACGACTCGCCAAACAAACATCTCTCACTGTACATCAAGAAGCCCACAACCTCCACCTCTCTGCCTACAAAGATGCCCTCACCGCTGCCAAGTCTGCCTATTTTTCCACCATCATTAATGATTCCAACCCGCAACCCCCGCACCCTCTTCTCCACTATATAACAACCTCCTCACGCCCCGTGCCGATGCCCTGTCCAACTCTACTGCTGAACAATGCAACTCGTTTCTCCCATTTTTGCAGCCAAAATCACCGCTATCAACAAATCACTGTCCCCTGCATCTGACTCGGCAGCCCCTACCCTGGCCCCTCTTCTCCCCATTCCTCTCGACCTCCCTACCCCTCCCCCTGATTGCCGCCTCTCCCGATTTGTTCCAGTTGCCCCTCCCACTACCTTTGAACTCATCAGCTCATTAAAATCCCCAACCTGCTCCCTTGATCTCCTCTCCAACCCCCTACTGAAGAAATGCCTCCCTGACCTATACCCCTACCTCAGCAGCATTTTCAATTCTTCGCTGTCCCATGGAATTGTCCCCTCTGACTTCAAAACTGCTACTGTCACTCCGTTTCTCAAGAAACCCGGGCTTGATCCATCCTGCCTCAACCACTACCAGCCATTTTCCAACCTCCCCTTCCTCTTAAAAACCCTGGAATGCCTTGTCGCCACACAACTCCAAACCTACCTACACCCCAACAACCCATTTGAACCCCTCCAGTCCGGTTTCGGCCCACTCCACATCACTGAAACTGCACTCCTGAAAGTACTCCACGGCCTCCTCACCTCTGCTGATACTGGAGCCCTTAACATCCTCATCCTCCTCGACCTGAGTGCAGCCTTCGATACTGTGAGCCACAAGATCACCAGATTGGAAGATGTCGGTATTGAAGGCACCGTACTCCTCTGGCTCCAGTCCTACCTCTCCAACAGGTCACACTTCATCTCACTTCACAGCCACTCCTCTGTTCCATCTACAGTTACACAAGGTGTTCCCCAAGGTTCTGTACTCGGCCCACTCCTTTTCATCATATATTCTACACCCTCCCTCTTGGTCAGATTCTCTGCCATTTCAACTTGAACTTCCACTGCTATGCTGATGACACCCAGATATACCTCAGCACCAAATCCCCTCACAATCCACCCCTCTCTCACATCGACTCTTGGCTGTCTGCAATAAAAGTCTGGATGCAACAAACCTCCTCAAACTCAACAGTGAAAAAACTGAACTCCTCTTTATTGTAACGCCGTGCGTTTGGACCCAATCGCAGAGAAGAGGCAGAGGCAGCTGTTAAATACTACGGTGCTACTGGACTCCAGAAAATATACAACAACCAAAAACCACTGCCAAACAGGGCAGGCAAAAATACAAACACGAATTAACATAAAATACTAAACACACGAAACACTCGCTCACACAGAGGAGGCAGACGAGGGTTCAGGAGACACGGGCATCCGCAGACCGACGCTAAGCTTTTCCCAAAACTCGACAGCGTCTGTCTGCAAAGCACCCGGTCAAATAGTCCCCAGCACAGCTGCACCTAATCACAGGCCAATCAAGGGTAGGTGCCACTCACACTGGCCGACAGGGAGATGCCACTCCCGTTGGCTGCCGACCCTCCGTGTCATTTATTGGCTCCAAGTCCACTGTCAGCCAAATCAACAACCTTGCACTCACCATCGACGGCACTACTGTCTCCCCTTCCTCCCAGGCACGCAACATTGGTATGATCCTTGAGCCCACCCTCTCCCTCGAGCCCCATATCCGCCAAATTGTCAAATCCTCTTTCTACCACCTTCACAACATTGCGAAAATAAGACCCTCTCCCGCACGCCCTGCTGCTGAGACACTGATCCATGCCTTCATCTCCTCCCGCCTTGATTACTGCAACTCACTCCTCTATGGCATCAGTGCTAACGCTATCGAGAGACTCCAATTGGTCCAGAACGCATCTGCCCGACTTTTAACATTCACCAAATCCTGGCACCACATCACCCCAGTCCTAAAAGACTTCCACTGGCTACCCATCTCTCACCGGATCAAGTACAAAATCCTGGTTGTCACTTACAAAGCCCTTCACCAACTGGTTCCCCCACACCTCACCAACCTCCTCTCCCCCTACCAACCCTCTCGGTCCCTCAGATCCACCTCAGCCTCCCTTCTCTCCACCCCAGGTCCAATCTCCGCGGCTTTCGTAACCGAGCCTTCTCCAGGGCAGCTCCCACGCTCTGGAACTCACTTCCCCAAATCATTAGAGACAGAGAATAACTCCCACCCTTCCAATCCCTTGTTTTTATTTCTTTATTTCAAATTTATTGTATCTGTCTTATAATTATATTTATTATGGTTTTAGTGATATATTAATTTTTTAATGTCTTAATTATGCTTACATGTTTTAGATTCTATTACTATTCTATATCTTATTTTTCTGTAATTTATCATGTTTTTATCTGCGATTGTAGGCAACTCCACACCATCATAAATGAGGACGTTTCGTCAATGGGTCCTTCGAGTGTAAATAAAGTCAATATATTCCCCTGGATAATTAACGAGTCTAAATAAAGTAAATATATTCCACTGGATAATTAACGAGTTAGAATAACGTAAATATATTACCCTGGATAATTAATTAGTCTAAATAAAGTAACTATATTTCCCCTGGATAATTAACGAATGTAAATATATTCTGCTGGAAAATTAACGAGTCTAAATAAAGTAAATATATTCCCTTGGATGAAGTAAATATATTCCCCTGGATAATTAATGAGTCTAAATAAAGTAAATATATTCCCCTGGATAATTATTGTGTGAATAAAGTAAATATATTCCCCTGGATAATTACCGAGTCTAAATAAAGTAAACATATTCCCCTGGATAATTAACGAGTTGTGATGTCTTGAGTTGATGCAGTTTAAGGATAGTAGGGGGAGCTAGAGGCCAAGATAGGATGTAAGTGACTGTAAGAGGGGTGAAGGAGTGTGACGTGGGTTGTTAAGTAAAGAGCGTATGCGAACAGACGTGTGTCTTCGAGTGGTCCCTTAGCGACACACCACGAGTGTATATAAAGTCATGATATTCCCCTGGATAAATAACGAGTGTAAATAAAGTAAATATATTCCCCTGGATAATTAACGAGTCTAAATAAAGTAAATATATTGCCCTGGATAAAGTAAATATATTCCGCTGAATAATTAACGATTCTAAATAAAGTGAATGTATTCCCCTGGATAATTAACGAGTCTAAATAAAGTAAATATATTCCGCTGGATAATTAACGGTCTAAATTAAGTAAATTCCCCTGGATAAACAACGAGTGTAAATAAAGTAAATATATTCCCCTGCATAATTAACGAGTCTTAATAAAGTAAATATATTCCCCTGGGTATTTAACGAGTCTAAATAAAGTAAACATATTCCCCTGGATAATTAACGAGTCTAAATAAAGTAAATATATTCCGCTGGATAATTAACGGTCTATATTAAGTAAATTCCCCTGGATAAACAACGAGTGTAAATAAAGTAAATATATTCCCCTGCATAATTAACGAGTCTTAATAAAGTAAATATATTCCCCTGGGTATTTAACGAGTCTAAATAAAGTAAACATATTCCCCTGGACAATTAGCGAGTCTAAATTAAGTAAATATATCCCACCGGATAAAGTAAATATATTCCGCTGGATAATTAACGGTCTAAATGAAGTAAATATATTCCGCTAGATAATTAACAAGTCTAAATAAAGTAAATACATTCCGGTGGATAATCAACGTTCTAAATGAAGTAAATATATTCCCCTGGATGAAGTAATTATATTCCCCTGGATAATTAATGAGTCTAAATAAAGTAAATACATTCAGCTGGATAATTAACAAGCCTAATGAAGTAAATACATTCCCCTGGATAATTAACGAGTCTAAATTAAGTAAATATATTCCCCTGGATAATTAACGAGTCTACGAGTCTAAATAAAGTAAATATATTCCCCTGGATAATTAACGAGTGTAACTAAAGTAAATATATTCCCTGGATTATTACCGAGTGTAAATAAAGTAAATATATTCCTCTGGATAATTAACGTGTTTAAATAAAGTAAATATATTACCCTGGTTAAATAACGATTGTAAATAAAGTAAACATTTTCCCCTGGGTAATTAACGAGTCAAAATAAAGGAAATATATTCCCCTGGACAATTAACGAGTGTTAATTAAGTAAGTATATTCCGCTGGATAATTAACGAGTCAGCAGTGTTGTGTCATGGCCATCGCGTTGTTGTTTCTTTTCTGAGAAAAACGAAGTAAATATATTCCCCTGAATAATTCACGAGTCTGAATAAAGTAAATATATTCCCCTCGATAATTAATGAGCCTAATGAAGTAAATATATTCCCCTGGATAATTAACAAGTGTCAATAAAATAAATATATTCCCCTGGATAATTAACGAGTGTAACTAAAATAAATATATTCCCTCGATTATTACAGAGTGTAAATAAAGTAAATATATTCCTCTGGATAATTAACGTGTTTAAATAAACACATATATTACACTGGATAAATAACGATTGTAAATAAAATAAAAATTTTCCCCTGGATAATTAAAGAGTGTTAATTAAGTAGGTATATTCCGCTGGATAATTAAGGAGTCTAAATAAAGTAAATATATTCCCCTGGATAAATAACGAGTGTAAATCTACTACTACTTTCGGCTGCTCCCGTTAGGGGAAACGGTCATCCGTTTCCATTTCTTCCTGTCTTCTGCGTCTTCCTCTGTCACACCATGTCTTCCCTCACCACATCCATAAACCTCCTCTTTGGCCTTCCTCTTCTCCTCTTCCCTGGCAGCTCCATATTCAGATTAATAACGAGTGTAAATAAAGTATATATATTCACCTGGATAATTAACGAGTCTAAATGAAGTTAACACATTCCCCTGGATAATTAACAAGTCTAAGTAAAGTAAATATATTCACCTGGATAATTAACGAATCTACATTAAGTAAACATATTCCCCTGGATAATTAACGAGTCTAAATAAAGTAAATGTATTACTGTGGATAATTAACGAGTCTAAATGAAGTAAACATATTCCCCTGGATAATTAATGAGTCTACATTAAGTAAACATATTCCCCTGGATAATTAACGAGTCTAAATAAAGTAATTATATTCCGCTGGATAATTAACGAGTTTAAATAAAGTAAATATATTCCGCTGGATAAATAACGCGTGTAAATAAAGTAAATATATTCCCCTGGATAATTAACGAGTCTAAATAAAGTAAATATGTTCCCCTGGATAATTAACGAGTCTAAATAAAGTAAATGTATTACCGTGGATAATTAACAAGTCTACATATTCCCCTGGATCATTAACGAGTAAATATATTCCACTGGATAATTAACGAGTGTAAATAAAATAAATATATTCTCCTGGATAATTAAAGAGTGTGAATAAAGTAAATATATTCCCCTGGATAATTAACGAGTCTAAATAAAGTAAACATATTCCCCTGAATAATTAACGAGTTGTAATGTCTTGAGTTGATGCAGTTTAAGGACAGAAGGGGGAGCTAGTGAGCAAGATAGGATGTAAGTGACTGTAAGAGGGGTGAAGGAGTGTGACGTGGATTGCTCAAGTAAAGAAGCGTATGCTGACAGCCGTGTGTCTTCGAGTAAATAACGAGTTTTGATAACGTAAATATATTACCCTGGCTAATTAACGAGTCTAAATAAAGTAAATATATCCCCCTGGATAATTAACGAGTCTAAACAAAGTAAACATATTCCCCTGGGTAATTAACGAGTCTAAATAAAGTAAATATATTCCGCTGGATAATTAACGAGTAAATATATTCACTTGGATAATTAATGAGTCAGCAGAGTTGTTTAAATAAAGTAAATATATTACCCTGGATAAATAACGATTGTAAATAAAGTAAAGATATTCCCCTGGGTAATTAACGAGTGTTAATTATATAAGTATATTCCGCTGGATAATTAACGAGTCTAAATAAATTAAAAATATTTCGCTGGATAATTAACGAGTCTAAATAAAGTAAATATATTCCGCTGGATAATTAACGAGTCTGAATAAAGTTAATATGTTCCCCTGGATAATTAACGAGTCTAAATAAAGTAAATGTATTACCGTGGATAATTAACGAGTCTAACATATTCCCCTGCATAATTAACGAGTAAATATATTCCACTGGAGAATTAACGAGTGTAAATAAAATAAATATATTCACCTGGATAACTAATGAGTGTGAATAAAGTTAATATATTCACCTGGATAATTAAGGAGTCTAAATAAAGTAAACATATTCCCCTGAATAATTAACGAGTTGTAATGTCTTGAGTTGATGCAGTTTAAGGACAGAAGGGAGAGCTAGAGGGCAAGATAGGATGTAAGTGACTGTAAGAGGGGTGAAGGAGTGTGACGTGGATTGTTCAAGTAAAGAAGCGTATGCTAACAGCCTTTTGTCTTCGAGTGGTCCCTTAGCAACACAAACGAGTGTAAATAAAGTCAATATAGTCCCCTGGACAAATAACGAGTTCAAATAACGTAAATATGTAAACCTGGATAATTAACGAGTCTAAATAAAGTAAATATATTCCACTGGATAATTAATGCGTGTTATTTAAGTAAGTATACTCCGCTGGGTAATTAACGAGTCTAGATAAAGTTAAAATATTCCGCTGGATAATTAACAAGTCTAAATAAAGTAAATATATTCCCCTGGCTAACTCATGAGTCTATATAAAGTAAATATATTCCCTTGGATAATTAACGAGTCTAAATAAAGTAAATGTATTACCGTGGATAATTAACGAGTCTAACATATTCCCCTGGATAATTAACGAGTAAATATAATCCACTGGATAATTAACGAGTGTAAATAAAATAAATATATTCCCCTGGATAATTAATGAGTGTGAATAAAGTAAACATATTCCCCTGGATAATTAACGAGTCTAATACATTCCCCTACATAATTAACGAGTAAATATATTCACCTGGATAATTAATGAGTCAGCAGAGTAGTTTCATGGCCATCGTGTTGCTGTTTCTTTTCTGAGAAAAACGAAGCAAATATATTCCCCTGGATAATTAACGAGTCTAAATAAAGTAAATATATTCTCCTGGATAATTAACAAGCCTAATTAAGTAAATACATTCCCATGGATAACTAACCAGTGTAAATGAAGTACATTTATTCCCCAGGATAATTAACGAGTCTACATAAAGTAAATATACTCCCCTGGATAGTTAACGAGTCTAAATAAAGTAAATATATTCCCCTGGATAATTAACGACTGTAACTAAAGTAAATATATTCCCTGGATTATTACCGAGTGTAAATAAAGGAAATATATTCCTCTGGATAATTAACGTGTTTAAATAAAGTAAATATATTACCCTGGTTAAATAACGATTGTAAATGAAGTAAACATTTTCCCCTGGGTAATTAACGAGTCAAAATAAAGTAAATATATTCCCCTGGATAATTAACGAGTGTTAATTAAGTAAGTATATTCACCTGGATAATTAACGAGTCAGCAGAGTTGTGTCATGGCCATCGCGTTGCTGTTTCTTTTCTGAGAAAAACGAAGTAAATATATTCCCTGAATAATTCACGAGTCTAAATAAAGTAAATATATTCCCCTGGATAATTAACGAGTTAAATAAAGTAAATATATTCCCCTGGATAATTAACCAGTGTAAATGAAGTAAATATATTCCCGTGGCTGATAAACGAGTCTAAATAAAGTAAATATATTCCCCTGGATAATTAACGAGTGTAACTAAAGTAAATATATTCCCTGGATTATTACCGAGTGTAAATAAAGTAAATATATTCCTCTGGATAATTAACGTGTTTAAATAAATAAATATTATTACCCTGGATAAATAACGATTGTAAATAAAATAAAAAAATTCCCCCTGGATAATTAACGACTGTTAATTAAGTAAGTATATTCCGCTGGATAATTAAGGAGTCTAAATAAAGTAAATATATTCCCCTGGATAATTAACGAGTCTAAATAAAGTAAATATATTCCGCTGGATAATTAACGAGTAAATATATTCACTTGGATAATTAATGAGTCAGCAGAGTTGTTTAAATAAAGTAAATATATTACCCTGGATAATTAATGAGTCTACATTAAGTAAACATATTCCCCTGGATAATTAACGAGTCTAAATAAAGTAATTATATTCCCCTGGATAATTAACGAGTCTAAATAAAGTAAATATATTCCCCTGGATAATTAACAAGTGTCAATAAAATAAATATATTCCCCTGGATAATTAACGAGTGTAACTAAAGTAAATATATTCCCTGGATTATTACCGAGTGTAAATAAAGTAAATATATTCCTCTGGATAATTAACGTGTTTAAATAAATAAATATTATTACCCTGGATAAATAACGATTGTAAATAAAATAAAAAAATTCCCCCTGGATAATTAACGACTGTTAATTAAGTAAGTATATTCCGCTGGATAATTAAGGAGTCTAAATAAAGTAAATATATTCCCCTGGATAAATAACGAGTGTAAATAAAGTATATATATTCACCTGGATAATTAACGAGTCTAAATAAAGTAAATGTATTACTGTGGATAATTAACGAGTCTAAATGAAGTAAACATATTCCCCTGGATAATTAACAAGTCTAAATAAAGTAAATATATTCACCTGGATAATTAACGAGTCTACATTAAGTAAACATATTCCCCTGGATAATTAACGAGTCTAAATAAAGTAATTATATTCCGCTGGATAATTAACGAGTTTAAATAAAGTAAATATATTCCCCTGGATAAATAACGCGTGTAAATAAAGTAAATATATTCCCCTGGATAATTAATGAGTCTAAATAAAGTAAATATATTCCCCTGGATAATTAACGAGTCTAAATAAAGTAAATGTATTACCGTGGATAATTAACGAGTCTAACATATTCCCCTGCATAATTAACGAGTAAATATATTCCACTGGAGAATTAACGAGTGTAAATAAAGTCAATATAGTCCCCTGGACAAATAACGAGTTCAAATAACGTAAATATGTAAACCTGGATAATTAACGAGTCTAAATAAAGTAAATATATTCCACTGGATAATTAATGCGTGTTATTTAAGTAAGTATACTCCGCTGGGTAATTAACGAGTCTAGATAAAGTTAAAATATTCCGCTGGATAATTAACAAGTCTAAATAAAGTAAATATATTCCCCTGGCTAACTCATGAGTCTATATAAAGTAAATATATTCCCTTGGATAATTAACGAGTCTAAATAAAGTAAATGTATTACCGTGGATAATTAACGAGTCTAACATATTCCCCTGGATAATTAACGAGTAAATATAATCCACTGGATAATTAACGAGTGTAAATAAAATAAATATATTCCCCTGGATAATTAATGAGTGTGAATAAAGTAAACATATTCCCCTGGATAATTAACGAGTCTAATACATTCCCCTACATAATTAACGAGTAAATATATTCACCTGGATAATTAATGAGTCAGCAGAGTAGTTTCATGGCCATCGTGTTGCTGTTTCTTTTCTGAGAAAAACGAAGCAAATATATTCCCCTGGATAATTAACGAGTCTAAATAAAGTAAATATATTCTACTGGATAATTAACAAGCCTAATTAAGTAAATACATTCCCATGGATAACTAACCAGTGTAAATGAAGTACATTTATTCCCCAGGATAATTAACGAGTCTACATAAAGTAAATATACTCCCCTGGATAGTTAACGAGTCTAAATAAAGTAAATATATTCCCCTGGATAATTAACGACTGTAACTAAAGTAAATATATTCCCTGGATTATTACCGAGTGTAAATAAAGGAAATATATTCCTCTGGATAATTAACGTGTTTAAATAAAGTAAATATATTACCCTGGTTAAATAACGATTGTAAATGAAGTAAACATTTTCCCCTGGGTAATTAACGAGTCAAAATAAAGTAAATATATTCCCCTGGATAATTAACGAGTGTTAATTAAGTAAGTATATTCACCTGGATAATTAACGAGTCAGCAGAGTTGTGTCATGGCCATCGCGTTGCTGTTTCTTTTCTGAGAAAAACGAAGTAAATATATTCCCTGAATAATTCACGAGTCTAAATAAAGTAAATATATTCCCCTGGATAATTAACGAGTTAAATAAAGTAAATATATTCCCCTGGATAATTAACCAGTGTAAATGAAGTAAATATATTCCCGTGGCTGATAAACGAGTCTAAATAAAGTAAATATATTCCCCTGGATAATTAACGAGTGTAACTAAAGTAAATATATTCCCTGGATTATTACCGAGTGTAAATAAAGTAAATATATTCCTCTGGATAATTAACGTGTTTAAATAAATAAATATTATTACCCTGGATAAATAACGATTGTAAATAAAATAAAAAAATTCCCCCTGGATAATTAACGACTGTTAATTAAGTAAGTATATTCCGCTGGATAATTAAGGAGTCTAAATAAAGTAAATATATTCCCCTGGATAATTAACGAGTCTAAATAAAGTAAATATATTCCGCTGGATAATTAACGAGTAAATATATTCACTTGGATAATTAATGAGTCAGCAGAGTTGTTTAAATAAAGTAAATATATTACCCTGGATAATTAATGAGTCTACATTAAGTAAACATATTCCCCTGGATAATTAACGAGTCTAAATAAAGTAATTATATTCCCCTGGATAATTAACGAGTCTAAATAAAGTAAATATATTCCCCTGGATAATTAACAAGTGTCAATAAAATAAATATATTCCCCTGGATAATTAACGAGTGTAACTAAAGTAAATATATTCCCTGGATTATTACCGAGTGTAAATAAAGTAAATATATTCCTCTGGATAATTAACGTGTTTAAATAAATAAATATTATTACCCTGGATAAATAACGATTGTAAATAAAATAAAAAAATTCCCCCTGGATAATTAACGACTGTTAATTAAGTAAGTATATTCCGCTGGATAATTAAGGAGTCTAAATAAAGTAAATATATTCCCCTGGATAAATAACGAGTGTAAATAAAGTATATATATTCACCTGGATAATTAACGAGTCTAAATAAAGTATATGTATTACTGTGGATAATTAACGAGTCTAAATGAAGTAAACATATTCCCCTGGATAATTAACAAGTCTAAATAAAGTAAATATATTCACCTGGATAATTAACGAGTCTACATTAAGTAAACATATTCCCCTGGATAATTAACGAGTCTAAATAAAGTAATTATATTCCGCTGGATAATTAACGAGTTTAAATAAAGTAAATATATTCCCCTGGATAAATAACGCGTGTAAATAAAGTAAATATATTCCCCTGGATAATTAATGAGTCTAAATAAAGTAAATATATTCCCCTGGATAATTAACGAGTCTAAATAAAGTAAATGTATTACCGTGGATAATTAACGAGTCTAACATATTCCCCTGCATAATTAACGAGTAAATATATTCCACTGGAGAATTAACGAGTGTAAATAAAGTCAATATAGTCCCCTGGACAAATAACGAGTTCAAATAACGTAAATATGTAAACCTGGATAATTAACGAGTCTAAATAAAGTAAATATATTCCACTGGATAATTAATGCGTGTTATTTAAGTAAGTATACTCCGCTGGGTAATTAACGAGTCTAGATAAAGTTAAAATATTCCGCTGGATAATTAACAAGTCTAAATAAAGTAAATATATTCCCCTGGCTAACTCATGAGTCTATATAAAGTAAATATATTCCCTTGGATAATTAACGAGTCTAAATAAAGTAAATGTATTACCGTGGATAATTAACGAGTCTAACATATTCCCCTGGATAATTAACGAGTAAATATAATCCACTGGATAATTAACGAGTGTAAATAAAATAAATATATTCCCCTGGATAATTAATGAGTGTGAATAAAGTAAACATATTCCCCTGGATAATTAACGAGTCTAATACATTCCCCTACATAATTAACGAGTAAATATATTCACCTGGATAATTAATGAGTCAGCAGAGTAGTTTCATGGCCATCGTGTTGCTGTTTCTTTTCTGAGAAAAACGAAGCAAATATATTCCCCTGGATAATTAACGAGTCTAAATAAAGTAAATATATTCCCCTGGATAATTAACAAGCCTAATTAAGTAAATACATTCCCATGGATAATTAACCAGTGTAAATGAAGTACATTTATTCCCCAGGATAATTAACGAGTCTACATAAAGTTAATATACTCCCCTGGATAGTTAACGAGTCTAAATAAAGTAAATATATTCCCCTGGATAATTAACGAGTGTAACTAAAGTAAATATATTCCCTGGATTATTACCGAGTGTAAATAAAGGAAATATATTCCTCTGGATAATTAACGTGTTTAAATAAAGTAAATATATTACCCTGGTTAAATAACGATTGTAAATAAAGTAAACATTTTCCCCTGGGTAATTAACGAGTCAAAATAAAGTAAATATATTCCCCTGGATAATTAACGAGTGTTAATTAAGTAAGTATATTCACCTGGATAATTAACGAGTCAGCAGAGTTGTGTCATGGCCATCGCGTTGCTGTTTCTTTTCTGAGAAAAACGAAGTAAATATATTCCCCTGAATAATTCACGAGTCTAAATAAAGTAAATATATTCCCCTGGATAATTAACGAGTCTAAATAAAGTAAATATATTCCCCTGGATAATTAACCAGTGTAAATGAAGTAAATATATTCCCGTGGCTGATAAACGAGTCTAAATAAAGTAAATATATTCCCCTGGATAATTAACGAGTGTAACTAAAGTAAATATATTCCCTGGATTATTACCGAGTGTAAATAAAGTAAATATATTCCTCTGGATAATTAACGTGTTTAAATAAATAAATATTATTACCCTGGATAAATAACGATTGTAAATAAAATAAAAAAATTCCCCCTGGATAATTAACGACTGTTAATTAAGTAAGTATATTCCGCTGGATAATTAAGGAGTCTAAATAAAGTAAATATATTCCCCTGGATAATTAACGAGTCTAAATAAAGTAAATATATTCCGCTGGATAATTAACGAGTAAATATATTCACTTGGATAATTAATGAGTCAGCAGAGTTGTTTAAATAAAGTAAATATATTACCCTGGATAATTAATGAGTCTACATTAAGTAAACATATTCCCCTGGATAATTAACGAGTCTAAATAAAGTAATTATATTCCCCTGGATAATTAACGAGTCTAAATAAAGTAAATATATTCCCCTGGATAATTAATGAGTCTAAATAAAGTAAATATATTCCCCTGGATAATTAACGAGTCTAAATAAAGTAAATGTATTACCGTGGATAATTAACGAGTCTAACATATTCCCCTGCATAATTAACGAGTAAATATATTCCACTGGAGAATTAACGAGTGTAAATAAAGTCAATATAGTCCCCTGGACAAATAACGAGTTCAAATAACGTAAATATGTAAACCTGGATAATTAACGAGTCTAAATAAAGTAAATATATTCCACTGGATAATTAATGCGTGTTATTTAAGTAAGTATACTCCGCTGGGTAATTAACGAGTCTAGATAAAGTTAAAATATTCCGCTGGATAATTAACAAGTCTAAATAAAGTAAATATATTCCCCTGGCTAACTCATGAGTCTATATAAAGTAAATATATTCCCTTGGATAATTAACGAGTCTAAATAAAGTAAATGTATTACCGTGGATAATTAACGAGTCTAACATATTCCCCTGGATAATTAACGAGTAAATATAATCCACTGGATAATTAACGAGTGTAAATAAAATAAATATATTCCCCTGGATAATTAATGAGTGTGAATAAAGTAAACATATTCCCCTGGATAATTAACGAGTCTAATACATTCCCCTACATAATTAACGAGTAAATATATTCACCTGGATAATTAATGAGTCAGCAGAGTAGTTTCATGGCCATCGTGTTGCTGTTTCTTTTCTGAGAAAAACGAAGCAAATATATTCCCCTGGATAATTAACGAGTCTAAATAAAGTAAATATATTCCCCTGGATAATTAACAAGCCTAATTAAGTAAATACATTCCCATGGATAATTAACCAGTGTAAATGAAGTACATTTATTCCCCAGGATAATTAACGAGTCTACATAAAGTTAATATACTCCCCTGGATAGTTAACGAGTCTAAATAAAGTAAATATATTCCCCTGGATAATTAACGAGTGTAACTAAAGTAAATATATTCCCTGGATTATTACCGAGTGTAAATAAAGGAAATATATTCCTCTGGATAATTAACGTGTTTAAATAAAGTAAATATATTACCCTGGTTAAATAACGATTGTAAATAAAGTAAACATTTTCCCCTGGGTAATTAACGAGTCAAAATAAAGTAAATATATTCCCCTGGATAATTAACGAGTGTTAATTAAGTAAGTATATTCACCTGGATAATTAACGAGTCAGCAGAGTTGTGTCATGGCCATCGCGTTGCTGTTTCTTTTCTGAGAAAAACGAAGTAAATATATTCCCCTGAATAATTCACGAGTCTAAATAAAGTAAATATATTCCCCTGGATAATTAACGAGTCTAAATAAAGTAAATATATTCCCCTGGATAATTAACCAGTGTAAATGAAGTAAATATATTCCCGTGGCTGATAAACGAGTCTAAATAAAGTAAATATATTCCCCTGGATAATTAACGAGTGTAACTAAAGTAAATATATTCCCTGGATTATTACCGAGTGTAAATAAAGTAAATATATTCCTCTGGATAATTAACGTGTTTAAATAAATAAATATTATTACCCTGGATAAATAACGATTGTAAATAAAATAAAAAAATTCCCCCTGGATAATTAACGACTGTTAATTAAGTAAGTATATTCCGCTGGATAATTAAGGAGTCTAAATAAAGTAAATATATTCCCCTGGATAATTAACGAGTCTAAATAAAGTAAATATATTCCGCTGGATAATTAACGAGTAAATATATTCACTTGGATAATTAATGAGTCAGCAGAGTTGTTTAAATAAAGTAAATATATTACCCTGGATAATTAATGAGTCTACATTAAGTAAACATATTCCCCTGGATAATTAACGAGTCTAAATAAAGTAATTATATTCCCCTGGATAATTAACGAGTCTAAATAAAGTAAATATATTCCCCTGGATAATTAACAAGTGTCAATAAAATAAATATATTCCCCTGGATAATTAACCAGTGTAAATGAAGTAAATATATTCCCGTGGCTGATAAACGAGTCTAAATAAAGTAAATATATTCCCCTGGATAATTAACGAGTGTAACTAAAGTAAATATATTCCCTGGATTATTACCAAGTGTAAATAAAGTAAATATATTCCTCTGGATAATTAACGTGTTTAAATAAATAAATATTATTACCCTGGATAAATAACGATTGTAAATAAAATAAAAAAATTCCCCCTGGATAATTAATGACTGTTAATTAAGTAAGTATATTACGCTGGATAATTAAGGAGTCTAAATAAAGTAAATATATTCCCCTGGATAAATAACGAGTGTAAATAAAGTATATATATTCACCTGGATAATTAACGAGTCTACATTAAGTAAACATATTCCCCTGGATAATTAACGAGTCTAAATAAAGTAATTATATTCCGCTGGATAATTAACGAGTTTAAATAAAGTAAATATATTCCCCTGGATAAATAACGCGTGTAAATAAAGTAAATATATTCCCCTGGATAATTAATGAGTCTAAATAAAGTAAATATATTCCCCTGGATAATTAACGAGTCTAAATAAAGTAAATGTATTACCGTGGATAATTAACGAGTCTAACATATTCCCCTGGATCATTAACGAGTAAATATATTCCCCTGGATAATTAATGAGTGTGAATAAAGTAAATATATTCCCCTGGATAATTAAAGAGTCTAAATAAAGTAAACATATTCCCCTGAATAATTAACGAGTTCTAATGTCTTGAGTTGATGCAGTTTAAGGACAGAAGGGGGAGCTAGTGGGCAAGATAGGATGTAAGTGACTGTAAGAGGGGTGAAGGAGTGTGACGTGGATTGTTCAAGTAAAGAAGCGTATGCTAACAGCCGTGTGTCTTCGAGTAAATAACGAGTTCAAATAACGTAAATATATTACCCTGGCTAATTAACGAGTCTAAATAAAGTAAATATATTCCCCTGGATAATGAATGAGTGTTAATTAAGTAGGTATATTCCCCTGGATAATTAACGAGTCTAAACAAAGTAAACATATTCCCCTGGGTAATTAACGAGTCTAAACAAAATAAAGATATTCCCCTGGATAATTAACAAGTAAATATGTTCACCTGGATAATTAATGAGTCAGCAGAGTTGTTTAAATAAAGTAAATATATTACCCTGGATAAATAACGATTGTAAATAAAGTAAACATTTTCCTCTGGGTAATTAACGAGTCAAAATAAAGTAAATATATTCCCTTGGATAATTAACGAGTCTAAATAAAGAAATATATTCCCCTGGATAATTAACGAGTGTTAATTAAGTAAGTATATTCCGCTGGATAATTAACGAATTTAAATAAAGTAAAGATATTCCCCTGGATAAATATCGAGTTTAAATAAAGTATATATAATCACCTGGATAATTAACGAGTCTAAATAAAGTAAATGTATTACCGGGGATAATTAACGAGCTTAAATAAAGTAAATATATTCCCCTGGATAAATAGCGAGTATAAATAAATGAAAAATATTCCCGTGGATAATTAACGAGTCTAAATAAAGTAAATATATTCACCTGCATAATTAACATGTCTAAATAAAGTAAACATATTTCCCTGGATAATTAACGAGTCTAAATAAAGTAAATATATTCCCGTGGATAATTAACGAGTCTAAATAAAGTAAATATATTCACCTGGATAATTGACGAGTCTAAATAAAGTAAATATATTCCCCTGAATAATTAACGAGTCTAAATAAAGTAAATGTATTACCGTGGACAATTAACGAGTCTAATATACTCCCCTGGATAATTAATGAGTCTGCAGAGTTATGTCTGCAGAGTTGCTGTTTCTTTTCTGAGAAAAACATTATTTAGGCAATGGGGGCAGTTTTAAATGGTTAAAAAAATGCAATAGGGGAGTTATTACTTTGATGTATTTTTGGCACTTACTAAAAAGACAACAACTGGATTATCGGGAAGTCTTGATCCAGAAAATTCAGCCACTTTATTTTGTCATTGTATGGTTACGATGACAAAATAAATTGGCTTCATTTTCACCTAATATATCACCAAAAAAAAAAGGGGTCTGAGGCGTGCGGCACGGTGGCGCAGTGGTTAGCGCGGTCGCCTCACAGCAAGAAGGTCCTGGGTTTAAGCCCCGGGGTAGTTCAACCGTAGGGATCATCCCGGGTCTTCCTCTGTGTGGCGTTTGCATGTTCTCCCCGTGTCTGTGTAGGTTTCCTCCCACAGTCCAAAGACATGTAGGTCAGGTGAATTGGCTATACTAAATTGCCCGTAGGTGTGAGAGTCGGCCCTGTGATGGCCTGGCGGTCTGTCCAGGGTGTCTGCCCGCCTGCCGCCCATTGACTGCTGGGATAGGCTCCAGCATCCCTGTTACCCTGAGTAAGGATAAGCGGTTTGGATGATGGTTGGATGGATGTTACAATGAAATTTATCTTCTGCATGTAACCCATCCTATTGTATAGGAGCAGGGGGCAGCTGCAGCACTCGGGGACCAACTCCAGTTCTTCTTTCCATTGCCTTGCTCAGGGGCACACACAGGAGCATTACCCCTAACAGGCATGTCTTTTGGATTGTGGGAGGAAACCGGAGCACCCGGAGGAAACACACACAGAGGTGGGTTCGAACCCAGGACCTTCTTGCTGTGGGTCAACAGTGCTAACCACTGGGCCGCCAGTGCTACTAGCTGCCCACTAGTAGAGTAAGCTATGATAGTGTGACAAATATTGGATGTCTTCATAACTGCAGTATTATGTGTCCTACTTTTTGCTCCGAATGCTGACATGGTTTATTACATTTACTTGTGCTTTGAGTGTCAAGATAAAGTGTGATATAAATGTAATCAATTATTATTATTGTTGTTGTTGTTGTTGTTGTTGTTGTTGTTGTTATCATTATTCCTGAGGTTGTTAAACAAACATTCAGAGGCCATAATTACACAAAAAATGTCCTTAACCGCTCTTTGAAGGGTTGCAGAACTCCCATCGACATTGAATACAACTCAAACTCATTTCTACAATAGCAGCTGAACTATCCAGAAGAACTGACAGCCTGGTGCTTTTTTCACCCTGACCATCTAGATGCAGTGTAATGTATGTTTTGCCTGTAGTAGATTGTTTATATATTTAGTAACGATATATTTTTATAACCCTAACCCTTCTCTGGAAACCGGAAGAACAAGTATGCACGCCGGCTGACTTGGATAATTAACGAGTCTCGTTAAACCTTCCATGGCGCATTTTTGATGGGAATCGTAGTTTGAAATACATTTCTGATGAGAATCGTAGTTTGAAATACATTTCTGATGGGAATCGTAGTTTTAAGTACGTTGCGATATTGTCCATACGAGTTGGCAGTGTTGAACAAGGTTAGGGTTAGGTTAGTCCTGAGAAGAAAGATCTTGCATTTCATCAGGAAAATGCAGGTAGGCCCAAATTACTAGTTTGGTTGTAAATGAGTCAAAAATTATGACCTTAAATGATGTTTGTCACAATTTCCTCAAAAACAGACCAAAAAACAAAAACAAAAACTAAGGACCTTTCATTTCATGTGTTGGGCCTCCCAAGCGTTTTCTGAAAGTAAGCTCGGGCCAAGACTGTGCCCATGAAATGTTAAAATTAAAACTTTGTCGTAGAATTAAACCAAATACCTGATTGGAAAGATCTCATATACATGTAGTATATGGGTTTGAACGTATACACGGAGTAATACGGTTGTGAGCCTATACTATAGGTAATACGACGAGAGGCAAGTAGGCATGCTCTCAGGCGGATGTACGTGAGCAGAACTGAAGTCGGTTAGGATATGCATGCACGGTTGTTGTTCTTTGTTCCTGAATAAAGTTCATAAAAAGGACTACCCGCCAGTCTCCTCATCAGTATAAACCACAACATGGTGTCAGAAGTGGTGGCGTTTGATGTTTAATCGCCGAAGAAGACGAGAGACCAAGAGAAGAGAATGGTGAGCTTGTTGCCAAGTTCTAGTGGCTAAATGTAAACGTGTCATGTCCGACGGCGCTAAAGTCAATAGTGTTCTCACCTTCTCCGTTAGTATTAATAGGCAACATATGTGAAAACTGGCGCAGATGGGGGCAAAGATATAGGTTGTACATGACAGCAACTGAAATGTCGAAAAAGGAAAAGGAGGTGCAAGTGGCAATATTACTGCACACACTAGGCGAAGAAGCGCTCGAGGTGTACAGCACACTTGATATAGCCAGGGCCGAGCCCGAAGACGTGCAGGTGGCCAACACATTGCAGGCTTTCAGAGACTACTGTACGCCAAAGAAAAACGTGGTATTTGAGAGGCACCAGTTTTGGGCGTATGCAATGCAAGAACCAATGCACATTGACAAATTTGTCACAGAGCTAAAACACAGGAGCAAAGACTGTGAGTTCGGTATAACCAAAAATGACATGCTGAGAGAAAAAGTCGTTTTCAGTGTTACAGATAAGCACCTGAAAGAGAAACTGCTGAGAGAGCCTAACCTGACTTTAACTAAAGCCATTGATATTTGCAGGCTCGGGCGTAACTTATGGGGGGTCAGGGGGGACATGTTCCCCTCAATATTTAGAAGAGGTGAATTTGTCCCCCCCAAAAAATATATCATGAATGATAATGTTAACTCCCTCGCCAAAAAAGGTAAAATAACAACACAGACAACTTAAAATGTCATTCATATTTGTTTTCCAACGATTTCATACACCCCTATGCTTGGACCATACCATTTTAACCTTGCCACTGGGATTGTCGACCTCGTTGCTGTCTTGCAGTGGCATCCTGACAACCAGGAGACCGGAGCATGAATGATCCTGTAAGCAAGTGTAAGTAACGTAGCTAGCCAGCTTGCTTGTCTAGCCCAGTACACCACCCTTTCTTACCTTTGGGGTTTCTGAGTTAGATTTTCTTACGTATTTCCGGATGAATTATAGCCTTATCTAGTTTATAACTTGTGTTTGGGGTTATCAGTTCAGACCCCCTCACGAACTAGCTAGCTAGCGCTTGCTAACAGTAGCCCCTAGACGTTTATGTTAGCTTAAATGAACTCGAACTGATAATTTTGGGCACATGAGATAACATAATAGGTACATCTACAAACCAATTTGTGCCAAGGGTATTGTATTAGTTCAAATGCATCTACTACTTTCAAAGTGATGTATTGTTATTTTTATGAATCCAGCTGTTGGTGAACAATAGCTTAAGGAGAATAAATATTTGAAATACATAATGACAGTCTACTTCATTATTTTCCTTTTTGTGTCACCATAGGCTAGCCTATCTGAAAGTTGTTTTTCTTTTACATAAATAAGACATTTCCACAATAAATTGATGTAGAAAAGAGCAAATTAGTGCATACAAATTCACCAGAATGCAGGAAATTAAATGTGTGATGCTCAAATTTTCCAGGGGGAGGACCCCCTGACCCCCCCGCTAAATGTGTCCCCCCCAATGTTCAAGTGAAACTTACTCCCCTGTTTGCAGGGCGTCCGAGATAGCCAAGGAGCAAATCAGCATAATGGTGTGCACAAAGAAGGAAAATTAGGTGCATGTGTTACCAGCCTCGGGTCTAGCGGTGCCCGAGCCAGTAGCTAAAGTTGCTGCACAGTCCTGAAATGGCTGTGGAGCAGTAAGGAACAGACACGGGTTTAGCGTGTTATCAACTCAAGCGACATATTTATTCTGCTCTGTCACAATCATATTCCATTTCAGTGGTATTCTTCTGATTCATTCAATTCAAAGTATCATGGTCATCAGCCCAAAACAATAAAATAAACAAAACAAAATAAACATACATGACCTTTAGATGCTACTATCTTCAGTAATTGCTTTGGATTACGATCATATTTCAATCACATACATCCCACCTGACCTTCACAAGTCAATATGGTTGGCTTGGTGTTCTCCTTACTGAAAATAAGTTGTCTCAACTACCAGAACCTTAGCAATGATAATACTCACTACAGCACAACTGCAATGGTAAAGGCAATAAAAATGATCAAATTACATTAAATTGCATGTCAAATACATGACAATAATGGAAACTATTCAATAGCAATACAAACGTTTCTACATATATTTCCATTCTTCAGAGAACCACTTCCGTCGGTTTACATGAACCAGCGCCCTCTGGTGGCCGCCGTTATGAAAATCACTGCGTCTCCAACTACCATACATTCACTAGTTCCATCTATAAATCCTGAGCACAAAACGAGATACTTTTCCCTCACTCGAAGAACTGATCAATACTCCTCTGTATGTTGTTACCTTCAGAATATGGATAAAACAACAAACAAGCATTCTTTCATATCTCATGTCTTTTCGCATGGTCATTTCGAGATGAGCTACACAGTGAAACAATAGGCTAGATGCTAATATTCGCTAGCAACTACACTCGACATCAAAACAACATTCAAACTCAGTCTTGGAACACTTGTATCGTCCACAAAGCTAGCCCGATGATTATCTGACACTTGGGTATTATGTCAACCCATTCTTAGTTGTTTTACACCATACACTCACTGGCCACTTTATTAGGTACACCTTGGTAGTACCGGGTTAGACCCCCTTTTGCCTTCAGAACTGCCTTAATCCTTCGTGGCATAGATTCAGCAAGGTACTGGAAACATTCCTCAGAGAGTTTGGTCCATATTGACATGATAGCATCACGCAGTTGCTGCAGATTTGTCGGCTGCACATCCATGATGCGAATCTCCCGGTCCACCACATCCCAAAGGTGCTCTATTGGATTGAGATCTGGTGACTGTGGAGGCCATTTGAGTACAGTGAACTCATTGTCATGTTCAAGAAACCAGTCTGAGATGATTCGAGCTTTATGACATGGCGCGTTTTCCTGCTGGAAGTAGCCATCAGAAGATGGGAACACTGTGGTCATAAAGGGATGGACATGGTCAGCAACAATACTCAGGTAGGCTGTGGCGTTGACACGATGCTCAATTGGTACTAAGGGGCCCAAAGTGTGCCAAGAAAATATCCCCCACACCATTACACCACCACCACCAGCCTGAACCGTTGATACAAGGCAGGATGGATCCATGCTTTCATGTTGTTGACGCCAAATTCTGACCCTACCATCCGAATGTCGCAGCAGAAATCGAGACTCATCAGACCAGGCAACGTTTTTCCAATCTTCTATTGTCCAATTTTGGTGAGCCTGTGCGAATTGTAGCCTCAGTTTCCTGTTCTTAGCTGACAGGAGTGGCACCCGGTGTGGTCTTCTGCCTCAAGGTTCGACGTGTTGTGCGTTCAAAGATGCTCTTCTGCATACCTCGGTTGTAATGAGTGGGTATTTGAGTTACTGTTGCCTTTCTGTCAGCTCGAACCAGTCTGGCCATTCTCCTCTGACCTCTGGCATCAACAAGGCATTTTCGCCCACGGAACTGCCGCTCACTGGATATTTTCTCTTTTTCGGACCATTCTCTGTAAACCCTAGAGATGGTTGTGCGTGAAAATCCCAGTAGATCAGCAGTTTCTGAAATACTCAGACCAGCCCGTCTGGCACCAACAACCATGCCACGTTCAAAGTCACCTAAATCACCTTTCTTCCCCATTCTGATGCTCGGTTTGAACTGCAGCAGATCGTCTTGACCATGTCTACATGCCTAAATGCATTGAGTTGCTGCCATGTGATTGGCTGATTAGAAATTTGCGTTAACGAGCAGTTGGACAGGTGTGCCTAATAAAGTGGCCGGTGAGTGTATGTTACGTACCTGTGGAGCAGTAAGGAACAGACACGGGTTTAGCGTGTTAGCAACTCAAGCGCCATATTTATTCTGCCCCTGACGTAACCAACACGGCTTGAGTTGGATGTTTCCCTACTGTACCCGGTGTTACAGCGACACCTGCCGTCACCAGAAGCTAACAACATTTAAATGAATTAACGTATAAAAAGAAGACTATTTATAAAGGAGCTGGCGATTTACATGTGTTAGATTTACAAAAAAAATAAGGGGGAGGTGTCAGTTTTTATTTAACTTTCAATAGAGGCTATTTTCCCACCCTCTACACATGCAATAACGGAGGCAACAAGACCAATAAGGCAAAATAAAGCTAATGTCAACAAAACAGCGTTCAATGCTCATCATAAAAAGGAGAAATATATCAACCAAACAAAAGTATGCAACAGATGCGGAAAGACACATGGCCCAAAAGCATGTCCAGCGTATGGAATGAAGTGCAGAGCTTATGGGGAGGGCAGTCACTTTGCCAAGATGTGCAGAATGAAAGGAGTGCAAGCAGTGCAAACAGTGGATTCTCTATTTGTGGGCAGTCTGGAGTGCACCCAGGTAAATGCACTGAGTAAAGCTAGTGATATGCCATGACAAGCTACTTTGTCAATTAGAGGAGTGCCCACCATCTTTAAACTAGACACGGGTGCTGATGCTAGTGTTCTCCCCCTAGAACAGGTCAGAAAACTCCCAGGCAAACTACGCCTTAGTCCCACAAACACAGTATTAAGAGCTTATGGAGGTAACCAGATAAAACCAGCCGGTAGCACCTACCTGAAATGCAGTACTGAGCGAGCAGAGTCCAAGCTCCAGTTCTATGTCATTAAGCAGTCAGCATCTCCAATTCTTGGAAGAGCAGCATGTGAGGAGTTGAACTTGGTCAGACGTGTTGATGAAATCAAGGAGAGCTCACCTGCAACCAAAGAAGAGCTGGTGAGGCAGTATCCAGAGGTGTTCCAGGGGCTTGGGGAGTTCCCTGGTGAGCATCATATTCACATTGACCCAGAAGTGACCCCCGTGATCCATGGCTGCAGAAAAATCCCGTTTGCCATCATGGACAAACTGAAAAAGACACCAAGTCAGCTGGAAAAAGCTGATGTCATCACTCCAGTAACAGAGCCGACACAGTGGGTGAACAGCTTGGTAATAACTGAAAAGTAAAATTGCTCACTCAGACTTTGCCTTGATCCTCGAGAGCTGAACAAAGCCATCGGATGACAGCACTACTCCATACCGACACCTACAGATGTCCAAAGCAGACTGTCTGGCAAGAGAATATTTACAATACGCAATGAAAAAGACGGATCCTGGCAAATTAAGCTGGACAGAGAATCGTCACTGTTATGCACCTTCAACATGCCATGGGGGCGTTACAGGTTCAAGCGTCTCCCATTCGGTATAAAATCAGCCAGTGAAGTCTTCCAACAGAAGAACAGTGAAACATTTGGTGACATTGACAGTGTACAGGTGATAGCCGACGATATGATCATCGCTGCAGCTGATGAGAAGGAACATGCCGAGATACTGCACAAGGTAATACAGAGAGCCAAAGAGATGAATGTTAAGTTCAATGCAGACAAAGTGCAGTACAAAGTGCAGTACAAAGTGACGGAGGTGAAATACATGGGACACGTGATAAACCCTGAGGGAGTACAGCCAGACAGTGACAAGGTGAATGCTATTGTACACATGCCAGCAACAGAAGATAGAAAGGGTCTACAAAGGCTACTGGGTATGACTAAGTACCTGTCCCAATACATACCTAATGAAGCAGCAGTGACAGCACCTTTACGGCAGCTACTGAGGAAAGATTTGCAGTGGCTGTAGCCACATGAACATGATGCTTCCTTGACCAAACTCAAGACAGCACTAACTGAGGCTCCAGTGCGGAAATTCTTCGACCCAAAACAGCAGATAGTCCTCCAGGCTGATGCATGGAAAGATGGGCTAGGTGCGTGCCTGCTGCAGTGAGGACAGCCAGTGGCATATGCATCCAGAGCCCTAACACAGGCCGAGCACAGCTATGTACAGATTGAAAAAGAACTGCTTGCGGTCGTGTTTGCGACACTAAAATTCGACCAGCACGTGTTTGGTGCACATGTGGTGGTGCAGTCAGACCACAAGCCTCTGGAGGCTATATTCACAAATCCATTAGGACAGGCACCTACCAGGCTACAACGAATGCTGCTACAGCTTCAGCGTTACGCTCTCCACATCAAGTACATGCCTGGAAAGGAAATGCTAATAGCAGATACTTTATCCAGAGCGTTTGGTGCTGTGGAAACACAAGAGGAATCCATGACTACAGATGAAAAGGTAGTCTATGCCATGGAAGCAACTGAGGCTCTGGGAAGAGAGATACACAAGAGGCTTAAGATGGCAACTGAGGAGGTCCGGACCTCGCAAAAGCTACTAGACATTCACCAGAGAGGGTGGCCAAAGCACAAAAAACAGACAGATGCTGAGCTTAAAGTCTATTGGCCAATCAGAGACACAATCACAGTAAATGAGGGGGGGTCCTGATGACAGGAGACAGATTCATTATCCCTAAAAAGTTGAGATCAGACGTGCTACAGAGACTGCACATAGCCCACCAAGGAGTACAACGGACCAAAGAACAGGCACGCAAGTATCTATATTGGCCAGGCATATCGGCTGATATAGAGCAAATGGTTGGGAGTTGCCCCACCTGTCAACAACAGCTACCAAAGACACACATACTGAAATAGAGGACGGCAATGTCAGTGTCACTGAGCAGTCACCTCCAAGCGAGCCTGCAGAACCACATGTACATGACGCGACAAGAAATGTGGAACAACCAGTCAACTGTTCAGACACACAGGTCCAACACACCAGAAGTGGCAGGCTGGTAAAGCAGCCTACCAAATTCAGTGATTTTCAAATGGGCTAACAGTAAAAGTTATGCTCCTACGGAGGGTCATGTGCTAAAAACCTCTGACCCCGGTGACAGTGTACAAAGACTGGGTTCTTAAGAAAAGAAGAAGAAAATTTAATGAATGTCTAGTATGAACAATGAATGTATGAAGAATGTAACACTGCACTGATGTCAAGAATAGATATAGTAAACATTCAAAGCCAGACCTTTAAACAGTTCATAGTGGTCTTGTAGACAGTGTTATATCTCCATTTTGATATATCTCCAAACAAACAAGTCTATAATATGATTGTTTTGTTTTTTGTTCTGTGGAAAAAGGGGGATGTAGTATATGGGTTTGAACATATACACGGAATAATACGGTTGTGAGCCTATACTATAGGTAATACGATGAGAGGCCAGTAGGCGTGCTCTCAGGTGGATGTACGTAGGCAGAACTGAAGTCAGTTAGGATACGCATGCATGGTTATTGTTCTTTGTTCCTGAATAAAGTTCATAAAATGGACTACCCGCCAGTCTCCTCATCAGTATCCACAACAGCACAGTAGCGTTATGTCAGTCTGAAGACTGTACATTAACGTTATGTCAGTCTGAAGACTGTACAGTAACGTTATGTCAGTCTGAATACTGTACAGTAGCGTTATGTCAGTCTGAAGACTGTACATGGCTCCTGATTTGAAATATTGACCTCTGGACTTTGACGGCAGTGCATGTCGGAAAGCATGTCAGTCAGCAACAGAAGGGGCTGCAGGGCGTCCGGATGGCATAGCGGTCTATTCTGTTGTCTACCAGCGTGAGGATTGCCGGTTCGAATCCCCGTGTTACCTCCGGCTTGGTCAGGCGTCCCTACAGACACAATTGGCCGTGTCTGCGAGTGGGAAGCCAAATGTGGGTATGTGTCCTGGTCGCTGCAGTAGCGCCTTCCCCTCCCCCCCTGCTTGTGGGGAATAATGTGATCCTCCCGCGCGCTACGTCTCCCCGGTGAAACTCCTCACTGTAGGTGAGAAGAAGCGACTGGTGACTCCACATGTATAGGAGGAGGCATGTGGTAGTCTGCAGCCCTCCCCGGGTCAGCAGAGGGGGTGGAGCAGCTCGGAAGAGTGGGGTAATTGGCCAAGTACAATTGAGGAGAAAAGGGGGGAATCTGGGGAAAAAAAAGAAGGGGCTGCAGACGTGGGATCACCTGTTACGAGAGAGCTCCTAACTTCAGATACGTGATTAAATCCATACGGGTATAGTCACCAAGTGGGGGCGCTGTAGGATATGGTCAAAATGAATTTCTCCCATTGAACAGTTAGATATTTAAAGTGAGCGGCTGCAGTACGAGTCATATATCATATGTACTGGTAGAGGGCAGGGGCAACGTGCAGCAGTGTCACACAGGATATGTACAGTACACGTTTCAATAATCAGACCCACAGCTTGGGTGAACTCTCAGGTGTTTGACGGTGAAGCTGTCATTGTATTTCATTTTTTTTGTACTTGTTCAAGATTAACAAAAATTGATTAATTACTGGCAACTAAAGTATTGGAAATGTGTAGACACCTAAATTCAAAGTGTTGATGTAATTAGACAAGTTAACTTTATTTGTACTTAACAAAAGCGATCTGATGTAGAAAGTAATTGTTCATTTATGGAAATAATGTTTAGTGGTTGTGCTGTATTCACGTGCTTTACCAAAAATATATATTTGGTAAAGAAGTAAGTAGTTGGTGTAGTTTCCATCACTTCTGGTCTGGGCTTGCGCAACACAACAGTGGCAAGCCTAACTTCAGACGAGGCGGTGTGTGGTGTAAAACAACACAGCTGGTCTGGCCTGGCCCAGCAGGGGTAGCATCTTCAGAAAACCTCATTATTCTGGATCTTAAAGTGCCCTGCCGTGTCCTCACAGATCATATTGAACTTCATGTACAAAAAATGGAAAAATGTATTAATGCTCCATTAACAACATCAACCGGTCCTCTAAAGGTGTGTTTACATGACATTCACACATGTACACACACAGCAGACACAAAGCGCGATCACACCATCCTGGACGATGACGAGTGCGTGACAGTTTTTTTTATTTCCATACAAGGTTTGTGAGTATGTTGTGAATGTCTTTACACGTTGCGTCTGAAACGCTGAGGGAGAGCGCAGGGCAAACACATCTTGACACTCCCTCAGCTTGAGGCAACAGATCCCTTCCTAAAACCCACAGATCCCCTTCAAGCCACAAGTTCAGCATTGTTTTAGCCTTTTTCAGCTTTGGGGAGAAATTGTGTTGTTGGCGCTCCATGGAGTCCTTACGCACATGCATGCCGAGATAGTGACACAATTCTTAACAGGCACATCGTGGCGATACCCAGTTGAGGGTAGCTTCACCAGGGGCTGCTGCTCCTTTAAGGCAGATATTTTAGAGTGCTGACGTAGGCACTGCTTAGAGTTTCCGGGGTGGGGCCATGTTAGCAGCAGCTAGCGGTTAGCTGGTTGCCAGGAGAGATTGTGTTGTATCGGTGTTGTTTTGTGTGGCGAGTAAACGGGATTGACTCGACTGGACCGCTCCGTCTCCTCTTTCCTGCACTCCCACCTTGGTGACCCCGGACGTTGACAACCAACATGTCGACCCAAAGCGATGACGACACCGCTCCGGCTCCGAGTGATGCTAACGGTATGGCTCATGTTAGCGCTAGCATCTCGGCAGCGACGGTGAAGTTGCCCGAGTTTTGGCAGCACCGTCCCCGGCCATGGTTTCAGCACATTGAAGCCCAGTTCGAGCTGGGAGGAATAACGCGGGACGGTACGAGGTATTTCCATGTGGTGGCGGTGTTAGATGCCCAGACGACGGCCCGAGCTATGGGGCTACTGGAAGCCCCCCGGCTGTGGGGAAATACGGCGCACTCAAGGCTTCCTTTTGCAGCTCTTCCAGCTGTCGGAGGTGGAGAAGGCAGATCGCCTGTTGTCACTCAACGGACTCGGCGATAGCAAACCTTCTGAGCTGCTGGAGAAGATGTTGGCCGTTTTGGGCTCGGCGGACCCCTCCTTCATTTTCACCCATATTTTTCTACGGCAGCTCCCAGCGCCTGTGCGCACAGCGCTAGCCAGCCCCCCCCTCCTCCACCAAAGACTACCGCGCTCTGGATGCGGAAGCGGACAGGATTTTCCTCGCCAACCGGCAGCAGTTCGCTCATGCGATGCTCCCTACCCAGACCTCGCCCCCACCTCTGCAGGACGCAGCGGGCACCGCGGCTGTGGTGGCTGCCAGCCGCCAGCGTGACAGCGGGCTGTGTTATTACCACAGCAGGTCTGGCGCCAGGGCCAAGCAGTGTCGCCCGCCATGCAGCTTCAGCGTCCAGGGAAACGCCAAGGCCGGTGCTCAGTAGCAGCTATGAGCGCCGGCAAGAACAGCAGGCTGTTGTTTATCAAGGACGCCTCATCTGGCCGGCGGCTGCTGGTCGATTCGAGCGCTCAGCTTAGCATCCTGCTCAGGCGACTCAAAGAAGCCGGTCTGCGACTTCACAGACGCAAGTGTGCATTCTTACAAGCCGAAACGGAATACTTAGGTCACAGGATCAATGCTGATGGTCTGCACCCAGTACAGAGTAAGGTGAGAGCCATTGAGGAGGCCCCACCGCCAACCACAGTGACTGAGCTTAAGGCGTACCTAGGCCTGTTAAATTACTAGAACAAATTTCTCCCCAATCTTGCCACACGTTTAGCTCCATTACACCAGCTGTTAAGAAAAGACGCTCCATGGGCCTGGAAAAAGGAACAGGAGGACGCTTTCCGTGTGTCCAAACAGCTGCTGAAATCAGCCAAAGTCCTGGGTCACTACACAGCAGACAAGGACTTGGTGCTGGCATGCGACGGCTCACCATACGGAGTTGGCGCCGTGCTGTCACAGGTCATGGGAGATGGAAGTGAAAAGCCATTAGGCTTCATGTCACGCACACTGACACTAGCCGAGAAGCGCTACTCGCAGCTCGATAAGGAGGGGTTAGCCATCATGTTCGGAATCAAGCGGTTCCATAAATACATCTATGGACGTACATTCACAATCAGCACTGACCACAAACTGCTAATATCACTTTTTCATGAGAAGAAGCCAGTGCCACAGATGGGGTCACCAAGAGTGCAAAGGTGGGCAACACTGCTGAGAGCTTACGAGTACAAAATCATATACAAACCCGGCAAGGAACACGCAAATGCAGATGCACTGAGCAGGTTGCCGCTGCCACAAACAGAGGAGGAAGACGACACAGAACAAGTCCTGATGCTGGATGTGATGGAAGATCCACCTATCACAACAGCACAGGTAAAGCAGTGGACAGCGAAAGATGAGATACTCTCTCAAGTGCTCCTTTGGTGTCTGAGAGGATGGCCAAAAGAGGTGGAAACGGCATACAAACCCTACAGTCAGAGAAGACTGGAACTGAGTGTGAAAGATGGATGTGTGCTCTGGGGGGTGAGAGTGGTTGTCCCGAAGAGGGGAAGGGAAGCCATCTTGCAACAACTACACCACACACACCCAGGTATATCTAGAATGAAGGGCTTAGCACGTTCGTACATATGGTGGCCAGGGATGGACTCCAACATTGAAAGGGAAGTACAGTCCTGCCACACATGTCAGGAAAACGGGACGTCTCCAGCCGCAGCGCCTCTCCACCCCTGGGAGTGGCCTGAGACACCCTGGAACAGACTTTACATTGATTATGCCGGCCCTCATCTAGGTAAGATGTTTCTTATCATCGTAGACGCACACTCCAAATGGATTGATGTGTATCCAACGAATACCGCAACAAGCCAAGCAACTATCGAAAAGCTCAGACAGTGCTTTAGCACGCACGGGCTGCCCCAGACAATTGTATCTGACAACAGAACTTGCTTCACAAGCCAAGAGTTTGAGACGTTCCTGAAACAGAATGGCATACAGCACGTGACATCCGCGCCCTTCCACCCGGCATCAAACGTCCTGGCCGAAACAGCCATGCAGACATTCAAACAAGGTATAAAGAAAACAAAAGGAGACACTTTAGAAACAAAAATAGCCAGATTTCTATTCAATTACAGAATCACACTGCAAACCACTACTGGCTTGTCACCAGCGGAAATGCTGATGTCCAGGAGACTACGTTCAACACTGGATCTTCTACTGCCTGATGTGAAGTCAAAGATACGTAAGAAACAACTTAAACAAAAGCAACAATATGACACACACAGTAAGTGGAGAAGCTTTTCCCCTGGTGATGATGTGTACATCCGTAACTACAGCTACGGGCCCAAGTGGGTACCAGCGGTGGTCGAGCAGAACACAGGACCTGTATCCTACATGGTACAGACAGGAGATGGACGCGTCATGAGACGTCATGTCGACCAAATCCGGAGACGGCATGCAACAATGACCGAGACGTCCATGCCGGAGGTGACAGAGAAGCCTTACCACTCTTCAGGAGGCGGAGCAAGCAGTGGAGGCCTTGCCTGCAGACTCAGCGGTCCCTGCTTCAGTGGAAGGGGAAGTCTCTGAGCCTGCTGAGATAGCTGAGGTTCACCCTCCAGACCCGCCAGACGTGAGAGCAGACCCACCACCAGTACTGCGCCGCCCTGAGCGCACAAGACTGGCTCCTGCTTACCTGAAAGACTTTGTAAGTTAGTAGTGAGATCCCTCAAGCAAGAGCAAGAATGCGCTCTGGGAATCACTGGAAGGCTGGTAGTCTACCCACCTTCCCAGTTCATTCTTGTGCTATGTTCAAGCATGATATGTAAAAAAAAACACACACGGGTAAACATTGTCATAATATGAAATGTTGAAATGAACTTTGAACACTTGATTAAGTTACACATTTTATTTAGTTTTGAATTACTGTTACAGTACAATGTGTGAGCAGTTTAAAAAAAAAGAAAAAGGTAACTTGAGGTTAAAGCTCACCCGAGTAGTTTACTCTTAAGGGGGGGAGGGATGTGGTATACTGACTACCTGTTCATATTATACTTACCTGCAGTACCACCCCACACCTTAAGGAGGTACATTTGACCCCTAGGGTTATCAAGTTGATGAGTTGAGACATACAGAGTAAGTAGTGATAACTGAAATGACAACATGTGAATCTGTACGCTGTTCCGTGAGACTGAATAAAATCGGTAAACCTGAATCCGGTGAAACTACATCTTTTCATAAAGACCACGTTATCACAGAGGAATTTTTTTCTGCCGAGTTTTTTTCCGCAAATTGTGCTGGCTAGAGCTGTGTATGTTTATTTATGGGTAAAATAGAATTCGTTTTGTTTTAGGTAAACTATTTCCTGTGATCTTGTTAAGGAATTTGAAGCCATAGGCTAAATAGGTTAAATTCTGGGTCTCATCAGCAGCCAGTCAGACTAGCTTGGTCTAGTCAGACAGACACGAACTGAGGAAGCCTCTTGGATGAGAGGCGAAACGTCTTCACGGATATATACCAAGTCCAGTTGCACTTGATTCAAATCCTTTGGAGAAGCCATAGGCAAGATGTTTTGATGCTGTGAATTAGTTTGCTTTTGATTCATTTTGTTTGTTTATGCACTGTTATAGCCTAATTGAGACATGTCTAGCAGAGATATTTTCAATACATCTGTTAGCCCTTCCTCTGATGGGCATGATATTACTAATGGTGTGGGAAGGGGACAGTCCACTAGTGTGGTTAGAAGGCAGTTAGTATTGCCGGTTGGGTTTAGGAGAGCTAGGTCCAGTGTCGGCGCCAGAACAAATCTGACGGCCGGGCCTACGGTTTTCACGGGGGGGGCATGAGCATTAGGGCTGTCGAATTTACATTCTATATTTGAATATTCTTCGATTGTGAATTTTTTTTATTAATCATTAATTATTTGCTAAATTAACCTTCGAATGTGCGCTTAGAATCCTTACTTGTGCTCTGCTCTTTTCCCCCGTTGTTTTCCATTCGCGCGCACAGACGATACAAGCAGATGGCGTGAGCTTACTGGCAGCAAGCAGCCCACTACAACAATACTGACATGCTCGCTGCACTGCATCACAGTAGGCTAATAAATGGCTAAGCCCAAAGAACCTCGAAGCAAAGAAGAAAGTGGTGTGTAAGGTATGGCATTTTTGAGCAAGTGTAACACTCCGCAACTAAGTTACGCATTTAAAGCAACATCTTCAAACTAAGCAGCCATCAGAATTGGCGCAGAGCTGTGACGAGGCGCCGGCTTCCCAACAGCCGCGCCTGGCAGCGTGTTTCCCGCAACATGTTGCATCCCCACCCCGCACTTCTGTGTGAGCACAACGTGTTTTGTCCCATGCTGGGAACGTCGTTAACAAAACACGTGCAGCACTCGCCTCTGACCAAGTAAACCGCCTTGTGTCTTTAGCAAACAGTCTCTAAAATAGTCATGCGAGCTGCGAAGTTGTCAAACTCAAACGGGCGTTTTTCCTTTAACGTTAATGCTGTGGCCATTTGAGTTTGGTCAGAGTCCTCCCGTTCCGTCCTGGTTGGGACACACACACATTTGGTGACGACAGCAGCAGGCTACTTCTGTTTGTATTATTTTTCCGTATGTTATGCAGTGTGTTTTATGGTTTGTAAAATCCCGTTAGGCAGCCAAAAAAATAACGTTTTTATTGAACTTTTCAATATTCTGTCAGTTTGCTTGTAAAATAAAGGATAACCAACTCAGTTATTGTTTTGTTACTTTCTGTTAAAGATTCACGAAAAAAGTTCAGTTTAACGTTGCCAAAGACACGATGTTGCTTATTTTGGGTTGTATTGGCCGCGTTGCGCCCCCCTGTGGACAGCGTGTACAGCAGGAGTCGCATCAGACTAGTATGGCTATGCTGCACTTCATTGATGTATTTGATGCATTTTTATTTTCATATTGTTGCGGGACAGCTCCCTGACGGATAGTGACAGACAGACAGTCTGACTAAAGTAACGCGAGACCCTGTTAGCCAATGAGAAGAGACTTAGGAATGCGTGCGTGCTGCCTATTGTTATCCATTGCACAGCACAGCGTGAGTTAGTTGTTATAGTGGTTTACAGACTGTCACACAGTGTTAGCTTAGCATAACGTGTTAGCGATCAGACGTAACATTCCTGACTCCTACACCTCGACTGAGCTGACGCTAGACAGTGACTAACCAGCGACGACCATAATAGAACCAGTAAGAGTGATTACCAGCCCCCAGAGAGAGATCAGAGTGTGCAGCCAGTGACAGTGCGAGTGTCTGCAGAGTGAGACCATCCCAGCCAGGCTAGCCAGCGTCCGTCATCGTCTGCAGACTGCAGGAGCAGTGCAAGGTGGGTTGCTAAACCCGTAGCCTAGCCCGGCTAATTAACGCCAGAGACTGTGTTGTCGCACCATAATTCCCAGCCTCCAACTACTTAATATAAGAACATCTAAACCCAGTCCCGCGACAAGTGGTGTTCAGAAGTGGTGAAATTGGATTGCATTCTGTCTCCATACAGAATAGCGGTGCTATTGCTATTTACGTTAGCGTCCTTGCTAACTAGCAACCGGCTAATTACGTGCAGTAGCACTTTATCAAGGCCATCGTTGCATGTGATCTAGATGATGTTGGAACCTACTGAGGAGATCGAGCACGTGGAGCACGGTGCTGTAGGGGGGGAGAGGATAGCGCTGTGGAAAGCGAAATGGAAAAGCAGATGTGTCGTCTAGCCCAAATGTTTGAGCGGTCCCTCCTTAACCAAGAAAAGCAGGAACAATCAATGGAGGAGGTGAAGTGCATGCTTAAAGGGGTACTTGTCGGGCGAGTTGTGCCACATCCCCAACCTCCCGCTGTGCAGCAATTGAGCACGGGACTCCACCCGCTCCCTAGTTCCCCGCAGCCATTCAATGGCTATCAGGAGGGCTTTGATAGTGGCCATGGAGCCAGTCATAGCATTACAACATTGGAGGTGCAGGACATGGAGTTAACTACTCCACTGGTCCCCCGTCCAGACGGACCGGATGTGAGACCCCGTGAATATGCTTTGCCCCCGGGAATGGAGAATGTCGGCCCAGTAGCGGATGGCCGCAACAGAAGTCACCATCCCAAACCCCTTGTCACCAGTACTCCAGCGGAGCGGGGTGGTAGGAGCGCCAGAGCCCGGAACGCATTTCCGGAAGGGAGTCACCATTTCCGAGCAACGCTTGGAAGGGAGAGCGAAGCTAAGGGGCGGATTCGCCGAGTGTCATGGGATGATGAGCGTAAAGGGGGAGCGCCAAACCCGACATCGACGGCCACCGGCGCGACGCAGTCCGACCTAAATGCTGACATCAAGGAGTTGAAAGCCGAGGTAGCGGCGCTGCTGCAGGAAATGCGGCGTTCCTGGAAACCGTCCCCCCCGCAGCTGACATCCGACACAGCCGAACAGAAGAAGGAGGAACGGGGCAGAACTCTAGAGCGGCCGGCGAGCAGCACTAATGGGCAGCGGCGTTACCAATCACCGAGTCCGGGCGCCACCCCTAGAGGCTCCTGTTACCAGTGTGGAGGCCAGGGCCACTTCAAACGAGACTGCACCTCCCGCTCACCGAGCCCTCACGTCAAGGAAAAGGCCGATAGCCAGCCAGCACCCCGCATAAACCGAGCAGCAGGAGATGGTCCTAGTCTGGTAGTGCCCATCACGGTCAACAAACTGGAACTCAAGTGCGTTGTGGACACCGGCGCGGAGGCGACCGTCATGTCTGAAGACACCTTCCGTCAGCTGGAGCTAGCTGGTCAGCCAAGTGTGGGGACTGCCGTCCTGAGGAACGCGGAGGAGGGGAAAGAAATGACCGAGACTCCGAAGTATAGAGTCACCATCCGCTTGGGCCGTAAGACCAAGGACTGGAACGTCTACGTCGCACCCATCCGCGACCCCTTTCTCCTGGGTCTGGACTTTATGCTAGCCGCCAGAGTCACAGTTTCGGTCGGAGGACAAGTACACGTTGATGGAGAACCGATCGGCACTGTCGTCATAGGCAGGTCGCTAGGAGAGTACACGGTTTCCAGAGTACTGCTGGAGTGCCCCTCGACTTTACCAGCGGAGAGCGAACGCGACGTCTGGGGTCTAGTGGAAGGCCCAAAGCCAGGAATTTCTGCCGTCCTGGAGCCCACTGGCCTTGCAGAAGGAGTCTCTTCAGGCAGTGTAGTAGTCGACGTTGCCAAGAGAGTCCCTGTGCGACTATGCAACTTGTCGCCCCGCGAAGTGACCCTAAGGAGAGGTGTTTGCTTGGGCGTGTTGGTTGAGGCAGAGGAAACCCCGTCCCTAGAGCCGAACCCCACGAACCCGGCGGAGAAGGAACAAGTGTCAGTGCGACGGCTGGAGTCCGCAACAGCCTTGGATCTACCAGACCATCTGTCATCCCTGTATGCAGCCGCCAGTAAGGAGCTCGAAGAGGGGCAGCAGAGAGCCCTACTGCAGCTTCTGGTCAAGCACAAGGAGGTCTTTGCAGCAGCAAACGACGACCTGGGCTGTTTTGATGCTGTCCAGCACCGCATCGACACCGGAGAGGGACGCCCAGTACGCCAGGCAGCCCGCCGCACACCGCTGGGGTTCCAGCAAGAGGAGGAACAGCACCTCCAGGAAATGCTGAAGGCTGGAGTGATAACGCCATCGACGTCTGAGTGGGCTTCACCTGTGGTCCTGGTGAGGAAGAAAGATGGAGGCGTTCGATGGTGTATCGACTACCGAAGACTCAATGAACTGACGCTGAAGGACGCGTACCCGCTTCCAAGGATTGAAGAGTGTCTGGACACCCTGGAAGGCGCAACCGTGTTCTCCACGTTAGACATGCAGAGTGGATACTGGGAAATTGGAGTCCATCCTGCTGACCGATGCAAGACGGCCTTCATTACTCGCTTTGGCCTGTACGAGTACGCCCGAATGCCTTTCGGACTCTGCAACGCGCCAGGCACCTTCCAGAGGGCCATGGAGGTTGTCCTGCGCGGGTTGCAGTGGAAGAGCCTCCTCGTGTACCTAGATGACGTCATCGTCATTGGCCGCAGTGTTGAAGATGGGTTGAAGAACCTGGCCATCGTCCTCGAGCGGGTCCAAGCCAGCGGGCTCAAGCTCAAGCCCTCAAAGTGTCATCTCCTGCGCAGCGAAGTGCTTTTCCTGGGCCACATAGTGAGCGGACAGGGGATCGCTCCCAACCCCGAGCTGGTGAAGGCAGTGGAAGACTGGAGTCCACCCTCCAACATCACGGAGCTCCAGGCCTTTCTTGGGCTGTGCAACTACTACCGACGCTTCGTCCGCAACCTCTCTCTCATCTGCAACCCGCTGTACGAGCTTCAGAGTAAAGGAACAGAGTTCCACTGGACCGATCGCCAGCAGGAGGCGTTCGAGGAGATGAAGAAGAGACTCACATCCACTCCGGTGCTAGCCTACCCCACCAAAGATGGCGAGTTCATCCTCGACACTGACGCCTCAAACACCTGTATAGGCGCGGTGCTCTCGCAGGTCCAAGAGGGGGAGGAAAGGGTTGTCTCCTATGCCAGCGCCCACCTCCAAAAAGTCCAACAACGGTACTGCGTAACTCGCCGGGAGTTGCTGGCCGTAGTCCGGTTCGCCAGACAGTTCCGGCACTACCTGCTCGGACGGCACTTCACCTTGAGAACTGATCACAACAGCCTGACCTGGCTCTTCCGCTTTAAAAGTCCCGAAGGCCAGCTAGCAAGGTGGATTGAGGAGCTTAGCCAGTTCCACTTCAAAATAGAGCATCGAGCAGGAGTCAAGCATGGCAACGCGGATGCACTTTCAAGGGCGCCAGCGCCAACTTGTGACTGCTACCGGGCAGGAGAAAGCCCCGACTCACTGCCCTGCCAAGGCTGCCCGTACTGCCGACGTGAACACCAGAGATGGGCAAGGTTCGACGAGGATGTCGACGACGTGGTCCCCCTGGCGATCCGTAGGACGACGAGGACCCCGGCGACTACGGATCCGGCGTCAAGACCTTCGACACCCGACCAGAACCCGGTGGACACTGCCGAGCCACCAGTGGACGAGAACTCAAACACTGGGATCCAGTCATCGCCACCCACTGTTAACTGGCTGCCCCAGTATACCGAGAAGGAGCTGGCAGAGTACCAGCGCAGTGACCCTTTGCTGAGGAAGCTTCACGCCTGGAAGGATGGAGGCCAGCTACCGTCTCAAGATGAAGTAGCCCTGGAGGGTCCGGCCGTGCGCAAGTTCTGGTTGTGCTGGGACCATGTGGAACGCCGTGGAGACGTTCTCTATTACCGCTGGGATGAGGGAACCGGCCAAGTCCCTGTCTACCGCCTGATAGTTCCAGCAGCCCTCCAACAAGAAGTCCTGCGTTCTTGCCACTGCCCTCCGCAGTCAGGCCACCTGGGAAGAGAAAAGACGTGCCACCGAGTCAAGCGGGAGTTCTTCTGGGTGGGACTGGCGGACAGCGTCCAAGAATTTGTCCGCCGGTGCCCACAGTGCCAAGCCTGCAAGTCTTCCGGGAGGGTCGGCAGAGCTCAGATGCAACTGTTCCAGGCCGGTGCTCCCATGGACAGGGTCCACATAGATGTCGTCGGGCCGTTCCCTATCTCGGCATCCGGGAACAAGTACGTCCTTGTCATGGTGGACCAGTTCACCCGGTGGGTGGAGGTCGCAGCTATCCCTGAACAAACCGCGGAAGTGACTGCGACGAAGCTTCTACAGGAGTTCATCTCCCGGTTCGGGTCGCCCCTAGAAATCCACACAGATCAGGGACGCAACTTTGAAAGCAGCCTGTTCCGTGACCTCTGTGAGCTTCTCCAAATAGCCAAAACCAGGACGACTCCTTACCATCCTGCGTCGAATGGCCAAGTTGAGAGGTTTAATCGGACGCTTCTCCAAATGATCCGCTGCTACGTAGAGAAAAACCAGCGTGAGTGGGACAAGAACCTCCACCTCCTCGCCAGCGCATACCGCAGCTCACCCCATGCCCTTACAGGGTATACGCCGAACCGGATGATGCTTGGCCGTGAAGTCCACCAGCCCCAAGGACTCACTCTACGGGTGCAGGAGGCCAACGCCCATCGTAGTCCCCCAGCCGAATATGTTGCTGACCTGGAAGCCAACATGCTAGACATCCACGAACTGGCACGTGAGCGTCTCCGTACATCTCAACTCCGGAGCAAGAAAGACCACGATCTGCGGGCCCGTCAACGCACATTCCACCCCGGAGATCTGGTGTATGTCAGGGACGACGCGCGAAAGAAGGGCCAATCGCCAAAGTTGAAGCCACGGTGGAGAGGCCCAGCACTCATAACAGAGAAGATGGGAAACGTCCTGTACCGTGTCCAAGAGGGCAGGAAGGAGAGAGTCCTCCACCATGACCGACTGTTGCCCTACCTCGCCGAGGAAGTACCCATCTGGATTCAGCGGAGGCGGCACGCACTGCTGCAGATTCCGGTGTCAGGAGAGAACCTGCCGAGTACACCAGGAGAAGACCTCGAGGATCCGGAAACAGAGGCAGCGGACGACAAAGAGATTGAGCGACAGGAGGATATCGGTGGACTGGCGGAGGATCAGGGGTTCGAGAGCGATGACGACCTCGACCTACGTCTGGAAGACGTGTTCCCCGATGAGGAAGATGACACATCGGGCCCCCCCACGGAAGCCCCACGAAAGCCCCATGAAAGCCCCACGAAAGCCCCACGAAAGCCCCATGAAAGCCCCACGAGCGCCCAGGTGTCTCCCTCCTTGTCTCCGCCCTTGGCTGCCAGCAGTTCTCCAGGGGAGCCGACCACTACTCGACGCCGAGAGGCCGCAGCCCGTGTTCCAGGCGGGCAGTCTTCCGCCCCTGACCCAGAGGGAGCCGAAGCAGACGTTGCTGAGCCCCTGCCCCTCCCCACCACTAGACGGGGCAGACCAGTCCGGCCGCCTGCCTGGCTCCGGGACTCTGTTCGAGACTGATCTTGACGGACGTGACTAGTTGACTTAGGGGGTTACTAGGCTAGTCACAGGAGTCCTACTTTAATAGTGACCACCCAACCAGTTTATTTTGACGCCCTTAGTTCCGGGCCTAGTTGTGTGCCGGGTGTTTTGTCCCGGGTGTAATTCCGACTCTAGTTCCCAGAGTTATTTTATCTTTATGTTGAAGGGTCTCAACAATCTAAAGGGGGGGTAGTGTTGCGGGACAGCTCCCTGACGGATAGTGACAGACAGACAGTCTGACTAAAGTAACGCGAGACCCTGTTAGCCAATGAGAAGAGACTTAGGAATGCGTGCGTGCTGCCTATTGTTATCCATTGCACAGCACAGCGTGAGTTAGTTGTTATAGTGGTTTACAGACTGTCACACAGTGTTAGCTTAGCATAACGTGTTAGCGATCAGACGTAACATTCCTGACTCCTACACCTCGACTGAGCTGACACTAGACAGTGACTAACCAGCGACGACCATAATAGAACCAGTAAGAGTGATTACCAGCCCCCAGAGAGAGATCAGAGTGTGCAGCCAGTGACAGTGCGAGTGTCTGCAGAGTGAGACCATCCCAGCCAGGCTAGCCAGCGTCCGTCATCGTCTGCAGACTGCAGGAGCAGTGCAAGGTGGGTTGCTAAACCCGTAGCCTAGCCCGGCTAATTAACGCCAGAGACTGTGTTGTCGCACCATAATTCCCAGTCTCCAACTACTTAATATAAGAACATCTAAACCCAGTCCCGCGACAATATGTATTTAAATAAATAATCGAATATATATCGATTCTCTGTTATTTTTGGAGTAAAAAAAATCGAATTTAATTTTTGGTCCAGTTGACGGCCCTAGGGGGCATGCATAAAACATCTGCATTAGCTACAAGGAATATCCAGACCACTGTTACATATAGTAGGCAACTAGGCGATTAAGGGCATTGTTGAGACCACAACATACAGATACCTTAACCACAGTTCAACACCACGCACAGCCACAATGTTGACAAAACGTATGAAAACAGACAGATGCAGATGTGTGCGATGTAAAATTACTCTACAGCACAACAGAAACGCTAGGCCTATAATGTCAATAGAGAAAAGAACAAAGCTTTATTAACTCACCATTATATTTGCTGTTGAACCGTCGCAGAATGACATCCTTCCGGTCAGTACTGCATTTTCGGGTAAGGTCTCTCTCAAAGGCCAGCTGCACCAGTTGGGCCTTCCGAGAATGAAGCATGGCTCGTCGATGCTCAGTGAAAACCGCTCTTCAGTGTTGAAAACGAATGTTGGCATGTGGCGGTGGAGGCACCGAAGGTTAGGGCATGTTTGAACGCATTAATTACAGTTGGCATGGCCTGCAGGGTTTTGTGTTGTGTGGCGAGGAGACGTTTAATTGTCCACTTTTCTTCTGTCTCCTCTTTATCGATTTCTGCGCGGATGAACTGCTTTACAACTGTAAATTCTGATTCAACAATAGGCGACTTTGTCAAACTCACTGTTAAAGTGTGTTGTTTCCTTCTACTAATGAGACGTTACAACTCGTTTCAACCCCACTGGGCTATAAACTTTAATAATAACTTCGGCACGTAAGGTTATGCATCATGCTCGGTCGGTTATTCCAGGTGCAACAACATAAACGACCCCTGTGTAAACAAGGAACTAAACAATGGTTCCTAACAATAGTTCCTATTGTTACATTCTTTCTCTTTTCAGAGTTTCTTCTTTTTTTAGCACCTTTAATACATTTTTTTTAATTGTCTATTGCTGTAAACAATAAAATACAAACAAAACTCTTTGCTACCAACAGTGTACGAATATCAACATTCAAAATGTTTTTCATATTAACGATGACATATATTTATCAGTTACTTATAGCTCCTAATGAAAATGAACATTATCAACGACTGTGTATCAAAGTGCTATGGCTTTTCTTCACAGTTTATCATAACCAATGTTTAAATGAATACCTCAACTTGCAGATAACCAGGTGAACAAGAACACATGTACACAACATTTGTGATTCACTTTTTTTCATTTTTTTTTTCATGCCCCCCCCAAAGTCCATTAGTGCTACAGATCCATTCATCTGTGTGAGGTCACAAAGTCTTTGTATCACTGCGGCTGCACAATAGAGCGGCCTGATCTGGTGGTAACAGGGTTGGCCCTGTCACCAGTGTCCTTGGTTTTGTGTCCTGCTAAGACACTGCGAGAAGGAACACTCTCTGAATGTCCGGGTTCAACACTCTCTGGCTGACTGGGGCTGCTGATCTCCATGTCCATAGTGTCAGTGAAGATTGCCCCTGGTGCATGCCTGAGGTGTCTGCGATTTCTCCTGATGACACCACCCGTGTGCAGCTGGACCTCATAGGATCTCCTATCGACTGGCCTCAGCACCTTGCCCACTCTCCAGCCAGTGTGGGGTGCGAGAGGCTGAACTCTCACACATTCACCTGGGGCAAGCGTGTCCAAGTCTTTAGCCGACCTGTCGTAGTATGCCCTCTGCCGTTGTTGGTTATTTTGTAAATCCTGTTTCACCTGCACAACTTTCGGCTGTAACAGGCTTGCCTTGGTTGGCAGTAGTGTTTTGGTACGGCGACTGAGCAGCCGCTGTGCTGGTGTGGTATCAGTACCCTGTGATGGTGTGTTGCGGTGGTCCAGAAGGGCGAGATAAGGATCCTGTCCAGCAGCCTTGGCTTTGAGCAAGAGTCTTTTTGCTGTCTTAACGGCTGACTCAGCTTTGCCGTTGCTTTGCGGGTAACCTGGTGATGAGGTTTTATGTTGAAATCCCCACAGTCGACTGAACTTCTGGAATTCTTGTGACAAATACTCTGGGCCATTGTCCGAGATTACAATATCTGGGATACCTTGGCGGGCAAAATGAGCTTTCAGCTTCTGTATCACTGTGGTTGACTTGGTATCTGCCAGGTAATCTATTTCCCAAAAATTTGAGAAAAAAATCAACAATTATGAGGTAGTCTTTGTTTTCAAACATGAACAGCCCACCTTTGCCCACGGCCTGCTTGGCACATCATGTGACATTAGTGTTTCTTTTTGTTGCTTAATGTCCATTGATCTGCAGATGTCACACTTTGCTATATATGATTTTAGTTGGTCGTTCATGCCCTGCCAATAGACACACTCCCTAGCCCTCCGTAGGCATCCTTCCACACCCAGATGTGATGCGTGTAGGCGGCAAGTGATGTCTTTCCTCAATGCATCAGGGATGACAGCGCGCTCACTCCTGAACACTATTCCATCTTGGTGGCTTAACTCCTCTTGGAATGAGAAGTAGGGCTCGATTTCCCTTGGTGTTTTTGACTTATCGTCAGGCCATCCTTGCTGCATCATTTTGATGAGAAGCTGCAGTGTTTCATCCTCTTTTGTGGCAGATCGTATATCATGTAGCCTGTCTGCTGCGATAGGTAAGTGTTGTGCCATGTTGACAGTCTCTAGTTCTGCATCCGGTGCACTCTCAGGAAGATAAGCTCTGCTCAGAGTGTCTGCTAGCAGCATGTCTCTACCTGGCACATATACTACATCTAGATCATACTTTTGTATGCGCAGCATCATTCCCTGCAGCCTTTTGGGTGCACTTAGTAGAGGTTTTCTCACTATTGTTTCCAACGGCTTGTGATCACTTTGCACCGTCACTTTTCGGCCGTATGTGTACTGGTGAAAACCCTTGCTAAGAACTCCTTTTCTATTTGTGCATACCCACGCTCTGTTTGAGTGAGTGCTCTGCTTGCAAATGCTATTGGCTTACCCATCTGCATGAGCGCTGCGCCTAAGCCTGTGTCTGAAGCGTCACACTGCACTGTGAGTTCCTCATCTGGGTTGTAATATTTCAGTACTGGGACCTTTGCTATAGTCTCTTTCAATTTGAGGAAAGCCTCCTCGTGCTGTGCTGTCCAGTTCCACTCCCTGTTTTTGTGTGTCAAATCTCTCAACACTATGCACTGGTCTGAGAGGTGGGGACAAAACTTGGCTAGATAATTTACCATACCTAGCAGCCTTTGCACTCCTTTCACATCAGTCGGTGCCGGCATCTTCTCAACGGCAAGCACTTTCTCTGGATCCGCCCTGAGTCCATCAGCCGTCAGGCGGTGTCCAATGTATGTGGTCTCCTTTTGTCTCAGCTTGAATTTGTCTTTGTTCAGCTTGATGTTCTTTTGTCTGCATCTTTCAAGAAACAGTCTGTTTTCCATCATGGTCATGCTCAGCTTCCTCCTGTGTTTCCCCTTGGCCTGTGATCAGTACATCGTCAGCTATAATGTACAAGCCCGGTACACTGTCCAGCGCTTGTGTGAGCTTTCTCTGAAAGATTTCTGGGGCCGGACTAATCCCCATTGGCATCCTCAGCCACCTGTAACGTCCGAATGGAGTGGCAAATGTTGTTAAATAGCTGGACTCCTCCTCCAGCTGCACATGCCAGAATCCACTCTTGACATCACACACTGTGAACACTGTTGCTTTTGACAAGTCTGGTAAAATGTCCTCAATGGTTGGCAGTGGAAAGTGACTGCGCTTTAGAGCTTTGTTCAAAGGCTTGGGATCGATACACACTCTTGGTTTCCCACTTGGTTTCTGTACCACCACCATTGCACTGATCCAATCTGTACTGCATTCCACAGGTGTTATGATCCCTCTTTGCTGTAGGTCCTGTAGCTCGTCCTTCAGTGGTTTCATCATGGCAACTGGGACCCGCCTCTTTGGCAGCTGTACTGGTTTCACTGTGCTGTCCACCTCTATTTTGTATTTTCCCTCGAGGCAGCCATCGCCAATGAACACATCAGCATACTCATCTTTAATTTGTCCCATTATCCACTGTCCTGTTGTTGTTTCTGTTGTGACAATACTGTCTATTGTCATGATGTTTTCATATTGCACTTTTATCAATTTCATGGCCTCACTGGCTCTCCTACCCAGCAGAGGCACTGTACCAGCTGCATTCACCACCTGGAACTCTAAGCGATATAGCTTGTTGTTTCTCGGGTTTCTTATTTTCACTTTACATTTTCCCAGTGGTTTTAATTTGGTTTTATTGTACATTACTAGTACACTCTTCGTGTGTTCTAATTTGGCATCTGGATTCAGCAGGTTAATTGGGATGATATTGCAACTGGCACCACAGTCTATTTGGAATTTGATCATGTCCTTGCCTAGAAGCATGCCAGCATAGAGAAGCTGAGTTTTCTTCATTTTCTCAGTTTCTTTTACACAGGTGATAATATCTTCATATTCATCACTCTCAGATTCAGTTGTTATTTTACTCACATATTTCTTTTTCCTTAGTTCCGGTTTTACTCTGCATTTTGCTGCAAAGTGGTTCTCTCTTCCACACTTTGTGCACTTCTTCCCAAACGCTGGGCACTTTTGTTTACTTTTCTCATGCGTTTTTCCACAATATCTGCACTCCACAGTGTTGCTCGTCTGTTTCCGATACTGTGCTCCTTGCACTGCATGTACCTCTTCCACAATCGATCCCGAGATGGTTTTCACATTGTCCTTTGAGAGCTCAGCGGCTCTGCACAGCTGCAAACATGTGTCCAGTGTCAAGTTTTTCTCTCGGAGCAGTCTTTCTCTTACGATTGTGTTGTTACCTCCACACACAATCCGATCCCGAATGAGCGAGTCTCTCACTGTCCCAAAGTTGCATGTTCTTGCCAACACTCTCAGTTCCATGACATAATGGTCTATATTTTCACTGGTGCCCTGGTTTCTTGTAAAAAAAAAAACGATAACGTTCCACAGTCTCGTTAACGCTGGGGTCGCAGTGATCATCAAACTTCTTGATAACATCATCTAACTTCCATGCATCTTTCGGTGTGTCGCCCAGTAACGTGTCCATAAGTTCCCTGCCGCTCTCCCCGACAAGATAGCTGAACAGTTTCACCCTCTGTTTGTCATCGGCGTAAGCCATGGCTAAATCCACATACAGAGCAAACTCGTCCCTCCAGGCCTTGCATGTCTTCGAAAGGTTGCTTAAGTCCAGACATAATGTTTGCGGTGGTTTTAGCCCATCCATGTCACACGGCAGTCTCACGCTAGCAACTATTGCTAACATATACTGAACGTTGCTTAGGAACACTAACCGCTCTCCCGCTCCTAGAAACTTTTCCGCACCAAACTTCAAACCGAGTCGTCCGCCGCTGCCACCATGTTAAAGTGTGTTGTTTCCTTCTACTAATGAGACGTTACAACTCGTTTCAACCCCACTGGGCTATAAACTTTAATAATAACTTCGGCACGTAAGGTTATGCATCATGCTCGGTCCGTTATTCCAGGTGCAACCCCCTAAACGACCCCTGTGTAAACAAGGAACTAAACAATGGTTCTTAACAATAGTTCCTATTGTTACACTCACCATGGGCTTGATGGACTCTGTGTCAAGAAAAGTGTCCACTAAAGAAAAGTGTCCACTAAAAGTGCCTGCCAGCGTAGTGGTCCCTCAGCATCTCCAACGCTCTTCTTCCATCGTTGGCGGCTTCTCTCATAATCAGGGAGAGACTTTTGTCGTCCAAAAACTGTATCAATTCAGCATATGCATCTTAATTTTTCTTTGCATCTTCGGCGACCACGTCCTCATTTTCGTCGTCATCTGGCTCTTGCAATATGGTCTCTTTAAGACCGAGCTAATGCAGATGGCCTTAAAACTTGGTTTCCCATAACTCGTAGTTTTTCTCATCTCCGTGGAAGCACAGTCTGTCCCATCGGCTTCCTCCTTCCCTTCTGGGCCCATAACCTGTTGACGGTGTCATGTCTGAGGGCAGGAATACCGGCTCCACTAGACTCATTTCACGGAGAAAAGCCACGCGTGCACTTCATCCGTGTTGCTGGAACCGGAATAGCGATTTCTTTATTTTGCGCATGCTCTTTTATAGACCACAGGTCAATACAACAGCGCCCTCTAGTGGTGACATCAGTATAAGAGCACATACACGTAATCTTGTAATCTTGGCTCAGCCAATATTGTAACAGAGTCCAAGTGAGACGAGATGCCTGATCTCCATTTGGGCAGAAGACTCAGTCCTGTCAGTCTCAGCAGCTGGAACAGTCTGTGCATGTATATTAGTGCTTGAAACATCTTCAAAAATCAGCTATTGTTTTCACAGCTACTCGGCAAATCTGGCGCTTGCCTAAGGCCCTTTGCGCCAGTAGTGGTTGTGGTTGCTATAGTTACCAAGCCTCCCTTCCGGTCTGCCTGCGTTGCAGTCTGGGTTGTTTTTCCTGTTTCAACTAAATGGCCGCTGCCGCACGTTACCATCTGCGTTGTGTGATTCATTGATGTCGTCTCTCATTACTGGCGTGGTGGCAGCGCTTACCAGACTTACGTCCCGAGGACTGATATTTACCGAATTAATCGCGGTAGCCCTTCCAGGGGAATCACAGGGTAGTTACTACCACTAGACGCAGCTGGGCTAGCTCAGACACAGTTGTGCTAGCTAAGTGGGCAGCATGGCGACACACGGAGCACCGAAGCAGTGGTGTTTAACAAAGACCGAGACGGCGAGCTCTTTTGAGAACTGGCATCAGAACCTGCTTTATATACTGTCGCTCGACGCCGGGTTTGCCCCCTTCCTGCTCGATGGCGTGGAGTGGGAGAAGTCTAAAACGTCCCCTGTCCGGGGATTCACAGATGACGGTGAAGATATTCCCGCGCCCCGACGTCGCAATAAAGAACATAAGGTAACCATGTTAGAGCTAATGTTGGGACAGATAGCCAATTATTGTCCTGTAATCTCTCGTCACAGCATAGTCAGGCACTCCACATCTATTGACATCATATGGCAAGCTATTCGTCTACATTATGGCTTTCAGTGCACCGGGGCTGTGTCTGAACTCCCCAAGTCAAAGCAATCCATCCCTGTCCGGACAAGGAGTTCATGTCCCCTTTGTAAATGTGCCGGCAGGCCTGATAATCACTTCCTCAGCAAATGTTCCTTTCTGTCCCCCCAAGATAGAATGTACATGGCAAAGTCGCGTCAGGTTTTGGGAGAGCAAGTCGAGACTGATGATGAGGTAGAGGAGTGCGTTAGTGGGGAGCCAGCGCCATCTAGTAGTGTGAAACGTGTCAAACAGTCCTCTTACCTCGATGCCTTCCATGAACACTGCCCTGTGCGTCTCACCGTTGATAGTGGGGCAACAGGCAACATGATGAGGGCCTCATGCGCGACCAGGCTGGGCGTCACTGTCACAGGAAGTACGTAGTCTGCATTCCAAGCAGCTGGCTCGTACCTTTTGAAAGTATTGGGAGAGACACGGACACACTTCCAGAGAGATGGCCATGACCTCTATTTTGAAGGCCTCGTCGTTGAGAATCTCGACTCTGACATCCTGGCTGGAATTCCCTTTATGGAAAAGAATGACGTCTCCGTCAGACCAGCCAAACACTACATCTGCTTGGGCGAGAATATATACCGCTACGGCACCCTCCAAACACCGATGGACAGGCATGCCGTACGGCGCATGCACGTGCTCCGCGCTCCGGATAAATCTACTGTGTGGCCAGGGGAGTACATCGAGCTCAAGCTGCCTCCTGAGCTGTGCAATGTGGACAGTGAGCTGGCTGTTGAACCACACGTTGATGTCTCATGTGACCAGTCTGACACACAGCAGTGGCCTGCCCCAACTTTGCTACAGGGTGTGTCCGGGAAGATCCGTGTTCCAAATCTCACTGGCGAGTCGCGGCTGGTCCAGAAAAGCCACAACCTATGCCGTGTCCGCGCTACATATGTCCCGTCACTCAGTGACACCGCCATGCCAGCTGATCCCCCCAAACTGGCCCCGACGACCACGTCAGCCTTGTCCTCTGACCTTGTCGCTCTGGACCCAGATAACATCATGCCTGCTGACATCAGAGATGAGTTCCGCGCCCTGCATAGAGAGTTTGATGTAGCGTTTGATCCCCACTTTGAAGGATATAACGACGCTGTGGGTCCATTCCAGGCCAGGGTGAACATGGGACCTGTCTTACCTCTGCCCTTCACCAACAGGTCGACCTGGCTTGCCATACAGGCAGGATGCTCTGACCTCAGACGGACCCGCGCTCACCTCCGTCAGGGTACGCGTCCATCCAAGAAGCTGACTACCATTCGTGATGTGAAACGTTACCTGAACGTCACCACAGTGGCTAAGGACGGCCTCCTAGTTGTTCACCGGCACACACCCCTCACAGCCTCAACGGCCTGCATCGTTGTGCCTCGGTCTGTCCTCGATGGCCTACTGACCTCTCTCCATATCAAGCTCGATCACCCCACCGGCACCCAGTTGAAGACAGGTGTGCAACGCTACTTCTACGCGTTGGATATGGACTCTGCTGTGCAACATGTCTCCAGCGGCTGCCACCAGCCTCCTGCCATTCGACCTGGTGAACTGGTGTACCGGTATGGTGACCGGAATAAGTCAAAGGCCCGTGACAGGTACCTCGTCACGAGCGTGGATGGTTCATGGTGCAATATCCAGACGTTCACGTTACCATCTGCGTCTTGCCTGCCTTGGGATAACGATATGAGGCTGGGGGATGAGACTGTTCCTCCCGTCGAGGTCGAGCCTGGGGGGAGCTCCCCTGGCGAGTGTGTGCCTGCTCTTGCACCTGATGCTGCACCTCGACGCTCGGAGCGTCGCCGGCGCTTGCCGCGGCATTTAGAGGACTTTGAACTTAAGGCCAGTTGTTTGTGTGTACTGGTGATAATGTTTTGTCTTACCTTACAAGTCTAGTTATACAGCCTGAGCTGTGATGTTTCCTGGTGTTCTGTGGTGTTATTGTTGTACTGTGTGAAGGGGGGGTCTTTCTTTTGGAAAAAAAGGGGTGACGCCAGTAGTGGTTGCTATAGTTACCAAGCCTCCCTTCCGGTCTGCCTGCGTTGCAGTCTGGGTTGTTCTTCCTGTTTCAACTAAATGGCCGCTGCCGCACGTTACCATCTGCGTTGTGTGATTCATTGATATCGTCTCTCATTACTGACGTTGACCTTGTAGAGGAAGTGACGTCGCAGTAACGACCTCTTCTTTTTCTTCTTCTTCTTCGGAGTAACGAAATCTGATCGCAAGTGGTCAGCTGGACGCATTTAGAGACGCAAGATAGACAGAGGTGTAAACAGCGACGTGTCTCGCTGTCCACTTATGATTCGATAGGCCAAAACGCGTTTTAAAGCCAAGTGTAAACAGGGTGTACTTGTCCCGTTGTGTGCAGCAGACTTTAAGGTGTGCAGTATTACCTATTTGATACGTCCTCAGTCTGTTGTGTTGTGTGTCGGGGCTTATTCATGATGAGCTACTCGATATGTTGTGATTACACCGCCCCGAGCTGCCTCCCCGGCACGTTCAAGCCACTCCCCCAGCTCGGACGTGCCGGAAACATCCGAGCGCTCGGCTCGCGCTCTGAGGAGACGAGCGCTGCACTGCACCAGGTGTCTGCCATCATCCATCAGGCGCACCTGCGGCCATCAGGCAGCCCTCTACAAGAAGTCTCCCAGAACACCACTCCGTGCTTCGACGTACTGAACCCTGCGGTAAAGTTCTGACAAGCCCTTCAGCGGTCCTTACATTCTGTTTATTCCCCAGTGTCTTATCTTCGTGTCTCTGTTTCCTCCCAAGACTCCCCCTCCGCGACTTCCACGGCTCCCCGCGTCTCCCTCGTCCCCAGCGACCTTCACGTTTCTCCCCGGACCTCTCCTGCGATCTCCCCCCTTGTCCCTCTACCTGGACCCCTCCTTTCGGCCTCGACTTCTCGGACCCGGACTTTCTCGGACAACCCCTCTTGGATCACGGACTGGACTTTCTTGCCAGGTGCACGCACATTATTTCAACACCTCCTGGTCATTTACATACCGCACCACATATAGGCTAAAAACCCTCACACATAGTTATACACGCAAACCACGGGACACCACACATCCCACTAACGGAACGTTTTTTCACCATACATTCCCCTCCCACAATAAAACCCCCTTTGTGAATTTTGAAGTCACCCTGTCTGTCTGTCTTGGGTTTCGCCACACGGGTCGGGTTCTGGTGCGCGAGCATAACAGAACATCGAAGCCATTATGGACCCAGGCAAACCCAAGGAGCAGACGGCCCCTGTGACGCCCCAGAGCCCCGTCCCCCTAGAGGCAGTAGTAAGAAGTCACAGCTGCCAACTTGCCTCTCTCAACTCAGAGCTTACTACTGCCTTCACCCGTGTCACCGGAGAGATCAGCGATCTTCAGTCCGGCTCCCAGGCCGCGACGAGCGCGTTAGACGCTCTCACTGCGCTCTCAACAGCTGTCTCCAGGATGAGCGACCACCCTGCCCTGGCCTCAGTCTCTGCCCCCAGCTCGGCCTCCGGTTTCCCCGTTCCTGGTCTCGACGTTCCCCCTCCTCCGAGTCAAACCCCACTGGACCCCCGGTGCGAGCCTAACCTCCCCTGCCCCAAGGCCTTCGGTGGGGAGTTAGAGCTGTGCAGGGGTTTCCTTGGTCAGTGTAAGCTCCTGTTCAAACGCCAGCCAGCCAGGTTAGGACAGGAGAGACCAAGGTAGCCCTTGTCATGTCCCTCCTCACCGGCAAAGCCCTCAGCTGGGCCATAGCGGCGGTTGGCCATACCGAGCGGCTCGCCTCGGACTATGGTGCCCTCCGCCGCGAGTTCAATCTGGTGTTCGACCACCCAGCTGACGGGCAGGACGCTGCCGGCCGCCTCCATTCCATCCAGCAGAGAGCCAGGTCGGTGGCAGATTATTCCTTGGAGGTAAGGATACTCGCGGCAGACAGTGGGTGGGATGACACTGCGCTCAAGAGCGCGTACAGGAGGGGGCTGAGCGAGCCCATCAAAGATCTCATCGTTCGGGACCGCCCTGCCTCCTTCAACGAGCTCGTCACCCTCGCCCTCCAGATGGACGAGCGGGAGCGGCGCCAGGAACGCGCCCCGCGCACTGGCCCCTCCCATAGACCAACCCCCGTCCGTCCTACCGGTGCCTTCCCTGGGTCAGCGTCCCGTGGGCTCTCTCCACCCTCACACTCCCCCTCGCAACCCTGGGTGGCTTCTGGATCCAGGCCGGAGGAGGAGCCCATGCAGTTGGGTCGGTCACGGCTCCCGCTGGAGGTTAGGGAGCAGAGGATGCGTGACCACCTCTGCCTCTACTGCGGGAGGTCGGGCCACTACATCAAGGCCTGTCCAACTCGCCCAAAAAGACCCGGCTCACTAGTGAGGGGTGTCCTAGTGAGCCGGACGACCCTTCCTCAGCCCCAGCCCAAGAAGGAGCACAACCAGCTTTTTCCGGTCACTCTCACCTGGGGTAACGACTCACTGTCTATTGGTGCACACCTGGATTCGGGGGCGGACGAGTGTTTGATGGACATCTCGCTGGCCCGGCAGGCCGGCATTCCACTCGTCCCCCTAGACACACCCCTCACAGCACAAGCCCTAGATGGTCGTTCACTTGGTAAGATCACACATAGCACTGCTTCTCTCACCCTTTCGGGTAATCACGTGGAAGCTATCCGTTTTTTGGTTTTGCGCGCCCCTGGTGTTAGGAAGACCGTGGTTGGAACGGCACGATCCCTACATCTCATGGTCTACTGGGCGGATTTTGGGTTGGAGCGTTGCGTGTCATGCCAACTGCCTTCGCTCCGCCCACTCCTCGTCCAGCGGCCTCAGACCCGTGCCTCCTCCCACGGATCTCACTGGCGTTCCTCCCATTTATCACGATTTAGCTCCTGTATTTAGTAAGGACAGTGCACTTTCTCACCGTCCCTATGATTGTGCCATAGATCTCTTTCCCGGGGCCCCCCTTCCCACCGGTCGGTTGTATAACCTCTCCGTCCCGAAGAAGGAGTCTATGTGCAATTGTATCACAGAGTCCCTGGCCTCAGGAATCATAAGGCCCTCGTCTTCCCCCGTGGCAGCGGGCTTCTTTTTTGTGGCAAAGGAGGGCAGCCTGAGGCCTTGCATAGATTATCGAATGCTAAACGACATCACGGTTAAAAATAAATATCCACTCCCCCTTATGAGTTCCACGTTCGAGCCACTCACTCACGCCACGGTTTTCACGAAGCTGGACCTGCGCAGCGCGTACCACCTGGTGCGCATCCGGGAAGGGGATGAATGGAAGACGGCCTTCAACACCCACCTAGGGCATTTCGAGTACCTCGTTATGCCCTTCGGCCTCACCAACGCCCCGGCCGTCTTCCAGGCGTTGGTCAACGACGTGCTCCGGGACATGCTGAACACGTTCGCGGTGGTGTACCTGGATGACATCCTCGTGTTCTCCAGGACTGAGGAGGAACACCACCAGCATGTCCGCCTGGTCCTCCAACGGCTGCTGGAGAACAGGCTCTTCGTGAAAGCCGAGAAGTGCGTGTTCCACTCCGCCTCCGTGGAGTTCCTTGGCCACATCGTGGAGAAGGGGCTCGTCCGCACCGACCCCAGGAAGACCCGAGCGGTGGAGGAGTGGGCACGGCCCACTAACAGGACGCAACTCCAGCGCTTCCTGGGGTTTGCAAACTTCTACCGGCGCTTCATCAGGGGGTTCAGCCGTGTGGCCGCCCCCCTCACTGCACTCACCTCCAACCTCCGCCCCTTCTCCTGAACCTCGTAGGCAGAAGCCGCTTTCTTGGCCCTGACGAGGCTGTTCACAACGGCTCCGGTGCTCGCCGACCCGGACCCGTGCAGGCAGTTCATCGTGGAGGTGGACGCATCGGACACGGGCATCGGAGCCGTCCTCTCCCAGCGGTCGGAGGAGGACCAGAAGATCCACCCGTGCGCCGCCTTCTCCCGGCGTTTCAGTCCTGCGGAGAAGAACTATGACATCGGCAACAGGGAGTTGCTGGCCGTCCACGCCGCCCTAGAGGAGTGGAGACACTGGCTGGAGGGAGCAGGGCAGCCGTTCATAATATGGTCCGATCACAAGAACCTGACTTACGTGCGGACGGCTAAGAGGCTCAACCCCAGGCAGGCGCGCTGGGCTCTCTTCTTCAGCCGGTTCGACTTCACCCTCACCTACCGCCCGGGCACCAAGAACGTCAGGGCAGACGCCCTCTCCCGTCTGTTTCCCGAGGGGTCCCCTGATGCCCCAGACACCATCCTTCCCGCGGCCCGGGTGGTGGGTGTCGTCACCTGGGCCATCAAATCGGTGGTGAGAAGGGCCCAGCGCGCCCAGGCAATGGACCCCGGAACCGGCTATTTGTGCCTCCCTCTGTCCGGCCCCAGGTGCTGGAGTGGGGCCACTCCAGCCGTCTTGCCTGCCACCCCGGTGTCTACCGAACGGCGGCCTTCATCCGCAGGGGTTTCTGGTAGCCCACCATGGAGGCAGACACCAGAGAGTTCGTGGCGGCCTGCACCACCTGCGCCCGCAGCAAGGCTCTCCATCGCCCTCCAGCAGGTCTCGTGCGCCCCCTTCCTGTCCCCGGCCGACCTTGGTCCCACATTGCCTTGGACTTTGTAACTGGCCTCCCCGTGTCCCAAGGCAATGACACCATTGTCGACCGGTTTTCCAAGGCCGTCCATTTTGTTGCCCTCACCAAACTCCCCTCTGCAGCCGAGACGGCGGACCTTCTCGTCTCCCACGTCGTCCGACCCCATGGGATTCCCCTGGACATTGTCTCTGACCGTGGTCCCCAGTTCACTTCTAAGGTATGGAAGGCCTTCTGTAAGGGGATTGGGGCCACGGTCAGCCTCTCCTCCGGGTATCACCCCCAGACCAATGGGCAGGCAGAGCGGGCCAATCAAGCCCTGGAGGCGGCTTTGCGTTGCGTTACCACCAGCAACCCCGCCTCCTGGAGCAAGTACCTGCCCTGGGTGGAGTACTCGCTCAACTCCATGGAGAGTTCGGCTACCGGTTTGTCCCCCTTCGAGTGTTCCCTTGGCTATCAACCCCCTCTGTTCCCCCATCAGGAGTTGGAGGTGGCGGTCCCGTCCACGAGGGCCATCTCCGCCAATGTCGGCGCGTTTGGAAGACCGCCCGGGCCGCTATGTTGCGAGCTACAGAGCGGGCCCGGCGCAGCGCCAACCGGCGGAGAGTGCCGGCCCCAGCTTATCGACCTGGCCAGAGGGTATGGCTCCTGGCCCGGAACCTGCTCCTCCCTACCCTTAACCGGAAGCTGGCTCCCCGCTACGTCGGTCCCTACACCATCGACCGCATCGTCAACCCTTCGGCGGTGCGTCTCCATCTCCCTACCTCACTCAAGATCCATCCCGTCTTCCATGTCTCGCGCCTCAAACCGGTAGCCGCCAGCCCCCTGTCCAAGCTCCTCCACCCCCCAGGGTCCTCGACGGTGGTGACATGGTCTGGGATGTCGACCGGCTGCTCGCCGTACGCCGCCGGGGGCGTGGGTACCAATACCTGGTGGACTGCGTTGGCTATGGGCCTGAGGACCGCAGCTGGGTTCCCCGGTCCTACCTGGCCGACCCCGCACTCATGGAGGAGTTCTATCGGGCCCACCCCAACGCCATCGGGCGGTCGCCCGGTGTCTCCCGTAGGAGGGGGGGGTCCTGTTGTGGTTACACCGCCCCGAGCTGCCTCCCCGGCACGTTCAAGCCACTCCCCCAGCTCGGACGTGCCGGAAACATCCGAGCCCTCGGCTCGCGCTCTGAGGAGACGAGCGCTGCACTGCACCAGGTGTCTGCCATCATCCATCAGGCGCACCTGCGGCAATCAGGCAGCCCTCTACAAGAAGTCTCCCAGAACACCACTCCGTGCTTCGACGTACTGAACCCTGCGGTAAAGTTCTGACAAGCCCTCCAGCGGTCCTTGCATTCTGTTTATTCCCCAGTGTCTTATCTTCGTGTCTCTGTTTCCTCCCAAGACTCCCCTTCCGCGTCTCCCTCGTCCCCAGCGACCTTCACGTTTCTCCCCGGACCTCTCCTGCGATCTCCCCCCCCCCTTGTCCCTCTACCTGGACCCCTCCTTTCGGCCTCGACTTCCCGGATCTCGGACCCGGACTTTCTCGGACAACCCCTCTTGGATCACGTACTGGACTTTCTTGCCAGGTGCACGCACATTATTTCAACACCTCCTGGTCATTTACATACCGCACCACACATAGGCTAAAAACCCTCACACATAGTTATACACGCAAACCACGGGACACCACACATAGTTTATTCACACATCCCACTAACAAAACGTTTTTTCACCATACATTCCCCTCCCACAATAAAACCCCCCCTTTGTGGATTTTGAAGTCATCCTGTGTCTGTCTGTCTGGGGTTTCGCCACACGGGTCGGGTTCTGGTGCGCGAGCATAACACGATATTTCATGATGCATTCTGCTTTGTTCTTAAACTACACAGAATGGGCGGTTGAAGCACTTGGAACTTGCTTACTTACAAATAATGCTGGCTACAGCTGAGTATAATACTAATAACAGAGCTGAGCATAACGTGAAGACTGTTATTAACATAACAGTTAATATCAGAGCTGAGTATAATGTGAAAACTGTTATTAATATAACAGTATTGTTAGGGTTTGTGGAAGACCCCAAGCGCACGACACCAGACAGAGATGGGGTTAGCCCAAAACTGGCGTACTTTATTCCTTACGCGTACCAATAGTCAAACATAGGAAGGCAATGAGCGACAAGGAAAAACGGAAAGTCCAAGGGGAAAAAAACTCGTGGGTAATCCAAACGGGAACACGGCAGGATACTTCCACGGGAAAACTTTGCAAGGGAAAAACATGAACCAAGGGCAGGGGTGAGTTCGGAGAGAAAAGGGCCGTGAGGGGAGAGTAGCCGCTACTGCGGGTGCGGGGAGGTTACAACACGAACTGACAACGGGCGCGTGGGAGGCCACCAAACTTAAGCCCAGCCCTGATGACTAAGCCCGGGGTGGGCGAGCCGTAACAGTACCCCCCCCCCCCTCCACGGGAGCCACCAGGCGACTTGCCCGGCTTGTCGGGATGGGAATGATGGAACTCAGTGAGCAGCCCAGGGTCCAGGATGAGCTGGCGGGAGACCCAGCCCTCCCAGTCCACCAAATACTGGAACCCCCGTCCTCGGCGCCCGACGTCCAGCAGCCGGCGGACCTTCCACTGGGGGTGCCCATCCACGATCTCAGGGGGAGGCGGAGCCGGGGCCGGAGGCATCAGAGGACTGTGGGAGCAGTGATTAAAGTGGGCCGGAGCTACCCGGATCCCGACACCGGCACTTCCCCTCCTCCCCCAAGTCAACCGGAGCTGAGATCCGGCACTCTGTAGACAGGAGTAATTTCAACCTTTTTGTCACAGTAAAATTTAAAACAAAAAACATGATGCAGCCAATTCACAAGCGTTACAAAATAAATAGCAAATAAAGTCTGTAATGAATGAAAGGTCACGTGTTTAACTTGACCTACTCACGGGTGTACGTGCAGTGCGTGTGACGTAGACAGGAAGTTAGACGCGCATGTTATGAAGGTTGTATGTCGGATGAACGCTAGTAAAAGCTACACAGTTAAGAACCTACGAAGTCGGCTCGTTCTTGAATTATTCTTATGTCAGTAAGACAAGGCGTCTACGGACATTACATGGTGTCAGAATAGTCTGTGTATCTGAACACGAGCGGTCATGCCGAAGTTTAATCCGCCGAGTGAATTCAAGTTTGACTGCCCCGTTGAATGGCCGCAGTGGAAACAACGGTTTTCGCGCTTCAGGCTCGCGACAAAGCTGGATAAAGACGACGGGGAGATTCAAGTGAGTTCGCTGATTTATGCAATGGGCGGCGAGGCTGAAAAGATATTCAGCTCGTTTGACTTCGCGGCGGAGGGTGATAAAGTGGACTATGATATCGTACTGAAAAAGTTCGATGACTACTTTATTCCCCGCCGTAACATCATACATGAGAGGGCGTGCTTCTTTCAACGTAGCCAGCAGCCAGGAGAGACAGCGGAGATGTACATCCGGACATTGTATGAGCTGTCTGAACACTGTGAGTTTGGGGACAAGAGGGATGAACATATCAGAGATCGTCTGGTAGTGGGCATAAAAGATAAGGTGCTCTCCCGTCAGTTCCAGCTCACAGCGGACCTTACTCTGGTGAAAGTCATTGAACAAGTGCGCCAGGCGGAGGCAATAACAAAGCAGCTCAGCCTCCAAGCTAACCAACCAGAGGCCCTGCTGGCTAACGTCAATGTTGCCCGATGGCGGGACGAACGCCAAAACAAAAAGGGCGGACAGCGTCATGGTGGCGGCAGTCCGGCAACCAACAAAGTAGATGAATGCGGGAGGTGCGGCAAGACGCAGCACACCGATGAGCGGAAGTGTCCTGCAACGAACAGTAAGTGCAACAAGTGTCATAAAAAGGGACATTGGGAGCGTGTATGTCACTCTAAAGCGGTGAGAGAAGTCACTGAAGAGGTTAAACAGCTGTACTTTCTGGGAGAAGTTGGCAAAGAGAGCAGTCAGGAAGATTGGACTGTTAGTTTAACAATAAGTGATGTACCAATAACCTTTAAAATTGACACGGGGGCTGACGCTACTGTTATCAACCAAGGGACATTTAAAAAGCTGAAGCCAAACATAAAACTGGGACCTCCTGACACATGCTTCATAAGCCCAGGTGGAAACATCAGCTGCATAGGACAGTTTCAAGCCACAACCAACTACAAGGAGAAACAATACTCCTTTCCAGTGTATGTGATCAAGGGGAGAGGCAGCTGTCTGCTGAGTCGTCCAGAGGCAGTGGAGATGGGTCTAGTGAAGCGGATGAATGAGGTCAGTGGAGTTTTCGGTTCAAGTGGACTGCTGAAAACAGACCCAGTGAAAATAGCTCTGGTGGAGGGTGCCCAGCCATACGCGGTGCATACAGCCAGACGGATACCGCTGCCACTTGTACCACTGGTTAAGAAAGAACTGCAGCGCATGGAAAATGAGGGCATTATTGAAAAAGTGACTCAGCCCACAGAATGGTGCGCCGCTATGGTGCCGGTGCTGAAACCGAACAAGAAAGAGGTTCGCTGCTGCGCTGACCTCAGGAGGCTGAATCGAGCGGTGAAACGTGAGAAATACGTGCTGCCCACTATGGAGGAAATAATGCCAAGGCTCGCAGGGTCAAAGTTCTTCACAACGTTGGATGCAGCAAGTGGGTTTTACCAGATCCCCTTGCATGAAGACAGCAGGGGGCTCACCACTTTCATCACCCCATTTGGGAGGTATGCTTTCTGCCGCCTTCCATTTGGTATAACGAGTGCTCCAGAGATTTTCCAGAGAAAGATGGCGGAAACTCTGACCGGGCTAGAGGGCACAGAGGTGTACATGGATGACATCCTTATACATGGAGAGACTGAGGAAATCCATGACCGGCGCCTAGCAGAGGCGCTGGGGGTCATTGAAACAGCAGGTCTCAAACTGAACCAAGCGAAATGCAAGTTCAAACAGAAACAAGTCCGCTTCCTTGGTCATATCATCAACGAGGCAGGCATCAGACCTGACCCGGACAAAGTGGCCGGAATAGAGAACTTTCCTCAGCCCCAGAACGTGACGGAACTCAAGAGGTTCCTCGGGATGGTGAACTATTTGGCAAAATACGTCCCAGAGCTGTCCACTGTAGGTCAGCCGCTTTATGGACTGCTTAAAGCAACGACAGAGTGGGTGTGGGGACCTGCACAGAACACAGCATTCCAAGTCCTTAAAGCAGCACTCGCCACCGCCCCGGTACTCACCTTTTATGACGTCACTAAGGCTACGGTGGTGTCAGCAGATGCCAGCAGCTACGGGCTGGGGGGCGTTCTGCTCCAGCAGCACGGGGAACACTGGAAGCCCGTGGCCTACTGTTCCCGACGGCTGAGTGACGCAGAGACAAGGTACGCACAGATCGAGAAAGAGTGCTTAGCCAGCGTCTGGGCATGTGAAAGGTTCGAGAAGTACTTGTTTGGGCTTGACAATTTCAGACTTGTCACCGATCATAAACCACTAGTGCCTCTCATGAACAGCAAAGACTTGGATAATGTGCCCATTAGGTGCCAGAGACTGTTAATGAGGCTGATGCGTTTCAATGCAGTGGCTGAATACGCACCAGGCAAAACTTTAGCTGTGGCTGATGCACTCTCCAGAGGCCCAGAGCAGCGCTACGGAGATGGTGCTTCTCATGATGATGTTGCAGCGCACATTGATGCCATCATGTGCCAGGTGCCTGCCACACCTCAAAGGATGCAGGAGATAAAACAGAGCACGGATGGGGATCTGCAGCTCCAGACAGTGTTGGGCTTCATCAGACACGGCTGGCCTGAGTATGTCGATAAAGTGCCGGAGACAGTCAGAGACTTTTATCAGGTGAGAGGGGAGTTATCTGCGGTAGATGGTTTAGTCATCAGAGGCAGTCGTATCGTCATTCCCACAGAGATGAGGGAGGTGATCTTAGACAGAATACACGACGGGCACCAGGGGATAGTTAAGTGCAGAGAGAGAGCTAGCCAGTCAGTGTGGTGGCCCAAAATGACAGAGCACATTACAACAAAGATACAGCAATGTCAATTCTGCAGAGAACACAAGAACACACAGAGAAAAGAGCCTTTAATGTCAAGTGAGCTTCCATCCAGACCATGGCAGAAAGTTGGCATAGACCTGTGTGAGTACAAAAAGCAAAACTACTTGATAGTGTCTGACTATTATTCCAGGTTTTTGGAGATCCTAAATCTACCAACAACTACTAGCAGTCAGGTTGTAGCTAGGCTGAAGGCTACATTTGCACGTTTTGGTATCCCTGAAATTGTAGTTAGCGATAATGGGCCACAGCTAGTTTCAGAAGAGATGAGGAGGTTCAGTGAGGACTATGATTTCATCCATGTGACTTCAAGCCCACACTACCCCCAGAGTAATGGACAGGCAGAGAGGGCTGTTCAGATAGCCAAAAGCATATTAAGGCAGGAAGACCCTCTCCTCGCCCTGTTGACATACAGAGCTACACCCTCTTCTTCCACTGGAGCCAGTCCAGCGGAATTGCTCATGGGTAGGAGACTCAGAACCACCTTACCCACATTGAAGCATAACCTGAAACCGGCCTGGCCTAAAGAGGAACTGATCAAAACCGCTGACGCCGCAGCCAAATCGAGGCAGGCTTTCTACTACAACCGCAGGAACGGCGTGCGGACACTGCGCCCACTGAACTCGGGTGACGCAGTACTCACCAAACCTGATGGACAGAAAACATGGACAATGCCAGCAGTTGTTCACAGTCAGAGCTCCACTCCCAGATCCTACATAGTGGAGACAGCTCAAGGTGAACATTACAGAAGGAACAGGCGCCACCTGTTGGCTACACCCAAAACACTCACCTCTGTCAGCAGGGATCCTGACCATGTCACTCCAGGGGAGAGTGGAAACACGGATGAGTCCCGAGCAGCAGAAATGCCAACTTCCACACCATATGTTACTCGCTCTGGCAGGGTGAGCAAGCCAGCAATCCGGCTGGATTTGTGAGGCGTATGGACTTGTGTACTGTGGGAGATTTTTAATTTTTTGTGAAAAGGGGGGTGATATACAGGTTAAAATTGTTGGCAGTAAATGTTCAGAGAAATGTTTAGAAAATAATCTTAGAGGGGGAGATGTAATGAATGAAAGGTCACGTGTTTAACTTGACCTACTCACGGGTGTACGTGCAGTGCGTGTGACGTAGACAGGAAGTTAGACGCGCATGTTATGAAGGTTGTATGTCGGATGAACGCTAGTAAAAGCTACACAGTTAAGAACCTACGAAGTCGGCTCGTTCTTGAATTATTCTTATGTCAGTAAGACAAGGCGTCTACGGACATTACAAAGTCGTTCTTCTATTTTTATACTACTTTACTTTTTCTAAAAGTTTGAATGATATCACGTCCTCACGTGACCCGCACCTGCCTGCTGTCTGGCTTCACCAGACTTGACATCAAAAGAGACTGGTTTCGCACTCACGGGTCAGGGTCAGTTCACCGCACCAGGCAGACAAGACTCGAGAGAGCGTCAACCTGCTACCTGCACTATTATCTTGGATTGGGGGGCATAAAGAGTGAGTATCTTCAGTGTATTTCCAATAGTATTTCCAAAAGTTTTGTCTAGCTCTGCTGTGGTTTTCATTCAAGCAACTAACGTTAGCGAACGTAATGTTAGCTAGCTAGCTAACTAGCTATCTTCCACCCGGTAACGTTGCTAGCTAGTTACTGACGTTGCTGGCTAGTTGTTTGAATGCTGCTAGGCAAGCTAACTATCGGTAGCGTCCGGTAACGTTACCGCTAGCTAGCTAGTTATGTTTGTCCAACCTTAGCTCTGGCCATGCAATATTTTCATTCAAATAACTAACTAGCTAGCAAACGTTAGCATTGTTAGCTAATAATAGCTACCGGTTTAGCCACCGGTAGCTATTTTTAGCTAACAATGCTAACGTCGGGACTACTGGACCAGTGGTTAGCTAGCCTAACGTTAGCTAGCTACCTATCACTTCCGCACTTTTGCCCACCTCTCTAATACAGAGATCCCCCACTTACCAAATCCCACTTTAACCCCTGTGTGGGAGACAGGCTTGACCTGAGACACATGAAACACGGGATGGGTCTTCAAGGAAGCCGGAAGCTTAAGACTCACCACTGAGAACCTTCCTGATCTCAAAGGGCCCCACAAACCGGGGGTTCAGCTTCTTCGCGGTGGACTGAAGCGGGAGATCCTTCGAGGACAGCTACACCCTTTGGCCTGGTTGGTACGTAGGCGCTGGGGACCGGCGTCGGTTGGCTCCGCGACTGGCACGCTCAACTGCCCGGAGCAGAGCAGCTCTGGTCACCTCCCAGACGCGACGACACCGGTTCAGATGGGCCTGCACGGAGGGAACCGCCACTTCCGACTCCTGCGCAGCAAAGAGAGGCGGCTGGTAGCCCAGGGACACCTCAAAAGGTGAGAGGCCGGTGGCAGAGCTGACCAGGGAGTTGATGGCATACTCGACCCAGGGGAGGAACCGGCTCCAGGAGCTGGGCTTCTTGGCGGCCACGCACCGGAGGGCAGACTCCACGCTCTGGTTCATCCTCTCTGTCTGTCCGTTAGTCTGTGGGTGATAGCCAGAGGAGAGACTAACAGAGGCATCCAACCCCTTACAAAAGGCCCGCCATACCTGGAACTGGAGCCCTCGGTCCGAGATGACGTCCAGGGGAAGGCCGTGGAGACGGAACACGTGGCTCGTCAGGAGGTCCGCCGTCTCAGAAGCCGATGGGAGTCTGGGGAGGGCCACCAGGTGCACTCCCTTACTGAAGCGGTCCACCACTGTCAGGATCACAGTGTTACCCTGGGAGGGAGGCAGTCCGGAGACAAAATCCAACGCCACATGGGACCAGGGCCGGCTTGGAGTTGAGAGGGGCTGCAGCAGACCCGCGGGTGCCTGGTGAGAGGCCTTGCTGCGAGCACAGACGGAGCAGGCCCTTACAAAGTCCCTGACGTCGTTCCTCATGGTGGGCCACCAGAAACGCCGAGCCAGAAAGGTGAAGGTGCGGTGGACACCCGGGTGGCAAGCAAACTGACTGGCATGGCCCCACTGGAGAACCCGGGGCCGGACTGCGTCCGGGACGAATAGGCGGCGTGGAGGGACGTGGCTCGGGGCGGGATGGGAGCGCAACGCCTGCCTGACCACGGTCTCGATGCCCCAGGTAACCACGCCAGCTGGCTCCCTCCTCGGGTGTTGTCGGGACAGGGAGTCTGCCTTCGTGTTGCGGGACCCGGGGCGATAAGTCAGCGTGAAGTCAAACCGACTGAGGAAGCTGGCCCACCGTGCCTGCCGACCATTGAGGCGCTTGGTTGCCCGGATGAACGTCAAGTTCTTATGATTCGTCCAGATGGTGAACAGCTGTTCCGCCCCCTCCAGCCAATGGCGCCACTCCTCCAGAGCAGCCACCACTGCCAGCAGCTCCCGGTTCCCGACATCGTAGTTCTCCTCGGCGGGGAGGGACCGGCGAGAGAAGAAGGCGCATGGGTGGACCTTCTGGTCAGACGCTGACCGCTGGGAGAGGACAGCCCCCAACCCGGTGTCCAAAGCGTCCACCTCTACGATGAACTGCCTCTTGGGGTCAGGGTGGAGCAGGACCGGGGCGCTGGTGAACCTCTCCTTGAGGGACTGGAACGCAGAGCGGGCAGCCGGGGACCAGATGAACGGCTGGGAGGGGGAGGTCAGCCTGGTGAGAGGTTCTGCCACGCGGCTGTAGTTCCGGATGAACCTCCGATAGAAGTTCGCAAACCCGAGGAAGCTCTGTAATTCCTTCCGTGATGTGGGATCGGGCCAGTCCACCACAGCCTGGATCTTGCGGGGGTCGGCCCGGGTCTGTCCCCTCTCAACGACGAAGCCCAGGTAGTCAACGGAAGGGGAATGGAACCGGCACTTCTCTGCCTTGACGAAGAGCCGGTTCCGGAGGAGACGTTCGAGTACCCGGCGGACATGCTGGACATGTTCCTCGAGGGTCCTGGAGAAGATGAGGATGTCATCGAGGTAGACCACCACAAACTCGTCGAGCATGTCGCGGAGAATGTCATTCATGAGAGCCTGGAATACCGCCGGGGCGCTGGTGAGGCCGAACGGCATGACCAGGTACTCATAATGACCCCGGGGCGTCTTAAAGGCTGTCTTCCACTCGTCCCCCTTCCGGATCCGGACCACATGATAGGCACACCGGAGGTCCAGCTTAGTGAAGACTGTAGCCTGGGTAGGGGCTCAAGGGTGGGACTCATGAGAGGAAGGGGGTACTTGTTTTTGACGGTTATCTCATTGAGTTGGCGATAGTCAATGCAGGGCCAGAGGCCCCCGTTCTTCTTCTTCATGAAAAAGAGTCCAGCTGCCACCGGGTAGGACGAGGGCCGAATGAGCCCCGCTGCCAAGGACTCGGAGATGTACTCGTCCATCGCAGCTTTCTCGGGGATGGTCAGACTGTACAGACGACTGCTGGGAAGGGGTGCCCCAGAGTGGAGGTCGATAGCACAGTCATAAGGCCAATGAGGAGGAAGAGATTGGGCCCAGGTCTTGCTGAAAACCTCACCTAACTCATGGTACTCAGGGGGAACAGAGGAGAGGTCGGGAGGCGGGGTACTAGGGCACGTCGGGGGGATGGGGCGGGAGCAGCCTGGAGACATTGGGCATGACAGGAGGAGCTCCACTCCATGATGGTACCGGAGGCCCAGGCAATGTGTGGCTCATGCTGCACGAAGCAGGGGCGCCCTAGATCACAGGGACTAACGGGGACTGGATGATGTAGAACCGAAGTCTCTCCACATGGTTCCCTGCTATGGTGAGAGAGACAGGGTGGGTGTGTTGGATGACGCTGGACAGGCAGCGCTCGTCCAGCGCGAAGGCCTCTATGGGCTTCTCCAGCGTCTCTAGCGGGATGTTAGCCTGGGCAGCAAACTCCGAGTCCAGGATGTTGTGGTTACACCGCCCCGAGCTGCCTCCCCGGCACGTTCAAGCCACTCCCCCAGCTCGGACGTGCCGGAAACATCCGAGCGCTCGGCTCGCGCTCTGAGACGAGCGCTGCACTGCACCAGGTGTTTGCCATCATCCATCAGGCACACCTGTGGCAATCAGGCAGCCTTCTACAAGAAGCCTCCCAGAACGTCTCTCAGTGCTTCGACGTACTGAACCCTGCGGTAAAGTTCTGACAAGCCCTCCAGCGTTCCTTGCATTCTGTTTATTCCCCAGTGTCTTATCTTCGTGTCTCTGTTTCCTCCCAAGACTCTCCCTCCGCGATTTCCACGGCTCCCCGCGTCTCCCTCGTCCCCAGCGACCTTCACGTTTCTCCCCGGACCTCTCCTGCGATCTCCCCCCTTGTCCCTCTATCTGGACCCCTCCTTTCGGACTCGACTTCCCGGATCTCGGACCTGGACTTTCTCGGACAACCCCTCTTGGATCACGGACTGGACTTTCTCGCCAGGTACACGCACATTTTTTCAACACCTCCTGGTCATTTACATACCGCACCACACATTGGCTAAAAACACTCACACATAGTTATACACGCAAACCACGGGACACCACACATAGTTTATTCACACATCCCACTAACAGAACGCCTTTTTTTCGCCACACGGGTCAGGTTCTGGTGCGCGAGCATAACACAGGAAACACTCATCAGCCCCCGAGTCGAGGAGTGCACCCACTGTGAGCCGCTGGTCAGCCCGTGCCAGGGTAACGCTAACCAGATGGTTCTGTGGGGCAGGACGGCGGGAACAGGAAAGTCGGCTCACTAGGATCTCCCGGGGCCCCAGTGAGCCTAGTCTTTTGGCCGAGTGGGGCAGCCGCTGATCAGATGTCCCTTCTGGCCACAGTAGAGGCATTGACCCGCCTTGAACCGGGCCTCCCGTTCGGCCGGACTAAGGCGCGTGCGCCCCAGCTGCATAGGTTCCTCCCCCGTCGTGGTCTGGGGCGCGGGGGGAGAAACGGCCACAGGGAAAGTGGGGCGAACAGGAGTAGGGATCCTGTTAGGAGTGCTGGACGACTGGGGAATGGACGGGGATCCACGCAGGGCTCGCTCACGCCTCCTCTCCCGGAGGCGTCCGTCGATGCGGATGGAGAGCTTGATCAGGTCCTCAAGGGAGGTGGGCTCCTCCCGGGTGGCTAGCTGGTCCTTGACAGCCTCGCTGAGACCTCTCCGGAAGGTGACCCGAAGTGACCGGTCGTTCCAGCCGCTCTCAGCTGCGGCCAGCCTGAACTCCACCGAGTAGTCTGTGACACTGCCACTGCCCTGCTGGATACTGCTCAGCCGAGCACCAGGGTCCTGGCCACCGACTGGATGGTGGAAAACCTTCCGTAGTTCCGCCTCAAAGGCCTCGTAGGTGAGGCAGAAACTGGCCTTCATGGACCAGGAAGCAGTGGCCCACTGAGCTGCTCGGCCTGTGAGCAGGTTGGTCACGTAAGCGACCCGGGCAGTATCAGACGTGAACATGCTGGGTTGGTGCAGGAAGACCAGCTCACACTGCATGATGAACGTGGCACAGGTCTCAAAGTCGCCATCAAATGGTCGTGGGCTGGAGAGGCAGGGCTCCCGGGGAACTGGGTTTAGCCCCACAGGGTTAACCGGGGCCGCGGGCCCAGGGGGCGGGTTACCCACGACTCCAGGGGCAGGCTGGCCCGGCGGCTGGATGGTGAGAGCCGCCGTGATGGTTTGCAACTGCCGCAGGATCTCTGCTTGTTGGCTCGCCAACGCCGCCTGCTGCCTCGTTAGGTTACACACAGGCCTGGAGGGGCGGGACCCGAGTCTGAAGATCTCTCACCACGGCGGAGGCCGCCTCTAGCTGCTGGGTGTGGGAGTTAGTCAGTTGGATCTGTTCGATGAGAGCCGCTCGAAGCGGGCTGGCCGGTACGCTCTCTGTGTCGGCTGGGGTCGTCATGGTCAGTTCGTACTGTTAGGGTTTGTGAAAGACTTCAAGCGCACGACACCAGACAGAGATGGGGTTAGCCGAAAACTGGCGTACTTTATTCCTTACGCGTACAAATAGTCAAACATAGGAAGGCAATGAGCGACAAGGAAAAACTCGCGGGTAATCCAAACAGGAACACGGCAGGATACTTCCACGGGGAAACTTTGCAATGGAAAAACATGAACCAAGGGCTGGGATGAGTTCGTAGAGAAAAGGACCGTGGGAGGAGAGTCGCCGCTACTGCGGGGAGGTTACAACACGAACTGACAACGGGCACGTGGGAGGCCACCAAACTTAAACCAGCCCTGATGACTAAGCCCGGCCCTGACGAGCCGATTGGCTGCCGGCGCGGGATGGGCGGGCCACGGCGCGGGGTGGGCGAGCCGTAACAAGTATAATGTGAAGACTGTTGTAAACATAACAGTTAATAACAGAGCTGAGTATAATGTGAAGACTGTTATTAACATAACAGTTAACTAGAAAAATGCTTTTCCACAGAAAAAGCGTGTGAATGCTGAGCTGCTGAAAGAAATCGCGAAAGCATTGCTGAAAATGGATAAATAGGAAAAGTCAGAAAGTCACTAGCCTACCTGAAATACATGGAAACTGAAATGTGCAATGGCTGAATATTTTAAAAGTTTTAAAGGTATAAAAAACTGAAAAAGTTGCCATCATGTGCTAAATACATAAATAGTTTGATCGTTGAATGGTTTCTGTTGTTTAAAGTATGAAAAAGTGGAAGTAGTGCAAAGATTTCAAAGGTCTCCCAGTCCCGTTACAAACACACACAAGGCTGTAACACAACTTGCAAGCATTTGCAGCAATGGTTTATGTATGGAAAAGGCTTGAATAGTCTGAAATATGTGACCCTCCCCCCCGCTGGTAAAAGAGTCCCCAAGTAGGTTTTGCAGTCCAATGACTGCAAAACCTGACCTGAACATTGTTCTTCTAAAAGAAGAAAAAAGAGCTACAGTACATCAGAAGAAATGGTCTTTATTTGTCATGAGAGGAGGGGTAGAATGAGAGGAGGAGGGGTAGAATGAGAAGAGGGGTAGAAAGAGAGGAGGAGGGGTAGAATGAGAGGAGGAGGGGTAGAATGAGAAGAGGGGTAGAAAGAGAGGAGGAGGGGTAGAATGAGAGGAGGGGTGGAATGAGAGGAGGGGTAGAATGAGAAGAGGAATGGTAGAATGAGAGGAAGAGGGGTAGAATGAGAGGAGGGGTTGAATGAGAGGAGGGGTAGTGATGAAGACGAAGAGTGATGAAGAGGAAGGGTGGTCACGAAGATGAAGAGTAGTGATGAAGAGGAAGGGTAGGAAGGAGGGTACGAAGTTTGTAGGAAGGTAGGATAGCAGGGAGGTTGTAGGAAGGAAGGTAAGAAGCAAGGTAGGAAGGTAAGAAGGTTGTAGGAAGGATGGTAGGAAGCAAGGTAGGAAGGTTGTAGGAAGGTAGGAAGGCAGGAAGGTTGTGGGAAGGAAGGTAGGAAGGAAGGTATGTAGGAAGGAAGGAAGGTGGGTAGGAAGGAAAGAAGGAAGATTGTAGGAAAGAATGAAGGTAGGTAGGAAGATTGTAGGAGGGTAGGAAGGTTGTGGGAAGGAAGGTAGGAAGGAAGGTAGGAAGGTTGAAGGTAGGAAGATTTTAGGGAGGTAGGAAGGCAGGAAGGTTGTGGGAAGGAAGGTAGGAAGGAAGGTATGAAGGAAGGTAAGAAGGTTGTAGGAGGAAGGTAGGAAGGTTGTAGGAAGGTAGGAAAGACGGTAGGAAGGTTGTAGGAAGGAAGGAAGGTAGGAAGAGGGAGGAAGAGCAGTTAAGAAGTGGCAGAAGCCGATCAAATCTACCAGGTGTTGAGAGTTGACAGTAATTAGCCTGGCAGTTGAGTTTCAAATTGATATGTGACGTCACAATAGGACTGAACATTGGCAGAATTGCTAAATTCAGAGCTGAATTGTTCAAAAACTATAAAATATTTTTAAAGTCTGAATAGGATTCTTAAAGATCTGAATGTCCTGAACGGTTTAAGCTTTAAATGGGGTTTCTAGCTCAAAAAATGAAGGAGGAGATACAGTTCAAAGGTGATGAGGGTTTCAACCTTTCCCCATAGACTTCCATTGTTTTCAAAAAGTAGAAAAAGCTAAATATGTCTAAAAGTATAAAAGATTTAAAAAAGCCGAAATGTGAGCCTTAATGGGCTTAAAGAGATGAACATTTTGATACCTGAATGGGTTTCAGCGGCTAAAAGTATGAAGGAGTAAAAGAGGTGGAAATGTTGCAAAAGTCCCCCATTGACTCCCATTCAAAAAATGGATGAAAAAAGTTTAATATTTCAAAACGTTCAAAAGGTATGAAAAATCTGAAAGGGGAGCACTAATGTCCTTAATGAGTTGAACATTTTGATAGTTGAATGGTTTCAGTAGCTAAAAGTATGAAGGAGCTACAAAGTGTCAAAAAATGGGCGGAAGAAAAATAAATAAATAAATAAAGAACTGCAAAGCAATAGTGTGAATGCCCCCAGCATTCACACTAATAACAGAGCTGAGCATAATGTGAAGACTGTTATTAACATAGCATAACATAACAGTATAATGTGAAGACTGTTATTAACATAACAGTATAATGTGAACTGTTATTAACATAACAGTTAATAACAGAGCTGAGTATAATGTGAAGACTGTTATGTTAATAACAACAGTATAACGTGAACAGTGCTGAGTAAAATGTGAAGACGTATAACGTGAATGCTGTTATTAACATAACAGTTAATAACAGAGCTGAGTATAATGTGAAGACTTTTATGTTAATAACGTAACAGTATAATGTGAAGACTGTTAACATATAACAGTATAACGTGAAGACTGTTATTAACATAACAGTTAATGACAGAGCTGAGTATAAAGTAAAGACTGTTATTAATATAACAGTATAACGTGAATACTGTTATTAATATAACAGTTAAGAACAGAGCTGAGTATAATGTGAAAACTGTTATTAATATAACAGTATAATGTGAAGACTGTTATTAACATAACAGTTAATAACAGAGCTGAGTATAATGTGAAAACTGTTATGGTAATAACATAAAAGTATAACGTGAACAAAGCTGAGCTTTATGTGAAGACTGTCATCATAATAACATAACAGTATAACGTGAAGACTGTTATTAACACAACAGTTAATGACAGAGCTGAGTATAAAGTAAAGACTGTTATTAACATAACAGTATAATGTGAACTGTTATTAACATAACAGTTAATAACAGAGCTGAGTAAAATGTGAAGACTGTTATGTTAATAACATAACAGTATAACGTGAATGCTGTTATTAACATAACAGTTAATAACAGAGCTGAGTATAATGTGAAGACTTTTATGTTAATAACAGTTAATAGCAGAGCTGAGCTTAATGTGAAGACTGTTATTATAATAACATAACAGTATAATGTGAAGACTGTTATTAACATATCAGTTAATTACAGATCTGAGTATAATGTGAAGACTGTTATTAATATAACAGTATAATGTGAAGACTGTTATGTTAATAACATAACTGTACAACGTGAATAGAGCTGAGTATAATGTGAAAGCTGTTATTAACATAACAGTTAATAACAGAGCTGAGTATAACGTGAAGACTGTTATTAACATAACAGTATAATGTGAAGACTGTTATGTTAATAACATAAAGGTATAACGTGAACAGAGCTGAGTATAATGTGAAGACTGTTATTGACATAACAGTATAATGGGAAGTCTGTTATGTTAATAACAGTTAAAAACAGAGCTAAGCATAATATGAAGACTGTTATTAACATAACATAACAGTATAATGTGAAGACTGTTATTAACATAACAGTTAATAACAGAGCTCAGTATAATGTGAAGTCTGTTATTAACATAACAGTATAATATGAAGACTGTTATGTTAATAACAGTTAATAGCAGAGCTGAGCATAATGTGAATACTGTTGTTAACATAACAGTTAATAACAGAGTTAGCATAATGTGAAGACTGTTATTAACATAATAGTTAAGAACAGAGCTGAGTATAATGTGAAGATTGTTATTAACATAACATAACAGTATAATATGAAGACTGTTATTAACCTAACATAACAGTATAATGTGAAGACTATTATGTTAATAACAGTTAATAGCAGAACTGAGCTTAATGTGAAGACTATTATTAAGATAACATAACATTATAATGTGAAGACTGTTAACATAATGTAACAGTATAATGTGAAGACTGTTATTAACATAACATTAACATAACATTCTTCACATTTTACTGTTATAACAGTTAATAGCAGAGTTGAGCATAATGTGAAGACTATTATTAACATAACAGTTAATAACAGAGCTGTGCATAATGTGAACTGTTATTCACATAACATAACATTGTAATGTGAAGACTGTTATTAACATAACAGTTAATAACAGAGGTCAGTATAATGTGAAGTCTGTTATTAACATAACATAACAGTTTAATGCGAAGACTGTTATTAACATAACAGTATAATATGAAGACTGTTATATTAATAACAGTCAATAGTAGAGCTGAGCATAATGTGAAGACTGTTGTTAACATAACAGTTAATAACAGAGTTAGCATAATGTGAAGACGGTTATTAACATAACATAACAGTATAATGTGAAGACTATTATTAGCATAACATAACATTATAATGTGAAGACTGTTATTAACATAACGTAACAATATAATGTGAAGACTGTTATTAACATAATAGTTAATAACAGAGCTGAGTATAATGTGAAGACTGTTATTAACATAACATAACAGTAAAATGTGAAGACTGTTATGTTAATAACAGTTAATAGCAGAGTTGAGCATAATGTAAGACTGTTATTAACATAACAATTAATAGCAGAGCTGAGCATAATGTGAAGACTGTTATTAAAATGACATAACAGTATAATGTGAAGACTGTTATTAACATAACAGTTAATAACAGAGCTGAGTATAATGTGAAGACTGTTATTAACATAACAGTATAATGTGAAGACTGTTATGTTAATAACATAAATGTATAACGTGAACCGAGCTGAGTATAATGTGAAGACTGTTATTAACTTAACAGTATAATGTGAAGACTGTTATGTTAATAACAGTTAAAAACAGAGCTAAGCGTAATATGAAGACTGTTATTAACATAACATAACATTATAATGTGAAGACTGTTATGAACATAACAGTTAATAACAGAGCTCAGTATAATGTGAAGTCTGTTATTAACATAACACAACAGTATAATGTGAAGACTATTATTAACATAACAGTTAATAACAGAGCTCAGTATAATGTGAAGTCTGTTATTAACCTAACATAACAGTATAATATGAAGACTGTTATATTAATAAGAGTTAATAGCAGAGCTCAGCATAATGTAAACTCTGTTATTAACATAACATAGCAGTATAATGTGAAGACTGTTGTTAACATAACATAACAGTAAAATGTGAAGACTGTTATGTTAATAACAGTTAATAGCAGAGTTGAGCATAATATGAAGACTGTTATTAACATAACATAGCAGTATAATGTGAAGACTGTTATTAACATAACGTCCCCCTGGGCGCTTGTTTGTTCCAAATGCTGTTAAATCTAGTGTGTTGCAGTGGGCTCACTCTTCCAAACTTACCTGCCATCCTGGAGTAACCCGTAACCTAGCCTTCCTTCGTAGGCGGTTCCGGTGGCCTTCCAGGAAGGATGATACTATAGGTCTTTTGTTTCTGCCTGCCCTGTTTGTGCCCAGAATAAGCCCTCCACTCGGGCCAGTGCTGGTCTGCTGCACCCCCTGCCTGTTCCACACCGTCCCTGGTCGCATCTGTCCTTGGATTTCGTCTCTGGTCTGCCCGCCTCCGACGGTAACACTGTTGTTGATCATTTCAGTAAATTTGTTCATTTTTTGCCCTTGTCTAAACTGCCTTCGGCCCGAGAGACTGCGGATCTGCTGGTCAGGAAGGTTTTCCGGGTCCACGGTCTTCCCCGTGATATAGTGTCTGACCGTGGCCCCCAGTTCACTTCTGCTGTCTGGAAGGCTTTCTGCTCTGCCATCGGTGCCACCGTCAGCCTGTCATCGGGGTTCCATCCTCAGACCAACGGCCAGGCCGAGAGGGCCAACCAGGCATTGGAGACTGTTCTCCGCTGTCTGGTGTCTGCCAACCCATCCTCTTGGTCCTCACAACTTCCCTGGGTAGAATATGCCCATAACACCTTGCCATCGTCTGCTACTGGGTTGTCCCCTTTTCAATGCCTTTACGACTATCAGCCCCCCCTTTTTCCTTCTCAAGAGGTAGACATTCCGGTTCCATCTGTCCAGGCCCATGTCCGTCGGTGCCGTCGGACCTGGCGGCGAGCCCGTGCTGCACTGCTCAGGGCCTCCTACCGTTACCAGCGCTTGGCGGATCGTCATCGCACCCCTGCTCCAGACTACTCCCCCGGTGACCAGGTATGGCTCTCTACCAAGGATCTACCCTTGAGATCGGACGCTAAAAAACTGTCCCCCAGGTATATTGGTCCCTTTTCCATTGTCAAAGTCATTAACCCCTCTCTGGTCCGTCTGAAGCTGCCCCGCACTCTCCGGGTTCATCCTTCCTTCCATGTATCCTGCCTCAAACCTGTCTCTACCAGCCCTCTAGTTCCTCCGGCCCCCCTGCCCCCACCTCCTCGTATGATCAACGATCACCCTGCTTACACTGTTCGTCGTCTCCTGGACTCTCGTCGCCGCGGTCGCGGCCTGCAGTATCTCGTTTACTGGGAGGGATATGGCCCGGAGAAAGTGTTGGGTCCCTCGTCGCCTTGTCCTGGACGCAACCCTCGTCCGGGACTTCCACAGGACGCACCCTGACAGGCCTGGTGGGTCGCCCGGTGGCGCCCCTCGGAGGGGGGGTATTGTCACAACCCCTCTCTCTTGACGCCTGCTCACTCCTCCTCCTTCACTCTGGCACACCTGTCCATGGTTTCAATCAACACACCTGCTGGCCATCAAGCAATCACCCTCACCTTTAAGAAGCGTCCACTGTGGACCAGGCTTTGCTGGAATGTAGCCATTCATGGGTTGTTGCCTAAAGGTTATTGCACTTCCAGTCTGATGTTCAGTTTTTTGCATTTTTGCCTGCCTGTCTGATTTTTTGCTCTTCAGGACTTCAACCTGCCAGTCTCCCTGCCACTGAGCCAACTCCTGCTCTGCTCCTGGGATCTGCCACTTCTATAAAGACTTGGCTTTCTTCCTTACCTGGTTTTCCCGTCTGCTTTTGGGTTCTTTCCAGATACGTGACAGAACTGGAATACACCTGCTGTATAGCGGCCAGGTGGACTCAGCCCCACGGACATTGCAAATACAGCTGGCATTTTTAGGTTTTACTGTGTCCAACGCTCCAGGCCCGTATTCTGGTCCGGTCTGCGTGTGCACAGGACCCCATTATGAGATCACAGCAGACCCTGCCCTCTGTAAGAGGAAAGAGAACGTTCAGTAAGCCACCTGTACTGCCTGGGAAGGACGGTCCATGTGATTTGTGGTGCTCAGGCCTACAGCTGCTTCCCGAGAGAAACCCACGGGCCGTGGTACCTGGCATCTTTAGTGCCCTTCGACAGGCATCCATCCATCCGTATCAGAATGATCATCACACGCTCAACCTTCCTCATCAACTGCTCGCATGGTCTATATGGCGTACGAGGGTATTTATAGATACTATGTCTATATATAAAATAATCTACCTATTGATCTATGCTGCCCAGGCAGAGATCAAGTGTCTATGGTTAGAGCGTCACATGGACATCTCTACAGCCGCCGAGAGCTTGGATGTCTGAGAACTGCAAGCAGGACGGAGCTGGATCGTCTGTCTGTCCAGCGACCGGTAGCTTGGTTAAAACGGATAAACAGCATGGACAGCTTTTACTGCTTTTTCTCGCCAAGAGAAGTACAAATTGATGAAAGTTGCTGTAATTTAAAAAGCACCTATTCCACAAGTCTGCAAACACAGAGGGGCTTAAAACTAAAGTTGCCCGTTTACACTTGGTAGCAAGCAGCAGCAATGGCGAACTAAAACATGGAACAAGTGGAAAAGCTGTAGTTCTGGACACTTCAGTTACTTCACAACACGTACGACTATAAGTGGCACAATAAAAGACTGTAAGGGACTTCAGAAGATCTTTATTAAGAACAACAAGGCATTAAAATCATGCAAGGAAAAAATGTTCGTCAATATTTTTTTATTTACAATGCAGAGCCCAGGTAACAAAACTCTCGAGTCTGAGTAAACGGAGAACATGAAGGAGGATACAAAGAGCCAGAAAAGAGAAACTTTAAAGTGACATTATATATAAAATGACACCAGCAGTGTTGGTCACATGCGGAAGCGGTCCGAGAAGTTTGGTGAGCGTGGGACAGTCAAAGCAATGTCGTCACCCCTCTTCAGCTCCACTGGCTTGTAACGCCGGATTGGCATCGCCTTATGGACCTGGGCGGGGGTGAAGAAGGGGATAAGGGGCAAGAGTAGATTAATGCTGGGGTACTGGTGCTTTGTGAGTTGTCTTAATGGGCCAATTTACTTTCTAGAAGATACCAATGGATAACACATCCAAGTCAGTTTTCCATCACGACGTCGTCACACAGGGCATGCAGTTACCTGTTCTTGACGTAGCTTGAGTATCTCTCCTTTCTCCCGCTCCTCCCTTTCCTGCCGCTGCTCTTCTTCCATGCGTGCCTTCAAAGCCTCCTTCTCACAGACCGCCCTGTCATACTCCAGCCGCTCTCTTGCACGGCGCTCCGTGGACAGCTCAAAGGCCTCTGCAACTGTGGAATGGTTAATGCCTTCTACAGATGCAGGGACAGGTTGGTAGTGAAAAAGGAAGAACATGAGGGTGATTTGGAGCAAAGGGTAAAAAAATAAGAGCATAGTGAAGAAGCACAAGTCATTGGTGAGGAGCAAAACAGGTTATTGCGGCAGTCTGCATTAAAGCTAGAATCTGTCATGTCAGGAATTGTTGACTTGTTTTTTTTCTTTGTTCATTTTGGTTTGTGTTGCTGTGGTGTTTTGTTGTTGTGGAGCCACTCTCCTCCTGTCCCTGGTTCAACATGTACAGACCACAGCGATGACACAGGTGTTGGAAATGACAAAAGGCATTTTCTTACATAGTAAAAATGTTGCAAGGTTGGCACCACAGCTAAATCTTTTTCCCAGTTTTAGAGCGCTCCATTTTCAGAAGTGTTGCCTATATTAAAGCCAGGGTAGGCAGCTTTGGAGAACTGAGCAATTTTGACATAACATTTCCCCTCGCTCTGCTTTCTTTATCCCTCCCCCACCAAACCAGGTTAATTTGCATGTTGTTGTAACTGAAAACTCATTTTCATAATTATGCATTTTAAAAAAATGTTTTTTTTGACAAATCTTAGCGACACAAACGTTTTTATGAAGCACCAGTTTTTTTTGTCGAGTTTTTGCATGCACCCTCCTGTCCCTGGTTCAACATGTACAGACCACAGCGATGACACAGGTGTTGGAAATGACAAAAGGCATTTTCTTACATAGTAAAAATGTTGCAAGGTTGGCACCACAGCTAAATCATTTTCCCAGTTTTAGAGCGCTCCATTTTCAGAAGTGTTGCCTATATTAAAGCCAGGGTAGGCAGCTTTGGAGAACTGAGCAATTTTGACATAACATTTCCCCTCGCTCTGCTTTCTTTATCCCTCCCCCACCAAACCAGGTTAATTTGCATGTTGTTGTAACTGAAAACTCATTTTCATAATTATGCATTTTAAAAAAATGTTTTTTTTGACAAATCTTAGCGACACAAACGTTTTTATGAAGCACCAGTTTTTTTTGTCGAGTTTTTGCATGCACCAACTACTTACTGTGTATTTATTCTGACTGATAGTCACTTAAAATCCTAAGAAAGAAAGCATTCCCTCCAATTAGCAACAGCAACCCTGCTTTGCATTGGCACCCTTTTACTCTTCGGGTATTACACTTAGAAAAAAGGAAACAATCACTTATCTGTACCGCATCAACACCCCCCCCCCAACTGGTCAATAACAGTCTCTGCAGTCTGGCATAGCTTACCCAGCACACCGCGGTTCTCTTTCTTGGGCAGGAATGGCTCCTTATGTGTGATCGTGTTGGGTCTAGCTTTGAACAAGAATGCTTCTGCCTGTCGTTTCTGCTCGTCTTTCACCTGGAATTAAGAATGCAAATGTAAAGATGGGGCTGTTTCCTGAGGCAAATGGTACCATGGAGTAGTACAGCATGCCAAGGAGTTTCCTACCATTTGCTCCCAGCGATCATTCCTGACTGCGCCTCTTTGGTCTATCAGCAGCTTGAAAGGCTCGGGTTTGGTGGGCTCCACCACTTTCTTCTCTGGAAGCGCCACCTCCTGGAAGTCTGGCAACGGCTGGGCCTTGAACCTGGGCACCTAATGTTTTCAAAACACAACTGGATTAAGGTTTTTTTTATTTTATTTTTTTCCTTTTGAAAAAGGTAGTATGTTTATACTGTGGAGCAGATCATTCTTACACAAGTAGAAAAAGTGATGAAGTTGTGCATCTACCTCCTCATTTCGCATCTCTTCCAGTCTCTTCTCCTTCAGGGCCCGCTTTTCTCGATCACGCTCTTCGAAGGAGAATGGGCACACTTCGAAGTGACTCTTGTCTGCCAGTCGTGGCTGGAAAGGAAGGCCAAAGTGGGGCACTGGATTGGCCTTGATCGGGGATGGTTCTTTCACCTGAAATCATTCAACACGTTTTTTTGAAAACAAAATAAACAGTTTACATTGTATGAGATTTCTCTGGACTAGCCAAAAGGCTCCACTCAGAACTTTTTCTTGATATTGACCCTCCCCTCCCAAAGCTAAGCAGTAAAAGCATTCCATTGATTAAAGTCCTTACTTCCTCAACCTTCCGGTCCATGCGCACCCTTTTCTTGAGGGCAAAAGCTGGAGACTCCGGCATAGTGGGATTCTGGACTTTTTTCTCAGGTACTCCCTGCGTTTAAGAAAACATATATAAAGTTAAAATGAGCTCCAAATGAGTAACATTATTGATCCAGAGGTCAATCAACTTTATAAAAAGGAGCACAACACCAAATATGTGTTTAATGACCAGGGGCCTCATGTATCAATCATTACTATGGGCAAATTTGTGCATACACACCCATGGGATTTTTAGCCCTGAAGTTTGTCTCAGAGACCAGTGTAGAACCTGGGTAACCCCTGAATTTAGACAGCGATTGGCTAACGATATCTTTGCAGGCCTGGGTGATTGCTCGTTGCAAGAGGTAGACAACAGATGTTAGGAGGAAGGAATTACAAATAACCATCATGCTTTGCTGCTAACTGTCAGACAATCTTAAGGGCTAAAAAAATTCCATTGGTGTGTAAGAACAAATTTGCTCATAGTAACGATTGATACACAAGGCCCCAAAGAATTAGAAACCCCTGTTCAGTACCATGCTGAACTTTGGCCGTACAGAGGTTCAAGTTAATCCCAAATGTGTTCTTAGGTCATTCACGTCATTTCATCTAAACGTTCCACGGACTTTTTGTGGATGACTCTTGCACTATGACAGGGAGCATCGTCTTGCTGAATAGCAGCTATCCTTTTGGAGGTATATGATGGTCATAAATGGATGAACCTGGTCTGCTAAAATGTTAAGGTATGCTCTTGGCATCAAGGTTTAGATCCACAAGTACATTTAGATCCCCACCTCTCCCTCCTCGTGTCTGCCAGAGTTATGTCCGCATAATGTGGCAGAACTGGATGCATACAGTGAGAGCTTGTTTTCCACTGTTTTCAGCTGGATAGTGCTTGCACAAAGGAGACGAAAGAAGTGCAATACCTATTGCAGTGATGTGGTATTTCACCCAACAAAACATTTATCAGCTGTTTTCTTTACTGTGTTGTACTTACAATAAATCAATCACCATAACCTAAATGAATCTCGTCACTACTCTCCGACTCTTAGCCATTCTGTGCTTAACAGGTAGTGGGAGTGTTCTAAACTTGTGGTTTAGGAGTGGCTTGCCCATGAAGTTGTCTTTATGGATATGGCTTTTCACTAAGATGTTTCAATCTCTTTACCTGGTAATTGGCCATATAAATTGAGTCCAGTAGTCATCCCGAGGCCTAAGTGTTAAATCTACAGTACAGCCAATTTAGATGACAAATGCAATGTCCAGCAATGCCCCATTCAAATATTAATGATATTTTATTTAACGCTTGTTTAATCGTTGATCTGATGCAGGCCATTTTCATTTACTTAATAGGGGGGGGGAGACAAAAAAGTAGCAGGCCGAAAATGTTATAGGCGGTTTTGCTGCTTCCAGAATGACTTCCGACCAACACTAAAAAAGCCTCACTTAGTGGTAACAAAGTGTGTAAGTAAAGAATACTGCACCAGGTTTGCAACTCACCACCACCTCCTGGAGGATCTTTGTGGGCACTGGGCGTGAGTGGAAGCAGTGTTGCTGCTCTTCAGCTTCCTGATGCTTCTTGCTCATCTGTCTCTCCTGGAGTCGCTTTTCAATCTGCAGTTCAAAGCTCTCAGGCTTGGTGGGTTCCTTTGCTAGTGGCTTCTTTGGGTTCAGGGTGTTCTCCAGAATCTTTCTATTAAGTTTCTGGGCTTTGAACTTAAACCTAACAGTTGAGAAGCAGCAAATTAACACACGACTTGCATACCGGAGTCAAAATAAAATAATAGGTAAATAAACAAATAAAGGCTGCTGTCCTCTTTGTGGATTACAATTTACAATTTCATTTAGCAGATGCTTTTATCCAAAGCGACGTACATCTGAGAGTTAATACAACACAAGAAAGGATCTAGTCAGGAGGCGACAACACAAGTATATATATATATATATATATATATATATATATATATATATATATATATATAAAGAAATACAAGGTTCAAGTCCGATAAGACATAGGTGTCAACAGGCAATGCAAAGGTAATGCATATATTTTTGTATTTTTATTGATACCATCAGGTGTGCAGGTGTTGGAGAAAGTGCTGGGTCTTTAGCTTCTTCTTTAAGACAGAAAAGGACTCAGCAGAGTGAATGGAGTTTGGTAACTCGTTCCACTACCGGGGAACTACAGAAGAGAAGAGTCTGGCTAGTGACTTAGGGCTCCATTGTGGTGGAAGTGCCTGGTGCCTTTCATTGGCAGAGCATAGCGAGTAGGACTTAGTGTAGACATGAATGAGGGAGTTCAGGTATGTGGGAGCCGTCTTAGTTGCTGTTTTGTAAGCGAGCATTAAGGTTTTGAATTTGATGCGGGTAGCAACTGGGAGCCAGTGGAGGGATATGAACAGCAGAGTGACATGGCCTGTTTTGGGTTGAAGACCAGACGCGCCACCGTGTTGTGGATCATTTGCAGAGGTTTGAAAGTGCATGCAGGGAGACCTGCCAGTAAGGAGTTGCAGTAGTCAATGTGTGATATTTCAAGAGCCTGTACCAGGAGCTGTGCTGCCTGCTCAGACAGGTAGGGTCTGATTTTCCTGATGTACAGGGCAAATCAGCAAGACCAAGCAATTAAGGCCACGTGAACTTTAAAGGTTAGTTGGTAGGGTTGCCAACCATTCCTTAAAATAAGGAATCGTTCCTTATTATGTATATATATACATATATGTGTGTATATATAGTTTAAGGCACATTATATTTGTTATGCCCACGCCGCCCCGTCCATCCAACCCGTCCATTATTTCCATTTCAAGGAGTTGGCAACCCTATTAGTTGGTCATCAAACATGACACCCAGGTTTCTGGCAGATTTTGTGGGCATGAGTTAGGTTGATCTGAGCTGGATATTGATCTGCTGTTGTAAGGATGGACTGGCTGGGATGACAAGGAGCTCAGTCTTAGATAGGTTAAGCTGAAGATGGCGTTCTTTCATCCATGCAGGGATATCAGCAAGGCATGACAATATCCGTGCCGAGACTGTGAGGTCATCTGGCAGGAATGATAGGAAGAGCTGGGTATCGTCAGCATAGCAATGGTATGAGAACCCATGGGAGCGGATGATTGCACCAAGTGAGGTGGTGTATATTGAGAAGAGGAGGGAACTGAACACTGACCCTTGAGGTACCCCTGTGGATAAGGCCACTTCTCCCCTCCAAGACACTCTAAAACAGTGGTGCCCAACCCTGCTCCTGGAGAGCTACCCTCCTGCTGGTTTTCACTCCAACCCTGATTTAACACATCTGATTCATTTAATCAAGGGCTTGATCAGTATGTAATTAGTAGAATCAGGTGTGTTAAATTAGGGTTGGAGTGAAAACCGGCTGGACGGTAGCGCTCCAGGAGCAGGGTTGGACACCAGAATCTCCCCGAGGTAGGACATGAACCAGTGGAGGACAGATCCTGAGATACCAATCTCAGTGAGTGTGGAGAGGGGGATTTGGTGGCTAACCGTGTTAAAGGCAGTGGACAGATCTAGCATCAATAAAGATGAGGACTGACCAGCAGTTCTAGCCAAACACAGTGATTCTATTACCGACATGAGTGTAGTCTCGGTAGAGTGACCCTGCTTACAGCCAGACTGATTCGGATCATACAGATTGATCTCAGAAAGGAATTCAGAGACTTGGTTGAAGACCGTGCGCTCAAGTATTTTTGAAAGAAAGGGTAGGAGTGAAACTGGTCTGTAGGTTTCAACCTGGGCTGGGTTAAGTGTAGGTTTTTTGAGCAGTGAGGTGACCCGAGCTTGCTTAAATGCGGTGGGGAACACACCTGTTGTAAGCGAGTTGATTATCTATAATTACATGAGACTACGAATTGTTGTGTTTTTATTAGCTTAAAATGAGCCCTTCATGTCTACGTAGGGACCGGGTTCTCGTCCATAGAGCCCACTGTGTTTCTACAGTAGCCCAGAACAGAAAGCCAACACTGGCTCTAGAGGGGGGCCTTTCGCTTATATACCTTCAAGTGTCAGCTTGACTTTGGTGGCGCTGGTGTGAATGCACCGGTTGGAAGACGAAGAAGAAAGTAACAATTATATATATATATATATATATATATAGCCATCTTACATGGAAGCTATGACTTAGTTTTAAAGACTAAAAAACTAAATACAATTTCCAAATCTATTTTCAAATGAACCTCATCACTTGATATAATGTGGCTACTCGATGCAGTCGTAGATGATGACATCATTTTGGAAGCAACCACAGGCACTTGAAGGCCACCATAGGTTCTCCTACATCCTTGGAAAGGAAGGGGTGAGTGTTGGGGTATTCAGTTGGTTGCAATCTGCAACCTCCCCGCCAGATGCCACCAAATCCTACACACCGGTCCTTTAAATCTAAAGACTGATCTCAGTTCAGTGGCTTTTGGTTGTTCCAGATATCCCCTGTATTAACCAATTGTGTTGGACTCCGCTCTCATTTTTATTTTTCTGTCTACACTTGTCTTCTAATTATTCAACTTATACAGCATTTTTGTCATCACTGCCTGTCTTAAATGTGCTTTATAAATGAATTTGACATGACCTCAAGACAACTGCCAATTTTTCAGAAGTATGTCCCCTGGCCTGTAAAACCAATCCAATTAACACCAACAGTAGGCCAACTCAATATTACATTGGTTAATGGAGAAGCAAGGAAGACAATGGGGCAGCAAGAAATGAGAAGATAGTGTACTAGTAATTACTTGTGCAGTTCCTCCATCTCCTCGGCCTCTAGCTCAGCGGAACTTTTGATTTTAGTAGGTCGAGTCCTCTGTCTGGTCAGAAGCTGTGGGGTGTGGGGCCTTGTGATCCTCAGCAGCTCCCCTTTCACTGGGGAGGGCCCTATACACACAGCATGTGAATAATCAATTATATTGGATGCATTCACCATTGAAACATATGCTACAGGCACACACTTTCACTTAAGGCAACTGCTGCATCAAGTGTTGTCTTGAAGCAACTACTGTAATACTTTCCTCAAGTGTTTTCACATGAGGCAACTGTCACACAGGCAGTGCAATAGCATTTTACAGGGAACTTTAAGGACTGACCTGTTATAGAACAAATACAAGAGCAAAGGTGAGTGCAAACATGAATTAAATGTCATCTTTGAATTGAAATAATTTGTACTAATCTCCTTCAGTGAATACAGACATTTAGAAACTGGCATTTAGTAATAACATTTAGTAATAACATGTCTTAATGCATGCTCAGTAATCCAGGTAAGAAAATCAAAAGGTTGAATCAGTTCATCTGGACACAACTTTTATTGGCAGATACGTTTCATCACTCAACTAAGTGACCTCTTCAGTCTAAACCAGTGGTTTTCAGACTTTTTCTGCCCAAGGCACACCAAATGGCAAGCCACAATCTAAAGGCACACCTGTATTCATATCCATGCAAAATAGCCTCTATAACCCGTTATCACTCATCACTCTGTAAACTTTTATTTACTAATGCCGAACAAAATTTGACAAACAAGTACATTACTCATGAAATATTTAACAAAATAATTCAATAATTCATTTTAAACTTTGTAAAATTTCATCAAAAAAAGCAGCAACACAACCACTTAAACCAGACAGGTCACAAAATTAAAACTGAAAAGTGGGAGGGACAGAAAAGTGTGTGTGAGTGAGTGAGAGAGAGAGAGAGAGAGAGGACAGAGAGAAGAGAGAGAGGATGACAGAGAGAGGGGGGGAGAGGAGAGAGAAAGAGGAGGATAGAGGAGGCCAGAGAAAGAAAGAGAGCGAGGAGGAGAGAGCTGACCCAAGACAGCAGCATCCCTGGTCAAGCAAGATGCAATCACTCTTTACAGACCAAGCTAAGCGAGATGCACTGAAAACAAATCTAATTTGCATATAAACAGTAAATTCATAACAGTGTATGCATTGATCTGAAAACAACTTTAGCCTAAAATTGTAAAGAAAAGAGAGACACACTGCGAATGAAAACTAACCGGCATGCAAAATGTGAATACACCCAGTGTCAACACACAGGACATCAAGTTGAAAAGAAAACTTAGTCGGAAATTGTAAATGTAACTTACATTTGCAGCATTAAAACATTTGCTATCGTAAATATTTTTTTCCCTACCTCCAAACTAGTGAGACATGTGACTGTCGGCGCTCACAGATCTTTTTAATCCTTTGTGGTACTTAAGAGAGGCCCACTCGCGAGTCCTGTTCAACAGAGAGCCATGACCTCTGTTGTTCTTCATGTGAACCAGAGTAGGGAATGCCAGCTCACACAGGTAGGTAGTGGGGAAAAGAAGTAGTTGCTCAATAGTGTGGCTGGAGATGGTTGGATACTCTTGATGCAGAAGCCAACCAAAACTGATCCAGTGGGGGCTCACTAAATTTGAGGTTCGATGTGCGGTCCATACGGAGCTCTGCACATTCCTCTCTCTCTCAAAATGAGTTTTTCAATTGAAGATTCCTGATTGAATGGGTCTCGATGTTAGCCACATGTGGAAAATAGCGCTCAAACCTCTTTTAATGTCTGAAGGTGTTCGGCAAATACAGCGTGCTCCCTGGCTGCCTGTGGCACGGCTGATGCCAGTGGGAACATGTCCATGGAGCCCTGCTCCAAAGCCCAGAGCCACAGGGTAGGTTTGCCCATAAACCCCCAAATCTTGTCTGTGGATGACAGAATGTTTTCATTCCTGCCCTGAAGCTTGGAGTTTAACTCATTACGATGCCCAAATACGTCTGCAAGGTAAGCCAGCTTGGCGCACCACCTTTCATCCATAAGCTTGTCCTTATGTGGGACAATGTGTTCACTTGAACACTCCAAAAGCTCTTCTCGAAGCTCATAAAGATGGGACAGGACTTTTCCCCGTGACAGCCAACGCACCTCTGTGTGGAGGATAAGGCTTTGATGATCAGCTTCCATCTCAGTGCAGTTTGGAGAGGAGGCGAGACTTCAGGGGCCTCGATTTGATTTAATTCACCATCTGTACAGCCTGATCCAGCACCTCAGCCAGCTCTGGGGGCATGGTTTTGGCAACTAATGCCTCTCGATGCAAAATACAGTGGGTTGTCACAATATTTGGGTTTTTCCTCCCGTTGTATGGCTTTCCATGTCTTTGCAGAATAGAAAAGTCTCTTTAATAGAGTCATCATCAACATACCTGACATTTGCCAGAAGTTGTGCAGCCCCACTTATGTCAGTGGATTCTTCTATTTGTAGAGAAAATTTGCCACTCATCTGCAGTTTCTCAGTCAATTGTTGCTCAGTGTCATCCGACATGTTGTCAAGTCTTCTTTTGATTGTATTGTCAGACGAAGGCACTTTTGATACCATATTTGTGGCATCTGGACCTAGCATGACACATCTGGGCCTAGCATGACACCTGCAATTTTTTTTGGAAGCAGGGAAGATGAGTGACTCTGCTATTGTGTAGGTTTCTTCTCCTTTGCAATAAGCTCTACTAGCACATAACTTGCCTCCATCGCCTTATCAGACACTTTCACACAATCCAAACGATCTTGCTGCTTCTGGTTCAGATCCTGCGCTCTTTTGAAGTATGCCAAGTCTCCCTCGTGGAAGGGGATGTTTGGTTTCCAAGTGCCTCTTAAGCCTGTTTGGCACCATGTTAGCATTAGCCAACTTCTCCTGACAGATGATGCACTCGGGCTGAGGGCTGTTGACATCCCCGGTCCAGCTGAAGCCATAACACAGGTAGCTGTCATGATACTGTCAATTGAAAGTTTTCCTCTTTTCTGTAGATGGTACGTCATCTGCACTGGTGGTTAGTGGTGGTTTGCTCTGCACAAGAAAGCGATCCATTTTATCCCTCACGGATTTTTCACGCTGTTATCCTCCTTCACACTGGCTGTCAATCAGGGCCTTTGATGTGTCACGCTCTAATAATTCCCACATCTACTGCACGAATGGCGAAAGTGGGGTTCCCTTTGACGGAAAATTTTTAAAGAAATTATTTTTTAGGCGGATAATTTGTCTATGTATTGGAAAATGTGTACAAAATACTAACAGAAAATTAAAAATTCATTAATAACTTTTTATATTGCAATAATAATGTATGGTTTCACAAAACCCCACGGCACAGCTGGACTTGCCTCACAGCACTGGTGTGCCGTGGCACACCATTTGGGAACCTAACTGCAGGTGTCCCCACCCTTATAAAAAATACAGCGGCACAATGACCGAAACCAATGACCAGTTTCATATGCAAATATGGGTGTGACCATTAACTAGAGTTTTAATGGTCATGTGTACTATTCACAGAGGACTGGGGAATAGTTGAAATCACAGCATTGTAAGATGGTGACAGATGTACTCTTAGAACCCCCTTGGTTCAGGGATGGTCTCTTTGACTCCCCGTTCAAACCGTCGTTTCCTCTCTATCAAGGATGTGCAGAAAGAGCGGCCACTGGCCTGTAGATGGTGTAGACTGTGGAGTCCTGGTCTGACGTGTTAGCTCTCCTGTGTTGTGCCATCCTCTTGGCCAGTGTCTGTTTAGTTTCCCCGATGTACAAGTCACGGCAATCCTCCTGGCACTTAATAGCATACACTATGTTGCTCTGTTTGTGCCAGGGGACCAGATCCTTGAGGTGGACCAACTTCTGGTGCAGCGGGTTTTGGGGTTTGAAAGCAACTGAGACACGGTGTTTGGAAAATATGCGTCTCAGCTGTTCCAATACTCTTGCCACATACGAAATCACCACTGGTTTGCGCTTAGGCAGCTGTTGTCCTTCTCCTCTCTTCGATCGGCTGGTGCACTGTTTGGGCGTCTTCCTGGCTTTGACAAATGTCCAGTTAGGATAACCACACTTAAGAAGGGCCTGTTTAATGTGGGATTTCTCCCCTTCACTGGCCGCTGTGTCGGTGGGGACATTGCCAGCTTGGTGGTCCAGCGTCCTGATGACTCTTAGTTTGTGCTCCAGTGGATGATGAGAGTCAAACCTTAAGTACTGATCAGTATGTGTTGGTTTACAGTAAACATTAACAATCGAATGTCCCCCATCACCAACTGCAATTTCAGTGTAAGAAGACTAACCTGTCATTTTTCACATCCTCCCTGGTGAACTTGATGTGGTTGTCGACAGAGTTAGTGTGGTCGGTGAAATATGATACATTCTACTTCCTCCATAGACAGTGTATATGGAGAAAGTGGAAAAGAGGGCTCTAATGTCCTATCCAGTGACACCACTTAGCCATTGGCTCAGATTTGTGGACGACACCTGGGTTAAAATGAAATCTCAGGATGTACAATAGACCCTTTTAGAGCCTATGTAATGATTACCTAAGGGCATCAGCTGCAGGCAAAATAAAGCCAGAAGCTGTAACGTTAAATACAAATCACGTCCTCAGGCAAGCATACATCATCTAGCTAACGTTAGCGAACATGTCTTCATGCTGTGTTTTTTGGGTGCCAGAATCGAATAAGTAATAACCTAAACTTGAAGTTTTATCGCATACCAGCTGCCACTCCCAGTCAAAAAGATCGGAAACAACTGTGGTATAAGACGAAAGGATTGGACTGAGGACATCATCAAAAATGCTCGTTTGTGTAGCGCACACTTCATATCAGGCAAGTAAGGTAATGTCAAACTATACTTTTGTCTGTTGTAGGTATGGATATTTGCCTCCAGCTAAGCTCCGCCCACAAAAAACATCACTATGTTTACTAACGGAAAAGGGGTCTATATCCAGGTATCCCCACCCGATACCTGCAGTCAGTTGAGACTGAAGAGGTCACTTAGACGAGTGATGAAACGTTTCTCTCATTGTGTCCAGATGAACTGATTCTACTTTCCTTGGCTTCATAAACCATTCATAAGCCAATGTCATACGTCATAAAGAGACATAACATCTTAAAAAACACTTTATACCAAATGATACATGACCTGTCACCCAGCTAAAGGGTAGATGTTATGCATGGTGACATAAATCATGCTTATTCAGGATACGAAGTGCTGCTCATAAAGGCTTTATAAAGCATATACAAAGGCTTCATTAACATTACATAGTTGCTTCATAAACTATACAAAAAAGCTAATATCTGTATAAAACAAAAAGCCATACTCTATCATAAAGGCAGACATTACACCTTAGCATTGCTAGTTGTCACATTTGGTATACGTTATATAAAGGTCAACCGTTAAAAGGTAACATAAAACATACTCATTTAGGATTCGGTGTTGCTTAAAGGCTTTATGAAGCATATGCAGAATCCTCCATCAACATGACATAATGGCTTCAAAAATAATCTATCCATCCATTATCCAAGCCGCTTATCCGAGTTTGGGTCGCGGGACACTGGAGCCCATCCCAGCAGCCACTGGGCGGCAGGCGGGAGACACCCTGAACAGGCCACCAGTCCATCACGGGGCCGACACGCACACATTCACACATATGGACAATTTAGTATGGCCAATTGACCTGACCTACATATCTGCAGGAGGAAACCGGAGCAAACCCATGCAGACACGGGGAGAACATGCAAACACCACACAGAAGATGACCCCCAAGGTTGGACTACCCTGGGGCTCAAACCCAGGACCTTCTTGCTGTGAGGTGACCATGCTAACCACTGTGCCACCCGCTTCAAAAATCATTGATGAAAAATGTACCTTCATAAAGGGAGACATAACACCTTCTTAATCAACATGTTATCTCAAATGTGACATAACAAACCAACGCATTGTTCAGTCTTGTTCATTCTGCCATGCCATTGTGCTAATGTTATCATTATGTCTCCATTTATGAAGTATGACATGGGCTTATGAATGGTTTATAAAGCAATAATCATGTTAATGAACCCTTTATACGTTTTTTTCAGAAAGCCTTTACAAGCAACAGTTTAAGGCACGGCCAAAATGGGTCCAAACAATAAAATCCCACAATTACCCATCAACAATGTTCTTCAAAGTTAAATGAATACACATTATTACAATCACCTTTCTCTTGACTCTGCCGGCTACGCAAATGGTAGCGGTCTGGTGTACGTCGCTGGAACTGTTCAATCTGCTCAGCCATGGACATGTAGGCTGCTGCCTCCTTCATGTTCCTTTTGCAGCCAGCTGAGAGGTTGAAGGGCTTGGGCACTGTGGCACATTTAGGACCCCTTGTCTTTGAATAGAATGAATGAATAAATAGATAAGATAGATAAATAAAAACAAAACAACTCCAGTCTATGTTCCCTGCTCCATCTCCAAGCGACATTAGTGGCTAGCAAACTTTGGTCATCTCCACTGACGGCAAAGCACTGAGAAATTCAAGTTACTGGCTGACTATCCCTCAACTAGACTTCAGAGACAAGAAAATAACCACCATGCCTTTATGACATCCTTAATGTTGCAGTTACACATGAAACATTTGATCACACAAGAGAAAAAATAAGGCTTGCTAAATGGACACTTGATTCCACATGCTGCCACTGTTCACTTGTGGCTGAAAAGCTGACCGTCTCTCCGTGGCGTAGCCCAGACTCACTAAGACAATAAACTGCTCCCTTCTTGCTTGCCCACAACAAAGTAAACTACCCCTGTGAGAGTACATGGCCGAAAATACCGCACACCTCTTCTAATGAGTGGACTTGGCCATTTCAGCCACATTCATTGCTATTGCTGGTAGATTCATGAAATCAAGCATACAGACTCCATAGACAAACACTGGCAGTAGAATGGTTCATACTGAAGAGCTCAGTGACTTTCAGCGTGGTAGGATGTCCCCTTTCCAACATGGAAATTTGTCGAACTTATGCGCAGCTACCCCGGTCAACTGCAAGTACTGTTATTGTGTAGTGGAAACCTCTAGGAGCAACAACAACTCTGCCCTGAAGCAGCAGGCCACTATGGCATTTAAATAGTTTCAAAATCAGCGCGAGCAGAAAAGCTTCTTCACAAGTGCACAGAACAGTATCCACGAGCAAAAAAGCCTCCTCGCGAGGGAGCATTTCTGCTCCGCGTGTACAGTCCGTGTGCAGTCTGCCCACCCGACAAGTTGAGTTTTGAAACTTCTAGCGCAACAAGTTCAGATTTGACACTTTGGGGGCTGGGTTATTCCAATAGCATGTGAGCAGAAGTTTATTGGAATAACTCCGCCCCCAAAGTGCCAAAACTAAACTTGTCGCACGAGCAGAGAAGTTTCAAAACTCAATGTGCCGCGCAGCAGAAATACTCCCTCGTGAGCAGGATTTTCTGCTCACGCTGATTTTGAAACTATTTAAATGCCATAGGCCGCACAAGCACACAGAACGGGACCACTGAGCGCTGAAGCGTGTAAAAATCGTTTTGCCAATTCTTACCAATGAAAATTGTATTGATGTAGAAAAAAAAGGAAAATCTTCATCTAACAACAGAATATATTTTTAGATGCACTCAAAAACTTTGAAGGAGTTGCATCGCTCTCTAAACAGATGGCGGCAGTAAACATGACATGAAATGTCAAGTTTTTGTGAGAGTTAGAATCTGGGTTGATGAAGCGCTCTGCATCAAAACAAGTGCCCGGTTAGGTATTACTAGGTACATACCCATTTTCCAATAGCAAACCTCACAACCAACATAATCCGACAACGTCTAGGTTAGCAGTCAGAAGATAGCAAGTTGAAAACCTACATGAAATAATCAACCTGTACTTCTCATACTAGCCAGCAACACAAAATCTAAGATTTGTATATTACTTAGAGCCCGCAGTCAGAGGAAAGCACTTACTGGTGAGGAAGGGTGATTGCGGAGCTGGGATATGAAGTCTACTTCTTTGGCGGCTGTGCTGGATACACAGCCTACCTTGGCACGTGTATCCGTGCAAAAGTTGAACTCTTTTGGCACAGTGGTCGACACGGCCAACTTCTTTGAAGGCTGTCCTGAAGGATAAACAGTTAACAACAACATTGGACTTGAGCCATTTCATATTTCTTCATTTAACACTAGAACGACCGGGATTTCACTCCTACCTAAAATGACCACGGGCGGTCAAAATGACCAGCGGTTTTTAAACTCTATATTCTGTCAAGATAAATACACAGTTAAGATATTAATGCATTACATGTGTTAGTATGTCTGTTAAAAAACTAACTGACACAAAAATTAACATTTTAAAAACTTTAACACTATTTTTCAAACAATTTAAAATGGCCGCTGTCCAACGCCTGTAAATACTGCAACGCCTCGGTGGTAGTCATGGTGCATCTGTACCCAGACATGTTGGCAACAATCAGAAATCAAGTTTAGACTATTTCTCTGCACTGGAGAATGCTAGTGCGTTTCTAGGACAGAGCAATGAACTTCACGAAGGAAATGATGCGACCAACACACGTCATAAGTACTGACATGACGCACACAATCACGCACAAATTACAAGATGGTCATTTTGATGGCTCATGGTCGTTTTAGGTCGATCTTATCGTAACTTTTTTGTGCAATTGATGTAGAACTCATTTTAATGCAACTATATACAATTTTAGAAGCATTCAGGGAGTGGCAGGTCTGTATCTTTTTTCTTCACAAAGTTATTAAACTTTGAAAACCCAAAACAGGTCAAAATGACTGCCTTGCTTGTTCTAGTGTTAAACACAGACACCAGCCAAAAGTGGCTCAGTCTGGTCAAGAGCTGCCCCTCCCTTACATAGTCATGTTTCAGGATGAGTACAGTCCACAAAAATGTCAGAAATGGGTTGCTTTTAGGGAAGAAAAAAAAGAGAACAGTTCGACAATGCAATTGAGTCCTTGCCATAAATCAGAGTTGACCAACAACTGCACTGTTAATGTAGTCTAACAGCCACACACCTCCAGCCAAAGCAGCCTTGTAGCTGGCCTCATTCTTCCTGCGGTGTTCAGCTACTTCCCTCTGGAGATTTCTGATGCGTTCCAACTCCTGCTCTTCAGATCCCAATGGCCTTTAGAAGGGGGGGGGGGGGGTGAATAAGCATCAATAAAGCAACTCAGCCATTTTTCCCCTTGAACTGAAAAAAGGCAAGTCCTTCCAACCACTTAGAATATCGCTAACCGCTATAGTGGACTTCAGATTCTCCAGACGCTAAAGTAGTAGTGACTAATCCAGAGGTGCCAATCAAAGTGAGTGACCCCCCCCCACCCCAAAAAAGAAAACAAACATTTTAAATATGATTAACTGAATAAAACCTAGCCAAAGACTTTTTTAAAAATGTTTCTAGCTCAAATGTGCAGTTCTTAATGTGCGGCAAATACAAAAGTAAACCAAATACAAAGGAAAAAGTTTTGTATTTGGCCACAAAACTTAGTAAAAAGTACTACTTTACTACTGACTTTAATTTTAATATTGGATTTTTTTCTCTCCCTGGACATGATGAGATAGGAGATGGTGCCATACTATGGTGACTCACTACTCTTACTTTGTTTGTTTTCGTGTTATGTCACTTTTGTTGCACAAAATGCATCTTGTACAATTACCTATGCTCGCCAGACTTGACTGGACATAAGGTTAGATGTTCCTAACAGCTGGAAGCCACAGGACTTGCCGGGAGAGATTACTTTCAACAAACAGGTACCACCATGGAGTAATGGCTGGAGACAGTGCTGCGCCCTGGTGATGCTACGACGGCGTCCTACCTGGCCCCCAAATCCCAGCATACTGCCGGGTAATGTCCAGTCCCTCAACAATAAGCTGGGCGACGTCATTGCCGAATAAGCTCTCAAAGGGACACGAAGGACTGTTCTATGTTCTGCTTTACAGACTTGGCTGGTGATTGTAAACATTCACAAATCCTCTGAAAAGTACACATGGCCATGGAAACTCTAGTTAATGGTCACGCCCATATTTGCATGAAACTGGTCGCTGGTTTGGGTCGTTATGCCACTGTATTGTTTATAAGGGTGTGATACCTGCAGTCAGTTGAGACTTAGATGAGTGATGAAACGTATCTCTCAGTTAACGTCGCGTCCAGGTGAACTGATTCATCTCCTCTGACTACAGTGGCTGTGACCCTCGGCGCATGTGGAGGGGGCTGCAGGTGATCATGGACTATAAATCTAAACCCAGTGTGGCTATCAACACCTCTGCCTCTCTCCTGGATGAGCTTAACTTTTATGCCTGCCTGGAAACTCACATCTTGGACCCAGTAACAGCAGCACAGTGCCCACCCGATTAAGTTTTTCTAGATGACAGAGGCTGATGTGAGTAAAATTCTAAAAGGCTTTAAGGCTTGTAAAGCTTGCTGGCTCAGACGGCATCCCTTCCCGTGCCCTCAAAGCATGTTACACTCAGCTATCCCGGGTTTTTACTGACATTTTTAACCTGTCCCTGTCATTGTGTGGTTCCACTGTTTTTAAGAAAACCACCATTATGCCTGTACCCAAGAAACAACTTACTCTTGTCTTAATGATTACCGACCTGTTGCTGCCTGGGAAGACTGGTTATGTCATATATAAAATTTTACATATCTGCTCCCTTGGCCAACTGGTTTGTCTACTGTTCCAATAGATGTGTAGGTGTGGCCATCTTACTTGCTGTGCATACTGCTTTAGTACCATAGTGTGAGGGGCCTCAAAAGCACAGGACTGCACTACGTGCTGTTTATTCATGCACTAAATGTAGGTCTCAGCCCACTCGCAACTATTAGGCTAAGAGAGTTATTATTCTTACCTTCTTGTTGTTATCAAAGAACAGTACAATTTTTCATTATTAATCATAGCTTAAATTCAAAATTATCTAGAAATTAAAGACAGCGCAATTCCCCTCTTCATGACTGGTTGGCTGTTATTAACCTGTCTTGTCGTTATGACTGGTCCACTGTAGCCCAGTATATTCAGCCATGTTGAAAGTGCATTAAATACCATTACATGTTGATTTAAGTATTTAATGATTTAGGTTTTTCAGTTAAATATGGATAAATAGCAAATGTAATTACAGAATGGCTCAGGCATAATGGTGGTTTTCTTAATACAGTGGAACCACACAATGACAGGGACAGGTTAAAAATTATTGGCTCAGTCCACCAACTCATCAACAAGACACACTGTCTGTCCCACTCACCTTTGTTTCTTGACAGGTGGTGGAGCATTGGCTGCATTGATCACCTCTGCAGGACATGCTTTCTCTTTACGCTTCGAAACTCTTTAGAAGAAATGAGGTCATTCACTTTAGGTATGAAAAAAAAAAAAAAAAAAACCTCAAGCAACTTAGCTGGGGTAAAATCTAACTCCAGGCAACTAAATATGAGCTACTTTCAGGGCATTTATTTTAAAAACTCCCAAAATTTGAAAACTTCTCTCATACATGCATACTGCCGTTTCTCTGCTTTAATTCATTTAACTAACAAGTGGATAAAACGTGTCCAATTAGATTGTTGCAAAAAGTGAAAATATAAATACTTGCATCAGTTTTTATTTTAATTAACTGGTGCTTCGTAGTTCTCCTTTTCATCTGACCCCTGGTTGGTCATTGTAGTACACATATTGATCACTTAGATTTAAAACACTTGTCATTGCAGTTTCCTGTCACATGCTCATGTTTTGACAGAGCAGTTATAGAATGACACTGCTCCACTCAGAGCACTCAAATTGTTAAACTGAGCGAAATATGGCATATTAAAGTCTACCTGCGCGCCTGGGCCGGGGCAGCAGGCTTTCGCTTTGGTCGGACTGCCCTTTCAGCAGCAGCCTCAGTACCCCATGATGTGACGATGTTGGAGGGTGGCGATGAGGATTTAGTAGAATCTGGAATGGTCACATGTCTTATTAGTAAGCATGAACCAGAATTGACATATCTGATGTTGTCGGAGAATGTGAGTTTATAGTAAGAGGAAGTTATGCAGTCACAATGGTAGCATGGTCAGTAGTAATTAACTTAAGGTCTGCATTAGTTTGGGGTCACTGGTATTAAAAAAACAAAACATAAACGTTTTAACTTTGAGCTCCCAACATTGCAAAGGCAGAAAGCAGATGCTTCACTCCACACCAGTACTTAGTCTGGAATTCACCAAAACCAGATCACTTCTGTCCCCGCAATAACTGCTGGAGAAAACTTGCCTCCATTCTGGTCGTGTGTTGCATGAGGGCTTCCAGCGGTCCTGCAGCTTTCCAGTGGCACCACTTGGGGGGTGACAAGATGGCCTCCGTCCATCTGTTTTTCTTCAGATGAGACACGGCAGAGCAATATCAGCATTTACGTTAAAGTTTGCAGTGAAATGCATAATGAGAGTAAAAAAGGCATATCAATATCACCATGCATCCAGATATCGCCGCAATGCATTTGCGTTCAGCTGCACATTGAACGGACATCATCATCATCATGTACGACCATAGAGTAAACATTAGTAGCAGAATTTCCAAGTGAACTGGGTTAATCAAATTAAAAATTATTTCATATACTCTTGCAAAATAAAAAAAACAAAAGGCAAAAGTTAGTTAGACTACAGAGTAGGATATTATTTACGCTGAGAAAACGTATGCCTTTAAGGCTAAATCCCTTTAGGGAATACAATTTGCGTCGTGCGAAAGATCCGCCAAAATTGAAGGTGCTGTTTAGAACAAAGACTGTAAAGCAAAACCTGGACGCATCCCAAGACACTGCAGCCGTGTCGCGGTTTAGTCCTTCATGTCGTGTCATAGTCGACTTATGGGGACCTTACCGAACCAAAGGTCTGCGTCGTCCGCGTTATCCGGCTCTTGGAAATCCATGACGTGGGACGGGGCATCGAACTCGTAGCAGTTAGAATCGCCGTTTGAATCGTTTAGCGCCATTTTTGCTGGCGACGTCGAGCAAACTGCCCCGCAGTAACCAGGGAATTACGAGGAGGTCCGTTGGGGAAGCTTACCCAGTACCCAGCCTTCTCTTAAATAATAATGAACATGAAGGACCGCTCTGGCACCTCTAGATGAAACGGACTAATACCCGGCTGTGGTCCGTCCGTCCGTCCGTCCGTGATTAGATAAAGGTGTTCCTTAACAGCGACTCGGGGAAACGCCAGCGTACGCGTCCACTGAAGACCAAGATGAAACTACGCCGCTCGCAAAGTGCCAGGGTTTAACGTTAACGTTTAAATTCCCTCCTGTTTAAACAATCCAATCGCTGCCGTTGGCTCGACACGGTCAGTCGCTCATTGGCTCATACAAGGCGCACCCGGGAACGTCATGTCACATGACAAAGCCTGGGAACTGCGTAATATTACCCGCCCGCGGCCTAAGAAGAAAAAAAAGAAAAGCGTCCGGGCGGTATGGCGGTCTATTCCGTTGCCTGCCAACACCGGGGCTCGCCAGTTCGAATCCCAGCGTTACATCCGGCATGATCGGGCGTCCCTACAGACGCATTGGCCGTGTGCGCGGGTGAGAAGCCGGACGTGGGTTAAGAGTGGGGTACAATTGGGGAGAAACATTGAGAGGGGAAAGAAGGAAAAAAATCCACCAGCGGCCTGTAGTTCTTCAAGTTACGAAACTTGCTCCCATTTATTTTGGTCTTGCACTTTTACATACATGTTGTGGAAAGATGTTAATAATTTTGCAACCTATTTTTCTGGACTTGCCTGTTAGTGAGTTTTAAGTTCCTGTTATAAGCTGTTGCCATAGTATATGCCTTGAGCTCTTATTTTGAAGGCTGAAGAGAGAGCGGAAGTGCTGTACGCATTGTTGTTGCTGTGGAGTTCTGTTGGGGGAAGAATCCAAATAAAGTGGTCCTCGTGTGAAAGTGGAACCTCCGTATTTGTTATTTTATAGTTTCATACAGTATAGGCGACATCTACAAACCCTCGGTTACATTGGTGGCAGCGGTGGGATCCGGAAGTGCGCAGATCCTCAGAAGTCTCTTCGGAGCGCGGGAATAACAAAGCGTGAGGGCGCGCTTCCGGGGAGGGTGACGACTGTAAACTACTAATAAGACACGTTAGCCCCTAGCTAACGGGTCTGACCCTTTAGCCCCTAGCTAACGGGTCTGACCCTTTAGCCGAGCGGTTAGTGATGTCGCCTTGTGGTGCAGTACACCTGTTAGAAGACTAGACTAATACTTTATGTCTATCTCTGCGCAGATGAAGTGGATTATTAAACCGTTATAAAGAATCGTACTGACTACCGAACGTCTGCTGGAGGGAAAAAAATGCAGCCTTCGTTTATTCGGTCGTTTTGGGAGAAAAAGAAAAATGAACAGCGTCTCAGTGACGTAATCAATCCGCGCATGCAAGCGCAACACCGCCCACTTGTGAGCAAACAAAGTCATAAACAAAATAATAGTACACAGTAACACATAGTCATACAAATACACTAGTGTCATATCTCAACACTCCCACTTATGAATCATGAACTTACTGTATACCTTTTCATATTTATAGAACAAAATAAAAAAAAACTTGGTATAACCCATACCACTCACATTTCACACACCAAACATTGCCTTAGCAAATGTCTTCAGTTTTACCTTGGATGCGGGCTTCGTCATTACATCCGCAACCATTTCGTCTGTAGGGCAATACACCAATGACATCCTTTCCTTTGACTCCTTGGAGTACACACAATGGTCTGATTGGTTTTGTGTAAAACCATCACCTGTCAAACACTCGTGTAACAGTAAGTTCCAATTGCGGCCAGACTGCTTGAGGCCGTAGATTGACTTCTCTAGTTTACACGCTAGTTTTTCTCCCTTCTCAATATAACCCTCAGGTTGTTCCATGTATATGTCATAGTCTATGGGGGCATGAAGATAGGCCGTCTTTACATCCATCTGGTGTAAAATCAAGTCATATTGAGCCGCCTTCTGTAGAAGCACTCGAACACTTGTTAGGTTGGCTGTCGGCGAAAATGTCTCCCCATAATCCACCCCAGCTCTCTGGCTATATCCCTTTGCTACAAATCTAGCCTTGTACTTGTCGTGTCCGTCTATATCTGTCTTTATCGCATACACCCACCTTCCTCCCACTGTTTTCTTGCCCTCTGGCAATTTCGTAAGGGTGAATGTTTTGTTGTCTCTTAGAGACTCCATTTCCTCGTCCATTGCCCTGGACCACTTTTTCTGATTCTGGCGATTCCATGGCCTCTTTAAAGGTCAGAGGGACACCGCCCATTGCCCTGTATGCATAATCTATAGTGGTGAGTGAGCTGTCATCACTGTCGCCCTGACTATAGTCAATCAGGTATCTCGGAGGCTTGCGTTCCCTTTGGGGGTACCTCCCACTGGCTGAGGCTTGTGACGTCACCCTTGGGTGCTCCTCGTCATCATCCTCGGGTGCTGACTGTGTACCGTCAGTCCGTACATTTTTCTGTACTCTAGGCTGAGTTGCAGCTGTCTCAACAGACTTTCTCTCTCTTACCCAGTCTTCAGGGTGCAGACCTGGTGTCTGAGTCTCATTTTCACTAGTTGCCTTGTGTACAAACTTAACTAGTCTGTGTTTCTGTACTTTCTCTTGGTCAGGGTAGTAGACTAGGTAGGCCGGGCTGTTCTTGTCGTGTCCTACAAAACGCCCCCTCTCAGATCTAGAATCTAACTTTCCCTTGTCCTGCTGGTAAGCATAGCATTCTGTCCCGAACTTTTGCATTCTAGCCATGTTGCACTTTTTTCCTGTCATTGCCATGTATGGCGTAGTGCCTGTGTGCTTGTTGAAGCATCTGTTTCTGGTGTGAGCTGCCTCCTGTACGGCATAATGCCAGAGGCTCTTTGGTAGACCACTATCTATTAGCATACACCTTGCCATCTCGAATAGTGTGCGTCCTTCTCTCTCTGCAACGCCATTTTGATGGGGAGAGTATGGGCAGGACGTCTCATGTCTTATTTTGTTCCGTCTCAACAGGGTTTGAAACTCCTTGCCTGTAAACTCAGTTCCATTATCCGACCTTATGCATTTCACTGTCCCATAGGGAGCTACATCTGCCAGAAATTTCTCGGTCGCTTGCACTGTGTCACTCTTTGTTTTTAAGAAATAAACACACACAGCCCCTGGTGCACACATCTGTAAATGATTGCATGTACCTGAAACCATTAATGGACTCGTTTGCCACAGCACCAGCTAAATCAGTGTTTACCAACTCCAGTGGTGTCTTGGCTTTGTCTGTAGATTTCCTGTGCCTGTTTTGGGTAAACTTCCCTTCTATGCATACTGCACACTCTTTGTCAGGTTTACACACTTTACCCTTTATATGCATACCATCAGTGATATCCTGTAGCTTTATGATATCGTCATAGTTGCAGTGGCCCATTAGCTCATGCCAAGTTTCTATATCATGACTCACATGGCACTTTTCAACAACACATTCAGTTTGCAAATAGTACATTTTCCCCTGTACAAAAATGTCAAACCTGGTACCATCCGGTAACATCAGGGCATCTCTGCCCTCTTTGAAGAACACACTGGCTCCGTGTACTGTCGCAGACTATACAGAGAAGAGCTCTTGGGGGTACGATGAAATATATAGTGCGTTCCGCAGTGTCACTCTACACCGTCGCCCCTCACTGTCGAGCAGACATACCGTAGCATCTCCCCTGCCCTGCACCACACCAAAGGTGCGCTTACCGTCCGCCAGCTCCATGCAGTGTTTCTCTGGCTCGAACGAGCTGTCAAAGCTCTTGAACTTCTTCTTATCATTGACTATGTGGGAAGAAGTCCCACAGTCCACAATCAATCCTGGTTTGAACTGTTGCCGTCGTCCTGGTCCTGCTGAGCTGGTCTCTCCAGCCTGCACTCTGAAGATGTAGTTCTCTTCTTCCGCAGCATTCCCCGGTCCCTGACCTCGACCTGCTCCGTGACCACCACCGCCGCCACCACCTTGCTCGCGTGCACACCTGGCTCCATCAGCGCGGTCCTTCTTCTTGCACACTTTGTCCGTGTGACCCTTGACCCGGCAGAAGTTGCACCACACGCTGCGTGAACAGTCCGATTTCCGATGACCTTTGTCACCGCATCGCCAGCACACCGTTTGTTCATCATCTCCCTCACAGCGTTTCACTGGCTTTTTCTTAGGCGCTGCGTGGGCCTTCATCACCCTCTCGGACGTCTCGTCCGATGCTGTAGCATTAGCTACATCTTCAGCCGCGTCAAAGTTTCTCAATTTGGCCTTAAATTGTCCCAATGTCAACTCACTGTCGCCATGTGTCACCATTAGAGTGAATGGCTTATATCTCTCGGGTAACTCCCTCATCACCATGGCCATCATTAGTCCCTCATTCGGTGCTTCTCCCGCCCCTTTGAGGGCCGTAATGATTTGTTCAGCTCGGATAATGTATTCGGTTATCGTCTCATTATCAGCTTTCTTTAGCCCAGTCAATGTTACATACAGAGTGACAATCCGGGGTCCGCCCTTACCAATGTAATGTTCCCGCAACACCCGTAGACTCTCTCTACCTTTGTTCTTCGTTTCTCTGAAGATCAATCCCAAGCTTGTGTTGTCCAATAAAGGCGCCACTGCGCAGTAGGCGTCCGCGTTCCGCTCCTCGTCTAGGGCCTGCTCTTCCGCTGTCAAAGGTCCCACGGGCTCGGTAAGGATGGTGGTTTTCAGCCCCACACCATGCATGCAACAGAGCATTCGCTCTTCCCACAGTTCATACTCATCGGCCTGTCCGTTGAATGTGGGCCCCCTGCTCTTCTTCCGCTCCATCTCCCTAGGTAGCGTTAGCCTAGCTTAGCGTTCCGTTAGCTTCCCGATAGTCTCTCTCGATCCTAACTAGCTTCACACTAGCTAACTTGCTACTGTTAAGTGATATTAAATATAACCCGAGTGTATTTGTATTACTCTGTAACCAATGTATGCAACCAGAACAGAGGGTGAAGAAAGACACATTCATGTAGATGAAATATATTGCATGCCTCGCACTGAATGTGGGTTCCCCTCCCCAGGGGCTTTGGGAGAGATACCGTGTCTGGTGCAAGGAGGGCCCCCGATAAGAGTTACAGGTCCAGACAGGATGAGCACTCCCTAAAGCTCAACCATGAAAGGGAGCATTGACCAAACATAGTGGACAGGAAAATCAAGGTCATGTGTGATGAATGAACAAGGGAGGTTTAGCATATAAAGAAGCTCACACACAAAGAAAGTGAGACACACACGACGGATTGGCAGTGTGTCTCCAGATCTGTACTCAATAAAATTATTTTAATCTCCTAAGACGTGGTGGCTGTTTTCTTCACATCAACGGACCCGGGGACGAGGAACACGAAGGTGATTCCCAACACTACTCCGTGCTAACCTACGCGCATCCCGCCATCCGAGGTTATCACACTTCGTGTACTTCTTTTATCAAACTACTAAATAATCCAACGTTATCTGGGCCCATAACCTGTTAGAAGACTAGACTAATACTTTATGTCTATCTCTGCGCAGATGAAGTGGATTATTAAACCGTTATAAAGAATCGTACTGACTACCGAACTTCTGCTGGAGGGAAAAAAATGCAGCCTTCGTTTATTCGGTCGTATTGGGAGAAGAAAAATGAAGCGTCTCAGTGACGTAATCAATCCGCGCATGCAAGCGCAACACCGCCCACTTGTGGACAAACAAAGTCGTAAAAAAATAATAGTACACAGTAACACATAGTCATACAAATACACTGGTGTCATATTTCAACAATATCCGTATCGAATCCCGCACCGGGCGAGAAAATAACCGGTTACAATTTTATAGTGAACAACATAGTCTCCGATTTTACTCTTTATTGTAGAAATGTTACACTGGGTTGCTATGATTATAGTGAGCAAGACATTAACGCATTTCTTCTGATTAATCTAATTCTACTTCTTGCCAAATTCCACTTTCACAAACGTAAATTGACAAACAGAAAGCCCAATTTCTTTGTATTGATGAAAGAAATGGAACAAGATGTCAGCGATGTCTTCCTCCCAACAAAGAAACCAAAAACAACTATCAACGCGATGACTGTTTGCAATGTCTTCAATGTCCATCCATCATCATCTGTGCCGCTTACCCTGCTGTCCAGGTCGCGGGTCCAGGAGTCATTGCACGGCAGACGGGTGGGGGGTGCACCCTGGACAGGCCATCACAGCGCCAACTCACTCACACACACACACACACACACACACACACACACACACACACACACACACACACACACACACACACACACACACACACACGAACACACTCACTCATACACACACAGACTAACTCACACTCACTCACACACTCACTCACACACATATACAAACACACACACACACTCACTCACACACACACACACACACACACACAGACACACACACACACACACACACACACACACACTCACTCACACAGACACACACACACACTCACTCACTCACACAAACACACACACACACACACACACACACACACACACACACACACACACACACACACACACACACACACACAAGTCGCTGAAACAAGCGTCCCAACTCCGCTGGGGCCTTTGTGTTGAGTGTTTTCAGTGAATCTCCTGTCTCATTCTCGCGTTTTTTCTTTCTCGCTATCCTAGAGGCGTTTTTTCTTGCATTCTATCTATTATTAATTAGATTCTGTCGTCCGCTTTTGTTATTATGTATTTTAGCAGTGTGAAATAAAGATTTATTTAAAAAAATCCTCCAAGTTACGCCCGACTCTTCCTTAAAGGTGTACGACCCTCTGAGGGCGTTCTGGCTTTTATCTGTTTCTTGTTGTGGCGTTCTTGTTTTATTTTACCTGTTCAAATCTATTTCAATAAGCTACTACGAGGAAACAAACTGAAGAAAAGGTTAACTCTGAGGAATAAGATGTGTGCAACAAGCACTTAAAACTCATAATAAGATGTGTTCAACGAGCATGTAGAACTCACAATAAGATGTGTTCAACGAGCACTTAACACTCATAATAAGATGTGTTCAACGAGCATTTAAAACTCATAATAAGATGTGTTCAACGAGCATTTAAAACTGATAATATGATGTGTTCAACGAGCACTTAAAACTCATAATAAGATGTGTTCAACGAGCATTTAAGACTCATAATAAGATGTCTTCAACGAGCACGTAAAATTCATAATAAGATGTGTTCAACGAGCACTTAAAACTCATAATAAGATGTGTTCAACGAGCAATTAAAACTCATAATAAGATGTGTTCAACGAGCATTTAAAACTCACAATAAGATGTGTGCAACGAGCACTTCAAACTCATAATAAGATGTGTGCAACGAGCACTTAAAACTCATAATAAGATGTGCGCAATGAGCACTTCAAACTCATAATAAGATGTGTGCAACGAGCAATTAAAACTCATAATAAGATGTGTTCAACGAGCACTTAAAACTCACAATAAGATGTGTTCAACGAGCACTTAAAACTCATAATAAGATGTGTTCAACGAGCAATTAAAATTCACAATAAGATGTGTTCAACGAGCACTTAAAACTCATAATAAGATGTGTGCAACGAGCATTTAAAACTCACAATAAGATGTGTGCAACGAGCACTTAAAACTCATAATAAGATGTGTGCAACTAGCACTTAAAACTCATAATAAGATGTGTGCAACGAGCAATTAAAACTCATAATAAGATGTGTTCAACGAGCACTTAAAACTCAAAATAAGATGTGTTCAGCGAGCACTTAAAACTCATAATAAGATGTGTTCAACGAGCATTTAAAACTCATAATAAGATGTGTTCAACGAGCATTTAAAACTCATAATAAGATGTGTTCAACGAGCATTTAAAACTGATAATAATATGTGTTCAACGAGCACTTAAAACTCATAATAAGATGTGTTCAACGAGCATTTAAAACTCATAATAAGATGTGTTCAACGAGCATATAAAACTCATAATAAGATGTGTTCAACGAGCATTTAAAACTGATAATAAGATGTGTTCAACGAGCATTTAAAACTCATAATAAGATGTGTTCAACGAGCATATAAAACTCATAATAAGATGTGTTTAACGAGCATTTAAAACTCATAATAAGATGTGTTCAACGAGCATTTAAAACTAATAATAAGATGTTTTCAACGAGCATTTTCAAACTCATAATAAGATGTGTTCAACGAGCACGTAAAACTCATAATAAGATGTGTTCAACGAGCACTTAAAACTCATAATAAGATGTGTTCAACGAGCATTTACAACTCATAATAAGATGTGTTCAACGAGCACTTAAAACTCAAAATAAGATGTGTGCAACGAGCACTTAAAACTCATAATAAGATGTGTGCAACGAGCTCTTAAGACTCATAATAAGATGTGTGCAACGAGCACTTAAAACTCATAATAAGATGTGTGCAACGAGCACTTAAAACTCATAATAAGAAGTGTTCAACGAGCATTTAAGACTCATAATAAGATGTCTTCAACGAGCACGTAAAACTCATAATAAGATGTGTGCAACGAGCACTTAAAACTCATAATAAGATGTGTGCAACTAGCACTTAAAACTCATAATAAGATGTGTGCAATGAGCAATTAAAACTCATAATAAGATGTGTTCAACGAGCAATTAAAATTCACAATAAGATGCGTTCAACGAGCACTTAAAACTCATAATAAGATGTGTGCAACGAGCATTTAAAACTCATAATAAGATGTGTGCAACGAGCACTTAAAACTCATAATAAGATGTGTTCAACTAGCACTTAAAACTCATAATAAGATGTGTGCAACGAGCAATTAAAACTCATAATAAGATGTGTTCAACGAGCACTTAAAACTCAAAATAAGATGTGTTCAGCGAGCATTTAAAACTCATAATAAGATGTGTTCAACGAGCATTTAAAACATAATAAGATGTGTTCAACGAGCACTTAAAACTCATAATAAGATGTGTGCAACGAGCACTTAAAACTCAAAATAAGATGTGTTCAGCGAGCATTTAAAACTCAAAATAAGATGTGTGCAACGAGCACTTAAAACTCAAAATAAGATGTGTGCAACGAGCTCTTAAAACTCATAATAAGATGTGTTCAACGAGCATTTAAAACTCATAATAAGATGTGTTCAACGAGCGCTTAAAACTCATAATAAGATGTGTTCAACGAGCATTTAAATCTCATAATAAGATGTGTGCAACGAGCATTTAAAACTCATAATACGATGTGTGCAACGAGCACTTAAAACTCATAATAAGATGTGTGCAACGAGCTCTTAAAACTCATAATAAGATGCGTGCAACGAGCACTTAAAACTCATAATAAGATGTGTGCAACGAGCAATTAAAACTCATAATAAGATGTGTGCAACGAGCAATTAAAACTCATAATAAGATGTGTGCAACGAGCAATTAAAACTCATAATAAGATGTGTTCAACGAGCACGTAAAACTCATAATAAGATGTGTTCAACGAGCACTTAAAACTCATAATAAGATGTGTTCAACGAGCATTTACAACTCATAATAAGATGTGTTCAACGAGCACTTAAAACTCAAAATAAGATGTGTGCAACGAGCACTTAAAACTCATAATAAGATGTGTGCAACGAGCTCTTAAAACTCATAATAAGATGTGTGCAACGAGCACTTAAAACTCATAATAAGATGTGTGCAACGAGAACTTAAAACTCATAATAAGAAGTGTTCAACGAGCATTTAAGACTCATAATAAGATGTCTTCAACGAGCACGTAAAACTCATAATAAGATGTGTGCAACGAGCACTTAAAACTCATAATAAGATGTGTGCAACTAGCACTTAAAACTCATAATAAGATGTGTGCAATGAGCAATTAAAACTCATAATAAGATGTGTTCAACGAGCAATTAAAATTCACAATAAGATGCGTTCAACGAGCACTTAAAACTCATAATAAGATGTGTGCAACGAGCATTTAAAACTCATAATAAGATGTGTGCAACGAGCACTTAAAACTCATAATAAGATGTGTTCAACTAGCACTTAAAACTCATAATAAGATGTGTGCAACGAGCAATTAAAACTCATAATAAGATGTGTTCAACGAGCACTTAAAACTCAAAATAAGATGTGTTCAGCGAGCATTTAAAACTCATAATAAGATGTGTTCAACGAGCATTTAAAACATAATAAGATGTGTTCAACGAGCACTTAAAACTCATAATAAGATGTGTGCAACGAGAACTTAAAACTCAAAATAAGATGTGTTCAGCGAGCATTTAAAACTCAAAATAAGATGTGTGCAACGAGCACTTAAAACTCAAAATAAGATGTGTGCAACGAGCTCTTAAAACTCATAATAAGATGTGTTCAACGAGCATTTAAAACTCATAATAAGATGTGTTCAACGAGCACTTAAAACTCATAATAAGATGTGTTCAACGAGCATTTAAATCTCATAATAAGATGTGTGCAACGAGCATTTAAAACTCATAATACGATGTGTGCAACGAGCACTTAAAACTCATAATAAGATGTGTGCAACGAGCTCTTAAAACTCATAATAAGATGCGTGCAACGAGCACTTAAAACTCATAATAAGATGTGTTCAACGAGCAATTAAAACTCATAATAAGATGTGTGCAACGAGCAATTAAAACTCATAATAAGATGTGTGCAACGAGCAATTAAAACTCATAATAAGATGTGTGCAACGAGCACTTAAAACTCATAAGATGTGTGCAACTAGCACTTAAAACTCATAATAAGATGTGTTCAACGAGCATTTAAAACTCATAATAAGATGTGTGCAACTAGCACTTAAAACTCATAATAAGATGTGTGCAACGAGCAATTAAAACTCATAATAAGATGTGTTCAACGAGCATTTAAAACTCATAATAAGATGTGTTCAACGAGCATTTAAAACTCATAATAAGATTTGTTCAACGAGCATTTAAAACATAATAAGATGTGTTCAACGAGCACTTAAAACTCATAATAAGATGTGTTCAACGAGCATGTAGAACTCACAATAAGATGTGTTCAACGAGCATTTAAAACTCATAATAAGATGTGTTCAACGAGCACGTAAATCTCATAATAAGATGTGTTCAACGAGCATTTGAAACTCATAATAAGATGTGTTCAACGAGCATTTAAAACTCATAATAAGATGTGTTCAACGAGCATTTAAAACTCATAATAAGATGTGTGCAACGAGCACTTCAAACTCATAATAAGATGTGTGCAACGAGCACTTAAAACTCATAATAAGATGTGCGCAATGAGCACTTAAAACTCATAATAAGATGTGTGCAACGAGCAATTAAAACTCATAATAAGATGTGTTCAACGAGCAATTAAAACTCACAATAAGATGTGTTCAACGAGCACTTAAAACTCATAATAAGATGTGTGCAACGAGCACATAAAACTCATAATAACATGTGTTCAACGAGCACTTAAAACTCATAATAAGATGTGTGCAACTAGCACTTAAAACTCATAATAAGATGTGTGCAACGAGCAATTAAAACTCATAATAAGATGTGTTCAACGAGCACTTAAAACTCAAAATAAGATGTGTTCAGCGAGCACTTAAAACTCATAATAAGATGTGTTCAACGAGCATTTAAAACTCATAATAAGATGTGTTCAACGAGCACTTAAAACTCATAATAAGATGTGTGCAACGAGCACTTAAAACTCATAATAAGATGTGTGCAACGAACACTTAAAACTCATAATAAGATGTGTGCAACTAGCACTTAAAACTCATAATAAGATGTGTGCAACGAGCAATTAAAACTCATAATAAGATGTGTTCAACGAGCACTTAAAACTCAAAATAAGATGTGTTCAGCGAGCACTTAAAACTCATAATAAGATGTGTTCAACGAGCATTTAAAACTCATAATAAGATGTGTTCAACGAGCATTTAAAACTCATAATAAGATGTGTTCAACGAGCACTTAATACTCAAAATAAGATGTGTTCAGCGAGCATTTAAAACTCATAATAAGATGTGTTCAACGAGCATTTAAAACTCATAATAAGATGTGTTCAACGAGCATTTAAAACTGATAATAATATGTGTTCAACGAGCACATAAAACTCATAATAAGATGTGTTCAACGAGCATTTAAAACTCATAATAAGATGTGTTCAACGAGCATATAAAACTCATAATAAGATGTGTTCAACGAGCATTTAAAACTGATAATAAGATGTGTTCAACGAGCATTTAAAACTCATAATAAGATGTGTTCAACGAGCATATAAAACTCATAATAAGATGTGTTTAACGAGCATTTAAAACTCATAATAAGATGTGTTCAACGAGCATTTAAAACTAATAATAAGATGTTTTCAACGAGCATTTTCAAACTCATAATAAGATGTGTTCAACGAGCACGTAAAACTCATAATAAGATGTGTTCAACGAGCACTTAAAACTCATAATAAGATGTTTTCAACGAGCATTTACAACTCATAATAAGATGTGTTCAACGAGCACTTAAAACTCATAATAAGGTGTGCTCAACGAGCACTTAAAACTCGTATTAAGGTGTGTTCAACGAGCATTTAAAACTCATAATAAGATGTGTTCAACGAGCACTTAAAACTCAAAATAAGATGTGTTCAGCGAGCATTTAAAACTCATAATAAGATGTGTTCAACGAGCATTTAAAACACAATAAGATGTGTTCAACGAGCACTTAAAACTCATAATAAGATGTGTGCAACGAGCACTTAAAACTCAAAATAAGATGTGTTCAGCGAGCATTTAAAACTCAAAATAAGATGTGTGCAACGAGCACTTAAAACTCAAAATAAGATGTGTGCAACGAGCTCCTAAAACTCATAATAAGATGTGTTCAACGAGCATTTAAAACTCATAATAAGATGTGTTCAACGAGCACTTAAAACTCATAATAAGATGTGTTCAACGAGCATTTAAATCTCATAATAAGATGTGTGCAACGAGCATTTAAAACTCATAATACGATGTGTGCAACGAGCACTTAAAACTCATAATAAGATGTGTGCAACGAGCTCTTAAAACTCATAATAAGATGCGTGCAACGAGCACTTAAAACTCATAATAAGATGTGTGCAACGAGCAATTAAAACTCATAATAAGATGTGTGCAACGAGCAATTAAAACTCATAATAAGATGTGTGCAACGAGCAATTAAAACTCATAATAAGATGTGTGCAACGAGCACTTAAAACTCATAAGATGTGTGCAACTAGCACTTAAAACTCATAATAAGATGTGTTCAACGAGCATTTAAAACTCATAATAAGATGTGTGCAACTAGCACTTAAAACTCATAATAAGATGTGTGCAACGAGCAATTAAAACTCATAATAAGATGTGTTCAACGAGCATTTAAAACTCATAATAAGATGTGTTCAACGAGCATTTAAAACTCATAATAAGATGTGTTCAACGAGCATTTAAAACATAATAAGATGTGTTCAACGAGCACTTAAAACTCATAATAAGATGTGTTCAACGAGCATGTAGAACTCACAATAAGATGTGTTCAACGAGCATTTAAAACTCATAATAAGATGTGTTCAACGAGCACGTAAATCTCATAATAAGATGTGTTCAACGAGCATTTGAAACTCATAATAAGATGTGTTCAACGAGCATTTAAAACTGATAATAAGATGTGTTCAACGAGCATTTAAAACTCATAATAAGATGTGTGCAACGAGCACTTCAAACTCATAATAAGATGTGTGCAACGAGCATTTAAAACTCATAATAAGATGTGTGCAACGAGCACTTAAAACTCATAATAAGATGTGTTCAACTAGCACTTAAAACTCATAATAAGATGTGTGCAACGAGCAATTAAAACTCATAATAAGATGTGTTCAACGAGCACTTAAAACTCAAAATAAGATGTGTTCAGCGAGCATTTAAAACTCATAATAAGATGTGTTCAACGAGCATTTAAAACATAATAAGATGTGTTCAACGAGCACTTAAAACTCATAATAAGATGTGTGCAACGAGCACTTAAAACTCAAAATAAGATGTGTTCAGCGAGCATTTAAAACTCAAAATAAGATGTGTGCAACGAGCACTTAAAACTCAAAATAAGATGTGTGCAACGAGCTCTTAAAACTCATAATAAGATGTGTTCAACGAGCATTTAAAACATAATAAGATGTGTTCAACGAGCACTTAAAACTCATAATAAGATGTTTTCAACGAGCATGTAGAACTCACAATAAGATGTGTTCAACGAGCATTTAAAACTCATAATAAGATGTGTTCAACGAGCACGTAAATCTCATAATAAGATGTGTTCAACGAGCATTTGAAACTCATAATAAGATGTGTTCAACGAGCATTTAAAACTCATAATAAGATGTGTTCAACGAGCATTTAAAACTCATAATAAGATGTGTGCAACGAGCACTTCAAACTCATAATAAGATGTGTGCAACGAGCACTTAAAACTCATAATAAGATGTGCGCAATGAGCACTTAAAACTCATAATAAGATGTGTGCAACGAGCAATTAAAACTCATAATAAGATGTGTTCAACGAGCAATTAAAACTCACAATAAGATGTGTTCAACGAGCACTTAAAACTCATAATAAGATGTGTGCAACGAGCACATAAAACTCATAATAACATGTGTTCAACGAGCACTTAAAACTCATAATAAGATGTGTGCAACTAGCACTTAAAACTCATAATAAGATGTGTGCAACGAGCAATTAAAACTCATAATAAGATGTGTTCAACGAGCACTTAAAACTCAAAATAAGATGTGTTCAGCGAGCACTTAAAACTCATAATAAGATGTGTTCAACGAGCATTTAAAACTCATAATAAGATGTGTTCAACGAGCCTTTAAAACTCATAATAAGATGTGTTCAACGAGCACTTAAAACTCAAAATAAGATGTGTTCAGAGAGCATTTAAAACTCATAATAAGATGTGTTCAACGAGCACTTAAAACTCATAATAAGATGTGTGCAACGAGCATTTAAAACTCATAATAAGATGTGTGCAACGAGCACTTAAAACTCATAATAAGATGTGTGCAACTAGCACTTAAAACTCATAATAAGATGTGTGCAACGAGCAATTAAAACTCATAATAAGATGTGTTCAACGAGCACTTAAAACTCAAAATAAGATGTGTTCAGCGAGCACTTAAAACTCATAATAAGATGTGTTCAACGAGCATTTAAAACTCATAATAAGATGTGTTCAACGAGCATTTAAAACTCATAATAAGATGTGTTCAACGAGCACTTAAAACTCAAAATAAGATGTGTTCAGCAAGCATTTAAAACTCATAATAAGATGTGTTCAACGAGCATTTAAAACTGATAATAAGATGTGTTCAACGAGCACTTAAAACTCAAAATAAGATATGTTCAACGAGCATTTAAAACTCATAATAAGATGTGTTCAACGAGCATTTAAAACTCATAATAAGATGTGTTCAACGAGCATTTAAAACTGATAATAAGATGTGTTCAACGAGCACTTAAAACTCATAATAAGATGTGTGCAACGAGCACTTAAAACTCATAATAAGAAGTGTTCAACGAGCATTTAAGACTCATAATAAGATGTCTTCAACGAGCACGTAAAACTCATAATAAGATGTGTGCAACGAGCATTTAAAACTCATAATAAGATGTGTGCAACGAGCACTTAAAACTCATAATAAGATGTGTGCAACTAGCACTTAAAACTCATAATAAGATGTGTGCAACGAGCAATTAAAACTCATAATAAGATGTGTTCAACGAGCACTTAAAACTCAAAATAAGATGTGTTCAGCGAGCAATTAAAACTCATAATACGATGTGTTCAACGAGCAATTAAAACATAATAAGATGTGTTCAACGAGCACTTAAAACTCATAATAAGATGTGTGCAACGAGCACTTAAAACTCAAAATAAGATGTGTTCAGCGAGCATTTAAAACTCAAAATAAGATGTGTGCAACGAGCACTTAAAACTCATAATAAGATGTGTGCAACGAGCTCTTAAAACTCATAATAAGATGTGAGCAACGAGCCTTTAAAACTCATAATAAGATGTGTTCAACGAGCACTTAAAACTCATAATAAGATGTGTTCAACGAGCATTTAAAACTCATAATAAGATGTGTGCAACGAGCATTTAAAACTCATAATAAGATGTGTGCAACGAGCACTTAAAACTCATAATAAGATGTGTGCAACGAGCTCTTAAAACTCATAATAAGATGATTGCAACGAGCACTTAAAACTCATAATAAGATGTGTGCAACGAGCAATTAAAACTCATAATAAGATGTGTGCAACGAGCAATTAAAACTCATAATAAGATGTGTGCAACGAGCAATTAAAACTCATAATAAGATGTGTGCAACGAGCACTTAAAACTCATAAGATGTGTGCAACTAGCACTTAAAACTCTTAATAAGATGTGTGCAACGAGCAAATAAAACTCATAATAAGATGTGTTCAACGAGCAATTAAAATTCACAATAAGATGTGTTCAACGAGCACTTAAAACTCATAATAAGATGTGTGCAACGAGCATTTAAAACTCATAATAAGATGTGTGCAACGAGCACTTAAAACTCATAATAAGATGTGTGCAACTAGCACTTAAAACTCATAATAAGATGTGTGCAACGAGCAATTAAAACTCATAATAAGATGTGTTCAACGAGCATTTAAAACTCATAATAAGATGTGTTCAACGAGCATTTAAAACTCATAATAACGTGTTCAACGAGCACTTAAAACTCATAATAAGATGTGTGCAACTAGCACTTAAAACTCATAATAAGATGTGTTCAACGAGCATTTACGACTCATAATAAGATGTCTTCAACGAGCACTTAAAACTCATAATAAGATGTGTTCAACGAGCACTTAAAATTCATAATAAGATGTGTGCAACGAGCATTTCAAACTCATAATAAGATGTGTGCAACGAGCACTTAAAACTCGTAATAAGATGTGTTCAACGAGCAATTAAAATTCACAATAAGATGTGTGCAACGAGCAATTAAAACTCATAATAAGATGTGTTCAACGAGCATTTAAAACTCACAATAAGATGTGTGCAACGAGCACTTAAAACTCATAATAAGATGTGTGCAACTAGCACTTAAAACTCATAATAAGATGTGTGCAATGAGCAATTAAAACTCATAATAAGATGTGTTCAACGAGCACTTAAAACTCAAAATAAGATGTGTTCAGCGAGCACTTAAAACTCATAATAAGATGTGTTCAACGAGCATTTACAACTCATAATAAGATGTGTTCAACGAGCATTTAAAACTCATAATAAGATGTGTTCAACGAGCACTTAAAACTCAAAATAAGATGTGTTCAGCGAGCATTTAAAACTCATAATAAGATGTGTTCAACGAGCACTTAAAACTCATAATAAGATGTGTGCAACGAGCATTTAAAACTCATAATAAGATGTGTGCAACGAGCACTTAAAACTCATAATAAGATGTGTGCAACTAGCACTTAAAACTCATAATAAGATGTGTGCAACGAGCAATTAGAACTCATAATAAGATGTGTTCAACGAGCACTTAAAACTCAAAATAAGATGTGTTCAGCGAGCACTTAAAACTCATAATAAGATGTGTTCAACGAGCATTTAAAACAGATAATAAGATGTGTTCAACGAGCATTTAAAACTCATAATAAGATGTGTTCAACGAGCACTTAAAACTCAAAATAAGATGTGTTCAGCGAGCATTTAAAACTCATAATAAGATGTGTTCAACGAGCATTTAAAACTGATAATAAGATGTGTTCAACGAGCACTTAAAACTCAAAATAAGATATGTTCAACGAGCATTTAAAACTCATAATAAGATGTGTTCAACGAGCATTTAAAACTCATAATAAGATGTGTTCAACGAGCATTTAAAACTGATAATAAGATGTGTTCAACGAGCACTTAAAACTCATAATAAGATGTGTGCAACGAGCACTTAAAACTCATAATAAGAAGTGTTCAACGAGCATTTAAGACTCATAATAAGATGTCTTCAACGAGCACGTAAAACTCATAATAAGATGTGTGCAACGAGCATTTAAAACCCATAATAAGATTTGTGCAACGAGCACTTAAAACTCATAATAAGATGTGCGCAACGAGCAATTAAAACTCATAATAAGATGTGTTCAACGAGCAATTAAAATTCACAATAAGATTCGTTCAACGAGCACTTAAAACTCATAATAAGATGTGTGCAACGAGCATTTAAAACTCATGATAAGATGTGTTCAACGAGCATTTACGACTCATAATAAGATGTCTTCAACGAGCACTTAAAACTCATAATAAGATGTGTTCAACGAGCACTTAAAATTCATAATAAGATGTGTGCAACGAGCACTTAAAACTCATAATAAGATGTGTGCAACGAGCACTTAAAACTCATAATAAGATGTGTTCAACGAGCAATTAAAATTCACAATAAGATGTGTTCAACGAGCACTTAAAACTCATAATAAGATGTGTGCAACGAGCATTTAAAACTCACAATAAGATGTGTGCAACGAGCACTTAAATCTCATAATAAGATGTGTGCAACTAGCACTTAAAACTCATAATAAGATATGTGCAACGAGCAATTAAAACTCATAATAAGATGTGTTCAACGAGCACTTAAAACTCAAAATAAGATGTGTTCAGCGAGCACTTAAAACTCATAATAAGATGTGTTCAACGAGCATTTAAAACTCATAATAAGATGTGTTCAACGAGCATTTAAAACTCATAATAGGATGTGTTCAACGAGCACTTAAAACTCAAAATAAGATGTGTTCAGCTAGCATTTAAAACTCATAATAAGATGTGTTCAACGAGCACTTAAAACTCATAATAAGATGTGTGCAACGAGCATTTAAAACTCATAATAAGATGTGTGCAACGAGCACTTAAAACTCATAATAAGATGTGTGCAACTAGCACTTAAAACTCATAATAAGATGTGTGCAACGAGCAATTAGAACTCATAATAAGATGTGTTCAACGAGCACTTAAAACTCAAAATAAGATGTGTTCAGCGAGCACTTAAAACTCATAATAAGATGTGTTCAACGAGCATTTAAAACTCATAATAAGATGTGTTCAACGAGCATTTAAAACTCATAATAAGATTTGTTCAACGAGCACTTAAAACTCAAAATAAGATGTGTTCAGCGAGCATTTAAAACTCATAATAAGATGTGTTCAACGAGCATTTAAAACTGATAATAAGATGTGTTCAACGAGCACTTAAAACTCAAAATAAGATATGTTCAACGAGCATTTAAAACTCATAATAAGATGTGTTCAACGAGCATTTAAAACTCATAATAAGATATGTTCAACGAGCATTTAAAACTGATAATAAGATGTGTGCAACGAGCAATTAAAACTCATAATAAGATGTGTTCAACGAGCATTTAAAACTCACAATAAGATGTGTGCAACGAGCACTTAAAACTCATAATAAGATGTGTGCAACTAGCACTTAAAACTCATAATAAGATGTGTGCAACGAGCAATTAAAACTCATAATATGTGTTCAACGAGCACTTAAAACTCAAAATAAGATGTGTTCAGCGAGCACTTAAAACTCATAATAAGATGTGTTCAACGAGCATTTACAACTCATAATAAGATGTGTTCAACGAGCATTTAAAACTCATAATAAGATGTGTTCAACGAGCACTTAAAACTCAAAATAAGATGTGTTCAGCGAGCATTTAAAACTCATAATAAGATGTGTTCAACGAGCACTTAAAACTCATAATAAGATGTGTGCAACGAGCATTTAAAACTCATAATAAGATGTGTGCAACGAGCACTTAAAACTCATAATAAGATGTGTGCAACTAGCACTTAAAACTCATAATAAGATGTGTGCAACGAGCAATTAGAACTCATAATAAGATGTGTTCAACGAGCACTTAAAACTCAAAATAAGATGTGTTCAGCGAGCACTTAAAACTCATAATAAGATGTGTTCAACGAGCATTTAAAACTCATAATAAGATGTGTTCAACGAGCATTTAAAACTGATAATAAGATGTGTTCAACGAGCACTTAAAACTCAAAATAAGATATGTTCAACGAGCATTTAAAACTCATAATAAGATGTGTTCAACGAGCATTTAAAACTCATAATAAGATGTGTTCAACGAGCATTTAAAACTGATAATAAGATGTGTTCAAAGAGCACTTAAAACTCATAATAAGATGTGTGCAACGAGCACTTAAAACTCATAATAAGAAGTGTTCAACGAGCATTTAAGACTCATAATAAGATGTCTTCAACGAGCACGTAAAACTCATAATAAGATGTGTTCAACGAGCACTTAAAACTCAAAATAAGATGTGTTCAGCGAGCACTTAAAACTCATAATAAGATGTGTTCAACGAGCATTTAAAACTCATAATAAGATGTGTTCAACGAGCATTTAAAACTCATAATAAGATGTGTTCAACGAGCACTTAAAACTCAAAATAAGATGTGTTCAGCGAGCATTTAAAACTCATAATAAGATGTGTTCAACGAGCATTTAAAACTGATAATAAGATGTGTTCAACGAGCACTTAAAACTCAAAATAAGATATGTTCAACGAGCATTTAAAACTCATAATAAGATGTGTTCAACGAGCATTTAAAACTCATAATAAGATGTGTTCAACGAGCATTTAAAACTGATAATAAGATGTGTTCAACGAGCACTTAAAACTCATAATAAGATGTGTGCAACGAGCACTTAAAACTCATAATAAGAAGTGTTCAACGAGCATTTAAGACTCATAATAAGATGTCTTCAACGAGCACGTAAAACTCATAATAAGATGTGTGCAACGAGCATTTAAAACTCATAATAAGATGTGTGCAACTAGCACTTAAAACTCATAATAAGATGTGTGCAACGAGCAATTAAAACTCATAATAAGATGTGTTCAACGAGCAATTAAAATTCACAATAAGATTCGTTCAACGAGCACTTAAAACTCATAATAAGATGTGTGCAACGAGCATTTAAAACTCATGATAAGATGTGTTCAACGAGCATTTAAAACATAATAAGATGTGTTCAACGAGACCTTAAATCTCATAATAAGATGTGTTCAACGAGCATGTAGAACTCACAATAAGATGTGTTCAACGAGCACTTAACACTCATAATAAGATGTGTTCAACGAGCATTTAAAACTCATAATAAGATGTGTTCAACGAGCACGTAAATCTCATAATAAGATGTGTTCAACGAGCATTTGAAACTCATAATAAGATGTGTTCAACGAGCATTTAAAACTCATAATAAGATGTGTTCAACGAGCATTTAAAACTCATAATAAGATGTGTGCAACGAGCACTTCAAACTCATAATAAGATGTGTGCAACGAGCACTTAAAACTCATAATAAGATGTGCGCAATGAGCACTTAAAACTCATAATAAGATGTGTGCAACGAGCAATTAAAACTCATAATAAGATGTGTTCAACGAGCAATTAAAACTCACAATAAGATGTGTTCAACGAGCACTTAAAACTCATAATAAGATGTGTGCAACGAGCACATAAAACTCATAATAACATGTGTTCAACGAGCACTTAAAACTCATAATAAGATGTGTGCAACTAGCACTTAAAACTCATAATAAGATGTGTGCAACGAGCAATTAAAACTCATAATAAGATGTGTTCAACGAGCATTTAAAACTCATAATAAGATGTGTTCAACGAGCATTTAAAACTCATAATAAGATGTGTTCAACGAGCATTTAAAACTCATAATAAGATGTGTGCAACTAGCACTTAAAACTCATAATAAGATGTGTGCAACGAGCAATTAAAACTCATAATAAGATGTGTGCAACGAGCAATTAAAACTCATAATAAGATGTGTTCAACGAGCATTTAAAACTCATAATAAGATGTGTTCAACGAGCATTTAAAACTCATAATAAGATGTGTTCAACGAGCATTTAAAACTCATAATAAGATGTGTTCAACGAGCATTTAAAACATAATAAGATGTGTTAAACGAGCATTTGAAACTCATAATAAGATGGGTTCAACGAGCATTTAAAACTCATAATACGATTTGTGCAACGACCACTTAAAACTCAAAATAAGATGTGTTCAACGAGCACTTAAAACTCATAATAAGATGTGTTTAACGAGCACTTAAAACTAACAATAAGATGTGTTCAACGAGCACTTAAAACTCATAATAACATGTGTTCAACGAGCATTTAAAACTCATAATAAGATGTGTTCAACGAGCATTTAAAACTGATAATAAGATGTGTTCAACGAGCACTTAAAACTCATAATAAGATGTGTGCAACGAGCACTTAAAACTCATAATAAGAAGTGTTCAACGAGCATTTAAGACTCATAATAAGATGTCTTCAACGAGCACGTAAAACTCATAATAAGATGTGTGCAACGAGCATTTAAATCTCATAATAAGATGTGTGCAACGAGCATTTAAAACTCATAATACGATGTGTGCAACGAGCACTTAAAACTCATAATAAGATGTGTGCAACGAGCTCTTAAAACTCATAATAAGATGCGTGCAACGAGCACTTAAAACTCATAATAAGATGTGTGCAACGAGCAATTAAAACTCATAATAAGATGTGTGCAACGAGCAATTAAAACTCATAATAAGATGTGTGCAACGAGCAATTAAAACTCATAATAAGATGTGTGCAACGAGCACTTAAAACTCATAAGATGTGTGCAACTAGCACTTAAAACTCATAATAAGATGTGTTCAACGAGCATTTAAAACTCATAATAAGATGTGTGCAACTAGCACTTAAAACTCATAATAAGATGTGTGCAACGAGCAATTAAAACTCATAATAAGATGTGTTCAACGAGCATTTAAAACTCATAATAAGATGTGTTCAACGAGCATTTAAAACTCATAATAAGATGTGTTCAACGAGCATTTAAAACATAATAAGATGTGTTCAACGAGCACTTAAAACTCATAATAAGATGTGTTCAACGAGCATGTAGAACTCACAATAAGATGTGTTCAACGAGCATTTAAAACTCATAATAAGATGTGTTCAACGAGCACGTAAATCTCATAATAAGATGTGTTCAACGAGCATTTGAAACTCATAATAAGATGTGTTCAACGAGCATTTAAAACTGATAATAAGATGTGTTCAACGAGCATTTAAAACTCATAATAAGATGTGTGCAACGAGCACTTCAAACTCATAATAAGATGTGTGCAACGAGCATTTAAAACTCATAATAAGATGTGTGCAACGAGCACTTAAAACTCATAATAAGATGTGTTCAACTAGCACTTAAAACTCATAATAAGATGTGTGCAACGAGCAATTAAAACTCATAATAAGATGTGTTCAACGAGCACTTAAAACTCAAAATAAGATGTGTTCAGCGAGCATTTAAAACTCATAATAAGATGTGTTCAACGAGCATTTAAAACATAATAAGATGTGTTCAACGAGCACTTAAAACTCATAATAAGATGTGTGCAACGAGCACTTAAAACTCAAAATAAGATGTGTTCAGCGAGCATTTAAAACTCAAAATAAGATGTGTGCAAGGAGCACTTAAAACTCAAAATAAGATGTGTGCAACGAGCTCTTAAAACTCATAATAAGATGTGTTCAACGAGCATTTAAAACATAATAAGATGTGTTCAACGAGCACTTAAAACTCATAATAAGATGTTTTCAACGAGCATGTAGAACTCACAATAAGATGTGTTCAACGAGCATTTAAAACTCATAATAAGATGTGTTCAACGAGCACGTAAATCTCATAATAAGATGTGTTCAACGAGCATTTGAAACTCATAATAAGATGTGTTCAACGAGCATTTAAAACTCATAATAAGATGTGTTCAACGAGCATTTAAAACTCATAATAAGATGTGTGCAACGAGCACTTCAAACTCATAATAAGATGTGTGCAACGAGCACTTAAAACTCATAATAAGATGTGCGCAATGAGCACTTAAAACTCATAATAAGATGTGTGCAACGAGCAATTAAAACTCATAATAAGATGTGTTCAACGAGCAATTAAAACTCACAATAAGATGTGTTCAACGAGCACTTAAAACTCATAATAAGATGTGTGCAACAAGCACATAAAACTCATAATAACATGTGTTCAACGAGCACTTAAAACTCATAATAAGATGTGTGCAACTAGCACTTAAAACTCATAATAAGATGTGTGCAACGAGCAATTAAAACTCATAATAAGATGTGTTCAACGAGCACTTAAAACTCAAAATAAGATGTGTTCAGCGAGCACTTAAAACTCATAATAAGATGTGTTCAACGAGCATTTAAAACTCATAATAAGATGTGTTCAACGAGCCTTTAAAACTCATAATAAGATGTGTTCAACGAGCACTTAAAACTCAAAATAAGATGTGTTCAGAGAGCATTTAAAACTCATAATAAGATGTGTTCAACGAGCACTTAAAACTCATAATAAGATGTGTGCAACGAGCATTTAAAACTCATAATAAGATGTGTGCAACGAGCACTTAAAACTCATAATAAGATGTGTGCAACTAGCACTTAAAACTCATAATAAGATGTGTGCAACGAGCAATTAAAACTCATAATAAGATGTGTTCAACGAGCACTTAAAACTCAAAATAAGATGTGTTCAGCGAGCACTTAAAACTCATAATAAGATGTGTTCAACGAGCATTTAAAACTCATAATAAGATGTGTTCAACGAGCATTTAAAACTCATAATAAGATGTGTTCAACGAGCACTTAAAACTCAAAATAAGATGTGTTCAGCAAGCATTTAAAACTCATAATAAGATGTGTTCAACGAGCATTTAAAACTGATAATAAGATGTGTTCAACGAGCACTTAAAACTCAAAATAAGATATGTTCAACGAGCATTTAAAACTCATAATAAGATGTGTTCAACGAGCATTTAAAACTCATAATAAGATGTGTTCAACGAGCATTTAAAACTGATAATAAGATGTGTTCAACGAGCACTTAAAACTCATAATAAGATGTGTGCAACGAGCACTTAAAACTCATAATAAGAAGTGTTCAACGAGCATTTAAGACTCATAATAAGATGTCTTCAACGAGCACGTAAAACTCATAATAAGATGTGTGCAACGAGCATTTAAAACTCATAATAAGATGTGTGCAACGAGCACTTAAAACTCATAATAAGATGTGTGCAACTAGCACTTAAAACTCATAATAAGATGTGTGCAACGAGCAATTAAAACTCATAATAAGATGTGTTCAACGAGCACTTAAAACTCAAAATAAGATGTGTTCAGCGAGCAATTAAAACTCATAATACGATGTGTTCAACGAGCAATTAAAACATAATAAGATGTGTTCAACGAGCACTTAAAACACATAATAAGATGTGTGCAACGAGCACTTAAAACTCAAAATAAGATGTGTTCAGCGAGCATTTAAAACTCAAAATAAGATGTGTGCAACGAGCACTTAAAACTCATAATAAGATGTGTGCAACGAGCTCTTAAAACTCATAATAAGATGTGAGCAACGAGCCTTTAAAACTCATAATAAGATGTGTTCAACGAGCACTTAAAACTCATAATAAGATGTGTTCAACGAGCATTTAAAACTCATAATAAGATGTGTGCAACGAGCATTTAAAACTCATAATAAGATGTGTGCAACGAGCACTTAAAACTCATAATAAGATGTGTGCAACGAGCTCTTAAAACTCATAATAAGATGATTGCAACGAGCACTTAAAACTCATAATAAGATGTGTGCAACGAGCAATTAAAACTCATAATAAGATGTGTGCAACGAGCAATTAAAACTCATAATAAGATGTGTGCAACGAGCAATTAAAACTCATAATAAGATGTGTGCAACGAGCACTTAAAACTCATAAGATGTGTGCAACTAGCACTTAAAACTCTTAATAAGATGTGTGCAACGAGCAAATAAAACTCATAATAAGATGTGTTCAACGAGCAATTAAAATTCACAATAAGATGTGTTCAACGAGCACTTAAAACTCATAATAAGATGTGTGCAACGAGCATTTAAAACTCATAATAAGATGTGTGCAACGAGCACTTAAAACTCATAATAAGATGTGTGCAACTAGCACTTAAAACTCATAATAAGATGTGTGCAACGAGCAATTAAAACTCATAATAAGATGTGTTCAACGAGCATTTAAAACTCATAATAAGATGTGTTCAACGAGCATTTAAAACTCATAATAACGTGTTCAACGAGCACTTAAAACTCATAATAAGATGTGTGCAACTAGCACTTAAAACTCATAATAAGATGTGTTCAACGAGCATTTACGACTCATAATAAGATGTCTTCAACGAGCACTTAAAACTCATAATAAGATGTGTTCAACGAGCACTTAAAATTCATAATAAGATGTGTGCAACGAGCATTTAAAACTCATAATAAGATGTGTGCAACGAGCACTTAAAACTCGTAATAAGATGTGTTCAACGAGCAATTAAAATTCACAATAAGATGTGTGCAACGAGCAATTAAAACTCATAATAAGATGTGTTCAACGAGCATTTAAAACTCACAATAAGATGTGTGCAACGAGCACTTAAAACTCATAATAAGATGTGTGCAACTAGCACTTAAAACTCATAATAAGATGTGTGCAATGAGCAATTAAAACTCATAATAAGATGTGTTCAACGAGCACTTAAAACTCAAAATAAGATGTGTTCAGCGAGCACTTAAAACTCATAATAAGATGTGTTCAACGAGCATTTACAACTCATAATAAGATGTGTTCAACGAGCATTTAAAACTCATAATAAGATGTGTTCAACGAGCACTTAAAACTCAAAATAAGATGTGTTCAGCGAGCATTTAAAACTCATAATAAGATGTGTTCAACGAGCACTTAAAACTCATAATAAGATGTGTGCAACGAGCATTTAAAACTCATAATAAGATGTGTGCAACGAGCACTTAAAACTCATAATAAGATGTGTGCAACTAGCACTTAAAACTCATAATAAGATGTGTGCAACGAGCAATTAGAACTCATAATAAGATGTGTTCAACGAGCACTTAAAACTCAAAATAAGATGTGTTCAGCGAGCACTTAAAACTCATAATAAGATGTGTTCAACGAGCATTTAAAACAGATAATAAGATGTGTTCAACGAGCATTTAAAACTCATAATAAGATGTGTTCAACGAGCACTTAAAACTCAAAATAAGATGTGATCAGCGAGCATTTAAAACTCATAATAAGATGTGTTCAACGAGCATTTAAAACTGATAATAAGATGTGTTCAACGAGCACTTAAAACTCAAAATAAGATATGTTCAACGAGCATTTAAAACTCATAATAAGATGTGTTCAACGAGCATTTAAAACTCATAATAAGATGTGTTCAACGAGCATTTAAAACTGATAATAAGATGTGTTCAACGAGCACTTAAAACTCATAATAAGATGTGTGCAACGAGCACTTAAAACTCATAATAAGAAGTGTTCAACGAGCATTTAAGACTCATAATAAGATGTCTTCAACGAGCACGTAAAACTCATAATAAGATGTGTGCAACGAGCATTTAAAACCCATAATAAGATTTGTGCAACGAGCACTTAAAACTCATAATAAGATGTGCGCAACGAGCAATTAAAACTCATAATAAGATGTGTTCAACGAGCAATTAAAATTCACAATAAGATTCGTTCAACGAGCACTTAAAACTCATAATAAGATGTGTGCAACGAGCATTTAAAACTCATGATAAGATGTGTTCAACGAGCATTTACGACTCATAATAAGATGTCTTCAACGAGCACTTAAAACTCATAATAAGATGTGTTCAACGAGCACTTAAAATTCATAATAAGATGTGTGCAACGAGCACTTAAAACTCATAATAAGATGTGTGCAACGAGCACTTAAAACTCATAATAAGATGTGTTCAACGAGCAATTAAAATTCACAATTAGATGTGTTCAACGAGCACTTAAAACTCATAATAAGATGTGTGCAACGAGCATTTAAAACTCACAATAAGATGTGTGCAACGAGCACTTAAAACTCATAATAAGATGTGTGCAACTAGCACTTAAAACTCATAATAAGATATGTGCAACGAGCAATTAAAACTCATAATAAGATGTGTTCAACGAGCACTTAAAACTCAAAATAAGATGTGTTCAGCGAGCACTTAAAACTCATAATAAGATGTGTTCAACGAGCATTTAAAACTCATAATAAGATGTGTTCAACGAGCATTTAAAACTCATAATAGGATGTGTTCAACGAGCACTTAAAACTCAAAATAAGATGTGTTCAGCTAGCATTTAAAACTCATAATAATATGTGTTCAACGAGCACTTAAAACTCATAATAAGATGTGTGCAACGAGCATTTAAAACTCATAATAAGATGTGTGCAACGAGCACTTAAAACTCATAATAAGATGTGTGCAACTAGCACTTAAAACTCATAATAAGATGTGTGCAACGAGCAATTAGAACTCATAATAAGATGTGTTCAACGAGCACTTAAAACTCAAAATAAGATGTGTTCAGCGAGCACTTAAAACTCATAATAAGATGTGTTCAACGAGCATTTAAAACTCATAATAAGATGTGTTCAACGAGCATTTAAAACTCATAATAAGATTTGTTCAACGAGCACTTAAAACTCAAAATAAGATGTGTTCAGCGAGCATTTAAAACTCATAATAAGATGTGTTCAACGAGCATTTAAAACTGATAATAAGATGTGTTCAACGAGCACTTAAAACTCAAAATAAGATATGTTCAACGAGCATTTAAAACTCATAATAAGATGTGTTCAACGAGCATTTAAAACTCATAATAAGATATGTTCAACGAGCATTTAAAACTGATAATAAGATGTGTGCAACGAGCAATTAAAACTCATAATAAGATGTGTTCAACGAGCATTTAAAACTCACAATAAGATGTGTGCAACGAGCACTTAAAACTCATAATAAGATGTGTGCAACTAGCACTTAAAACTCATAATAAGATGTGTGCAACGAGCAATTAAAACTCATAATATGTGTTCAACGAGCACTTAAAACTCAAAATAAGATGTGTTCAGCGAGCACTTAAAACTCATAATAAGATGTGTTCAACGAGCATTTACAACTCATAATAAGATGTGTTCAACGAGCATTTAAAACTCATAATAAGATGTGTTCAACGAGCACTTAAAACTCAAAATAAGATGTGTTCAGCGAGCATTTAAAACTCATAATAAGATGTGTTCAACGAGCACTTAAAACTCATAATAAGATGTGTGCAACGAGCATTTAAAACTCATAATAAGATGTGTGCAACGAGCACTTAAAACTCATAATAAGATGTGTGCAACTAGCACTTAAAACTCATAATAAGATGTGTGCAACGAGCAATTAGAACTCATAATAAGATGTGTTCAACGAGCACTTAAAACTCAAAATAAGATGTGTTCAGCGAGCACTTAAAACTCATAATAAGATGTGTTCAACGAGCATTTAAAACTCATAATAAGATGTGTTCAACGAGCATTTAAAACTGATAATAAGATGTGTTCAACGAGCACTTAAAACTCAAAATAAGATATGTTCAACGAGCATTTAAAACTCATAATAAGATGTGTTCAACGAGCATTTAAAACTCATAATAAGATGTGTTCAACGAGCATTTAAAACTGATAATAAGATGTGTTCAAAGAGCACTTAAAACTCATAATAAGATGTGTGCAACGAGCACTTAAAACTCATAATAAGACGTGTTCAACGAGCATTTAAGACTCATAATAAGATGTCTTCAACGAGCACGTAAAACTCATAATAAGATGTGTTCAACGAGCACTTAAAACTCAAAATAAGATGTGTTCAGCGAGCACTTAAAACTCATAATAAGATGTGTTCAACGAGCATTTAAAACTCATAATAAGATGTGTTCAACGAGCATTTAAAACTCATAATAAGATGTGTTCAACGAGCACTTAAAACTCAAAATAAGATGTGTTCAGCGAGCATTTAAAACTCATAATAAGATGTGTTCAACGAGCATTTAAAACTGATAATAAGATGTGTTCAACGAGCACTTAAAACTCAAAATAAGATATGTTCAACGAGCATTTAAAACTCATAATAAGATGTGTTCAACGAGCATTTAAAACTCATAATAAGATGTGTTCAACGAGCATTTAAAACTGATAATAAGATGTGTTCAACGAGCACTTAAAACTCATAATAAGATGTGTGCAACGAGCACTTAAAACTCATAATAAGAAGTGTTCAACGAGCATTTAAGACTCATAATAAGATGTCTTCAACGAGCACGTAAAACTCATAATAAGATGTGTGCAACGAGCATTTAAAACTCATAATAAGATGTGTGCAACTAGCACTTAAAACTCATAATAAGATGTGTGCAACGAGCAATTAAAACTCATAATAAGATGTGTTCAACGAGCAATTAAAATTCACAATAAGATTCGTTCAACGAGCACTTAAAACTCATAATAAGATGTGTGCAACGAGCATTTAAAACTCATGATAAGATGTGTTCAACGAGCATTTAAAACATAATAAGATGTGTTCAACGAGAACTTAAATCTCATAATAAGATGTGTTCAACGAGCATGTAGAACTCACAATAAGATGTGTTCAACGAGCACTTAACACTCATAATAAGATGTGTTCAACGAGCATTTAAAACTCATAATAAGATGTGTTCAACGAGCACGTAAATCTCATAATAAGATGTGTTCAACGAGCATTTGAAACTCATAATAAGATGTGTTCAACGAGCATTTAAAACTCATAATAAGATGTGTTCAACGAGCATTTAAAACTCATAATAAGATGTGTGCAACGAGCACTTCAAACTCATAATAAGATGTGTGCAACGAGCACTTAAAACTCATAATAAGATGTGCGCAATGAGCACTTAAAACTCATAATAAGATGTGTGCAACGAGCAATTAAAACTCATAATAAGATGTGTTCAACGAGCAATTAAAACTCACAATAAGATGTGTTCAACGAGCACTTAAAACTCATAATAAGATGTGTGCAACGAGCACATAAAACTCATAATAACATGTGTTCAACGAGCACTTAAAACTCATAATAAGATGTGTGCAACTAGCACTTAAAACTCATAATAAGATGTGTGCAACGAGCAATTAAAACTCATAATAAGATGTGTTCAACGAGCATTTAAAACTCATAATAAGATGTGTTCAACGAGCATTTAAAACTCATAATAAGATGTGTTCAACGAGCATTTAAAACTCATAATAAGATGTGTGCAACTAGCACTTAAAACTCATAATAAGATGTGTGCAACGAGCAATTAAAACTCATAATAAGATGTGTGCAACGAGCAATTAAAACTCATAATAAGATGTGTTCAACGAGCATTTAAAACTCATAATAAGATGTGTTCAACGAGCATTTAAAACTCATAATAAGATGTGTTCAACGAGCATTTAAAACTCATAATAAGATGTGTTCAACGAGCATTTAAAACATAATAAGATGTGTTAAACGAGCATTTGAAACTCATAATAAGATGGGTTCAACGAGCATTTAAAACTCATAATACGATTTGTGCAACGACCACTTAAAACTCAAAATAAGATGTGTTCAACGAGCACTTAAAACTCATAATAAGATGTGTTTAACGAGCACTTAAAACTAACAATAAGATGTGTTCAACGAGCACTTAAAACTCATAATAACATGTGTTCAACGAGCATTTAAAACTCATAATAAGATGTGTTCAACGAGCATTTAAAACTGATAATAAGATGTGTTCAACGAGCACTTAAAACTCATAATAAGATGTGTGCAACGAGCACTTAAAACTCATAATAAGAAGTGTTCAACGAGCATTTAAGACTCATAATAAGATGTCTTCAACGAGCACGTAAAACTCATAATAAGATGTGTGCAACGAGCATTTAAAACTCATAATAAGATGTGTGCAACTAGCACTTAAAACTCATAATAAGATGTGTGCAACGAGCAATTAAAACTCATAATAAGATGTGTTCAACGAGCAATTAAAATTCACAATAAGATTCGTTCAACGAGCACTTAAAACTCATAATAAGATGTGTGCAACGAGCACTTCAAACTCATAATAAGATGTGTGCAACGAGCACTTAAAACTCATAATAAGATGTGCGCAATGAGCACTTAAAACTCATAAGAAGATGTGTGCAACGAGCAATTAAAACTCATAATAAGATGTGTTCAACGAGCAATTAAAACTCACAATAAGATGTGTTCAACGAGCACTTAAAACTCATAATAAGATGTGTGCAACGAGCACATAAAACTCATAATAACATGTGTTCAACGAGCACTTAAAACTCATAATAAGATGTGTGCAACTAGCACTTAAAACTCATAATAAGATGTGTGCAACGAGCAATTAAAACTCATTATAAGATGTGTTCAACGAGCATTTAAAACTCATAATAAGATGTGTTCAACGAGCATTTAAAACTCATAATAAGATGTGTTCAACGAGCATTTAAAACTCATAATAAGATGTGTGCAACTAGCACTTAAAACTCATGATAAGATGTGTGCAACGAGCAATTAAAACTCATAATAAGATGTGTTCAACGAGCATTTAAAACTCATAATAAGATGTGTTCAACGAGCATTTAAAACTCATAATAAGATGTGTTCAACGAGCATTTAAAACTCATAATAAGATGTGTTCAACGAGCATTTAAAACATAATAAGATGTGTTAAACGAGCATTTGAAACTCATAATAAGATGGGTTCAACGAGCATTTAAAACTCATAATACGATTTGTGCAACGACCACTTAAAACTCAAAATAAGATGTGTTCAACGAGCACTCAAAACTCATAATAAGATGTGTTCAACGAGCACTTAAAACTAACAATAAGATGTGTTCAACGAGCATTTAAAACTCATAATAGGATGTGTTCAACGAGCACTTAAAACTCAAAATAAGATGTGTTCAGCTAGCATTTAAAACTCATAATAAGATGTGTTCAACGAGCACTTAAAACTCATAATAAGATGTGTGCAACGAGCATTTAAAACTCATAATAAGATGTGTGCAACGAGCACTTAAAACTCATAATAAGATGTGTGCAACTAGCACTTAAAACTCATAATAAGATGTGTGCAACGAGCAATTAGAACTCATAATAAGATGTGTTCAACGAGCACTTAAAACTCAAAATAAGATGTGTTCAGCGAGCATTTAAGACTCATAATAAGATGTCTTCAACGAGCACGTAAAACTCATAATAAGATGTGTGCAACGAGCATTTAAAACCCATAATAAGATTTGTGCAACGAGCACTTAAAACTCATAATAAGATGTGCGCAACGAGCAATTAAAACTCATAATAAGATGTGTTCAACGAGCAATTAAAATTCACAATAAGATTCGTTCAACGAGCACTTAAAACTCATAATAAGATGTGTGCAACGAGCATTTAAAACTCATGATAAGATGTGTTCAACGAGCATTTACGACTCATAATAAGATGTCTTCAACGAGCACTTAAAACTCATAATAAGATGTGTTCAACGAGCACTTAAAATTCATAATAAGATGTGTGCAACGAGCACTTAAAACTCATAATAAGATGTGTGCAACGAGCACTTAAAACTCATAATAAGATGTGTTCAACGAGCAATTAAAATTCACAATTAGATGTGTTCAACGAGCACTTAAAACTCATAATAAGATGTGTGCAACGAGCATTTAAAACTCACAATAAGATGTGTGCAACGAGCACTTAAAACTCATAATAAGATGTGTGCAACTAGCACTTAAAACTCATAATAAGATATGTGCAACGAGCAATTAAAACTCATAATAAGATGTGTTCAACGAGCACTTAAAACTCATAATAAGATGTGTGCAACGAGCAATTAAAACTCATAATAAGATGTGTTCAACGAGCAATTAAAACTCACAATAAGATGTGTTCAACGAGCACTTAAAACTCATAATAAGATGTGTGCAACGAGCACATAAAACTCATAATAACATGTGTTCAACGAGCACTTAAAACTCATAATAAGATGTGTGCAACTAGCACTTAAAACTCATAATAAGATGTGTGCAACGAGCAATTAAAACTCATAATAAGATGTGTTCAACGAGCATTTAAAACTCATAATAAGATGTGTTCAACGAGCATTTAAAACTCATAATAAGATGTGTTCAACGAGCATTTAAAACTCATAATAAGATGTGTGCAACTAGCACTTAAAACTCATAATAAGATGTGTGCAACGAGCAATTAAAACTCATAATAAGATGTGTGCAACGAGCAATTAAAACTCATAATAAGATGTGTTCAACGAGCATTTAAAACTCATAATAAGATGTGTTCAACGAGCATTTAAAACTCATAATAAGATGTGTTCAACGAGCACTTAAAACTCAAAATAAGATATGTTCAACGAGCATTTAAAACTCATAATAAGATGTGTTCAACGAGCATTTAAAACTCATAATAAGATATGTTCAACGAGCATTTAAAACTGATAATAAGATGTGTGCAACGAGCAATTAAAACTCATAATAAGATGTGTTCAACGAGCATTTAAAACTCACAATAAGATGTGTGCAACGAGCACTTAAAACTCATAATAAGATGTGTGCAACTAGCACTTAAAACTCATAATAAGATGTGTGCAACGAGCAATTAAAACTCATAATATGTGTTCAACGAGCACTTAAAACTCAAAATAAGATGTGTTCAGCGAGCACTTAAAACTCATAATAAGATGTGTTCAACGAGCATTTACAACTCATAATAAGATGTGTTCAACGAGCATTTAAAACTCATAATAAGATGTGTTCAACGAGCACTTAAAACTCAAAATAAGATGTGTTCAGCGAGCATTTAAAACTCATAATAAGATGTGTTCAACGAGCACTTAAAACTCATAATAAGATGTGTGCAACGAGCATTTAAAACTCATAATAAGATGTGTGCAACGAGCACTTAAAACTCATAATAAGATGTGTGCAACTAGCACTTAAAACTCATAATAAGATGTGTGCAACGAGCAATTAGAACTCATAATAAGATGTGTTCAACGAGCACTTAAAACTCAAAATAAGATGTGTTCAGCGAGCACTTAAAACTCATAATAAGATGTGTTCAACGAGCATTTAAAACTCATAATAAGATGTGTTCAACGAGCATTTAAAACTGATAATAAGATGTGTTCAACGAGCACTTAAAACTCAAAATAAGATATGTTCAACGAGCATTTAAAACTCATAATAAGATGTGTTCAACGAGCATTTAAAACTCATAATAAGATGTGTTCAACGAGCATTTAAAACTGATAATAAGATGTGTTCAAAGAGCACTTAAAACTCATAATAAGATGTGTGCAACGAGCACTTAAAACTCATAATAAGACGTGTTCAACGAGCATTTAAGACTCATAATAAGATGTCTTCAACGAGCACGTAAAACTCATAATAAGATGTGTTCAACGAGCACTTAAAACTCAAAATAAGATGTGTTCAGCGAGCACTTAAAACTCATAATAAGATGTGTTCAACGAGCATTTAAAACTCATAATAAGATGTGTTCAACGAGCATTTAAAACTCATAATAAGATGTGTTCAACGAGCACTTAAAACTCAAAATAAGATGTGTTCAGCGAGCATTTAAAACTCATAATAAGATGTGTTCAACGAGCATTTAAAACTGATAATAAGATGTGTTCAACGAGCACTTAAAACTCAAAATAAGATATGTTCAACGAGCATTTAAAACTCATAATAAGATGTGTTCAACGAGCATTTAAAACTCATAATAAGATGTGTTCAACGAGCATTTAAAACTGATAATAAGATGTGTTCAACGAGCACTTAAAACTCATAATAAGATGTGTGCAACGAGCACTTAAAACTCATAATAAGAAGTGTTCAACGAGCATTTAAGACTCATAATAAGATGTCTTCAACGAGCACGTAAAACTCATAATAAGATGTGTGCAACGAGCATTTAAAACTCATAATAAGATGTGTGCAACTAGCACTTAAAACTCATAATAAGATGTGTGCAACGAGCAATTAAAACTCATAATAAGATGTGTTCAACGAGCAATTAAAATTCACAATAAGATTCGTTCAACGAGCACTTAAAACTCATAATAAGATGTGTGCAACGAGCATTTAAAACTCATGATAAGATGTGTTCAACGAGCATTTAAAACATAATAAGATGTGTTCAACGAGAACTTAAATCTCATAATAAGATGTGTTCAACGAGCATGTAGAACTCACAATAAGATGTGTTCAACGAGCACTTAACACTCATAATAAGATGTGTTCAACGAGCATTTAAAACTCATAATAAGATGTGTTCAACGAGCACGTAAATCTCATAATAAGATGTGTTCAACGAGCATTTGAAACTCATAATAAGATGTGTTCAACGAGCATTTAAAACTCATAATAAGATGTGTTCAACGAGCATTTAAAACTCATAATAAGATGTGTGCAACGAGCACTTCAAACTCATAATAAGATGTGTGCAACGAGCACTTAAAACTCATAATAAGATGTGCGCAATGAGCACTTAAAACTCATAATAAGATGTGTGCAACGAGCAATTAAAACTCATAATAAGATGTGTTCAACGAGCAATTAAAACTCACAATAAGATGTGTTCAACGAGCACTTAAAACTCATAATAAGATGTGTGCAACGAGCACATAAAACTCATAATAACATGTGTTCAACGAGCACTTAAAACTCATAATAAGATGTGTGCAACTAGCACTTAAAACTCATAATAAGATGTGTGCAACGAGCAATTAAAACTCATAATAAGATGTGTTCAACGAGCATTTAAAACTCATAATAAGATGTGTTCAACGAGCATTTAAAACTCATAATAAGATGTGTTCAACGAGCATTTAAAACTCATAATAAGATGTGTGCAACTAGCACTTAAAACTCATAATAAGATGTGTGCAACGAGCAATTAAAACTCATAATAAGATGTGTGCAACGAGCAATTAAAACTCATAATAAGATGTGTTCAACGAGCATTTAAAACTCATAATAAGATGTGTTCAACGAGCATTTAAAACTCATAATAAGATGTGTTCAACGAGCATTTAAAACTCATAATAAGATGTGTTCAACGAGCATTTAAAACATAATAAGATGTGTTAAACGAGCATTTGAAACTCATAATAAGATGGGTTCAACGAGCATTTAAAACTCATAATACGATTTGTGCAACGACCACTTAAAACTCAAAATAAGATGTGTTCAACGAGCACTTAAAACTCATAATAAGATGTGTTTAACGAGCACTTAAAACTAACAATAAGATGTGTTCAACGAGCACTTAAAACTCATAATAACATGTGTTCAACGAGCATTTAAAACTCATAATAAGATGTGTTCAACGAGCATTTAAAACTGATAATAAGATGTGTTCAACGAGCACTTAAAACTCATAATAAGATGTGTGCAACGAGCACTTAAAACTCATAATAAGAAGTGTTCAACGAGCATTTAAGACTCATAATAAGATGTCTTCAACGAGCACGTAAAACTCATAATAAGATGTGTGCAACGAGCATTTAAAACTCATAATAAGATGTGTGCAACTAGCACTTAAAACTCATAATAAGATGTGTGCAACGAGCAATTAAAACTCATAATAAGATGTGTTCAACGAGCAATTAAAATTCACAATAAGATTCGTTCAACGAGCACTTAAAACTCATAATAAGATGTGTGCAACGAGCACTTCAAACTCATAATAAGATGTGTGCAACGAGCACTTAAAACTCATAATAAGATGTGCGCAATGAGCACTTAAAACTCATAAGAAGATGTGTGCAACGAGCAATTAAAACTCATAATAAGATGTGTTCAACGAGCAATTAAAACTCACAATAAGATGTGTTCAACGAGCACTTAAAACTCATAATAAGATGTGTGCAACGAGCACATAAAACTCATAATAACATGTGTTCAACGAGCACTTAAAACTCATAATAAGATGTGTGCAACTAGCACTTAAAACTCATAATAAGATGTGTGCAACGAGCAATTAAAACTCATTATAAGATGTGTTCAACGAGCATTTAAAACTCATAATAAGATGTGTTCAACGAGCATTTAAAACTCATAATAAGATGTGTTCAACGAGCATTTAAAACTCATAATAAGATGTGTGCAACTAGCACTTAAAACTCATGATAAGATGTGTGCAACGAGCAATTAAAACTCATAATAAGATGTGTTCAACGAGCATTTAAAACTCATAATAAGATGTGTTCAACGAGCATTTAAAACTCATAATAAGATGTGTTCAACGAGCATTTAAAACTCATAATAAGATGTGTTCAACGAGCATTTAAAACATAATAAGATGTGTTAAACGAGCATTTGAAACTCATAATAAGATGGGTTCAACGAGCATTTAAAACTCATAATACGATTTGTGCAACGACCACTTAAAACTCAAAATAAGATGTGTTCAACGAGCACTCAAAACTCATAATAAGATGTGTTCAACGAGCACTTAAAACTAACAATAAGATGTGTTCAACGAGCATTTAAAACTCATAATAGGATGTGTTCAACGAGCACTTAAAACTCAAAATAAGATGTGTTCAGCTAGCATTTAAAACTCATAATAAGATGTGTTCAACGAGCACTTAAAACTCATAATAAGATGTGTGCAACGAGCATTTAAAACTCATAATAAGATGTGTGCAACGAGCACTTAAAACTCATAATAAGATGTGTGCAACTAGCACTTAAAACTCATAATAAGATGTGTGCAACGAGCAATTAGAACTCATAATAAGATGTGTTCAACGAGCACTTAAAACTCAAAATAAGATGTGTTCAGCGAGCATTTAAGACTCATAATAAGATGTCTTCAACGAGCACGTAAAACTCATAATAAGATGTGTGCAACGAGCATTTAAAACCCATAATAAGATTTGTGCAACGAGCACTTAAAACTCATAATAAGATGTGCGCAACGAGCAATTAAAACTCATAATAAGATGTGTTCAACGAGCAATTAAAATTCACAATAAGATTCGTTCAACGAGCACTTAAAACTCATAATAAGATGTGTGCAACGAGCATTTAAAACTCATGATAAGATGTGTTCAACGAGCATTTACGACTCATAATAAGATGTCTTCAACGAGCACTTAAAACTCATAATAAGATGTGTTCAACGAGCACTTAAAATTCATAATAAGATGTGTGCAACGAGCACTTAAAACTCATAATAAGATGTGTGCAACGAGCACTTAAAACTCATAATAAGATGTGTTCAACGAGCAATTAAAATTCACAATTAGATGTGTTCAACGAGCACTTAAAACTCATAATAAGATGTGTGCAACGAGCATTTAAAACTCACAATAAGATGTGTGCAACGAGCACTTAAAACTCATAATAAGATGTGTGCAACTAGCACTTAAAACTCATAATAAGATATGTGCAACGAGCAATTAAAACTCATAATAAGATGTGTTCAACGAGCACTTAAAACTCATAATAAGATGTGTGCAACGAGCAATTAAAACTCATAATAAGATGTGTTCAACGAGCAATTAAAACTCACAATAAGATGTGTTCAACGAGCACTTAAAACTCATAATAAGATGTGTGCAACGAGCACATAAAACTCATAATAACATGTGTTCAACGAGCACTTAAAACTCATAATAAGATGTGTGCAACTAGCACTTAAAACTCATAATAAGATGTGTGCAACGAGCAATTAAAACTCATAATAAGATGTGTTCAACGAGCATTTAAAACTCATAATAAGATGTGTTCAACGAGCATTTAAAACTCATAATAAGATGTGTTCAACGAGCATTTAAAACTCATAATAAGATGTGTGCAACTAGCACTTAAAACTCATAATAAGATGTGTGCAACGAGCAATTAAAACTCATAATAAGATGTGTGCAACGAGCAATTAAAACTCATAATAAGATGTGTTCAACGAGCATTTAAAACTCATAATAAGATGTGTTCAACGAGCATTTAAAACTCATAATAAGATGTGTTCAACGAGCATTTAAAACTCATAATAAGATGTGTTCAACGAGCATTTAAAACATAATAAGATGTGTTAAACGAGCATTTGAAACTCATAATAAGATGGGTTCAACGAGCATTTAAAACTCATAATACGATTTGTGCAACGACCACTTAAAACTCAAAATAAGATGTGTTCAACGAGCACTTAAAACTCATAATAAGATGTGTTTAACGAGCACTTAAAACTAACAATAAGATGTGTTCAACGAGCACTTAAAACTCATAATAACATGTGTTCAACGAGCATTTAAAACTCATAATAAGATGTGTTCAACGAGCATTTAAAACTGATAATAAGATGTGTTCAACGAGCACTTAAAACTCATAATAAGATGTGTGCAACGAGCACTTAAAACTCATAATAAGAAGTGTTCAACGAGCATTTAAGACTCATAATAAGATGTCTTCAACGAGCACGTAAAACTCATAATAAGATGTGTGCAACGAGCATTTAAAACTCATAATAAGATGTGTGCAACTAGCACTTAAAACTCATAATAAGATGTGTGCAACGAGCAATTAAAACTCATAATAAGATGTGTTCAACGAGCAATTAAAATTCACAATAAGATTCGTTCAACGAGCACTTAAAACTCATAATAAGATGTGTGCAACGAGCACTTCAAACTCATAATAAGATGTGTGCAACGAGCACTTAAAACTCATAATAAGATGTGCGCAATGAGCACTTAAAACTCATAAGAAGATGTGTGCAACGAGCAATTAAAACTCATAATAAGATGTGTTCAACGAGCAATTAAAACTCACAATAAGATGTGTTCAACGAGCACTTAAAACTCATAATAAGATGTGTGCAACGAGCACATAAAACTCATAATAACATGTGTTCAACGAGCACTTAAAACTCATAATAAGATGTGTGCAACTAGCACTTAAAACTCATAATAAGATGTGTGCAACGAGCAATTAAAACTCATTATAAGATGTGTTCAACGAGCATTTAAAACTCATAATAAGATGTGTTCAACGAGCATTTAAAACTCATAATAAGATGTGTTCAACGAGCATTTAAAACTCATAATAAGATGTGTGCAACTAGCACTTAAAACTCATGATAAGATGTGTGCAACGAGCAATTAAAACTCATAATAAGATGTGTTCAACGAGCATTTAAAACTCATAATAAGATGTGTTCAACGAGCATTTAAAACTCATAATAAGATGTGTTCAACGAGCATTTAAAACTCATAATAAGATGTGTTCAACGAGCATTTAAAACATAATAAGATGTGTTAAACGAGCATTTGAAACTCATAATAAGATGGGTTCAACGAGCATTTAAAACTCATAATACGATTTGTGCAACGACCACTTAAAACTCAAAATAAGATGTGTTCAACGAGCACTCAAAACTCATAATAAGATGTGTTCAACGAGCACTTAAAACTAACAATAAGATGTGTTCAACGAGCATTTAAAACTCATAATAGGATGTGTTCAACGAGCACTTAAAACTCAAAATAAGATGTGTTCAGCTAGCATTTAAAACTCATAATAAGATGTGTTCAACGAGCACTTAAAACTCATAATAAGATGTGTGCAACGAGCATTTAAAACTCATAATAAGATGTGTGCAACGAGCACTTAAAACTCATAATAAGATGTGTGCAACTAGCACTTAAAACTCATAATAAGATGTGTGCAACGAGCAATTAGAACTCATAATAAGATGTGTTCAACGAGCACTTAAAACTCAAAATAAGATGTGTTCAGCGAGCATTTAAGACTCATAATAAGATGTCTTCAACGAGCACGTAAAACTCATAATAAGATTTGTGCAACGAGCACTTAAAACTCATAATAAGATGTGCGCAACGAGCAATTAAAACTCATAATAAGATGTGTTCAACGAGCAATTAAAATTCACAATAAGATTCGTTCAACGAGCACTTAAAACTCATAATAAGATGTGTGCAACGAGCATTTAAAACTCATGATAAGATGTGTTCAACGAGCATTTACGACTCATAATAAGATGTCTTCAACGAGCACTTAAAACTCATAATAAGATGTGTTCAACGAGCACTTAAAATTCATAATAAGATGTGTGCAACGAGCACTTAAAACTCATAATAAGATGTGTGCAACGAGCACTTAAAACTCATAATAAGATGTGTTCAACGAGCAATTAAAATTCACAATTAGATGTGTTCAACGAGCACTTAAAACTCATAATAAGATGTGTGCAACGAGCATTTAAAACTCACAATAAGATGTGTGCAACGAGCACTTAAAACTCATAATAAGATGTGTGCAACTAGCACTTAAAACTCATAATAAGATATGTGCAACGAGCAATTAAAACTCATAATAAGATGTGTTCAACGAGCACTTAAAACTCAAAATAAGATGTGTTCAGCGAGCACTTAAAACTCATAATAAGATGTGTTCAACGAGCATTTAAAACTCATAATAAGATGTGTTCAACGAGCATTTAAAACTCATAATAGGATGTGTTCAACGAGCACTTAAAACTCAAAATAAGATGTGTTCAGCTAGCATTTAAAACTCATAATAATATGTGTTCAACGAGCACTTAAAACTCATAATAAGATGTGTGCAACGAGCATTTAAAACTCATAATAAGATGTGTGCAACGAGCACTTAAAACTCATAATAAGATGTGTGCAACTAGCACTTAAAACTCATAATAAGATGTGTGCAACGAGCAATTAGAACTCATAATAAGATGTGTTCAACGAGCACTTAAAACTCAAAATAAGATGTGTTCAGCGAGCACTTAAAACTCATAATAAGATGTGTTCAACGAGCATTTAAAACTCATAATAAGATGTGTTCAACGAGCATTTAAAACTCATAATAAGATTTGTTCAACGAGCACTTAAAACTCAAAATAAGATGTGTTCAGCGAGCATTTAAAACTCATAATAAGATGTGTTCAACGAGCATTTAAAACTGATAATAAGATGTGTTCAACGAGCACTTAAAACTCAAAATAAGATATGTTCAACGAGCATTTAAAACTCATAATAAGATGTGTTCAACGAGCATTTAAAACTCATAATAAGATATGTTCAACGAGCATTTAAAACTGATAATAAGATGTGTGCAACGAGCAATTAAAACTCATAATAAGATGTGTTCAACGAGCATTTAAAACTCACAATAAGATGTGTGCAACGAGCACTTAAAACTCATAATAAGATGTGTGCAACTAGCACTTAAAACTCATAATAAGATGTGTGCAACGAGCAATTAAAACTCATAATATGTGTTCAACGAGCACTTAAAACTCAAAATAAGATGTGTTCAGCGAGCACTTAAAACTCATAATAAGATGTGTTCAACGAGCATTTACAACTCATAATAAGATGTGTTCAACGAGCATTTAAAACTCATAATAAGATGTGTTCAACGAGCACTTAAAACTCAAAATAAGATGTGTTCAGCGAGCATTTAAAACTCATAATAAGATGTGTTCAACCAGCACTTAAAACTCATAATAAGATGTGTGCAACGAGCATTTAAAACTCATAATAAGATGTGTGCAACGAGCACTTAAAACTCATAATAAGATGTGTGCAACTAGCACTTAAAACTCATAATAAGATGTGTGCAACGAGCAATTAGAACTCATAATAAGATGTGTTCAACGAGCACTTAAAACTCAAAATAAGATGTGTTCAGCGAGCACTTAAAACTCATAATAAGATGTGTTCAACGAGCATTTAAAACTCATAATAAGATGTGTTCAACGAGCATTTAAAACTGATAATAAGATGTGTTCAACGAGCACTTAAAACTCAAAATAAGATATGTTCAACGAGCATTTAAAACTCATAATAAGATGTGTTCAACGAGCATTTAAAACTCATAATAAGATGTGTTCAACGAGCATTTAAAACTGATAATAAGATGTGTTCAAAGAGCACTTAAAACTCATAATAAGATGTGTGCAACGAGCACTTAAAACTCATAATAAGACGTGTTCAACGAGCATTTAAGACTCATAATAAGATGTCTTCAACGAGCACGTAAAACTCATAATAAGATGTGTTCAACGAGCACTTAAAACTCAAAATAAGATGTGTTCAGCGAGCACTTAAAACTCATAATAAGATGTGTTCAACGAGCATTTAAAACTCATAATAAGATGTGTTCAACGAGCATTTAAAACTCATAATAAGATGTGTTCAACGAGCACTTAAAACTCAAAATAAGATGTGTTCAGCGAGCATTTAAAACTCATAATAAGATGTGTTCAACGAGCATTTAAAACTGATAATAAGATGTGTTCAACGAGCACTTAAAACTCAAAATAAGATATGTTCAACGAGCATTTAAAACTCATAATAAGATGTGTTCAACGAGCATTTAAAACTCATAATAAGATGTGTTCAACGAGCATTTAAAACTGATAATAAGATGTGTTCAACGAGCACTTAAAACTCATAATAAGATGTGTGCAACGAGCACTTAAAACTCATAATAAGAAGTGTTCAACGAGCATTTAAGACTCATAATAAGATGTCTTCAACGAGCACGTAAAACTCATAATAAGATGTGTGCAACGAGCATTTAAAACTCATAATAAGATGTGTGCAACTAGCACTTAAAACTCATAATAAGATGTGTGCAACGAGCAATTAAAACTCATAATAAGATGTGTTCAACGAGCAATTAAAATTCACAATAAGATTCGTTCAACGAGCACTTAAAACTCATAATAAGATGTGTGCAACGAGCATTTAAAACTCATGATAAGATGTGTTCAACGAGCATTTAAAACATAATAAGATGTGTTCAACGAGAACTTAAATCTCATAATAAGATGTGTTCAACGAGCATGTAGAACTCACAATAAGATGTGTTCAACGAGCACTTAACACTCATAATAAGATGTGTTCAACGAGCATTTAAAACTCATAATAAGATGTGTTCAACGAGCACGTAAATCTCATAATAAGATGTGTTCAACGAGCATTTGAAACTCATAATAAGATGTGTTCAACGAGCATTTAAAACTCATAATAAGATGTGTTCAACGAGCATTTAAAACTCATAATAAGATGTGTGCAACGAGCACTTCAAACTCATAATAAGATGTGTGCAACGAGCACTTAAAACTCATAATAAGATGTGCGCAATGAGCACTTAAAACTCATAATAAGATGTGTGCAACGAGCAATTAAAACTCATAATAAGATGTGTTCAACGAGCAATTAAAACTCACAATAAGATGTGTTCAACGAGCACTTAAAACTCATAATAAGATGTGTGCAACGAGCACATAAAACTCATAATAACATGTGTTCAACGAGCACTTAAAACTCATAATAAGATGTGTGCAACTAGCACTTAAAACTCATAATAAGATGTGTGCAACGAGCAATTAAAACTCATAATAAGATGTGTTCAACGAGCATTTAAAACTCATAATAAGATGTGTTCAACGAGCATTTAAAACTCATAATAAGATGTGTTCAACGAGCATTTAAAACTCATAATAAGATGTGTGCAACTAGCACTTAAAACTCATAATAAGATGTGTGCAACGAGCAATTAAAACTCATAATAAGATGTGTGCAACGAGCAATTAAAACTCATAATAAGATGTGTTCAACGAGCATTTAAAACTCATAATAAGATGTGTTCAACGAGCATTTAAAACTCATAATAAGATGTGTTCAACGAGCATTTAAAACTCATAATAAGATGTGTTCAACGAGCATTTAAAACATAATAAGATGTGTTAAACGAGCATTTGAAACTCATAATAAGATGGGTTCAATGAGCATTTAAAACTCATAATACGATTTGTGCAACGACCACTTAAAACTCAAAATAAGATGTGTTCAACGAGCACTTAAAACTCATAATAAGATGTGTTTAACGAGCACTTAAAACTAACAATAAGATGTGTTCAACGAGCACTTAAAACTCATAATAACATGTGTTCAACGAGCATTTAAAACTCATAATAAGATGTGTTCAACGAGCATTTAAAACTGATAATAAGATGTGTTCAACGAGCACTTAAAACTCATAATAAGATGTGTGCAACGAGCACTTAAAACTCATAATAAGAAGTGTTCAACGAGCATTTAAGACTCATAATAAGATGTCTTCAACGAGCACGTAAAACTCATAATAAGATGTGTGCAACGAGCATTTAAAACTCATAATAAGATGTGTGCAACTAGCACTTAAAACTCATAATAAGATGTGTGCAACGAGCAATTAAAACTCATAATAAGATGTGTTCAACGAGCAATTAAAATTCACAATAAGATTCGTTCAACGAGCACTTAAAACTCATAATAAGATGTGTGCAACGAGCACTTCAAACTCATAATAAGATGTGTGCAACGAGCACTTAAAACTCATAATAAGATGTGCGCAATGAGCACTTAAAACTCATAAGAAGATGTGTGCAACGAGCAATTAAAACTCATAATAAGATGTGTTCAACGAGCAATTAAAACTCACAATAAGATGTGTTCAACGAGCACTTAAAACTCATAATAAGATGTGTGCAACGAGCACATAAAACTCATAATAACATGTGTTCAACGAGCACTTAAAACTCATAATAAGATGTGTGCAACTAGCACTTAAAACTCATAATAAGATGTGTGCAACGAGCAATTAAAACTCATTATAAGATGTGTTCAACGAGCATTTAAAACTCATAATAAGATGTGTTCAACGAGCATTTAAAACTCATAATAAGATGTGTTCAACGAGCATTTAAAACTCATAATAAGATGTGTGCAACTAGCACTTAAAACTCATGATAAGATGTGTGCAACGAGCAATTAAAACTCATAATAAGATGTGTTCAACGAGCATTTAAAACTCATAATAAGATGTGTTCAACGAGCATTTAAAACTCATAATAAGATGTGTTCAACGAGCATTTAAAACTCATAATAAGATGTGTTCAACGAGCATTTAAAACATAATAAGATGTGTTAAACGAGCATTTGAAACTCATAATAAGATGGGTTCAACGAGCATTTAAAACTCATAATACGATTTGTGCAACGACCACTTAAAACTCAAAATAAGATGTGTTCAACGAGCACTCAAAACTCATAATAAGATGTGTTCAACGAGCACTTAAAACTAACAATAAGATGTGTTCAACGAGCATTTAAAACTCATAATAGGATGTGTTCAACGAGCACTTAAAACTCAAAATAAGATGTGTTCAGCTAGCATTTAAAACTCATAATAAGATGTGTTCAACGAGCACTTAAAACTCATAATAAGATGTGTGCAACGAGCATTTAAAACTCATAATAAGATGTGTGCAACGAGCACTTAAAACTCATAATAAGATGTGTGCAACTAGCACTTAAAACTCATAATAAGATGTGTGCAACGAGCAATTAGAACTCATAATAAGATGTGTTCAACGAGCACTTAAAACTCAAAATAAGATGTGTTCAGCGAGCACTTAAAACTCATAATAAGATGTGTTCAACGAGCATTTAAAACTCATAATAAGATGTGTTCAACGAGCATTTAAAACTCATAATAAGATTTGTTCAACGAGCACTTAAAACTCAAAATAAGATGTGTTCAGCGAGCATTTAAAACTCATAATAAGATGTGTTCAACGAGCATTTAAAACTGATAATAAGATGTGTTCAACGAGCACTTAAAACTCAAAATAAGATATGTTCAACGAGCATTTAAAACTCATAATAAGATGTGTTCAACGAGCATTTAAAACTCATAATAAGATATGTTCAACGAGCATTTAAAACTGATAATAAGATGTGTGCAACGAGCAATTAAAACTCATAATAAGATGTGTTCAACGAGCATTTAAAACTCACAATAAGATGTGTGCAACGAGCACTTAAAACTCATAATAAGATGTGTGCAACTAGCACTTAAAACTCATAATAAGATGTGTGCAACGAGCAATTAAAACTCATAATATGTGTTCAACGAGCACTTAAAACTCAAAATAAGATGTGTTCAGCGAGCACTTAAAACTCATAATAAGATGTGTTCAACGAGCATTTACAACTCATAATAAGATGTGTTCAACGAGCATTTAAAACTCATAATAAGATGTGTTCAACGAGCACTTAAAACTCAAAATAAGATGTGTTCAGCGAGCATTTAAAACTCATAATAAGATGTGTTCAACGAGCACTTAAAACTCATAATAAGATGTGTGCAACGAGCATTTAAAACTCATAATAAGATGTGTGCAACGAGCACTTAAAACTCATAATAAGATGTGTGCAACTAGCACTTAAAACTCATAATAAGATGTGTGCAACGAGCAATTAGAACTCATAATAAGATGTGTTCAACGAGCACTTAAAACTCAAAATAAGATGTGTTCAGCGAGCACTTAAAACTCATAATAAGATGTGTTCAACGAGCATTTAAAACTCATAATAAGATGTGTTCAACGAGCATTTAAAACTGATAATAAGATGTGTTCAACGAGCACTTAAAACTCAAAATAAGATATGTTCAACGAGCATTTAAAATTCATAATAAGATGTGTTCAACGAGCATTTAAAACTCATAATAAGATGTGTTCAACGAGCATTTAAAACTGATAATAAGATGTGTTCAAAGAGCACTTAAAACTCATAATAAGATGTGTGCAACGAGCACTTAAAACTCATAATAAGAAGTGTTCAACGAGCATTTAAGACTCATAATAAGATGTCTTCAACGAGCACGTAAAACTCATAATAAGATGTGTTCAACGAGCACTTAAAACTCAAAATAAGATGTGTTCAGCGAGCACTTAAAACTCATAATAAGATGTGTTCAACGAGCATTTAAAACTCATAATAAGATGTGTTCAACGAGCATTTAAAACTCATAATAAGATGTGTTCAACGAGCACTTAAAACTCAAAATAAGATGTGTTCAGCGAGCATTTAAAACTCATAATAAGATGTGTTCAACGAGCATTTAAAACTGATAATAAGATGTGTTCAACGAGCACTTAAAACTCAAAATAAGATATGTTCAACGAGCATTTAAAACTCATAATAAGATGTGTTCAACGAGCATTTAAAACTCATAATAAGATGTGTTCAACGAGCATTTAAAACTGATAATAAGATGTGTTCAACGAGCACTTAAAACTCATAATAAGATGTGTGCAACGAGCACTTAAAACTCATAATAAGAAGTGTTCAACGAGCATTTAAGACTCATAATAAGATGTCTTCAACGAGCACGTAAAACTCATAATAAGATGTGTGCAACGAGCATTTAAAACTCATAATAAGATGTGTGCAACTAGCACTTAAAACTCATAATAAGATGTGTGCAACGAGCAATTAAAACTCATAATAAGATGTGTTCAACGAGCAATTAAAATTCACAATAAGATTCGTTCAACGAGCACTTAAAACTCATAATAAGATGTGTGCAACGAGCATTTAAAACTCATGATAAGATGTGTTCAACGAGCATTTAAAACATAATAAGATGTGTTCAACGAGAACTTAAATCTCATAATAAGATGTGTTCAACGAGCATGTAGAACTCACAATAAGATGTGTTCAACGAGCACTTAACACTCATAATAAGATGTGTTCAACGAGCATTTAAAACTCATAATAAGATGTGTTCAACGAGCACGTAAATCTCATAATAAGATGTGTTCAACGAGCATTTGAAACTCATAATAAGATGTGTTCAACGAGCATTTAAAACTCATAATAAGATGTGTTCAACGAGCATTTAAAACTCATAATAAGATGTGTGCAACGAGCACTTCAAACTCATAATAAGATGTGTGCAACGAGCACTTAAAACTCTTAATAAGATGTGCGCAATGAGCACTTAAAACTCATAATAAGATGTGTGCAACGAGCAATTAAAACTCATAATAAGATGTGTTCAACGAGCAATTAAAACTCACAATAAGAGGTGTTCAACGAGCACTTAAAACTCATAATAAGATGTGTGCAACGAGCACATAAAACTCATAATAACATGTGTTCAACGAGCACTTAAAACTCATAATAAGATGTGTGCAACTAGCACTTAAAACTCATAATAAGATGTGTGCAACGAGCAATTAAAACTCATAATAAGATGTGTTCAACGAGCATTTAAAACTCATAATAAGATGTGTTCAACGAGCATTTAAAACTCATAATAAGATGTGTTCAACGAGCATTTAAAACTCATAATAAGATGTGTGCAACTAGCACTTAAAACTCATAATAAGATGTGTGCAACGAGCAATTAAAACTCATAATAAGATGTGTGCAACGAGCAATTAAAACTCATAATAAGATGTGTTCAACGAGCATTTAAAACTCATAATAAGATGTGTTCAACGAGCATTTAAAACTCATAATAAGATGTGTTCAACGAGCATTTAAAACTCATAATAGGATGTGTTCAACGAGCATTTAAAACATAATAAGATGTGTTAAACGAGCATTTGAAACTCATAATAAGATGGGTTCAACGAGCATTTAAAACTCATAATACGATTTGTGCAACGACCACTTAAAACTCAAAATAAGATGTGTTCAACGAGCACTTAAAACTCATAATAAGATGTGTTTAACGAGCACTTAAAACTAACAATAAGATGTGTTCAACGAGCACTTAAAACTCATAATAACATGTGTTCAACGAGCATTTAAAACTCATAATAAGATGTGTTCAACGAGCATTTAAAACTGATAATAAGATGTGTTCAACGAGCACTTAAAACTCATAATAAGATGTGTGCAACGAGCACTTAAAACTCATAATAAGAAGTGTTCAACGAGCATTTAAGACTCATAATAAGATGTCTTCAACGAGCACGTAAAACTCATAATAAGATGTGTGCAACGAGCATTTAAAACTCATAATAAGATGTGTGCAACTAGCACTTAAAACTCATAATAAGATGTGTGCAACGAGCAATTAAAACTCATAATAAGATGTGTTCAACGAGCAATTAAAATTCACAATAAGATTCGTTCAACGAGCACTTAAAACTCATAATAAGATGTGTGCAACGAGCACTTCAAACTCATAATAAGATGTGTGCAACGAGCACTTAAAACTCATAATAAGATGTGCGCAATGAGCACTTAAAACTCATAAGAAGATGTGTGCAACGAGCAATTAAAACTCATAATAAGATGTGTTCAACGAGCAATTAAAACTCATAATAAGATGTGTTCAACGAGCACTTAAAACTCATAATAAGATGTGTGCAACGAGCACATAAAACTCATAATAACATGTGTTCAACGAGCACTTAAAACTCATAATAAGATGTGTGCAACTAGCACTTAAAACTCATAATAAGATGTGTGCAACGAGCAATTAAAACTCATAATAAGATGTGTTCAACGAGCATTTAAAACTCATAATAAGATGTGTTCAACGAGCATTTAAAACTCATAATAAGATGTGTTCAACGAGCATTTAAAACTCATAATAAGATGTGTGCAACTAGCACTTAAAACTCATAATAAGATGTGTGCAACGAGCAATTAAAACTCATAATAAGATGTGTTCAACGAGCATTTAAAACTCATAATAAGATGTGTTCAACGAGCATTTAAAACTCATAATAAGATGTGTTCAACGAGCATTTAAAACTCATAATAAGATGTGTTCAACGAGCATTTAAAACATAATAAGATGTGTTAAACGAGCATTTGAAACTCATAATAAGATGGGTTCAACGAGCATTTAAAACTCATAATACGATTTGTGCAACGACCACTTAAAACTCAAAATAAGATGTGTTCAACGAGCACTCAAAACTCATAATAAGATGTGTTCAACGAGCACTTAAAACTAACAATAAGATGTGTTCAACGAGCACTTAAAACTCATAATAACATGTGTTCAACGAGCATTTAAAACTCATAATAAGATGTGTTCAACGAGCATTTAAAACTGATAATAAGATGTGTTCAACGAGCACTTAAAACTCATAATAAGATGTGTGCAACGAGCACTTAAAACTCATAATAAGAAGTGTTCAACGAGCATTTAAGACTCATAATAAGATGTCTTCAACGAGCACGTAAAACTCATAATAAGATGTGTGCAACGAGCATTTAAAACTCATAATAAGATGTGTGCAACTAGCACTTAAAACTCATAATAAGATGTGTGCAACGAGCAATTAAAACTCATAATAAGATGTGTTCAACGAGCAATTAAAATTCACAATAAGATTCGTTCAACGAGCACTTAAAACTCATAATAAGATCTGTGCAACGAGCATTTAAAACTCATGATAAGATGTGTTCAACGACCATTTAAAACATAATAAGATGTGTTCAACGAGAACTTAAAACTCATAATAAGATGTGTTCAACGAGCATGTAGAACTCACAATAAGATGTGTTCAACGAGCACTTAACACTCATAATAAGATGTGTTCAACGAGCATTTAAAACTCATAATAAGATGTGTTCAACGAGCACGTAAATCTCATAATAAGATGTGTTCAACGAGCATTTGAAACTCATAATAAGATGTGTTCAACGAGCATTTAAAACTCATAATAAGATGTGTTCAACGAGCATTTAAAACTCATAATAAGATGTGTGCAACGAGCACTTCAAACTCATAATAAGATGTGTGCAACTAGCACTTAAAACTCATAATAAGATGTGTGCAACGAGCAATTAGAACTCATAATAAGATGTGTTCAACGAGCACTTAAAACTCAAAATAAGATGTGTTCAGCGAGCACTTAAAACTCATAATAAGATGTGTTCAACGAGCATTTAAAACTCATAATAAGATGTGTTCAACGAGCATTTAAAACTCATAATAAGATGTGTTCAACGAGCACTTAAAACTCAAAATAAGATGTGTTCAGCGAGCATTTAAAACTCATAATAAGATGTGTTCAACGAGCATTTAAAACTGATAATAAGATGTGTTCAACGAGCACTTAAAACTCAAAATAAGATATGTTCAACGAGCATTTAAAACTCATAATAAGATGTGTTCAACGAGCATTTAAAACTCATAATAAGATGTGTTCAACGAGCATTTAAAACTGATAATAAGATGTGTGCAACGAGCAATTAAAACTCATAATAAGATGTGTTCAACGAGCATTTAAAACTCACAATAAGATGTGTGCAACGAGCACTTAAAACTCATAATAAGATGTGTGCAACTAGCACTTAAAACTCATAATAAGATGTGTGCAACGAGCAATTAAAACTCATAATATGTGTTCAACGAGCACTTAAAACTCAAAATAAGATGTGTTCAGCGAGCACTTAAAACTCATAATAAGATGTGTTCAACGAGCATTTACAACTCATAATAAGATGTGTTCAACGAGCATTTAAAACTCATAATAAGATGTGTTCAACGAGCACTTAAAACTCAAAATAAGATGTGTTCAGCGAGCATTTAAAACTCATAATAAGATGTGTTCAACGAGCACTTAAAACTCATAATAAGATGTGTGCAACGAGCATTTAAAACTCATAATAAGATGTGTGCAACGAGCACTTAAAACTCATAATAAGATGTGTGCAACTAGCACTTAAAACTCATAATAAGATGTGTGCAACGAGCAATTAGAACTCATAATAAGATGTGTTCAACGAGCACTTAAAACTCAAAATAAGATGTGTTCAGCGAGCACTTAAAACTCATAATAAGATGTGTTCAACGAGCATTTAAAACTCATAATAAGATGTGTTCAACGAGCATTTAAAACTGATAATAAGATGTGTTCAACGAGCACTTAAAACTCAAAATAAGATATGTTCAACGAGCATTTAAAACTCATAATAAGATGTGTTCAACGAGCATTTAAAACTCATAATAAGATGTGTTCAACGAGCATTTAAAACTGATAATAAGATGTGTTCAAAGAGCACTTAAAACTCATAATAAGATGTGTGCAACGAGCACTTAAAACTCATAATAAGAAGTGTTCAACGAGCATTTAAGACTCATAATAAGATGTCTTCAACGAGCACGTAAAACTCATAATAAGATGTGTTCAACGAGCACTTAAAACTCAAAATAAGATGTGTTCAGCGAGCACTTAAAACTCATAATAAGATGTGTTCAACGAGCATTTAAAACTCATAATAAGATGTGTTCAACGAGCATTTAAAACTCATAATAAGATGTGTTCAACGAGCACTTAAAACTCAAAATAAGATGTGTTCAGCGAGCATTTAAAACTCATAATAAGATGTGTTCAACGAGCATTTAAAACTGATAATAAGATGTGTTCAACGAGCACTTAAAACTCAAAATAAGATATGTTCAACGAGCATTTAAAACTCATAATAAGATGTGTTCAACGAGCATTTAAAACTCATAATAAGATGTGTTCAACGAGCATTTAAAACTGATAATAAGATGTGTTCAACGAGCACTTAAAACTCATAATAAGATGTGTGCAACGAGCACTTAAAACTCATAATAAGAAGTGTTCAACGAGCATTTAAGACTCATAATAAGATGTCTTCAACGAGCACGTAAAACTCATAATAAGATGTGTGCAACGAGCATTTAAAACTCATAATAAGATGTGTGCAACTAGCACTTAAAACTCATAATAAGATGTGTGCAACGAGCAATTAAAACTCATAATAAGATGTGTTCAACGAGCAATTAAAATTCACAATAAGATTCGTTCAACGAGCACTTAAAACTCATAATAAGATGTGTGCAACGAGCATTTAAAACTCATGATAAGATGTGTTCAACGAGCATTTAAAACATAATAAGATGTGTTCAACGAGAACTTAAATCTCATAATAAGATGTGTTCAACGAGCATGTAGAACTCACAATAAGATGTGTTCAACGAGCACTTAACACTCATAATAAGATGTGTTCAACGAGCATTTAAAACTCATAATAAGATGTGTTCAACGAGCACGTAAATCTCATAATAAGATGTGTTCAACGAGCATTTGAAACTCATAATAAGATGTGTTCAACGAGCATTTAAAACTCATAATAAGATGTGTTCAACGAGCATTTAAAACTCATAATAAGATGTGTGCAACGAGCACTTCAAACTCATAATAAGGTGTGTGCAATGAGCACTTAAAACTCATAATAAGATGTGCGCAATGAGCACTTAAAACTCATAATAAGATGTGTGCAACGAGCAATTAAAACTCATAATAAGATGTGTTCAACGAGCAATTAAAACTCACAATAAGATGTGTTCAACGAGCACTTAAAACTCATAATAAGATGTGTGCAACGAGCACATAAAACTCATAATAACATGTGTTCAACGAGCACTTAAAACTCATAATAAGATGTGTGCAACTAGCACTTAAAACTCATAATAAGATGTGTGCAACGAGCAATTAAAACTCATTTAAGATGTGTTCAACGAGCATTTAAAACTCATAATAAGATGTGTTCAACGAGCATTTAAAACTCATAATAAGATGTGTTCAACGAGCATTTAAAACTCATAATAAGATGTGTGCAACTAGCACTTAAAACTCATAATAAGATGTGTGCAACGAGCAATTAAAACTCATAATAAGATGTGTGCAACGAGCAATTAAAACTCATAATAAGATGTGTTCAACGAGCATTTAAAACTCATAATAAGATGTGTTCAACGAGCATTTAAAACTCATAATAAGATGTGTTCAACGAGCATTTAAAACTCATAATAAGATGTGTTCAACGAGCATTTAAAACATAATAAGATGTGTTAAACGAGCATTTGAAACTCATAATAAGATGGGTTCAACGAGCATTTAAAACTCATAATACGATTTGTGCAACGACCACTTAAAACTCAAAATAAGATGTGTTCAACGAGCACTTAAAACTCATAATAAGATGTGTTTAACGAGCACTTAAAACTAACAATAAGATGTGTTCAACGAGCACTTAAAACTCATAATAACATGTGTTCAACGAGCATTTAAAACTCATAATAAGATGTGTTCAACGAGCATTTAAAACTGATAATAAGATGTGTTCAACGAGCACTTAAAACTCATAATAAGATGTGTGCAACGAGCACTTAAAACTCATAATAAGAAGTGTTCAACGAGCATTTAAGACTCATAATAAGATGTCTTCAACGAGCACGTAAAACTCATAATAAGATGTGTGCAACGAGCATTTAAAACTCATAATAAGATGTGTGCAACTAGCACTTAAAACTCATAATAAGATGTGTGCAACGAGCAATTAAAACTCATAATAAGATGTGTTCAACGAGCAATTAAAATTCACAATAAGATTCGTTCAACGAGCACTTAAAACTCATAATAAGATGTGTGCAACGAGCACTTCAAACTCATAATAAGATGTGTGCAACGAGCACTTAAAACTCATAATAAGATGTGCGCAATGAGCACTTAAAACTCATAAGAAGATGTGTGCAACGAGCAATTAAAACTCATAATAAGATGTGTTCAACGAGCAATTAAAACTCACAATAAGATGTGTTCAACGAGCACTTAAAACTCATAATAAGATGTGTGCAACGAGCACATAAAACTCATAATAACATGTGTTCAACGAGCACTTAAAACTCATAATAAGATGTGTGCAACTAGCACTTAAAACTCATAATAAGATGTGTGCAACGAGCAATTAAAACTCATAATAAGATGTGTTCAACGAGCATTTAAAACTCATAATAAGATGTGTTCAACGAGCATTTAAAACTCATAATAAGATGTGTGCAACTAGCACTTAAAACTCATAATAAGATGTGTGCAACGAGCAATTAAAACTCATAATAAGATGTGTGCAACGAGCAATTAAAACTCATAATAAGATGTGTTCAACGAGCATTTAAAACTCATAATAAGATGTGTTCAACGAGCATTTAAAACTCATAATAAGATGTGTTCAACGAGCATTTAAAACTCATAATAAGATGTGTTCAACGAGCATTTAAAACATAATAAGATGTGTTAAACGAGCATTTTAAACTCATAATAAGATGGGTTCAACGAGCATTTAAAACTCATAATACGATTTGTGCAACGACCACTTAAAACTCAAAATAAGATGTGTTCAACGAGCACTCAAAACTCATAATAAGATGTGTTCAACGAGCACTTAAAACTAACAATAAGATGTGTTCAACGAGCACTTAAAACTCATAATAACATGTGTTCAACGAGCATTTAAAACTCATAATAAGATGTGTTCAACGAGCATTTAAAACTGATAATAAGATGTGTTCAACGAGCACTTAAAACTCATAATAAGATGTGTGCAACGAGCACTTAAAACTCATAATAAGAAGTGTTCAACGAGCATTTAAGACTCATAATAAGATGTCTTAAACGAGCACGTAAAACTCATAATAAGATGTGTGCAACGAGCATTTAAAACTCATAATAAGATGTGTGCAACTAGCACTTAAAACTCATAATAAGATGTGTGCAACGAGCAATTAAAACTCATAATAAGATGTGTTCAACGAGCAATTAAAATTCACAATAAGATTCGTTCAACGAGCACTTAAAACTCATAATAAGATCTGTGCAACGAGCATTTAAAACTCATGATAAGATGTGTTCAACGAGCATTTAAAACATAATAAGATGTGTTCAACGAGAACTTAAAACTCATAATAAGATGTGTTCAACGAGCATGTAGAACTCACAATAAGATGTGTTCAACGAGCACTTAACACTCATAATAAGATGTGTTCAACGAGCATTTAAAACTCATAATAAGATGTGTTCAACGAGCACGTAAATCTCATAATAAGATGTGTTCAACGAGCATTTGAAACTCATAATAAGATGTGTTCAACGAGCATTTAAAACTCATAATAAGATGTGTTCAACGAGCATTTAAAACTCATAATAAGATGTGTGCAACGAGCACTTCAAACTCATAATAAGATGTGTGCAACGAGCACTTAAAACTCATAATAAGATGTGCCTAATGAGCACTTAAAACTCATAATAAGATGTGTGCAACGAGCATTTAAATCTCATAATACGATGTGTGCAACGAGCACTTAAAACTCATAATAAGATGTGTGCAACGAGCTCTTAAAACTCATAATAAGATGCGTGCAACGAGCACTTAAAACTCATAATAAGATGTGTGCAACGAGCAATTAAAACTCATAATAAGATGTGTGCAACGAGCAATTAAAACTCATAATAAGATGTGTGCAACGAGCAATTAAAACTCATAATAAGATGTGTGCAACGAGCACTTAAAACTCATAAGATGTGTGCAACTAGCACTTAAAACTCATAATAAGATGTGTTCAACGAGCATTTAAAACTCATAATAAGATGTGTGCAACTAGCACTTAAAACTCATAATAAGATGTGTGCAACGAGCAATTAAAACTCATAATAAGATGTGTTCAACGAGCATTTAAAACTCATAATAAGATGTGTTCAACGAGCATTTAAAACTCATAATAAGATGTGTTCAACGAGCATTTAAAACATAATAAGATGTGTTCAACGAGCACTTAAAACTCATAATAAGATGTGTTCAACGAGTATGTAGAACTCACAATAAGATGTGTTCAACGAGCATTTAAAACTCATAATAAGATGTGTTCAACGAGCACGTAAATCTCATAATAAGATGTGTTCAACGAGCATTTGAAACTCATAATAAGATGTGTTCAACGAGCATTTAAAACTCATAATAAGATGTGTTCAACGAGCATTTAAAACTCATAATAAGATGTGTGCAACGAGCACTTCAAACTCATAATAAGATGTGTGCAACGAGCATTTAAAACTCATAATAAGATGTTTGCAACGAGCACTTAAAACTCATAATAAGATGTGTTCAACTAGCACTTAAAACTCATAATAAGATGTGTGCAACGAGCAATTAAAACTCATAATAAGATGTGTTCAACGAGCACTTAAAACTCAAAATAAGATGTGTTCAGCGAGCATTTAAAACTCATAATAAGATGTGTTCAACGAGCATTTAAAACATAATAAGATGTGTTCAACGAGCACTTAAAACTCATAATAAGATGTGTGCAACGAGCACTTAAAACTCAAAATAAGATGTGTTCAGCGAGCATTTAAAACTCAAAATAAGATGTGTGCAACGAGCACTTAAAACTCAAAATAAGATGTGTGCAACGAGCTCTTAAAACTCATAATAAGATGTGTTCAACGAGCATTTAAAACTCATAATAAGATGTGTTCAACGAGCACTTAAAACTCATAATAAGATGTGTTCAACGAGCATTTAAATCTCATAATAAGATGTGTGCAACGAGCATTTAAAACTCATAATACGATGTGTGCAACGAGCACTTAAAACTCATAATAAGATGTGTGCAACGAGCTCTTAAAACTCATAATAAGATGCGTGCAACGAGCACTTAAAACTCATAATAAGATGTGTGCAACGAGCAATTAAAACTCATAATAAGATGTGTGCAACGAGCAATTAAAACTCATAATAAGATGTGTGCAACGAGCAATTAAAACTCATAATAAGATGTGTGCAACGAGCACTTAAAACTCATAAGATGTGTGCAACTAGCACTTAAAACTCATAATAAGATGTGTTCAACGAGCATTTAAAACTCATAATAAGATGTGTGCAACTAGCACTTAAAACTCATAATAAGATGTGTGCAACGAGCAATTAAAACTCATAATAAGATGTGTTCAACGAGCATTTAAAACTCATAATAAGATGTGTTCAACGAGCATTTAAAACTCATAATAAGATGTGTTCAACGAGCATTTAAAACATAATAAGATGTGTTCAACGAGCACTTAAAACTCATAATAAGATGTGTTCAACGAGCATGTAGAACTCACAATAAGATGTGTTCAACGAGCATTTAAAACTCATAATAAGATGTGTTCAACGAGCACGTAAATCTCATAATAAGATGTGTTCAACGAGCATTTGAAACTCATAATAAGATGTGTTCAACGAGCATTTAAAACTCATAATAAGATGTGTTCAACGAGCATTTAAAACTCATAATAAGATGTGTGCAACGAGCACTTCAAACTCATAATAAGATGTGTGCAACGAGCACTTAAAACTCATAATAAGATGTGCGCAATGAGCACTTAAAACTCATAATAAGATGTGTGCAACGAGCAATTAAAACTCATAATAAGATGTGTTCAACGAGCAATTAAAACTCACAATAAGATGTGTTCAACGAGCACTTAAAACTCATAATAAGATGTGTGCAACGAGCACATAAAACTCATAATAACATGTGTTCAACGAGCACTTAAAACTCATAATAAGATGTGTGCAACTAGCACTTAAAACTCATAATAAGATGTGTTCAACGAGCATTTAAAACTCATAATAAGATGTGTTCAACGAGCATTTAAAACTCATAATAAGATGTGTTCAACGAGCACTTAAAACTCAAAATAAGATGTGTTCAGAGAGCATTTAAAACTCATAATAAGATGTGTTCAACGAGCACTTAAAACTCATAATAAGATGTGTGCAACGAGCATTTAAAACTCATAATAAGATGTGTGCAACGAGCACTTAAAACTCATAATAAGATGTGTGCAACTAGCACTTAAAACTCATAATAAGATGTGTGCAACGAGCAATTAAAACTCATAATAAGATGTGTGCAACGAGCACTTAAAACTCAAAATAAGATGTGTTCAGCGAGCACTTAAAACTCATAATAAGATGTGTTCAACGAGCATTTAAAACTCATAATAAGATGTGTTCAACGAGCATTTAAAACTCATAATAAGATGTGTTCAACGAGCACTTAAAACTCAAAATAAGATGTGTTCAGCGAGCATTTAAAACTCATAATAAGATGTGTTCAACGAGCATTTAAAACTGATAATAAGATGTGTTCAACGAGCACTTAAAACTCAAAATAAGATATGTTCAACGAGCATTTAAAACTCATAATAAGATGTGTTCAACGAGCATTTAAAACTCATAATAAGATGTGTTCAACGAGCATTTAAAACTCATAATAAGATGTGTTCAACGAGCATTTAAAACTCATAATAAGATGTGTGCAACGAGCACTTCAAACTCATAATAAGATGTGTGCAACGAGCACTTAAAACTCATAATAAGATGTGCGCAATGAGCACTTAAAACTCATAATAAGATGTGTGCAACGAGCAATTAAAACTCATAATAAGATGTGTTCAACGAGCAATTAAAACTCACAATAAGATGTGTTCAACGAGCACTTAAAACTCATAATAAGATGTGTGCAACGAGCACATAAAACTCATAATAACATGTGTTCAACGAGCACTTAAAACTCATAATAAGATGTGTGCAACTAGCACTTAAAACTCATAATAAGATGTGTGCAACGAGCAATTAAAACTCATAATAAGATGTGTTCAACGAGCACTTAAAACTCAAAATAAGATGTGTTCAGCGAGCACTTAAAACTCATAATAAGATGTGTTCAACGAGCATTTAAAACTCATAATAAGATGTGTTCAACGAGCATTTAAAACTCATAATAAGATGTGTTCAACGAGCACTTAAAACTCAAAATAAGATGTGTTCAGAGAGCATTTAAAACTCATAATAAGATGTGTTCAACGAGCACTTAAAACTCATAATAAGATGTGTGCAACGAGCATTTAAAACTCATAATAAGATGTGTGCAACGAGCACTTAAAACTCATAATAAGATGTGTGCAACTAGCACTTAAAACTCATAATAAGATGTGTGCAACGAGCAATTAAAACTCATAATAAGATGTGTTCAACGAGCACTTAAAACTCAAAATAAGATGTGTTCAGCGAGCACTTAAAACTCATAATAAGATGTGTTCAACGAGCATTTAAAACTCATAATAAGATGTGTTCAACGAGCATTTAAAACTCATAATAAGATGTGTTCAACGAGCACTTAAAACTCAAAATAAGATGTGTTCAGCGAGCATTTAAAACTCATAATAAGATGTGTTCAACGAGCATTTAAAACTGATAATAAGATGTGTTCAACGAGCACTTAAAACTCAAAATAAGATATGTTCAACGAGCATTTAAAACTCATAATAAGATGTGTTCAACGAGCATTTAAAACTCATAATAAGATGTGTTCAACGAGCATTTAAAACTGATAATAAGATGTGTTCAACGAGCACTTAAAACTCATAATAAGATGTGTGCAACGAGCACTTAAAACTCATAATAAGAAGTGTTCAACGAGCATTTAAGACTCATAATAAGATGTCTTCAACGAGCACGTAAAACTCATAATAAGATGTGTGCAACGAGCATTTAAAACTCATAATAAGATGTGTGCAACGAGCACTTAAAACTCATAATAAGATGTGTGCAACTAGCACTTAAAACTCATAATAAGATGTGTGCAACGAGCAATTAAAACTCATAATAAGATGTGTTCAACGAGCACTTAAAACTCAAAATAAGATGTGTTCAGCGAGCAATTAAAACTCATAATACGATGTGTTCAACGAGCATTTAAAACATAATAAGATGTGTTCAACGAGCACTTAAAACTCATAATAAGATGTGTGCAACGAGCACTTAAAACTCAAAATAAGATGTGTTCAGCGAGCATTTAAAACTCAAAATAAGATGTGTGCAACGAGCACTTAAAACTCATAATAAGATGTGTGCAACGAGCTCTTAAAACTCATAATAAGATGTCAGCAACGAGCCTTTAAAACTCATAATAAGATGTGTTCAACGAGCACTTAAAACTCATAATAAGATGTGTTCAACGAGCATTTAAAACTCATAATAAGATGTGTGCAACGAGCATTTAAAACTCATAATAAGATGTGTGCAACGAGCACTTAAAACTCATAATAAGATGTGTGCAACGAGCTCTTAAAACTCATAATAAGATGATTGCAACGAGCACTTAAAACTCATAATAAGATGTGTGCAACGAGCAATTAAAACTCATAATAAGATGTGTGCAACGAGCAATTAAAACTCATAATAAGATGTGTGCAACGAGCAATTAAAACTCATAATAAGATGTGTGCAACGAGCGCTTAAAACTCATAAGATGTGTGCAACTAGCACTTAAAACTCTTAATAAGATGTGTGCAACGAGCAAATAAAACTCATAATAAGATGTGTTCAACGAGCAATTAAAATTCACAATAAGATGTGTTCAACGAGCACTTAAAACTCATAATAAGATGTGTGCAACGAGCATTTAAAACTCATAATAAGATGTGTGCAACGAGCACTTAAAACTCATAATAAGATGTGTGCAACTAGCACTTAAAACTCATAATAAGATGTGTGCAACGAGCAATTTAAACTCATAATAAGATGTGTTCAACGAGCATTTAAAACTCATAATAAGATGTGTTCAACGAGCATTTAAAACTCATAATAACGTGTTCAACGAGCACTTAAAACTCATAATAAGATGTGTGCAACTAGCACTTAAAACTCATAATAAGATGTGTTCAACGAGCATTTACGACTCATAATAAGATGTCTTCAACGAGCACTTAAAACTCATAATAAGATGTGTTCAACGAGCACTTAAAATTCATAATAAGATGTGTGCAACGAGCATTTAAAACTCATAATAAGATGTGTGCAACGAGCACTTAAAACTCGTAATAAGATGTGTTCAACGAGCAATTAAAATTCACAATAAGATGTGTGCAACGAGCAATTAAAACTCATAATAAGATGTGTTCAACGAGCATTTAAAACTCACAATAAGATGTGTGCAACGAGCACTTAAAACTCATAATAAGATGTGTGCAACTAGCACTTAAAACTCATAATAAGATGTGTGCAATGAGCAATTAAAACTCATAATAAGATGTGTTCAACGAGCACTTAAAACTCAAAATAAGATGTGTTCAGCGAGCACTTAAAACTCATAATAAGATGTGTTCAACGAGCATTTACAACTCATAATAAGATGTGTTCAACGAGCATTTAAAACTCATAATAAGATGTGTTCAACGAGCACTTAAAACTCAAAATAAGATGTGTTCAGCGAGCATTTAAAACTCATAATAAGATGTGTTCAACGAGCACTTAAAACTCATAATAAGATGTGTGCAACGAGCATTTAAAACTCATAATAAGATGTGTGCAACGAGCACTTAAAACTCATAATAAGATGTGTGCAACTAGCACTTAAAACTCATAATAAGATGTGTGCAACGAGCAATTAGAACTCATAATAAGATGTGTTCAACGAGCACTTAAAACTCAAAATAAGATGTGTTCAGCGAGCACTTAAAACTCATAATAAGATGTGTTCAACGAGCATTTAAAACTGATAATAAGATGTGTTCAACGAGCATTTAAAACTCATAATAAGATGTGTTCAACGAGCACTTAAAACTCAAAATAAGATGTGTTCAGCGAGCATTTAAAACTCATAATAAGATGTGTTCAACGAGCATTTAAAACTGATAATAAGATGTGTTCAACGAGCACTTAAAACTCAAAATAAGATATGTTCAACGAGCATTTAAAACTCATAATAAGATGTGTTCAACGAGCATTTAAAACTCATAATAAGATGTGTTCAACGAGCATTTAAAACTGATAATAAGATGTGTTCAACGAGCACTTAAAACTCATAATAAGATGTGTGCAACGAGCACTTAAAACTCATAATAAGAAGTGTTCAACGAGCATTTAAGACTCATAATAAGATGTCTTCAACGAGCACGTAATACTCATAATAAGATGTGTGCAACGAGCATTTAAAACTCATAATAAGATTTGTGCAACGAGCACTTAAAACTCATAATAAGATGTGTGCAACGAGCAATTAAAACTCATAATAAGATGTGTTCAACGAGCAATTAAAATTCACAATAAGATTCGTTCAACGAGCACTTAAAACTCATAATAAGATGTGTGCAACGAGCATTTAAAACTCATGATAAGATGTGTTCAACGAGCATTTACGACTCATAATAAGATGTCTTCAACGAGCACTTAAAACTCATAATAAGATGTGTTCAACGAGCACTTAAAATTCATAATAAGATGTGTGCAACGAGCACTTAAAACTCATAATAAGATGTGTGCAACGAGCACTTAAAACTCATAATAAGATGTGTTCAACGAGCAATTAAAATTCACAATAAGATGTGTTCAACGAGCACTTAAAACTCATAATAAGATGTGTGCAACGAGCATTTAAAACTCACAATAAGATGTGTGCAACGAGCACTTAAAACTCATAATAAGATGTGTGCAACTAGCACTTAAAACTCATAATAAGATGTGTGCAACGAGCAATTAAAACTCATAATAAGATGTGTTCAACGAGCACTTAAAACTCAAAATAAGATGTGTTCAGCGAGCACTTAAAACTCATAATAAGATGTGTTCAACGAGCATTTAAAACTCATAATAAGATGTGTTCAACGAGCATTTAAAACTCATAATAAGATGTGTTCAACGAGCACTTAAAACTCAAAATAAGATGTGTTCAGCTAGCATTTAAAACTCATAATAAGATGTGTTCAACGAGCACTTAAAACTCATAATAAGATGTGTTCAACGAGCATTTAAAACTGATAATAAGATGTGTTCAACGAGCATTTAAAACTGATAATAAGATGTGTTCAACGAGCACTTAAAACTCATAATAAGATGTGTGCAACGAGCACTTAAAACTCATAATAAGAAGTGTTCAACGAGCATTTAAGACTCATAATAAGATGTCTTCAACGAGCACGTAAAACTCATAATAAGATGTGTGCAACGAGCATTTAAAACTCATAATAAGATGTGTGCAACGAGCACTTAAAACTCATAATAAGATGTGTGCAACTAGCACTTAAAACTCATAATAAGATGTGTGCAACGAGCAATTAAAACTCATAATAAGATGTGTTCAACGAGCACTTAAAACTCAAAATAAGATGTGTTCAGCGAGCAATTAAAACTCATAATACGATGTGTTCAACGAGCATTTAAAACATAATAAGATGTGTTCAACGAGCACTTAAAACTCATAATAAGATGTGTGCAACGAGCACTTAAAACTCAAAATAAGATGTGTTCAGCGAGCATTTAAAACTCAAAATAAGATGTGTGCAACGAGCACTTAAAACTCATAATAAGATGTGTGCAACGAGCTCTTAAAACTCATAATAAGATGTCAGCAACGAGCCTTTAAAACTCATAATAAGATGTGTTCAACGAGCACTTAAAACTCATAATAAGATGTGTTCAACGAGCATTTAAAACTCATAATAAGATGTGTGCAACGAGCATTTAAAACTCATAATAAGATGTGTGCAACGAGCACTTAAAACTCATAATAAGATGTGTGCAACGAGCTCTTAAAACTCATAATAAGATGATTGCAACGAGCACTTAAAACTCATAATAAGATGTGTGCAACGAGCAATTAAAACTCATAATAAGATGTGTGCAACGAGCAATTAAAACTCATAATAAGATGTGTGCAACGAGCAATTAAAACTCATAATAAGATGTGTGCAACGAGCGCTTAAAACTCATAAGATGTGTGCAACTAGCACTTAAAACTCTTAATAAGATGTGTGCAACGAGCAAATAAAACTCATAATAAGATGTGTTCAACGAGCAATTAAAATTCACAATAAGATGTGTTCAACGAGCACTTAAAACTCATAATAAGATGTGTGCAACGAGCATTTAAAACTCATAATAAGATGTGTGCAACGAGCACTTAAAACTCATAATAAGATGTGTGCAACTAGCACTTAAAACTCATAATAAGATGTGTGCAACGAGCAATTTAAACTCATAATAAGATGTGTTCAACGAGCATTTAAAACTCATAATAAGATGTGTTCAACGAGCATTTAAAACTCATAATAACGTGTTCAACGAGCACTTAAAACTCATAATAAGATGTGTGCAACTAGCACTTAAAACTCATAATAAGATGTGTTCAACGAGCATTTACGACTCATAATAAGATGTCTTCAACGAGCACTTAAAACTCATAATAAGATGTGTTCAACGAGCACTTAAAATTCATAATAAGATGTGTGCAACGAGCATTTAAAACTCATAATAAGATGTGTGCAACGAGCACTTAAAACTCGTAATAAGATGTGTTCAACGAGCAATTAAAATTCACAATAAGATGTGTGCAACGAGCAATTAAAACTCATAATAAGATGTGTTCAACGAGCATTTAAAACTCACAATAAGATGTGTGCAACGAGCACTTAAAACTCATAATAAGATGTGTGCAACTAGCACTTAAAACTCATAATAAGATGTGTGCAATGAGCAATTAAAACTCATAATAAGATGTGTTCAACGAGCACTTAAAACTCAAAATAAGATGTGTTCAGCGAGCACTTAAAACTCATAATAAGATGTGTTCAACGAGCATTTACAACTCATAATAAGATGTGTTCAACGAGCATTTAAAACTCATAATAAGATGTGTTCAACGAGCACTTAAAACTCAAAATAAGATGTGTTCAGCGAGCATTTAAAACTCATAATAAGATGTGTTCAACGAGCACTTAAAACTCATAATAAGATGTGTGCAACGAGCATTTAAAACTCATAATAAGATGTGTGCAACGAGCACTTAAAACTCATAATAAGATGTGTGCAACTAGCACTTAAAACTCATAATAAGATGTGTGCAACGAGCAATTAGAACTCATAATAAGATGTGTTCAACGAGCACTTAAAACTCAAAATAAGATGTGTTCAGCGAGCACTTAAAACTCATAATAAGATGTGTTCAACGAGCATTTAAAACTGATAATAAGATGTGTTCAACGAGCATTTAAAACTCATAATAAGATGTGTTCAACGAGCACTTAAAACTCAAAATAAGATGTGTTCAGCGAGCATTTAAAACTCATAATAAGATGTGTTCAACGAGCATTTAAAACTGATAATAAGATGTGTTCAACGAGCACTTAAAACTCAAAATAAGATATGTTCAACGAGCATTTAAAACTCATAATAAGATGTGTTCAACGAGCATTTAAAACTCATAATAAGATGTGTTCAACGAGCATTTAAAACTGATAATAAGATGTGTTCAACGAGCACTTAAAACTCATAATAAGATGTGTGCAACGAGCACTTAAAACTCATAATAAGAAGTGTTCAACGAGCATTTAAGACTCATAATAAGATGTCTTCAACGAGCACGTAATACTCATAATAAGATGTGTGCAACGAGCATTTAAAACTCATAATAAGATTTGTGCAACGAGCACTTAAAACTCATAATAAGATGTGTGCAACGAGCAATTAAAACTCATAATAAGATGTGTTCAACGAGCAATTAAAATTCACAATAAGATTCGTTCAACGAGCACTTAAAACTCATAATAAGATGTGTGCAACGAGCATTTAAAACTCATGATAAGATGTGTTCAACGAGCATTTACGACTCATAATAAGATGTCTTCAACGAGCACTTAAAACTCATAATAAGATGTGTTCAACGAGCACTTAAAATTCATAATAAGATGTGTGCAACGAGCACTTAAAACTCATAATAAGATGTGTGCAACGAGCACTTAAAACTCATAATAAGATGTGTTCAACGAGCAATTAAAATTCACAATAAGATGTGTTCAACGAGCACTTAAAACTCATAATAAGATGTGTGCAACGAGCATTTAAAACTCACAATAAGATGTGTGCAACGAGCACTTAAAACTCATAATAAGATGTGTGCAACTAGCACTTAAAACTCATAATAAGATGTGTGCAACGAGCAATTAAAACTCATAATAAGATGTGTTCAACGAGCACTTAAAACTCAAAATAAGATGTGTTCAGCGAGCACTTAAAACTCATAATAAGATGTGTTCAACGAGCATTTAAAACTCATAATAAGATGTGTTCAACGAGCATTTAAAACTCATAATAAGATGTGTTCAACGAGCACTTAAAACTCAAAATAAGATGTGTTCAGCTAGCATTTAAAACTCATAATAAGATGTGTTCAACGAGCACTTAAAACTCATAATAAGATGTGTGCAACGAGCATTTAAAACTCATAATAAGATGTGTGCAACGAGCACTTAAAACTCATAATAAGATGTGTGCAACTAGCACTTAAAACTCATAATAAGATGTGTGCAACGAGCAATTAGAACTCATAATAAGATGTGTTCAACGAGCACTTAAAACTCAAAATAAGATGTGTTCAGCGAGCACTTAAAACTCATAATAAGATGTGTTCAACGAGCATTTAAAACTCATAATAAGATGTGTTCAACGAGCATTTAAAACTCATAATAAGATGTGTTCAACGAGCACTTAAAACTCAAAATAAGATGTGTTCAGCGAGCATTTAAATCTCATAATAAGATGTGTTCAACGAGCATTTAAAACTGATAATAAGATGTGTTCAACGAGCACTTAAAACTCAAAATAAGATATGTTCAACGAGCATTTAAAACTCATAATAAGATGTGTTCAACGAGCATTTAAAACTCATAATAAGATGTGTTCAACGAGCATTTAAAACTGATAATAAGATGTGTGCAACGAGCAATTAAAACTCATAATAAGATGTGTTCAACGAGCATTTAAAACTCACAATAAGATGTGTGCAACGAGCACTTAAAACTCATAATAAGATGTGTGCAACTAGCACTTAAAACTCATAATAAGATGTGTGCAACGAGCACTTAAAACTCAAAATAAGATGTGTTCAGCGAGCACTTAAAACTCATAATAAGATGTGTTCAGCGAGCACTTAAAACTCATAATAAGATGTGTTCAACGAGCATTTACAACTCATAATAAGATGTGTTCAACGAGTATTTAAAACTCATAATAAGATGTGTTCAACGAGCACTTAAAACTCAAAATAAGATGTGTTCAGCGAGCATTTAAAACTCATAATAAGATGTGTTCAACGAGCACTTAAAACTCATAATAAGATGTGTGCAACGAGCATTTAAAACTCATAATAAGATGTGTGCAACGAGCACTTAAAACTCATAATAAGATGTGTGCAACTAGCACTTAAAACTCATAATAAGATGTGTGCAACGAGCAATTAGAACTCATAATAAGATGTGTTCAACGAGCACTTAAAACTCAAAATAAGATGTGTTCAGCGAGCACTTAAAACTCATAATAAGATGTGTTCAACGAGCATTTAAAACTCATAATAAGATGTATTCAACGAGCATTTAAAACTGATAATAAGATGTGTTCAACGAGCACTTAAAACTCAAAATAAGATATGTTCAACGAGCATTTAAAACTCATAATAAGATGTGTTCAACGAGCATTTAAAACTCATAATAAGATGTGTTCAACGAGCATTTAAAACTGATAATAAGATGTGTTCAAAGAGCACTTAAAACTCATAATAAGATGTGTGCAATGAGCACTTAAAACTCATAATAAGAAGTGTTCAACGAGCATTTAAGACTCATAATAAGATGTGTTCAACGAGCATTTAAAACTCATAATAAGATGTGTTCTACGAGCACTTAAAACTCAAAATAAGATGTGTTCAGCTAGCATTTAAAACTCATAATAAGATGTGTTCAACGAGCACTTAAAACTCATAATAAGATGTGTGCAACGAGCATTTAAAACTCATAATAAGATGTGTGCAACGAGCACTTAAAACTCATAATAAGATGTGTGCAACTAGCACTTAAAACTCATAATAAGATGTGTGCAACGAGCAATTAGAACTCATAATAAGATGTGTTCAACGAGCACTTAAAACTCAAAATAAGATGTGTTCAGCGAGCACTTAAAACTCATAATAAGATGTGTTCAACGAGCATTTAAAACTCATAATAAGATGTGTTCAACGAGCATTTAAAACTCATAATAAGATGTGTTCAACGAGCACTTAAAACTCAAAATAAGATGTGTTCAGCGAGCATTTAAAACTCATAATAAGATGTGTTCAACGAGCATTTAAAACTGATAATAAGATGTGTTCAACGAGCACTTAAAACTCAAAATAAGATATGTTCAACGAGCATTTAAAACTCATAATAAGATGTGTTCAACGAGCATGTAAAACTCATAATAAGATGTGTTCAACGAGCATTTAAAACTGATAATAAGATGTGTGCAACGAGCAATTAAAACTCATAATAAGATGTGTTCAACGAGCATTTAAAACTCACAATAAGATGTGTGCAACGAGCACTTAAAACTCATAATAAGATGTGTGCAACTAGCACTTAAAACTCATAATAAGATGTGTGCAACGAGCAATTAAAACTCATAATATGTGTTCAACGAGCATTTAAAACTCATAATAAGATGTGTTCAACGAGCATTTAAAACTGATAATAAGATGTGTTCAACGAGCACTTAAAACTCATAATAAGATGTGTGCAACGAGCACTTAAAACTCATAATAAGAAGTGTTCAACGAGCATTTAAGACTCATAATAAGATGTCTTCAACGAGCACGTAATACTCATAATAAGATGTGTGCAACGAGCATTTAAAACTCATAATAAGATTTGTGCAACGAGCAATTAAAACTCATAATAAGATGTGTGCAACGAGCAATTAAAACTCATAATAAGATGTGTTCAACGAGCAATTAAAATTCACAATAAGATTCGTTCAACGAGCACTTAAAACTCATAATAAGATGTGTGCAACGAGCATTTAAAACTCATGATAAGATGTGTTCAACGAGCATTTACGACTCATAATAAGATGTCTTCAACGAGCACTTAAAACTCATAATAAGATGTGTTCAACGAGCACTTAAAATTCATAATAAGATGTGTGCAACGAGCACTTAAAACTCATAATAAGATGTGTGCAACGAGCACTTAAAACTCATAATAAGATGTGTTCAACGAGCAATTAAAATTCACAATAAGATGTGTTCAACGAGCACTTAAAACTCATAATAAGATGTGTGCAACGAGCATTTAAAACTCACAATAAGATGTGTGCAACGAGCACTTAAAACTCATAATAAGATGTGTGCAACTAGCACTTAAAACTCATAATAAGATGTGTGCAACGAGCAATTAAAACTCATAATAAGATGTGTTCAACGAGCACTTAAAACTCAAAATAAGATGTGTTCAGCGAGCACTTAAAACTCATAATAAGATGTGTTCAACGAGCATTTAAAACTCATAATAAGATGTGTTCAACGAGCATTTAAAACTCATAATAAGATGTGTTCAACGAGCACTTAAAACTCAAAATAAGATGTGTTCAGCTAGCATTTAAAACTCATAATAAGATGTGTTCAACGAGCACTTAAAACTCATAATAAGATGTGTGCAACGAGCATTTAAAACTCATAATAAGATGTGTGCAACGAGCACTTAAAACTCATAATAAGATGTGTGCAACTAGCACTTAAAACTCATAATAAGATGTGTGCAACGAGCAATTAGAACTCATAATAAGATGTGTTCAACGAGCACTTAAAACTCAAAATAAGATGTGTTCAGCGAGCACTTAAAACTCATAATAAGATGTGTTCAACGAGCATTTAAAACTCATAATAAGATGTGTTCAACGAGCATTTAAAACTCATAATAAGATGTGTTCAACGAGCACTTAAAACTCAAAATAAGATGTGTTCAGCGAGCATTTAAATCTCATAATAAGATGTGTTCAACGAGCATTTAAAACTGATAATAAGATGTGTTCAACGAGCACTTAAAACTCAAAATAAGATATGTTCAACGAGCATTTAAAACTCATAATAAGATGTGTTCAACGAGCATTTAAAACTCATAATAAGATGTGTTCAACGAGCATTTAAAACTGATAATAAGATGTGTGCAACGAGCAATTAAAACTCATAATAAGATGTGTTCAACGAGCATTTAAAACTCACAATAAGATGTGTGCAACGAGCACTTAAAACTCATAATAAGATGTGTGCAACTAGCACTTAAAACTCATAATAAGATGTGTGCAACGAGCACTTAAAACTCAAAATAAGATGTGTTCAGCGAGCACTTAAAACTCATAATAAGATGTGTTCAGCGAGCACTTAAAACTCATAATAAGATGTGTTCAACGAGCATTTACAACTCATAATAAGATGTGTTCAACGAGCATTTAAAACTCATAATAAGATGTGTTCAACGAGCACTTAAAACTCAAAATAAGATGTGTTCAGCGAGCATTTAAAACTCATAATAAGATGTGTTCAACGAGCACTTAAAACTCATAATAAGATGTGTGCAACGAGCATTTAAAACTCATAATAAGATGTGTGCAACGAGCACTTAAAACTCATAATAAGATGTGTGCAACTAGCACTTAAAACTCATAATAAGATGTGTGCAACGAGCAATTAGAACTCATAATAAGATGTGTTCAACGAGCACTTAAAACTCAAAATAAGATGTGTTCAGCGAGCACTTAAAACTCATAATAAGATGTGTTCAACGAGCATTTAAAACTCATAATAAGATGTATTCAACGAGCATTTAAAACTGATAATAAGATGTGTTCAACGAGCACTTAAAACTCAAAATAAGATATGTTCAACGAGCATTTAAAACTCATAATAAGATGTGTTCAACGAGCATTTAAAACTGATAATAAGATGTGTTCAAAGAGCACTTAAAATTCATAATAAGATGTGTGCAATGAGCACTTAAAACTCATAATAAGAAGTGTTCAACGAGCATTTAAGACTCATAATAAGATGTCTTCAACGAGCACGTAAAACTCATAATAAGATGTGTTCAACGAGCACTTAAAACTCAAAATAAGATGTGTTCAGCGAGCACTTAAAACTCATAATAAGATGTGTTCAACGAGCATTTAAAACTCATAATAAGATGTGTTCAACGAGCATTTAAAACTCATAATAAGATGTGTTCAACGAGCACTTAAAACTCAAAATAAGATGTGTTCAGCGAGCATTTAAAACTCATAATAAGATGTGTTCAACGAGCATTTAAAACTGATAATAAGATGTGTTCAACGAGCACTTAAAACTCAAAATAAGATATGTTCAACGAGCATTTAAAACTCATAATAAGATGTGTTCAACGAGCATTTAAAACTCATAATAAGATGTGTTCAACGAGCATTTAAAACTGATAATAAGATGTGTGCAACGAGCAATTAAAACTCATAATAAGATGTGTTCAACGAGCATTTAAAACTCACAATAAGATGTGTGCAACGAGCACTTAAAACTCATAATAAGATGTGTGCAACTAGCACTTAAAACTCATAATAAGATGTGTGCAACGAGCAATTAAAACTCATAATATGTGTTCAACGAGCATTTAAAACTCATAATAAGATGTGTTCAACGAGCATTTAAAACTGATAATAAGATGTGTTCAACGAGCACTTAAAACTCATAATAAGATGTGTGCAACGAGCACTTAAAACTCATAATAAGAAGTGTTCAACGAGCATTTAAGACTCATAATAAGATGTCTTCAACGAGCACGTAATACTCATAATAAGATGTGTGCAACGAGCATTTAAAACTCATAATAAGATTTGTGCAACGAGCAATTAAAACTCATAATAAGATGTGTGCAACGAGCAATTAAAACTCATAATAAGATGTGTTCAACGAGCAATTAAAATTCACAATAAGATTCGTTCAACGAGCACTTAAAACTCATAATAAGATGTGTGCAACGAGCATTTAAAACTCATGATAAGATGTGTTCAACGAGCATTTACGACTCATAATAAGATGTCTTCAACGAGCACTTAAAACTCATAATAAGATGTGTTCAACGAGCACTTAAAATTCATAATAAGATGTGTGCAACGAGCACTTAAAACTCATAATAAGATGTGTGCAACGAGCACTTAAAACTCATAATAAGATGTGTTCAACGAGCAATTAAAATTCACAATAAGATGTGTTCAACGAGCACTTAAAACTCATAATAAGATGTGTGCAACGAGCATTTAAAACTCACAATAAGATGTGTGCAACGAGCACTTAAAACTCATAATAAGATGTGTGCAACTAGCACTTAAAACTCATAATAAGATGTGTGCAACGAGCAATTAAAACTCATAATAAGATGTGTTCAACGAGCACTTAAAACTCAAAATAAGATGTGTTCAGCGAGCACTTAAAACTCATAATAAGATATGTTCAACGAGCATTTAAAACTCATAATAAGATGTGTTCAACGAGCATTTAAAACTCATAATAAGATGTGTTCAACGAGCACTTAAAACTCAAAATAAGATGTGTTCAGCTAGCATTTAAAACTCATAATAAGATGTGTTCAACGAGCACTTAAAACTCATAATAAGATGTGTGCAACGAGCATTTAAAACTCATAATAAGATGTGTGCAACGAGCACTTAAAACTCATAATAAGATGTGTGCAACTAGCACTTAAAACTCATAATAAGATGTGTGCAACGAGCAATTAGAACTCATAATAAGATGTGTTCAACGAGCACTTAAAACTCAAAATAAGATGTGTTCAGCGAGCACTTAAAACTCATAATAAGATGTGTTCAACGAGCATTTAAAACTCATAATAAGATGTGTTCAACGAGCATTTAAAACTCATAATAAGATGTGTTCAACGAGCACTTAAAACTCAAAATAAGATGTGTTCAGCGAGCATTTAAATCTCATAATAAGATGTGTTCAACGAGCATTTAAAACTGATAATAAGATGTGTTCAACGAGCACTTAAAACTCAAAATAAGATATGTTCAACGAGCATTTAAAACTCATAATAAGATGTGTTCAACGAGCATTTAAAACTCATAATAAGATGTGTTCAACGAGCATTTAAAACTGATAATAAGATGTGTGCAACGAGCAATTAAAACTCATAATAAGATGTGTTCAACGAGCATTTAAAACTCACAATAAGATGTGTGCAACGAGCACTTAAAACTCATAATAAGATGTGTGCAACTAGCACTTAAAACTCATAATAAGATGTGTGCAACGAGCACTTAAAACTCAAAATAAGATGTGTTCAGCGAGCACTTAAAACTCATAATAAGATGTGTTCAGCGAGCACTTAAAACTCATAATAAGATGTGTTCAACGAGCATTTACAACTCATAATAAGATGTGTTCAACGAGCATTTAAAACTCATAATAAGATGTGTTCAACGAGCACTTAAAACTCAAAATAAGATGTGTTCAGCGAGCATTTAAAACTCATAATAAGATGTGTTCAACGAGCACTTAAAACTCATAATAAGATGTGTGCAACGAGCATTTAAAACTCATAATAAGATGTGTGCAACGAGCACTTAAAACTCATAATAAGATGTGTGCAACTAGCACTTAAAACTCATAATAAGATGTGTGCAACGAGCAATTAGAACTCATAATAAGATGTGTTCAACGAGCACTTAAAACTCAAAATAAGATGTGTTCAGCGAGCACTTAAAACTCATAATAAGATGTGTTCAACGAGCATTTAAAACTCATAATAAGATGTATTCAACGAGCATTTAAAACTGATAATAAGATGTGTTCAACGAGCACTTAAAACTCAAAATAAGATATGTTCAACGAGCATTTAAAACTCATAATAAGATGTGTTCAACGAGCATTTAAAACTGATAATAAGATGTGTTCAAAGAGCACTTAAAACTCATAATAAGATGTGTGCAATGAGCACTTAAAACTCATAATAAGAAGTGTTCAACGAGCATTTAAGACTCATAATAAGATGTCTTCAACGAGCACGTAAAACTCATAATAAGATGTGTTCAACGAGCACTTAAAACTCAAAATAAGATGTGTTCAGCGAGCACTTAAAACTCATAATAAGATGTGTTCAACGAGCATTTAAAACTCATAATAAGATGTGTTCAACGAGCATTTAAAACTCATAATAAGATGTGTTCAACGAGCACTTAAAACTCAAAATAAGATGTGTTCAGCGAGCATTTAAAACTCATAATAAGATGTGTTCAACGAGCATTTAAAACTGATAATAAGATGTGTTCAACGAGCACTTAAAACTCAAAATAAGATATGTTCAACGAGCATTTAAAACTCATAATAAGATGTGTTCAACGAGCATTTAAAACTCATAATAAGATGTGTTCAACGAGCATTTAAAACTGATAATAAGATGTGTTCAACGAGCAATTAAAACTCAAAATAAGATATGTTCAACGAGCATTTAAAACTCATAATAAGATGTGTTCAACGAGCATTTAAAACTCATAATAAGATGTGTTCAACGAGCATTTAAAACTGATAATAAGATGTGTTCAACGAGCACTTAAAACTCATAATAAGATGTGTGCAACGAGCACTTAAAACTCATAATAAGAAGTGTTCAACGAGCATTTAAGACTCATAATAAGATGTCTTCAACGAGCACGTAAAACTCATAATAAGATGTGTGCAACGAGCATTTAAAACTCATAATAAGATTTGTGCAACGAGCACTTAAAACTCATAATAAGATGTGTGCAACGAGCAATTAAAACTCATAATAAGATGTGTTCAACGAGCAATTAAAATTCACAATAAGATTCGTTCAACGAGCACTTAAAACTCATAATAAGATGTGTGCAACGAGCATTTAAAACTCATGATAAGATGTGTTCAACGAGCATTTACGACTCATAATAATATGTCTTCAACGAGCACTTAAAACTCATAATAAGATGTGTTCAACGAGCACTTAAAATTCATAATAAGATGTGTGCAACGAGCACTTAAAACTCATAATAAGATGTGTGCAACGAGCACTTAAAACTCATAATAAGATGTGTTCAACGAGCAATTAAAATTCACAATAAGATGTGTTCAACGAGCACTTAAAACTCATAATAAGATGTGTGCAACGAGCATTTAAAACTCACAATAAGATGTGTGCAACGAGCACTTAAAACTCATAATAAGATGTGTGCAACTAGCACTTAAAACTCATAATAAGATGTGTGCAACGAGCAATTAAAACTCATAATAAGATGTGTTCAACGAGCACTTAAAACTCAAAATAAGATGTGTTCAGCGAGCACTTAAAACTCATAATAAGATGTGTTCAACGAGCATTTAAAACTCATAATAAGATGTGTTCAACGAGCATTTAAAACTCATAATAAGATGTGTTCAACGAGCACTTAAAACTCAAAATAAGATGTGTTCAGCTAGCATTTAAAACTCATAATAAGATGTGTTCAACGAGCACTTAAAACTCATAATAAGATGTGTGCAACGAGCATTTAAAACTCATAATAAGATGTGTGCAACGAGCACTTAAAACTCATAATAAGATGTGTGCAACTAGCACTTAAAACTCATAATAAGATGTGTGCAACGAGCAATTAGAACTCATAATAAGATGTGTTCAACGAGCACTTAAAACTCATAATAAGATGTGTTCAGCGAGCACTTAAAACTCATAATAAGATGTGTTCAACGAGCATTTAAAACTCATAATAAGATGTGTTCAACGAGCATTTAAAACTCATAATAAGATGTGTTCAACGAGCACTTAAAACTCAAAATAAGATGTGTTCAGCGAGCATTTAAAACTCATAATAAGATGTGTTCAACGAGCATTTAAAACTGATAATAAGATGTGTTCAACGAGCACTTAAAACTCAAAATAAGATATGTTCAACGAGCATTTAAAACTCATAATAAGATGTGTTCAACGAGCATTTAAAACTCATAATAAGATGTGTTCAACGAGCATTTAAAACTGATAATAAGATGTGTGCAACGAGCAATTAAAACTCATAATAAGATGTGTTCAACGAGCATTTAAAACTCACAATAAGATGTGTGCAACGAGCACTTAAAACTCATAATAAGATGTGTGCAACTAGCACTTAAAACTCATAATAAGATGTGTGCAACGAGCAATTAAAACTCATAATATGTGTTCAACGAGCACTTAAAACTCAAAATAAGATGTGTTCAGCGAGCACTTAAAACTCATAATAAGATGTGTTCAACGAGCATTTACAACTCATAATAAGATGTGTTCAACGAGCATTTAAAACTCATAATAAGATGTGTTCAACGAGCATTTAAAACTGATAATAAGATGTGTTCAACGAGCACTTAAAACTCAAAATAAGATATGTTCAACGAGCATTTAAAACTCATAATAAGATGTGTTCAACGAGCATTTAAAACTCATAATAAGATGTGTTCAACGAGCATTTAAAACTGATAATAAGATGTGTTCAACGAGCACTTAAAACTCATAATAAGATGTGTGCAACGAGCACTTAAAACTCATAATAAGAAGTGTTCAACGAGCATTTAAGACTCATAATAAGATGTCTTCAACGAGCACGTAAAACTCATAATAAGATGTGTGCAACGAGCAATTAAAACTCATAATAAGATGTGTTCAACGAGCAATTAAAATTCACAATAAGATTCGTTCAACGAGCACTTAAAACTCATAATAAGATGTGTGCAACGAGCATTTAAAACTCATGATAAGATGTGTTCAACGAGCATTTACGACTCATAATAAGATGTCTTCAACGAGCACTTAAAACTCATAATAAGATGTGTTCAACGAGCACTTAAAATTCATAATAAGATGTGTGCAACGAGCACTTAAAACTCATAATAAGATGTGTGCAACGAGCACTTAAAACTCATAATAAGATGTGTTCAACGAGCAATTAAAATTCACAATAAGATGTGTTCAACGAGCACTTAAAACTCATAATAAGATGTGTGCAACGAGCATTTAAAACTCACAATAAGATGTGTGCAACGAGCACTTAAAACTCATAATAAGATGTGTGCAACTAGCACTTAAAACTCATAATAAGATGTGTGCAACGAGCAATTAAAACTCATAATAAGATGTGTTCAACGAGCACTTAAAACTCAAAATAAGATGTGTTCAGCGAGCACTTAAAACTCATAATAAGATGTGTTCAACGAGCATTTAAAACTCATAATAAGATGTGTTCAACGAGCATTTAAAACTCATAATAAGATGTGTTCAACGAGCACTTAAAACTCAAAATAAGATGTGTTCAGCTAGCATTTAAAACTCATAATAAGATGTGTTCAACGAGCACTTAAAACTCATAATAAGATGTGTGCAACGAGCATTTAAAACTCATAATAAGATGTGTGCAACGAGCACTTAAAACTCATAATAAGATGTGTGCAACTAGCACTTAAAACTCATAATAAGATGTGTGCAACGAGCAATTAGAAGTCATAATAAGATGTGTTCAACGAGCACTTAAAACTCAAAATAAGATGTGTTCAGCGAGCACTTAAAACTCATAATAAGATGTGTTCAACGAGCATTTAAAACTCATAATAAGATGTGTTCAACGAGCATTTAAAACTCATAATAAGATGTGTTCAACGAGCACTTAAAACTCAAAATAAGATGTGTTCAGCGAGCATTTAAAACTCATAATAAGATGTGTTCAACGAGCATTTAAAACTGATAATAAGATGTGTTCAACGAGCACTTAAAACTCAAAATAAGATATGTTCAACGAGCATTTAAAACTCATAATAAGATGTGTTCAACGAGCATTTAAAACTCATAATAAGATGTGTTCAACGAGCATTTAAAACTGATAATAAGATGTGTGCAACGAGCAATTAAAACTCATAATAAGATGTGTTCAACGAGCATTTAAAACTCACAATAAGATGTGTGCAACGAGCACTTAAAACTCATAATAAGATGTGTGCAACTAGCACTTAAAACTCATAATAAGATGTGTGCACAGGAAATTAAAACTCATAATATGTGTTCAACGAGCACTTAAAACTCAAAATAAGATGTGTTCAGCGAGCACTTAAAACTCATAATAAGATGTGTTCAACGAGCATTTACAACTCATAATAAGATGTGTTCAACGAGCATTTAAAACTCATAATAAGATGTGTTCAACGAGCACTTAAAACTCAAAATAAGATGTGTTCAGCGAGCATTTAAAACTCATAATAAGATGTGTTCAACGAGCACTTAAAACTCATAATAAGATGTGTGCAACGAGCATTTAAAACTCATAATAAGATGTGTGCAACGAGCACTTAAAACTCATAATAAGATGTGTGCAACTAGCACTTAAAACTCATAATAAGATGTGTGCAACGAGCAATTAGAACTCATAATAAGATGTGTTCAACGAGCACTTAAAACTCAAAATAAGATGTGTTCAGCGAGCACTTAAAACTCATAATAAGATGTGTTCAACGAGCATTTAAAACTCATAATAAGATGTGTTCAACGAGCATTTAAAACTGATAAGATGTGTTCAACGAGCACTTAAAACTCAAAATAAGATATGTTCAACGAGCATTTAAAACTCATAATAAGATGTGTTCAACGAGCATTTAAAACTCATAATAAGATGTGTTCAACGAGCATTTAAAACTGATAATAAGATGTGTTCAAAGAGCACTTAAAACTCATAATAAGATGTGTGCAACGAGCACTTAAAACTCATAAAAAGAAGTGTTCAACGAGCATTTAAGACTCATAATAAGATGTCTTCAACGAGCACGTAAAACTCATAATAAGATGTGTTCAACGAGCACTTAAAACTCAAAATAAGATGTGTTCAGCGAGCACTTAAAACTCATAATAAGATGTGTTCAACGAGCATTTAAAACTCATAATAAGATGTGTTCAACGAGCATTTAAAACTCATAATAAGATGTGTTCAACGAGCACTTAAAACTCAAAATAAGATGTGTTCAGCGAGCATTTAAAACTCATAATAAGATGTGTTCAACGAGCATTTAAAACTGATAATAAGATGTGTTCAACGAGCACTTAAAACTCAAAATAAGATATGTTCAACGAGCATTTAAAACTCATAATAAGATGTGTTCAACGAGCATTTAAAACTCATAATAAGATGTGTTCAACGAGCATTTAAAACTGATAATAAGATGTGTTCAACGAGCACTTAAAACTCATAATAAGATGTGTGCAACGAGCACTTAAAACTCATAATAAGAAGTGTTCAACGAGCATTTAAGACTCATAATAAGATGTGTGCAACGAGCAATTAGAACTCATAATAAGATGTGTTCAACGAGCACTTAAAACTCAAAATAAGATGTGTTCAGCGAGCACTTAAAACTCATAATAAGATGTGTTCAACGAGCATTTAAAACTCATAATAAGATGTGTTCAACGAGCACTTAAAACTCATAATAAGATGTGTGCAACGAGCATTTAAAACTCATAATAAGATGTGTGCAACGAGCACTTAAAACTCATAAGATGTGTGCAACTAGCACTTAAAACTCATAATAAGATGTGTGCAACGAGCAATTAGAACTCATAATAAGATGTGTTCAACGAGCACTTAAAACTCAAAATAAGATGTGTTCAGCGAGCACTTAAAACTCATAATAAGATGTGTTCAACGAGCATTTAAAACTCATAATAAGATGTGTTCAACGAGCATTTAAAACTGATAAGATGTGTTCAACGAGCACTTAAAACTCAAAATAAGATATGTTCAACGAGCATTTAAAACTCATAATAAGATGTGTTCAACGAGCATTTAAAACTCATAATAAGATGTGTTCAACGAGCATTTAAAACTGATAATAAGATGTGTTCAAAGAGCACTTAAAACTCATAATAAGATATGTGCAACGAGCACTTAAAACTCATAAAAAGAAGTGTTCAACGAGCATTTAAGACTCATAATAAGATGTCTTCAACGAGCACGTAAAACTCATAATAAGATGTGTTCAACGAGCACTTAAAACTCAAAATAAGATGTGTTCAGCGAGCACTTAAAACTCATAATAAGATGTGTTCAACGAGCATTTAAAACTCATAATAAGATGTGTTCAACGAGCATTTAAAACTCATAATAAGATGTGTTCAACGAGCACTTAAAACTCAAAATAAGATGTGTTCAGCGAGCATTTAAAACTCATAATAAGATGTGTTCAACGAGCATTTAAAACTGATAATAAGATGTGTTCAACGAGCACTTAAAACTCAAAATAAGATATGTTCAACGAGCATTTAAAACTCATAATAAGATGTGTTCAACGAGCATTTAAAACTCATAATAAGATGTGTTCAACGAGCATTTAAAACTGATAATAAGATGTGTTCAACGAGCACTTAAAACTCATAATAAGATGTGTGCAACGAGCACTTAAAACTCATAATAAGAAGTGTTCAACGAGCATTTAAGACTCATAATAAGATGTCTTCAACGAGCACGTAAAACTCATAATAAGATGTGTGCAACGAGCATTTAAAACTCATAATAAGATGTGTGCAACTAGCACTTAAAACTCATAATAAGATGTGTGCAACGAGCAATTAAAACTCATAATAAGATGTGTTCAACGAGCAATTAAAATTCACAATAAGATTCGTTCAACGAGCACTTAAAACTCATAATAAGATGTGTGCAACGAGCATTTAAAACTCATGATAAGATGTGTTCAACGAGCATTTAAAACATAATAAGATGTGTTCAACGAGAACTTAAATCTCATAATAAGATGTGTTCAACGAGCATGTAGAACTCACAATAAGATGTGTTCAACGAGCACTTAACACTCATAATAAGATGTGTTCAACGAGCATTTAAAACTCATAATAAGATGTGTTCAACGAGCACGTAAATCTCATAATAAGATGTGTTCAACGAGCATTTGAAACTCATAATAAGATGTGTTCAACGAGCATTTAAAACTCATAATAAGATGTGTTCAACGAGCATTTAAAACTCATAATAAGATGTGTGCAACGAGCACTTCAAACTCATAATAAGATGTGTGCAACGAGCACTTAAAACTCATAATAAGATGTGCGCAATGAGCACTTAAAACTCATAATAAGATGTGTGCAACGAGCAATTAAAACTCATAATAAGATGTGTTCAACGAGCAATTAAAACTCACAATAAGATGTGTTCAACGAGCACTTAAAACTCATAATAAGATGTGTGCAACGAGCACATAAAACTCATAATAACATGTGTTCAACGAGCACTTAAAACTCATAATAAGATGTGTGCAACTAGCACTTAAAACTCATAATAAGATGTGTGCAACGAGCAATTAAAACTCATAATAAGATGTGTTCAACGAGCATTAAAAACTCATAATAAGATGTGTTCAACGAGCATTTAAAACTCATAATAAGATGTGTTCAACGAGCATTTAAAACTCATAATAAGATGTGTGCAACTAGCACTTAAAACTCATAATAAGATGTGTGCAACGAGCAATTAAAACTCATAATAAGATGTGTGCAACGAGCAATTAAAACTCATAATAAGATGTGTTCAACGAGCATTTAAAACTCATAATAAGATGTGTTCAACGAGCATTTAAAACTCATAACAAGATGTGTTCAACGAGCATTTAAAACTCATAATAAGATGTGTTCAACGAGCATTTAAAACATAATAAGATGTGTTAAACGAGCATTTGAAACTCATAATAAGATGGGTTCAACGAGCATTTAAAACTCATAATACGATTTGTGCAACGACCACTTAAAACTCAAAATAAGATGTGTTCAACGAGCACTTAAAACTCATAATAAGATGTGTTTAACGAGCACTTAAAACTAACAATAAGATGTGTTCAACGAGCACTTAAAACTCATAATAACATGTGTTCAACGAGCATTTAAAACTCATAATAAGATGTGTTCAACGAGCATTTAAAACTCATAATAAGATGTGTTCAACGAGCACTTAAAACTCATAATAAGATGTGTGCAACGAGCACTTAAAACTCATAATAAGAAGTGTTCAACGAGCATTTAAGACTCATAATAAGATGTCTTCAACGAGCACGTAAAACTCATAATAAGATGTGTGCAACGAGCATTCAAAACTCATAATAAGATGTGTGCAACTAGCACTTAAAACTCATAATAAGATGTGTGCAACTAGCACTTAAAACTCATAATAAGATGTGTGCAACGACTAATTAAAACTCATAATAAGATGTGTTCAACGAGCACTTAAAACTCAAAATAAGATGTGTTCAGCGAGCACTTAAAACTCATAATAAGATGTGTTCAACGAGCATTTAAAACTCATAATAAGATGTGTTCAACGAGCATTTAAAACTCATAATAAGATGTGTTCAACGAGCACTTAAAACTCAAAATAAGATGTGTTCAGCTAGCATTTAAAACTCATAATAAGATGTGTTCAACGAGCACTTAAAACTCATAATAAGATGTGTGCAACGAGCATTTAAAACTCATAATAAGATGTGTGCAACGAGCACTTAAAACTCATAATAAGATGTGTGCAACTAGCACTTAAAACTCATAATAAGATGTGTGCAACGAGCAATTAGAACTAATAATAAGATGTGTTCAACGAGCACTTAAAACTCAAAATAAGATGTGTTCAGCGAGCACTTAAAACTCATAATAAGATGTGTTCAACGAGCATTTAAAACTCATAATAAGATGTGTTCAACGAGCATTTAAAACTCATAATAAGATGTGTTCAACGAGCACTTAAAACTCAAAATAAGATGTGTTCAGCGAGCATTTAAAACTCATAATAAGATGTGTTCAACGAGCATTTAAAACTGATAATAAGATGTGTTCAACGAGCACTTAAAACTCAAAATAAGATATGTTCAACGAGCATTTAAAACTCATAATAAGATGTGTTCAACGAGCATTTAAAACTCATAATAAGATGTGTTCAACGAGCATGTAAAACTGATAATAAGATGTGTGCAACGAGCAATTAAAACTCATAATAAGATGTGTTCAACGAGCATTTAAAACTCACAATAAGATGTGTGCAACGAGCACTTAAAACTCATAATAAGATGTGTGCAACTAGCACTTAAAACTCATAATAATTTGTGTGCAACGAGCAATTAAAACTCATAATAAGATGTGTTCAACGAGCACTTAAAACTCAAAATAAGATGTGTTCAGCGAGCACTTAAAACTCATAATAAGATGTGTTCAACGAGCATTTAAAACTCATAATAAGATGTGTTCAACGAGCATTTAAAACTCATAATAAGATGTGTTCAACGAGCACTTAAAACTCAAAATAAGATGTGTTCAGCTAGCATTTAAAACTCATAATAAGATGTGTTCAACGAGCACTTAAAACTCATAATAAGATGTGTGCAACGAGCATTTAAAACTCATAATAAGATGTGTGCAACGAGCACTTAAAACTCATAATAAGATGTGTGCAACTAGCACTTAAAACTCATAATAAGATGTGTGCAACGAGCAATTAGAACTCATAATAAGATGTGTTCAACGAGCACTTAAAACTCAAAATAAGATGTGTTCAGCGAGCACTTAAAACTCATAATAAGATGTGTTCAACGAGCATTTAAAACTCATAATAAGATGTGTTCAACGAGCATTTAAAACTCATAATAAGATGTGTTCAACGAGCACTTAAAACTCAAAATAAGATGTGTTCAGCGAGCATTTAAAACTCATAATAAGATGTGTTCAACGAGCATTTAAAACTGATAATAAGATGTGTTCAACGAGCACTTAAAACTCAAAATAAGATATGTTCAACGAGCATTTAAAACTCATAATAAGATGTGTTCAACGAGCATTTAAAACTCATAATAAGATGTGTTCAACGAGCATTTAAAACTGATAATAAGATGTGTGCAACGAGCAATTAAAACTCATAATAAGATGTGTTCAACGAGCATTTAAAACTCACAATAAGATGTGTGCAACGAGCACTTAAAACTCATAATAAGATGTGTGCAACTAGCACTTAAAACTCATAATAAGATGTGTGCAACGAGCAATTAAAACTCATAATATGTGTTCAACGAGCACTTAAAACTCAAAATAAGATGTGTTCAGCGAGCACTTAAAACTCATAATAAGATGTGTTCAACGAGCATCTACAACTCATAATAAGATGTGTTCAACGAGCATTTAAAACTCATAATAAGATGTGTTCAACGAGCACTTAAAACTCAAAATAAGATGTGTTCAGCGAGCATTTAAAACTCATAATAAGATGTGTTCAACGAGCACTTAAAACTCATAATAAGATGTGTGCAACGAGCATTTAAAACTCATAATAAGATGTGTGCAACGAGCACTTAAAACTCATAATAAGATGTGTGCAACTAGCACTTAAAACTCATAATAAGATGTGTGCAACGAGCAATTAGAACTCATAATAAGATGTGTTCAACGAGCACTTAAAACTCAAAATAAGATGTGTTCAGCGAGCACTTAAAACTCATAATAAGATGTGTTCAACGAGCATTTAAAACTCATAATAAGATGTGTTCAACGAGCATTTAAAACTGATAATAAGATGTGTTCAACGAGCACTTAAAACTCAAAATAAGATATGTTCAACGAGCATTTAAAACTCATAATAAGATGTGTTCAACGAGCATTTAAAACTCATAATAAGATGTGTTCAACGAGCATTTAAAACTGATAATAAGATGTGTTCAAAGAGCACTTAAAACTCATAATAAGATGTGTGCAACGAGCACTTAAAACTCATAATAAGAAGTGTTCAACGAGCATTTAAGACTCATAATAGGATGTCTTCAACGAGCACGTAAAACTCATAATAAGATGTGTTCAACGAGCACTTAAAATTCAAAATAAGATGTGTTCAGCGAGCACTTAAAACTCATAATAAGAAGTGTTCAACGAGCATTTAAAACTCATAATAAGATGTGTTCAACGAGCATTTAAAACTCATAATAAGATGTGTTCAACGAGCACTTAAAACTCAAAATAAGATGTGTTCAGCGAGCATTTAAAACTCATAATAAGATGTGTTCAACGAGCATTTAAAACTGATAATAAGATGTGTTCAACGAGCACTTAAAACTCAAAATAAGATATGTTCAACGAGCATTTAAAACTCATAATAAGATGTGTTCAACGAGCATTTAAAACTCATAATAAGATGTGTTCAACGAGCATTTAAAACTGATAATAAGATGTGTTCAACGAGCACTTAAAACTCATAATAAGATGTGTGCAACGAGCACTTAAAACTCATAATAAGAAGTGTTCAACGAGCATTTAAGACTCATAATAAGATGTCTTCAACGAGCACGTAAAACTCATAATAAGATGTGTGCAACGAGCATTTAAAACTCATAATAAGATGTGTGCAACTAGCACTTAAAACTCATAATAAGATGTGTGCAACGAGCAATTAAAACTCATAATAAGATGTGTTCAACGAGCAATTAAAATTCACAATAAGATTCGTTCAACGAGCACTTAAAACTCATAATAAGATGTGTGCAACGAGCATTTAAAACTCATGATAAGATGTGTTCAACGAGCATTTAAAACATAATAAGATGTGTTCAACGAGAACTTAAATCTCATAATAAGATGTGTTCAACGAGCATGTAGAACTCACAATAAGATGTGTTCAACGAGCACTTAACACTCATAATAAGATGTGTTCAACGAGCATTTAAAACTCATAATAAGATGTGTTCAACGAGCACGTAAATCTCATAATAAGATGTGTTCAACGAGCATTTGAAACTCATAATAAGATGTGTTCAACGAGCATTTAAAACTCATAATAAGATGTGTTCAACGAGCATTTAAAACTCATAATAAGATGTGTGCAACGAGCACTTCAAACTCATAATAAGATGTGTGCAACGAGCACTTAAAACTCATAATAAGATGTGCGCAATGAGCACTTAAAACTCATAATAAGATGTGTGCAACGAGCAATTAAAACTCATAATAAGATGTGTTCAACGAGCAATTAAAACTCACAATAAGATGTGTTCAACGAGCACTTAAAACTCATAATAAGATGGGTGCAACGAGCACATAAAACTCATAATAACATGTGTTCAACGAGCACTTAAAACTCATAATAAGATGTGTGCAACTAGCACTTAAAACTCATAATAAGATGTGTGCAACGAGCAATTAAAACTCATAATAAGATGTGTTCAACGAGCATTAAAAACTCATAATAAGATGTGTTCAACGAGCATTTAAAACTCATAATAAGATGTGTTCAACGAGCATTTAAAACTCATAATAAGATGTGTGCAACTAGCACTTAAAACTCATAATAAGATGTGTGCAACGAGCAATTAAAACTCATAATAAGATGTGTGCAACGAGCAATTAAAACTCATAATAAGATGTGTTCAACGAGCATTTAAAACTCATAATAAGATGTGTTCAACGAGCATTTAAAACTCATAATAAGATGTGTTCAACGAGCATTTAAAACTCATAATAAGATGTGTTCAACGAGCATTTAAAACATAATAAGATGTGTTAAACGAGCATTTGAAACTCATAATAAGATGGGATCAACGAGCATTTAAAACTCATAATACGATTTGTGCAACGACCACTTAAAACTCAAAATAAGATGTGTTCAACGAGCACTTAAAACTCATAATAAGATGTGTTTAACGAGCACTTAAAACTAACAATAAGATGTGTTCAACGAGCACTTAAAACTCATAATAACATGTGTTCAACGAGCATTTAAAACTCATAATAAGATGTGTTCAACGAGCATTTAAAACTGATAATAAGATGTGTTCAACGAGCACTTAAAACTCATAATAAGATGTGTGCAACGAGCACTTAAAACTCATAATAAGAAGTGTTCAACGAGCATTTAAGACTCATAATAAGATGTCTTCAACGAGCACGTAAAACTCATAATAAGATGTGTGCAACGAGCATTTAAAACTCATAATAAGATGTGTGCAACTAGCACTTAAAACTCATAATAAGATGTGTGCAACGAGCAATTAAAACTCATAATAAGATGTGTTCAACGAGCAATTAAAATTCACAATAAGATTCGTTCAACGAGCACTTAAAACTCATAATAAGATGTGTGCAACGAGCACTTCAAACTCATAATAAGATGTGTGCAACGAGCACTTAAAACTCATAATAAGATGTGCGCAATGAGCACTTAAAACTCATAAGAAGATGTGTGCAACGAGCAATTAAAACTCATAATAAGATGTGTTCAACGAGCAATTAAAACTCACAATAAGATGTGTTCAACGAGCACTTAAAACTCATAATAAGATGTGTGCAACGAGCACATAAAACTCATAATAACATGTGTTCAACGAGCACTTAAAACTCATAATAAGATGTGTGCAACTAGCACTTAAAACTCATAATAAGATGTGTGCAACGAGCAATTAAAACTCATAATAAGATGTGTTCAACGAGCATTTAAAACTCATAATAAGATGTGTTCAACGAGCATTTAAAACTCATAATAAGATGTGTTCAACGAGCATTTAAAACTCATAATAAGATGTGTGCAACTAGCACTTAAAACTCATAATAAGATGTGTGCAACGAGCAATTAAAACTCATAATAAGATGTGTGCAACGAGCAATTAAAACTCATAATAAGATGTGTTCAACGAGCATTTAAAACTCATAATAAGATGTGTTCAACGAGCATTTAAAACTCATAATAAGATGTGTTCAACGAGCATTTAAAACTCATAATAAGATGTGTTCAACGAGCATTTAAAACATAATAAGATGTGTTAAACGAGCATTTGAAACTCATAATAAGATGGGTTCAACGAGCATTTAAAACTCATAATACGATTTGTGCAACGACCACTTAAAACTGAAAATAAGATGTGTTCAACGAGCACTAAAAACTCATAATAAGATGTGTTCAACGAGCACTTAAAACTAACAATAAGATGTGTTCAACGAGCACTTAAAACTCATAATAACATGTGTTCAACGAGCATTTAAAACTCATAATAAGATGTGTTCAACGAGCATTTAAAACTGATAATAAGATGTGTTCAACGAGCACTTAAAACTCATAATAAGATGTGTGCAACGAGCACTTAAAACTCATAATAAGAAGTGTTCAACGAGCATTTAAGACTCATAATAAGATGTCTTCAACGAGCACGTAAAACTCATAATAAGATGTGTGCAACGAGCATTTAAAACTCATAATAAGATGTGTGCAACTAGCACTTAAAACTCATAATAAGATGTGTGCAACGAGCAATTAAAACTCATAATAAGATGTGTTCAACGAGCAATTAAAATTCACAATAAGATTCGTTCAACGAGCACTTAAAACTCATAATAAGATCTGTGCAACGAGCATTTAAAACTCATGATAAGATGTGTTCAACGAGCATTTAAAACATAATAAGATGTGTTCAACGAGAACTTAAAACTCATAATAAGATGTGTTCAACGAGCATGTAGAACTCACAATAAGATGTGTTCAACGAGCACTTAACACTCATAATAAGATGTGTTCAACGAGCATTTAAAACTCATAATAAGATGTGTTCAACGAGCACGTAAATCTCATAATAAGATGTGTTCAACGAGCATTTGAAACTCATAATAAGATGTGTTCAACGAGCATTTAAAACTCATAATAAGATGTGTTCAACGAGCATTTAAAACTCATAATAAGATGTGTGCAACGAGCACTTCAAACTCATAATAAGATGTGTGCAACGAGCACTTAAAACTCATAATAAGATGTGCGCAATGAGCACTTAAAACTCATAATAAGATGTGTGCAACGAGCAATTAAAACTCATAATAAGATGTGTTCAATGAGCAATTAAAACTCACAATAAGATGTGTTCAACGAGCACTTAAAACTCATAATAAGATGTGTGCAACGAGCACATAAAACTCATAATACCATGTGTTCAACGAGCACTTAAAACTCATAATAAGATGTGTGCAACTAGCACTTAAAACTCATAATAAGATGTGTGCAACGAGCAATTAAAACTCATAATAAGATGTGTTCAACGAGCATTTAAAACTCATAATAAGATGTGTTCAACGAGCATTTAAAACTCATAATAAGATGTGTTCAACGAGCATTTAAAACTCATAATAAGATGTGTGCAACGAGCAATTAAAACTCATAATAAGATGTGTTCAACGAGCAATTAAAATTCACAATAAGATTCGTTCAACGAGCACTTAAAACTCATAATAAGATGTGTGCAACGAGCATTTAAAACTCATGATAAGATGTGTTCAACGAGCATTTAAAACATAATAAGATGTGTTCAACGAGAACTTAAATCTCATAATAAGATGTGTTCAACGAGCATGTAGAACTCACAATAAGATGTGTTCAACGAGCACTTAACACTCATAATAAGATGTGTTCAACGAGCATTTAAAACTCATAATAAGATGTGTTCAACGAGCACGTAAATCTCATAATAAGATGTGTTCAACGAGCATTTGAAACTCATAATAAGATGTGTTCAACGAGCATTTAAAACTCATAATAAGATGTGTTCAACGAGCATTTAAAACTCATAATAAGATGTGTGCAACGAGCACTTCAAACTCATAATAAGATGTGTGCAACGAGCACTTAAAACTCATAATAAGATGTGCGCAATGAGCACTTAAAACTCATAATAAGATGTGTGCAACGAGCAATTAAAACTCATAATAAGATGTGTTCAACGAGCAATTAAAACTCACAATAAGATGTGTTCAACGAGCACTTAAAACTCATAATAAGATGGGTGCAACGAGCACATAAAACTCATAATAACATGTGTTCAACGAGCACTTAAAACTCATAATAAGATGTGTTCAACGAGCATTAAAAACTCATAATAAGATGTGTTCAACGAGCATTTAAAACTCATAATAAGATGTGTTCAACGAGCATTTAAAACTCATAATAAGATGTGTGCAACTAGCACTTAAAACTCATAATAAGATGTGTGCAACGAGCAATTAAAACTCATAATAAGATGTGTGCAACGAGCAATTAAAACTCATAATAAGATGTGTTCAACGAGCATTTAAAACTCATAATAAGATGTGTTCAACGAGCATTTAAAACTCATAATAAGATGTGTTCAACGAGCATTTAAAACTCATAATAAGATGTGTTCAACGAGCATTTAAAACATAATAAGATGTGTTAAACGAGCATTTGAAACTCATAATAAGATGGGATCAACGAGCATTTAAAACTCATAATACGATTTGTGCAACGACCACTTAAAACTCAAAATAAGATGTGTTCAACGAGCACTTAAAACTCATAATAAGATGTGTTTAACGAGCACTTAAAACTAACAATAAGATGTGTTCAACGAGCACTTAAAACTCATAATAACATGTGTTCAACGAGCATTTAAAACTCATAATAAGATGTGTTCAACGAGCATTTAAAACTGATAATAAGATGTGTTCAACGAGCACTTAAAACTCATAATAAGATGTGTGCAACGAGCACTTAAAACTCATAATAAGAAGTGTTCAACGAGCATTTAAGACTCATAATAAGATGTCTTCAACGAGCACGTAAAACTCATAATAAGATGTGTGCAACGAGCATTTAAAACTCATAATAAGATGTGTGCAACTAGCACTTAAAACTCATAATAAGATGTGTGCAACGAGCAATTAAAACTCATAATAAGATGTGTTCAACGAGCAATTAAAATTCACAATAAGATTCGTTCAACGAGCACTTAAAACTCATAATAAGATGTGTGCAACGAGCACTTCAAACTCATAATAAGATGTGTGCAACGAGCACTTAAAACTCATAATAAGATGTGCGCAATGAGCACTTAAAACTCATAAGAAGATGTGTGCAACGAGCAATTAAAACTCATAATAAGATGTGTTCAACGAGCAATTAAAACTCACAATAAGATGTGTTCAACGAGCACTTAAAACTCATAATAAGATGTGTGCAACGAGCACATAAAACTCATAATAACATGTGTTCAACGAGCACTTAAAACTCATAATAAGATGTGTGCAACTAGCACTTAAAACTCATAATAAGATGTGTGCAACGAGCAATTAAAACTCATAATAAGATGTGTTCAACGAGCATTTAAAACTCATAATAAGATGTGTTCAACGAGCATTTAAAACTCATAATAAGATGTGTTCAACGAGCATTTAAAACTCATAATAAGATGTGTGCAACTAGCACTTAAAACTCATAATAAGATGTGTGCAACGACCACTTAAAACTGAAAATAAGATGTGTTCAACGAGCACTCAAAACTCATAATAAGATGTGTTCAACGAGCACTTAAAACTAACAATAAGATGTGTTCAACGAGCACTTAAAACTCATAATAACATGTGTTCAACGAGCATTTAAAACTCATAATAAGATGTGTTCAACGAGCATTTAAAACTGATAATAAGATGTGTTCAACGAGCACTTAAAACTCATAATAAGATGTGTGCAACGAGCACTTAAAACTCATAATAAGAAGTGTTCAACGAGCATTTAAGACTCATAATAAGATGTCTTCAACGAGCACGTAAAACTCATAATAAGATGTGTGCAACGAGCATTTAAAACTCATAATAAGATGTGTGCAACTAGCACTTAAAACTCATAATAAGATGTGTGCAACGAGCAATTAAAACTCATAATAAGATGTGTTCAACGAGCAATTAAAATTCACAATAAGATTCGTTCAACGAGCACTTAAAACTCATAATAAGATCTGTGCAACGAGCATTTAAAACTCATGATAAGATGTGTTCAACGAGCATTTAAAACATAATAAGATGTGTTCAACGAGAACTTAAAACTCATAATAAGATGTGTTCAACGAGCATGTAGAACTCACAATAAGATGTGTTCAACGAGCACTTAACACTCATAATAAGATGTGTTCAACGAGCATTTAAAACTCATAATAAGATGTGTTCAACGAGCACGTAAATCTCATAATAAGATGTGTTCAACGAGCATTTGAAACTCATAATAAGATGTGTTCAACGAGCATTTAAAACTCATAATAAGATGTGTTCAACGAGCATTTAAAACTCATAATAAGATGTGTGCAACGAGCACTTCAAACTCATAATAAGATGTGTGCAACGAGCACTTAAAACTCATAATAAGATGTGCGCAATGAGCACTTAAAACTCATAATAAGATGTGTGCAACGAGCAATTAAAACTCATAATAAGATGTGTTCAATGAGCAATTAAAACTCACAATAAGATGTGTTCAACGAGCACTTAAAACTCATAATAAGATGTGTGCAACGAGCACATAAAACTCATAATACCATGTGTTCAACGAGCACTTAAAACTCATAATAAGATGTGTGCAACTAGCACTTAAAACTCATAATAAGATGTGTGCAACGAGCAATTAAAACTCATAATAAGATGTGTTCAACGAGCATTTAAAACTCATAATAAGATGTGTTCAACGAGCATTTAAAACTCATAATAAGATGTGTTCAACGAGCATTTAAAACTCATAATAAGATGTGTTCAACGAGCATTTAAAACTCATAATAAGATGTGTTCAAAGAGCATTTAAAACATAATAAGATGTGTTAAACGAGCATTTGAAACTCATAATAAGATGTGTTCAACGAGCATTTAAAACTCATAATACGATTGGTGCAACGACCACTTAAAACTCAAAATAAGATGTGTTCAACGAGCACTTAAAACTCATAATAAGATGTGTTCAACGAGCACTTAAAACTAACAATAAGATGTGTTCAACGAGCACTTAAAACTCATAATAACATGTGTTCAACGAGCATTTAAAACTCATAATAAGATGTGTTCAACGAGCATTTAAAACTCATAATAAGATGTGTTCAACGAGCATTTAAAACATAATAAGATGTGTTAAACGAGCATTTGAAACTCATAATAAGATGTGTGCAACGAGCTCTTAAAACTCATAATAAGATGCGTGCAACGAGCACTTAAAACTCAAAATGAGATGTTTTCAGCGAGCATTTAAAACTCAAAATAAGATGTGTGCAACGAGCACTTAAAACTCATAATAAAATGTGTGCAACGAGCTCTTAAAACTCAAAATAAGATGTGTTCAGCGAGCATTTAAAACTCATAATAAGATGTGTTCAACGAGCATTTAAAACATAATAAGATGTGTTCAACGAGCACTTAAAACTCATAATAAGATGTGTGCAACGAGCTCTTAAAACTCATAATAAGATGTGTTCAACGAGCATTTAAAACTCATAATAAGATGTGTTCAACGAGCACTTAAAACTCATAATAAGATGTGTTCAACGAGCATTTAAAACTCATAATAAGATATGTGCAACGAGCATTTAAAACTCATAATAAGATGTGTTCAACGAGCATTTAAAACTGATAATAAGATGTGTTCAACGAGCACTTAAAACTCAAAATAAGATATGTTCAACGAGCATTTAAAACTCATAATAAGATGTGTTCAACGAGCATTTAAAACTCATAATAAGATGTGTTCAACGAGCACTTAAAACTCATAAGATGTGTGCAACTAGCACTTAAAACTCATAATAAGATGTGTTCAACGATCAAATAAAACTCATAATAAGATGTGTTCAACGAGCAATTAAAATTCACAATAAGATGTGTTCAACGAGCACTTAAAACTCATAATAAGATGTGTGCAACGAGCATTTAAAACTCATAATAAGATGTGTGCAACGAGCACTTAAAACTCATAATAAGATGTGTGCAACTAGCACTTAAAACTCATAATAAGATGTGTGCAACGAGCAATTAAAACTCATAATAAGATGTGTTCAACGAACATTTAAAACTCATAATAAGATGTGTTCAACGAGCATTTAAAACTCATGATAAGATGTGTTCAACGAGCATTTAAAACATAATAAGATGTGTTCAACGAGAACTTAAAACTCATAATAAGATGTGTTCAACGAGCATGTAGAACTCACAATAAGATGTGTGCAACGAGCACATAAAACTCATAATAACATGTGTTCAACGAGCACTTAAAACTCATAATAAGATGTGTTCAACGAGCACTTAAAACTCATAATAAGATGTGTGCAACTAGCACTTAAAACTCATAATAAGATGTGTGCAACGAGCAATTAAAACTCATAATAAGATGTGTTCAACGAGCATTTAAAACTCATAATAAGATGTGTTCAACGAGCATTTAAAACTCATAATAAGATGTGTTCAACGAGCATTTAAAACTCATAATAAGATGTGTGCAACTAGCACTTAAAACTCATAATAAGATGTGTGCAACGAGCAATTAAAACTCATAATAAGATGTGTGCAACGAGCAATTAAAACTCATAATAAGATGTGTTCAACGAGCATTTAAAACTCATAATAAGATGTGTTCAACGAGCATTTAAAACTCATAATAAGATGTGTTCAACGAGCATTTAAAACTCATAATAAGATGTGTTCAACGAGCATTTAAAACATAATAAGATGTGTTAAACGAGCATTTGAAACTCATAATAAGATGGGTTCAACGAGCATTTAAAACTCATAATACGATTTGTGCAACGACCACTTAAAACTGAAAATAAGATGTGTTCAACGAGCACTCAAAACTCATAATAAGATGTGTTCAACGAGCACTTAAAACTAACAATAAGATGTGTTCAACGAGCACTTAAAACTCATAATAACATGTGTTCAACGAGCATTTAAAACTCATAATAAGATGTGTTCAACGAGCATTTAAAACTGATAATAAGATGTGTTCAACGAGCACTTAAAACTCATAATAAGATGTGTGCAACGAGCACTTAAAACTCATAATAAGAAGTGTTCAACGAACATTTAAGACTCATAATAAGATGTCTTCAACGAGCACGTAAAACTCATAATAAGATGTGTGCAACGAGCATTTAAAACTCATAATAAGATGTGTGCAACTAGCACTTAAAACTCATAATAAGATGTGTGCAACGAGCAATTAAAACTCATAATAAGATGTGTTCAACGAGCAATTAAAATTCACAATAAGATTCGTTCAACGAGCACTTAAAACTCATAATAAGATCTGTGCAACGAGCATTTAAAACTCATGATAAGATGTGTTCAACGAGCATTTAAAACATAATAAGATGTGTTCAACGAGAACTTAAAACTCATAATAAGATGTGTTCAACGAGCATGTAGAACTCACAATAAGATGTGTTCAACGAGCACTTAACACTCATAATAAGATGTGTTCAACGAGCATTTAAAACTCACAATAAGATGTGTTCAACGAGCACGTAAATCTCATAATAAGATGTGTTCAACGAGCATTTGAAACTCATAATAAGATGTGTTCAACGAGCATTTAAAACTCATAATAAGATGTGTTCAACGAGCATTTAAAACTCATAATAAGATGTGTGCAACGAGCACTTCAAACTCATAATAAGATGTGTGCAACGAGCACTTAAAACTCATAATAAGATGTGCGCAATGAGCACTTAAAACTCATAATAAGATGTGTGCAACGAGCAATTAAAACTCATAATAAGATGTGTTCAATGAGCAATTAAAACTCACAATAAGATGTGTTCAACGAGCACTTAAAACTCATAATAAGATGTGTGCAACGAGCACATAAAACTCATAATAACATGTGTTCAACGAGCACTTAAAACTCATAATAAGATGTGTGCAACTAGCACTTAAAACTCATAATAAGATGTGTGCAACGAGCAATTAAAACTCATAATAAGATGTGTTCAACGAGCATTTAAAACTCATAATAAGATGTGTGCAACGAGCATTTAAAACTCATAATAAGATGTGTTCAACGAGCATTTAAAACTCATAATAAGATGTGTGCAACTAGCACTTAAAACTCATAATAAGATGTGTGCAACGAGCAATTAAAACTCATAATAAGATGTGTGCAACGAGCAATTAAAACTCATAATAAGATGTGTTCAACGAGCTTTTAAAACTCATAATAAGATGTGTTCAACGAGCATTTAAAACTCATAATAAGATGTGTTCAACGAGCATTTAAAACTCATAATAAGATGTGTTCAACGAGCATTTAAAACATAATAAGATGTGTTAAACGAGCATTTGAAACTCATAATAAGATGTGTTCAACGAGCATTTAAAACTCATAATACGATTGGTGCAACGACCACTTAAAACTCAAAATAAGATGTGTTCAACGAGCACTTAAAACTCATAATAAGATGTGTTCAACGAGCACTTAAAACTCATAATACGATTGGTGCAACGACCACTTAAAACTCATAATAACATGTGTTCAACGAGCATTTAAAACTCATAATAAGATGTGTTCAACGAGCATTTAAAACTCATAATAAGATGTGTTCAACGAGCATTTAAAACATAATAAGATGTGTTAAACGAGCATTTGAAACTCATAATAAGATGTGTGCAACGAGCTCTTAAAACTCATAATAAGATGCGTGCAACGAGCACTTAAAACTCATAATAAGATGTGTTCAACGAGCATTTAAAACTCATAATAAGATGTGTTCAACGAGCACTTAAAACTCATAATAAGATGTGTGCAACGAGCTCTTAAAACTCAAAATAAGATGTGTTCAGCGAGCATTTAAAACTCATAATAAGATGTGTTCAACGAGCATTTAAAACTCATAATAAGATGTGTTCAACGAGCACTTAAAACTCATAATAAGATGTGTGCAACGAGCTCTTAAAACTCATAATAAGATGTGTTCAACGAGCATTTAAAACTCATAATAAGATGTGTTCAACGAGCACTTAAAACTCATAATAAGATGTGTTCAACGAGCATTTAAAACTCATAATAAGATATGTGCAACGAGCATTTAAAACTCATAATAAGATGTGTGCAACGAGCACTTAAAACTCATAATAAGATGTGTGCAACGAGCTCTTAAAACTCATAATAAGATGCGTGCAACGAGCACTTAAAACTCATAACAAGATGTGTGCAACGAGCAATTAAAACTCCTAATAAGATGTGTGCAACGAGCACTTAAAACTCATAAGATGTGTGCAACTAGCACTTAAAACTCATAATAAGATGTGTGCAACGATCAAATAAAACTCATAATAAGATGTGTTCAACGAGCAATTAAAATTCACAATAAGATGTGTTCAACGAGCACTTAAAACTCATAATAAGATGTGTGCAACGAGCATTTAAAACTCATAATAAGATGTGTGCAACGAGCACTTAAAACTCATAATAAGATGTGTGCAACTAGCACTTAAAACTCATAATAAGATGTGTGCAACGAGCAATTAAAACTCATAATAAGATGTGTTCAACGAACATTTAAAACTCATAATAAGATGTGTTCAACGAGCATTTAAAACTCATGATAAGATGTGTTCAACGAGCATTTAAAACATAATAAGATGTGTTCAACGAGAACTTAAAACTCATAATAAGATGTGTTCAACGAGCATGTAGAACTCACAATAAGATGTGTGCAACGAGCACATAAAACTCATAATAACATGTGTTCAACGAGCACTTAAAACTCATAATAAGATGTGTGCAACTAGCACTTAAAACTCATAATAAGATGTGTGCAACGAGCAATTAAAACTCATAATAAGATGTGTTCAACGAGCATTAAAAACTCATAATAAGATGTGTTCAACGAGCATTTAAAACTCATAATAAGATGTGTTCAACGAGCATTTAAAACTCATAATAAGATGTGTGCAACTAGCACTTAAAACTCATAATAAGATGTGTGCAACGAGCAATTAAAACTCATAATAAGATGTGTGCAACGAGCAATTAAAACTCATAATAAGATGTGTTCAACGAGCATTTAAAACTCATAATAAGATGTGTTCAACGAGCATTTAAAACTCATAATAAGATGTGTTCAACGAGCATTTAAAACTCATAATAAGATGTGTTCAACGAGCATTTAAAACATAATAAGATGTGTTAAACGAGCATTTGAAACTCATAATAAGATGGGTTCAACGAGCATTTAAAACTCATAATACGATTTGTGCAACGACCACTTAAAACTCAAAATAAGATGTGTTCAACGAGCACTTAAAACTCATAATAAGATGTGTTTAACGAGCACTTAAAACTAACAGTAAGATGTGTTCAACGAGCACTTAAAACTCATAATAACATGTGTTCAACGAGCATTTAAAACTCATAATAAGATGTGTTCAACGAGCATTTAAAACTGATAATAAGATGTGTTCAACGAGCACTTAAAACTCATAATAAGATGTGTGCAACGAGCACTTAAAACTCATAATAAGAAGTGTTCAACGAGCATTTAAGACTCATAATAAGATGTCTTCAACGAGCACGTAAAACTCATAATAAGATGTGTGCAACGAGCATGTAAAACTCATAATAAGATGTGTGCAACTAGCACTTAAAACTCATAATAAGATGTGTGCAACGAGCAATTAAAACTCATAATAAGATGTGTTCAACGAGCAATTAAAATTCACAATAAGATTCGTTCAACGAGCACTTAAAACTCATAATAAGATGTGTGCAACGAGCACTTCAAACTCATAATAAGATGTGTGCAACGAGCACTTAAAACTCATAATAAGATGTGCGCAATGAGCACTTAAAACTCATAAGAAGATGTGTGCAACGAGCAATTAAAACTCATAATAAGATGTGTGCAACGAGCAATTAAAACTCATAATAAGATGTGTTCAACGAGCAATTAAAACTCACAAAAAGATGTGTTCAACGAGCACTTAAAACTCATAATAAGATGTGTGCAACGAGCACATAAAACTCATAATAACATGTGTTCAACGAGCACTTAAAACTCATAATAAGATGTGTGCAACTAGCACTTAAAACTCATAATAAGATGTGTGCAACGAGCAATTAAAACTCATAATAAGATGTGTTCAACGAGCATTTAAAACTCATAATAAGATGTGTGCAACGAGCATTTAAAACTCATAATAAGATGTGTTCAACGAGCATTTAAAACTCATAATAAGATGTGTGCAACTAGCACTTAAAACTCATAATAAGATGTGTGCAACGAGCAATTAAAACTCATAATAAGATGTGTGCAACGAGCAATTAAAACTCATAATAAGATGTGTTCAACGAGCATTTAAAACTCATAATAAGATGTGTTCAACGAGCATTTAAAACTCATAATAAGATGTGTTCAACGAGCATTTAAAACTCATAATAAGATGTGTTCAACGAGCATTTAAAACATAATAAGATGTGTTAAACGAGCATTTGAAACTCATAATAAGATGTGTTCAACGAGCATTTAAAACTCATAATACGATTGGTGCAACGACCACTTAAAACTCAAAATAAGATGTGTTCAACGAGCACTTAAAACTCATAATAAGATGTGTTCAACGAGCACTTAAAACTAACAATAAGATGTGTTCAACGAGCACTTAAAACTCATAATAACATGTGTTCAACGAGCATTTAAAACTCATAATAAGATGTGTTCAACGAGCATTTAAAACTCATAATAAGATGTGTTCAACGAGCATTTAAAACATAATAAGATGTGTTAAACGAGCATTTGAAACTCATAATAAGATGTGTGCAACGAGCTCTTAAAACTCATAATAAGATGCGTGCAACGAGCACTTAAAACTCAAAATGAGATGTTTTCAGCGAGCATTTAAAACTCAAAATAAGATGTGTGCAACGAGCACTTAAAACTCATAATAAAATGTGTGCAACGAGCTCTTAAAACTCAAAATAAGATGTGTTCAGCCAGCATTTAAAACTCATAATAAGATGTGTTCAACGAGCATTTAAAACATAACAAGATGTGTTCAACGAGCACTTAAAACTCATAATAAGATGTGTGCAACGAGCTCTTAAAACTCATAATAAGATGTGTTCAACGAGCATTTAAAACTCATAATAAGATGTGTTCAACGAGCTCTTAAAACTCATAATAAGATGTGTTCAACGAGCATTTAAAACTCAAAATAAGATGTGTGCAACGAGCACTTAAAACTCATAATAAAATGTGTGCAACGAGCTCTTAAAACTCAAAATAAGATGTGTTCAGCGAGCATTTAAAACTCATAATAAGATGTGTTCAACGAGCACTTAAAACTCATAATAAGATGTGTGCAACGAGCTCTTAAAACTCATAATAAGATGTGTTCAACGAGCATTTAAAACTCATAATAAGATGTGTTCAACGAGCACTTAAAACTCATAATAAGATGTGTTCAACGAGCATTTAAAACTCATAATAAGATATGTGCAACGAGCATTTAAAACTCATAATAAGATGTGTGCAACGAGCACTTAAAACTCATAATAAGATGTGTGGAACGAGCTCTTAAAACTCATAATAAGATGCGTGCAACGAGCACTTAAAACTCATAACAAGATGTGTGCAACGAGCAATTAAAACTCCTAATAAGATGTGTGCAACGAGCATTTAAAACTCATAAGATGTGTGCAACGAGCAATTAAAACTCATAATAAGATGTGTGCAACGAGCACTTAAAACTCATAAGATGTGTGCAACTAGCACTTAAAACTCATAATAAGATGTGTGCAACGATCAAATAAAACTCATAATAAGATGTGTTCAACGAGCAATTAAAATTCACAATAAGATGTGTTCAACGAGCACTTAAAACTCCTAATAAGATGTGTGCAACGAGCATTTAAAACTCATAATAAGATGTGTGCAACGAGCACTTAAAACTCATAATAAGATGTGTGCAACTAGCACTTAAAACTCATAATAAGATGTGTGCAACGAGCAATTAAAACTCATAATAAGATGTGTTCAACGAACATTTAAAACTCATAATAAGATGTGTTCAACGAGCATTTAAAACTCATGATAAGATGTGTTCAACGAGCATTTAAAACATAATAAGATGTGTTCAACGAGAACTTAAAACTCATAATAAGATGTGTTCAACGAGCATGTAGAACTCACAATAAGATGTGTTCAACGAGCACTTAACACTCATAATAAGATGTGTTCAACGAGCATTTAAAACTCATAATAAGATGTGTTCAACGAGCACGTAAATCTCATAATAAGATGTGTTCAACGAGCATTTAAAACTCATAATAAGATGTGTTCAACGAGCATTTAAAACTCATAATAAGATGTGTTCAACGAGCATTTAAAACTCATAATAAGATGTGTGCAACGAGCACTTCAAACTCATAATAAGATGTGTGCAACGAGCACTTAAAACTCATAAGAAGATGTGCGCAATGAGCACTTAAAACTCATAATAAGATGTGTGCAACGAGCAATTAAAACTCATAATAAGATGTGTTCAACGAGCAATTAAAACTCACAATAAGATGTGTTCAACGAGCACTTAAAACTCATAATAAGATGTGTGCAACGAGCACATAAAACTCATAATAACATGTGTTCAACGAGCACTTAAAACTCATAATAAGATGTGTGCAACTAGCACTTAAAACTCATAATAAGATGTGTGCAACGAGCAATTAAAACTCATAATAAGATGTGTTCAACGAGCATTTAAAACTCATAATAAGATGTGTTCAACGAGCATTTAAAACTCATAATAAGATGTGTTAAACGAGCATTTAAAACTCATAATAAGATGTGTTCAACGAGCATTTAAAACATAATAAGATGTGTTAAACGAGCATTTGAAACTCATAATAAGATGTGTTCAACGAGCATTTAAAACTCATAATACGATTTGTGCAACGACCACTTAAAACTCAAAATAAGATGTGTTCAACGAGCACTTAAAACTCATAATAAGATGTGTTCAACGAGCACTTAAAACTAACAATAAGATGTGTTCAACGAGCACTTAAAACTCATAATAACATGTGTTCAACGAGCATTTAAAACTCATAATAAGATGTGTTCAACGAGCATTTAAAAGTCATAATAAGATGTATTCAACGAGCATTTAAAACTTATAATAAGATGTGTTTAACGAGCATTTACAACTCATAATAAGATGTGTTCAACGAGCACTTAAAACTCAAAATAAGATGTGTTCAACGAGCATTTAAAACTCATAAGATGTGTTCAACGAGCATTTAAAACTCATAATAAGATCTGTTCAACGAGCATTTAAAACTGATAATAAGATGTGTTCAACGAGCACTTAAAACTCATAATAAGATGTGTTCAACGAGCATTTAAGACTCATAATAAGATGTCTTCAACGAGCACGTAAAACTCATAATAAGATGTGTTCAACGAGCAATTAAAACTCATAATAAGATGTGTTCAACGAGCATTTAAAACATAATAAGATGTGTTCAATGAGCACTTAAAACTAAAAATAAGATGTGTTCAGCGAGCACTTAAAACTCATAATAAGATGTGTTCAACGAGCATTTAAAAAATAAGATGTGTGCAACGAGCATTTAAAACTAAAAATAAGATGTGTTCAGCGAGCATTTAAAACTCATAATAAGATGTCTTCAACGAGCACTTAAAACTCATAATAAGATGTGTGCAACGAGCTCTTAAAACTCATAATAAGATGTGTTCAACGAGCATTTAAAACTCATAATAAGATGTGTTCAACGAGCACTTAAAACTCATAATAAGATGTGTTCAACGAGCATTTAAAACTCATAATAAGATGTGTGCAACGAGCATTTAAAACTCATAATAAGATGTGTGCAACGAGCACTTAAAACTCATAATAAGATGTGTGCAACGAGCTCTTAAAACTCATAATAAGATGCGTGCAATGACCACTTAAAACTCATAACAAGATGTGTGCAACGAGCAATTAAAACTCCTAATAAGATGTGTGCAACGAGCAATTAAAACTCATAATAAGATGTGTGCAACGAGCAATTAAAACTCATAATAAGATGTGTGCAACGAGCACTTAAAACTCATAAGATGTGTGCAACTAGCACTTAAAACTCATAATAAGATGTGTGCAACGATCAAATAAAACTCATAATAAGATGCGTTCAACGAGCAATTAAAATTCACAATAAGATGTGTTCAACGAGCACTTAAAACTCATAATAAGATGTGTGCAACGAGCATTTAAAACTCATAATAAGATGTGTGCAACGAGCACTTAAAACTCATAATAAGATGTGTGCAACTAGCACTTAAAACTCATAATAAGATGTGTGCAACGAGAAATTAAAACTCATAATAAGATGTGTTCAACGAGCATTTAAAACTCATAATAAGATGTGTTCAACGAGCATTTATAACTCATGATAAGATGTGTTCAACGCGCATTTATAACATAATAAGATGTGTTCAACGAGAACTTAAAACTCATAATAAGATGTGTTCAACGAGCATGTAGAACTCAAAATAAGATGTGTTCAACGAGCACTTAACACTCATAATAAGATGTGTTCAACGAGCATTTAAAACTCATAATAAGATGTGTTCAACGAGCACGTAAATCTCATAATAAGATGTGTTCAACGAGCATTTGAAACTCATTATAAGATGTGTTCAACGAGCATTTAAAACTCATAATAAGATGTGTGCAACGAGCACTTCAAGCTCATAATAAGATGTGTGCAACGAGCACTTAAAACTCATAATAAGATGTGCGCAATGAGAACTTAAAACTCATAATAAGATGTGTGCAACGAGCAATTAAAACTCATAATAAGATGTGCGCAATGAGAACTTAAAACTCATAATAAGATGTGTGCAACGAGCAATTAAAACTCATAATAAGATGTGTTCAACGAGCAATTAAAACTCACAATAAGATGTGTTCAACGAGCACTTAAAACTCATAATAAGATGTGTGCAACGAGCACATAAAACTCATAATAACATGTGTTCAACGAGCACTTAAAACTCATAATAAGATTTGTGCAACTAGCACTTAAAACTCATAATAAGATGTGTGCAACAAGCAATTAAAACTCATAATAAGATTTGTTCAACGAGCATTTAAAACTCATAATAAGATGTGCGCAATGAGCACTTAAAACTCATAATAAGATGTGTGCAACGAGCAATTAAAACTCATAATAAGATGTGTTCAACGAGCAATTAAAACTCACAATAAGATGTGTTCAACGAGCACTTAAAACTCATAATAAGATGTGTGCAACGAGCACATAAAACTCATAATAACATGTGTTCAACGAGCATTTGAAACTCATAATAAGATGTGTTCAACGAGCATTTAAAACTCATAATAAGATGTGTTCAACAAGCATTTAAAACTCATAATAAGATGTGTGCAACGAGCACTTCAAACTCATAATAAGATGTGTGCAACGAGCACTTAAAACTCATAATAAGATGTGTGCAACTAGCACTTAAAACTCATAATAAGATGTGTGCAACGAGCAATTAAAACTCATAATAAGATGTGTTCAACGAACATTTAAAACTCATAATAAGATGTGTTCAACGAGCATTTAAAACTCATGATAAGATGTGTTCAACGAGCATTTAAAACATAATAAGATGTGTTCAACGAGAACTTAAAACTCATAATAAGATGTGTTCAACGAGCATGTAGAACTCACAATAAGATGTGTTCAACGAGCACTTAACACTCATAATAAGATGTGTTCAACGAGCATTTAAAACTCATAATAAGATGTGTTCAACGAGCACGTAAATCTCATAATAAGATGTGTTCAACGAGCATTTAAAACTCATAATAAGATGTGCGCAATGAGCACTTAAAACTCATAATAAGATGTGTGCAACGAGCAATTAAAACTCATAATAAGATGTGTTCAACGAGCAATTAAAACTCACAATAAGATGTGTTCAACGAGCACTTAAAACTCATAACAAGATGTGTGCAACGAGCACATAAAACTCATAATAACATGTGTTCAACGAGCACTTAAAACTCATAATAAGATGTGTGCAACTAGCACTTAAAACTCATAATAAGATGTGTGCAACGAGCAATTAAAACTCATAATAAGATGTGTTCAACGAGCATTTAAAACTCATAATAAGATGTGTTCAACGAGCATTTAAAACTCATAATAAGATGTGTTCAACGAGCATTTAAAAGTCATAATAAGATGTATTCAACGAGCATTTAAAACTTATAATAAGATGTGTTTAACGAGCATTTACAACTCATAATAAGATGTGTTCAACGAGCACTTAAAACTCAAAATAAGATGTGTTCAACGAGCATTTAAAACTCATAAGATGTGTTCAACGAGCATTTAAAACTCATAATAAGATGTGTTCAACGAGCATTTAAAACTGATAATAAGATGTGTTCAACGAGCACTTAAAACTCATAATAAGATGTGTTCAACGAGCATTTAAGACTCATAATAAGATGTCTTCAACGAGCACGTAAAACTCATAATAAGATGTGTTCAACGAGCATTTAAAACTCATAAGATGTGTTCAACGAGCATTTAAAACTCATAATAAGATCTGTTCAACGAGCATTTAAAACTGATAATAAGATGTGTTCAACGAGCACTTAAAACTCATAATAAGATGTGTTCAACGAGCATTTAAGACTCATAATAAGATGTCTTCATCGAGCACGTAAAACTCATAATAAGATGTGTTCAACGAGCACTTAAAACTCATAATAAGATGTGTTCAACGAGCATTTAAAACATAATAAGATGTGTTCAACGAGCACTTAAAACTAAAAATAAGATGTGTTCAGCGAGCACTTAAAACTCATAATAAGATGTGTTCAACGAGCATTTAAAACATAATAAGATGTGTGCAACGAGCACTTAAAACTAAAAATAAGATGTGTTCAGCGAGCATTTAAAACTCATAATAAGATGTCTTCAACGAGCACTTAAAACTCATAATAAGATGTGTGCAACGAGCTCTTAAAACTCATAATAAGATGTGTTCAACGAGCATTTAAAACTCATAATAAGATGTGTTCAACGAGCACTTAAAACTCATAATAAGATGTGTTCAACGAGCATTTAAAACTCATAATAAGATGTGTGCAACGAGCATTTAAAACTCATAATAAGATGTGTGCAACGAGCACTTAAAACTCATAATAAGATGTGTGCAACGAGCTCTTAAAACTCATAATAAGATGCGTGCAATGAGCACTTAAAACTCATAACAAGATGTGTGCAACGAGCAATTAAAACTCCTAATAAGATGTGTGCAACGAGCAATTAAAACTCATAATAAGATGTGTGCAACGAGCAATTAAAACTCATAATAAGATGTGTGCAACGAGCACTTAAAACTCATAAGATGTGTGCAACTAGCACTTAAAACTCATAATAAGATGTGTGCAACGATCAAATAAAACTCATAATAAGATGTGTTCAACGAGCAATTAAAATTCACAATAAGATGTGTTCAACGAGCACTTAAAACTCATAATAAGATGTGTGCAACGAGCATTTAAAACTCATAATAAGATGTGTGCAACGAGCACTTAAAACTCATAATAAGATGTGTGCAACTAGCACTTAAAACTCATAATAAGATGTGTGCAACGAGAAATTAAAACTCATAATAAGATGTGTTCAACGAGCATTTAAAACTCATAATAAGATGTGTTCAACGAGCATTTATAACTCATGATAAGATGTGTTCAACGCGCATTTATAACATAATAAGATGTGTTCAACGAGAACTTAAAACTCATAATAAGATGTGTTCAACGAGCATGTAGAACTCAAAATAAGATGTGTTCAACGAGCACTTAACACTCATAATAAGATGTGTTCAACGAGCATTTAAAACTCATAATAAGATGTGTTCAACGAGCACGTAAATCTCATAATAAGATGTGTTCAACGAGCATTTGAAACTCATAATAAGATGTGTTCAACGAGCATACAAAACTCATAATAAGATGTGTTCAACGAGCATTTAAAACTCATAATAAGATGTGTGCAACGAGCACTTCAAACTCATAATAAGATGTGTGCAACGAGCACTTAAAACTCATAATAAGATGTGCGCAATGAGAACTTAAAACTCATAATAAGATGTGTGCAACGAGCAATTAAAACTCATAATAAGATGTGTTCAACGAGCAATTAAAACTCACAATAAGATGTGTTCAACGAGCACTTAAAACTCATAATAAGATGTGTGCAACGAGCACATAAAACTCATAATAACATGTGTTCAACGAGCACTTAAAACTCATAATAAGATGTGTGCAACTAGCACTTAAAACTCATAATAAGATGTGTGCAACAAGCAATTAAAACTCATAAGATGTGTGCAACTAGCACTTAAAACTCATAATAAGATGTGTGCAACGATCAAATAAAACTCATAATAAGATGTGTTCAACGAGCAATTAAAATTCACAATAAGATGTGTTCAACGAGCACTTAAAACTCATAATAAGATGTGTGCAACGAGCATTTAAAACTCATAATAAGATGTGTGCAACGAGCACTTAAAACTCATAATAAGATGTGTGCAACTAGCACTTAAAACTCATAATAAGATGTGTGCAACGAGAAATTAAAACTCATAATAAGATGTGTTCAACGAGCATTTAAAACTCATAATAAGATGTGTTCAACGAGCATTTATAACTCATGATAAGATGTGTTCAACGCGCATTTATAACATAATAAGATGTGTTCAACGAGAACTTAAAACTCATAATAAGATGTGTTCAACGAGCATGTAGAACTCAAAATAAGATGTGTTCAACGAGCACTTAACACTCATAATAAGATGTGTTCAACGAGCATTTAAAACTCATAATAAGATGTGTTCAACGAGCACGTAAATCTCATAATAAGATGTGTTCAACGAGCATTTGAAACTCATAATAAGATGTGTTCAACGAGCATTTAAAACTCATAATAAGATGTGTTCAACGAGCATTTAAAACTCATAATAAGATGTGTGCAACGAGCACTTCAAACTCATAATAAGATGTGTGCAACGAGCACTTAAAACTCATAATAAGATGTGCGCAATGAGAACTTAAAACTCATAATAAGATGTGTGCAACGAGCAATTAAAACTCATAATAAGATGTGTTCAACGAGCAATTAAAACTCACAATAAGATGTGTTCAACGAGCACTTAAAACTCATAATAAGATGTGTGCAACGAGCACATAAAACTCATAATAACATGTGTTCAACGAGCACTTAAAACTCATAATAAGATGTGTGCAACTAGCACTTCAAACTCATAATAAGATGTGTGCAACAAGCAATTAAAACTCATAATAAGATTTGTTCAACGAGCATTTAAAACTCATAATAAGATGTGCGCAATGAGCACTTAAAACTCATAATAAGATGTTTGCAACGAGCAATTAAAACTCATAATAAGATGTGTTCAACGAGCAATTAAAACTCACAATAAGATGTGTTCAACGAGCACTTAAAACTCATAATAAGATGTGTGCAACGAGCACATAAAACTCATAATAACATGTGTTCAACGAGCATTTGAAACTCATAATAAGATGTGTTCAACGAGCATTTAAAACTCATAATAAGATGTGTTCAACGAGCATTTAAAACTCATAATAAGATGTGTGCAACGAGCACTTCAAACTCATAACAAGATGTGTGCACCGAGCACTTAAAACTCATAATAAGATGTGTGCAACTAGCACTTAAAACTCATAATAAGATGTGTGCAACGAGCAATTAAAACTCATAATAAGATGTGTTCAACGAACATTTAAAACTCATAATAAGATGTGTTCAACGAGCATTTAAAACTCATGATAAGATGTGTTCAACGAGCATTTAAAACATAATAAGATGTGTTCAACGAGAACTTAAAACTCATAATAAGATGTGTTCAACGAGCATGTAGAACTCACAATAAGATGTGTTCAACGAGCACTTAACACTCATAATAAGATGTGTTCAACGAGCATTTAAAACTCATAATAAGATGTATTCAACGAGCACGTAAATCTCATAATAAGATGTGTTCAACGAGCATTTAAAACTCATAATAAGATGTGTTCAACGAGCATTTAAAACTCATAATAAGATGTGTTCAACGAGCATTTAAAACTCATAATAAGATGTGTGCAACGAGCACTTCAAACTCATAATAAGATGTGTGCAACGAGCACTTAAAACTCATAATAAGATGTGCGCAATGAGCACTTAAAACTCATAATAAGATGTGTGCAACGAGCAATTAAAACTCATAATAAGATGTGTTCAACGAGCAATTAAAACTCACAATAAGATGTGTTCAACGAGCACTTAAAACTCATAACAAGATGTGTGCAACGAGCACATAAAACTCATAATAACATGTGTTCAACGAGCACTTAAAACTCATAATAAGATGTGTGCAACTAGCACTTAAAACTCATAATAAGATGTGTGCAACGAGCAATTAAAACTCATAATAAGATGTGTTCAACGAGCATTTAAAACTCATAATAAGATGTGTTCAACGAGCATTTAAAACTCATAATAAGATGTGTTAAACGAGCATTTAAAACTCATAATAAGATGTGTTCAACGAGCATTTAAAACATAATAAGATGTGTTAAACGAGCATTTGAAACTCATAATAAGATGTGTTCAACGAGCATTTAAAACTCATAATACGATTTGTGCAACGACCACTTAAAACTCAAAATAAGATGTGTTCAACGAGCACTTAAAACTCATAATAAGATGTGTTCAACGAGCACTTAAAACTAACAATAAGATGTGTTCAACGAGCACTTAAAACTCATAATAACGTGTTCAACGAGCATTTAAAACTCATAATAAGATGTGTTCAACGAGCATTTAAAAGTCATAATAAGATGTATTCAACGAGCATTTAAAACTTATAATAAGATGTGTTTAACGAGCATTTACAACTCATAATAAGATGTGTTCAACGAGCACTTAAAACTCATAATAAGATGTGTTCAACGAGCACTTAAAACTCAAAATAAGATGTGTTCAACGAGCATTTAAAACTCATAAGATGTGTTCAACGAGCATTTAAAACTCATAATAAGATGTGTTCAACGAGCATTTAAAACTGATAATAAGATGTGTTCAACGAGCACTTAAAACTCATAATAAGATGTGTTCAACGAGCATTTAAGACTCATAATAAGATGTCTTCAACGAGCACGTAAAACTCATAATAAGATGTGTTCAACGAGCACTTAAAACTCATAATAAGATGTGTTCAACGAGCATTTAAAACATAATAAGATGTGTTCAACGAGCACTTAAAACTCATAATAAGATGTGTGCAACGAGCACTTAAAACTAAAAATAAGATGTGTTCAGCGAGCATTTAAAACTCAAAATAAGATGTGTGCAACGAGCACTTAAAACTCATAATAAGATGTGTGCAACGAGCTCTTAAAACTCATAATAAGATGTGTTCAATGAGCATTTAAAACTCATAATAAGATGTGTTCAACGAGCATTTAAAACTCATAATAAGATGTGTGCAACGAGCATTTAAAACTCATAATAAGATGTGTGCAACGAGCACTTAAAACTCATAATAAGATGTGTGCAACGAGCTCTTAAAACTCATAATAAGATGCGTGCAACGAGCACTTAAAACTCATAATAAGATGTGTGCAACGATCAAATAAAACTCATAATAAGATGTGTTCAACGAGCACTTAAAACTAACAATAAGATGTGTGCAACGAGCTCTTAAAACTCAAAATAAGATGTGTTCAGCGAGCATTTAAAACTCATAATAAGATGTGTTCAACGAGCATTTAAAACATAATAAGATGTGTTCAACGAGCACTTAAAACTCATAATAAGATGTGTGCAACGAGCACTTAAAACTCAAAATAAGATGTGTTCAACGATCAAATAAAACTCATAATAAGATGTGTTCAACGAGCACTTAAAGCTCATAATAAGATGTGTGCAACGAGCTCTTAAAACTCATAATAAGATGTGTTCAACGAGCATTTAAAACTCATAAGATGTGTGCAACGAGCATTTAAAACTCATAATAAGATGTGTGCAACGAGCACTTAAAACTCATAATAAGATGTGTGCAACGAGCTCTTAAAACTCATAATAAGATGCGTGCAACGAGCATTTAAAACTCATAATAAGATGTGTGCAACGAGCAATTAAAACTCCTAATAAGATGTGTGCAACGAGCAATTAAAACTCATAATAAGATGTGTGCAACGAGCAATTAAAACTCATAATAAGATGTGTGCAACAAGCACTTAAAACTCATAAGATGTGTATAACTAGCACTTAAAACTCATAATAAGATGTGTGCAACGATCAAATAAAACGCATAATAAGATGTGTTCAACGAGCAATTAAAATTCACAATAAGATGTGTTCAACGAGCACTTAAAACTCATAATAAGATGTGTGCAACGAGCACTTAAAACTCATAATAAGATGTGTGCAACTAGCACTTAAAACTCATAATAACATGTGTGCAACGAGCAATTAAAATTCATAATAACATGTGTTCAACGAGCATTTAAAACTCATAATAAGATGTGTTCAACGAGCATTTAAAACTCATAATAAGATGTGTTCAACGAGCATTTAAAACATAATAAGATGTGTTCAACGAGCACTTAAAACTCATAATAAGATGTGTTCAACGAGCATGTAGAACTCACAATAAGATGTGTTCAACGAGCACTTAACACTCATAATAAGATGTGTTCAACGAGCATTTAAAACTCATAATAAGATGTGTTCAACGAGCACGTAAATCTCATAATAAGACGTGTTCAACGAGCATTTGAAACTCATAATAAGATGTGTTCAACGAGCACTTAAAACTCATAATAAGATGTGTTCAACGAGCATTTAAGACTCATAATAAGATGTCTTCAACGAGCACGTAAAACTCATAATAAGATGTGTTCAACGAGCACTTAAAACTCATAATAAGATGTGTTCAACGAGCATTTAAAACATAATAAGATGTGTTCAACGAGCACTTAAAACTCATAATAAGATGTGTGCAACGAGCACTTAAAACTAAAAATAAGATGTGTTCAGCGAGCATTTAAAACTCAAAATAAGATGTGTGCAACGAGCACTTAAAACTCATAATAAGATGTGTGCAACGAGCTCTTAAAACTCATAATAAGATGTGTTCAATGAGCATTTAAAACTCATAATAAGATGTGTTCAACGAGCATTTAAAACTCATAATAAGATGTGTGCAACGAGCATTTAAAACTCATAATAAGATGTGTGCAACGAGCACTTAAAACTCATAATAAGATGTGTGCAACGAGCTCTTAAAACTCATAATAAGATGCGTGCAACGAGCACTTAAAACTCATAATAAGATGTGTGCAACGATCAAATAAAACTCATAATAAGATGTGTTCAACGAGCACTTAAAACTCATAATAAGATGTGTGCAACGAGCTCTTAAAACTCAAAATAAGATGTGTTCAGCGAGCATTTAAAACTCATAATAAGATGTGTTCAACGAGCATTTAAAACATAATAAGATGTGTTCAACGAGCACTTAAAACTCATAATAAGATGTGTGCAACGAGCACTTAAAACTCAAAATAAGATGTGTTCAACGATCAAATAAAACTCATAATAAGATGTGTTCAACGAGCACTTAAAGCTCATAATAAGATGTGTGCAACGAGCTCTTAAAACTCATAATAAGATGTGTTCAACGAGCATTTAAAACTCATAAGATGTGTGCAACGAGCATTTAAAACTCATAATAAGATGTGTGCAACGAGCACTTAAAACTCATAATAAGATGTGTGCAACGAGCTCTTAAAACTCATAATAAGATGCGTGCAACGAGCATTTAAAACTCATAATAAGATGTGTGCAACGAGCAATTAAAACTCCTAATAAGATGTGTGCAACGAGCAATTAAAACTCATAATAAGATGTGTGCAACGAGCAATTAAAACTCATAATAAGATGTGTGCAACAAGCACTTAAAACTCATAAGATGTGTGCAACTAGCACTTAAAACTCATAATAAGATGTGTGCAACGATCAAATAAAACTCATAATAAGATGTGTTCAACGAGCAATTAAAATTCACAATAAGATGTGTTCAACGAGCACTTAAAACTCATAATAAGATGTGTGCAACGAGCATTTAAAACTCATAATAAGATGTGTGCAACGAGCACTTAAAACTCATAATAAGATGTGTGCAACTAGCACTTAAAACTCATAATACGATGTGTGCAACGAGCAATAAAATTCATAATAACATGTGTTCAACGAGCATTTAAAACTCATAATAAGATGTGTTCAACGAGCATTTAAAACTCATAATAAGATGTGTTCAACGAGCATTTAAAACATAATAAGATGTGTTCAAAGAGCACTTAAAACTCATAATAAGATGTGTTCAACGAGCATGTAGAACTCACAATAGGATGTGTTCAACGAGCACTTAACACTCATAATAAGATGTGTTCAACGAGCATTTAAAACTCATAATAAGATGTGTTCAACGAGCACGTAAATCTCATAATAAGACGTGTTCAACGAGCATTTGAAACTCATAATAAGATGTGTTCAACGAGCATTTAAAACTCATAATAAGATGTGTTCAACGAGCATTTAAAACTCATAATAAGATGTGTGCAACGAGCACTTCAAACTCATAATAAGATGTGTGCAACGAGCACTTAAAACTCATAATAAGATGTGCGCAATGAGCACTTAAAACTCATAATAAGATGTGTGCAACGAGCAATTAAAACTCATAATAAGATGTGTTCAACGAGCAATTAAAACTCACAATAAGATGTGTTCAACGAGCACTTAAAACTCATAATAAGATGTGTGCAACGAGCACATTAAACTCATAATAACATGTGTTCAACGAGCACTTAAAACTCATAATAAGATGTGTGCAACTAGCACTTAAAACTCATAATAAGATGTGTGCAACGAGCAATTAAAACTCATAATAAGATGTGTTCAACGAGCATTTAAAACTCATAATAAGATGTGTTCAACGAGCATTTAAAACTCATAATAAGATGTGTGCAACGAGCACTTAACACTAAAAATAAGATGTGTTCAGCGAGCATTTAAAACTCAAAATAAGATGTGTGCAACGAGCACTTAAAACTCATAATAAGATGTGTGCAACGAGCTCTTAAAACTCATAATAAGATGTGTTCAACGAGCATTTAAATATCATAATAAGATGTGTTCAACGAGCACTTAAAACTCATAATAAGATGTGTTCAACGAGCATTTAAAACTCATAATAAGATGTGTGCAACGAGCATTTAAAACTCATAATAAGATGTGTGAAACGAGCACTTAAAACTCATAATAAGATGTGTGCAACGAGCATTTAAAACTCATAATAAGATGTGTTCAACGAGCACTTAAAACTCATAATAAGATGTGTGCAACGAGCACATTAAACTCATAATAACATGTGTTCAACGAGCACTTAAAACTCATAATAAGATGTGTGCAACTAGCACTTAAAACTCATAATAAGATGTGTGCAACGAGCAATTAAAACTCATAATAAGATGTGTTCAACGAGCATTTAAAACTCATAATAAGATGTGTTCAACGAGCATTTAAAACTCATAATAAGATGTGTGCAACGAGCACTTAAAACTAAAAATAAGATGTGTTCAGCGAGCATTTAAAACTCAAAATAAGATGTGTGCAACGAGCACTTAAAACTCATAATAAGATGTGTGCAACGAGCTCTTAAAACTCATAATAAGATGTGTTCAACGAGCATTTAAAACTCATAATAAGATGTGTTCAACGAGCACTTAAAACTCATAATAAGATGTGTTCAACGAGCATTTAAAACTCATAATAACATGTGTGCAACGAGTATTTAAAACTCATAATAAGATGCGTGCAACGAGCACTTAAAACTCATAATAAGATGTGTGCAACGAGCTCTTAAAACTCATAATAAGATGCGTGCAACGAGCACTTAAAACTCATAACAAGATGTGTGAAACGAGCAATTAAAACACCTAATAACATGTGTGCAACGAGCAATTAAAACTCATAATAAGATGTGTGCAACGAGCAATTAAAACTCATAATAAGATGTGTGCAACGAGCACTTAAAACTCATAAGATGTGTGCAACTAGCACTTAAAACTCATAATAAGATGTGTGCAACGATCAAATAAAACTCATAATAAGATGTGTTCCACGAGCAATTAAAATTCACAATAAGATGTGTTCAACGAGCACTTAAAACTCATAATAAGATGTGTGCAACGAGCATTTAAAACTCATAATAAGATGTGTGAAACGAGCACTTAAAACTCATAATAAGATGTGTGCAACTAGCACTTAAAACTCATAATAAGATGTGTGCAACGAGAAATTAAAACTCATAATAAGATGTGTTCAACGAGCATTTAAAACTCATAATAAGATGTGTTCAACGAGCATTTAAAACTCATGATAAGATGTGTTCAACGAGCATTTAAAACATAATAAGATGTGTTCAACGAGAACTTAAAACTCATAATAAGATGTGTTCAACGAGCATGTAGAACTCACAATAAGATGTGTTCAACGAGCACTTAACACTCATAATAAGATGTGTTCAATGAGCATTTAAAACTCATAATAAGATGTGTTCAACGAGCACGTAAATCTCATAATAAGATGTGTTCAACGAGCATTTGAAACTCATAATAAGATGTGTTCAACGAGCATTTAAAACTCATAATAAGATGTGTTCAACGAGCATTCAAACTCATAATAAGATGTGTGCAACGAGCACTTCAAACTCATAATAAGATGTGTGCAACGAGCACTTAAAACTCATAATAAGATGTACGCAATGAGCACTTAAAACTCATAATAAGATGTGTGCAACGAGCAATTAAAACTCATAATAAGATGTGTTCAACGAGCAATTAAAACTCACAATAAGATGTGTTCAACGAGCACTTAAAACTCATAATAAGATGTGTGCAACGAGCACATAAAACTCATAATAACATGTGTTCAACGAGCACTTAAAACTCATAATAAGATGTGTGCAACTAGCGCTTAAAACTCATAATAAGATGTGTGCAACGAGCAATTAAAACTCATAATAAGATTTGTTCAACGAGCATTTAAAACTCATAATAAGATGTGTTCAACGAGCATTTAAAACTCATAAGATGTGTTAAACGAGCATTTAAAACTCATAATAAGATGTGTTCAACGAGCATTTAAAACATAATAAGATGTGTTAAACGAGCATTTGAAACTCATAATAAGATGTGTTCAACGAGCATTTAAAACTCATAATACGATTTGTGCAACGACCACTTAAAACTCAAAATAAGATGTGTTCAACGAGCACTTAAAACTCATAATAAGATGTGTTCAACGAGCACTTAAAACTAACAATAAGATCTGTTCAACGAGCACTTAAAACTCATAATAACGTGTTCAACGAGCATTTAAAACTCATAATAAGATGTGTTCAACGAGCATTTAAAAGTCATAATAAGATGTGTTCAACGAGCACTTAACACTCATAATAAGATGTGTTCAACGAGCATTTAAAACTCATAATAAGATGTGTTCAACGAGCACGTAAATCTCATAATAAGATGTGTTCAACGAGCATTTGAAACTCATAATAAGATGTGTTCAACGAGCATTTAAAACTCATAATAAGATGTGTTCAACGAGCATTCAAACTCATAATAAGATGTGTGCAACGAGCACTTAAAACTCATAATAAGATGTGTGCAACGAGCACTTAAAACTCATAATAAGATGTGCGCAATGAGCACTTAAAACTCATAATAAGATGTGTGCAACGAGCAATTAAAACTCATAATAAGATGTGTTCAACGAGCAATTAAAACTCACAATAAGATGTGTTCAACGAGCACTTAAAACTCATAATAAGATGTGTGCAACGAGCACATAAAACTCATAATAACATGTGTTCAACGAGCACTTAAAACTCATAATAAGATGTGTGCAACTAGCACTTAAAACTCATAATAAGATGTGTGCAACGAGCAATTAAAACTCATAATAAGATTTGTTCAACGAGCATTTAAAACTCATAATAAGATGTGTTCAACGAGCATTTAAAACTCATAATAAGATGTGTTAAACGAGCATTTAAAACTCATAATAAGATGTGTTCAACGAGCATTTAAAACATAATAAGATGTGTTAAACGAGCATTTGAAACTCATAATAAGATGTGTTCAACGAGCATTTAAAACTCATAATACGATTTGTGCAACGACCACTTAAAACTCAAAATAAGATGTGTTCAACGAGCACTTAAAACTCATAATAAGATGTGTTCAACGAGCACTTAAAACTAACAATAAGATGTGTTCAACGAGCACTTAAAACTCATAATAACATGTGTTCAACGAGCATTTAAAACTCATAATAAGATGTGTTCAACGAGCATTTAAAAGTCATAATAAGATGTATTCAACGAGCATTTAAAACTTATAATAAGATGTGTTTAACGAGCATTTACAACTCATAATAAGATGTGTTCAACGAGCACTTAAAACTCAAAATAAGATGTGTTCAACGAGCATTTAAAACTCATAAGATGTGTTCAACGAGCATTTAAAACTCATAATAAGATGTGTTCAACGAGCATTTAAAACTGATAATAAGATGTGTTCAACGAGCACTTAAAACTCATAATAAGATGTGTTCAACGAGCATTTAAGACTCATAATAAGATGTCTTCAACGAGCACGTAAAACTCATAATAAGATGTGTTCAACGAGCACTTAAAACTCATAATAAGATGTGTTCAAAGAGCATTTAAAACATAATAAGATGTGTTCAACGAGCACTTAAAACTCATAATAAGATGTGTGCAACGAGCACTTAAAACTAAAAATAAGATGTGTTCAGCGAGCATTTAAAACTCAAAATAAGATGTGTGCAACGAGCACTTAAAACTCATAATAAGATGTGTGCAACGAGCTCTTAAATCTCATAATAAGATGTGTTCAATGAGCATTTAAAACTCATAATAAGATGTGTTCAACGAGCATTTAAAACTCATAATAAGATGTGTGCAACGAGCATTTAAAACTCATAATAAGATGTGTGCAACGAGCACTTAAAACTCATAATAAGATGTGTGCAACGAGCTCTTAAAACTCATAATAAGATGCGTGCAACGAGCACTTAAAACTCATAATAAGATGTGTGCAACGAGCAATTAAAACTCCTAATAAGATGTGTGCAACGAGCAATTAAAACTCATAATAAGATGTGTGCAACGAGCAATTAAAACTCATAATAAGATGTGTGCAAACGAGCACTTAAAACTCATAAGATGTGTGCAACTAGCACTTAAAACTCATAATAAGATGTGTGCAACGATCAAATAAAACTCATAATAAGATGTGTTCAACGAGCACTTAAAACTCATAATAAGATGTGTGCAACGAGCTCTTAAAACTCAAAATAAGATGTGTTCAGCGAGCATTTAAAACTCATAATAAGATGTGTTCAACGAGCATTTAAAACATAATAAGATGTGTTCAACGAGCACTTAAAACTCATAATAAGATGTGTGCAACGAGCACGTAAAACTCATAATAAGATGTGTTCAACGAGCACTTAAAACTCATAATAAGATGTGTTCAACGAGCATTTAAAACATAATAAGATGTGTTCAACGAGCACTTAAAACTCATAATAAGATGTGTGCAACGAGCACTTAAAACTAAAAATAAGATGTGTTCAGCGAGCATTTAAAACTCAAAATAAGATGTGTGCAACGAGCACTTAAAACTCATAATAAGATGTGTGCAACGAGCTCTTAAATCTCATAATAAGATGTGTTCAATGAGCATTTAAAACTCATAATAAGATGTGTTCAACGAGCATTTAAAACTCATAATAAGATGTGTGCAACGAGCATTTAAAACTCATAATAAGATGTGTGCAACGAGCACTTAAAACTCATAATAAGATGTGTGCAACGAGCTCTTAAAACTCATAATAAGATGCGTGCAACGAGCACTTAAAACTCATAATAAGATGTGTGCAACGAGCAATTAAAACTCCTAATAAGATGTGTGCAACGAGCAATTAAAACTCATAATAAGATGTGTGCAACGAGCAATTAAAACTCATAATAAGATGTGTGCAAACGAGCACTTAAAACTCATAAGATGTGTGCAACTAGCACTTAAAACTCATAATAAGATGTGTGCAACGATCAAATAAAACTCATAATAAGATGTGTTCAACGAGCACTTAAAACTCATAATAAGATGTGTGCAACGAGCTCTTAAAACTCAAAATAAGATGTGTTCAGCGAGCATTTAAAACTCATAATAAGATGTGTTCAACGAGCATTTAAAACATAATAAGATGTGTTCAACGAGCACTTAAAACTCATAATAAGATGTGTGCAACGAGCACTTAAAACTCAAAATAAGATGTGTTCAACGATCAAATAAAACTCATAATAAGATGTGTTCAACGAGCACTTAAAACTCATAATAAGATGTGTGCAACGAGCTCTTAAAACTCAAAATAAGATGTGTGCAACGAGCACTTAAAACTCATAATAAGATGTGTGCAACGAGCTCTTAAAACTCATAATAAGATTTGTTCAATGAGCATTTAAAACTCATAATAAGATGTGTTCAACGAGCATTTAAAACTCATAATAAGATGTGTGCAACGAGCATTTAAAACTCATAATAAGATGTGTGCAACGAGCACTTAAAACTCATAATAAGATGTGTGCAACGAGCTCTTAAAACTCATAATAAGATGCGTGCAACGAGCACTTAAAACTCATAATAAGATGTGTGCAACGAGCAATTAAAACTCCTAAAAAGATGTGTGCAACGAGCAATTAAAACTCATAATAAGATGTGTGCAACGAGCAATTAAAACTCATAATAAGATGTGTGCAAACGAGCACTTAAAACTCATAAGATGTGTGCAACTAGCACTTAAAACTCATAATAAGATGTGTGCAACGATCAAATAAAACTCATAATAAGATGTGTTCAACGAGCACTTAAAACTCATAATAAGATGTGTGCAACGAGCTCTTAAAACTCAAAATAAGATGTGTTCAGCGAGCATTTAAAACTCATAATAAGATGTGTTCAACGAGCATTTAAAACATAATAAGATGTGTTCAACGAGCACTTAAAACTCATAATAAGATGTGTGCAACGAGCACTTAAAACTCAAAATAAGATGTGTTCAACGATCAAATAAAACTCATAATAAGATGTGTTCAACGAGCACTTAAAACTCATAATAAGATGTGTGCAACGAGCTCTTAAAACTCATAATAAGATGTGTTCAACGAGCATTTAAAACTCATAAGATGTGTGCAACGAGCATTTAAAACTCATAATAAGATGTGTGCAACGAGCACTTAAAACTCATAATAAGATGTGTGCAACGAGCTCTTAAAACTCATAATAAGATGCGTGCAACGAGCACTTAAAACTCATAATAAGATGTGTGCAACGAGCAATTAAAACTCCTAATAAGATGTGTGCAACGAGCAATTAAAACTCATAATAAGATGTGTGCAACGAGCAATTAAAACTCATAATAAGATGTGTGCAACAAGCACTTAAAACTCATAAGATGTGTGCAACTAGCACTTAAAACTCCTAATAAGATGTGTGCAACGATCAAATAAAACTCATAATAAGATGTGTTCAACGAGCAATTAAAATTCACAATAAGATGTGTTCAACGAGCACTTAAAACTCATAACATGTGTTCAATGAGCATTTAAAACTCCTAATAAGATGTGTTCAACGAGCAATTAAAACTCATAATAAGATGTGTGCAACGAGCAATTAAAACTCATAATAAGATGTGTGCAACAAGCACTTAAAACTCATAAGATGTGTGCAACTAGCACTTAAAACTCCTAATAAGATGTGTGCAACGATCAAATAAAACTCATAATAAGATGTGTTCAACGAGCAATTAAAATTCACAATAAGATGTGTTCAACGAGCACTTAAAACTCATAATAAGATGTGTGCAACGAGCATTTAAAACTCATAATAAGATGTGTGCAACGAGCACTTAAAACTCATAATAAGATGTGTGCAACTAGCACTTAAAACTCATAATAAGATGTGTGCAACGAGCAATTAAAATTCATAATAAGATGTGTTCAACGAGCATTTAAAACTCATAATAAGATGTGTTCAACGAGCATTTAAAACTCATAATAAGATGTGTTCAACGAGCATTTAAAACATAATAAGATGTGTTCAACGAGCACTTAAAACTCATAAGATGTGTTCAACGAGCATTTAAAACTCATAATAAGATGTGTTCAACGAGCATTTAAAACTGATAATAAGATGTGTTCAACGAGCACTTAAAACTCATAATAAGATGTGTTCAACGAGCATTTAAGACTCATAATAAGATGTCTTCAACGAGCACGTAAAACTCATAATAAGATGTGTTCAACGAGCACTTAAAACTCATAATAAGATGTGTTCAACGAGCATTTAAAACATAATAAGATGTGTTCAACGAGCACTTAAAACTCATAATAAGATGTGTGCAACGAGCACTTAAAACTAAAAATAAGATGTGTTCAGCGAGCATTTAAAACTCAAAATAAGATGTGTGCAACGAGCACTTAAAACTCATAATAAGATGTGTGCAACGAGCTCTTAAATCTCATAATAAGATGTGTTCAATGAGCATTTAAAACTCATAATAAGATGTGTTCAACGAGCATTTAAAACTCATAATAAGATGTGTGCAACGAGCATTTAAAACTCATAATAAGATGTGTGCAACGAGCACTTAAAACTCATAATAAGATGTGTGCAACGAGCTCTTAAAACTCATAATAAGATGCGTGCAACGAGCACTTAAAACTCATAATAAGATGTGTGCAACGAGCAATTAAAACTCCTAATAAGATGTGTGCAACGAGCAATTAAAACTCATAATAAGATGTGTGCAACGAGCAATTAAAACTCATAATAAGATGTGTGCAAACGAGCACTTAAAACTCATAAGATGTGTGCAACTAGCACTTAAAACTCATAATAAGATGTGTGCAACGATCAAATAAAACTCATAATAAGATGTGTTCAACGAGCACTTAAAACTCATAATAAGATGTGTGCAACGAGCTCTTAAAACTCAAAATAAGATGTGTTCAGCGAGCATTTAAAACTCATAATAAGATGTGTTCAACGAGCATTTAAAACATAATAAGATGTGTTCAACGAGCACTTAAAACTCATAATAAGATGTGTGCAACGAGCACGTAAAACTCATAATAAGATGTGTTCAACGAGCACTTAAAACTCATAATAAGATGTGTTCAACGAGCATTTAAAACATAATAAGATGTGTTCAACGAGCACTTAAAACTCATAATAAGATGTGTGCAACGAGCACTTAAAACTAAAAATAAGATGTGTTCAGCGAGCATTTAAAACTCAAAATAAGATGTGTGCAACGAGCACTTAAAACTCATAATAAGATGTGTGCAACGAGCTCTTAAATCTCATAATAAGATGTGTTCAATGAGCATTTAAAACTCATAATAAGATGTGTTCAACGAGCATTTAAAACTCATAATAAGATGTGTGCAACGAGCATTTAAAACTCATAATAAGATGTGTGCAACGAGCACTTAAAACTCATAATAAGATGTGTGCAACGAGCTCTTAAAACTCATAATAAGATGCGTGCAACGAGCACTTAAAACTCATAATAAGATGTGTGCAACGAGCAATTAAAACTCCTATTAAGATGTGTGCAACGAGCAATTAAAACTCATAATAAGATGTGTGCAACGAGCAATTAAAACTCATAATAAGATGTGTGCAAACGAGCACTTAAAACTCATAAGATGTGTGCAACTAGCACTTAAAACTCATAATAAGATGTGTGCAACGATCAAATAAAACTCATAATAAGATGTGTTCAACGAGCACTTAAAACTCATAATAAGATGTGTGCAACGAGCTCTTAAAACTCAAAATAAGATGTGTTCAGCGAGCATTTAAAACTCATAATAAGATGTGTTCAACGAGCATTTAAAACATAATAAGATGTGTTCAACGAGCACTTAAAACTCATAATAAGATGTGTGCAACGAGCACTTAAAACTCAAAATAAGATGTGTTCAACGATCAAATAAAACTCATAATAAGATGTGTTCAACGAGCACTTAAAACTCATAATAAGATGTGTGCAACGAGCTCTTAAAACTCAAAATAAGATGTGTGCAACGAGCACTTAAAACTCATAATAAGATGTGTGCAACGAGCTCTTAAAACTCATAATAAGATTTGTTCAATGAGCATTTAAAACTCATAATAAGATGTGTTCAACGAGCATTTAAAACTCATAATAAGATGTGTGCAACGAGCATTTAAAACTCATAATAAGATGTGTGCAACGAGCACTTAAAACTCATAATAAGATGTGTGCAACGAGCTCTTAAAACTCATAATAAGATGCGTGCAACGAGCACTTAAAACTCATAATAAGATGTGTGCAACGAGCAATTAAAACTCCTAAAAAGATGTGTGCAACGAGCAATTAAAACTCATAATAAGATGTGTGCAACGAGCAATTAAAACTCATAATAAGATGTGTGCAAACGAGCACTTAAAACTCATAAGATGTGTGCAACTAGCACTTAAAACTCATAATAAGATGTGTGCAACGATCAAATAAAACTCATAATAAGATGTGTTCAACGAGCACTTAAAACTCATAATAAGATGTGTGCAACGAGCTCTTAAAACTCAAAATAAGATGTGTTCAGCGAGCATTTAAAACTCATAATAAGATGTGTTCAACGAGCATTTAAAACATAATAAGATGTGTTCAACGAGCACTTAAAACTCATAATAAGATGTGTGCAACGAGCACTTAAAACTCAAAATAAGATGTGTTCAACGATCAAATAAAACTCATAATAAGATGTGTTCAACGAGCACTTAAAACTCATAATAAGATGTGTGCAACGAGCTCTTAAAACTCATAATAAGATGTGTTCAACGAGCATTTAAAACTCATAAGATGTGTGCAACGAGCATTTAAAACTCATAATAAGATGTGTGCAACGAGCACTTAAAACTCATAATAAGATGTGTGCAACGAGCTCTTAAAACTCATAATAAGATGCGTGCAACGAGCACTTAAAACTCATAATAAGATGTGTGCAACGAGCAATTAAAACTCCTAATAAGATGTGTGCAACGAGCAATTAAAACTCATAATAAGATGTGTGCAACGAGCAATTAAAACTCATAATAAGATGTGTGCAACAAGCACTTAAAACTCATAAGATGTGTGCAACTAGCACTTAAAACTCCTAATAAGATGTGTGCAACGATCAAATAAAACTCATAATAAGATGTGTTCAACGAGCAATTAAAATTCACAATAAGATGTGTTCAACGAGCACTTAAAACTCATAACATGTGTTCAATGAGCATTTAAAACTCCTAATAAGATGTGTTCAACGAGCAATTAAAACTCATAATAAGATGTGTGCAACGAGCAATTAAAACTCATAATAAGATGTGTGCAACAAGCACTTAAAACTCATAAGATGTGTGCAACTAGCACTTAAAACTCCTAATAAGATGTGTGCAACGATCAAATAAAACTCATAATAAGATGTGTTCAACGAGCAATTAAAATTCACAATAAGATGTGTTCAACGAGCACTTAAAACTCATAATAAGATGTGTGCAACGAGCATTTAAAACTCATAATAAGATGTGTGCAACGAGCACTTAAAACTCATAATAAGATGTGTGCAACTAGCACTTAAAACTCATAATAAGATGTGTGCAACGAGCAATTAAAATTCATAATAAGATGTGTTCAACGAGCATTTAAAACTCATAATAAGATGTGTTCAACGAGCATTTAAAACTCATAATAAGATGTGTTCAACGAGCATTTAAAACATAATAAGATGTGTTCAACGAGCACTTAAAACTCATAATAAGATGTGTTCAACGAGCATGTAGAACTCACAATAAGATGTGTTCAACGAGCACTTAACACTCATAATAAGATGTGTTCAACGAGCATTTAAAACTCATAATAAGATGTGTTCAACGAGCACGTAAATCTCATAATAAGACGTGTTCAACGAGCATTTGAAACTCATAATAAGATGTGTTCAACGAGCATTTAAAACTCATAATAAGATGTGTTCAACGAGCATTTAAAACTCATAATAAGATGTGTGCAACGAGCACTTCAAACTCATAATAAGATGTGTGCAACGAGCACTTAAAACTCATAATAAGATGTGCGCAATGAGCACTTAAAACTCATAATAAGATGTGTGCAACGAGCAATTAAAACTCATAATAAGATGTGTTCAACGAGCAATTAAAACTCACAATAAGATGTGTTCAACGAGCACTTAAAACTCATAATAAGATGTGTGCAACGAGCACATTAAACTCATAATAACATGTGTTCAACGAGCACTTAAAACTCATAATAAGATGTGTGCAACTAGCACTTAAAACTCATAATAAGATATGTGCAACGAGCATTTAAAAGTCATAATAAGATGTGTTCAACGAGCATTTAAAACTCATAATAAGATGTGTTCAACGAGCATTTAAAACATAATAAGATGTGTTCAACGAGCACTTAAAACTCATAATAAGATGTGTGCAACGAGCACTTAAAACTCAAAATAAGATGTGTTCAACGATCAAATAAAACTCATAATAAGATGTGTTCAACGAGCACTTAAAACTCATAATAAGATGTGTGCAACGAGCTCTTAAAACTCATAATAAGATGTGTTCAACGAGCATTTAAAACTCATAATAAGATGTGTGCAACGAGCAATTAAAACTCATAATAAGATGTGTTCAACGAGCAATTAAAACTCACAATAAGATGTGTTCAACGAGCACTTAAAACTCATAATAAGATGTGTGCAACGAGCACATAAAACTCATAATAACATGTGTTCAACGAGCACTTAAAACTCATAATAAGATGTGTGCAACTAGCACTTAAAACTCATAATAAGATGTGTGCAACGAGCAATTAAAACTCATAATAAGATTTGTTCAACGAGCATTTAAAACTCATAATAAGATGTGTTCAACGAGCATTTAAAACTCATAATAAGATGTGTTAAACGAGCATTTAAAACTCATAATAAGATGTGTTCAACGAGCATTTAAAACATAATAAGATGTGTTCAACGAGCATTTGAAACTCATAATAAGATGTGTTCAACGAGCATTTAAAACTCATAATACGATTTGTGCAACGACCACTTAAAACTCAAAATAAGATGTGTTCAACGAGCACTTAAAACTCATAATAAGATGTGTTCAACGAGCACTTAAAACTAACAATAAGATGTGTTCAACGAGCACTTAAAACTCATAATAACATGTGTTCAACGAGCATTTAAAACTCATAATAAGATGTGTTCAACGAGCATTTAAAAGTCATAATAAGATGTATTCAACGAGCATTTAAAACTCATAAGATGTGTTCAACGAGCATTTAAAACTCATAATAAGATGTGTTCAACGAGCATTTAAAACTGATAATAAGATGTGTTCAACGAGCACTTAAAACTCATAATAAGATGTGTTCAACGAGCATTTAAGACTCATAATAAGATGTCTTCAACGAGCACGTAAAACTCATAATAAGATGTGTTCAACGAGCACTTAAAACTCATAATAAGATGTGTTCAACGAGCATTTAAAACATAATAAGATGTGTTCAACGAGCACTTAAAACTCATAATAAGATGTGTGCAACGAGCACTTAAAACTAAAAATAAGATGTGTTCAGCGAGCATTTAAAACTCAAAATAAGATGTGTGCAACGAGCACGTAAAACTCATAATAAGATGTGTTCAACGAGCACTTAAAACTCATAATAAGATGTGTTCAACGAGCATTTAAAACATAATAAGATGTGTTCAACGAGCACTTAAAACTCATAATAAGATGTGTGCAACGAGCACTTAAAACTAAAAATAAGATGTGTTCAGCGAGCATTTAAAACTCAAAATAAGATGTGTGCAACGAGCACTTAAAACTCATAATAAGATGTGTGCAACGAGCTCTTAAATCTCATAATAAGATGTGTTCAATGAGCATTTAAAACTCATAATAAGATGTGTTCAACGAGCATTTAAAACTCATAATAAGATGTGTGCAACGAGCATTTAAAACTCATAATAAGATGTGTGCAACGAGCACTTAAAACTCATAATAAGATGTGTGCAACGAGCTCTTAAAACTCATAATAAGATGCGTGCAACGAGCACTTAAAACTCATAATAAGATGTGTGCAACGAGCAATTAAAACTCCTAATAAGATGTGTGCAACGAGCAATTAAAACTCATAATAAGATGTGTGCAACGAGCAATTAAAACTCATAATAAGATGTGTGCAAACGAGCACTTAAAACTCATAAGATGTGTGCAACTAGCACTTAAAACTCATAATAAGATGTGTGCAACGATCAAATAAAACTCATAATAAGATGTGTTCAACGAGCACTTAAAACTCATAATAAGATGTGTGCAACGAGCTCTTAAAACTCAAAATAAGATGTGTTCAGCGAGCATTTAAAACTCATAATAAGATGTGTTCAACGAGCATTTAAAACATAATAAGATGTGTTCAACGAGCACTTAAAACTCATAATAAGATGTGTGCAACGAGCACGTAAAACTCATAATAAGATGTGTTCAACGAGCACTTAAAACTCATAATAAGATGTGTTCAACGAGCATTTAAAACATAATAAGATGTGTTCAACGAGCACTTAAAACTCATAATAAGATGTGTGCAACGAGCACTTAAAACTAAAAATAAGATGTGTTCAGCGAGCATTTAAAACTCAAAATAAGATGTGTGCAACGAGCACTTAAAACTCATAATAAGATGTGTGCAACGAGCTCTTAAATCTCATAATAAGATGTGTTCAATGAGCATTTAAAACTCATAATAAGATGTGTTCAACGAGCATTTAAAACTCATAATAAGATGTGTGCAACGAGCATTTAAAACTCATAATAAGATGTGTGCAACGAGCACTTAAAACTCATAATAAGATGTGTGCAACGAGCTCTTAAAACTCATAATAAGATGCGTGCAACGAGCACTTAAAACTCATAATAAGATGTGTGCAACGAGCAATTAAAACTCCTAATAAGATGTGTGCAACGAGCAATTAAAACTCATAATAAGATGTGTGCAACGAGCAATTAAAACTCATAATAAGATGTGTGCAAACGAGCACTTAAAACTCATAAGATGTGTGCAACTAGCACTTAAAACTCATAATAAGATGTGTGCAACGATCAAATAAAACTCATAATAAGATGTGTTCAACGAGCACTTAAAACTCATAATAAGATGTGTGCAACGAGCTCTTAAAACTCAAAATAAGATGTGTTCAGCGAGCATTTAAAACTCATAATAAGATGTGTTCAACGAGCATTTAAAACATAATAAGATGTGTTCAACGAGCACTTAAAACTCATAATAAGATGTGTGCAACGAGCACTTAAAACTCAAAATAAGATGTGTTCAACGATCAAATAAAACTCATAATAAGATGTGTTCAACGAGCACTTAAAACTCATAATAAGATGTGTGCAACGAGCTCTTAAAACTCAAAATAAGATGTGTGCAACGAGCACTTAAAACTCATAATAAGATGTGTGCAACGAGCTCTTCAAACTCATAATAAGATTTGTTCAATGAGCATTTAAAACTCATAATAAGATGTGTTCAACGAGCATTTAAAACTCATAATAAGATGTGTGCAACGAGCATTTAAAACTCATAATAAGATGTGTGCAACGAGCACTTAAAACTCATAATAAGATGTGTGCAACGAGCTCTTAAAACTCATAATAAGATGCGTGCAACGAGCACTTAAAACTCATAATAAGATGTGTGCAACGAGCAATTAAAACTCCTAAAAAGATGTGTGCAACGAGCAATTAAAACTCATAATAAGATGTGTGCAACGAGCAATTAAAACTCATAATAAGATGTGTGCAAACGAGCACTTAAAACTCATAAGATGTGTGCAACTAGCACTTAAAACTCATAATAAGATGTGTGCAACGATCAAATAAAACTCATAATAAGATGTGTTCAACGAGCACTTAAAACTCATAATAAGATGTGTGCAACGAGCTCTTAAAACTCAAAATAAGATGTGTTCAGCGAGCATTTAAAACTCATAATAAGATGTGTTCAACGAGCATTTAAAACATAATAAGATGTGTTCAACGAGCACTTAAAACTCATAATAAGATGTGTGCAACGAGCACTTAAAACTCAAAATAAGATGTGTTCAACGATCAAATAAAACTCATAATAAGATGTGTTCAACGAGCACTTAAAACTCATAATAAGATGTGTGCAACGAGCTCTTAAAACTCATAATAAGATGTGTTCAACGAGCATTTAAAACTCATAAGATGTGTGCAACGAGCATTTAAAACTCATAATAAGATGTGTGCAACGAGCACTTAAAACTCATAATAAGATGTGTGCAACGAGCTCTTAAAACTCATAATAAGATGCGTGCAACGAGCACTTAAAACTCATAATAAGATGTGTGCAACGAGCAATTAAAACTCCTAATAAGATGTGTGCAACGAGCAATTAAAACTTATAATAAGATGTGTGCAACGAGCAATTAAAACTCATAATAAGATGTGTGCAACAAGCACTTAAAACTCATAAGATGTGTGCAACTAGCACTTAAAACTCCTAATAAGATGTGTGCAACGATCAAATAAAACTCATAATAAGATGTGTTCAACGAGCAATTAAAATTCACAATAAGATGTGTTCAACGAGCACTTAAAACTCATAACATGTGTTCAATGAGCATTTAAAACTCCTAATAAGATGTGTGCAACGAGCAATTAAAACTCATAATAAGATGTGTGCAACGAGCAATTAAAACTCATAATAAGATGTGTGCAACAAGCACTTAAAACTCATAAGATGTGTGCAACTAGCACTTAAAACTCCTAATAAGATGTGTGCAACGATCAAATAAAACTCATAATAAGATGTGTTCAACGAGCAATTAAAATTCACAATAAGATGTGTTCAACGAGCACTTAAAACTCATAATAAGATGTGTGCAACGAGCATTTAAAACTCATAATAAGATGTGTGCAACGAGCACTTAAAACTCATAATAAGATGTGTGCAACTAGCACTTAAAACTCATAATAAGATGTGTGCAACGAGCAATTAAAATTCATAATAAGATGTGTTCAACGAGCATTTAAAACTCATAATAAGATGTGTTCAACGAGCATTTAAAACTCATAATAAGATGTGTTCAACGAGCATTTAAAACATAATAAGATGTGTTCAACGAGCACTTAAAACTCATAATAAGATGTGTTCAACGAGCATGTAGAACTCACAATAAGATGTGTTCAACGAGCACTTAACACTCATAATAAGATGTGTTCAACGAGCATTTAAAACTCATAATAAGATGTGTTCAACGAGCACGTAAATCTCATAATAAGACGTGTTCAACGAGCATTTGAAACTCATAATAAGATGTGTTCAACGAGCATTTAAAACTCATAATAAGATGTGTTCAACGAGCATTTAAAACTCATAATAAGATGTGTGCAACGAGCACTTCAAACTCATAATAAGATGTGTGCAACGAGCACTTAAAACTCATAATAAGATGTGCGCAATGAGCACTTAAAACTCATAATAAGATGTGTGCAACGAGCAATTAAAACTCATAATAAGATGTGTTCAACGAGCAATTAAAACTCACAATAAGATGTGTTCAACGAGCACTTAAAACTCATAATAAGATGTGTGCAACGAGCACATTAAACTCATAATAACATGTGTTCAACGAGCACTTAAAACTCATAATAAGATGTGTGCAACTAGCACTTAAAACTCATAATAAGATATGTGCAACGAGCATTTAAAAGTCATAATAAGATGTGTTCAACGAGCATTTAAAACTCATAATAAGATGTGTTCAACGAGCATTTAAAACATAATAAGATGTGTTCAACGAGCACTTAAAACTCATAATAAGATGTGTGCAACGAGCACTTAAAACTCAAAATAAGATGTGTTCAACGATCAAATAAAACTCATAATAAGATGTGTTCAACGAGCACTTAAAACTCATAATAAGATGTGTGCAACGAGCTCTTAAAACTCATAATAAGATGTGTTCAACGAGCATTTAAAACTCATAAGATGTGTGCAACGAGCATTTAAAACTCATAATAAGATGTGTGCAACGAGCACTTAAAACTCATAATAAGATGTGTGCAACGAGCTCTTAAAACTCATAATAAGATGCGTGCAACGAGCACTTAAAACTCATAATAAGATGTGTGCAACGAGCAATTAAAACTCCTAATAAGATGTGTGCAACGAGCAATTAAAACTCATAATAAGATGTGTGCAACGAGCAATTAAAACTCATAATAAGATGTGTGCAACAAGCACTTAAAACTCATAAGATGTGTGCAACTAGCACTTAAAACTCCTAATAAGATGTGTGCAACGATCAAATAAAACTCATAATAAGATGTGTTCAACGAGCAATTAAAATTCACAATAAGATGTGTTCAACGAGCACTTAAAACTCATAATAACATGTGTTCAATGAGCATTTAAAACTCATAATAAGATGTGTTCAACGAGCATTTAAAAGTCATAATAAGATGTATTCAACGAGCATTTAAAACTTATAATAAGATGTGTTTAACGAGCATTTACAACTCATAATAAGATGTGTTCAACGAGCACTTAAAACTCAAAATAAGATGTGTTCAACGAGCATTTAAAACTCATAAGATGTGTTCAACGAGCATTTAAAACTGATAATAAGATGTGTTCAACGAGCATTTAAAACTGATAATAAGATGTGTTCAACGAGCACTTAAAACTCATAATAAGATGTGTTCAACGAGCATTTAAGACTCATAATAAGATGTCTTCAACGAGCACGTAAAACTCATAATAAGATGTGTTCAACGAGCACTTAAAACTCATAATAAGATGTGTTCAACGAGCATTTAAAACATAATAAGATGTGTTCAACGAGCACTTAAAACTCATAATAAGATGTGTGCAACGAGCACTTAAAAGTCAAAATAAGATGTGTTCAGCGAGCATTTAAAACTCAAAATAAGATGTGTGCAACGAGCACTTAAAACTCATAATAAGATGTGTGCAACGAGCTCTTAAAACTCATAATAAGATGTGTTCAACGAGCATTTAAAACTCATAATAAGATGTGTTCAACGAGCACTTAAAACTCATAATAAGATGTGTTCAACGAGCATTTAAAACTCATAATAAGATGTGTGCAACGAGCATTTAAAACTCATAATAAGATGTGTGCAACGAGCACTTAAAACTCATAATAAGATGTGTGCAACGAGCTCTTAAATCTCATAATAAGATGCGTGCAACGAGCACTTAAAACTCATAATAAGATGTGTGCAACGAGCAATTAAAACTCCTAATAAGATGTGTGCAACGAGCAATTAAAACTCATAATAAGATGTGTGCAACGAGCAATTAAAACTCATAATAAGATGTGTGCAACGAGCACTTAAAACTCATAAGATGTGTGCAACTAGCACTTAAAACTCATAATAAGATGTGTGCAACGATCAAATAAAACTCATAATAAGATGTGTTCAACGAGCAATTAAAATTCACAATAAGATGTGTTCAACGAGCACTTAAAACTCATAATAAGATGTGTGCAACGAGCACTTAAAACTCATAATAAGATGTGTGCAACTAGCACTTAAAACTCATAATAAGATGTGTGCAACGAGCAATTAAAACTCATAATAAGATGTGTTCAACGAGCATTTAAAACTCATAATAAGATGTGTTCAACGAGCATTTAAAACTCATAATAAGATGTGTTCAACGAGCATTTAAAACATAATAAGATGTGTTCAACGAGCACTTAAAACTCATAATAAGATGTGTTCAACGAGCATGTAGAACTCACAATAAGATGTGTTCAACGAGCACTTAACACTCATAATAAGATGTGTTCAACGAGCATTTAAAACTCATAATAAGATGTGTTCAACGAGCACGTAAATCTCATAATAAGATGTGTTCAACGAGCATTTGAAACTCATAATAAGATGTGTTCAACGAGCATTTAAAACTCATAATAAGATGTGTTCAACGAGCATTTAAAACTCTTAATAAGATGTGTGCAACGAGCATTTCAAACTCATAATAAGATGTGTGCAACGAGCACTTAAAACTCATAATAAGATGTGTGCAACGAGCAATTAAAACTCATAATAAGATGTGTTCAACGAGCAATTAAAACTCACAATAAGATGTGTTCAACGAGCACTTAAAACTCATAATAAGATGTGTGCAACGAGCACATAAAACTCATAATAACATGTGTTCAACGAGCACTTAAAACTCATAGTAAGATGTGTGCAACTAGCACTTAAAACTCATAATAAGATGTGTGCAACGAGCAATTAAAACTCATAATAAGATGTGTTCAACGAGCATTTAAAACTCATAATAAGATGTGTTCAACGAGCATTTAAAACTCATAATAAGATGTGTTCAACGAGCATTTAAAACTCATAATAAGATGTGTTCAACGAGCATTTAAGACTCATAATAAGATGTCTTCAACGAGCACGTAAAACTCATAATAAGATGTGTTCAACGAGCACTTAAAACTCATAATAAGATGTGTTCAACGAGCATTTAAAACATAATAAGATGTGTTCAACGAGCACTTAAAACTCATAATAAGATGTGTGCAACGAGCACTTAAAACTCAAAATAAGATGTGTTCAGCGAGCATTTAAAACTCAAAATAAGATGTGTGCAACGAGCCCTTAAAACTCATAATAAGATGTGTGCAACGAGCTCTTAAAACTCATAATAAGATGTGTTCAACGAGCATTTAAAACTCATAACATGATGTGTTCAACGAGCACTTAAAACTCATAATAAGATGTGTTCAACGAGCATTTAAAACTCATAATAAGATGTGTGCAACGAGCATTTAAAACTCATAATAAGATGTGTGCAACGAGCACTTAAAACTCATAATAAGATGTGTGCAACGAGCTCTTAAAACTCATAATAAGATGCGTGCAACGAGCACTTAAAACTCATAATAAGATGTGTGCAACGAGCAATTAAAACTCCTAATAAGATGTGTGCAACGAGCAATTAAAACTCATAATAAGATGTGTGCAACGAGCAATTAAAACTCATAATAAGATGTGTGCAACGAGCACTTAAAACTCATAAGATGTGTGCAACTAGCACTTAAAACTCATAATAAGATGTGTGCAACGATCAAATAAAACTCATAATAAGATGTGTTCAACGAGCAATTAAAATTCACAATAAGATGTGTTCAACGAGCACTTAAAACTCATAATAAGATGTGTGCAACGAGCATTTAAAACTCATAATAAGATGTGTGCAACGAGCACTTAAAACTCATAATAAGATGTGTGCAACTAGCACTTAAAACTCATAATAAGATGTGTGCAACGAGCAATTAAAACTCATAATAAGATGTGTTCAACGAGCATTTAAAACTCATAATAAGATGTGTTCAACGAACAATTAAAACTCATAATAAGATGTGTTCAACGAGCATTTAAAACATAATAAGATGTGTTCAACGAGCACTTAAAACTCATAATAAGATGTGTTCAACGAGCATGTAGAACTCACAATAAGATGTGTTCAACGAGCACTTAACACTCATAATAAGATGTGTTCAACGAGCATTTAAAACTCATAATAAGATGTGTTCAACGAGCACGTAAATCTCATAATAAGATGTGTTCAACGAGCATTTGAAACTCATAATAAGATGTGTTCAACGAGCATTTAAAACTCATAATAAGATGTGTTCAACGAGCATTTAAAACTCATAATAAGATGTGTGCAACGAGCACTTCAAACTCATAATAAGATGTGTGCAACGAGCACTTAAAACTCATAATAAGATGTGCGCAATGAGCACTTAAAACTCATAATAAGATGTGTGCCACGAGCAATTAAAACTCATAATAAGATGTGTTCAACGAGCAATTAAAACTCACAATAAGATGTGTTCAACGAGCACTTAAAACTCATAATAAGATGTGTGCAACGAGCACATAGAACTCATAATAACATGTGTTCAACGAGCACTTAAAACTCATAATAAGATGTGTGCAACTAGCACTTAAAACTCATAATAAGATGTGTGCAACGAGCATTTAAAACTCATAATAAGATGTGTTCAACGAGCATTTAAAACTCATAATAAGATGTGTTCAACGAGCATTTAAAACATAATAAGATGTGTTAAACGAGCATTTGAAACTCATAATAAGTTGTGTTCAACGAGCATTTAAAACTCATAATAAGATGTGTTCAACGAGCATTTAAAAGTCATAATAAGATGTATTCAACGAGCATTTAAAACTTATAATAAGATGTGTATAACGAGCATTTACAACTCATAATAAGATGTGTTCAACGATCACTTAAAACTCAAAATAAGATGTGTTCAACGAGCATTTAAAACTCATAAGATGTGTTCAACGAGCATTTAAAACTCATAATAAGATGTGTTCAACGAGCATTTAAAACTGATAATAAGATGTGTTCAACGAGCACTTAAAACTCATAATAAGATGTGTTCAACGAGCATTTAAGACTCATAATAAGATGTCTTCAACGAGCACGTAAAACTCATAATAAGATGTGTTCAACGAGCACTTAAAACTCATAATAAGATGTGTTCAACGAGCATTTAAAACATAATAAGATGTGTTCAACGAGCACTTAAAACTCATAATAAGATGTGTGCAACGAGCACTTAAAACTCAAAATAAGATGTGTTCAGCGAGCATTTAAAACTCAAAATAAGATGTGTGCAACGAGCACTTAAAACTCATAATAAGATGTGTGCAACGAGCTCTTAAAACTCATAATAAGATGTGTTCAACGAGCATTTAAAACTCATAATACGATTTGTGCAACGACCACTTAAAACTCAAAATAAGATGTGTTCAACGAGCACTTAAAACTCATAATAAGATGTGTTCAACGAGCACTTAAAACTAACAATAAGATGTGTTCAACGAGCACTTAAAACTCATAATAACATGTGTTCAACGAGCATTTAAAACTCATAATAAGATGTGTTCAACGAGCATTTAAAACTGATAATAAGATGTGTTCAACGAGCACGTAAATCTCATAATAAGACGTGTTCAACGAGCATTTGAAACTCATAATAAGATGTGTTCAACGAGCATTTAAAACTCATAATAAGATGTGTTCAACGAGCATTTAAAACTCATAATAAGATGTGTGCAACGAGCACTTCAAACTCATAATAAGATGTGTGCAACGAGCACTTAAAACTCATAATAAGATGTGCGCAATGAGCACTTAAAACTCATAATAAGATGTGTGCAACGAGCAATTAAAACTCATAATAAGATGTGTTCAACGAGCAATTAAAACTCACAATAAGATGTGTTCAACGAGCATTTAAAACTCATAATAAGATGTGTTCAACGAGCATTTAAAACATAATAAGATGTGTTAAACGAGCATTTGAAACTCATAATAAGATGTGTTCAACGAGCATTTAAAACTCATAATACGATTTGTGCAACGACCACTTAAAACTCAAAATAAGATGTGTTCAACGAGCACTTAAAACTCATAATAAGATGTGTTCAACGAGCACTTAAAACTAACAATAAGATGTGTTCAACGAGCACTTAAAACTCATAATAACATGTGTTCAATGAGCATTTAAAACTCATAATAAGATGTGTTCAACGAGCATTTAAAAGTCATAATAAGATGTATTCAACGAGCATTTAAAACTTATAATAAGATGTGTTTAACGAGCATTTACAACTCATAATAAGATGTGTTCAACGAGCACTTAAAACTCAAAATAAGATGTGTTCAACGAGCATTTAAAACTCATAAGATGTGTTCAACGAGCATGTAAAACTGATAATAAGATGTGTTCAATGAGCATTTAAAACTGATAATAAGATGTGTTCAACGAGCACTTAAAACTCATAATAAGATGTGTTCAACGAGCATTTAAGACTCATAATAAGATGTCTTCAACGAGCACGTAAAACTCATAATAAGATGTGTTCAACGAGCACTTAAAACTCATAATAAGATGTGTTCAACGAGCATTTAAAACATAATAAGATGTGTTCAACGAGCACTTAAAACTCATAATAAGATGCGTGCAACGAGCACTTAAAACTCATAATAAGATGTGTGCAACGAGCAATTAAAACTCCTAATAAGATGTATGCAACGAGCAATTAAAACTCATAATAAGATGTGTGCAACGAGCAATTAAAACTCATAATAAGATGTGTGCAACGAGCACTTAAAACTCATAAGATGTGTGCAACTAGCACTTAAAACTCATAATAAGATGTGTGCAACGATCAAATAAAACTCATAATAAGATGTGTTCAACGAGCAATTAAAATTCACAATAAGATGTGTTCAACGAGCACTTAAAACTCATAATAAGATGTGTGCAACGAGCACTTAAAACTCATAATAAGATGTGTGCAACTAGCACTTAAAACTCATAATAAGATGTGTGCAACGAGCAATTAAAACTCATAATAAGATGTGTTCAACGAGCATTTAAAACTCATAATAAGATGTGTTCAACGAGCATTTAAAACTCATAATAAGATGTGTTCAACGAGCATTTAAAACATAATAAGATGTGTTCAACGAGCACTTAAAACTCATAATAAGATGTGTTCAACGAGCATGTAGAACTCACAATAAGATGTGTTCAACGAGCACTTAACACTCATAATAAGATGTGTTCAACGAGCATTTAAAACTCATAATAAGATGTGTTCAACGAGCACGTAAATCTCATAATAAGATGTGTTCAACGAGCATTTGAAACTCATAATAAGATGTGTTCAACGAGCATTTAAAACTCATAATAAGATGTGTTCAACGAGCATTTAAAACTCATAATAAGATGTGTGCAACGAGCATTTCAAACTCATAATAAGATGTGTGCAACGAGCACTTAAAACTCATAATAAGATGTGTGCAACGAGCAATTAAAACTCATAATAAGATGTGTTCAACGAGCAATTAAAACTCACAATAAGATGTGTTCAACGAGCACTTAAAACTCATAATAAGATGTGTGCAACGAGCACATAAAACTCATAATAACATGTGTTCAACGAGCACTTAAAACTCATAGTAAGATGTGTGCAACTAGCACTTAAAACTCATAATAAGATGTGTGCAACGAGCAATTAAAACTCATAATAAGATGTGTTCAACGAGCATTTAAAACTCATAATAAGATGTGTTCAACGAGCATTTAAAACTCATAATAAGATGTGTTCAACGAGCATTTAAAACTCATAATAAGATGTGTTCAACGAGCATTTAAGACTCATAATAAGATGTCTTCAACGAGCACGTAAAACTCATAATAAGATGTGTTCAACGAGCACTTAAAACTCATAATAAGATGTGTTCAACGAGCATTTAAAACATAATAAGATGTGTTCAACGAGCACTTAAAACTCATAATAAGATGTGTGCAACGAGCACTTAAAACTCATAATACGATTTGTGCAACGACCACTTAAAACTCAAAATAAGATGTGTTCAACGAGCACTTAAAACTCATAATAAGATGTGTTCAACGAGCACTTAAAACTAACAATAAGATGTGTTCAACGAGCACTTAAAACTCATAATAACATGTGTTCAACGAGCACTTAAAACTCATAATAAGATGTGTTCAACGAGCATTTAAAAGTCATAATAAGATGTATTCAACGAGCATTTAAAACTTATAATAAGATGTGTTTAACGAGCATTTACAACTCATAATAAGATGTGTTCAACGAGCACTTAAAACTCAAAATAAGATGTGTTCAACGAGCATTTAAAACTCATAAGATGTGTTCAACGAGCATTTAAAACTGATAATAAGATGTGTTCAATGAGCATTTAAAACTGATAATAAGATGTGTTCAACGAGCACTTAAAACTCATAATAAGATGTGTTCAACGAGCATTTAAGACTCATAATAAGATGTCTTCAACGAGCACGTAAAACTCATAATAAGATGTGTTCAACGAGCACTTAAAACTCATAATAAGATGTGTTCAACGAGCATTTAAAACATAATAAGATGTGTTCAACGAGCACTTAAAACTCATAATAAGATGCGTGCAACGAGCAATTAAAACTCATAATAAGATGTGTGCAACGAGCAATTAAAACTCCTAATAAGATGTGTGCAACGAGCAATTAAAACTCATAATAAGATGTGTGCAACGAGCAATTAAAACTCATAATAAGATGTGTGCAACGAGCACTTAAAACTCATAAGATGTGTGCAACTAGCACTTAAAACTCATAATAAGATGTGTGCAACGATCAAATAAAACTCATAATAAGATGTGTTCAACGAGCAATTAAAATTCACAATAAGATGTGTTCAACGAGCACTTAAAACTCATAATAAGATGTGTGCAACGAGCACTTAAAACTCATAATAAGATGTGTGCAACTAGCACTTAAAACTCATAATAAGATGTGTGCAACGAGCAATTAAAACTCATAATAAGATGTGTTCAACGAGCATTTAAAACTCATAATAAGATGTGTTCAACGAGCATTTAAAACTCATAATAAGATGTGTTCAACGAGCATTTAAAACATAATAAGATGTGTTCAACGAGCACTTAAAACTCATAATAAGATGTGTTCAACGAGCATGTAGAACTCACAATAAGATGTGTTCAACGAGCACTTAACACTCATAATAAGATGTGTTCAACGAGCATTTAAAACTCATAATAAGATGTGTTCAACGAGCACGTAAATCTCATAATAAGATGTGTTCAACGAGCATTTGAAACTCATAATAAGATGTGTTCAACGAGCATTTAAAACTCATAATAAGATGTGTTCAACGAGCATTTAAAACTCATAATAAGATGTGTGCAACGAGCATTTCAAACTCATAATAAGATGTGTGCAACGAGCACTTAAAACTCATAATAAGATGTGTGCAACGAGCAATTAAAACTCATAATAAGATGTGTTCAACGAGCAATTAAAACTCACAATAAGATGTGTTCAACGAGCACTTAAAACTCATAATAAGATGTGTGCAACGAGCACATAAAACTCATAATAACATGTGTTCAACGAGCACTTAAAACTCATAGTAAGATGTGTGCAACTAGCACTTAAAACTCATAATAAGATGTGTGCAACGAGCAATTAAAACTCATAATAAGATGTGTTCAACGAGCATTTAAAACTCATAATAAGATGTGTTCAACGAGCATTTAAAACTCATAATAAGATGTGTTCAACGAGCATTTAAAACTCATAATAAGATGTGTTCAACGAGCATTTAAGACTCATAATAAGATGTCTTCAACGAGCACGTAAAACTCATAATAAGATGTGTTCAACGAGCACTTAAAACTCATAATAAGATGTGTTCAACGAGCATTTAAAACATAATAAGATGTGTTCAACGAGCACTTAAAACTCATAATAAGATGTGTGCAACGAGCACTTAAAACTCAAAATAAGATGTGTTCAGCGAGCATTTAAAACTCAAAATAAGATGTGTGCAACGAGCCCTTAAAACTCATAATAAGATGTGTGCAACGAGCTCTTAAAACTCATAATAAGATGTGTTCAACGAGCATTTAAAACTCATAACATGATGTGTTCAACGAGCACTTAAAACTCATAATAAGATGTGTTCAACGAGCATTTAAAACTCATAATAAGATGTGTGCAACGAGCATTTAAAACTCATAATAAGATGTGTGCAACGAGCACTTAAAACTCATAATAAGATGTGTGCAACGAGCTCTTAAAACTCATAATAAGATGCGTGCAACGAGCACTTAAAACTCATAATAAGATGTGTGCAACGAGCAATTAAAACTCCTAATAAGATGTGTGCAACGAGCAATTAAAACTCATAATAAGATGTGTGCAACGAGCAATTAAAACTCATAATAAGATGTGTGCAACGAGCACTTAAAACTCATAAGATGTGTGCAACTAGCACTTAAAACTCATAATAAGATGTGTGCAACGATCAAATAAAACTCATAATAAGATGTGTTCAACGAGCAATTAAAATTCACAATAAGATGTGTTCAACGAGCACTTAAAACTCATAATAAGATGTGTGCAACGAGCATTTAAAACTCATAATAAGATGTGTGCAACGAGCACTTAAAACTCATAATAAGATGTGTGCAACTAGCACTTAAAACTCATAATAAGATGTGTGCAACGAGCAATTAAAACTCATAATAAGATGTGTTCAACGAGCATTTAAAACTCATAATAAGATGTGTTCAACGAACAATTAAAACTCATAATAAGATGTGTTCAACGAGCATTTAAAACATAATAAGATGTGTTCAACGAGCACTTAAAACTCATAATAAGATGTGTTCAACGAGCATGTAGAACTCACAATAAGATGTGTTCAACGAGCACTTAACACTCATAATAAGATGTGTTCAACGAGCATTTAAAACTCATAATAAGATGTGTTCAACGAGCACGTAAATCTCATAATAAGATGTGTTCAACGAGGATTTGAAACTCATAATAAGATGTGTTCAACGAGCATTTAAAACTCATAATAAGATGTGTTCAACGAGCATTTAAAACTCATAATAAGATGTGTGCAACGAGCACTTCAAACTCATAATAAGATGTGTGCAACGAGCACTTAAAACTCATAATAAGATGTGCGCAATGAGCACTTAAAACTCATAATAAGATGTGTGCAACGAGCAATTAAAACTCATAATAAGATGTGTTCAACGAGCAATTAAAACTCACAATAAGATGTGTTCAACGAGCACTTAAAACTCATAATAAGATGTGTGCAACGAGCACATAGAACTCATAATAACATGTGTTCAACGAGCATGTAGAACTCACAATAAGATGTGTTCAACGAGCACTTAACACTCATAATAAGATGTGTTCAACGAGCATTTAAAACTCATAATAAGATGTGTTCAACGAGCACGTAAATCTCATAATAAGATGTGTTCAACGAGCATTTGAAACTCATAATAAGATGTGTTCAACGAGCATTTAAAACTCATAATAAGATGTGTTCAACGAGCATTTAAAACTCATAATAAGATGTGTGCAACGAGCATTTCAAACTCATAATAAGATGTGTGCAACGAGCACTTAAAACTCATAATAAGATGTGTGCAACGAGCAATTAAAACTCATAATAAGATGTGTTCAACGAGCAATTAAAACTCACAATAAGATGTGTTCAACGAGCACTTAAAACTCATAATAAGATGTGTGCAACGAGCACATAAAACTCATAATAACATGTGTTCAACGAGCACTTAAAACTCATAGTAAGATGTGTGCAACTAGCACTTAAAACTCATAATAAGATGTGTGCAACGAGCAATTAAAACTCATAATAAGATGTGTTCAACGAGCATTTAAAACTCATAATAAGATGTGTTCAACGAGCATTTAAAACTCATAATAAGATGTGTTCAACGAGCATTTAAAACTCATAATAAGATGTGTTCAACGAGCATTTAAGACTCATAATAAGATGTCTTCAACGAGCACTTAAAACTCATAATAAGATGTGTTCAACGAGCACTTAAAACTCATAATAAGATGTGTTCAACGAGCATTTAAAACATAATAAGATGTGTTCAACGAGCACTTAAAACTCATAATAAGATGTGTGCAACGAGCACTTAAAACTCAAAATAAGATGTGTTCAGCGAGCATTTAAAACTCAAAATAAGATGTGTGCAACGAGCCCTTAAAACTCATAATAAGATGTGTGCAACGAGCTCTTAAAACTCATAATAAGATGTGTTCAACGAGCATTTAAAACTCATAACATGATGTGTTCAACGAGCACTTAAAACTCATAATAAGATGTGTTCAACGAGCATTTAAAACTCATAATAAGATGTGTGCAACGAGCATTTAAAACTCATAATAAGATGTGTGCAACGAGCACTTAAAACTCATAATAAGATGTGTGCAACGAGCTCTTAAAACTCATAATAAGATGCGTGCAACGAGCACTTAAAACTCATAATAAGATGTGTGCAACGAGCAATTAAAACTCCTAATAAGATGTGTGCAACGAGCAATTAAAACTCATAATAAGATGTGTGCAACGAGCATTTCAAACTCATAATAAGATGTGTGCAACGAGCACTTAAAACTCATAATAAGATGTGTGCAACGAGCAATTAAAACTCATAATAAGATGTGTTCAACGAGCAATTAAAACTCACAATAAGATGTGTTCAACGAGCACTTAAAACTCATAATAAGATGTGTGCAACGAGCACATAAAACTCATAATAACATGTGTTCAACGAGCACTTAAAACTCATAGTAAGATGTGTGCAACTAGCACTTAAAACTCATAATAAGATGTGTGCAACGAGCAATTAAAACTCATAATAAGATGTGTTCAACGAGCATTTAAAACTCATAATAAGATGTGTTCAACGAGCATTTAAAACTCATAATAAGATGTGTTCAACGAGCATTTAAAACTCATAATAAGATGTGTTCAACGAGCATTTAAGACTCATAATAAGATGTCTTCAACGAGCACGTAAAACTCATAATAAGATGTGTTCAACGAGCACTTAAAACTCATAATAAGATGTGTTCAACGAGCATTTAAAACATAATAAGATGTGTTCAACGAGCACTTAAAACTCATAATAAGATGTGTGCAACGAGCACTTAAAACTCATAATACGATTTGTGCAACGACCACTTAAAACTCAAAATAAGATGTGTTCAACGAGCACTTAAAACTCATAATAAGATGTGTTCAACGAGCACTTAAAACTAACAATAAGATGTGTTCAACGAGCACTTAAAACTCATAATAACATGTGTTCAACGAGCACTTAAAACTCATAATAAGATGTGTTCAACGAGCATTTAAAAGTCATAATAAGATGTATTCAACGAGCATTTAAAACTTATAATAAGATGTGTTTAACGAGCATTTACAACTCATAATAAGATGTGTTCAACGAGCACTTAAAACTCAAAATAAGATGTGTTCAACGAGCATTTAAAACTCATAAGATGTGTTCAACGAGCATTTAAAACTGATAATAAGATGTGTTCAATGAGCATTTAAAACTGATAATAAGATGTGTTCAACGAGCACTTAAAACTCATAATAAGATGTGTTCAACGAGCATTTAAGACTCATAATAAGATGTCTTCAACGAGCACGTAAAACTCATAATAAGATGTGTTCAACGAGCACTTAAAACTCATAATAAGATGTGTTCAACGAGCATTTAAAACATAATAAGATGTGTTCAACGAGCACTTAAAACTCATAATAAGATGCGTGCAACGAGCACTTAAAACTCATAATAAGATGTGTGCAACGAGCAATTAAAACTCCTAATAAGATGTGTGCAACGAGCAATTAAAACTCATAATAAGATGTGTGCAACGAGCAATTAAAACTCATAATAAGATGTGTGCAACGAGCACTTAAAACTCATAAGATGTGTGCAACTAGCACTTAAAACTCATAATAAGATGTGTGCAACGATCAAATAAAACTCATAATAAGATGTGTTCAACGAGCAATTAAAATTCACAATAAGATGTGTTCAACGAGCACTTAAAACTCATAATAAGATGTGTGCAACGAGCACTTAAAACTCATAATAAGATGTGTGCAACTAGCACTTAAAACTCATAATAAGATGTGTGCAACGAGCAATTAAAACTCATAATAAGATGTGTTCAACGAGCATTTAAAACTCATAATAAGATGTGTTCAACGAGCATTTAAAACTCATAATAAGATGTGTTCAACGAGCATTTAAAACATAATAAGATGTGTTCAACGAGCACTTAAAACTCATAATAAGATGTGTTCAACGAGCATGTAGAACTCACAATAAGATGTGTTCAACGAGCACTTAACACTCATAATAAGATGTGTTCAACGAGCATTTAAAACTCATAATAAGATGTGTTCAACGAGCACGTAAATCTCATAATAAGATGTGTTCAACGAGCATTTGAAACTCATAATAAGATGTGTTCAACGAGCATTTAAAACTCATAATAAGATGTGTTCAACGAGCATTTAAAACTCATAATAAGATGTGTGCAACGAGCATTTCAAACTCATAATAAGATGTGTGCAACGAGCACTTAAAACTCATAATAAGATGTGTGCAACGAGCAATTAAAACTCATAATAAGATGTGTTCAACGAGCAATTAAAACTCACAATAAGATGTGTTCAACGAGCACTTAAAACTCATAATAAGATGTGTGCAACGAGCACATAAAACTCATAATAACATGTGTTCAACGAGCACTTAAAACTCATAGTAAGATGTGTGCAACTAGCACTTAAAACTCATAATAAGATGTGTGCAACGAGCAATTAAAACTCATAATAAGATGTGTTCAACGAGCATTTAAAACTCATAATAAGATGTGTTCAACGAGCATTTAAAACTCATAATAAGATGTGTTCAACGAGCATTTAAAACTCATAATAAGATGTGTTCAACGAGCATTTAAGACTCATAATAAGATGTCTTCAACGAGCACGTAAAACTCATAATAAGATGTGTTCAACGAGCACTTAAAACTCATAATAAGATGTGTTCAACGAGCATTTAAAACATAATAAGATGTGTTCAACGAGCACTTAAAACTCATAATAAGATGTGTGCAACGAGCACTTAAAACTCAAAATAAGATGTGTTCAGCGAGCATTTAAAACTCAAAATAAGATGTGTGCAACGAGCCCTTAAAACTCATAATAAGATGTGTGCAACGAGCTCTTAAAACTCATAATAAGATGTGTTCAACGAGCATTTAAAACTCATAACATGATGTGTTCAACGAGCACTTAAAACTCATAATAAGATGTGTTCAACGAGCATTTAAAACTCATAATAAGATGTGTGCAACGAGCATTTAAAACTCATAATAAGATGTGTGCAACGAGCACTTAAAACTCATAATAAGATGTGTGCAACGAGCTCTTAAAACTCATAATAAGATGCGTGCAACGAGCACTTAAAACTCATAATAAGATGTGTGCAACGAGCAATTAAAACTCCTAATAAGATGTGTGCAACGAGCAATTAAAACTCATAATAAGATGTGTGCAACGAGCAATTAAAACTCATAATAAGATGTGTGCAACGAGCACTTAAAACTCATAAGATGTGTGCAACTAGCACTTAAAACTCATAATAAGATGTGTGCAACGATCAAATAAAACTCATAATAAGATGTGTTCAACGAGCAATTAAAATTCACAATAAGATGTGTTCAACGAGCACTTAAAACTCATAATAAGATGTGTGCAACGAGCATTTAAAACTCATAATAAGATGTGTGCAACGAGCACTTAAAACTCATAATAAGATGTGTGCAACTAGCACTTAAAACTCATAATAAGATGTGTGCAACGAGCAATTAAAACTCATAATAAGATGTGTTCAACGAGCATTTAAAACTCATAATAAGATGTGTTCAACGAACAATTAAAACTCATAATAAGATGTGTTCAACGAGCATTTAAAACATAATAAGATGTGTTCAACGAGCACTTAAAACTCATAATAAGATGTGTTCAACGAGCATGTAGAACTCACAATAAGATGTGTTCAACGAGCACTTAACACTCATAATAAGATGTGTTCAACGAGCATTTAAAACTCATAATAAGATGTGTTCAACGAGCACGTAAATCTCATAATAAGATGTGTTCAACGAGCATTTGAAACTCATAATAAGATGTGTTCAACGAGCATTTAAAACTCATAATAAGATGTGTTCAACGAGCATTTAAAACTCATAATAAGATGTGTGCAACGAGCACTTCAAACTCATAATAAGATGTGTGCAACGAGCACTTAAAACTCATAATAAGATGTGCGCAATGAGCACTTAAAACTCATAATAAGATGTGTGCAACGAGCAATTAAAACTCATAATAAGATGTGTTCAACGAGCAATTAAAACTCACAATAAGATGTGTTCAACGAGCACTTAAAACTCATAATAAGATGTGTGCAACGAGCACATAGAACTCATAATAACATGTGTTCAACGAGCATGTAGAACTCACAATAAGATGTGTTCAACGAGCACTTAACACTCATAATAAGATGTGTTCAACGAGCATTTAAAACTCATAATAAGATGTGTTCAACGAGCACGTAAATCTCATAATAAGATGTGTTCAACGAGCATTTGAAACTCATAATAAGATGTGTTCAACGAGCATTTAAAACTCATAATAAGATGTGTTCAACGAGCATTTAAAACTCATAATAAGATGTGTGCAACGAGCATTTCAAACTCATAATAAGATGTGTGCAACGAGCACTTAAAACTCATAATAAGATGTGTGCAACGAGCAATTAAAACTCATAATAAGATGTGTTCAACGAGCAATTAAAACTCACAATAAGATGTGTTCAACGAGCACTTAAAACTCATAATAAGATGTGTGCAACGAGCACATAAAACTCATAATAACATGTGTTCAACGAGCACTTAAAACTCATAGTAAGATGTGTGCAACTAGCACTTAAAACTCATAATAAGATGTGTGCAACGAGCAATTAAAACTCATAATAAGATGTGTTCAACGAGCATTTAAAACTCATAATAAGATGTGTTCAACGAGCATTTAAAACTCATAATAAGATGTGTTCAACGAGCATTTAAAACTCATAATAAGATGTGTTCAACGAGCATTTAAGACTCATAATAAGATGTCTTCAACGAGCACTTAAAACTCATAATAAGATGTGTTCAACGAGCACTTAAAACTCATAATAAGATGTGTTCAACGAGCATTTAAAACATAATAAGATGTGTTCAACGAGCACTTAAAACTCATAATAAGATGTGTGCAACGAGCACTTAAAACTCAAAATAAGATGTGTTCAGCGAGCATTTAAAACTCAAAATAAGATGTGTGCAACGAGCCCTTAAAACTCATAATAAGATGTGTGCAACGAGCTCTTAAAACTCATAATAAGATGTGTTCAACGAGCATTTAAAACTCATAACATGATGTGTTCAACGAGCACTTAAAACTCATAATAAGATGTGTTCAACGAGCATTTAAAACTCATAATAAGATGTGTGCAACGAGCATTTAAAACTCATAATAAGATGTGTGCAACGAGCACTTAAAACTCATAATAAGATGTGTGCAACGAGCTCTTAAAACTCATAATAAGATGCGTGCAACGAGCACTTAAAACTCATAATAAGATGTGTGCAACGAGCAATTAAAACTCCTAATAAGATGTGTGCAACGAGCAATTAAAACTCATAATAAGATGTGTGCAACGAGCAATTAAAACTCATAATAAGATGTGTGCAACGAGCACTTAAAACTCATAAGATGTGTGCAACTAGCACTTAAAACTCATAATAAGATGTGTGCAACGATCAAATAAAACTCATAATAAGATGTGTTCAACGAGCAATTAAAATTCACAATAAGATGTGTTCAACGAGCACTTAAAACTCATAATAAGATGTGTGCAACGAGCATTTAAAACTCATAATAAGATGTGTGCAACGAGCACTTAAAACTCATAATAAGATGTGTGCAACTAGCACTTAAAACTCATAATAAGATGTGTGCAACGAGCAATTAAAACTCATAATAAGATGTGTTCAACGAGCATTTAAAACTCATAATAAGATGTGTTCAACGAACAATTAAAACTCATAATAAGATGTGTTCAACGAGCATTTAAAACATAATAAGATGTGTTCAACGAGCACTTAAAACTCATAATAAGATGTGTTCAACGAGCATGTAGAACTCACAATAAGATGTGTTCAACGAGCACTTAACACTCATAATAAGATGTGTTCAACGAGCATTTAAAACTCATAATAAGATGTGTTCAACGAGCACGTAAATCTCATAATAAGATGTGTTCAACGAGCATTTGAAACTCATAATAAGATGTGTTCAACGAGCATTTAAAACTCATAATAAGATGTGTTCAACGAGCATTTAAAACTCATAATAAGATGTGTGCAACGAGCACTTCAAACTCATAATAAGATGTGTGCAACGAGCACTTAAAACTCATAATAAGATGTGCGCAATGAGCACTTAAAACTCATAATAAGATGTGTGCAACGAGCAATTAGAACTCATAATAAGATGTGTTCAACGAGCACTTAAAACTCACAATAAGATGTGTTCAACGAGCACTTAAAACTCATAATAAGATGTGTGCAACGAGCACATAGAACTCATAATAACATGTGTTCAACGAGCACTTAAAACTCATAATAAGATGTGTGCAACTAGCACTTAAAACTCATAATAAGATGTGTGCAACGAGCATTTAAAACTCATAATAAGATGTGTTCAACGAGCATTTAAAACTCATAATAAGATGTGTTCAACGAGCATTTAAAACATAATAAGATGTGTTAAACGAGCATTTGAAACTCATAATAAGTTGTGTTCAACGAGCATTTAAAACTCATAATAAGATGTGTTCAACGAGCATTTAAAAGTCATAATAAGATGTATTCAACGAGCATTTAAAACTTATAATAAGATGTGTTTAACGAGCATTTAAAACTCATAATAAGATGTGTGCAACGAGCACTTAAAACTCATAAGATGTGTGCAACTAGCACTTAAAACTCATAATAAGATGTGTGCAACGATCAAATAAAACTCATAATAAGATGTGTTCAACGAGCAATTAAAATTCACAATAAGATGTGTTCAACGAGCACTTAAAACTCATAATAAGATGTGTGCAACGAGCATTTAAAACTCATAATAAGATGTGTGCAACGAGCACTTAAAACTCATAATAAGATGTGTGCAACTAGCACTTAAAACTCATAATAAGATGTGTGCAACGAGCAATTAAAACTCATAAAAAGATGTGTTCAACGAGCATTTAAAACTCATAATAAGATGTGTTCAACGAACAATTAAAACTCATAATAAGATGTGTTCAACGAGCATTTAAAACATAATAAGATGTGTTCAACGAGCACTTAAAACTCATAATAAGATGTGTTCAACGAGCATGTAGAACTCACAATAAGATGTGTTCAACGAGCACTTAACACTCATAATAAGATGTGTTCAACGAGCATTTAAAACTCATAATAAGATGTGTTCAACGAGCACGTAAATCTCATAATAAGATGTGTTCAACGAGCATTTGAAACTCATAATAAGATGTGTTCAACGAGCATTTAAAACTCATAATAAGATGTGTTCAACGAGCATTTAAAACTCATAATAAGATGTGTGCAACGAGCACTTCAAACTCATAATAAGATGTGTGCAACGAGCACTTAAAACTCATAATAAGATGTGCGCAATGAGCACTTAAAACTCATAATAAGATGTGTGCAACGAGCAATTAAAACTCATAATAAGATGTGTTCAACGAGCAATTAAAACTCACAATAAGATGTGTTCAACGAGCACTTAAAACTCATAATAAGATGTGTGCAACGAGCACATAGAACTCATAATAACATGTGTTCAACGAGCATGTAGAACTCACAATAAGATGTGTTCAACGAGCACTTAACACTCATAATAAGATGTGTACAACGAGCATTTAAAACTCATAATAAGATGTGTTCAACGAGCACGTAAATCTCATAATAAGATGTGTTCAACGAGCATTTGAAACTCATAATAAGATGTGTTCAACGAGCATTTAAAACTCATAATAAGATGTGTTCAACGAGCATTTAAAACTCATAATAAGATGTGTGCAACGAGCATTTCAAACTCATAATAAGATGTGTGCAACGAGCACTTAAAACTCATAATAAGATGTGTGCAACGAGCAATTAAAACTCATAATAATATGTGTTCAACGAGCAATTAAAACTCACAATAAGATGTGTTCAACGAGCACTTAAAACTCATAATAAGATGTGTGCAACGAGCACATAAAACTCATAATAACATGTGTTCAACGAGCACTTAAAACTCATAGTAAGATGTGTGCAACTAGCACTTAAAACTCATAATAAGATGTGTGCAACGAGCAATTAAAACTCATAATAAGATGTGTTCAACGAGCATTTAAAACTCATAATAAGATGTGTTCAACGAGCATTTAAAACTCATAATAAGATGTGTTCAACGAGCATTTAAAACTCATAATAAGATGTGTTCAACGAGCATTTAAGACTCATAATAAGATGTCTTCAACGAGCACGTAAAACTCATAATAAGATGTGTTCAACGAGCACTTAAAACTCATAATAAGATGTGTTCAACGAGCATTTAAAACATAATAAGATGTGTTCAACGAGCACTTAAAACTCATAATAAGATGTGTGCAACGAGCACTTAAAACTCAAAATAAGATGTGTTCAGCGAGCATTTAAAACTCAAAATAAGATGTGTGCAACGAGCCCTTAAAACTCATAATAAGATGTGTGCAACGAGCTCTTAAAACTCATAATAAGATGTGTTCAACGAGCATTTAAAACTCATAACATGATGTGTTCAACGAGCACTTAAAACTCATAATAAGATGTGTTCAACGAGCATTTAAAACTCATAATAAGATGTGTGCAACGAGCATTTAAAACTCATAATAAGATGTGTGCAACGAGCACTTAAAACTCATAATAAGATGTGTGCAACGAGCTCTTAAAACTCATAATAAGATGCGTGCAACGAGCACTTAAAACTCATAATAAGATGTGTGCAACGAGCAATTAAAACTCCTAATAAGATGTGTGCAACGAGCAATTAAAACTCATAATAAGATGTGTGCAACGAGCAATTAAAACTCATAATAAGATGTGTGCAACGAGCACTTAAAACTCATAAGATGTGTGCAACTAGCACTTAAAACTCATAATAAGATGTGTGCAACGATCAAATAAAACTCATAATAAGATGTGTTCAACGAGCAATTAAAATTCACAATAAGATGTGTTCAACGAGCACTTAAAACTCATAATAAGATGTGTGCAACGAGCATTTAAAACTCATAATAAGATGTGTGCAACGAGCACTTAAAACTCATAATAAGATGTGTGCAACTAGCACTTAAAACTCATAATAAGATGTGTGCAACGAGCAATTAAAACTCATAATAAGATGTGTTCAACGAGCATTTAAAACTCATAATAAGATGTGTTCAACGAACAATTAAAACTCATAATAAGATGTGTTCAACGAGCATTTAAAACATAATAAGATGTGTTCAACGAGCACTTAAAACTCATAATAAGATGTGTTCAACGAGCATGTAGAACTCACAATAAGATGTGTTCAACGAGCACTTAACACTCATAATAAGATGTGTTCAACGAGCATTTAAAACTCATAATAAGATGTGTTCAACGAGCACGTAAATCTCATAATAAGATGTGTTCAACGAGCATTTGAAACTCATAATAAGATGTGTTCAACGAGCATTTAAAACTCATAATAAGATGTGTTCAACGAGCATTTAAAACTCATAATAAGATGTGTGCAACGAGCACTTCAAACTCATAATAAGATGTGTGCAACGAGCACTTAAAACTCATAATAAGATGTGCGCAATGAGCACTTAAAACTCATAATAAGATGTGTGCAACGAGCAATTAGAACTCATAATAAGATGTGTTCAACGAGCACTTAAAACTCACAATAAGATGTGTTCAACGAGCACTTAAAACTCATAATAAGATGTGTGCAACGAGCACATAGAACTCATAATAACATGTGTTCAACGAGCACTTAAAACTCATAATAAGATGTGTGCAACTAGCACTTAAAACTCATAATAAGATGTGTGCAACGAGCATTTAAAACTCATAATAAGATGTGTTCAACGAGCATTTAAAACTCATAATAAGATGTGTTCAACGAGCATTTAAAACATAATAAGATGTGTTAAACGAGCATTTGAAACTCATAATAAGTTGTGTTCAACGAGCATTTAAAACTCATAATAAGATGTGTTCAACGAGCATTTAAAAGTCATAATAAGATGTATTCAACGAGCATTTAAAACTTATAATAAGATGTGTTTAACGAGCATTTAAAACTCATAATAAGATGTGTGCAACGAGCACTTAAAACTCATAAGATGTGTGCAACTAGCACTTAAAACTCATAATAAGATGTGTGCAACGATCAAATAAAACTCATAATAAGATGTGTTCAACGAGCAATTAAAATTCACAATAAGATGTGTTCAACGAGCACTTAAAACTCATAATAAGATGTGTGCAACGAGCATTTAAAACTCATAATAAGATGTGTGCAACGAGCACTTAAAACTCATAATAAGATGTGTGCAACTAGCACTTAAAACTCATAATAAGATGTGTGCAACGAGCAATTAAAACTCATAATAAGATGTGTTCAACGAGCATTTAAAACTCATAATAAGATGTGTTCAACGAACAATTAAAACTCATAATAAGATGTGTTCAACGAGCATTTAAAACATAATAAGATGTGTTCAACGAGCACTTAAAACTCATAATAAGATGTGTTCAACGAGCATGTAGAACTCACAATAAGATGTGTTCAACGAGCACTTAACACTCATAATAAGATGTGTTCAACGAGCATTTAAAACTCATAATAAGATGTGTTCAACGAGCACGTAAATCTCATAATAAGATGTGTTCAACGAGCATTTGAAACTCATAATAAGATGTGTTCAACGAGCATTTAAAACTCATAATAAGATGTGTTCAACGAGCATTTAAAACTCATAATAAGATGTGTGCAACGAGCACTTCAAACTCATAATAAGATGTGTGCAACGAGCACTTAAAACTCATAATAAGATGTGCGCAATGAGCACTTAAAACTCATAATAAGATGTGTGCAACGAGCAATTAAAACTCATAATAAGATGTGTTCAACGAGCAATTAAAACTCACAATAAGATGTGTTCAACGAGCACTTAAAACTCATAATAAGATGTGTGCAACGAGCACATAGAACTCATAATAACATGTGTTCAACGAGCATGTAGAACTCACAATAAGATGTGTTCAACGAGCACTTAACACTCATAATAAGATGTGTTCAACGAGCATTTAAAACTCATAATAAGATGTGTTCAACGAGCACGTAAATCTCATAATAAGATGTGTTCAACGAGCATTTGAAACTCATAATAAGATGTGTTCAACGAGCATTTAAAACTCATAATAAGATGTGTTCAACGAGCATTTAAAACTCATAATAAGATGTGTGCAACGAGCATTTCAAACTCATAATAAGATGTGTGCAACGAGCACTTAAAACTCATAATAAGATGTGTGCAACGAGCAATTAAAACTCATAATAATATGTGTTCAACGAGCAATTAAAACTCACAATAAGATGTGTTCAACGAGCACTTAAAACTCATAATAAGATGTGTGCAACGAGCACATAAAACTCATAATAACATGTGTTCAACGAGCACTTAAAACTCATAGTAAGATGTGTGCAACTAGCACTTAAAACTCATAATAAGATGTGTGCAACGAGCAATTAAAACTCATAATAAGATGTGTTCAACGAGCATTTAAAACTCATAATAAGATGTGTTCAACGAGCATTTAAAACTCATAATAAGATGTGTTCAACGAGCATTTAAAACTCATAATAAGATGTGTTCAACGAGCATTTAAGACTCATAATAAGATGTCTTCAACGAGCACGTAAAACTCATAATAAGATGTGTTCAACGAGCACTTAAAACTCATAATAAGATGTGTTCAACGAGCATTTAAAACATAATAAGATGTGTTCAACGAGCACTTAAAACTCATAATAAGATGTGTGCAACGAGCACTTAAAACTCAAAATAAGATGTGTTCAGCGAGCATTTAAAACTCAAAATAAGATGTGTGCAACGAGCCCTTAAAACTCATAATAAGATGTGTGCAACGAGCTCTTAAAACTCATAATAAGATGTGTTCAACGAGCATTTAAAACTCATAACATGATGTGTTCAACGAGCACTTAAAACTCATAATAAGATGTGTTCAACGAGCATTTAAAACTCATAATAAGATGTGTGCAACGAGCATTTAAAACTCATAATAAGATGTGTGCAACGAGCACTTAAAACTCATAATAAGATGTGTGCAACGAGCTCTTAAAACTCATAATAAGATGCGTGCAACGAGCACTTAAAACTCATAATAAGATGTGTGCAACGAGCAATTAAAACTCCTAATAAGATGTGTGCAACGAGCAATTAAAACTCATAATAAGATGTGTGCAACGAGCAATTAAAACTCATAATAAGATGTGTGCAACGAGCACTTAAAACTCATAAGATGTGTGCAACTAGCACTTAAAACTCATAATAAGATGTGTGCAACGATCAAATAAAACTCATAATAAGATGTGTTCAACGAGCAATTAAAATTCACAATAAGATGTGTTCAACGAGCACTTAAAACTCATAATAAGATGTGTGCAACGAGCATTTAAAACTCATAATAAGATGTGTGCAACGAGCACTTAAAACTCATAATAAGATGTGTGCAACTAGCACTTAAAACTCATAATAAGATGTGTGCAACGAGCAATTAAAACTCATAATAAGATGTGTGCAACGAGCACATAGAACTCATAATAACATGTGTTCAACGAGCATGTAGAACTCACAATAAGATGTGTTCAACGAGCACTTAACACTCATAATAAGATGTGTTCAACGAGCATTTAAAACTCATAATAAGATGTGTTCAACGAGCACGTAAATCTCATAATAAGATGTGTTCAACGAGCATTTGAAACTCATAATAAGATGTGTTCAACGAGCATTTAAAACTCATAATAAGATGTGTTCAACGAGCATTTAAAACTCATAATAAGATGTGTGCAACGAGCACTTAAAACTCATAATAAGATGTGTGCAACTAGCACTTAAAACTCACAATAAGATGTGTTCAACGAGCACTTAAAACTCATAATAAGATGTGTGCAACGAGCACATAGAACTCATAATAACATGTGTTCAACGAGCATGTAGAACTCACAATAAGATGTGTTCAACGAGCACTTAACACTCATAATAAGATGTGTTCAACGAGCATTTAAAACTCATAATAAGATGTGTTCAACGAGCACGTAAATCTCATAATAAGATGTGTTCAACGAGCATTTGAAACTCATAATAAGATGTGTTCAACGAGCATTTAAAACTCATAATAAGATGTGTTCAACGAGCATTTAAAACTCATAATAAGATGTGTGCAACGAGCATTTCAAACTCATAATAAGATGTGTGCAACGAGCACTTAAAACTCATAATAAGATGTGTGCAACGAGCAATTAAAACTCATAATAATATGTGTTCAACGAGCAATTAAAACTCACAATAAGATGTGTTCAACGAGCACTTAAAACTCATAATAAGATGTGTGCAACGAGCACATAAAACTCATAATAACATGTGTTCAACGAGCACTTAAAACTCATAGTAAGATGTGTGCAACTAGCACTTAAAACTCATAATAAGATGTGTGCAACGAGCAATTAAAACTCATAATAAGATGTGTTCAACGAGCATTTAAAACTCATAATAAGATGTGTTCAACGAGCATTTAAAACTCATAATAAGATGTGTTCAACGAGCATTTAAAACTCATAATAAGATGTGTTCAACGAGCATTTAAGACTCATAATAAGATGTCTTCAACGAGCACGTAAAACTCATAATAAGATGTGTTCAACGAGCACTTAAAACTCATAATAAGATGTGTTCAACGAGCATTTAAAACATAATAAGATGTGTTCAACGAGCACTTAAAACTCATAATAAGATGTGTGCAACGAGCACTTAAAACTCAAAATAAGATGTGTTCAGCGAGCATTTAAAACTCAAAATAAGATGTGTGCAACGAGCCCTTAAAACTCATAATAAGATGTGTGCAACGAGCTCTTAAAACTCATAATAAGATGTGTTCAACGAGCATTTAAAACTCATAACATGATGTGTTCAACGAGCACTTAAAACTCATAATAAGATGTGTTCAACGAGCATTTAAAACTCATAATAAGATGTGTGCAACGAGCATTTAAAACTCATAATAAGATGTGTGCAACGAGCACTTAAAACTCATAATAAGATGTGTGCAACGAGCTCTTAAAACTCATAATAAGATGCGTGCAACGAGCACTTAAAACTCATAATAAGATGTGTGCAACGAGCAATTAAAACTCCTAATAAGATGTGTGCAACGAGCAATTAAAACTCATAATAAGATGTGTGCAACGAGCAATTAAAACTCATAATAAGATGTGTGCAACGAGCACTTAAAACTCATAAGATGTGTGCAACTAGCACTTAAAACTCATAATAAGATGTGTGCAACGATCAAATAAAACTCATAATAAGATGTGTTCAACGAGCAATTAAAATTCACAATAAGATGTGTTCAACGAGCACTTAAAACTCATAATAAGATGTGTGCAACGAGCATTTAAAACTCATAATAAGATGTGTGCAACGAGCACTTAAAACTCATAATAAGATGTGTGCAACTAGCACTTAAAACTCATAATAAGATGTGTGCAACGAGCAATTAAAACTCATAATAAGATGTGTTCAACGAGCATTTAAAACTCATAATAAGATGTGTTCAACGAACAATTAAAACTCATAATAAGATGTGTTCAACGAGCATTTAAAACATAATAAGATGTGTTCAACGAGCACTTAAAACTCATAATAAGATGTGTTCAACGAGCATGTAGAACTCACAATAAGATGTGTTCAACGAGCACTTAACACTCATAATAAGATGTGTTCAACGAGCATTTAAAACTCATAATAAGATGTGTTCAACGAGCACGTAAATCTCATAATAAGATGTGTTCAACGAGCATTTGAAACTCATAATAAGATGTGTTCAACGAGCATTTAAAACTCATAATAAGATGTGTTCAACGAGCATTTAAAACTCATAATAAGATGTGTGCAACGAGCACTTCAAACTCATAATAAGATGTGTGCAACGAGCACTTAAAACTCATAATAAGATGTGCGCAATGAGCACTTAAAACTCATAATAAGATGTGTGCAACGAGCAATTAGAACTCATAATAAGATGTGTTCAACGAGCACTTAAAACTCACAATAAGATGTGTTCAACGAGCACTTAAAACTCATAATAAGATGTGTGCAACGAGCACATAGAACTCATAATAACATGTGTTCAACGAGCACTTAAAACTCATAATAAGATGTGTGCAACTAGCACTTAAAACTCATAATAAGATGTGTGCAACGAGCATTTAAAACTCATAATAAGATGTGTTCAACGAGCATTTAAAACTCATAATAAGATGTGTTCAACGAGCATTTAAAACATAATAAGATGTGTTAAACGAGCATTTGAAACTCATAATAAGTTGTGTTCAACGAGCATTTAAAACTCATAATAAGATGTGTTCAACGAGCATTTAAAAGTCATAATAAGATGTATTCAACGAGCATTTAAAACTTATAATAAGATGTGTTTAACGAGCATTTAAAACTCATAATAAGATGTGTGCAACGAGCACTTAAAACTCATAAGATGTGTGCAACTAGCACTTAAAACTCATAATAAGATGTGTGCAACGATCAAATAAAACTCATAATAAGATGTGTTCAACGAGCAATTAAAATTCACAATAAGATGTGTTCAACGAGCACTTAAAACTCATAATAAGATGTGTGCAACGAGCATTTAAAACTCATAATAAGATGTGTGCAACGAGCACTTAAAACTCATAATAAGATGTGTGCAACTAGCACTTAAAACTCATAATAAGATGTGTGCAACGAGCAATTAAAACTCATAATAAGATGTGTTCAACGAGCATTTAAAACTCATAATAAGATGTGTTCAACGAACAATTAAAACTCATAATAAGATGTGTTCAACGAGCATTTAAAACATAATAAGATGTGTTCAACGAGCACTTAAAACTCATAATAAGATGTGTTCAACGAGCATGTAGAACTCACAATAAGATGTGTTCAACGAGCACTTAACACTCATAATAAGATGTGTTCAACGAGCATTTAAAACTCATAATAAGATGTGTTCAACGAGCACGTAAATCTCATAATAAGATGTGTTCAACGAGCATTTGAAACTCATAATAAGATGTGTTCAACGAGCATTTAAAACTCATAATAAGATGTGTTCAACGAGCATTTAAAACTCATAATAAGATGTGTGCAACGAGCACTTCAAACTCATAATAAGATGTGTGCAACGAGCACTTAAAACTCATAATAAGATGTGCGCAATGAGCACTTAAAACTCATAATAAGATGTGTGCAACGAGCAATTAAAACTCATAATAAGATGTGTTCAACGAGCAATTAAAACTCACAATAAGATGTGTTCAACGAGCACTTAAAACTCATAATAAGATGTGTGCAACGAGCACATAGAACTCATAATAACATGTGTTCAACGAGCATGTAGAACTCACAATAAGATGTGTTCAACGAGCACTTAACACTCATAATAAGATGTGTTCAACGAGCATTTAAAACTCATAATAAGATGTGTTCAACGAGCACGTAAATCTCATAATAAGATGTGTTCAACGAGCATTTGAAACTCATAATAAGATGTGTTCAACGAGCATTTAAAACTCATAATAAGATGTGTTCAACGAGCATTTAAAACTCATAATAAGATGTGTGCAACGAGCATTTCAAACTCATAATAAGATGTGTGCAACGAGCACTTAAAACTCATAATAAGATGTGTGCAACGAGCAATTAAAACTCATAATAATATGTGTTCAACGAGCAATTAAAACTCACAATAAGATGTGTTCAACGAGCACTTAAAACTCATAATAAGATGTGTGCAACGAGCACATAAAACTCATAATAACATGTGTTCAACGAGCACTTAAAACTCATAGTAAGATGTGTGCAACTAGCACTTAAAACTCATAATAAGATGTGTGCAACGAGCAATTAAAACTCATAATAAGATGTGTTCAACGAGCATTTAAAACTCATAATAAGATGTGTTCAACGAGCATTTAAAACTCATAATAAGATGTGTTCAACGAGCATTTAAAACTCATAATAAGATGTGTTCAACGAGCATTTAAGACTCATAATAAGATGTCTTCAACGAGCACGTAAAACTCATAATAAGATGTGTTCAACGAGCACTTAAAACTCATAATAAGATGTGTTCAACGAGCATTTAAAACATAATAAGATGTGTTCAACGAGCACTTAAAACTCATAATAAGATGTGTGCAACGAGCACTTAAAACTCAAAATAAGATGTGTTCAGCGAGCATTTAAAACTCAAAATAAGATGTGTGCAACGAGCCCTTAAAACTCATAATAAGATGTGTGCAACGAGCTCTTAAAACTCATAATAAGATGTGTTCAACGAGCATTTAAAACTCATAACATGATGTGTTCAACGAGCACTTAAAACTCATAATAAGATGTGTTCAACGAGCATTTAAAACTCATAATAAGATGTGTGCAACGAGCATTTAAAACTCATAATAAGATGTGTGCAACGAGCACTTAAAACTCATAATAAGATGTGTGCAACGAGCTCTTAAAACTCATAATAAGATGCGTGCAACGAGCACTTAAAACTCATAATAAGATGTGTGCAACGAGCAATTAAAACTCCTAATAAGATGTGTGCAACGAGCAATTAAAACTCATAATAAGATGTGTGCAACGAGCAATTAAAACTCATAATAAGATGTGTGCAACGAGCACTTAAAACTCATAAGATGTGTGCAACTAGCACTTAAAACTCATAATAAGATGTGTGCAACGATCAAATAAAACTCATAATAAGATGTGTTCAACGAGCAATTAAAATTCACAATAAGATGTGTTCAACGAGCACTTAAAACTCATAATAAGATGTGTGCAACGAGCATTTAAAACTCATAATAAGATGTGTGCAACGAGCACTTAAAACTCATAATAAGATGTGTGCAACTAGCACTTAAAACTCATAATAAGATGTGTGCAACGAGCAATTAAAACTCATAATAAGATGTGTTCAACGAGCATTTAAAACTCATAATAAGATGTGTTCAACGAACAATTAAAACTCATAATAAGATGTGTTCAACGAGCATTTAAAACATAATAAGATGTGTTCAACGAGCACTTAAAACTCATAATAAGATGTGTTCAACGAGCATGTAGAACTCACAATAAGATGTGTTCAACGAGCACTTAACACTCATAATAAGATGTGTTCAACGAGCATTTAAAACTCATAATAAGATGTGTTCAACGAGCACGTAAATCTCATAATAAGATGTGTTCAACGAGCATTTGAAACTCATAATAAGATGTGTTCAACGAGCATTTAAAACTCATAATAAGATGTGTTCAACGAGCATTTAAAACTCATAATAAGATGTGTGCAACGAGCACTTCAAACTCATAATAAGATGTGTGCAACGAGCACTTAAAACTCATAATAAGATGTGCGCAATGAGCACTTAAAACTCATAATAAGATGTGTGCAACGAGCAATTAAAACTCATAATAAGATGTGTTCAACGAGCAATTAAAACTCACAATAAGATGTGTTCAACGAGCACTTAAAACTCATAATAAGATGTGTGCAACGAGCACATAGAACTCATAATAACATGTGTTCAACGAGCACTTAAAACTCATAATAAGATGTGTGCAACTAGCACTTAAAACTCATAATAAGATGTGTGCAACGAGCATTTAAAACTCATAATAAGATGTGTTCAACGAGCATTTAAAACTCATAATAAGATGTGTTCAACGAGCATTTAAAACATAATAAGATGTGTTAAACGAGCATTTGAAACTCATAATAAGTTGTGTTCAACGAGCATTTAAAACTCATAATAAGATGTGTTCAACGAGCATTTAAAAGTCATAATAAGATGTATTCAACGAGCATTTAAAACTTATAATAAGATGTGTTTAACGAGCATTTACAACTCATAATAAGATGTGTTCAACGATCACTTAAAACTCAAAATAAGATGTGTTCAACGAGCATTTAAAACTCATAAGATGTGTTCAACGAGCATTTAAAACTCATAATAAGATGTGTTCAACGAGCATTTAAAACTGATAATAAGATGTGTTCAACGAGCACTTAAAACTCATAATAAGATGTGTTCAACGAGCATTTAAGACTCATAATAAGATGTCTTCAACGAGCACGTAAAACTCATAATAAGATGTGTTCAACGAGCACTTAAAACTCATAATAAGATGTGTTCAACGAGCATTTAAAACATAATAAGATGTGTTCAACGAGCATTTAAGACTCATAATAAGATGTCTTCAACGAGCACGTAAAACTCATAATAAGATGTGTTCAACGAGCACTTAAAACTCATAATAAGATGTGTTCAACGAGCATTTAAAACATAATAAGATGTGTTCAACGAGCACTTAAAACTCATAATAAGATGTGTGCAACGAGCACTTAAAACTCAAAATAAGATGTGTTCAGCGAGCATTTAAAACTCAAAATAAGATGTGTGCAACGAGCCCTTAAAACTCATAATAAGATGTGTGCAACGAGCTCTTAAAACTCATAATAAGATGTGTTCAACGAGCATTTAAAACTCATAACATGATGTGTTCAACGAGCACTTAAAACTCATAATAAGATGTGTTCAACGAGCATTTAAAACTCATAATAAGATGTGTGCAACGAGCATTTAAAACTCATAATAAGATGTGTGCAACGAGCACTTAAAACTCATAATAAGATGTGTGCAACGAGCTCTTAAAACTCATAATAAGATGCGTGCAACGAGCACTTAAAACTCATAATAAGATGTGTGCAACGAGCAATTAAAACTCCTAATAAGATGTGTGCAACGAGCAATTAAAACTCATAATAAGATGTGTGCAACGAGCAATTAAAACTCATAATAAGATGTGTGCAACGAGCACTTAAAACTCATAAGATGTGTGCAACTAGCACTTAAAACTCATAATAAGATGTGTGCAACGATCAAATAAAACTCATAATAAGATGTGTTCAACGAGCAATTAAAATTCACAATAAGATGTGTTCAACGAGCAATTAAAACTCATAATAAGATGTGTGCAACGAGCATTTAAAACTCATAATAAGATGTGTGCAACGAGCACTTAAAACTCATAATAAGATGTGTGCAACTAGCACTTAAAACTCATAATAAGATGTGTGCAACGAGCAATTAAAACTCATAATAAGATGTGTTCAACGAGCATTTAAAACTCATAATAAGATGTGTTCAACGAACAATTAAAACTCATAATAAGATGTGTTCAACGAGCATTTAAAACATAATAAGATATGTTCAACGAGCACTTAAAACTCATAATAAGATGTGTTCAACGAGCATGTAGAACTCACAATAAGATGTGTTCAACGAGCACTTAACACTCATAATAAGATGTGTTCAACGAGCATTTAAAACTCATAATAAGATGTGTTCAACGAGCACGTAAATCTCATAATAAGATGTGTTCAACGAGCATTTGAAACTCATAATAAGATGTGTTCAACGAGCATTTAAAACTCATAATAAGATGTGTTCAACGAGCATTTAAAACTCATAATAAGATGTGTGCAACGAGCACTTCAAACTCATAATAAGATGTGTGCAACGAGCACTTAAAACTCATAATAAGATGTGCGCAATGAGCACTTAAAACTCATAATAAGATGTGTGCAACGAGCAATTAAAACTCATAATAAGATGTGTTCAACGAGCAATTAAAACTCACAATAAGATGTGTTCAACGAGCACTTAAAACTCATAATAAGATGTGTGCAACGAGCACATAGAACTCATAATAACATGTGTTCAACGAGCACTTAAAACTCATAATAAGATGTGTGCAACTAGCACTTAAAACTCATAATAAGATGTGTGCAACGAGCATTTAAAACTCATAATAAGATGTGTTCAACGAGCATTTAAAACTCATAATAAGATGTGTGCAACGAGCACTTCAAACTCATAATAAGATGTGTGCAACGAGCACTTAAAACTCATAATAAGATGTGCGCAATGAGCACTTAAAACTCATAATAAGATGTGTGCAACGAGCAATTAAAACTCATAATAAGATGTGTTCAACGAGCAATTAAAATTCACAATAAGATGTGTTCAACGAGCACTTAAAACTCATAATAAGATGTGTGCAACGAGCATTTAAAACTCATAATAAGATGTGTGCAACGAGCACTTAAAACTCATAATAAGATGTGTGCAACTAGCACTTAAAACTCATAATAAGATGTGTGCAACGAGCAATTAAAACTCATAATAAGATGTGTTCAACGAGCATTTAAAACTCATAATAAGATGTGTTCAACGAACAATTAAAACTCATAATAAGATGTGTTCAACGAGCATTTAAAACATAATAAGATGTGTTCAACGAGCACTTAAAACTCATAATAAGATGTGTTCAACGAGCATGTAGAACTCACAATAAGATGTGTTCAACGAGCACTTAACACTCATAATAAGATGTGTTCAACGAGCATTTAAAACTCATAATAAGATGTGTTCAACGAGCACGTAAATCTCATAATAAGATGTGTTCAACGAGCATTTGAAACTCATAATAAGATGTGTTCAACGAGCATTTAAAACTCATAATAAGATGTGTTCAACGAGCATTTAAAACTCATAATAAGATGTGTGCAACGAGCACTTCAAACTCATAATAAGATGTGTGCAACGAGCACTTAAAACTCATAATAAGATGTGCGCAATGAGCACTTAAAACTCATAATAAGATGTGTGCAACGAGCAATTAAAACTCATAATAAGATGTGTTCAACGAGCAATTAAAACTCACAATAAGATGTGTTCAACGAGCACTTAAAACTCATAATAAGATGTGTGCAACGAGCACATAGAACTCATAATAACATGTGTTCAACGAGCACTTAAAACTCATAATAAGATGTGTGCAACTAGCACTTAAAACTCATAATAAGATGTGTGCAACGAGCATTTAAAACTCATAATAAGATGTGTTCAACGAGCATTTAAAACTCATAATAAGATGTGTTCAACGAGCATTTAAAACATAATAAGATGTGTTAAACGAGCATTTGAAACTCATAATAAGTTGTGTTCAACGAGCATTTAAAACTCATAATAAGATGTGTTCAACGAGCATTTAAAAGTCATAATAAGATGTATTCAACGAGCATTTAAAACTTATAATAAGATGTGTTTAACGAGCATTTACAACTCATAATAAGATGTGTTCAACGATCACTTAAAACTCAAAATAAGATGTGTTCAACGAGCATTTAAAACTCATAAGATGTGTTCAACGAGCATTTAAAACTCATAATAAGATGTGTTCAACGAGCATTTAAAACTGATAATAAGATGTGTTCAACGAGCACTTAAAACTCATAATAAGATGTGTTCAACGAGCATTTAAGACTCATAATAAGATGTCTTCAACGAGCACGTAAAACTCATAATAAGATGTGTTCAACGAGCACTTAAAACTCATAATAAGATGTGTTCAACGAGCATTTAAAACATAATAAGATGTGTTCAACGAGCACTTAAAACTCATAATAAGATGTGTGCAACGAGCACTTAAAACTCAAAATAAGATGTGTTCAGCGAGCATTTAAAACTCAAAATAAGATGTGTGCAACGAGCACTTAAAACTCATAATAAGATGTGTGCAACGAGCTCTTAAAACTCATAATAAGATGTGTTCAACGAGCATTTAAAACTCATAATACGATTTGTGCAACGACCACTTAAAACTCAAAATAAGATGTGTTCAACGAGCACTTAAAACTCATAATAAGATGTGTTCAACGAGCACTTAAAACTAACAATAAGATGTGTTCAACGAGCACTTAAAACTCATAATAACATGTGTTCAACGAGCATTTAAAACTCATAATAAGATGTGTTCAACGAGCATTTAAAACTGATAATAAGATGTGTTCAACGAGCACGTAAATCTCATAATAAGACGTGTTCAACGAGCATTTGAAACTCATAATAAGATGTGTTCAACGAGCATTTAAAACTCATAATAAGATGTGTTCAACGAGCATTTAAAACTCATAATAAGATGTGTGCAACGAGCACTTCAAACTCATAATAAGATGTGTGCAACGAGCACTTAAAACTCATAATAAGATGTGCGCAATGAGCACTTAAAACTCATAATAAGATGTGTGCAACGAGCAATTAAAACTCATAATAAGATGTGTTCAACGAGCAATTAAAACTCACAATAAGATGTGTTCAACGAGCATTTAAAACTTATAATAAGATGTGTTTAACGAGCATTTACAACTCATAATAAGATGTGTTCAACGAGCACTTAAAACTCAAAATAAGATGTGTTCAACGAGCACTTAACACTCATAATAAGATGTGTTCAACGAGCATTTAAAACTCATAATAAGATGTGTTCAACGAGCACGTAAATCTCATAATAAGATGTGTTCAACGAGCATTTGAAACTCATAATAAGATGTGTTCAACGAGCATTTAAAACTCATAATAAGATGTGTTCAACGAGCATTTAAAACTCATAATAAGATGTGTGCAACGAGCACTTCAAACTCATAATAAGATGTGTGCAACGAGCACTTAAAACTCATAATAAGATGTGCGCAATGAGCACTTAAAACTCATAATAAGATGTGTGCAACGAGCAATTAGAACTCATAATAAGATGTGTTCAACGAGCACTTAAAACTCACAATAAGATGTGTTCAACGAGCACTTAAAACTCATAATAAGATGTGTGCAACGAGCACATAGAACTCATAATAACATGTGTTCAACGAGCACTTAAAACTCATAATAAGATGTGTGCAACTAGCACTTAAAACTCATAATAAGATGTGTGCAACGAGCATTTAAAACTCATAATAAGATGTGTTCAACGAGCATTTAAAACTCATAATAAGATGTGTTCAACGAGCATTTAAAACATAATAAGATGTGTTAAACGAGCATTTGAAACTCATAATAAGTTGTGTTCAACGAGCATTTAAAACTCATAATAAGATGTGTTCAACGAGCATTTAAAAGTCATAATAAGATGTATTCAACGAGCATTTAAAACTTATAATAAGATGTGTTTAACGAGCATTTAAAACTCATAATAAGATGTGTGCAACGAGCACTTAAAACTCATAAGATGTGTGCAACTAGCACTTAAAACTCATAATAAGATGTGTGCAACGATCATATAAAACTCATAATAAGATGTGTTCAACGAGCAATTAAAATTCACAATAAGATGTGTTCAACGAGCACTTAAAACTCATAATAAGATGTGTGCAACGAGCATTTAAAACTCATAATAAGATGTGTGCAACGAGCACTTAAAACTCATAATAAGATGTGTGCAACTAGCACTTAAAACTCATAATAAGATGTGTGCAACGAGCAATTAAAACTCATAATAAGATGTGTTCAACGAGCATTTAAAACTCATAATAAGATGTGTTCAACGAACAATTAAAACTCATAATAAGATGTGTTCAACGAGCATTTAAAACATAATAAGATGTGTTCAACGAGCACTTAAAACTCATAATAAGATGTGTTCAACGAGCATGTAGAACTCACAATAAGATGTGTTCAACGAGCACTTAACACTCATAATAAGATGTGTTCAACGAGCATTTAAAACTCATAATAAGATGTGTTCAACGAGCACGTAAATCTCATAATAAGATGTGTTCAACGAGCATTTGAAACTCATAATAAGATGTGTTCAACGAGCATTTAAAACTCATAATAAGATGTGTTCAACGAGCATTTAAAACTCATAATAAGATGTGTGCAACGAGCACTTCAAACTCATAATAAGATGTGTGCAACGAGCACTTAAAACTCATAATAAGATGTGCGCAATGAGCACTTAAAACTCATAATAAGATGTGTGCAACGAGCAATTAAAACTCATAATAAGATGTGTTCAACGAGCAATTAAAACTCACAATAAGATGTGTTCAACGAGCACTTAAAACTCATAATAAGATGTGTGCAACGAGCACATAGAACTCATAATAACATGTGTTCAACGAGCATGTAGAACTCACAATAAGATGTGTTCAACGAGCACTTAACACTCATAATAAGATGTGTTCAACGAGCATTTAAAACTCATAATAAGATGTGTTCAACGAGCACGTAAATCTCATAATAAGATGTGTTCAACGAGCATTTGAAACTCATAATAAGATGTGTTCAACGAGCATTTAAAACTCATAATAAGATGTGTTCAACGAGCATTTAAAACTCATAATAAGATGTGTGCAACGAGCATTTCAAACTCATAATAAGATGTGTGCAACGAGCACTTAAAACTCATAATAAGATGTGTGCAACGAGCAATTAAAACTCATAATAATATGTGTTCAACGAGCAATTAAAACTCACAATAAGATGTGTTCAACGAGCACTTAAAACTCATAATAAGATGTGTGCAACGAGCACATAAAACTCATAATAACATGTGTTCAACGAGCACTTAAAACTCATAGTAAGATGTGTGCAACTAGCACTTAAAACTCATAATAAGATGTGTGCAACGAGCAATTAAAACTCATAATAAGATGTGTTCAACGAGCATTTAAAACTCATAATAAGATGTGTTCAACGAGCATTTAAAACTCATAATAAGATGTGTTCAACGAGCATTTAAAACTCATAATAAGATGTGTTCAACGAGCATTTAAGACTCATAATAAGATGTCTTCAACGAGCACGTAAAACTCATAATAAGATGTGTTCAACGAGCACTTAAAACTCATAATAAGATGTGTTCAACGAGCATTTAAAACATAATAAGATGTGTTCAACGAGCACTTAAAACTCATAATAAGATGTGTGCAACGAGCACTTAAAACTCAAAATAAGATGTGTTCAGCGAGCATTTAAAACTCAAAATAAGATGTGTGCAACGAGCCCTTAAAACTCATAATAAGATGTGTGCAACGAGCTCTTAAAACTCATAATAAGATGTGTTCAACGAGCATTTAAAACTCATAACATGATGTGTTCAACGAGCACTTAAAACTCATAATAAGATGTGTTCAACGAGCATTTAAAACTCATAATAAGATGTGTGCAACGAGCATTTAAAACTTATAATAAGATGTGTGCAACGAGCACTTAAAACTCATAATAAGATGTGTGCAACGAGCTCTTAAAACTCATAATAAGATGCGTGCAACGAGCACTTAAAACTCATAATAAGATGTGTGCAACGAGCAATTAAAACTCCTAATAAGATGTGTGCAACGAGCAATTAAAACTCATAATAAGATGTGTGCAACGAGCAATTAAAACTCATAATAAGATGTGTGCAACGAGCACTTAAAACTCATAAGATGTGTGCAACTAGCACTTAAAACTCATAATAAGATGTGTGCAACGATCAAATAAAACTCATAATAAGATGTGTTCAACGAGCAATTAAAATTCACAATAAGATGTGTTCAACGAGCACTTAAAACTCATAATAAGATGTGTGCAACGAGCATTTAAAACTCATAATAAGATGTGTGCAACGAGCACTTAAAACTCATAATAAGATGTGTGCAACTAGCACTTAAAACTCATAATAAGATGTGTGCAACGAGCAATTAAAACTCATAATAAGATGTGTTCAACGAGCATTTAAAACTCATAATAAGATGTGTTCAACGAACAATTAAAACTCATAATAAGATGTGTTCAACGAGCATTTAAAACATAATAAGATGTGTTCAACGAGCACTTAAAACTCATAATAAGATGTGTTCAACGAGCATGTAGAACTCACAATAAGATGTGTTCAACGAGCACTTAACACTCATAATAAGATGTGTTCAACGAGCATTTAAAACTCATAATAAGATGTGTTCAACGAGCACGTAAATCTCATAATAAGATGTGTTCAACGAGCATTTGAAACTCATAATAAGATGTGTTCAACGAGCATTTAAAACTCATAATAAGATGTGTTCAACGAGCATTTAAAACTCATAATAAGATGTGTGCAACGAGCACTTCAAACTCATAATAAGATGTGTGCAACGAGCACTTAAAACTCATAATAAGATGTGCGCAATGAGCACTTAAAACTCATAATAAGATGTGTGCAACGAGCAATTAGAACTCATAATAAGATGTGTTCAACGAGCACTTAAAACTCACAATAAGATGTGTTCAACGAGCACTTAAAACTCATAATAAGATGTGTGCAACGAGCACATAGAACTCATAATAACATGTGTTCAACGAGCACTTAAAACTCATAATAAGATGTGTGCAACTAGCACTTAAAACTCATAATAAGATGTGTGCAACGAGCATTTAAAACTCATAATAAGATGTGTTCAACGAGCATTTAAAACTCATAATAAGATGTGTTCAACGAGCATTTAAAACATAATAAGATGTGTTAAACGAGCATTTGAAACTCATAATAAGTTGTGTTCAACGAGCATTTAAAACTCATAATAAGATGTGTTCAACGAGCATTTAAAAGTCATAATAAGATGTATTCAACGAGCATTTAAAACTTATAATAAGATGTGTTTAACGAGCATTTAAAACTCATAATAAGATGTGTGCAACGAGCACTTAAAACTCATAAGATGTGTGCAACTAGCACTTAAAACTCATAATAAGATGTGTGCAACGATCAAATAAAACTCATAATAAGATGTGTTCAACGAGCAATTAAAATTCACAATAAGATGTGTTCAACGAGCACTTAAAACTCATAATAAGATGTGTGCAACGAGCATTTAAAACTCATAATAAGATGTGTTCAACGAGCATTTAAAACATAATAAGATGTGTTCAACGAGCACTTAAAACTCATAATAAGATGTGTGCAACGAGCACTTAAAACTCAAAATAAGATGTGTTCAGCGAGCATTTAAAACTCAAAATAAGATGTGTGCAACGAGCCCTTAAAACTCATAATAAGATGTGTGCAACGAGCTCTTAAAACTCATAATAAGATGTGTTCAACGAGCATTTAAAACTCATAACATGATGTGTTCAACGAGCACTTAAAACTCATAATAAGATGTGTTCAACGAGAATTTAAAACTCATAATAAGATGTGTGCAACGAGCATTTAAAACTCATAATAAGATGTGTGCAACGAGCACTTAAAACTCATAATAAGATGTGTGCAACGAGCTCTTAAAACTCATAATAAGATGCGTGCAACGAGCACTTAAAACTCATAATAAGATGTGTGCAACGAGCAATTAAAACTCCTAATAAGATGTGTGCAACGAGCAATTAAAACTCATAATAAGATGTGTGCAACGAGCAATTAAAACTCATAATAAGATGTGTGCAACGAGCACTTAAAACTCATAAGATGTGTGCAACTAGCACTTAAAACTCATAATAAGATGTGTGCAACGATCAAATAAAACTCATAATAAGATGTGTTCAACGAGCAATTAAAATTCACAATAAGATGTGTTCAACGAGCACTTAAAACTCATAATAAGATGTGTGCAACGAGCATTTAAAACTCATAATAAGATGTGTGCAACGAGCACTTAAAACTCATAATAAGATGTGTGCAACTAGCACTTAAAACTCATAATAAGATGTGTGCAACGAGCAATTAAAACTCATAATAAGATGTGTTCAACGAGCATTTAAAACTCATAATAAGATGTGTTCAACGAACAATTAAAACTCATAATAAGATGTGTTCAACGAGCATTTAAAACATAATAAGATGTGTTCAACGAGCACTTAAAACTCATAATAAGATGTGTTCAACGAGCATGTAGAACTCACAATAAGATGTGTTCAACGAGCACTTAACACTCATAATAAGATGTGTTCAACGAGCATTTAAAACTCATAATAAGATGTGTTCAACGAGCACGTAAATCTCATAATAAGATGTGTTCAACGAGCATTTGAAACTCATAATAAGATGTGTTCAACGAGCATTTAAAACTCATAATAAGATGTGTTCAACGAGCATTTAAAACTCATAATAAGATGTGTGCAACGAGCACTTCAAACTCATAATAAGATGTGTGCAACGAGCACTTAAAACTCATAATAAGATGTGCGCAATGAGCACTTAAAACTCATAATAAGATGTGTGCAACGAGCAATTAGAACTCATAATAAGATGTGTTCAACGAGCACTTAAAACTCACAATAAGATGTGTTCAACGAGCACTTAAAACTCATAATAAGATGTGTGCAACGAGCACATAGAACTCATAATAACATGTGTTCAACGAGCACTTAAAACTCATAATAAGATGTGTGCAACTAGCACTTAAAACTCATAATAAGATGTGTGCAACGAGCATTTAAAACTCATAATAAGATGTGTTCAACGAGCATTTAAAACTCATAATAAGATGTGTTCAACGAGCATTTAAAACATAATAAGATGTGTTAAACGAGCATTTGAAACTCATAATAAGTTGTGTTCAACGAGCATTTAAAACTCATAATAAGATGTGTTCAACGAGCATTTAAAAGTCATAATAAGATGTATTCAACGAGCATTTAAAACTTATAATAAGATGTGTTTAACGAGCATTTAAAACTCATAATAAGATGTGTGCAACGAGCACTTAAAACTCATAAGATGTGTGCAACTAGCACTTAAAACTCATAATAAGATGTGTGCAACGATCAAATAAAACTCATAATAAGATGTGTTCAACGAGCAATTAAAATTCACAATAAGATGTGTTCAACGAGCACTTAAAACTCATAATAAGATGTGTGCAACGAGCATTTAAAACTCATAATAAGATGTGTGCAACGAGCACTTAAAACTCATAATAAGATGTGTGCAACTAGCACTTAAAACTCATAATAAGATGTGTGCAACGAGCAATTAAAACTCATAATAAGATGTGTTCAACGAGCATTTAAAACTCATAATAAGATGTGTTCAACGAACAATTAAAACTCATAATAAGATGTGTTCAACGAGCATTTAAAACATAATAAGATGTGTTCAACGAGCACTTAAAACTCATAATAAGATGTGTTCAACGAGCATGTAGAACTCACAATAAGATGTGTTCAACGAGCACTTAACACTCATAATAAGATGTGTTCAACGAGCATTTAAAACTCATAATAAGATGTGTTCAACGAGCACGTAAATCTCATAATAAGATGTGTTCAACGAGCATTTGAAACTCATAATAAGATGTGTTCAACGAGCATTTAAAACTCATAATAAGATGTGTTCAACGAGCATTTAAAACTCATAATAAGATGTGTGCAACGAGCACTTCAAACTCATAATAAGATGTGTGCAACGAGCACTTAAAACTCATAATAAGATGTGCGCAATGAGCACTTAAAACTCATAATAAGATGTGTGCAACGAGCAATTAAAACTCATAATAAGATGTGTTCAACGAGCAATTAAAACTCACAATAAGATGTGTTCAACGAGCACTTAAAACTCATAATAAGATGTGTGCAACGAGCACATAGAACTCATAATAACATGTGTTCAACGAGCATGTAGAACTCACAATAAGATGTGTTCAACGAGCACTTAACACTCATAATAAGATGTGTTCAACGAGCATTTAAAACTCATAATAAGATGTGTTCAACGAGCACGTAAATCTCATAATAAGATGTGTTCAACGAGCATTTGAAACTCATAATAAGATGTGTTCAACGAGCATTTAAAACTCATAATAAGATGTGTTCAACGAGCATTGAAAACTCATAATAAGATGTGTGCAACGAGCATTTCAAACTCATAATAAGATGTGTGCAACGAGCACTTAAAACTCATAATAAGATGTGTGCAACGAGCAATTAAAACTCATAATAATATGTGTTCAACGAGCAATTAAAACTCACAATAAGATGTGTTCAACGAGCACTTAAAACTCATAATAAGATGTGTGCAACGAGCACATAAAACTCATAATAACATGTGTTCAACGAGCACTTAAAACTCATAGTAAGATGTGTGCAACTAGCACTTAAAACTCATAATAAGATGTGTGCAACGAGCAATTAAAACTCATAATAAGATGTGTTCAACGAGCATTTAAAACTCATAATAAGATGTGTTCAACGAGCATTTAAAACTCATAATAAGATGTGTTCAACGAGCATTTAAAACTCATAATAAGATGTGTTCAACGAGCATTTAAGACTCATAATAAGATGTCTTCAACGAGCACGTAAAACTCATAATAAGATGTGTTCAACGAGCACTTAAAACTCATAATAAGATGTGTTCAACGAGCATTTAAAACATAATAAGATGTGTTCAACGAGCACTTAAAACTCATAATAAGATGTGTGCAACGAGCACTTAAAACTCAAAATAAGATGTGTTCAGCGAGCATTTAAAACTCAAAATAAGATGTGTGCAACGAGCCCTTAAAACTCATAATAAGATGTGTGCAACGAGCTCTTAAAACTCATAATAAGATGTGTTCAACGAGCATTTAAAACTCATAACATGATGTGTTCAACGAGCACTTAAAACTCATAATAAGATGTGTTCAACGAGCATTTAAAACTCATAATAAGATGTGTGCAACGAGCATTTAAAACTCATAATAAGATGTGTGCAACGAGCACTTAAAACTCATAATAAGATGTGTGCAACGAGCTCTTAAAACTCATAATAAGATGCGTGCAACGAGCACTTAAAACTCATAATAAGATGTGTGCAACGAGCAATTAAAACTCCTAATAAGATGTGTGCAACGAGCAATTAAAACTCATAATAAGATGTGTGCAACGAGCAATTAAAACTCATAATAAGATGTGTGCAACGAGCACTTAAAACTCATAAGATGTGTGCAACTAGCACTTAAAACTCATAATAAGATGTGTGCAACGATCAAATAAAACTCATAATAAGATGTGTTCAACGAGCAATTAAAATTCACAATAAGATGTGTTCAACGAGCACTTAAAACTCATAATAAGATGTGTGCAACGAGCATTTAAAACTCATAATAAGATGTGTGCAACGAGCACTTAAAACTCATAATAAGATGTGTGCAACTAGCACTTAAAACTCATAATAAGATGTGTGCAACGAGCAATTAAAACTCATAATAAGATGTGTTCAACGAGCATTTAAAACTCATAATAAGATGTGTTCAACGAACAATTAAAACTCATAATAAGATGTGTTCAACGAGCATTTAAAACATAATAAGATGTGTTCAACGAGCACTTAAAACTCATAATAAGATGTGTTCAACGAGCATGTAGAACTCACAATAAGATGTGTTCAACGAGCACTTAACACTCATAATAAGATGTGTTCAACGAGCATTTAAAACTCATAATAAGATGTGTTCAACGAGCACGTAAATCTCATAATAAGATGTGTTCAACGAGCATTTGAAACTCATAATAAGATGTGTTCAACGAGCATTTAAAACTCATAATAAGATGTGTTCAACGAGCATTTAAAACTCATAATAAGATGTGTGCAACGAGCACTTCAAACTCATAATAAGATGTGTGCAACGAGCACTTAAAACTCATAATAAGATGTGCGCAATGAGCACTTAAAACTCATAATAAGATGTGTGCAACGAGCAATTAAAACTCATAATAAGATGTGTTCAACGAGCAATTAAAACTCACAATAAGATGTGTTCAACGAGCACTTAAAACTCATAATAAGATGTGTGCAACGAGCACATAGAACTCATAATAACATGTGTTCAACGAGCACTTAAAACTCATAATAAGATGTGTGCAACTAGCACTTAAAACTCATAATAAGATGTGTGCAACGAGCATTTAAAACTCATAATAAGATGTGTTCAACGAGCATTTAAAACTCATAATAAGATGTGTTCAACGAGCATTTAAAACATAATAAGATGTGTTAAACGAGCATTTGAAACTCATAATAAGTTGTGTTCAACGAGCATTTAAAACTCATAATAAGATGTGTTCAACGAGCATTTAAAAGTCATAATAAGATGTATTCAACGAGCATTTAAAACTTATAATAAGATGTGTTTAACGAGCATTTACAACTCATAATAAGATGTGTTCAACGATCACTTAAAACTCAAAATAAGATGTGTTCAACGAGCATTTAAAACTCATAAGATGTGTTCAACGAGCATTTAAAACTCATAATAAGATGTGTTCAACGAGCATTTAAAACTGATAATAAGATGTGTTCAACGAGCACTTAAAACTCATAATAAGATGTGTTCAACGAGCATTTAAGACTCATAATAAGATGTCTTCAACGAGCACGTAAAACTCATAATAAGATGTGTTCAACGAGCACTTAAAACTCATAATAAGATGTGTTCAACGAGCATTTAAAACATAATAAGATGTGTTCAACGAGCACTTAAAACTCATAATAAGATGTGTGCAACGAGCACTTAAAACTCAAAATAAGATGTGTTCAGCGAGCATTTAAAACTCAAAATAAGATGTGTGCAACGAGCACTTAAAACTCATAATAAGATGTGTGCAACGAGCTCTTAAAACTCATAATAAGATGTGTTCAACGAGCATTTAAAACTCATAATACGATTTGTGCAACGACCACTTAAAACTCAAAATAAGATGTGTTCAACGAGCACTTAAAACTCATAATAAGATGTGTTCAACGAGCACTTAAAACTAACAATAAGATGTGTTCAACGAGCACTTAAAACTCATAATAACATGTGTTCAACGAGCATTTAAAACTCATAATAAGATGTGTTCAACGAGCATTTAAAACTGATAATAAGATGTGTTCAACGAGCACGTAAATCTCATAATAAGACGTGTTCAACGAGCATTTGAAACTCATAATAAGATGTGTTCAACGAGCATTTAAAACTCATAATAAGATGTGTTCAACGAGCATTTAAAACTCATAATAAGATGTGTGCAACGAGCACTTCAAACTCATAATAAGATGTGTGCAACGAGCACTTAAAACTCATAATAAGATGTGCGCAATGAGCACTTAAAACTCATAATAAGATGTGTGCAACGAGCAATTAAAACTCATAATAAGATGTGTTCAACGAGCAATTAAAACTCACAATAAGATGTGTTCAACGAGCATTTAAAACTTATAATAAGATGTGTTTAACGAGCATTTACAACTCATAATAAGATGTGTTCAACGAGCACTTAAAACTCAAAATAAGATGTGTTCAACGAGCATTTAAAACTCATAAGATGTGTTCAACGAGCATTTAAAACTGATAATAAGATGTGTTCAATGAGCATTTAAAACTGATAATAAGATGTGTTCAACGAGCACTTAAAACTCATAATAAGATGTGTTCAACGAGCATTTAAGACTCATAATAAGATGTCTTCAACGAGCACGTAAAACTCATAATAAGATGTGTTCAACGAGCACTTAAAACTCATAATAAGATGTGTTCAACGAGCATTTAAAACATAATAAGATGTGTTCAACGAGCACTTAAAACTCATAATAAGATGTGTGCAACGAGCACTTAAAAGTCAAAATAAGATGTGTTCAGCGAGCATTTAAAACTCAAAATAAGATGTGTGCAACGAGCACTTAAAACTCATAATAAGATGTGTGCAACGAGCTCTTAAAACTCATAATAAGATGTGTTCAACGAGCATTTAAAACTCATAATAAGATGTGTTCAACGAGCACTTAAAACTCATAATAAGATGTGTTCAACGAGCATTTAAAACTCATAATAAGATGTGTGCAACGAGCATTTAAAACTCATAATAAGATGTGTGCAACGAGCACTTAAAACTCATAATAAGATGTGTGCAACGAGCTCTTAAATCTCATAATAAGATGCGTTTAACGAGCACTTAAAACTCATAATAAGATGTGTGCAACGAGCAATTAAAACTCCTAATAAGATGTGTGCAACGAGCAATTAAAACTCATAATAAGATGTGTGCAACGAGCAATTAAAACTCATAATAAGATGTGTGCAACGAGCACTTAAAACTCATAAGATGTGTGCAACTAGCACTTAAAACTCATAATAAGATGTGTGCAACGATCAAATAAAACTCATAATAAGATGTGTTCAACGAGCAATTAAAATTCACAATAAGATGTGTTCAACGAGCACTTAAAACTCATAATAAGATGTGTGCAACGAGCACTTAAAACTCATAATAAGATGTGTGCAACTAGCACTTAAAACTCATAATAAGATGTGTGCAACGAGCAATTAAAACTCATAATAAGATGTGTTCAACGAGCATTTAAAACTCATAATAAGATGTGTTCAACGAGCATTTAAAACTCATAATAAGATGTGTTCAACGAGCATTTAAAACATAATAAGATGTGTTCAACGAGTACTTAAAACTCATAATAAGATGTGTTCAACGAGCATGTAGAACTCACAATAAGATGTGTTCAACGAGCACTTAACACTCATAATAAGATGTGTTCAACGAGCATTTAAAACTCATAATAAGATGTGTTCAACGAGCACGTAAATCTCATAATAAGATGTGTTCAACGAGCATTTGCAACTCATAATAAGATGTGTTCAACGAGCATTTAAAACTCCTAATAAGATGTGTTCAATGAGCATTTAAAACTCATAATAAGATGTGTGCAACGAGCACTTCAAACTCATAATAAGATGTGTGCAACGAGCACTTAAAACTCATAATAAGATGTGTGCAACGAGCAATTAAAACTCATAATAAGATGTGTTCAACGAGCAATTAAAACTCACAATAAGATGTGTTCAACGAGCACTTAAAACTCAAAATAAGATGTGTGCAACGAGCACATAAAACTCATAATAACATGTGTTCAACGAGCACTTAAAACTCATAATAAGATGTGTGCAACTAGCACTTAAAACTCATAATAAGATGTGTGCAACGAGCAATTAAAACTCATAATAAGATGTGTTCAACGAGCATTTAAAACTCATAATAAGATGTGTTCAACGAGCATTTAAAACTCATAATAAGATGTGTTCAACGAGCATTTAAAACTCATAATAAGATGTGTTCAACGAGCATTTAAGACTCATAATAAGATGTCTTCAACGAGCACGTAAAACTCATAATAAGATGTGTTCAACGAGCACTTAAAACTCATAACAAGATGTGTTCAACGAGCATTTAAAACATAATAAGATGTGTTCAACGAGCACTTAAAACTCATAATAAGATGTGTGCAACGAGCACTTAAAACTCAAAATAAGATGTGTTCAGCGAGCATTTAAAACTCAAAATAAGATGTGTGCAACGAGCCCTTAAAACTCATAATAAGATGTGTGCAACGAGCTCTTAAATCTCATAATAAGATGTGTTCAACGAGCATTTAAAACTCATAATAAGATGTGTGCAACGAGCACTTAAAACTCATAATAAGATGTGTTCAACGAGCATTTAAAACTCATAATAAGATGTGTGCAACGAGCATTTAAAACTCATAATAAGATGTGTGCAACGAGCACTTAAAACTCATAATAAGATGTGTGCAACGAGCTCTTAAAACTCATAATAAGATGCGTGCAACGAGCACTTAAAACTCATAATAAGATGTGTGCAACGAGCAATTAAAACTCCTAATAAGATGTGTGCAACGAGCAATTAAAACTCATAATAAGATGTGTGCAACGAGCAATTAAAACTCATAATAAGATGTGTGCAACGAGCACTTAAAACTCATAAGATGTGTGCAACTAGCACTTAAAACTCATAATAAGATGTGTGCAACGATCAAATAAAACTCATAATAAGATGTGTTCAACGAGCAATTAAAATTCACAATAAGATGTGTTCAACGAGCACTTAAAACTCATAATAAGATGTGTGCAACGAGCATTTAAAACTCATAATAAGATGTGTGCAACGAGCACTTAAAACTCATAATAAGATGTGTGCAACTAGCACTTAAAACTCATAATAAGATGTGTGCAACGAGCAATTAAAACTCATAATAAGATGTGTTCAACGAGCATTTAAAACTCATAATAAGATGTGTTCAACGAACATTTAAAACTCATAATAAGATGTGTTCAACGAGCATTTAAAACATAATAGGATGTGTTCAACGAGCACTTAAAACTCATAATAAGATGTGTTCAACGAGCATGTAGAACTCACAATAAGATGTGTTCAACGAGCACTTAACACTCATAATAAGATGTGTTCAACGAGCATTTAAAACTCATAATAAGATGTGTTCAACGAGCACGTAAATCTCATAATAAGATGTGTGCAACGAGCATTTGAAACTCATAATAAGATGTGTTCAACGAGCATTTAAAACTCATAATAAGATGTGTTCAACGAGCATTTAAAACTCATAATAAGATGTGTGCAACGAGCACTTCAAACTCATAATAAGATGTGTGCAACGAGCACTTAAAACTCATAATAAGATGTGCGCAATGAGCACTTAAAACTCATAATAAGATGTGTGCAACGATCAATTAAAACTCATAATAAGATGTGTTCAACGAGCAATTAAAACTCACAATAAGATGTGTTCAACGAGCACTTAAAACTCATAATAAGATGTGTGCAACGAGCACATAGAACTCATAATAACATGTGTTCAACGAGCACTTAAAACTCATAATAAGATGTGTGCAACTAGCACTTAAAACTCATAATAAGATGTGTGCAACGAGCATTTAAAACTCATAATAAGATGTGTTCAACGAGCATTTAAAACTCATAATAAGATGTGTTCAACGAGCATTTAAAACTCATAATAAGATGTGTTCAACGAGCATTTAAAACATAATAAGATGTGTTAAACGAGCATTTGAAACTCATAATAAGTTGTGTTCAACGAGCATTTAAAACTCATAATAAGATGTGTTCAACGAGCATTTAAAAGTCATAATAAGATGTATTCAACGAGCATTTAAAACTTATAATAAGATGTGTTTAACGAGCATTTACAACTCATAATAAGATGTGTTCAACGAGCACTTAAAACTCAAAATAAGATGTGTTCAACGAGCATTTAAAACTCATAAGATGTGTTCAACGAGCATTTAAAACTCATAATAAGATGTGTTCAACGAGCATTTAAAACTGATAATAAGATGTGTTCAACGAGCACTTAAAACTCATAATAAGATGTGTTCAACGAGCATTTAAGACTCATAATAAGATGTCTTCAACGAGCACGTAAAACTCATAATAAGATGTGTTCAACGAGCACTTAAAACTCATAATAAGATGTGTTCAACGAGCATTTAAAACATAATAAGATGTGTTCAACGAGCACTTAAAACTCATAATAAGATGTGTGCAACGAGCACTTAAAACTCAAAATAAGATGTGTTCAGCGAGCATTTAAAACTCAAAATAAGATGTGTGCAACGAGCACTTAAAACTCATAATAAGATGTGTGCAACGAGCTCTTAAAACTCATAATAAGATGTGTTCAACGAGCATTTAAAACTCATAATACGATTTGTGCAACGACCACTTAAAACTCAAAATAAGATGTGTTCAACGAGCACTTAAAAATCATAATAAGATGTGTTCAACGAGCACTTAAAACTAACAATAAGATGTGTTCAACGAGCACTTAAAACTCATAATAACATGTGTTCAACGAGCATTTAAAACTCATAATAAGATGTGTTCAACGAGCATTTAAAACTGATAATAAGATGTGTTCAACGAGCACTTAAAACTCATAATAAGATGTGTGCAACGAGCACTTAAAACTCATAATAAGAAGTGTTCAACGAGCATTTAAGACTCATAATAAGATGTCTTCAACGAGCACGTAAAACTCATAATAAGATGTGTGCAACGAGCATTTAAAACTCATAATAAGATGTGGCCAACTAGCACTTAAAACTCATAATAAGATGTGTGCAACGAGCAATTAAAACTCATAATAAGATGTGTTCAACGAGCAATTAAAATTCACAATAAGATTCGTTCAACGAGCACTTAAAACTCATAATAAGATGTGTGCAACGAGCATTTAAAACTCATGATAAGATGTGTTCAACGAGCATTTAAAACATAATAAGATGTGTTCAACGAGAACTTAAAACTCATAATAAGATGTGTTCAACGAGCATGTAGAGCTCACAATAAGATGTGTTCAACGAGCACTTAACACTCATAATAAGATGTGTTCAACGAGCATTTAAAACTCATAATAAGATGTGTTCAACGAGCACGTAAATCTCACAATAAGATGTGTTCAACGAGCATTTGAAACTCATAATAAGATGTGTTCAACGAGCATTTAAAACTCATAATAAGATGTGTTCAACGAGCATTTAAAACTCATAATAAGATGTGTGCAACGAGCACTTCAAACTCATAATAAGATGTGTGCAACGAGCACTTAAAACTCATAATAAGATGTGCACAATGAGCACTTAAAACTCATAATAAGATGTGTGCAACGAGCAATTAAAACTCATAATAAGATGTGTTCAACGAGCAATTAAAACTCACAATAAGATGTGTTCAACGAGCACTTAAAACTCATAATAAGATGTGTGCAACGAGCACATAAAACTCATAATAACATGTGTTCAACGAGCACTTAAAACTCATAATAAGATGTGTGCAACTAGCACTTAAAACTCATAATAAGATGTGTGCAACGAGCAATTAAAACTCATAATAAGATGTGTTCAACGAGCATTTAAAACTCATAATAAGATGTGTTCAACGAGCATTTAAAACTCATAATAAGATGTGTTCAACGAGCATTTAAAACTCATAATAAGATGTGTGCAACTAGCACTTAAAACTCATAATAAGATGTGTACAACGAGAAATTAAAACTCATAATAAGATGTGTGCAACGAGCAATTAAAACTCATAATAAGATGTGTTCAACGAGCATTTAAAACTCATAATAAGATGTGTTCAACGAGCATTTAAAACTCATAAGATGTGTTCAACGAGCATTTAAAACATTATAAGATGTGTTCAACGAGCACTTAAAACTCATAATAAGATGTGTTCAACGAGCATGTAGAACTCACAATAAGATGTGTTCAACGAGCACTTAACACTCATAATAAGATGTGTTCAACGAGCATTTAAAACTCATAATAAGATGTGTTCAACGAGCACGTAAATCTCATAATAAGATGTGTTCAACGAGCATTTGAAACTCATAATAAGATGTGTTCAACGAGCATTTAAAACTCATAATAAGATGTGTTCAACGAGCATTTAAAACTCATAATAAGATGTGTGCAACGAGCACTTCAAACTCATAATAAGATGTGTGCAACGAGCACTTAAAACTCATAATAAGATGTGTGCAACGAGCAATTAAAACTCATAATAAGATGTGTTCAACGAGCAATTAAAACTCACAATAAGATGTGTTCAACGAGCACTTAAAACTCATAATAAGATGTGTGCAACGAGCACATAAAACTCATAATAACATGTGTTCAACGAGCACTTAAAACTCATAATAAGATGTGTGCAACTAGCACTTAAAACTCATAATAAGATGTGTGCAACGAGCAATTAAAACTCATAATAAGATGTGTTCAACGAGCATTTAAAACTCATAATAAGATGTGTTCAACGAGCATTTAAAACTCATAATAAGATGTGTTCAACGAGCATTTAAAACTCATAATAAGATGTGTTCAACGAGCATTTAAGACTCATAATAAGATGTCTTCAACGAGCACGTAAAACTCATAATAAGATGTGTTCAACGAGCACTTAAAACTCATAATAAGATGTGTTCAACGAGCATTTAAAACATAATAAGATGTGTTCAACGAGCACTTAAAACTCATAATAAGATGTGTGCAACGAGCACTTAAAACTCAAAATAAGATGTGTTCAGCGAGCATTTAAAACTCAAAATAAGATGTGTGCAACGAGCACTTAAAACTCATAATAAGATGTGTGCAACGAGCTCTTAAAACTCATAATAAGATGTGTTCAACGAGCATTTAAAACTCATAATATGATGTGTTCAACGAGCACTTAAAACTCATAATAAGATGTGTTCAACGAGCATTTAAAACTCATAATAAGATGTGTGCAACGAGCATTTAAAACTCATAATAAGATGTGTGCAACGAGCACTTAAAACTCATAATAAGATGTGTGCAACGAGCTCTTAAAACTCATAATAAGATGCGTGCAACGAGCACTTAAAACTCATAATAAGATGTGTGCAACGAGCAATTAAAACTCATAATAAGATGTGTGCAACGAGCTCTTAAAACTCATAATAAGATGTGTTCAACGAGCATTTAAAACTCATAATACGATTTGTGCAACGACCACTTAAAACTCAAAATAAGATGTGTTCAACGAGCACTTAAAACTCATAATAAGATGTGTTCAACGAGCACTTAAAACTAACAATAAGATGTGTTCAACGAGCACTTAAAACTCATAATAACATGTGTTCAATGAGCATTTAAAACTCATAATAAGATGTGTTCAACGAGCATTTAAAACTCATAATAAGATGTGTGCAACGAGCACTTAAAACTCATAATAAGACGTGTTCAACGAGCATTTGAAACTCATAATAAGATGTGTTCAACGAGCATTTAAAACTCATAATAAGATGTGTTCAACGAGCATTTAAAACTCATAATAAGATGTGTGCAACGAGCACTTCAAACTCATAATAAGATGTGTGCAACGAGCACTTAAAACTCATAATAAGATGTGCGCAATGAGCACTTAAAACTCATAATAAGATGTGTGCAACGAGCAATTAAAACTCATAATAAGATGTGTTCAACGAGCAATTAAAACTCACAATAAGATGTGTTCAACGAGCACTTAAAACTCATAATAAGATGTGTTCAACGAGCACATTAAACTCATAATAACATGTGTTCAACGAGCACTTAAAACTCATAATAAGATGTGTGCAACTAGCACTTAAAACTCATAATAAGATGTGTGCAACGAGCATTTAAAAGTCATAATAAGATGTGTTCAACGAGCATTTAAAACTCATAATAAGATGTGTTCAACGAGCATTTAAAACTCATAATAAGATGTGTTCAACGAGCATTTAAAACTCATAATAAGATGTGTTCAACGAGCATTTAAAACATAATAAGATGTGTTAAACGAGCATTTGAAACTCATAATAAGATGTGTTCAACGAGCATTTAAAACTCATAATACGATTTGTGCAACGACCACTTAAAACTCAAAATAAGATGTGTTCAACGAGCACTTAAAACTCATAATAAGATGTGTTCAACGAGCACTTAAAACTAACAATAAGATGTGTTCAACGAGCACTTAAAACTCATAATAACATGTGTTCAATGAGCATTTAAAACTCATAATAAGATGTGTTCAACGAGCATTTAAAAGTCATAATAAGATGTATTCAACGAGCATTTAAAACTTATAATAAGATGTGTTTAACGAGCATTTACAACTCATAATAAGATGTGTTCAACGAGCACTTAAAACTCAAAATAAGATGTGTTCAACGAGCATTTAAAACTCATAAGATGTGTTCAACGAGCATTTAAAACTGATAATAAGATGTGTTCAATGAGCATTTAAAACTGATAATAAGATGTGTTCAACGAGCACTTAAAACTCATAATAAGATGTGTTCAACGAGCATTTAAGACTCATAATAAGATGTCTTCAACGAGCACGTAAAACTCATAATAAGATGTGTTCAACGAGCACTTAAAACTCATAATAAGATGTGTTCAACGAGCATTTAAAACATAATAAGATGTGTTCAACGAGCACTTAAAACTCATAATAAGATGTGTTCAACGAGCACTTAAAAGTCAAAATAAGATGTGTTCAGCGAGCATTTAAAACTCAAAATAAGATGTGTGCAACGAGCACTTAAAACTCATAATAAGATGTGTGCAACGAGCTCTTAAAACTCATAATAAGATGTGTTCAACGAGCATTTAAAACTCATAATAAGATGTGTTCAACGAGCACTTAAAACTCATAATAAGATGTGTTCAACGAGCATTTAAAACTCATAATAAGATGTGTGCAACGAGCATTTAAAACTCATAATAAGATGTGTGCAACGAGCACTTAAAACTCATAATAAGATGTGTGCAACGAGCTCTTAAATCTCATAATAAGATGCGTGCAACGAGCACTTAAAACTCATAATAAGATGTGTGCAACGAGCAATTAAAACTCCTAATAAGATGTGTGCAACGAGCAATTAAAACTCATAATAAGATGTGTGCAACGAGCAATTAAAACTCATAATAAGATGTGTGCAACGAGCACTTAAAACTCATAAGATGTGTGCAACTAGCACTTAAAACTCATAATAAGATGTGTGCAACGATCAAATAAAACTCATAATAAGATGTGTTCAACGAGCAATTAAAATTCACAATAAGATGTGTTCAACGAGCACTTAAAACTCATAATAAGATGTGTGCAACGAGCACTTAAAACTCATAATAAGATGTGTGCAACTAGCACTTAAAACTCATAATAAGATGTGTGCAACGAGCAATTAAAACTCATAATAAGATGTGTTCAACGAGCATTTAAAACTCATAATAAGATGTGTTCAACGAGCATTTAAAACTCATAATAAGATGTGTTCAACGAGCATTTAAAACATAATAAGATGTGTTCAACGAGCACTTAAAACTCATAATAAGATGTGTTCAACGAGCATGTAGAACTCACAATAAGATGTGTTCAACGAGCACTTAACACTCATAATAAGATGTGTTCAACGAGCATTTAAAACTCATAATAAGATGTGTTCAACGAGCACGTAAATCTCATAATAAGATGTGTTCAACGAGCATTTGAAACTCATAATAAGATGTGTTCAACGAGCATTTAAAACTCATAATAAGATGTGTTCAACGAGCATTTAAAACTCATAATAAGATGTGTGCAACGAGCACTTCAAACTCATAATAAGATGTGTGCAACGAGCACTTAAAACTCATAATAAGATGTGTGCAACGAGCAATTAAAACTCATAATAAGATGTGTTCAACGAGCAATTAAAACTCACAATAAGATGTGTTCAACGAGCACTTAAAACTCATAATAAGATGTGTGCAACGAGCACATAAAACTCATAATAACATGTGTTCAACGAGCACTTAAAACTCATAATAAGATGTGTGCAACTAGCACTTAAAACTCATAATAAGATGTGTGCAACGAGCAATTAAAACTCATAATAAGATGTGTTCAACGAGCATTTAAAACTCATAATAAGATGTGTTCAACGAGCATTTAAAACTCATAATAAGATGTGTTCAACGAGCATTTAAAACTCATAATAAGATGTGTTCAACGAGCATTTAAGACTCATAATAAGATGTCTTCAACGAGCACGTAAAACTCATAATAAGATGTGTTCAACGAGCACTTAAAACTCATAATAAGATGTGTTCAACGAGCATTTAAAACATAATAAGATGTGTTCAACGAGCACTTAAAACTCATAATAAGATGTGTGCAACGAGCACTTAAAAGTCAAAATAAGATGTGTTCAGCGAGCATTTAAAACTCATAATATGATGTGTTCAACGAGCACTTAAAACTCATAATAAGATGTGTTCAACGAGCATTTAAAACTCATAATAAGATGTGTGCAACGAGCATTTAAAACTCATAATAAGATGTGTGCAACGAGCACTTAAAACTCATAATAAGATGTGTGCAACGAGCTCTTAAAACTCATAATAAGATGCGTGCAACGAGCACTTAAAACTCATAATAAGATGTGTGCAACGAGCAATTAAAACTCATAATAAGATGTGTGCAACGAGCTCTTAAAACTCATAATAAGATGTGTTCAACGAGCATTTAAAACTCATAATACGATTTGTGCAACGACCACTTAAAACTCAAAATAAGATGTGTTCAACGAGCACTTAAAACTCATAATAAGATGTGTTCAACGAGCACTTAAAACTAACAATAAGATGTGTTCAACGAGCACTTAAAACTCATAATAACATGTGTTCAATGAGCATTTAAAACTCATAATAAGATGTGTTCAACGAGCATTTAAAACTCATAATAAGATGTGTGCAACGAGCACTTAAAACTCATAATAAGACGTGTTCAACGAGCATTTGAAACTCATAATAAGATGTGTTCAACGAGCATTTAAAACTCATAATAAGATGTGTTCAACGAGCATTTAAAACTCATAATAAGATGTGTGCAACGAGCACTTCAAACTCATAATAAGATGTGTGCAACGAGCACTTAAAACTCATAATAAGATGTGCGCAATGAGCACTTAAAACTCATAATAAGATGTGTGCAACGAGCAATTAAAACTCATAATAAGATGTGTTCAACGAGCAATTAAAACTCACAATAAGATGTGTTCAACGAGCACTTAAAACTCATAATAAGATGTGTTCAACGAGCACATTAAACTCATAATAACATGTGTTCAACGAGCACTTAAAACTCATAATAAGATGTGTGCAACTAGCACTTAAAACTCATAATAAGATGTGTGCAACGAGCATTTAAAAGTCATAATAAGATGTGTTCAACGAGCATTTAAAACTCATAATAAGATGTGTTCAACGAGCATTTAAAACTCATAATAAGATGTGTTCAACGAGCATTTAAAACTCATAATAAGATGTGTTCAACGAGCATTTAAAACATAATAAGATGTGTTAAACGAGCATTTGAAACTCATAATAAGATGTGTTCAACGAGCATTTAAAACTCATAATACGATTTGTGCAACGACCACTTAAAACTCAAAATAAGATGTGTTCAACGAGCACTTAAAACTCATAATAAGATGTGTTCAACGAGCACTTAAAACTAACAATAAGATGTGTTCAACGAGCACTTAAAACTCATAATAACATGTGTTCAATGAGCATTTAAAACTCATAATAAGATGTGTTCAACGAGCATTTAAAACTCATAATAAGATGTGTTCAACGAGCATTTAAAACTCATAATAAGATGTGTTCAACGAGCATTTAAAACATAATAAGATGTGTTCAACGAGCACTTAAAACTCATAATAAGATGTGTTCAACGAGCATGTAGAACTCACAATAAGATGTGTTCAACGAGCACTTAACACTCATAATAAGATGTGTTCAACGAGCATTTAAAACTCATAATAAGATGTGTTCAACGAGCACGTAAATCTCATAATAAGATGTGTTCAACGAGCATTTGAAACTCATAATAAGATGTGTTCAACGAGCATTTAAAACTCATAATAAGATGTGTTCAACGAGCATTTAAAACTCATAATAAGATGTGTGCAACGAGCACTTCAAACTCATAATAAGATGTGTGCAACGAGCACTTAAAACTCATAATAAGATGTGTGCAACGAGCAATTAAAACTCATAATAAGATGTGTTCAACGAGCAATTAAAACTCACAATAAGATGTGTTCAACGAGCACTTAAAACTCATAATAAGATGTGTGCAACGAGCACATAAAACTCATAATAACATGTGTTCAACGAGCACTTAAAACTCATAATAAGATGTGTGCAACTAGCACTTAAAACTCATAATAAGATGTGTGCAACGAGCAATTAAAACTCATAATAAGATGTGTTCAACGAGCATTTAAAACTCATAATAAGATGTGTTCAACGAGCATTTAAAACTCATAATAAGATGTGTTCAACGAGCATTTAAAACTCATAATAAGATGTGTTCAACGAGCATTTAAGACTCATAATAAGATGTCTTCAACGAGCACGTAAAACTCATAATAAGATGTGTTCAACGAGCACTTAAAACTCATAATAAGATGTGTTCAACGAGCATTTAAAACATAATAAGATGTGTTCAACGAGCACTTAAAACTCATAATAAGATGTGTGCAACGAGCACTTAAAAGTCAAAATAAGATGTGTTCAGCGAGCATTTAAAACTCATAATATGATGTGTTCAACGAGCACTTAAAACTCATAATAAGATGTGTTCAACGAGCATTTAAAACTCATAATAAGATGTGTGCAACGAGCATTTAAAACTCATAATAAGATGTGTGCAACGAGCACTTAAAACTCATAATAAGATGTGTGCAACGAGCTCTTAAAACTCATAATAAGATGCGTGCAACGAGCACTTAAAACTCATAATAAGATGTGTGCAACGAGCAATTAAAACTCATAATAAGATGTGTGCAACGAGCTCTTAAAACTCATAATAAGATGTGTTCAACGAGCATTTAAAACTCATAATACGATTTGTGCAACGACCACTTAAAACTCAAAATAAGATGTGTTCAACGAGCACTTAAAACTCATAATAAGATGTGTTCAACGAGCACTTAAAACTAACAATAAGATGTGTTCAACGAGCACTTAAAACTCATAATAACATGTGTTCAATGAGCATTTAAAACTCATAATAAGATGTGTTCAACGAGCATTTAAAACTCATAATAAGATGTGTGCAACGAGCACTTAAAACTCATAATAAGACGTGTTCAACGAGCATTTGAAACTCATAATAAGATGTGTTCAACGAGCATTTAAAACTCATAATAAGATGTGTTCAACGAGCATTTAAAACTCATAATAAGATGTGTGCAACGAGCACTTCAAACTCATAATAAGATGTGTGCAACGAGCACTTAAAACTCATAATAAGATGTGCGCAATGAGCACTTAAAACTCATAATAAGATGTGTGCAACGAGCAATTAAAACTCATAATAAGATGTGTTCAACGAGCAATTAAAACTCACAATAAGATGTGTTCAACGAGCACTTAAAACTCATAATAAGATGTGTTCAACGAGCACATTAAACTCATAATAACATGTGTTCAACGAGCACTTAAAACTCATAATAAGATGTGTGCAACTAGCACTTAAAACTCATAATAAGATGTGTGCAACGAGCATTTAAAAGTCATAATAAGATGTGTTCAACGAGCATTTAAAACTCATAATAAGATGTGTTCAACGAGCATTTAAAACTCATAATAAGATGTGTTCAACGAGCATTTAAAACTCATAATAAGATGTGTTCAACGAGCATTTAAAACATAATAAGATGTGTTAAACGAGCATTTGAAACTCATAATAAGATGTGTTCAACGAGCATTTAAAACTCATAATACGATTTGTGCAACGACCACTTAAAACTCAAAATAAGATGTGTTCAACGAGCACTTAAAACTCATAATAAGATGTGTTCAACGAGCACTTAAAACTAACAATAAGATGTGTTCAACGAGCACTTAAAACTCATAATAACATGTGTTCAATGAGCATTTAAAACTCATAATAAGATGTGTTCAACGAGCATTTAAAAGTCATAATAAGATGTATTCAACGAGCATTTAAAACTTATAATAAGATGTGTTTAACGAGCATTTACAACTCATAATAAGATGTGTTCAACGAGCACTTAAAACTCAAAATAAGATGTGTTCAACGAGCATTTAAAACTCATAAGATGTGTTCAACGAGCATTTAAAACTGATAATAAGATGTGTTCAATGAGCATTTAAAACTGATAATAAGATGTGTTCAACGAGCACTTAAAACTCATAATAAGATGTGTTCAACGAGCATTTAAGACTCATAATAAGATGTCTTCAACGAGCACGTAAAACTCATAATAAGATGTGTTCAACGAGCACTTAAAACTCATAATAAGATGTGTTCAACGAGCATTTAAAACATAATAAGATGTGTTCAACGAGCACTTAAAACTCATAATAAGATGTGTTCAACGAGCACTTAAAAGTCAAAATAAGATGTGTTCAGCGAGCATTTAAAACTCAAAATAAGATGTGTGCAACGAGCACTTAAAACTCATAATAAGATGTGTGCAACGAGCTCTTAAAACTCATAATAAGATGTGTTCAACGAGCATTTAAAACTCATAATAAGATGTGTTCAACGAGCACTTAAAACTCATAATAAGATGTGTTCAACGAGCATTTAAAACTCATAATAAGATGTGTGCAACGAGCATTTAAAACTCATAATAAGATGTGTGCAACGAGCACTTAAAACTCATAATAAGATGTGTGCAACGAGCTCTTAAATCTCATAATAAGATGCGTGCAACGAGCACTTAAAACTCATAATAAGATGTGTGCAACGAGCAATTAAAACTCCTAATAAGATGTGTGCAACGAGCAATTAAAACTCATAATAAGATGTGTGCAACGAGCAATTAAAACTCATAATAAGATGTGTGCAACGAGCACTTAAAACTCATAAGATGTGTGCAACTAGCACTTAAAACTCATAATAAGATGTGTGCAACGATCAAATAAAACTCATAATAAGATGTGTTCAACGAGCAATTAAAATTCACAATAAGATGTGTTCAACGAGCACTTAAAACTCATAATAAGATGTGTGCAACGAGCACTTAAAACTCATAATAAGATGTGTGCAACTAGCACTTAAAACTCATAATAAGATGTGTGCAACGAGCAATTAAAACTCATAATAAGATGTGTTCAACGAGCATTTAAAACTCATAATAAGATGTGTTCAACGAGCATTTAAAACTCATAATAAGATGTGTTCAACGAGCATTTAAAACATAATAAGATGTGTTCAACGAGCACTTAAAACTCATAATAAGATGTGTTCAACGAGCATGTAGAACTCACAATAAGATGTGTTCAACGAGCACTTAACACTCATAATAAGATGTGTTCAACGAGCATTTAAAACTCATAATAAGATGTGTTCAACGAGCACGTAAATCTCATAATAAGATGTGTTCAACGAGCATTTGAAACTCATAATAAGATGTGTTCAACGAGCATTTAAAACTCATAATAAGATGTGTTCAACGAGCATTTAAAACTCATAATAAGATGTGTGCAACGAGCACTTCAAACTCATAATAAGATGTGTGCAACGAGCACTTAAAACTCATAATAAGATGTGTGCAACGAGCAATTAAAACTCATAATAAGATGTGTTCAACGAGCAATTAAAACTCACAATAAGATGTGTTCAACGAGCACTTAAAACTCATAATAAGATGTGTGCAACGAGCACATAAAACTCATAATAACATGTGTTCAACGAGCACTTAAAACTCATAATAAGATGTGTGCAACTAGCACTTAAAACTCATAATAAGATGTGTGCAACGAGCAATTAAAACTCATAATAAGATGTGTTCAACGAGCATTTAAAACTCATAATAAGATGTGTTCAACGAGCATTTAAAACTCATAATAAGATGTGTTCAACGAGCATTTAAAACTCATAATAAGATGTGTTCAACGAGCATTTAAGACTCATAATAAGATGTCTTCAACGAGCACGTAAAACTCATAATAAGATGTGTTCAACGAGCACTTAAAACTCATAATAAGATGTGTTCAACGAGCATTTAAAACATAATAAGATGTGTTCAACGAGCACTTAAAACTCATAATAAGATGTGTGCAACGAGCACTTAAAAGTCAAAATAAGATGTGTTCAGCGAGCATTTAAAACTCAAAATAAGATGTGTGCAACGAGCACTTAAAACTCATAATAAGATGTATGCAACGAGCTCTTAAAACTCATAATAAGATGTGTTCAACGAGCATTTAAAACTCATAATAAGATGTGTTCAACGAGCACTTAAAACTCATAATAAGATGTGTTCAACGAGCATTTAAAACTCATAATAAGATGTGTGCAACGAGCATTTAAAACTCATAATAAGATGTGTGCAACGAGCACTTAAAACTCATAATAAGATGTGTGCAACGAGCTCTTAAATCTCATAATAAGATGCGTGCAACGAGCACTTAAAACTCATAATAAGATGTGTGCAACGAGCAATTAAAACTCCTAATAAGGTGTGTGCAACGAGCAATTAAAACTCATAATAAGATGTGTGCAACGAGCAATTAAAACTCATAATAAGATGTGTGCAACGAGCACTTAAAACTCATAAGATGTGTGCAACTAGCACTTAAAACTCATAATAAGATGTGTGCAACGATCAAATAAAACTCATAATAAGATGTGTTCAACGAGCAATTAAAATTCACAATAAGATGTGTTCAACGAGCACTTAAAACTCATAATAAGATGTGTGCAACGAGCACTTAAAACTCATAATAAGATGTGTGCAACTAGCACTTAAAACTCATAATAAGATGTGTGCAACGAGCAATTAAAACTCATAATAAGATGTGTTCAACGAGCATTTAAAACTCATAATAAGATGTGTTCAACGAGCATTTAAAACTCATAATAAGATGTGTTCAACGAGCATTTAAAACATAATAAGATGTGTTCAACGAGCACTTAAAACTCATAATAAGATGTGTTCAACGAGCATTTAAAACTCATAATAAGATGTGTTCAACGAGCATTTAAAACTCATAATAAGATGTGTGCAACGAGCACTTCAAACTCATAATAAGATGTGTTCAACGAGCATTTGAAACTCATAATAAGATGTGTTCAACGAGCATTTAAAACTCATAATAAGATGTGTTCAACGAGCATTTAAAACTCACAATAAGATGTGTTCAACGAGCACTTAAAACTCATAATAAGATGTGTGCAACGAGCACTTCAAACTCATAATAAGATGTGTTCAACGAGCATTTGAAACTCATAATAAGATGTGTTCAACGAGCATTTAAAACTCATAATAAGATGTGTTCAACGAGCATTTAAAACTCATAATAAGATGTGTGCAACGAGCACTTCAAACTCATAATAAGATGTGTGCAACGAGCACTTAAAACTCATAATAAGATGTGTGCAACGAGCAATTAAAACTCATAATAAGATGTGTTCAACGAGCAATTAAAACTCACAATAAGATGTGTTCAACGAGCACTTAAAACTCATAATAAGATGTGTGCAACGAGCACATAAAACTCATAATAACATGTGTTCAACGAGCACTTAAAACTCATAATAAGATGTGTGCAACTAGCACTTAAAACTCATAATAAGATGTGTGCAACGAGCAATTAAAACTCATAATAAGATGTGTTCAACGAGCATTTAAAACTCATAATAAGATGTGTTCAACGAGCATTTAAAACTCATAATAAGATGTGTTCAACGAGCATTTAAAACTCATAATAAGATGTGTTCAACGAGCATTTAAGACTCATAATAAGATGTCTTCAACGAGCACGTAAAACTCATAATAAGATGTGTTCAACGAGCACTTAAAACTCATAATAAGATGTGTTCAACGAGCATTTAAAACATAATAAGATGTGTTCAACGAGCACTTAAAACTCATAATAAGATGTGTGCAACGAGCACTTAAAAGTCAAAATAAGATGTGTTCAGCGAGCATTTAAAACTCATAATATGATGTGTTCAACGAGCACTTAAAACTCATAATAAGATGTGTTCAACGAGCATTTAAAACTCATAATAAGATGTGTGCAACGAGCATTTAAAACTCATAATAAGATGTGTGCAACGAGCACTTAAAACTCATAATAAGATGTGTGCAACGAGCTCTTAAAACTCATAATAAGATGCGTGCAACGAGCACTTAAAACTCATAATAAGATGTGTGCAACGAGCAATTAAAACTCATAATAAGATGTGTGCAACGAGCTCTTAAAACTCATAATAAGATGTGTTCAACGAGCATTTAAAACTCATAATACGATTTGTGCAACGACCACTTAAAACTCAAAATAAGATGTGTTCAACGAGCACTTAAAACTCATAATAAGATGTGTTCAACGAGCACTTAAAACTAACAATAAGATGTGTTCAACGAGCACTTAAAACTCATAATAACATGTGTTCAATGAGCATTTAAAACTCATAATAAGATGTGTTCAACGAGCATTTAAAACTCATAATAAGATGTGTGCAACGAGCACTTAAAACTCATAATAAGACGTGTTCAACGAGCATTTGAAACTCATAATAAGATGTGTTCAACGAGCATTTAAAACTCATAATAAGATGTGTTCAACGAGCATTTAAAACTCATAATAAGATGTGTGCAACGAGCACTTCAAACTCATAATAAGATGTGTGCAACGAGCACTTAAAACTCATAATAAGATGTGCGCAATGAGCACTTAAAACTCATAATAAGATGTGTGCAACGAGCAATTAAAACTCATAATAAGATGTGTTCAACGAGCAATTAAAACTCACAATAAGATGTGTTCAACGAGCACTTAAAACTCATAATAAGATGTGTTCAACGAGCACATTAAACTCATAATAACATGTGTTCAACGAGCACTTAAAACTCATAATAAGATGTGTGCAACTAGCACTTAAAACTCATAATAAGATGTGTGCAACGAGCATTTAAAAGTCATAATAAGATGTGTTCAACGAGCATTTAAAACTCATAATAAGATGTGTTCAACGAGCATTTAAAACTCATAATAAGATGTGTTCAACGAGCATTTAAAACTCATAATAAGATGTGTTCAACGAGCATTTAAAACATAATAAGATGTGTTAAACGAGCATTTGAAACTCATAATAAGATGTGTTCAACGAGCATTTAAAACTCATAATACGATTTGTGCAACGACCACTTAAAACTCAAAATAAGATGTGTTCAACGAGCACTTAAAACTCATAATAAGATGTGTTCAACGAGCACTTAAAACTAACAATAAGATGTGTTCAACGAGCACTTAAAACTCATAATAACATGTGTTCAATGAGCATTTAAAACTCATAATAAGATGTGTTCAACGAGCATTTAAAAGTCATAATAAGATGTATTCAACGAGCATTTAAAACTTATAATAAGATGTGTTTAACGAGCATTTACAACTCATAATAAGATGTGTTCAACGAGCACTTAAAACTCAAAATAAGATGTGTTCAACGAGCATTTAAAACTCATAAGATGTGTTCAACGAGCATTTAAAACTGATAATAAGATGTGTTCAATGAGCATTTAAAACTGATAATAAGATGTGTTCAACGAGCACTTAAAACTCATAATAAGATGTGTTCAACGAGCATTTAAGACTCATAATAAGATGTCTTCAACGAGCACGTAAAACTCATAATAAGATGTGTTCAACGAGCACTTAAAACTCATAATAAGATGTGTTCAACGAGCATTTAAAACATAATAAGATGTGTTCAACGAGCACTTAAAACTCATAATAAGATGTGTTCAACGAGCACTTAAAAGTCAAAATAAGATGTGTTCAGCGAGCATTTAAAACTCAAAATAAGATGTGTGCAACGAGCACTTAAAACTCATAATAAGATGTGTGCAACGAGCTCTTAAAACTCATAATAAGATGTGTTCAACGAGCATTTAAAACTCATAATAAGATGTGTTCAACGAGCACTTAAAACTCATAATAAGATGTGTTCAACGAGCATTTAAAACTCATAATAAGATGTGTGCAACGAGCATTTAAAACTCATAATAAGATGTGTGCAACGAGCACTTAAAACTCATAATAAGATGTGTGCAACGAGCTCTTAAATCTCATAATAAGATGCGTGCAACGAGCACTTAAAACTCATAATAAGATGTGTGCAACGAGCAATTAAAACTCCTAATAAGATGTGTGCAACGAGCAATTAAAACTCATAATAAGATGTGTGCAACGAGCAATTAAAACTCATAATAAGATGTGTGCAACGAGCACTTAAAACTCATAAGATGTGTGCAACTAGCACTTAAAACTCATAATAAGATGTGTGCAACGATCAAATAAAACTCATAATAAGATGTGTTCAACGAGCAATTAAAATTCACAATAAGATGTGTTCAACGAGCACTTAAAACTCATAATAAGATGTGTGCAACGAGCACTTAAAACTCATAATAAGATGTGTGCAACTAGCACTTAAAACTCATAATAAGATGTGTGCAACGAGCAATTAAAACTCATAATAAGATGTGTTCAACGAGCATTTAAAACTCATAATAAGATGTGTTCAACGAGCATTTAAAACTCATAATAAGATGTGTTCAACGAGCATTTAAAACATAATAAGATGTGTTCAACGAGCACTTAAAACTCATAATAAGATGTGTTCAACGAGCATGTAGAACTCACAATAAGATGTGTTCAACGAGCACTTAACACTCATAATAAGATGTGTTCAACGAGCATTTAAAACTCATAATAAGATGTGTTCAACGAGCACGTAAATCTCATAATAAGATGTGTTCAACGAGCATTTGAAACTCATAATAAGATGTGTTCAACGAGCATTTAAAACTCATAATAAGATGTGTTCAACGAGCATTTAAAACTCATAATAAGATGTGTGCAACGAGCACTTCAAACTCATAATAAGATGTGTGCAACGAGCACTTAAAACTCATAATAAGATGTGTGCAACGAGCAATTAAAACTCATAATAAGATGTGTTCAACGAGCAATTAAAACTCACAATAAGATGTGTTCAACGAGCACTTAAAACTCATAATAAGATGTGTGCAACGAGCACATAAAACTCATAATAACATGTGTTCAACGAGCACTTAAAACTCATAATAAGATGTGTGCAACTAGCACTTAAAACTCATAATAAGATGTGTGCAACGAGCAATTAAAACTCATAATAAGATGTGTTCAACGAGCATTTAAAACTCATAATAAGATGTGTTCAACGAGCATTTAAAACTCATAATAAGATGTGTTCAACGAGCATTTAAAACTCATAATAAGATGTGTTCAACGAGCATTTAAGACTCATAATAAGATGTCTTCAACGAGCACGTTAAACTCATAATAAGATGTGTTCAACGAGCACTTAAAACTCATAATAAGATGTGTTCAACGAGCATTTAAAACATAATAAGATGTGTTCAACGAGCACTTAAAACTCATAATAAGATGTGTGCAACGAGCACTTAAAAGTCAAAATAAGATGTGTTCAGCGAGCATTTAAAACTCAAAATAAGATGTGTGCAACGAGCACTTAAAACTCATAATAAGATGTATGCAACGAGCTCTTAAAACTCATAATAAGATGTGTTCAACGAGCATTTAAAACTCATAATAAGATGTGTTCAACGAGCACTTAAAACTCATAATAAGATGTGTTCAACGAGCATTTAAAACTCATAATAAGATGTGTGCAACGAGCATTTAAAACTCATAATAAGATGTGTGCAACGAGCACTTAAAACTCATAATAAGATGTGTGCAACGAGCTCTTAAATCTCATAATAAGATGCGTGCAACGAGCACTTAAAACTCATAATAAGATGTGTGCAACGAGCAATTAAAACTCCTAATAAGGTGTGTGCAACGAGCAATTAAAACTCATAATAAGATGTGTGCAACGAGCAATTAAAACTCATAATAAGATGTGTGCAACGAGCACTTAAAACTCATAAGATGTGTGCAACTAGCACTTAAAACTCATAATAAGATGTGTGCAACGATCAAATAAAACTCATAATAAGATGTGTTCAACGAGCAATTAAAATTCACAATAAGATGTGTTCAACGAGCACTTAAAACTCATAATAAGATGTGTGCAACGAGCACTTAAAACTCATAATAAGATGTGTGCAACTAGCACTTAAAACTCATAATAAGATGTGTGCAACGAGCAATTAAAACTCATAATAAGATGTGTTCAACGAGCATTTAAAACTCATAATAAGATGTGTTCAACGAGCATTTAAAACTCATAATAAGATGTGTTCAACGAGCATTTAAAACATAATAAGATGTGTTCAACGAGCACTTAAAACTCATAATAAGATGTGTTCAACGAGCATTTAAAACTCATAATAAGATGTGTTCAACGAGCATTTAAAACTCATAATAAGATGTGTGCAACGAGCACTTCAAACTCATAATAAGATGTGTGCAACGAGCACTTAAAACTCATAATAAGATGTGCGCAATGAGCACTTAAAACTCATAATAAGATGTGTGCAACGAGCAATTAAAACTCATAATAAGATGTGTTCAACGAGCAATTAAAACTCACAATAAGATGTGTTCAACGAGCACTTAAAACTCATAATAAGATGTGTGCAACGAGCACATAAAACTCATAATAACATGTGTTCAACGAGCACTTAAAACTCATAATAAGATGTGTGCAACTAGCACTTAAAACTCATAATAAGACGTGTGCAACGAGCAATTAAAACTCATAATAAGATGTGTTCAACGAGCATTTAAAACTCATAATAAGATGTGTTCAACGAGCATTTAAAACTCATAATAGGATGTGTTCAACGAGCATTTAAAACTCATAATAAGATGTGTGCAACTAGCACTTAAAACTCATAATAAGATGTGTGCAACGAGCAATTAAAACTCATAATAAGATGTGTGCAACGAGCAATTAAAACTCATAATAAGATGTGTTCAACGAGCATTTAAAACTCATAATAAGATGTGTTCAACGAGCATTTAAAACTCATAATAAGATGTGTTCAACGAGCATTTAAAATATTATAAGATGTGTTCAACGAGCACTTAAAACTCATAATAAGATGTGTTCAACGAGCATGTAGAACTCACAATAAGATGTGTTCAACGAGCACTTAACACTCATAATAAGATGTGTTCAACGAGCATTTAAAACTCATAATAAGATGTGTTCAACGAGCACGTAAATCTCATAATAAGATGTGTTCAACGAGCATTTGAAACTCATAATAAGATGTGTTCAACGAGCATTTAAAACTCATAATAAGATGTGTTCAACGAGCATTTAAAACTCATAATAAGATGTGTGCAACGAGCACTTCAAACTCATAATAAGATGTGTGCAACGAGCACTTAAAACTCATAATAAGATGTGTGCAACGAGCAATTAAAACTCATAATAAGATGTGTTCAACGAGCAATTAAAACTCACAATAAGATGTGTTCAACGAGCACTTAAAACTCATAATAAGATGTGTGCAACGAGCACATAAAACTCATAATAACATGTGTTCAACGAGCACTTAAAACTCATAATAAGATGTGTGCAACTAGCACTTAAAACTCATAATAAGATGTGTGCAACGAGCAATTAAAACTCATAATAAGATGTGTTCAACGAGCATTTAAAACTCATAATAAGATGTGTTCAACGAGCATTTAAAACTCATAATAAGATGTGTTCAACGAGCATTTAAAACTCATAATAAGATGTGTTCAACGAGCATTTAAGACTCATAATAAGATGTCTTCAACGAGCACGTAAAACTCATAATAAGATGTGTTCAACGAGCACTTAAAACTCATAATAAGATGTGTTCAACGAGCATTTAAAACATAATAAGATGTGTTCAACGAGCACTTAAAACTCATAATAAGATGTGTGCAACGAGCACTTAAAACTCAAAATAAGATGTGTTCAGCGAGCATTTAAAACTCAAAATAAGATGTGTGCAACGAGCACTTAAAACTCATAATAAGATGTGTGCAACGAGCTCTTAAAACTCATAATAAGATGTGTTCAACGAGCATTTAAAACTCATAATATGATGTGTTCAACGAGCACTTAAAACTCATAATAAGATGTGTTCAACGAGCATTTAAAACTCATAATAAGATGTGTGCAACGAGCATTTAAAACTCATAATAAGATGTGTGCAACGAGCACTTAAAACTCATAATAAGATGTGTGCAACGAGCTCTTAAAACTCATAATAAGATGCGTGCAACGAGCAATTAAAACTCATAATAAGATGTGTGCAACGAGCAATTAAAACTCACAATAAGATGTGTTCAACGAGCTCTTAAAACTCATAATAAGATGTGTTCAACGAGCATTTAAAACTCATAATACGATTTGTGCAACGACCACTTAAAACTCAAAATAAGATGTGTTCAACGAGCACTTAAAACTCATAATAAGATGTGTTCAACGAGCACTTAAAACTAACAATAAGATGTGTTCAACGAGCACTTAAAACTCATAATAACATGTGTTCAACGAGCATTTAAAACTCATAATAAGATGTGTTCAACGAGCATTTAAAACTCATAATAAGATGTGTGCAACGAGCAATTAAAACTCATAATAAGACGTGTTCAACGAGCATTTGAAACTCATAATAAGATGTGTTCAACGAGCATTTAAAACTCATAATAAGATGTGTTCAACGAGCATTTAAAACTCATAATAAGATGTGTGCAACGAGCACTTCAAACTCATAATAAGATGTGTGCAACGAGCACTTAAAACTCATAATAAGATGTGCGCAATGAGCACTTAAAACTCATAATAAGATGTGTGCAACGAGCAATTAAAACTCATAATAAGATGTGTTCAACGAGCAATTAAAACTCACAATAAGATGTGTTCAACGAGCACTTAAAACTCATAATAAGATGTGTGCAACGAGCACATTAAACTCATAATAACATGTGTTCAACGAGCACTTAAAACTCATAATAAGATGTGTGCAACTAGCACTTAAAACTCATAATAAGATGTGTGCAACGAGCATTTAAAAGTCATAATAAGATTTGTTCAACGAGCATTTAAAACTCATAATAAGATGTGTTCAACGAGCATTTAAAACTCATAATAAGATGTGTTCAACGAGCATTTAAAACTCATAATAAGATGTGTTCAACGAGCATTTAAAACATAATAAGATGTGTTAAACGAGCATTTGAAACTCATAATAAGATGTGTTCAACGAGCATTTAAAACTCATAATACGATTTGTGCAACGACCACTTAAAACTCAAAATAAGATGTGTTCAACGAGCACTTAAAACTCATAATAAGATGTGTTCAACGAGCATTTAAAACTCATAATAAGATGTGTTCAACGAGCATTTAAAACTCATAATAAGATGTGTTCAACGAGCATTTAAAACATAATAAGATGTGTTAAACGAGCATTTGAAACTCATAATAAGATGTGTTCAACGAGCATTTAAAACTCATAATACGATTTGTGCAACGACCACTTAAAACTCAAAATAAGATGTGTTCAACGAGCACTTAAAACTCATAATAAGATGTGTTCAACGAGCACTTAAAACTAACAATAAGATGTGTTCAACGAGCACTTAAAACTCATAATAACATGTGTTCAATGAGCATTTAAAACTCATAATAAGATGTGTTCAACGAGCATTTAAAAGTCATAATAAGATGTATTCAACGAGCATTTAAAACTTATAATAAGATGTGTTCAACGAGCACTTAAAACTCAAAATAAGATGTGTTCAACGAGCATTTAAAACTCATAAGATGTGTTCAACGAGCATTTAAAACTGAAAATAAGATGTGTTCAATGAGCATTTAAAACTGATAATAAGATGTGTTCAACGAGCACTTAAAACTCATAATAAGATGTGTTCAACGAGCATTTAAGACTCATAATAAGATGTCTTCAACGAGCACGTAAAACTCATAATAAGATGTGTTCAACGAGCACTTAAAACTCATAATAAGATGTGTTCAACGGGCATTTAAAACATAATAAGATGTGTTCAACGAGCACTTAAAACTCATAATAAGATGTGTGCAACGAGCACTTAAAAGTCAAAATAAGATGTGTTCAGCGAGCATTTAAAACTCAAAATAAGATGTGTGCAACGAGCACTTAAAACTCATAATAAGATGTGTGCAACGAGCTCTTAAAACTCATAATAAGATGTGTTCAACGAGCATTTAAAACTCATAATAAGATGTGTTCAACGAGCACTTAAAACTCATAATAAGATGTGTTCAACGAGCATTTAAAACTCATAATAAGATGTGTGCAACGAGCATTTAAAACTCATAATAAGATGTGTGCAACGAGCTCTTAAATCTCATAATAAGATGCGTGCAACGAGCACTTAAAACTCATAATAAGATGTGTGCAACGAGCAATTAAAACTCCTAATAAGGTGTGTGCAACGAGCAATTAAAACTCATAATAAGATGTGTGCAACGAGCAATTAAAACTCATAATAAGATGTGTGCAACGAGCACTTAAAACTCATAAGATGTGTGCAACTAGCACTTAAAACTCATAATAAGATGTGTGCAACGATCAAATAAAACTCATAATAAGATGTGTTCAACGAGCAATTAAAATTCACAATAAGATGTGTTCAACGAGCACTTAAAACTCATAATAAGATGTGTGCAACGAGCACTTAAAACTCATAATAAGATGTGTGCAACTAGCACTTAAAACTCATAATAAGATGTGTGCAACGAGCAATTAAAACTCATAATAAGATGTGTTCAACGAACATTTAAAACTCATAATAAGATGTGTTCAACGAGCATTTAAAACTCATAATAAGATGTGTTCAACGAGCATTTAAAACATAATAAGATGTGTTCAGCGAGCACTTAAAACTCATAATAAGATGTGTTCAACGAGCATTTAAAACTCATAATAAGATGTGTTCAACGAGCATTTAAAACTCATAATAAGATGTGTGCAACGAGCACTTCAAACTCATAATAAGATGTGTGCAACGAGCACTTAAAACTCATAATAAGATGTGCGCAATGAGCACTTAAAACTCATAATAAGATGTGTGCAACGAGCAATTAAAACTCATAATAAGATGTGTTCAACGAGCAATTAAAACTCACAATAAGATGTGTTCAACGAGCACTTAAAACTCATAATAAGATGTGTGCAACGAGCACATAAAACTCATAATAACATGTGTTCAACGAGCACTTAAAACTCATAATAAGATGTGTGCAACTAGCACTTAAAACTCATAATAAGATGTGTGCAACGAGCAATTAAAACTCATAATAAGATGTGTTCAACGAGCATTTAAAACTCATAATAAGATGTGTTCAACGAGCATTTAAAACTCATAATAAGATGTGTTCAACGAGCATTTAAAACTCATAATAAGATGTGTGCAACTAGCACTTAAAACTCATAATAAGATGTGTCTAACGAGCAATTAAAACTCATAATAAGATGTGTGCAACGAGCAATTAAAACTCATAATAAGATGTGTTCAACGAGCATTTAAAACTCATAATAAGATGTGTTCAACGAGCATTTAAAACTCATAATAAGATGTGTTCAACGAGCATTTAAAATATTATAAGATGTGTTCAACGAGCACTTAAAACTCACAATAAGATGTGTTCAACGAGCATGTAGAACTCACAATAAGATGTGTTCAACGAGCACTTAACACTCATAATAAGATGTGTTCAACGAGCATTTAAAACTCATAATAAGATGTGTTCAACGAGCACGTAAATCTCATAATAAGATGTGTTCAACGAGCATTTGAAACTCATAATAAGATGTGTTCAACGAGCATTTAAAACTCATAATAAGATGTGTTCAACGAGCATTTAAAACTCATAATAAGATGTGTGCAACGAGCACTTCAAACTCATAATAAGATGTGTGCAACGAGCACTTAAAACTCATAATAAGATGTGTGCAACGAGCAATTAAAACTCACAATAAGATGTGTTCAACGAGCACTTAAAACTCATAATAAGATGTGTTCAACGAGCACATTAAACTCATAATAACATGTGTTCAACGAGCACTTAAAACTCATAATAAGATGTGTGCAACTAGCACTTAAAACTCATAATAAGATGTGTGCAACGAGCATTTAAAAGTCATAATAAGATGTGTTCAACGAGCATTTAAAACTCATAATAAGATGTGTTCAACGAGCATTTAAAACTCATAATAAGATGTGTTCAACGAGCATTTAAAACTCATAATAAGATGTGTTCAACGAGCATTTAAAACATAATAAGATGTGTTAAACGAGCATTTGAAACTCATAATAAGATGTGTTCAACGAGCATTTAAAACTCATAATACGATTTGTGCAACGACCACTTAAAACTCAAAATAAGATGTGTTCAACGAGCACTTAAAACTCATAATAAGATGTGTTCAACGAGCACTTAAAACTAACAATAAGATGTGTTCAACGAGCACTTAAAACTCATAATAACATGTGTTCAATGAGCATTTAAAACTCATAATAAGATGTGTTCAACGAGCATTTAAAAGTCATAATAAGATGTATTCAACGAGCATTTAAAACTTATAATAAGATGTGTTTAACGAGCATTTACAACTCATAATAAGATGTGTTCAACGAGCACTTAAAACTCAAAATAAGATGTGTTCAACGAGCATTTAAAACTCATAAGATGTGTTCAACGAGCATTTAAAACTGATAATAAGATGTGTTCAATGAGCATTTAAAACTGATAATAAGATGTGTTCAACGAGCACTTAAAACTCATAATAAGATGTGTTCAACGAGCATTTAAGACTCATAATAAGATGTCTTCAACGAGCACGTAAAACTCATAATAAGATGTGTTCAACGAGCACTTAAAACTCATAATAAGATGTGTTCAACGAGCATTTAAAACATAATAAGATGTGTTCAACGAGCACTTAAAACTCATAATAAGATGTGTTCAACGAGCACTTAAAAGTCAAAATAAGATGTGTTCAGCGAGCATTTAAAACTCAAAATAAGATGTGTGCAACGAGCACTTAAAACTCATAATAAGATGTGTGCAACGAGCTCTTAAAACTCATAATAAGATGTGTTCAACGAGCATTTAAAACTCATAATAAGATGTGTTCAACGAGCACTTAAAACTCATAATAAGATGTGTTCAACGAGCATTTAAAACTCATAATAAGATGTGTGCAACGAGCATTTAAAACTCATAATAAGATGTGTGCAACGAGCACTTAAAACTCATAATAAGATGTGTGCAACGAGCTCTTAAATCTCATAATAAGATGCGTGCAACGAGCACTTAAAACTCATAATAAGATGTGTGCAACGAGCAATTAAAACTCCTAATAAGATGTGTGCAACGAGCAATTAAAACTCATAATAAGATGTGTGCAACGAGCAATTAAAACTCATAATAAGATGTGTGCAACGAGCACTTAAAACTCATAAGATGTGTGCAACTAGCACTTAAAACTCATAATAAGATGTGTGCAACGATCAAATAAAACTCATAATAAGATGTGTTCAACGAGCAATTAAAATTCACAATAAGATGTGTTCAACGAGCACTTAAAACTCATAATAAGATGTGTGCAACGAGCACTTAAAACTCATAATAAGATGTGTGCAACTAGCACTTAAAACTCATAATAAGATGTGTGCAACGAGCAATTAAAACTCATAATAAGATGTGTTCAACGAGCATTTAAAACTCATAATAAGATGTGTTCAACGAGCATTTAAAACTCATAATAAGATGTGTTCAACGAGCATTTAAAACATAATAAGATGTGTTCAACGAGCACTTAAAACTCATAATAAGATGTGTTCAACGAGCATGTAGAACTCACAATAAGATGTGTTCAACGAGCACTTAACACTCATAATAAGATGTGTTCAACGAGCATTTAAAACTCATAATAAGATGTGTTCAACGAGCACGTAAATCTCATAATAAGATGTGTTCAACGAGCATTTGAAACTCATAATAAGATGTGTTCAACGAGCATTTAAAACTCATAATAAGATGTGTTCAACGAGCATTTAAAACTCATAATAAGATGTGTGCAACGAGCACTTCAAACTCATAATAAGATGTGTGCAACGAGCACTTAAAACTCATAATAAGATGTGTGCAACGAGCAATTAAAACTCATAATAAGATGTGTTCAACGAGCAATTAAAACTCACAATAAGATGTGTTCAACGAGCACTTAAAACTCATAATAAGATGTGTGCAACGAGCACATAAAACTCATAATAACATGTGTTCAACGAGCACTTAAAACTCATAATAAGATGTGTGCAACTAGCACTTAAAACTCATAATAAGATGTGTGCAACGAGCAATTAAAACTCATAATAAGATGTGTTCAACGAGCATTTAAAACTCATAATAAGATGTGTTCAACGAGCATTTAAAACTCATAATAAGATGTGTTCAACGAGCATTTAAAACTCATAATAAGATGTGTTCAACGAGCATTTAAGACTCATAATAAGATGTCTTCAACGAGCACGTTAAACTCATAATAAGATGTGTTCAACGAGCACTTAAAACTCATAATAAGATGTGTTCAACGAGCATTTAAAACATAATAAGATGTGTTCAACGAGCACTTAAAACTCATAATAAGATGTGTGCAACGAGCACTTAAAAGTCAAAATAAGATGTGTTCAGCGAGCATTTAAAACTCAAAATAAGATGTGTGCAACGAGCACTTAAAACTCATAATAAGATGTATGCAACGAGCTCTTAAAACTCATAATAAGATGTGTTCAACGAGCATTTAAAACTCATAATAAGATGTGTTCAACGAGCACTTAAAACTCATAATAAGATGTGTTCAACGAGCATTTAAAACTCATAATAAGATGTGTGCAACGAGCATTTAAAACTCATAATAAGATGTGTGCAACGAGCACTTAAAACTCATAATAAGATGTGTGCAACGAGCTCTTAAATCTCATAATAAGATGCGTGCAACGAGCACTTAAAACTCATAATAAGATGTGTGCAACGAGCAATTAAAACTCCTAATAAGGTGTGTGCAACGAGCAATTAAAACTCATAATAAGATGTGTGCAACGAGCAATTAAAACTCATAATAAGATGTGTGCAACGAGCACTTAAAACTCATAAGATGTGTGCAACTAGCACTTAAAACTCATAATAAGATGTGTGCAACGATCAAATAAAACTCATAATAAGATGTGTTCAACGAGCAATTAAAATTCACAATAAGATGTGTTCAACGAGCACTTAAAACTCATAATAAGATGTGTGCAACGAGCACTTAAAACTCATAATAAGATGTGTGCAACTAGCACTTAAAACTCATAATAAGATGTGTGCAACGAGCAATTAAAACTCATAATAAGATGTGTTCAACGAGCATTTAAAACTCATAATAAGATGTGTTCAACGAGCATTTAAAACTCATAATAAGATGTGTTCAACGAGCATTTAAAACATAATAAGATGTGTTCAACGAGCACTTAAAACTCATAATAAGATGTGTTCAACGAGCATTTAAAACTCATAATAAGATGTGTTCAACGAGCATTTAAAACTCATAATAAGATGTGTGCAACGAGCACTTCAAACTCATAATAAGATGTGTGCAACGAGCACTTAAAACTCATAATAAGATGTGCGCAATGAGCACTTAAAACTCATAATAAGATGTGTGCAACGAGCAATTAAAACTCATAATAAGATGTGTTCAACGAGCAATTAAAACTCACAATAAGATGTGTTCAACGAGCACTTAAAACTCATAATAAGATGTGTGCAACGAGCACATAAAACTCATAATAACATGTGTTCAACGAGCACTTAAAACTCATAATAAGATGTGTGCAACTAGCACTTAAAACTCATAATAAGACGTGTGCAACGAGCAATTAAAACTCATAATAAGATGTGTTCAACGAGCATTTAAAACTCATAATAAGATGTGTTCAACGAGCATTTAAAACTCATAATAGGATGTGTTCAACGAGCATTTAAAACTCATAATAAGATGTGTGCAACTAGCACTTAAAACTCATAATAAGATGTGTGCAACGAGCAATTAAAACTCATAATAAGATGTGTGCAACGAGCAATTAAAACTCATAATAAGATGTGTTCAACGAGCATTTAAAACTCATAATAAGATGTGTTCAACGAGCATTTAAAACTCATAATAAGATGTGTTCAACGAGCATTTAAAATATTATAAGATGTGTTCAACGAGCACTTAAAACTCATAATAAGATGTGTTCAACGAGCATGTAGAACTCACAATAAGATGTGTTCAACGAGCACTTAACACTCATAATAAGATGTGTTCAACGAGCATTTAAAACTCATAATAAGATGTGTTCAACGAGCACGTAAATCTCATAATAAGATGTGTTCAACGAGCATTTGAAACTCATAATAAGATGTGTTCAACGAGCATTTAAAACTCATAATAAGATGTGTTCAACGAGCATTTAAAACTCATAATAAGATGTGTGCAACGAGCACTTCAAACTCATAATAAGATGTGTGCAACGAGCACTTAAAACTCATAATAAGATGTGTGCAACGAGCAATTAAAACTCATAATAAGATGTGTTCAACGAGCAATTAAAACTCACAATAAGATGTGTTCAACGAGCACTTAAAACTCATAATAAGATGTGTGCAACGAGCACATAAAACTCATAATAACATGTGTTCAACGAGCACTTAAAACTCATAATAAGATGTGTGCAACTAGCACTTAAAACTCATAATAAGATGTGTGCAACGAGCAATTAAAACTCATAATAAGATGTGTTCAACGAGCATTTAAAACTCATAATAAGATGTGTTCAACGAGCATTTAAAACTCATAATAAGATGTGTTCAACGAGCATTTAAAACTCATAATAAGATGTGTTCAACGAGCATTTAAGACTCATAATAAGATGTCTTCAACGAGCACGTAAAACTCATAATAAGATGTGTTCAACGAGCACTTAAAACTCATAATAAGATGTGTTCAACGAGCATTTAAAACATAATAAGATGTGTTCAACGAGCACTTAAAACTCATAATAAGATGTGTGCAACGAGCACTTAAAACTCAAAATAAGATGTGTTCAGCGAGCATTTAAAACTCAAAATAAGATGTGTGCAACGAGCACTTAAAACTCATAATAAGATGTGTGCAACGAGCTCTTAAAACTCATAATAAGATGTGTTCAACGAGCATTTAAAACTCATAATATGATGTGTTCAACGAGCACTTAAAACTCATAATAAGATGTGTTCAACGAGCATTTAAAACTCATAATAAGATGTGTGCAACGAGCATTTAAAACTCATAATAAGATGTGTGCAACGAGCACTTAAAACTCATAATAAGATGTGTGCAACGAGCTCTTAAAACTCATAATAAGATGCGTGCAACGAGCAATTAAAACTCATAATAAGATGTGTGCAACGAGCAATTAAAACTCACAATAAGATGTGTTCAACGAGCTCTTAAAACTCATAATAAGATGTGTTCAACGAGCATTTAAAACTCATAATACGATTTGTGCAACGACCACTTAAAACTCAAAATAAGATGTGTTCAACGAGCACTTAAAACTCATAATAAGATGTGTTCAACGAGCACTTAAAACTAACAATAAGATGTGTTCAACGAGCACTTAAAACTCATAATAACATGTGTTCAACGAGCATTTAAAACTCATAATAAGATGTGTTCAACGAGCATTTAAAACTCATAATAAGATGTGTGCAACGAGCAATTAAAACTCATAATAAGACGTGTTCAACGAGCATTTGAAACTCATAATAAGATGTGTTCAACGAGCATTTAAAACTCATAATAAGATGTGTTCAACGAGCATTTAAAACTCATAATAAGATGTGTGCAACGAGCACTTCAAACTCATAATAAGATGTGTGCAACGAGCACTTAAAACTCATAATAAGATGTGCGCAATGAGCACTTAAAACTCATAATAAGATGTGTGCAACGAGCAATTAAAACTCATAATAAGATGTGTTCAACGAGCAATTAAAACTCACAATAAGATGTGTTCAACGAGCACTTAAAACTCATAATAAGATGTGTGCAACGAGCACATTAAACTCATAATAACATGTGTTCAACGAGCACTTAAAACTCATAATAAGATGTGTGCAACTAGCACTTAAAACTCATAATAAGATGTGTGCAACGAGCATTTAAAAGTCATAATAAGATTTGTTCAACGAGCATTTAAAACTCATAATAAGATGTGTTCAACGAGCATTTAAAACTCATAATAAGATGTGTTCAACGAGCATTTAAAACTCATAATAAGATGTGTTCAACGAGCATTTAAAACATAATAAGATGTGTTAAACGAGCATTTGAAACTCATAATAAGATGTGTTCAACGAGCATTTAAAACTCATAATACGATTTGTGCAACGACCACTTAAAACTCAAAATAAGATGTGTTCAACGAGCACTTAAAACTCATAATAAGATGTGTTCAACGAGCACTTAAAACTAACAATAAGATGTGTTCAACGAGCACTTAAAACTCATAATAACATGTGTTCAATGAGCATTTAAAACTCATAATAAGATGTGTTCAACGAGCATTTAAAAGTCATAATAAGATGTATTCAACGAGCATTTAAAACTTATAATAAGATGTGTTTAACGAGCATTTACAACTCATAATAAGATGTGTTCAACGAGCACTTAAAACTCAAAATAAGATGTGTTCAACGAGCATTTAAAACTCATAAGATGTGTTCAACGAGCATTTAAAACTGAAAATAAGATGTGTTCAATGAGCATTTAAAACTGATAATAAGATGTGTTCAACGAGCACTTAAAACTCATAATAAGATGTGTTCAACGAGCATTTAAGACTCATAATAAGATGTCTTCAACGAGCACGTAAAACTCATAATAAGATGTGTTCAACGAGCACTTAAAACTCATAATAAGATGTGTTCAACGGGCATTTAAAACATAATAAGATGTGTTCAACGAGCACTTAAAACTCATAATAAGATGTGTGCAACGAGCACTTAAAAGTCAAAATAAGATGTGTTCAGCGAGCATTTAAAACTCAAAATAAGATGTGTGCAACGAGCACTTAAAACTCATAATAAGATGTGTGCAACGAGCTCTTAAAACTCATAATAAGATGTGTTCAACGAGCATTTAAAACTCATAATAAGATGTGTTCAACGAGCACTTAAAACTCATAATAAGATGTGTTCAACGAGCATTTAAAACTCATAATAAGATGTGTGCAACGAGCATTTAAAACTCATAATAAGATGTGTGCAACGAGCTCTTAAATCTCATAATAAGATGCGTGCAACGAGCACTTAAAACTCATAATAAGATGTGTGCAACGAGCAATTAAAACTCCTAATAAGGTGTGTGCAACGAGCAATTAAAACTCATAATAAGATGTGTGCAACGAGCAATTAAAACTCATAATAAGATGTGTGCAACGAGCACTTAAAACTCATAAGATGTGTGCAACTAGCACTTAAAACTCATAATAAGATGTGTGCAACGATCAAATAAAACTCATAATAAGATGTGTTCAACGAGCAATTAAAATTCACAATAAGATGTGTTCAACGAGCACTTAAAACTCATAATAAGATGTGTGCAACGAGCACTTAAAACTCATAATAAGATGTGTGCAACTAGCACTTAAAACTCATAATAAGATGTGTGCAACGAGCAATTAAAACTCATAATAAGATGTGTTCAACGAACATTTAAAACTCATAATAAGATGTGTTCAACGAGCATTTAAAACTCATAATAAGATGTGTTCAACGAGCATTTAAAACATAATAAGATGTGTTCAGCGAGCACTTAAAACTCATAATAAGATGTGTTCAACGAGCATTTAAAACTCATAATAAGATGTGTTCAACGAGCATTTAAAACTCATAATAAGATGTGTGCAACGAGCACTTCAAACTCATAATAAGATGTGTGCAACGAGCACTTAAAACTCATAATAAGATGTGCGCAATGAGCACTTAAAACTCATAATAAGATGTGTGCAACGAGCAATTAAAACTCATAATAAGATGTGTTCAACGAGCAATTAAAACTCACAATAAGATGTGTTCAACGAGCACTTAAAACTCATAATAAGATGTGTGCAACGAGCACATAAAACTCATAATAACATGTGTTCAACGAGCACTTAAAACTCATAATAAGATGTGTGCAACTAGCACTTAAAACTCATAATAAGATGTGTGCAACGAGCAATTAAAACTCATAATAAGATGTGTTCAACGAGCATTTAAAACTCATAATAAGATGTGTTCAACGAGCATTTAAAACTCATAATAAGATGTGTTCAACGAGCATTTAAAACTCATAATAAGATGTGTGCAACTAGCACTTAAAACTCATAATAAGATGTGTCTAACGAGCAATTAAAACTCATAATAAGATGTGTGCAACGAGCAATTAAAACTCATAATAAGATGTGTTCAACGAGCATTTAAAACTCATAATAAGATGTGTTCAACGAGCATTTAAAACTCATAATAAGATGTGTTCAACGAGCATTTAAAATATTATAAGATGTGTTCAACGAGCACTTAAAACTCACAATAAGATGTGTTCAACGAGCATGTAGAACTCACAATAAGATGTGTTCAACGAGCACTTAACACTCATAATAAGATGTGTTCAACGAGCATTTAAAACTCATAATAAGATGTGTTCAACGAGCACGTAAATCTCATAATAAGATGTGTTCAACGAGCATTTGAAACTCATAATAAGATGTGTTCAACGAGCATTTAAAACTCATAATAAGATGTGTTCAACGAGCATTTAAAACTCATAATAAGATGTGTGCAACGAGCACTTCAAACTCATAATAAGATGTGTGCAACGAGCACTTAAAACTCATAATAAGATGTGTGCAACGAGCAATTAAAACTCATAATAAGATGTGTTCAACGAGCAATTAAAACTCACAATAAGATGTGTTCAACGAGCACTTAAAACTCATAATAAGATGTGTGCAACGAGCACATAAAACTCATAATAACATGTGTTCAACGAGCACTTAAAACTCATAATAAGATGTGTGCAACTAGCACTTAAAACTCATAATAAGATGTGTGCAACGAGCAATTAAAACTCATAATAAGATGTGTTCAACGAGCATTTAAAACTCATAATAAGATGTGTTCAACGAGCATTTAAAACTCATAATAAGATGCGTTCAACGAGCATTTAAAACTCATAATAAGATGTGTTCAACGAGCATTTAAGACTCATAATAAGATGTCTTCAACGAGCACGTAAAACTCATAATAAGATGTGTTCAACGAGCACTTAAAACTCATAATAAGATGTGTTCAACGAGCATTTAAAACATAATAAGATGTGTTCAACGAGCACTTAAAACTCATAATAAGATGTGTGCAACGAGCACTTAAAACTCAAAATAAGATGTGTTCAGCGAGCATTTAAAACTCAAAATAAGATGTGTGCAACGAGCACTTAAAACTCATAATAAGATGTGTGCAACGAGCTCTTAAAACTCATAATAAGATGTGTTCAACGAGCATTTAAAACTCATAATATGATGTGTTCAACGAGCACTTAAAACTCATAATAAGATGTGTTCAACGAGCATTTAAAACTCATAATAAGATGTGTGCAACGAGCATTTAAAACTCATAATAAGATGTGTGCAACGAGCACTTAAAACTCATAATAAGATGTGTGCAACGAGCTCTTAAAACTCATAATAAGATGCGTGCAACGAGCAATTAAAACTCATAATAAGATGTGTGCAACGAGCAATTAAAACTCACAATAAGATGTGTTCAACGAGCTCTTAAAACTCATAATAAGATGTGTTCAACGAGCATTTAAAACTCATAATACGATTTGTGCAACGACCACTTAAAACTCAAAATAAGATGTGTTCAACGAGCACTTAAAACTCATAATAAGATGTGTTCAACGAGCACTTAAAACTAACAATAAGATGTGTTCAACGAGCACTTAAAACTCATAATAACATGTGTTCAACGAGCATTTAAAACTCATAATAAGATGTGTTCAACGAGCATTTAAAACTCATAATAAGATGTGTGCAACGAGCACTTAAAACTCATAATAAGACGTGTTCAACGAGCATTTGAAACTCATAATAAGATGTGTTCAACGAGCATTTAAAACTCATAATAAGATGTGTTCAACGAGCATTTAAAACTCATAATAAGATGTGTGCAACGAGCACTTCAAACTCATAATAAGATGTGTGCAACGAGCACTTAAAACTCATAATAAGATGTGCGCAATGAGCACTTAAAACTCATAATAAGATGTGTGCAACGAGCAATTAAAACTCATAATAAGATGTGTTCAACGAGCAATTAAAACTCACAATAAGATGTGTTCAACGAGCACTTAAAACTCATAATAAGATGTGTGCAACGAGCACATTAAACTCATAATAACATGTGTTCAACGAGCACTTAAAACTCATAATAAGATGTGTGCAACTAGCACTTAAAACTCATAATAAGATGTGTGCAACGAGCATTTAAAAGTCATAATAAGATGTGTTCAACGAGCATTTAAAACTCATAATAAGATGTGTTCAACGAGCATTTAAAACTCATAATAAGATGTGTTCAACGAGCATTTAAAACTCATAATAAGATGTGTTCAACGAGCATTTAAAACATAATAAGATGTGTTAAACGAGCATTTGAAACTCATAATAAGATGTGTTCAACGAGCATTTAAAACTCATAATACGATTTGTGCAACGACCACTTAAAACTCAAAATAAGATGTGTTCAACGAGCACTTAAAACTCATAATAAGATGTGTTCAACGAGCACTTAAAACTAACAATAAGATGTGTTCAACGAGCACTTAAAACTCATAATAACATGTGTTCAATGAGCATTTAAAACTCATAATAAGATGTGTTCAACGAGCATTTAAAAGTCATAATAAGATGTATTCAACGAGCATTTAAAACTTATAATAAGATGTGTTTAACGAGCATTTACAACTCATAATAAGATGTGTTCAACGAGCACTTAAAACTCAAAATAAGATGTGTTCAACGAGCATTTAAAACTCATAAGATGTGTTCAACGAGCATTTAAAACTGATAATAAGATGTGTTCAATGAGCATTTAAAACTGATAATAAGATGTGTTCAACGAGCACTTAAAACTCATAATAAGATGTGTTCAACGAGCATTTAAGACTCATAATAAGATGTCTTCAACGAGCACGTAAAACTCATAATAAGATGTGTTCAACGAGCACTTAAAACTCATAATAAGATGTGTTCAACGGGCATTTAAAACATAATAAGATGTGTTCAACGAGCACTTAAAACTCATAATAAGATGTGTGCAACGAGCACTTAAAAGTCAAAATAAGATGTGTTCAGCGAGCATTTAAAACTCAAAATAAGATGTGTGCAACGAGCACTTAAAACTCATAATAAGATGTGTGCAACGAGCTCTTAAAACTCATAATAAGATGTGTTCAACGAGCATTTAAAACTCATAATAAGATGTGTTCAACGAGCACTTAAAACTCATAATAAGATGTGTTCAACGAGCATTTAAAACTCATAATAAGATGTGTGCAACGAGCATTTAAAACTCATAATAAGATGTGTGCAACGAGCACTTAAAACTCATAATAAGATGTGTGCAACGAGCTCTTAAATCTCATAATAAGATGCGTGCAACGAGCACTTAAAACTCATAATAAGATGTGTGCAACGAGCAATTAAAACTCCTAATAAGATGTGTGCAACGAGCAATTAAAACTCATAATAAGATGTGTGCAACGAGCAATTAAAACTCATAATAAGATGTGTGCAACGAGCACTTAAAACTCATAAGATGTGTGCAACTAGCACTTAAAACTCATAATAAGATGTGTGCAACGATCAAATAAAACTCATAATAAGATGTGTTCAACGAGCAATTAAAATTCACAATAAGATGTGTTCAACGAGCACTTAAAACTCATAATAAGATGTGTGCAACGAGCACTTAAAACTCATAATAAGATGTGTGCAACTAGCACTTAAAACTCATAATAAGATGTGTGCAACGAGCAATTAAAACTCATAATAAGATGTGTTCAACGAGCATTTAAAACTCATAATAAGATGTGTTCAACGAGCATTTAAAACTCATAATAAGATGTGTTCAACGAGCATTTAAAACATAATAAGATGTGTTCAACGAGCACTTAAAACTCATAATAAGATGTGTTCAACGAGCATGTAGAACTCACAATAAGATGTGTTCAACGAGCACTTAACTCTCATAATAAGATGTGTTCAACGAGCATTTAAAACTCATAATAAGATGTGTTCAACGAGCACGTAAATCTCATAATAAGATGTGTTCAACGAGCATTTGAAACTCATAATAAGATGTGTTCAACGAGCATTTAAAACTCATAATAAGATGTGTTCAACGAGCATTTAAAACTCATAATAAGATGTGTGCAACGAGCACTTCAAACTCATAATAAGATGTGTGCAACGAGCACTTAAAACTCATAATAAGATGTGTGCAACGAGCAATTAAAACTCATAATAAGATGTGTTCAACGAGCAATTAAAACTCACAATAAGATGTGTTCAACGAGCACTTAAAACTCATAATAAGATGTGTGCAACGAGCACATAAAACTCATAATAACATGTGTTCAACGAGCACTTAAAACTCATAATAAGATGTGTGCAACTAGCACTTAAAACTCATAATAAGATGTGTGCAACGAGCAATTAAAACTCATAATAAGATGTGTTCAACGAGCATTTAAAACTCATAATAAGATTTGTTCAACGAGCATTTAAAACTCATAATAAGATGTGTTCAACGAGCATTTAAAACTCATAATAAGATGTGTTCAACGAGCATTTAAGACTCATAATAAGATGTCTTCAACGAGCACGTAAAACTCATAATAAGATGTGTTCAACGAGCACTTAAAACTCATAATAAGATGTGTTCAACGAGCATTTAAAACATAATAAGATGTGTTCAACGAGCACTTAAAACTCATAATAAGATGTGTGCAACGAGCACTTAAAAGTCAAAATAAGATGTGTTCAGCGAGCATTTAAAACTCAAAATAAGATGTGTGCAACGAGCACTTAAAAATCATAATAAGATGTGTGCAACGAGCTCTTAAAACTCATAATAAGATGTGTTCAACGAGCATTTAAAACTCATAATAAGATGTGTTCAACGAGCACTTAAAACTCATAATAAGATGTGTTCAACGAGCATTTAAAACTCATAATAAGATGTGTTCAACGAGCATTTAAAACTCATAATAAGATGTGTTCAACGAGCATTTAAAACATAATAAGATGTGTTAAACGAGCATTTGAAACTCATAATAAGATGTGTTCAACGAGCATTTAAAACTCATAATACGATTTGTGCAACGACCACTTAAAACTCAAAATAAGATGTGTTCAAAGAGCACTTAAAACTCATAATAAGATGTGTTCAACGAGCACTTAAAACTAACAATAAGATGTGTTCAACGAGCACTTAAAACTCATAATAACATGTGTTCAATGAGCATTTAAAACTCATAATAAGATGTGTTCAACGAGCATTTAAAAGTCATAATAAGATGTATTCAACGAGCATTTAAAACTTATAATAAGATGTGTTTAACGAGCATTTACAACTCATAATAAGATGTGTTCAACGAGCACTTAAAACTCAAAATAAGATGTGTTCAACGAGCATTTAAAACTCATAAGATGTGTTCAACGAGCATTTAAAACTGATAATAAGATGTGTTCAATGAGCATTTAAAACTGATAATAAGATGTGTTCAACGAGCACTTAAAACTCATAATAAGATGTGTTCAACGAGCATTTAAGACTCATAATAAGATGTCTTCAACGAGCACGTAAAACTCATAATAAGATGTGTTCAACGAGCACTTAAAACTCATAATAAGATGTGTTCAACGGGCAGTTAAAACATAATAAGATGTGTTCAACGAGCACTTAAAACTCATAATAAGATGTGTGCAACGAGCACTTAAAAGTCAAAATAAGATGTGTTCAGCGAGCATTTAAAACTCAAAATAAGATGTGTGCAACGAGCACTTAAAACTCATAATAAGATGTGTGCAACGAGCTCTTAAAACTCATAATAAGATGTGTTCAACGAGCATTTAAAACTCATAATAAGATGTGTTCAACGAGCACTTAAAACTCATAATAAGATGTGTTCAACGAGCATTTAAAACTCATAATAAGATGTGTGCAACGAGCATTTAAAACTCATAATACGATTTGTGCAACGACCACTTAAAACTCAAAATAAGATGTGTTCAACGAGCACTTAAAACTCATAATAAGATGTGTTCAACGAGCACTTAAAACTAACAATAAGATGTGATCAACGAGCACTTAAAACTCATAATAACATGTGTTCAATGAGCATTTAAAACTCATAATAAGATGTGTTCAACGAGCATTTAAAAGTCATAATAAGATGTATTCAACGAGCATTTAAAACTTATAATAAGATGTGTTTAACGAGCATTTACAACTCATAATAAGATGTGTTCAACGAGCACTTAAAACTCAAAATAAGATGTGTTCAACGAGCATTTAAAACTCATAAGATGTGTTCAACGAGCATTTAAAACTGATAATAAGATGTGTTCAATGAGCATTTAAAACTGATAATAAGATGTGTTCAACGAGCACTTAAAACTCATAATAAGATGTGTTCAACGAGCATTTAAGACTCATAATAAGATGTCTTCAACGAGCACGTAAAACTCATAATAAGATGTGTGCAACGAGCACTTCAAACTCATAATAAGATGTGTGCAACGAGCACTTAAAACTCATAATAAGATGTGTGCAACGAGCAATTAAAACTCATAATAAGATGTGTTCAACGAGCATTTAAAACTCATAATAAGATGTGTTCAACGAGCATTTAAAACTCATAATAAGATGTGTGCAACGAGCATTTGAAACTCATAATAAGATGTGTTCAACGAGCATTTAAAACTCATAATAAGATGTGTTCAACGAGCATTTAAAACTCATAATAAGATGTGTGCAACGAGCACTTCAAACTCATAATAAGATGTGTGCAACGAGCACTTAAAACTCATAATAAGATGTGTGCAACGAGCAATTAAAACTCATAATAAGATGTGTTCAACGAGCAATTAAAACTCACAATAAGATGTGTTCAACGAGCACTTAAAACTCATAATAAGATGTGTGCAACGAGCACATAAAACTCATAATAACATGTGTTCAACGAGCACTTAAAACTCATAATAAGATGTGTGCAACTAGCACTTAAAACTCATAATAAGATGTGTGCAACGAGCAATTAAAACTCATAATAAGATGTGTTCAACGAGCATTTAAAACTCATAATAAGATTTGTTCAACGAGCATTTAAAACTCATAATAAGATGTGTTCAACGAGCATTTAAAACTCATAATAAGATGTGTTCAACGAGCATTTAAGACTCATAATAAGATGTCTTCAACGAGCACGTAAAACTCATAATAAGATGTGTTCAACGAGCACTTAAAACTCATAATAAGATGTGTTCAACGAGCATTTAAAACATAATAAGATGTGTTCAACGAGCACTTAAAACTCATAATAAGATGTGTGCAACGAGCACTTAAAAGTCAAAATAAGATGTGTTCAGCGAGCATTTAAAACTCAAAATAAGATGTGTGCAACGAGCACTTAAAACTCATAATAAGATGTGTGCAACGAGCTCTTAAAACTCATAATAAGATGTGTTCAACGAGCATTTAAAACTCATAATAAGATGTGTTCAACGAGCACTTAAAACTCATAATAAGATGTGTTCAACGAGCATTTAAAACTCATAATAAGATGTGTTCAACGAGCATTTAAAACTCATAATAAGATGTGTTCAACGAGCATTTAAAACATAATAAGATGTGTTAAACGAGCATTTGAAACTCATAATAAGATGTGTTCAACGAGCATTTAAAACTCATAATACGATTTGTGCAACGACCACTTAAAACTCAAAATAAGATGTGTTCAACGAGCACTTAAAACTCATAATAAGATGTGTTCAACGAGCACTTAAAACTAACAATAAGATGTGTTCAACGAGCACTTAAAACTCATAATAACATGTGTTCAATGAGCATTTAAAACTCATAATAAGATGTGTTCAACGAGCATTTAAAAGTCATAATAAGATGTATTCAACGAGCATTTAAAACTTATAATAAGATGTGTTTAACGAGCATTTACAACTCATAATAAGATGTGTTCAACGAGCACTTAAAACTCAAAATAAGATGTGTTCAACGAGCATTTAAAACTCATAAGATGTGTTCAACGAGCATTTAAAACTGATAATAAGATGTGTTCAATGAGCATTTAAAACTGATAATAAGATGTGTTCAACGAGCACTTAAAACTCATAATAAGATGTGTTCAACGAGCATTTAAGACTCATAATAAGATGTCTTCAACGAGCACGTAAAACTCATAATAAGATGTGTTCAACGAGCACTTAAAACTCATAATAAGATGTGTTCAACGAGCACTTAAAACTAACAATAAGATGTGATCAACGAGCACTTAAAACTCATAATAACATGTGTTCAATGAGCATTTAAAACTCATAATAAGATGTGTTCAACGAGCATTTAAAAGTCATAATAAGATGTATTCAACGAGCATTTAAAACTTATAATAAGATGTGTTTAACGAGCATTTACAACTCATAATAAGATGTGTTCAACGAGCACTTAAAACTCAAAATAAGATGTGTTCAACGAGCATTTAAAACTCATAAGATGTGTTCAACGAGCATTTAAAACTGATAATAAGATGTGTTCAATGAGCATTTAAAACTGATAATAAGATGTGTTCAACGAGCACTTAAAACTCATAATAAGATGTGTTCAACGAGCATTTAAGACTCATAATAAGATGTCTTCAACGAGCACGTAAAACTCATAATAAGATGTGTTCAACGAGCACTTAAAACTCATAATAAGATGTGTTCAACGGGCATTTAAAACATAATAAGATGTGTTCAACGAGCACTTAAAACTCATAATAAGATGTGTGCAACGAGCACTTAAAAGTCAAAATAAGATGTGTTCAGCGAGCATTTAAAACTCAAAATAAGATGTGTGCAACGAGCACTTAAAACTCATAATAAGATGTGTGCAACGAGCTCTTAAAACTCATAATAAGATGTGTTCAACGAGCATTTAAAACTCATAATAAGATGTGTTCAACGAGCACTTAAAACTCATAATAAGATGTGTTCAACGAGCATTTAAAACTCATAATAAGATGTGTGCAACGAGCATTTAAAACTCATAATAAGATGTGTGCAACGAGCACTTAAAACTCATAATAAGATGTGTGCAACGAGCTCTTAAATCTCATAATAAGATGCGTGCAACGAGCACTTAAAACTCATAATAAGATGTGTGCAACGAGCAATTAAAACTCCTAATAAGATGTGTGCAACGAGCAATTAAAACTCATAATAAGATGTGTGCAACGAGCAATTAAAACTCATAATAAGATGTGTGCAACGAGCACTTAAAACTCATAAGATGTGTGCAACTAGCACTTAAAACTCATAATAAGATGTGTGCAACGATCAAATAAAACTCATAATAAGATGTGTTCAACGAGCAATTAAAATTCACAATAAGATGTGTTCAACGAGCACTTAAAACTCATAATAAGATGTGTGCAACGAGCACTTAAAACTCATAATAAGATGTGTGCAACTAGCACTTAAAACTCATAATAAGATGTGTGCAACGAGCAATTAAAACTCATAATAAGATGTGTTCAACGAGCATTTAAAACTCATAATAAGATGTGTTCAACGAGCATTTAAAACTCATAATAAGATGTGTTCAACGAGCATTTAAAACATAATAAGATGTGTTCAACGAGCACTTAAAACTCATAATAAGATGTGTTCAACGAGCATGTAGAACTCACAATAAGATGTGTTCAACGAGCACTTAACTCTCATAATAAGATGTGTTCAACGAGCATTTAAAACTCATAATAAGATGTGTTCAACGAGCACGTAAATCTCATAATAAGATGTGTTCAACGAGCATTTGAAACTCATAATAAGATGTGTTCAACGAGCATTTAAAACTCATAATAAGATGTGTTCAACGAGCATTTAAAACTCATAATAAGATGTGTGCAACGAGCACTTCAAACTCATAATAAGATGTGTGCAACGAGCACTTAAAACTCATAATAAGATGTGTGCAACGAGCAATTAAAACTCATAATAAGATGTGTTCAACGAGCAATTAAAACTCACAATAAGATGTGTTCAACGAGCACTTAAAACTCATAATAAGATGTGTGCAACGAGCACATAAAACTCATAATAACATGTGTTCAACGAGCACTTAAAACTCATAATAAGATGTGTGCAACTAGCACTTAAAACTCATAATAAGATGTGTGCAACGAGCAATTAAAACTCATAATAAGATGTGTTCAACGAGCATTTAAAACTCATAATAAGATTTGTTCAACGAGCATTTAAAACTCATAATAAGATGTGTTCAACGAGCATTTAAAACTCATAATAAGATGTGTTCAACGAGCATTTAAGACTCATAATAAGATGTCTTCAACGAGCACGTAAAACTCATAATAAGATGTGTTCAACGAGCACTTAAAACTCATAATAAGATGTGTTCAACGAGCATTTAAAACATAATAAGATGTGTTCAACGAGCACTTAAAACTCATAATAAGATGTGTGCAACGAGCACTTAAAAGTCATAATAAGATGTGTTCAACGAGCATGTAGAACTCACAATAAGATGTGTTCAACGAGCACTTAACTCTCATAATAAGATGTGTTCAACGAGCATTTAAAACTCATAATAAGATGTGTTCAACGAGCACGTAAATCTCATAATAAGATGTGTTCAACGAGCATTTGAAACTCATAATAAGATGTGTTCAACGAGCATTTAAAACTCATAATAAGATGTGTTCAACGAGCATTTAAAACTCATAATAAGATGTGTGCAACGAGCACTTCAAACTCATAATAAGATGTGTGCAACGAGCACTTAAAACTCATAATAAGATGTGTGCAACGAGCAATTAAAACTCATAATAAGATGTGTTCAACGAGCAATTAAAACTCACAATAAGATGTGTTCAACGAGCACTTAAAACTCATAATAAGATGTGTGCAACGAGCACATAAAACTCATAATAACATGTGTTCAACGAGCACTTAAAACTCATAATAAGATGTGTGCAACTAGCACTTAAAACTCATAATAAGATGTGTGCAACGAGCAATTAAAACTCATAATAAGATGTGTTCAACGAGCATTTAAAACTCATAATAAGATTTGTTCAACGAGCATTTAAAACTCATAATAAGATGTGTTCAACGAGCATTTAAAACTCATAATAAGATGTGTTCAACGAGCATTTAAGACTCATAATAAGATGTCTTCAACGAGCACGTAAAACTCATAATAAGATGTGTTCAACGAGCACTTAAAACTCATAATAAGATGTGTTCAACGAGCATTTAAAACATAATAAGATGTGTTCAACGAGCACTTAAAACTCATAATAAGATGTGTGCAACGAGCACTTAAAAGTCAAAATAAGATGTGTTCAGCGAGCATTTAAAACTCAAAATAAGATGTGTGCAACGAGCACTTAAAACTCATAATAAGATGTGTGCAACGAGCTCTTAAAACTCATAATAAGATGTGTTCAACGAGCATTTAAAACTCATAATAAGATGTGTTCAACGAGCACTTAAAACTCATAATAAGATGTGTTCAACGAGCATTTAAAACTCATAATAAGATGTGTTCAACGAGCATTTAAAACTCATAATAAGATGTGTTCAACGAGCATTTAAAACATAATAAGATGTGTTAAACGAGCATTTGAAACTCATAATAAGATGTGTTCAACGAGCATTTAAAACTCATAATACGATTTGTGCAACGACCACTTAAAACTCAAAATAAGATGTGTTCAACGAGCACTTAAAACTCATAATAAGATGTGTTCAACGAGCACTTAAAACTAACAATAAGATGTGTTCAACGAGCACTTAAAACTCATAATAACATGTGTTCAATGAGCATTTAAAACTCATAATAAGATGTGTTCAACGAGCATTTAAAAGTCATAATAAGATGTATTCAACGAGCATTTAAAACTTATAATAAGATGTGTTTAACGAGCATTTACAACTCATAATAAGATGTGTTCAACGAGCACTTAAAACTCAAAATAAGATGTGTTCAACGAGCATTTAAAACTCATAAGATGTGTTCAACGAGCATTTAAAACTGATAATAAGATGTGTTCAATGAGCATTTAAAACTGATAATAAGATGTGTTCAACGAGCACTTAAAACTCATAATAAGATGTGTTCAACGAGCATTTAAGACTCATAATAAGATGTCTTCAACGAGCACGTAAAACTCATAATAAGATGTGTTCAACGAGCACTTAAAACTCATAATAAGATGTGTTCAACGGGCATTTAAAACATAATAAGATGTGTTCAACGAGCACTTAAAACTCATAATAAGATGTGTGCAACGAGCACTTAAAAGTCAAAATAAGATGTGTTCAGCGAGCATTTAAAACTCAAAATAAGATGTGTGCAACGAGCACTTAAAACTCATAATAAGATGTGTGCAACGAGCTCTTAAAACTCATAATAAGATGTGTTCAACGAGCATTTAAAACTCATAATAAGATGTGTTCAACGAGCACTTAAAACTCATAATAAGATGTGTTCAACGAGCATTTAAAACTCATAATAAGATGTGTGCAACGAGCATTTAAAACTCATAATACGATTTGTGCAACGACCACTTAAAACTCAAAATAAGATGTGTTCAACGAGCACTTAAAACTCATAATAAGATGTGTTCAACGAGCACTTAAAACTAACAATAAGATGTGATCAACGAGCACTTAAAACTCATAATAACATGTGTTCAATGAGCATTTAAAACTCATAATAAGATGTGTTCAACGAGCATTTAAAAGTCATAATAAGATGTATTCAACGAGCATTTAAAACTTATAATAAGATGTGTTTAACGAGCATTTACAACTCATAATAAGATGTGTTCAACGAGCACTTAAAACTCAAAATAAGATGTGTTCAACGAGCATTTAAAACTCATAAGATGTGTTCAACGAGCATTTAAAACTGATAATAAGATGTGTTCAATGAGCATTTAAAACTGATAATAAGATGTGTTCAACGAGCACTTAAAACTCATAATAAGATGTGTTCAACGAGCATTTAAGACTCATAATAAGATGTCTTCAACGAGCACGTAAAACTCATAATAAGATGTGTTCAACGAGCACTTAAAACTCATAATAAGATGTGTTCAACGGGCATTTAAAACATAATAAGATGTGTTCAACGAGCACTTAAAACTCATAATAAGATGTGTGCAACGAGCACTTAAAAGTCAAAATAAGATGTGTTCAGCGAGCATTTAAAACTCAAAATAAGATGTGTGCAACGAGCACTTAAAACTCATAATAAGATGTGTGCAACGAGCTCTTAAAACTCATAATAAGATGTGTTCAACGAGCATTTAAAACTCATAATAAGATGTGTTCAACGAGCACTTAAAACTCATAATAAGATGTGTTCAACGAGCATTTAAAACTCATAATAAGATGTGTGCAACGAGCATTTAAAACTCATAATAAGATGTGTGCAACGAGCACTTAAAACTCATAATAAGATGTGTGCAACGAGCTCTTAAATCTCATAATAAGATGCGTGCAACGAGCACTTAAAACTCATAATAAGATGTGTGCAACGAGCAATTAAAACTCCTAATAAGATGTGTGCAACGAGCAATTAAAACTCATAATAAGATGTGTGCAACGAGCAATTAAAACTCATAATAAGATGTGTGCAACGAGCACTTAAAACTCATAAGATGTGTGCAACTAGCACTTAAAACTCATAATAAGATGTGTGCAACGATCAAATAAAACTCATAATAAGATGTGTTCAACGAGCAATTAAAATTCACAATAAGATGTGTTCAACGAGCACTTAAAACTCATAATAAGATGTGTGCAACGAGCACTTAAAACTCATAATAAGATGTGTGCAACTAGCACTTAAAACTCATAATAAGATGTGTGCAACGAGCAATTAAAACTCATAATAAGATGTGTTCAACGAGCATTTAAAACATAATAAGATGTGTTCAACGAGCACTTAAAACTCATAATAAGATGTGTTCAACGAGCATGTAGAACTCACAATAAGATGTGTTCAACGAGCACTTAACTCTCATAATAAGATGTGTTCAACGAGCATTTAAAACTCATAATAAGATGTGTTCAACGAGCACGTAAATCTCATAATAAGATGTGTTCAACGAGCATTTGAAACTCATAATAAGATGTGTTCAACGAGCATTTAAAACTCATAATAAGATGTGTTCAACGAGCATTTAAAACTCATAATAAGATGTGTGCAACGAGCACTTCAAACTCATAATAAGATGTGTGCAACGAGCACTTAAAACTCATAATAAGATGTGTGCAACGAGCAATTAAAACTCATAATAAGATGTGTTCAACGAGCAATTAAAACTCACAATAAGATGTGTTCAACGAGCACTTAAAACTCATAATAAGATGTGTGCAACGAGCACATAAAACTCATAATAACATGTGTTCAACGAGCACTTAAAACTCATAATAAGATGTGTGCAACTAGCACTTAAAACTCATAATAAGATGTGTGCAACGAGCAATTAAAACTCATAATAAGATGTGTTCAACGAGCATTTAAAACTCATAATAAGATTTGTTCAACGAGCATTTAAAACTCATAATAAGATGTGTTCAACGAGCATTTAAAACTCATAATAAGATGTGTTCAACGAGCATTTAAGACTCATAATAAGATGTCTTCAACGAGCACGTAAAACTCATAATAAGATGTGTTCAACGAGCACTTAAAACTCATAATAAGATGTGTTCAACGAGCATTTAAAACATAATAAGATGTGTTCAACGAGCACTTAAAACTCATAATAAGATGTGTGCAACGAGCACTTAAAAGTCATAATAAGATGTGTTCAACGAGCATGTAGAACTCACAATAAGATGTGTTCAACGAGCACTTAACTCTCATAATAAGATGTGTTCAACGAGCATTTAAAACTCATAATAAGATGTGTTCAACGAGCACGTAAATCTCATAATAAGATGTGTTCAACGAGCATTTGAAACTCATAATAAGATGTGTTCAACGAGCATTTAAAACTCATAATAAGATGTGTTCAACGAGCATTTAAAACTCATAATAAGATGTGTGCAACGAGCACTTCAAACTCATAATAAGATGTGTGCAACGAGCACTTAAAACTCATAATAAGATGTGTGCAACGAGCAATTAAAACTCATAATAAGATGTGTTCAACGAGCAATTAAAACTCACAATAAGATGTGTTCAACGAGCACTTAAAACTCATAATAAGATGTGTGCAACGAGCACATAAAACTCATAATAACATGTGTTCAACGAGCACTTAAAACTCATAATAAGATGTGTGCAACTAGCACTTAAAACTCATAATAAGATGTGTGCAACGAGCAATTAAAACTCATAATAAGATGTGTTCAACGAGCATTTAAAACTCATAATAAGATTTGTTCAACGAGCATTTAAAACTCATAATAAGATGTGTTCAACGAGCATTTAAAACTCATAATAAGATGTGTTCAACGAGCATTTAAGACTCATAATAAGATGTCTTCAACGAGCACGTAAAACTCATAATAAGATGTGTTCAACGAGCACTTAAAACTCATAATAAGATGTGTTCAACGAGCATTTAAAACATAATAAGATGTGTTCAACGAGCACTTAAAACTCATAATAAGATGTGTGCAACGAGCACTTAAAAGTCAAAATAAGATGTGTTCAGCGAGCATTTAAAACTCAAAATAAGATGTGTGCAACGAGCACTTAAAACTCATAATAAGATGTGTGCAACGAGCTCTTAAAACTCATAATAAGATGTGTTCAACGAGCATTTAAAACTCATAATAAGATGTGTTCAACGAGCACTTAAAACTCATAATAAGATGTGTTCAACGAGCATTTAAAACTCATAATAAGATGTGTTCAACGAGCATTTAAAACTCATAATAAGATGTGTTCAACGAGCATTTAAAACATAATAAGATGTGTTAAACGAGCATTTGAAACTCATAATAAGATGTGTTCAACGAGCATTTAAAACTCATAATACGATTTGTGCAACGACCACTTAAAACTCAAAATAAGATGTGTTCAACGAGCACTTAAAACTCATAATAAGATGTGTTCAACGAGCACTTAAAACTAACAATAAGATGTGTTCAACGAGCACTTAAAACTCATAATAACATGTGTTCAATGAGCATTTAAAACTCATAATAAGATGTGTTCAACGAGCATTTAAAAGTCATAATAAGATGTATTCAACGAGCATTTAAAACTTATAATAAGATGTGTTTAACGAGCATTTACAACTCATAATAAGATGTGTTCAACGAGCACTTAAAACTCAAAATAAGATGTGTTCAACGAGCATTTAAAACTCATAAGATGTGTTCAACGAGCATTTAAAACTGATAATAAGATATGTTCAATGAGCATTTAAAACTGATAATAAGATGTGTTCAACGAGCACTTAAAACTCATAATAAGATGTGTTCAACGAGCATTTAAGACTCATAATAAGATGTCTTCAACGAGCACGTAAAACTCATAATAAGATGTGTTCAACGAGCACTTAAAACTCATAATAAGATGTGTTCAACGGGCATTTAAAACATAATAAGATGTGTTCAACGAGCACTTAAAACTCATAATAAGATGTGTGCAACGAGCACTTAAAAGTCAAAATAAGATGTGTTCAGCGAGCATTTAAAACTCAAAATAAGATGTGTGCAACGAGCACTTAAAACTCATAATAAGATGTGTGCAACGAGCTCTTAAAACTCATAATAAGATGTGTTCAACGAGCATTTAAAACTCATAATAAGATGTGTTCAACGAGCACTTAAAACTCATAATAAGATGTGTTCAACGAGCATTTAAAACTCATAATAAGATGTGTGCAACGAGCATTTAAAACTCATAATACGATTTGTGCAACGACCACTTAAAACTCAAAATAAGATGTGTTCAACGAGCACTTAAAACTCATAATAAGATGTGTTCAACGAGCACTTAAAACTAACAATAAGATGTGATCAACGAGCACTTAAAACTCATAATAACATGTGTTCAATGAGCATTTAAAACTCATAATAAGATGTGTTCAACGAGCATTTAAAAGTCATAATAAGATGTATTCAACGAGCATTTAAAACTTATAATAAGATGTGTTTAACGAGCATTTACAACTCATAATAAGATGTGTTCAACGAGCACTTAAAACTCAAAATAAGATGTGTTCAACGAGCATTTAAAACTCATAAGATGTGTTCAACGAGCATTTAAAACTGATAATAAGATGTGTTCAATGAGCATTTAAAACTGATAATAAGATGTGTTCAACGAGCACTTAAAACTCATAATAAGATGTGTTCAACGAGCATTTAAGACTCATAATAAGATGTCTTCAACGAGCACGTAAAACTCATAATAAGATGTGTTCAACGAGCACTTAAAACTCATAATAAGATGTGTTCAACGGGCATTTAAAACATAATAAGATGTGTTCAACGAGCACTTAAAACTCATAATAAGATGTGTGCAACGAGCACTTAAAAGTCAAAATAAGATGTGTTCAGCGAGCATTTAAAACTCAAAATAAGATGTGTGCAACGAGCACTTAAAACTCATAATAAGATGTGTGCAACGAGCTCTTAAAACTCATAATAAGATGTGTTCAACGAGCATTTAAAACTCATAATAAGATGTGTTCAACGAGCACTTAAAACTCATAATAAGATGTGTTCAACGAGCATTTAAAACTCATAATAAGATGTGTGCAACGAGCATTTAAAACTCATAATAAGATGTGTGCAACGAGCACTTAAAACTCATAATAAGATGTGTGCAACGAGCTCTTAAATCTCATAATAAGATGCGTGCAACGAGCACTTAAAACTCATAATAAGATGTGTGCAACGAGCAATTAAAACTCCTAATAAGATGTGTGCAACGAGCAATTAAAACTCATAATAAGATGTGTGCAACGAGCAATTAAAACTCATAATAAGATGTGTGCAACGAGCACTTAAAACTCATAAGATGTGTGCAACTAGCACTTAAAACTCATAATAAGATGTGTGCAACGATCAAATAAAACTCATAATAAGATGTGTTCAACGAGCAATTAAAATTCACAATAAGATGTGTTCAACGAGCACTTAAAACTCATAATAAGATGTGTGCAACGAGCACTTAAAACTCATAATAAGATGTGTGCAACTAGCACTTAAAACTCATAATAAGATGTGTGCAACGAGCAATTAAAACTCATAATAAGATGTGTTCAACGAGCATTTAAAACTCATAATAAGATGTGTTCAACGAGCATTTAAAACTCATAATAAGATGTGTTCAACGAGCATTTAAAACATAATAAGATGTGTTCAACGAGCACTTAAAACTCATAATAAGATGTGTTCAACGAGCATGTAGAACTCACAATAAGATGTGTTCAACGAGCACTTAACTCTCATAATAAGATGTGTTCAACGAGCATTTAAAACTCATAATAAGATGTGTTCAACGAGCACGTAAATCTCATAATAAGATGTGTTCAACGAGCATTTGAAACTCATAATAAGATGTGTTCAACGAGCATTTAAAACTCATAATAAGATGTGTTCAACGAGCATTTAAAACTCATAATAAGATGTGTGCAACGAGCACTTCAAACTCATAATAAGATGTGTGCAACGAGCACTTAAAACTCATAATAAGATGTGTGCAACGAGCAATTAAAACTCATAATAAGATGTGTTCAACGAGCAATTAAAACTCACAATAAGATGTGTTCAACGAGCACTTAAAACTCATAATAAGATGTGTGCAACGAGCACATAAAACTCATAATAACATGTGTTCAACGAGCACTTAAAACTCATAATAAGATGTGTGCAACTAGCACTTAAAACTCATAATAAGATGTGTGCAACGAGCAATTAAAACTCATAATAAGATGTGTTCAACGAGCATTTAAAACTCATAATAAGATTTGTTCAACGAGCATTTAAAACTCATAATAAGATGTGTTCAACGAGCATTTAAAACTCATAATAAGATGTGTTCAACGAGCATTTAAGACTCATAATAAGATGTCTTCAACGAGCACGTAAAACTCATAATAAGATGTGTTCAACGAGCACTTAAAACTCATAATAAGATGTGTTCAACGAGCATTTAAAACATAATAAGATGTGTTCAACGAGCACTTAAAACTCATAATAAGATGTGTGCAACGAGCACTTAAAAGTCAAAATAAGATGTGTTCAGCGAGCATTTAAAACTCAAAATAAGATGTGTGCAACGAGCACTTAAAACTCATAATAAGATGTGTGCAACGAGCTCTTAAAACTCATAATAAGATGTGTTCAACGAGCATTTAAAACTCATAATAAGATGTGTTCAACGAGCACTTAAAACTCATAATAAGATGTGTTCAACGAGCATTTAAAACTCATAATAAGATGTGTGCAACGAGCATTTAAAACTCATAATAAGATGTGTGCAACGAGCACTTAAAACTCATAATAAGATGTGTGCAACGAGCTCTTAAATCTCATAATAAGATGCGTGCAACGAGCACTTAAAACTCATAATAAGATGTGTGCAACGAGCAATTAAAACTCCTAATAAGGTGTGTGCAACGAGCAATTAAAACTCATAATAAGATGTGTGCAACGAGCAATTAAAACTCATAATAAGATGTGTGCAACGAGCACTTAAAACTCATAAGATGTGTGCAACTAGCACTTAAAACTCATAATAAGATGTGTGCAACGATCAAATAAAACTCATAATAAGATGTGTTCAACGAGCAATTAAAATTCACAATAAGATGTGTTCAACGAGCACTTAAAACTCATAATAAGATGTGTTCAACGAGCATTTAAAACTCATAATAAGATGTGTGCAACGAGCACATAAAACTCATAATAACATGTGTGCAACGAGCACTTAAAACTCATAATAAGATGTGTGCAACGAGCAATTAAAACTCATAATAAGATGTGTTCAACGAGCAATTAAAACTCACAATAAGATGTGTTCAACGAGCACTTAAAACTCATAATAAGATGTGTGCAACGAGCACATAAAACTCATAATAACATGTGTTCAACGAGCACTTAAAACTCATAATAAGATGTGTGCAACTAGCACTTAAAACTCATAATAAGATGTGTGCAACGAGCAATTAAAACTCATAATAAGATGTGTTCAACGAGCATTTAAAACTCATAATAAGATGTGTTCAACGAGCATTTAAAACTCATAATAAGATGTGTTCAACGAGCATTTAAAACTCATAATAAGATGTGTTCAACGAGCATTTAAGACTCATAATAAGATGTCTTCAACGAGCACGTAAAACTCATAATAAGATGTGTTCAACGAGCACTTAAAACTCATAATAAGATGTGTGCAACGAGCAATTAAAACTCATAATAAGATGTGTTCAACGAGCATTTAAAACTCATAATAAGATGTGTTCAACGAGCATTTAAAACATAATAAGATGTGTTCAACGAGCACTTAAAACTCATAATAAGATGTGTGCAACGAGCACTTAAAAGTCAAAATAAGATGTGTTCAGCGAGCATTTAAAACTCAAAATAAGATGTGTGCAACGAGCACTTAAAACTCATAATAAGATGTGTGCAACGAGCTCTTAAAACTCATAATAAGATGTGTTCAACGAGCATTTAAAACTCATAATAAGATGTGTTCAACGAGCACTTAAAACTCATAATAAGATGTGTTCAACGAGCATTTAAAACTCATAATAAGATGTGTGCAACGAGCATTTAAAACTCATAATAAGATGTGTGCAACGAGCACTTAAAGCTCATAATAAGATGTGTGCAACGAGCTCTTAAATCTCATAATAAGATGCGTGCAACGAGCACTTAAAACTCATAATTAGATGTGTGCAACGAGCAATTAAAACTCCTAATAAGGTGTGTGCAACGAGCAATTAAAACTCATAATAAGATGTGTGCAACGAGCAATTAAAACTCATAATAAGATGTGTGCAACGAGCACTTAAAACTCATAAGATGTGTGCAACTAGCACTTAAAACTCATAATAAGATGTGTGCAACGATCAAATAAAACTCATAATAAGATGTGTTCAACGAGCAATTAAAATTCACAATAAGATGTGTTCAACGAGCACTTAAAACTCATAATAAGATGTGTGCAACGAGCACTTAAAACTCATAATAAGATGTGTGCAACTAGCACTTAAAACTCATAATAAGATGTGTGCAACGAGCAATTAAAACTCATAATAAGATGTGTTCAACGAGCATTTAAAACTCATAATAAGATGTGTTCAACGAGCATTTAAAACTCATAATAAGATGTGTTCAACGAGCATTTAAAACATAATAAGATGTGTTCAACGAGCACTTAAAACTCATAATAAGATGTGTTCAACGAGCATGTAGAACTCACAATAAGATGTGTTCAACGAGCACTTAACACTCATAATAAGATGTGTTCAACGAGCATTTAAAACTCATAATAAGATGTGTTCAACGAGCACGTAAATCTCATAATAAGATGTGTTCAACGAGCATTTGAAACTCATAATAAGATGTGTTCAACGAGCATTTAAAACTCATAATAAGATGTGTTCAACGAGCATTTAAAACTCATAATAAGATGTGTGCAACGAGCACTTCAAACTCATAATAAGATGTGTGCAACGAGCACTTAAAACTCATAATAAGATGTGTGCAACGAGCAATTAAAACTCATAATAAGATGTGTTCAACGAGCAATTAAAACTCACAATAAGATGTGTTCAACGAGCACTTAAAACTCATAATAAGATGTGTGCAACGAGCACATAAAACTCATAATAACATGTGTTCAACGAGCACTTAAAACTCATAATAAGATGTGTGCAACTAGCACTTAAAACTCATAATAAGATGTGTGCAACGAGCAATTAAAACTCATAATAAGATGTGTTCAACGAGCATTTAAAACTCATAATAAGATGTGTTCAACGAGCATTTAAAACTCATAATAAGATGTGTTCAACGAGCATTTAAAACTCATAATAAGATGTGTGCAACTAGCACTTAAAACTCATAATAAGATGTGTGCAACGAGCAATTAAAACTCATAATAAGATGTGTTCAACGAGCATTTAAAACTCATAATAAGATGTGTTCAACGAGCATTTAAAACTCATAATAAGATGTGTTCAACGAGCACTTAAAACTCATAATAAGATGTGTTCAACGAGCATTTAAAACATAATAAGATGTGTTCAACGAGCACTTAAAACTCATAATAAGATGTGTGCAACGAGCACTTAAAACTCAAAATAAGATGTGTTCAGCGAGCATTTAAAACTCAAAATAAGATGTGTGCAACGAGCCCTTAAAACTCATAATAAGATGTGTGCAACGAGCTCTTAAAAATCATAATAAGATGTGTTCAACGAGCATTTAAAACTCATAATATGATGTGTTCAACGAGCACTTAAAACTCATAATAAGATGTGTTCAACGAGCATTTAAAACTCATAATAAGATGTGTGCAACGAGCATTTAAAACTCATAATAAGATGTGTGCAACGAGCACTTAAAACTCATAATAAGATGTGTGCAACGAGCTCTTAAAACTTATAATAAGATGCGTGCAACGAGCACTTAAAACTCATAATAAGATGTGTGCAACGAGCAATTAAAACTCATAATAAGATGTGTGCAACGATCAAATAAAACTCATAATAAGATGTGTTCAACGAGCAATTAAAATTCACAATAAGATGTGTTCAACGAGCACTTAAAACTCATAATAAGATGTGTGCAACGAGCACTTAAAACTCATAATAAGATGTGTGCAACTAGCACTTAAAACTCATAATAAGATGTGTGCAACGAGCAATTAAAACTCATAATAAGATGTGTTCAACGAGCATTTAAAACTCATAATAAGATGTGTTCAACGAGCATTTAAAACTCATAATAAGATGTGTTCAACGAGCATTTAAAACATAATAAGATGTGTTCAACGAGCACTTAAAACTCATAATAAGATGTGTTCAACGAGCATGTAGAACTCACAATAAGATGTGTTCAACGAGCACTTAACACTCATAATAAGATGTGTTCAACGAGCATTTAAAACTCATAATAAGATGTGTTCAACGAGCACGTAAATCTCATAATAAGATGTGTTCAACGAGCATTTGAAACTCATAATAAGATGTGTTCAACGAGCATTTAAAACTCATAATAAGATGTGTTCAACGAGCATTTAAAACTCATAATAAGATGTGTGCAACGAGCACTTCAAACTCATAATAAGATGTGTGCAACGAGCACTTAAAACTCATAATAAGATGTGTGCAACGAGCAATTAAAACTCATAATAAGATGTGTTCAACGAGCAATTAAAACTCACAATAAGATGTGTTCAACGAGCACTTAAAACTCATAATAAGATGTGTGCAACGAGCACATAAAACTCATAATAACATGTGTTCAACGAGCACTTAAAACTCATAATAAGATGTGTGCAACTAGCACTTAAAACTCATAATAAGATGTGTGCAACGAGCAATTAAAACTCATAATAAGATGTGTTCAACGAGCATTTAAAACTCATAATAAGATGTGTTCAACGAGCATTTAAAACTCATAATAAGATGTGTTCAACGAGCATTTAAAACTCATAATAAGATGTGTGCAACTAGCACTTAAAACTCATAATAAGATGTGTGCAACGAGCAATTAAAACTCATAATAAGATGTGTTCAACGAGCATTTAAAACTCATAATAAGATGTGTTCAACGAGCATTTAAAACTCATAATAAGATGTGTTCAACGAGCACTTAAAACTCATAATAAGATGTGTTCAACGAGCATTTAAAACATAATAAGATGTGTTCAACGAGCACTTAAAACTCATAATAAGATGTGTGCAACGAGCACTTAAAACTCAAAATAAGATGTGTTCAGCGAGCATTTAAAACTCAAAATAAGATGTGTGCAACGAGCCCTTAAAACTCATAATAAGATGTGTGCAACGAGCTCTTAAAAATCATAATAAGATGTGTTCAACGAGCATTTAAAACTCATAATATGATGTGTTCAACGAGCACTTAAAACTCATAATAAGATGTGTTCAACGAGCATTTAAAACTCATAATAAGATGTGTGCAACGAGCATTTAAAACTCATAATAAGATGTGTGCAACGAGCACTTAAAACTCATAATAAGATGTGTGCAACGAGCTCTTAAAACTTATAATAAGATGCGTGCAACGAGCACTTAAAACTCATAATAAGATGTGTGCAACGAGCAATTAAAACTCATAATAAGATGTGTGCAACGAGCAATTAAAACTCATAATAAGATGTGTGCAACGAGCAATTAAAACTCATAATATGATGTGTGCAACGAGCACTTAAAACTCATAAGATGTGTGCAACTAGCACTTAAAACTCATAATAAGATGTGTGCAACGATCAAATAAAACTCATAATAAGATGTGTTCAACGAGCAATTAAAATTCACAATAAGATGTGTTCAACGAGCACTTAAAACTCATAATAAGATGTGTGCAACGAGCATTTAAAACTCATAATAAGATGTGTGCAACGAGCACTTAAAACTCATAATAAGATGTGTGCAACTAGCACTTAAAACTCATAATAAGATGTGTGCAACGAGCAATTAAAACTCATAATAAGATGTGTTCAACGAGCATTTAAAACTCATAATAAGATGTGTTCAACGAACATTTAAAACTCATAATAAGATGTGTTCAACGAGCATTTAAAACATAATAAGATGTGTTCAACGAGCACTTAAAACTCATAATAAGATGTGTTCAACGAGCATGTAGAACTCACAATAAGATGTGTTCAACGAGCACTTAACACTCATAATAAGATGTGTTCAACGAGCATTTAAAACTCATAATAAGATGTGTTCAACGAGCACGTAAATCTCATAATAAGATGTGTGCAACGAGCATTTGAAACTCATAATAAGATGTGTGCAACGAGCACTTAAAACTCATAATAAGATATGCGCAATTAGCACTTAAAACTCATAATAAGATGTGTGCAACGATCAATTAAAACTCATAATAAGATGTGTTCAACGAGCAATTAAAACTCACAATAAGATGTGTTCAACGAGCACTTAAAACTCATAATAAGATGTGTGCAACGAGCACATAGAACTCATAATAACATGTGTTCAACGAGCACTTAAAACTCATAATAAGATGTGTGCAACTAGCACTTAAAACTCATAATAAGATGTGTGCAACGAGCATTTAAAACTCATAATAAGATGTGTTCAACGAGCATTTAAAACTCATAATAAGATGTGTTCAACGAGCATTTAAAACTCATAATAAGATGTGTTCAACGAGCATTTAAAACACAATAAGATGTGTTAAACGAGCATTTGAAACTCATGATAAGTTGTGTTCAACGAGCATTTAAAACTCATAATAAGATGTGTTCAACGAGCATTTAAAAGTCATAATAAGATGTATTCAACGAGCATTTAAAACTTATAATAAGATGTGTTCAACGAGCATGTAGAACTCACAATAAGATGTGTTCAACGAGCACTTAACACTCATAATAAGATGTGTTCAACGAGCATTTAAAACTCATAATAAGATGTGTTCAACGAGCACGTAAATCTCATAATAAGATGTGTGCAACGAGCATTTGAAACTCATAATAAGATGTGTGCAACGAGCACTTAAAACTCATAATAAGATGTGCGCAATGAGCACTTAAAACTCATAATAAGATGTGTGCAACGATCAATTAAAACTCATAATAAGATGTGTTCAACGAGCAATCAAAACTCACAATAAGATGTGTTCAACGAGCACTTAAAACTCATAATAAGATGTGTGCAACGAGCACATAGAACTCATAATAACATGTGTTCAACGAGCACGTAAAACTCATAATAAGATGTGTGCAACTAGCACTTAAAACTCATAATAAGATGTGTGCAACGAGCATTTAAAACTCATAATAAGATGTGTTCAACGAGCTTTTAAAACTCATAATAAGATGTGTTCAACGAGCATTTAAAACTCATAATAAGATGTGTTCAACGAGCATTTAAAACATAATAAGATGTGTTAAACGAGCATTTGAAACTCATAATAAGTTGTGTTCAACGAGCATTTAAAACTCATAATAAGTTGTGTTCAACGAGCATTTAAAAGTCATAATAAGATGTATTCAACGAGCATTTAAAACTTATAATAAGATGTGTTTAACGAGCATTTACAACTCATAATAAGATGTGTTCAACGAGCACTTAAAACTCAAAATAAGATGTGTTCAACGAGCATTTAAAACTCATAAGATGTGTTCAACGAGCATTTAAAACTCATAATAAGTTGTGTTCAACGAGCATTTAAAACTCATAATAAGATGTGTTCAACGAGCATTTAAAAGTCATAATAAGATGTATTCAACGAGCATTTAAAACTTATAATAAGATGTGTTTAACGAGCATTTACAACTCATAATAAGATGTGTTCAACGAGCACTTAAAACTCAAAATAAGATGTGTTCAACGAGCATTTAAAACTCATAAGATGTGTTCAACGAGCATTTAAAACTCATAATAAGATGTGTTCAACGAGCATTTAAAACTGATAATAAGATGTGTTCAACGAGCACTTAAAACTCATAATAAGATGTGTTCAACGAGCATTTAAGACTCATAATAAGATGTCTTCAACGAGCACGTAAAACTCATAATAAGATGTGTTCAACGAGCACTTAAAACTCATAATAAGATGTGTTCAACGAGCATTTAAAACATAATAAGATGTGTTCAACGAGCACTTAAAACTCATAATAAGATGTGTGCAACGAGCACTTAAAACTCAAAATAAGATGTGTTAAGCGAGCATTTAAAACTCAAAATAAGATGTGTGCAACGAGCACTTAAAACTCATAATAAGATGTGTGCAACGAGCTCTTAAAACTCATAATAAGATGTGTTCAACGAGCATTTAAAACTCATAATACGATTTGTGCAACGACCACTTAAAACTCAAAATAAGATGTGTTCAACGAGCACTTAAAACTCATAATAAGATGTGTTCAACGAGCACTTAAAACTAACAATAAGATGTGTTCAACGAGCACTTAAAACTCATAATAACATTTGTTCAACGAGCATTTAAAACTCATAATAAGATGTGTTCAACGAGCATTTAAAACTGATAATAAGATGTGTTCAACGAGCACTTAAAACTCATAATAAGATGTGTGCAACGAGCACTTAAAACTCATAATAAGAAGTGTTCAACGAGCATTTAAGACTCATAATAAGATGTCTTCAACGAGCACGTAAAACTCATAATAAGATGTGTGCAACGAGCATTTAAAACTCATAATAAGATGTGTGCAACTAGCACTTAAAACTAATAATAAGATGTGTGCAACGAGCAATTAAAACTCATAATAAGATGTGTTCAACGAGCAATTAAAATTCACAATAAGATTCGTTCAACGAGCACTTAAAACTCATAATAAGATGTGTGCAACGAGCATTTAAAACTCATGATAAGATGTGTTTAACGAGCATTTAAAACATAATAAGATGTGTTCAACGAGAACTTAAAACTCATAATAAGATGTGTTCAACGAGCATGTAGAACTCACAATAAGATGTGTTCAACGAGCACTTAACACTCATAATAAGATGTGTTCAACGAGCATTTAAAACTCATAATAAGATGTGTTCAACGAGCACGTAAATCTCATAATAAGATGTGTTCAACGAGCATTTGAAACTCATAATAAGATGTGTTCAACGAGCATTTAAAACTCATAATAAGATGTGTTCAACGAGCATTTAAAACTCATAATAAGATGTGTGCAACGAGCACTTCAAACTCATAATAAGATGTGTGCAACGAGCACTTAAAACTCATAATAAGATGTGCGCAATGAGCACTTAAAACTCATAATAAGATGTGTGCAACGAGCAATTAAAACTCATAATAAGATGTGTTCAACGAGCAATTAAAACTCACAATAAGATGTGTTCAACGAGCACTTAAAACTCATAATAAGATGTGTGCAACGAGCACATAAAACTCATAATAACATGTGTTCAACGAGCACTTAAAACTCATAATAAGATGTGTGCAACTAGCACTTAAAACTCATAATAAGATGTGTGCAACGAGCAATTAAAACTCATAATAAGATGTGTTCAACGAGCATTTAAAACTCATAATAAGATGTGTTCAACGAGCATTTAAAACTCATAATAAGATGTGTTCAACGAGCATTTAAAACTCATAATAAGATGTGTGCAACTAGCACTTAAAACTCACAATAAGATGTGTGCAACGAGCAATTAAAACTCATAATAAGATGTGTGCAACGAGCAATTAAAACTCATAATAAGATGTGTTCAACGAGCATTTAAAACTCATAATAAGATGTGTTCAACGAGCATTTAAAACTCATAATAAGATGTGTTCAACGAGCATTTAAAACATAATAAGATGTGTTCAACGAGCACTTAAAACTCATAATAAGATGTGTTCAACGAGCATGTAGAACTCACAATAAGATGTGTTCAACGAGCACTTAACACTCATAATAAGATGTGTTCAACGAGCATTTAAAACTCATAATAAGATGTGTTCAACGAGCACGTAAATCTCATAATAAGATGTGTTCAACGAGCATTTGAAACTCATAATAAGATGTGTTCAACGAGCATTTAAAACTCATAATAAGATGTGTTCAACGAGCATTTAAAACTCATAATAAGATGTGTGCAACGAGCACTTCAAACTCATAATAAGATGTGTGCAACGAGCACTTAAAACTCATAATAAGATGTGTGCAACGAGCAATTAAAACTCATAATAAGATGTGTTCAACGAGCAATTAAAACTCACAATAAGATGTGTTCAACGAGCACTTAAAACTCATAATAAGATGTGTGCAACGAGCACATAAAACTCATAATAACATGTGTTCAACGAGCACTTAAAACTCATAATAAGATGTGTGCAACTAGCACTTAAAACTCATAATAAGATGTGTGCAACGAGCAATTAAAACTCATAATAAGATGTGTTCAACGAGCATTTAAAACTCATAATAAGATGTGTTCAACGAGCATTTAAAACTCATAATAAGATGTGTTCAACGAGCATTTAAAACTCATAATAAGATGTGTTCAACGAGCATTTAAGACTCATAATAAGATGTCTTCAACGAGCACGTAAAACTCATAATAAGATGTGTTCAACGATCACTTAAAACTCATAATAAGATGTGTTCAACGAGCATTTAAAACATAATAAGATGTGTTCAACGAGCACTTAAAACTCATAATAAGATGTGTGCAACGAGCACTTAAAACTCAAAATAAGATGTGTTCAGCGAGCATTTAAAACTCAAAATAAGATGTGTGCAACGAGCACTTAAAACTCATAATAAGATGTGTGCAACGAGCTCTTAAAACTCATAATAAGATGTGTTCAACGAGCATTTAAAACTCATAATATGATGTGTTCAATGAGCACTTAAAACTCATAATAAGATGTGTTCAACGAGCATTTAAAACTCATAATAAGATGTGTGCAACGAGCATTTAAAACTCATAATAAGATGTGTGCAACGAGCACTTAAAACTCATAATAAGATGTGTGCAACGAGCTCTTAAAACTCATAATAACATGCGTGCAACGAGCACTTAAAACTCCTAATAAGATGTGTGCAACGAGCAATTAAAACTCCTAATAAGATGTGTGCAACGAGCAATTAAAACTCATAATAAGATGTGTGCAACGAGCACTTAAAACTCATAAGATGTGTGCAACTAGCACTTAAAACTCATAATAAGATGTGTGCAACGATCAAATAAAACTCATAATAAGATGTGTTCAACGAGCATTTAAAACTCATAATAAGATGTGTTCAACGAGCATTTAAAACTCATAATAAGATGTGTTCAACGAGCATTTAAAACATAATAAGATGTGTTCAACGAGCACTTAAAACTCATAATAAGATGTGTTCAACGAGCATGTAGAACTCACAATAAGATGTGTTCAACGAGCACTTAACACTCATAATAAGATGTGTTCAACGAGCATTTAAAACTCATAATAAGATGTGTTCAACGAGCACGTAAATCTCATAATAAGATGTGTTCAACGAGCATTTGAAACTCATAATAAGATGTGTTCAACGAGCATTTAAAACTCATAATAAGATGTGTTCAACGAGCATTTAAAACTCATAATAAGATGTGTGCAACGAGCACTTCAAACTCATAATAAGATGTGTGCAACGAGCACTTAAAACTCATAATAAGATGTGTGCAACGAGCAATTAAAACTCATAATAAGATGTGTTCAACGAGCAATTAAAACTCACAATAAGATGTGTTCAACGAGCACTTAAAACTCATAATAAGATGTGTGCAACGAGCACATAAAACTCATAATAACATGTGTTCAACGAGCACTTAAAACTCATAATAAGATGTGTGCAACTAGCACTTAAAACTCATAATAAGATGTGTGCAACGAGCAATTAAAACTCATAATAAGATGTGTTCAACGAGCATTTAAAACTCATAATAAGATGTGTTCAACGAGCATTTAAAACTCATAATAAGATGTGTTCAACGAGCATTTAAAACTCATAATAAGATGTGTTCAACGAGCATTTAAGACTCATGATAAGATGTCTTCAACGAGCACGTAAAACTCATAATAAGATGTGTTCAACGAGCACTTAAAACTCATAATAAGATGTGTTCAACGAGCATTTAAAACATAATAAGATGTGTTCAACGAGCACTTAAAACTCATAATAAGATGTGTGCAACGAGCACTTAAAACTCAAAATAAGATGTGTTCAGCGAGCATTTAAAACTCAAAATAAGATGTGTGCAACGAGCCCTTAAAACTCATAATAAGATGTGTGCAACGAGCTCTTAAAAATCATAATAAGATGTGTTCAACGAGCATTTAAAACTCATAATATGATGTGTTCAACGAGCACTTAAAACTCATAATAAGATGTGTTCAACGAGCATTTAAAACTCATAATAAGATGTGTGCAACGAGCATTTAAAACTCATAATAAGATGTGTGCAACGAGCACTTAAAACTCATAATAAGATGTGTGCAACGAGCTCTTAAAACTTATAATAAGATGCGTGCAACGAGCACTTAAAACTCATAATAAGATGTGTGCAACGAGCAATTAAAACTCATAATAAGATGTGTGCAACGAGCAATTAAAACTCATAATAAGATGTGTGCAACGAGCAATTAAAACTCATAATATGATGTGTGCAACGAGCACTTAAAACTCATAAGATGTGTGCAACTAGCACTTAAAACTCATAATAAGATGTGTGCAACGATCAAATAAAACTCATAATAAGATGTGTTCAACGAGCAATTAAAATTCACAATAAGATGTGTTCAACGAGCACTTAAAACTCATAATAAGATGTGTGCAACGAGCATTTAAAACTCATAATAAGATGTGTGCAACGAGCACTTAAAACTCATAATAAGATGTGTGCAACTAGCACTTAAAACTCATAATAAGATGTGTGCAACGAGCAATTAAAACTCATAATAAGATGTGTTCAACGAGCATTTAAAACTCATAATAAGATGTGTTCAACGAACATTTAAAACTCATAATAAGATGTGTTCAACGAGCATTTAAAACATAATAAGATGTGTTCAACGAGCACTTAAAACTCATAATAAGATGTGTTCAACGAGCATGTAGAACTCACAATAAGATGTGTTCAACGAGCACTTAACACTCATAATAAGATGTGTTCAACGAGCATTTAAAACTCATAATAAGATGTGTTCAACGAGCACGTAAATCTCATAATAAGATGTGTGCAACGAGCATTTGAAACTCATAATAAGATGTGTGCAACGAGCACTTAAAACTCATAATAAGATGTGCGCAATGAGCACTTAAAACTCATAATAAGATGTGTGCAACGATCAATTAAAACTCATAATAAGATGTGTTCAACGAGCAATTAAAACTCACAATAAGATGTGTTCAACGAGCACTTAAAACTCATAATAAGATGTGTGCAACGAGCACATAGAACTCATAATAACATGTGTTCAACGAGCACTTAAAACTCATAATAAGATGTGTGCAACTAGCACTTAAAACTCATAATAAGATGTGTGCAACGAGCATTTAAAACTCATAATAAGATGTGTTCAACGAGCATTTAAAACTCATAATAAGATGTGTTCAACGAGCATTTAAAACTCATAATAAGATGTGTTCAACGAGCATTTAAAACATAATAAGATGTGTTAAACGAGCATTTGAAACTCATAATAAGTTGTGTTCAACGAGCATTTAAAACTCATAATAAGATGTGTTCAACGAGCATTTAAAAGTCATAATAAGATGTATTCAACGAGCATTTAAAACTTATAATAAGATGTGTTCAACGAGCATGTAGAACTCACAATAAGATGTGTTCAACGAGCACTTAACACTCATAATAAGATGTGTTCAACGAGCATTTAAAACTCATAATAAGATGTGTTCAACGAGCACGTAAATCTCATAATAAGATGTGTGCAACGAGCATTTGAAACTCATAATAAGATGTGTGCAACGAGCACTTAAAACTCATAATAAGATGTGCGCAATGAGCACTTAAAACTCATAATAAGATGTGTGCAACGATCAATTAAAACTCATAATAAGATGTGTTCAACGAGCAATCAAAACTCACAATAAGATGTGTTCAACGAGCACTTAAAACTCATAATAAGATGTGTGCAACGAGCACATAGAACTCATAATAACATGTGTTCAACGAGCACTTAAAACTCATAATAAGATGTGTGCAACTAGCACTTAAAACTCATAATAAGATGTGTGCAACGAGCATTTAAAACTCATAATAAGATGTGTTCAACGAGCATTTAAAACTCATAATAAGATGTGTTCAACGAGCATTTAAAACTCATAATAAGATGTGTTCAACGAGCATTTAAAACATAATAAGATGTGTTAAACGAGCATTTGAAACTCATAATAAGTTGTGTTCAACGAGCATTTAAAACTCATAATAAGTTGTGTTCAACGAGCATTTAAATGTCATAATAAGATGTATTCAACGAGCATTTAAAACTTATAATAAGATGTGTTTAATGAGCATTTACAACTCATAATAAGATGTGTTCAACGAGCACTTAAAACTCAAAATAAGATGTGTTCAACGAGCATTTAAAACTCATAAGATGTGTTCAACGAGCATTTAAAACTCATAATAAGTTGTGTTCAACGAGCATTTAAAACTCATAATAAGATGTGTTCAACGAGCATTTAAAAGTCATAATAAGATGTATTCAACGAGCATTTAAAACTTATAATAAGATGTGTTTAACGAGCATTTACAACTCATAATAAGATGTGTTCAACGAGCACTTAAAACTCAAAATAAGATGTGTTCAACGAGCATTTAAAACTCATAAGATGTGTTCAACGAGCATTTAAAACTCATAATAAGATGTGTTCAACGAGCATTTAAAACTGATAATAAGATGTGTTCAACGAGCACTTAAAACTCATAATAAGATGTGTTCAACGAGCATTTAAGACTCATAATAAGATGTCTTCAACGAGCACGTAAAACTCATAATAAGATGTGTTCAACGAGCACTTAAAACTCATAATAAGATGTGTTCAACGAGCATTTAAAACATAATAAGATGTGTTCAACGAGCACTTAAAACTCATAATAAGATGTGTGCAACGAGCACTTAAAACTCAAAATAAGATGTGTTCAGCGAGCATTTAAAACTCAAAATAAGATGTGTGCAACGAGCACTTAAAACTCATAATAAGATGTGTGCAACGAGCTCTTAAAACTCATAATAAGATGTGTTCAACGAGCATTTAAAACTCATAATACGATTTGTGCAACGACCACTTAAAACTCAAAATAAGATGTGTTCAACGAGCACTTAAAACTCATAATAAGATGTGTTCAACGAGCACTTAAAACTAACAATAAGATGTGTTCAACGAGCACTTAAAACTCATAATAACATTTGTTCAACGAGCATTTAAAACTCATAATAAGATGTGTTCAACGAGCATTTAAAACTGATAATAAGATGTGTTCAACGAGCACTTAAAACTCATAATAAGATGTGTGCAACGAGCACTTAAAACTCATAATAAGAAGTGTTCAACGAGCATTTAAGACTCATAATAAGATGTCTTCAACGAGCACGTAAAACTCATAATAAGATGTGTGCAACGAGCATTTAAAACTCATAATAAGATGTGTGCAACTAGCACTTAAAACTCATAATAAGATGTGTGCAACGAGCAATTAAAACTCATAATAAGATGTGTTCAACGAGCAATTAAAATTCACAATAAGATTCGTTCAACGAGCACTTAAAACTCATAATAAGATGTGTGCAACGAGCATTTAAAACTCATGATAAGATGTGTTTAACGAGCATTTAAAACATAATAAGATGTGTTCAACGAGAACTTAAAACTCATAATAAGATGTGTTCAACGAGCATGTAGAACTCACAATAAGATGTGTTCAACGAGCACTTAACACTCATAATAAGATGTGTTCAACGAGCATTTAAAACTCATAATAAGATGTGTTCAACGAGCACGTAAATCTCATAATAAGATGTGTTCAACGAGCATTTGAAACTCATAATAAGATGTGTTCAACGAGCATTTAAAACTCATAATAAGATGTGTTCAACGAGCATTTAAAACTCATAATAAGATGTGTGCAACGAGCACTTCAAACTCATAATAAGATGTGTGCAACGAGCACTTAAAACTCATAATAAGATGTGCGCAATGAGCACTTAAAACTCATAATAAGATGTGTGCAACGAGCAATTAAAACTCATAATAAGATGTGTTCAACGAGCAATTAAAACTCACAATAAGATGTGTTCAACGAGCACTTAAAACTCATAATAAGATGTGTGCAACGAGCACATAAAACTCATAATAACATGTGTTCAACGAGCACTTAAAACTCATAATAAGATGTGTTCAACGAGCATTTAAAACTCATAATACGATTTGTGCAACGACCACTTAAAACTCAAAATAAGATGTGTGCAACTAGCACTTAAAACTCACAATAAGATGTGTGCAACGAGCACTTAAAACTAACAATAAGATGTGTTCAACGAGCACTTAAAACTCATAATAACATTTGTTCAACGAGCATTTAAAACTCATAATAAGATGTGTTCAACGAGCATTTAAAACTGATAATAATATGTGTTCAACGAGCACTTAAAACTCATAATAAGATGTGTGCAACGAGCACTTAAAACTCATAATAAGAAGTGTTCAACGAGCATTTAAGACTCATAATAAGATGTCTTCAACGAGCACGTAAAACTCATAATAAGATGTGTGCAACGAGCATTTAAAACTCATAATAAGATGTGTGCAACTAGCACTTAAAACTCATAATAAGATGTGTGCAACGAGCAATTAAAACTCATAATAAGATGTGTTCAACGAGCAATTAAAATTCACAATAAGATTCGTTCAACGAGCACTTAAAACTCATAATAAGATGTGTGCAACGAGCATTTAAAACTCATGATAAGATGTGTTTAACGAGCATTTAAAACATAATAAGATGTGTTCAACGAGAACTTAAAACTCATAATAAGATGTGTTCAACGAGCATGTAGAACTCACAATAAGATGTGTTCAACGAGCACTTAACACTCATAATAAGATGTGTTCAACGAGCATTTAAAACTCATAATAAGATGTGTTCAACGAGCACGTAAATCTCATAATAAGATGTGTTCAACGAGCATTTGAAACTCATAATAAGATGTGTTCAACGAGCATTTAAAACTCATAATAAGATGTGTTCAACGAGCATTTAAAACTCATAATAAGATGTGTGCAACGAGCACTTCAAACTCATAATAAGATGTGTGCAACGAGCACTTAAAACTCATAATAAGATGTGCGCAATGAGCACTTAAAACTCATAATAAGATGTGTGCAACGAGCAATTAAAACTCATAATAAGATGTGTTCAACGAGCAATTAAAACTCACAATAAGATGTGTTCAACGAGCACTTAAAACTCATAATAAGATGTGTGCAACGAGCACATAAAACTCATAATAACATGTGTTCAACGAGCACTTAAAACTCATAATAAGATGTGTGCAACTAGCACTTAAAACTCATAATAAGATGTGTGCAACGAGCAATTAAAACTCATAATAAGATGTGTTCAACGAGCATTTAAAACTCATAATAAGATGTGTTCAACGAGCATTTAAAACTCATAATAAGATGTGTTCAACGAGCATTTAAAACTCATAATAAGATGTGTGCAACTAGCACTTAAAACTCACAATAAGATGTGTGCAACGAGCAATTAAAACTCATAATAAGATGTGTGCAACGAGCAATTAAAACTCATAATAAGATGTGTTCAACGAGCATTTAAAACTCATAATAAGATGTGTTCAACGAGCATTTAAAACTCATAATAAGATGTGTTCAACGAGCATTTAAAACATAATAAGATGTGTTCAACGAGCACTTAAAACTCATAATAAGATGTGTTCAACGAGCATGTAGAACTCACAATAAGATGTGTTCAACGAGCACTTAACACTCATAATAAGATGTGTTCAACGAGCATTTAAAACTCATAATAAGATGTGTTCAACGAGCACGTAAATCTCATAATAAGATGTGTTCAACGAGCATTTGAAACTCATAATAAGATGTGTTCAACGAGCATTTAAAACTCATAATAAGATGTGTTCAACGAGCATTTAAAACTCATAATAAGATGTGTGCAACGAGCACTTCAAACTCATAATAAGATGTGTGCAACGAGCACTTAAAACTCATAATAAGATGTGTGCAACGAGCAATTAAAACTCATAATAAGATGTGTTCAACGAGCAATTAAAACTCACAATAAGATGTGTTCAACGAGCACTTAAAACTCATAATAAGATGTGTGCAACGAGCACATAAAACTCATAATAACATGTGTTCAACGAGCACTTAAAACTCATAATAAGATGTGTGCAACTAGCACTTAAAACTCATAATAAGATGTGTGCAACGAGCAATTAAAACTCATAATAAGATGTGTTCAACGAGCATTTAAAACTCATAATAAGATGTGTTCAACGAGCATTTAAAACTCATAATAAGATGTGTTCAACGAGCATTTAAAACTCATAATAAGATGTGTTCAACGAGCATTTAAGACTCATAATAAGATGTCTTCAACGAGCACGTAAAACTCATAATAAGATGTGTTCAACGATCACTTAAAACTCATAATAAGATGTGTTCAACGAGCATTTAAAACATAATAAGATGTGTTCAACGAGCACTTAAAACTCATAATAAGATGTGTGCAACGAGCACTTAAAACTCAAAATAAGATGTGTTCAGCGAGCATTTAAAACTCAAAATAAGATGTGTGCAACGAGCACTTAAAACTCATAATAAGATGTGTGCAACGAGCTCTTAAAACTCATAATAAGATGTGTTCAACGAGCATTTAAAACTCATAATATGATGTGTTCAACGAGCACTTAAAACTCATAATAAGATGTGTTCAACGAGCATTTAAAACTCATAATAAGATGTGTGCAACGAGCATTTAAAACTCATAATAAGATGTGTGCAACGAGCACTTAAAACTCATAATAAGATGTGTGCAACGAGCTCTTAAAACTCATAATAACATGCGTGCAACGAGCACTTAAAACTCATAATAAGATGTGTGCAACGAGCAATTAAAACTCCTAATAAGATGTGTGCAACGAGCAATTAAAACTCATAATAAGATGTGTGCAACGAGCAATTAAAACTCATAATAAGATGTGTGCAACGAGCACTTAAAACTCATAAGATGTGTGCAACTAGCACTTAAAACTCATAATAAGATGTGTGCAACGATCAAATAAAACTCATAATAAGATGTGTTCAACGAGCAATTAAAATTCACAATAAGATGTGTTCAACGAGCACTTAAAACTCATAATAAGATGTGTGCAACGAGCTTTTAAAACTCATAATAAGATGTGTGCTACGAGCACTTAAAACTCATAATAAGATGTGTGCAACTAGCACTTAAAACTCATAATAAGATGTGTGCAACGAGCAATTAAAACTCATAATAAGATGTGTTCAACGAGCATTTAAAACTCATAATAAGATGTGTTCAACGAACATTTAAAACTCATAATAAGATGTGTTCAACGAGCATTTAAAACATAATAAGATGTGTTCAACGAGCACTTAAAACTCATAATAAGATGTGTTCAACGAGCATGTAGAACTCACAATAAGATGTGTTCAACGAGCACTTAACACTCATAATAAGATGTGTTCAACGAGCATTTAAAACTCATAATAAGATGTGTTCAACGAGCACGTAAATCTCATAATAAGATGTGTTCAACGAGCATTTGAAACTCATAATAAGATGTGTTCAACGAGCATTTAAAACTCATAATAAGATGTGTTCAACGAGCATTTAAAACTCATAATAAGATGTGTGCAACGAGCACTTCAAACTCATAATAAGATGTGTGCAACGAGCACTTAAAACTCATAATAAGATGTGCGCAATGAGCACTTAAAACTCATAATAAGATGTGTGCAACGAGCAATTAAAACTCATAATAAGATGTGTTCAACGAGCAATTAAAACTCACAATAAGATGTGTTCAACGAGCACTTAAAACTCATAATAAGATGTGTGCAACGAGCACATAGAACTCATAATAACATGTGTTCAACGAGCACTTAAAACTCATAATAAGATGTGTGCAACTAGCACTTAAAACTCATAATAAGATGTGTGCAACGAGCATTTAAAACTCATAATAAGATGTGTTCAACGAGCATTTAAAACTCATAATAAGATGTGTTCAACGAGCATTTAAAACTCATAATAAGATGTGTTCAACGAGCATTTAAAACATAATAAGATGTGTTAAACGAGCATTTGAAACTCATAATAAGTTGTGTTCAACGAGCATTTAAAACTCATAATAAGATGTGTTCAACGAGCATTTAAAAGTCATAATAAGATGTATTCAACGAGCACTTAAAACTTATAATAAGATGTGTTTAACGAGCATTTACAACTCATAATAAGATGTGTTCAACGAGCACTTAAAACTAAAAATAAGATGTGTTCAACGAGCATTTAAAACTCATAAGATGTGTTCAACGAGCATTTAAAACTCATAATAAAATGTGTTCAACGAGCATTTAAAACTGATAATAAGATGTGTTCAACGAGCACTTAAAACTCATAATAAGATGTGTTCAACGAGCATTTAAGACTCATAATAAGATGTCTTCAACGAGCACGTAAAACTCATAATAAGATGTGTTCAACGAGCACTTAAAACTCATAATAACATGTGTTCAACGAGCATTTAAAACATAATAAGATGTGTTCAACGAGCACTTAAAACTCATAATAAGATGTGTGCAAAGAGCACTTAAAACTCAAAATAAGATGTGTTCAGCGAGCTATTAAAACTCAAAATAAGATGTGTGCAACGAGCACTTAAAACTCCTAATAAGATGTGTGCAACGAGCTCTTAAAACTCATAATAAGATGTGTTCAACGAGCATTTAAAACTCATAATACGATTTGTGCAACGACCACTTAAAACACAAAATAAGATGTGTTCAACGAGCACTTAAAACTCATAATAAGATGTGTTCAACGAGCACTTAAAACTAACAATAAGATGTGTTCAACGAGCACTTAAAACTCATAATAACATGTGTTCAACGAGCATTTAAAACTCATAATAAGATGTGTTCAACGAGCATTTAAAACTGATAATAAGATGTGTTCAACGAGCACTTAAAACTCATAATAAGATGTGTGCAACGAGCACTTAAAACTCATAATAAGAAGTGTTCAACGAGCATTTAAGACTCATAATGAGATGTCTTCAACGAGCACGTAAAACTCATAATAAGATGTGTGCAACGAGCATTTAAAACTCATAATAAGATGTGTGCAACTAGCACTTAAAACTCATAATAAGATGTGTGCAACGAGCAATTAAAACTCAAAATAAGATGTGTTCAGCGAGCATTTAAAACTCAAAATAAGATGTGTGCAACGAGCACTTAAAACTCATAATAAGATGTGTGCAACGAGCTCTTAAAATTCATAATAAGATGTGTTCAACGAGTATTTAAAACTCATAATACGATTTGTGCAACGACCACTTAAAACTCAAAATAAGATGTGTTCAACGAGCACTTAAAACTCATAATAAGATGTGTTCAACGAGCACTTAAAACTAACAATAAGATGTGTTCAACGAGCACTTAAAACTCATAATAACATGTGTTCAACGAGCATTTAAAACTCATAATAAGAGGTGTTCAACGAGCATTTAAAACTGATAATAAGATGTGTTCAACGAGCACTTAAAACTCATAATAAGATGTGTGCAACGAGCACTTAAAACTCATAATAAGAAGTGTTCAACGAGCATTTAAGACTCATAATAAGATGTCTTCAACGAGCACGTAAAACTCATAATAAGATGTGTTTAACGAGCATTTAAAACTCATAATAAGATGTGTGCAACTAGCACTTAAAACACATAATAAGATGTGTGCAACGAGCAATTAAAACTCATAATAAGATGTGTTCAACGAGCAATTAAAATTCACAATAAGATTCGTTCAACGAGCACTTAAAACTCATAATAAGATGTGTGCAACGAGCATTTAAAACTCATGATAAGATGTGTTCAACGAGCATTTAAAACATAATAAGATGTATTCAACGAGAACTTAAAACTCATAATAAGATGTGTTCAACGAGCATGTAGAACTCACAATAAGATGTGTTCAACGAGCACTTAACACTCATAATAAGATGTGTTCAACGAGCATTTAAAACTCATAATAAGATGTGTTCAACGAGCACGTAAATCTCATAATAAGATGTGTTCAACGAGCATTTGAAACTCATAATAAGATGTGTTCAACGAGCATTTAAAACTCATAATAAGATGTGTTCAACGAGCATTTAAAACTCATAATAAGATGTGTGCAACGAGCACTTCAAACTCATAATAAGATGTGTGCAACGAGCACTTAAAACTCATAATAAGATGTGCGCAATGAGCACTTAAAACTCATAATAAGATGTGTGCAACGAGCAATTAAAACTCATAATAAGATGTGTTCAACGAGCAATTAAAACTCACAATAAGATGTGTTCAACGAGCACTTAAAACTCATAATAAGATGTGTGCAACGAGCACATAAAACTCATAATAACATGTGTTCAACGAGCACTTAAAACTCATAGTAAGATGTGTGCAACTAGCACTTAAAACTCATAATAAGATGTGTGCAACGAGCAATTAAAACTCATAATAAGATGTGTTCAACGAGCATTTAAAACTCATAATAAGATGTGTTCAACGAGCATTTAAAACTCATAATAAGATGTGTTCAACGAGCATTTAAAACTCATAATAAGATGTGTGCAACTAGCACTTGAAACTCATAATAAGATGTGTGCAACGAGCAATTAAAACTCATAATAAGATGTGTGCAACGAGCAATTAAAACTCATAATAAGATGTGTTCAACGAGCATTTAAAACTCATAATAAGATGTGTTCAACGAGCATTTAAAACTCATAATAAGATGTGTTCAACGAGCATTTAAAACATAATAAGATGTGTTCAACGAGCACTTAAAACTCATAATAAGATGTGTTCAACGAGCATGTAGAACTCACAATAAGATGTGTTCAACGAGCACTTAACACTCATAATAAGATGTGTTCAACGAGCATTTAAAACTCATAATAAGATGTGTTCAACGAGCATTTAAAACTCATAATAAGATGTGTTCAACGAGCATTTAAGACTCATAATAAGATGTCTTCAACGAGCACGTAAAACTCATAATAAGATGTGTTCAACGAGCACTTAAAACTCATAATAAGATGTGTTCAACGAGCATTTAAAACATAATAAGATGTGTTCAACGAGCACTTAAAACTCATAATAAGATGTGTGCAACGAGCACTTAAAACTCAAAATAAGATGTGTTCAGCGAGCATTTAAAACTCAAAATAAGATGTGTGCAACGAGCACTTAAAACTCATAATAATATGTGTGCAACGAGCAATTAAAATTCACAATAAGATTCGTTCAACGAGCACTTAAAACTCATAATAAGATGTGTGCAACGAGCATTTAAAACTCATGATAAGATGTGTTCAACGAGCATTTAAAACATAATAAGATGTATTCAACGAGAACTTAAAACTCATAATAAGATGTGTTCAACGAGCATGTAGAACTCACAATAAGATGTGTTCAACGAGCACTTAACACTCATAATAAGATGTGTTCAACGAGCATTTAAAACTCATAATAAGATGTGTTCAACGAGCACGTAAATCTCATAATAAGATGTGTTCAACGAGCATTTGAAACTCATAATAAGATGTGTTCAACGAGCATTTAAAACTCATAATAAGATGTGTTCAACGAGCATTTAAAACTCATAATAAGATGTGTGCAACGAGCACTTCAAACTCATAATAAGATGTGTGCAACGAGCACTTAAAACTCATAATAAGATGTGCGCAATGAGCACTTAAAACTCATAATAAGATGTGTGCAACGAGCAATTAAAACTCATAATAAGATGTGTTCAACGAGCAATTAAAACTCACAATAAGATGTGTTCAACGAGCACTTAAAACTCATAATAAGATGTGTGCAACGAGCACATAAAACTCATAATAACATGTGTTCAACGAGCACTTAAAACTCATAGTAAGATGTGTGCAACTAGCACTTAAAACTCATAATAAGATGTGTGCAACGAGCAATTAAAACTCATAATAAGATGTGTTCAACGAGCATTTAAAACTCATAATAAGATGTGTTCAACGAGCATTTAAAACTCATAATAAGATGTGTTCAACGAGCATTTAAAACTCATAATAAGATGTGTGCAACTAGCACTTGAAACTCATAATAAGATGTGTGCAACGAGCAATTAAAACTCATAATAAGATGTGTGCAACGAGCAATTAAAACTCATAATAAGATGTGTTCAACGAGCATTTAAAACTCATAATAAGATGTGTTCAACGAGCATTTAAAACTCATAATAAGATGTGTTCAACGAGCATTTAAAACATAATAAGATGTGTTCAACGAGCACTTAAAACTCATAATAAGATGTGTTCAACGAGCATGTAGAACTCACAATAAGATGTGTTCAACGAGCACTTAACACTCATAATAAGATGTGTTCAACGAGCATTTAAAACTCATAATAAGATGTGTTCAACGAGCATTTAAAACTCATAATAAGATGTGTTCAACGAGCATTTAAGACTCATAATAAGATGTCTTCAACGAGCACGTAAAACTCATAATAAGATGTGTTCAACGAGCACTTAAAACTCATAATAAGATGTGTTCAACGAGCATTTAAAACATAATAAGATGTGTTCAACGAGCACTTAAAACTCATAATAAGATGTGTGCAACGAGCACTTAAAACTCAAAATAAGATGTGTTCAGCGAGCATTTAAAACTCAAAATAAGATGTGTGCAACGAGCACTTAAAACTCATAATAATATGTGTGCAACGAGCTCTTAAAACTCATAATAAGATGTGTTCAACGAGCATTTAAAACTCATAATATGATGTGTTCAACGAGCACTTAAAACTCATAATAAGATGTGTTCAACGAGCATTTAAAACTCATAATAAGATGTGTGCAACGAGCATTTAAAACTCATAATAAGATGTGTGCAACGAGCACTTAAAACTCATAATAAGATGTGTGCAACGAGCTCTTAAAACTCATAATAAGATTCGTGCAACGAGCACTTAAAACTCATAATAAGATGTGTGCAACGAGCAATTAAAACTCATAATAAGATGTGTGCAACGAGCAATTAAAACTCATAATAAGATGTGTGCAACGAGCACTTAAAACTCATAAGATGTGTGCAACTAGCACTTAAAACTCATAATAAGATGTGTGCAACGATCAAATAAAACTCATAATAAGATGTGTTCAACGAGCAATTAAAATTCACAATAAGATGTGTTCAACGAGCACTTAAAACTCATAATAAGATGTGTGCAACGAGCATTTAAAACTCATAATAAGATGTGTGCAACGAGCACTTAAAACTCATAATAAGATGTGTGCAACTAGCACTTAAAACTCATAATAAGATGTGTGCAACGAGCAATTAAAACTCATAATAAGATGTGTTCAACGAGCATTTAAAACTCATAATAAGATGTGTTCAACGAACATTTAAAACTCATAATAAGATGTGTTCAACGAGCATTTAAAACATAATAAGATGTGTTCAACGAGCACTTAAAACTCATAATAAGATGTGTTCAACGAGCATGTAGAACTCACAATAAGATGTGTTCAACGAGCACTTAACACTCATAATAAGATGTGTTCAACGAGCATTTAAAACTCATAATAAGATGTGTTCAACGAGCACGTAAATCTCATAATAAGATGTGTTCAACGAGCATTTGAAACTCATAATAAGATGTGTTCAACGAGCATTTAAAACTCATAATAAGATGTGTTCAACGAGCATTTAAAACTCATAATAAGATGTGTGCAACGAGCACTTCAAACTCATAATAAGATGTGTGCAACGAGCACTTAAAACTCATAATAAGATGTGCGCAATGAGCACTTAAAACTCATAACAAGATGTGTGCAACGAGCAATTAAAACTCATAATAAGATGTGTTCAACGAGCAATTAAAACTCACAATAAGATGTGTTCAACGAGCACTTAAAACTCATAATAAGATGTGTGCAACGAGCACATAGAACTCATAATAACATGTGTTCAACGAGCACTTAAAACTCATAATAAGATGTGTGCAACTAGCACTTAAAACTCATAATAAGATGTGTGCAACGAGCATTTAAAACTCATAATAAGATGTGTTCAACGAGCATTTAAAACTCATAATAAGATGTGTTCAACGAGCATTTAAAACTCATAATAAGATGTGTTCAACGAGCATTTAAAACATAATAAGATGTGTTAAACGAGCATTTGAAACTCATAATAAGTTGTGTTCAACGAGCATTTAAAACTCATAATAAGATGTGTTCAACGAGCATTTAAAAGTCATAATAAGATGTATTCAACGAGCATTTAAAACTTATAATAAGATGTGTTTAACGAGCATTTACAACTCATAATAAGATGTGTTCAACGAGCACTTAAAACTAAAAATAAGATGTGTTCAACGAGCATTTAAAACTCATAAGATGTGTTCAACGAGCATTTAAAACTCATAATAAGATGTGTTCAACGAGCATTTAAAACTGATAATAAGATGTGTTCAACGAGCACTTAAAACTCATAATAAGATGTGTTCAACGAGCATTTAAGACTCATAATAAGATGTCTTCAACGAGCACGTAAAACTCATAATAAGATGTGTTCAACGAGCACTTAAAACTCATAATAAGATGTGTTCAACGAGCATTTAAAACATAATAAGATGTGTTCAACGAGCACTTAAAACTCATAATAAGATGTGTGCAACGAGCACTTAAAACTCAAAATAAGATGTGTTCAGCGAGCATTTAAAACTCAAAATAAGATGTGTGCAACGAGCACTTAAAACTCCTAATAAGATGTGTGCAACGAGCTCTTAAAACTCATAATAAGATGTGTTCAACGAGCATTTAAAACTCATAATACGATTTGTGCAACGACCACTTAAAACTCAAAATAAGATGTGTTCAACGAGCACTTAAAACTCATAATAAGATGTGTTCAACGAGCACTTAAAACTAACAATAAGATGTGTTCAACGAGCACTTAAAACTCATAATAACATGTGTTCAACGAGCATTTAAAACTCATAATAAGATGTGTTCAACGAGCATTTAAAACTGATAATAAGATGTGTTCAACGAGCACTTAAAACTCATAATAAGATGTGTGCAACGAGCACTTAAAACTCATAATAAGAAGTGTTCAACGAGCATTTAAGACTCATAATAAGATGTCTTCAACGAGCACGTAAAACTCATAATAAGATGTGTGCAACGAGCATTTAAAACTCATAATAAGATGTGTGCAACTAGCACTTAAAACTCATAATAAGATGTGTGCAACGAGCAATTAAAACTCATAATAAGATGTGTTCAACGAGCAATTAAAATTCACAATAAGATTCGTTCAACGAGCACTTAAAACTCATAATAAGATGTGTGCAACGAGCATTTAAAACTCATGATAAGATGTGTTCAACGAGCATTTAAAACATAATAAGATGTGTTCAACGAGAACTTAAAACTCATAATAAGATGTGTTCAACGAGCATGTAGAACTCACAATAAGATGTGTTCAACGAGCACTTAACACTCATAATAAGATGTGTGCAACGAGCACTTAAAACTCATAATAAGATGTGTGCAACGAGCTCTTAAAACTCAAAATAAGATGTGTTCAGCGAGCATTTAAAACTCATAATAAGATGTGTTCAACGAGCATTTAAAACATAATAAGATGTGTTCAACGAGCACTTAAAACTCATAATAAGATGTGTGCAACGAGCACTTAAAACTCAAAATAAGATGTGTTCAGCGAGCATTTAAAACTCAAAATAAGATGTGTGCAACGAGCACTTAAAACTCATAATAAGATGTGTGCAACGAGCTCTTAAAACTCATAATAAGATGTGTTCAACGAGCATTTAAAACTCATAATAAGATGTGTTCAACGAGCACTTAAAACTCATAATAAGATTTGTTCAACGAGCATTTAAAACTCATAATAAGATGTGTGCAACGAGCATTTAAAACGCATAATAAGATGTGTGCAACGAGCACTTAAAACTCATAATAAGATGTGTGCAACGAGCTCTTAAAACTCATAATAAGATGCGTGCAACGAGCACTTAAAACTCATAACAAGATGTGTGCAACGAGCAATTAAAACTCCTAATAAGATGTGTGCAACGAGCAATTAAAACTCATAATAAGATGTGTGCAACGAGCAATTAAAACTCATAATAAGATGTGTGCAACGAGCACTTAAAACTCATAAGATGTGTGCAACTAGCACTTAAAACTCATAATAAGATGTGTGCAACGATCAAATAAAACTCATAATAAGATGTGTTCAACGAGCAATTAAAATTCACAATAAGATGTGTTCAACGAGCACTTAAAACTCATAATAAGATGTGTGCAACGAGCATTTAAAACTAATAATAAGATGTGTGCAACTAGCACTTAAAACTCATAATAAGATGTGTGCAACGAGCAATTAAAACTCATAATAAGATGTGTTCAACGAGCATTTAAAACTCATAATAAGATGTGTTCAACGAGCATTTAAAACTCATGATAAGATGTGTTCAACGAGCATTTAAAACATAATAAGATGTGTTCAACGAGAACTTAAAACTCATAATAAGATGTGTTCAACGAGCATGTAGAACTCACAATAAGATGTGTTCAACGAGCACTTAACACTCATAATAAGATGTGTTCAACGAGCATTTAAAACTCATAATAAGATGTGTTCAACGAGCACGTAAATCTCATAATAAGATGTGTTCAACGAGCATTTGAAACTCATAATAAGATGTGTTCAACGAGCATTTATAATTCATAATAAGATGTGTTCAACGAGCATTTAAAACTCATAATAAGATGTGTGCAACGAGCACTTCAAACTCATAATAAGATGTGTGCAACGAGCACTTAAAACTCATAATAAGATGTGTGCAACTAGCACTTAAAACTCATAATAAGATGTGTGCAACGATCAAATAAAACTCATAATAAGATGTGTTCAACGAGCAATTAAAATTCACAATAAGATGTGTTCAACGAGCACTTAAAACTCATAATAAGATGTGTGCAACGAGCATTTAAAACTCATAATAAGATGTGTGCAACGAGCACTTAAAACTCATAATAAGATGTGTGCAACTAGCACTTAAAACTCATAATAAGATGTGTGCAACGAGCAATTAAAACTCATAATAAGATGTGTTCAACGAGCATTTAAAACTCATAATAAGATGTGTTCAACGAACATTTAAAACTCATAATAAGATGTGTTCAACGAGCATTTAAAACATAATAAGATGTGTTCAACGAGCACTTAAAACTCATAATAAGATGTGTTCAACGAGCATGTAGAACTCACAATAAGATGTGTTCAACGAGCACTTAACACTCATAATAAGATGTGTTCAACGAGCATTTAAAACTCATAATAAGATGTGTTCAACGAGCACGTAAATCTCATAATAAGATGTGTTCAACGAGCATTTGAAACTCATAATAAGATGTGTTCAACGAGCATTTAAAACTCATAATAAGATGTGTTCAACGAGCATTTAAAACTCATAATAAGATGTGTGCAACGAGCACTTCAAACTCATAATAAGATGTGTGCAACGAGCACTTAAAACTCATAATAAGATGTGTTCAACGAGCACTTAACACTCATAATAAGATGTGTTCAACGAGCATTTAAAACTCATAATAAGATGTATTCAACGAGCATTTAAAACTTATAATAAGATGTGTTTAACGAGCATTTACAACTCATAATAAGATGTGTTCAACGAGCACTTAAAACTCAAAATAAGATGTGTTCAACGAGCATTTAAAACTCATAAGATGTGTTCAACGAGCATTTAAAACTCATAATAAGATGTGTTCAACGAGCATTTAAAACTGATAATAAGATGTGTTCAACGAGCACTTAAAACTCATAATAAGATGTGTTCAACGAGCATTTAAGACTCATAATAAGATGTCTTCAACGAGCACGTAAAACTCATAATAAGATGTGTTCAGCGAGCATTTAAAACTCAAAATAAGATGTGTGCAACGAGCACTTAAAACTCATAATAAGATGTGTGCAACGAGCTCTTAAAACTCATAATAACATGTGTTCAACGAGCATTTAAAACTCATAATAAGATGTGTTCAACGAGCATTTAAAACTGATAATAAGATGTGTGCAACTAGCACTTAAAACTCATAATAAGATGTGTGCAACGAGCAATTAAAACTCATAATAAGATGTGTGCAACTAGCACTTAAAACTCATAATAAGATGTGTGCAACGAGCAATTAAAACTCATAATAAGATGTGTGCAACGAGCAATTAAAACTCATAATAAGATGTGTTCAACGAGCATTTAAAACTCATAATAAGATGTGTTCAACGAGCATTTAAAACTCATGATAAGATGTGTTCAACGAGCATTTAAAACATAATAAGATGTGTTCAACGAGAACTTAAAACTCATAATAAGATGTGTTCAACGAGCATGTAGAAATCACAATAAGATGTGTTCAACGAGCACTTAACACTCATAATAACATGTGTTCAACGAGCATTTAAAACTCATAATAAGATGTGTTCAACGAGCACGTAAATCTCATAATAAGATGTGTTCAACGAGCATTTGAAACTCATAATAAGATGTGTTCAACGAGCATTTATAATTCATAATAAGATGTGTTCAACGAGCATTTAAAACTCATAATAAGATGTGTGCAACGAGCACTTCAAACTCATAATAAGATGTGTGCAACGAGCACTTAAAACTCATAATAAGATGTGTGCAACTAGCACTTAAAACTCATAATAAGATGTGTGCAACGATCAAATAAAACTCATAATAAGATGTGTTCAACGAGCAATTAAAATTCACAATAAGATGTGTTCAACGAGCACTTAAAACTCATAATAAGATGTGTGCAACGAGCATTTAAAACTCATAATAAGATGTGTGCAACGAGCACTTAAAACTCATAATAAGATGTGTGCAACTAGCACTTAAAACTCATAATAAGATGTGTGCAACGAGCAATTAAAACTCATAATAAGATGTGTTCAACGAGCATTTAAAACTCATAATAAGATGTGTTCAACGAACATTTAAAACTCATAATAAGATGTGTTCAACGAGCATTTAAAACATAATAAGATGTGTTCAACGAGCACTTAAAACTCATAATAAGATGTGTTCAACGAGCATGTAGAACTCACAATAAGATGTGTTCAACGAGCACTTAACACTCATAATAAGATGTGTTCAACGAGCATTTAAAACTCATAATAAGATGTGTTCAACGAGCACGTAAATCTCATAATAAGATGTGTTCAACGAGCATTTGAAACTCATAATAAGATGTGTTCAACGAGCATTTAAAACTCATAATAAGATGTGTTCAACGAGCATTTAAAACTCATAATAAGATGTGTGCAACGAGCACTTCAAACTCATAATAAGATGTGTGCAACGAGCACTTAAAACTCATAATAAGATGTGTTCAACGAGCACTTAACACTCATAATAAGATGTGTTCAACGAGCATTTAAAACTCATAATAAGGTGTATTCAACGAGCATTTAAAACTTATAATAAGATGTGTTTAACGAGCATTTACAACTCATAATAAGATGTGTTCAACGAGCACTTAAAACTCAAAATAAGATGTGTTCAACGAGCATTTAAAACTCATAAGATGTGTTCAACGAGCATTTAAAACTCATAATAAGATGTGTTCAACGAGCATTTAAAACTGATAATAAGATGTGTTCAACGAGCACTTAAAACTCATAATAAGATGTGTTCAACGAGCATTTAAGACTCATAATAAGATGTCTTCAACGAGCACGTAAAACTCATAATAAGATGTGTTCAGCGAGCATTTAAAACTCAAAATAAGATGTGTGCAACGAGCACTTAAAACTCATAATAAGATGTGTGCAACGAGCTCTTAAAACTCATAATAACATGTGTTCAACGAGCATTTAAAACTCATAATAAGATGTGTTCAACGAGCATTTAAAACTGATAATAAGATGTGTGCAACTAGCACTTAAAACTCATAATAAGATGTGTGCAACGAGCAATTAAAACTCATAATAAGATGTGTGCAACTAGCACTTAAAACTCATAATAAGATGTGTGCAACGAGCAATTAAAACTCATAATAAGATGTGTGCAACGAGCAATTAAAACTCATAATAAGATGTGTTCAACGAGCATTTAAAACTCATAATAAGATGTGTTCAACGAGCATTTAAAACTCATAATAAGATGTGTTCAACGAGCATTTAAAACTCATAATAAGATGTGTTCAATGAGCATTTAAAACAAAATAAGATGTGTTCAACGAGCATTTAAAAGTCATAATAAGATGTATTCAACGAGCATTTAAAACTTATAATAAGATGTGTTTAACGAGCATTTACAACTCATAATAAGATGTGTTCAACGAGCACTTAAAACTCAAAATAAGATGTGTTCAACGAGCATTTAAAACTCATAATAAGATGTGTTCAACGAGCAATTAAAACTCATAATAAGATGTGTGCAACGAGCACTTAAAACTCATAAGATGTGTGCAACTAGCACTTAAAACTCATAATAAGATGTGTGCAACGATCAAATAAAACTCATAATAAGATGTGTTCAACGAGCAATTAAAATTCACAATAAGATGTGTTCAACGAGCACTTAAAACTCATAATAAGATGTGTGCAACGAGCATTTAAAACTCATAATAAGATGTGTGCAACGAGCACTTAAAACTCATAATAAGATGTGTGCAACTAGCACTTAAAACTCATAATAAGATGTGTGCAACGAGCAATTAAAACTCATAATAAGATGTGTTCAACGAGCATTTAAAACTCATAATAAGATGTGTTCAACGAACATTTAAAACTCATAATAAGATGTGTTCAACGAGCATTTAAAACATAATAAGATGTGTTCAACGAGCACTTAAAACTCATAATAAGATGTGTTCAACGAGCATGTAGAACTCACAATAAGATGTGTTCAACGAGCACTTAACACTCATAATAAGATGTGTTCAACGAGCATTTAAAACTCATAGTAAGATGTGTTCAACGAGCACGTAAATCTCATAATAAGATGTTTTCAACGAGCATTTGAAACTCATAATAGGATGTGTTCAACGAGCATTTAAAACTCATAATAAGATGTGTTCAACGAGCATTTAAAACTCATAATAAGATGTGTGCAACGAGCACTTCAAACTCATAATAAGATGTGTGCAACGAGCACTTAAAACTCATAATAAGATGTGCGCAATGAGCACTTAAAACTCATAATAAGATGTGTTCAACGAGCAATTAAAACTCATAATAAGATGTGTTCAACGAGCAATTAAAACTCACAATAAGATGTGTTCAACGAGCACTTAAAACTCATAATAAGATGTGTGCAACGAGCACATAGAACTCATAATAACATGTGTTCAACGAGCACTTAAAACTCATAATAAGATGTGTGCAACTAGCACTTAAAACTCATAATAAGATGTGTGCAACGAGCATTTAAAACTCATAATAAGATGTGTTCAACGAGCATTTAAAACTCATAATAAGATGTGTTCAACGAGCATTTAAAACTCATAATAAGATGTGTTCAACGAGCATTTAAAACATAATAAGATGTGTTAAACGAGCATTTGAAACTCATAATAAGTTGTGTTCAACGAGCATTTAAAACTCATAATAAGATGTGTTCAACGAGCATTTAAAAGTCATAATAAGATGTATTCAACGAGCAATTAAAACTTATAATAAGATGTGTTTAATGAGCATTTACAACTCATAATAAGATGTGTTCAACGAGCACTTAAAACTAAAAATAAGATGTGTTCAACGAGCATTTAAAACTCATAAGATGTGTTCAACGAGCATTTAAAACTCATAATAAGATGTGTTCAACGAGCATTTAAAACTGATAATAAGATGTGTTCAACGAGCACTTAAAACTCACAATAAGATGTGTTCAACGAGCATTTAAGACTCATAATAAGTTGTCTTCAACGAGCACGTAAAACTCATAATAAGATGTGTTCAACGAGCACTTAAAACTCATAATAAGATGTGTTCAACGAGCATTTAAAACATAATAAGATGTGTTCAACGAGCACTTAAAACTCATAATAAGATGTGTGCAACGAGCACTTAAAACTCAAAATAAGATGTGTTCAGCGAGCATTTAAAACTCAAAATAAGATGTGTGCAACGAGCACTTAAAACTCCTAATAAGATGTGTGCAACGAGCTCTTAAAACTCATAATAAGATGTGTTCAACGAGCATTTAAAACTCATAATACGATTTGTGCAACGACCACTTAAAACTCAAAATAAGATGTGTTCAACGAGCACTTAAAACTCATAATAAGATGTGTTCAACGAGCACTTAAAACTAACAATAAGATGTGTTCAACGAGCACTTAAAACTCATAATAACGTGTTCAACGAGCATTTAAAACTCATAATAAGATGTGTTCAACGAGCATTTAAAACTCATAATAAGATGTGTGCAACGAGCACTTCAAACTCATAATAAGATGTGTGCAACGAGCACTTAAAACTCATAATAAGATGTGTTCAACGAGCACTTAACACTCATAATAAGATGTGTTCAACGAGCATTTAAAACTCATAATAAGATGTATTCAACGAGCATTTAAAACTTATAATAAGATGTGTTTAACGAGCATTTACAACTCATAATAAGATGTGTTCAACGAGCACTTAAAACTCAAAATAAGATGTGTTCAACGAGCATTTAAAACTCATAAGATGTGTTCAACGAGCATTTAAAACTCATAATAAGATGTGTTCAACGAGCATTTAAAACTGATAATAAGATGTGTTCAACGAGCACTTAAAACTCATAATAAGATGTGTTCAACGAGCATTTAAGACTCATAATAAGATGTCTTCAACGAGCACGTAAAACTCATAATAAGATGTGTTCAGCGAGCATTTAAAACTCAAAATAAGATGTGTGCAACGAGCACTTAAAACTCATAATAAGATGTGTGCAACGAGCTCTTAAAACTCATAATAACATGTGTTCAACGAGCATTTAAAACTCATAATAAGATGTGTTCAACGAGCATTTAAAACTGATAATAAGATGTGTGCAACTAGCACTTAAAACTCATAATAAGATGTGTGCAACGAGCAATTAAAACTCATAATAAGATGTGTGCAACTAGCACTTAAAACTCATAATAAGATGTGTGCAACGAGCAATTAAAACTCATAATAATATGTGTGCAACGAGCAATTAAAACTCATAATAAGATGTGTTCAACGAGCATTTAAAACTCATAATAAGATGTGTTCAACGAGCATTTAAAACTCATAATAAGATGTGTTCAACGAGCATTTAAAACTCATAATAAGATGTGTTCAATGAGCATTTAAAACAAAATAAGATGTGTTCAACGAGCATTTAAAAGTCATAATAAGATGTATTCAACGAGCATTTAAAACTTATAATAAGATGTGTTTAACGAGCATTTACAACTCATAATAAGATGTGTTCAACGAGCACTTAAAACTCAAAATAAGATGTGTTCAACGAGCATTTAAAACTCATAATAAGATGTGTTCAACGAGCAATTAAAACTCATAATAAGATGTGTGCAACGAGCACTTAAAACTCATAAGATGTGTGCAACTAGCACTTAAAACTCATAATAAGATGTGTGCAACGATCACATAAAACTCATAATAAGATGTGTTCAACGAGCAATTAAAATTCACAATAAGATGTGTTCAACGAGCACTTAAAACTCATAATAAGATGTGTGCAACGAGCATTTAAAACTCATAATAAGATGTGTGCAACGAGCACTTAAAACTCATAATAAGATGTGTGCAACTAGCACTTAAAACTCATGATAAGATGTGTGCAACGAGCAATTAAAACTCATAATAAGATGTGTTCAACGAGCATTTAAAACTCATAATAAGATGTGTTCAACGAACATTTAAAACTCATAATAAGATGTGTTCAACGAGCATTTAAAACATAATAAGATGTGTTCAACGAGCACTTAAAACTCATAATAAGATGTGTTCAACGAGCATGTAGAACTCACAATAAGATGTGTTCAACGAGCACTTAACACTCATAATAAGATGTGTTCAACGAGCATTTAAAACTCATAATAAGATGTGTTCAACGAGCACGTAAATCTCATAATAAGATGTTTTCAACGAGCATTTGAAACTCATAATAGGATGTGTTCAACGAGCATTTAAAACTCATAATAAGATGTGTTCAACGAGCATTTAAAACTCATAATAAGATGTGTGCAACGAGCACTTCAAACTCATAATAAGATGTGTGCAACGAGCACTTAAAACTCATAATAAGATGTGCGCAATGAGCACTTAAAACTCATAATAAGATGTGTTCAACGAGCAATTAAAACTCATAATAAGATGTGTTCAACGAGCAATTAAAACTCACAATAAGATGTGTTCAACGAGCACTTAAAACTCATAATAAGATGTGTGCAACGAGCACATAGAACTCATAATAACATGTGTTCAACGAGCACTTAAAACTCATAATAAGATGTGTGCAACTAGCACTTAAAACTCATAATAAGATGTGTGCAACGAGCATTTAAAACTCATAATAAGATGTGTTCAACGAGCATTTAAAACTCATAATAAGATGTGTTCAACGAGCATTTAAAACATAATAAGATGTGTTAAACGAGCATTTGAAACTCATAATAAGTTGTGTTCAACGAGCATTTAAAACTCATAATAAGATGTGTTCAACGAGCATTTAAAAGTCATAATAAGATGTATTCAACGAGCAATTAAAACTTATAATAAGATGTGTTTAACGAGCATTTACAACTCATAATAAGATGTGTTCAACGAGCACTTAAAACTAAAAATAAGATGTGTTCAACGAGCATTTAAAACTCATAAGATGTGTTCAACGAGCATTTAAAACTCATAATAAGATGTGTTCAACGAGCATTTAAAACTGATAATAAGATGTGTTCAACGAGCACTTAAAACTCACAATAAGATGTGTTCAACGAGCATTTAAGACTCATAATAAGTTGTCTTCAACGAGCACGTAAAACTCATAATAAGATGTGTTCAACGAGCACTTAAAACTCATAATAAGATGTGTTCAACGAGCATTTAAAACATAATAAGATGTGTTCAACGAGCACTTAAAACTCATAATAAGATGTGTGCAACGAGCACTTAAAACTCAAAATAAGATGTGTTCAGCGAGCATTTAAAACTCAAAATAAGATGTGTGCAACGAGCACTTAAAACTCCTAATAAGATGTGTGCAACGAGCTCTTAAAACTCATAATAAGATGTGTTCAACGAGCATTTAAAACTCATAATACGATTTGTGCAACGACCACTTAAAACTCAAAATAAGATGTGTTCAACGAGCACTTAAAACTCATAATAAGATGTGTTCAACGAGCACTTAAAACTAACAATAAGATGTGTTCAACGAGCACTTAAAACTCATAATAACGTGTTCAACGAGCATTTAAAACTCATAATAAGATGTGTTCAACGAGCATTTAAAACTGATAATAAGATGTGTTCAACGAGCACTTAAAACTCATAATAAGATGTGTGCAACGAGCACTTAAAACTCATAATAAGAAGTGTGCAACGAGCATTTAAGACTCATAATAAGATGTCTTCAACGAGCACGTAAAACTCATAATAAGATGTGTGCAACGAGCATTTAAAACTCATAATAAGATGTGTGCAACTAGCACTTAAAACTCATAATAAGATGTGTGCAACGAGCAATTAAAACTCATGATAAGATGTGTTCAACGAGCAATTAAAATTCACAATAAGATTCGTTCAACGAGCACTTAAAACTCATAATAAGATGTGTTCAACGAGCATGTAGAACTCACAATAAGATGTGTTCAACGAGCACTTAACACTCATAATAAGATGTGTTCAACGAGCATTTAAAACTCATAATAAGATGTGTTCAACGAGCACGTAAATCTCATAATAAGATGTGTTCAACGAGCATTTGAAACTCATAATAAGATGTGTTCAACGAGCATTTAAAACTCATAATAAGATGTGTTCAACGAGCATTTAAAACTCATAATAAGATGTGTGCAACGAGCACTTCAAACTCATAATAAGATGTGTGCAACGAGCACTTAAAACTCATAATAAGATGTGCGCAATGAGCACTTAAAACTCATAATAAGATGTGTGCAACGAGCAATTAAAACTCATAATAAGATGTGTTCAACGAGCAATTAAAACTCACAATAAGATGTGTTCAACGAGCACTTAAAACTCATAATAAGATGTGTGCAACGAGCACATAAAACTAATAATAACATGTGTTCAACGAGCACTTAAAACTCATAATAAGATGTGTGCAACTAGCACTTAAAACTCATAATAAGATGTGTGCAACGAGCAATTAAAACTCATAATAAGATGTGTTCAACGAGCATTTAAAACTCATAATAAGATGTGTTCAACGAGCATTTAAAACTCATAATAAGATGTGTTCAACGAGCATTTAAAACATAATAAGATGTGTTCAACGAGCATTTAAAAGTCATAATAAGATGTATTCAACGAGCATTTAAAACTCATAATACGATTTGTGCAACGACCACTTAAAACTCAAAATAAGATGTGTTCAACGAGCACTTAAAACTCATAATAAGATGTGTTCAACGAGCACTTAAAACTAACAATAAGATGTGTTCAACGAGCACTTAAAACTCATAATAACGTGTTCAACGAGCATTTAAAACTCATAATAAGATGTGTTCAACGAGCATTTAAAACTGATAATAAGATGTGTTCAACGAGCACTTAAAACTCATAATAAGATGTGTGCAACGAGCACTTAAAACTCATAATAAGAAGTGTGCAACGAGCATTTAAGACTCATAATAAGATGTCTTCAACGAGCACGTAAAACTCATAATAAGATGTGTGCAACGAGCATTTAAAACTCATAATAAGATGTGTGCAACTAGCACTTAAAACTCATAATAAGATGTGTGCAACGAGCAATTAAAACTCATGATAAGATGTGTTCAACGAGCAATTAAAATTCACAATAAGATTCGTTCAACGAGCACTTAAAACTCATAATAAGATGTGTTCAACGAGCATGTAGAACTCACAATAAGATGTGTTCAACGAGCACTTAACACTCATAATAAGATGTGTTCAACGAGCATTTAAAACTCATAATAAGATGTGTTCAACGAGCACGTAAATCTCATAATAAGATGTGTTCAACGAGCATTTGAAACTCATAATAAGATGTGTTCAACGAGCATTTAAAACTCATAATAAGATGTGTTCAACGAGCATTTAAAACTCATAATAAGATGTGTGCAACGAGCACTTCAAACTCATAATAAGATGTGTGCAACGAGCACTTAAAACTCATAATAAGATGTGCGCAATGAGCACTTAAAACTCATAATAAGATGTGTGCAACGAGCAATTAAAACTCATAATAAGATGTGTTCAACGAGCAATTAAAACTCACAATAAGATGTGTTCAACGAGCACTTAAAACTCATAATAAGATGTGTGCAACGAGCACATAAAACTCATAATAACATGTGTTCAACGAGCACTTAAAACTCATAATAAGATGTGTGCAACTAGCACTTAAAACTCATAATAAGATGTGTGCAACGAGCAATTAAAACTCATAATAAGATGTGTTCAACGAGCATTTAAAACTCATAATAAGATGTGTTCAACGAGCATTTAAAACTCATAATAAGATGTGTTCAACGAGCATTTAAAACATAATAAGATGTGTTCAACGAGCATTTAAAAGTCATAATAAGATGTATTCAACGAGCATTTAAAACTTATAATAAGATGTGTTTAACGAGCATTTACAACTCATAATAAGATGTGTTCAACGAGCACTTAAAACTCAAAATAAAATGTGTTCAACGAGCATTTAAAACTCATAAGATGTGTTCAACGAGCATTTAAAACTCATAATAAGATGTGTTCAACGAGCACTTAAAACTAAAAATAAGATGTGTTCAACGAGCATTTAAAACTCATAAGATGTGTTCAACGAGCATTTAAAACTCATAATAAGATGTGTTCAACGAGCATTTAAAACTGATAATAAGATGTGTTCAACGAGCACTTAAAACTCACAATAAGATGTGTTCAACGAGCATTTAAGACTCATAATAAGTTGTCTTCAACGAGCACGTAAAACTCATAATAAGATGTGTTCAACGAGCACTTAAAACTCATAATAAGATGTGTTCAACGAGCATTTAAAACATAATAAGATGTGTTCAACGAGCACTTAAAACTCATAATAAGATGTGTGCAACGAGCACTTAAAACTCAAAATAAGATGTGTTCAGCGAGCATTTAAAACTCAAAATAAGATGTGTGCAACGAGCACTTAAAACTCCTAATAAGATGTGTGCAACGAGCTCTTAAAACTCATAATAAGATGTGTTCAACGAGCATTTAAAACTCATAATACGATTTGTGCAACGACCACTTAAAACTCAAAATAAGATGTGTTCAACGAGCACTTAAAACTCATAATAAGATGTGTTCAACGAGCACTTAAAACTAACAATAAGATGTGTTCAACGAGCACTTAAAACTCATAATAACGTGTTCAACGAGCATTTAAAACTCATAATAAGATGTGTTCAACGAGCATTTAAAACTGATAATAAGATGTGTTCAACGAGCACTTAAAACTCATAATAAGATGTGTGCAACGAGCACTTAAAACTCATAATAAGAAGTGTGCAACGAGCATTTAAGACTCATAATAAGATGTCTTCAACGAGCACGTAAAACTCATAATAAGATGTGTGCAACGAGCATTTAAAACTCATAATAAGATGTGTGCAACTAGCACTTAAAACTCATAATAAGATGTGTGCAACGAGCAATTAAAACTCATGATAAGATGTGTTCAACGAGCAATTAAAATTCACAATAAGATTCGTTCAACGAGCACTTAAAACTCATAATAAGATGTGTTCAACGAGCATGTAGAACTCACAATAAGATGTGTTCAACGAGCACTTAACACTCATAATAAGATGTGTTCAACGAGCATTTAAAACTCATAATAAGATGTGTTCAACGAGCACGTAAATCTCATAATAAGATGTGTTCAACGAGCATTTGAAACTCATAATAAGATGTGTTCAACGAGCATTTAAAACTCATAATAAGATGTGTTCAACGAGCATTTAAAACTCATAATAAGATGTGTGCAACGAGCACTTCAAACTCATAATAAGATGTGTGCAACGAGCACTTAAAACTCATAATAAGATGTGCGCAATGAGCACTTAAAACTCATAATAAGATGTGTGCAACGAGCAATTAAAACTCATAATAAGATGTGTTCAACGAGCAATTAAAACTCACAATAAGATGTGTTCAACGAGCACTTAAAACTCATAATAAGATGTGTGCAACGAGCACATAAAACTAATAATAACATGTGTTCAACGAGCACTTAAAACTCATAATAAGATGTGTGCAACTAGCACTTAAAACTCATAATAAGATGTGTGCAACGAGCAATTAAAACTCATAATAAGATGTGTTCAACGAGCATTTAAAACTCATAATAAGATGTGTTCAACGAGCATTTAAAACTCATAATAAGATGTGTTCAACGAGCATTTAAAACATAATAAGATGTGTTCAACGAGCATTTAAAAGTCATAATAAGATGTATTCAACGAGCATTTAAAACTCATAATACGATTTGTGCAACGACCACTTAAAACTCAAAATAAGATGTGTTCAACGAGCACTTAAAACTCATAATAAGATGTGTTCAACGAGCACTTAAAACTAACAATATGATGTGTTCAACGAGCACTTAAAACTCATAATAACGTGTTCAACGAGCATTTAAAACTCATAATAAGATGTGTTCAACGAGCATTTAAAACTGATAATAAGATGTGTTCAACGAGCACTTAAAACTCATAATAAGATGTGTGCAACGAGCACTTAAAACTCATAATAAGAAGTGTGCAACGAGCATTTAAGACTCATAATAAGATGTCTTCAACGAGCACGTAAAACTCATAATAAGATGTGTGCAACGAGCATTTAAAACTCATAATAAGATGTGTGCAACTAGCACTTAAAACTCATAATAAGATGTGTGCAACGAGCAATTAAAACTCATGATAAGATGTGTTCAACGAGCAATTAAAATTCACAATAAGATTCGTTCAACGAGCACTTAAAACTCATAATAAGATGTGTTCAACGAGCATGTAGAACTCACAATAAGATGTGTTCAACGAGCACTTAACACTCATAATAAGATGTGTTCAACGAGCATTTAAAACTCATAATAAGATGTGTTCAACGAGCACGTAAATCTCATAATAAGATGTGTTCAACGAGCATTTGAAACTCATAATAAGATGTGTTCAACGAGCATTTAAAACTCATAATAAGATGTGTTCAACGAGCATTTAAAACTCATAATAAGATGTGTGCAACGAGCACTTCAAACTCATAATAAGATGTGTGCAACGAGCACTTAAAACTCATAATAAGATGTGCGCAATGAGCACTTAAAACTCATAATAAGATGTGTGCAACGAGCAATTAAAACTCATAATAAGATGTGTTCAACGAGCAATTAAAACTCACAATAAGATGTGTTCAACGAGCACTTAAAACTCATAATAAGATGTGTGCAACGAGCACATAAAACTCATAATAACATGTGTTCAACGAGCACTTAAAACTCATAATAAGATGTGTGCAACTAGCACTTAAAACTCATAATAAGATGTGTGCAACGAGCAATTAAAACTCATAATAAGATGTGTTCAACGAGCATTTAAAACTCATAATAAGATGTGTTCAACGAGCATTTAAAACTCATAATAAGATGTGTTCAACGAGCATTTAAAACATAATAAGATGTGTTCAACGAGCATTTAAAAGTCATAATAAGATGTATTCAACGAGCATTTAAAACTTATAATAACATGTGTTTAACGAGCATTTACAACTCATAATAAGATGTGTTCAACGAGCACTTAAAACTCAAAATAAAATGTGTTCAACGAGCATTTAAAACTCATAAGATGTGTTCAACGAGCATTTAAAACTCATAATAAGATGTGTTCAACGAGCATTTAAAACTGATAATAAGATGTGTTCAACGAGCACTTAAAACTCATAATAAGATGTTTTCAACGAGCATTTAAGACTCATAATAAGATGTCTTCAACGAGCACGTAAAACTCATAATAAGATGTGTTCAACGAGCACTTAAAACTCATAATAAGATGTGTTCAATGAGCATTTAAAACATAATAAGTTGTGTTCAACGAGCACTTAAAACTCATAATAAGATGTGTGCAACGAGCACTTAAAACTCAAAATAAGATGTGTTCAGCGAGCATTTAAAACTCAAAATAAGATGTGTGCAACGAGCACTTAAAACTCATAATAAGATTTGTGCAACGCGCTCTTAAAACTCATAATAAGATGTGTTCAACGAGCATTTAAAACTCATAATACGATTTGTGCAACGACCACTTAAAACTCAAAATAAGATGTGTTCAACGAGCACTTAAAACTCATAATAAGATGTGTTCAACGAGCACTTAAAACTAACAATAAGATGTGTTCAACGAGCACTTAAAACTCATAATAACATGTGTTCAACGAGCATTTAAAACTCATAATAAGATGTGTTCAACGAGCATTTAAAACTGATAATAAGATGTGTTCAACGAGCACTTAAAACTCATAATAAGATGTGTGCAACGAGCACTTAAAACTCATAATAAGAAGTGTTCAACGAGCATTTAAGACTCATACTAAGATGTCTTCAACGAGCACGTAAAACTCATAATAAGATGTGTGCAACGAGCATTTAAAACTCATAATAAGATGTGTGCAACTAGCACTTAAAACTCATAATAAGATGTGTGCAACGAGCAATTAAAACTCATAATAAGATGTGTTCAACGAGCAATTAAAATTCACAATAAGATTCGTTCAACGAGCACTTAAAACTCATAATAAGATGTGTGCAACGAGCATTTAAAACTCATGATAAGATGTGTTCAACGAGCATTTAAAACATAATAAGATGTGTTCAACGAGAACTTAAAACTCATAATAAGATGTGTTCAACGAGCATGTAGAACTCGAAATAAGATGTGTTCAACGAGCACTTAACACTCATAATAAGATGTGTTCAACGAGCATTTAAAACTCATAATAAGATGTGTTCAACGAGCACGTAAATCTCATAATAAGATGTGTTCAACGAGCATTTGAAACTCATAATAAGATGTGTTCAACGAGCATTTAAAACTCATAATAAGATGTGTTCAACGAGCATTTAAAACTCATAATAAGATGTGTGCAACGAGCACTTCAAACTCATAATAAGATGTGTGCAACGAGCACTTAAAACTCATAATAAGATGTGCGCAATGAGCACTTAAAACCCATAATAAGATGAGTGCAACGAGCAATTAAAACTCATAATAAGATGTGTTCAACGAGCAATTAAAACTCACAATAAGATGTGTTCAACGAGCACTTAAAACTCATAATAAGATGTGTGCAACGAGCACATAAAACTCATAATAACATGTGTTCAACGAGCACTTAAAACTCATAATAAGATGTGTGCAACTAGCACTTAAAACTCATAATAAGATGTGTGCAACGAGCAATTAAAACTCATAATAAGATGTGTTCAACGAGCATTTAAAACTCATAATAAGATGTGTTCAATGAGCACTTAAAACTAACAATAAGATGTGTTCAACGAGCACTTAAAACTCATAATAACATGTGTTCAACGAGCATTTAAAACTCATAATAAGATGTGTTCAACGAGCATTTAAAACTCATAATAAGATGTGTTCAACGAGCATTTAAAACATAATAAGATGTGTTGAACGAGCATTTGAAACTCATAATAAGATGTGTGCAACGAGCTCTTAAAACTCATAATAAGATGCGTGCAACGAGCACTTAAAACTCAAAATGAGATGTTTTCAGCGAGCATTTAAAACTCAAAATAAGATGTGTGCAACGAGCACTTAAAACTCATAATAAGATGTGTGCAACGAGCTCTTAAAACTCAAAATAAGATGTGTTCAGCGAGCATTTAAAACTCATAATAAGATGTGTTCAACGAGCATTTAAAACATAATAAGATGTGTTCAACGAGCACTTAAAACTCATAATAAGATGTGTGCAACGAGCACTTAAAACTCAAAATAAGATGTGTTCAGCGAGCATTTAAAACTCAAAATAAGATGTGTGCAACGAGCACTTAAAACTCATAATAAGATGTGTGCAACGAGCTCTTAAAACTCATAATAAGATGTGTTCAACGAGCATTTAAAACTCATAATAAGATGTGTTCAACGAGCACTTAAAACTCATAATAAGATGTGTTCAACGAGCATTTAAAACTCATAATAAGATGTGTGCAACGAGCATTTAAAACGCATAATAAGATATGTGCAACGAGCACTTAAAACTCATAATAAGATGTGTGCAACGAGCTCTTAAAACTCATAATAAGATGCGTGCAACGAGCACTTAAAACTCATAACAAGATGTGTGCAACGAGCAATTAAAACTCCTAATAAGATGTGTGCAACGAGCAATTAAAACTCATAATAAGATGTGTGCAACGAGCAATTAAAACTCATAATAAGATGTGTGCAACGAGCACTTAAAACTCATAAGATGTGTGCAACGAGCACTTAAAACTCATAATAAGATGTGTGCAACGATCAAATAAAACTCATAATAAGATGTGTTCAACGAGCAATTAAAATTCACAATAAGATGTGTTCAACGAGCACTTAAAACTCATAATAAGATGTGTGCAACGAGCATTTAAAACTCATAATAAGATGTGTGCAACGAGCACTTAAAACTCATAATAAGATGTGTGCAACTAGCACTTAAAACTCATAATAAGATGTGTGCAACGAGCAATTAAAACTCATAATAAGATGTGTTCAACGAGCATTTAAAACTCATAATAAGATGTGTTCAACGAGCATTTAAAACTCATGATAAGATGTGTTCAACGAGCATTTAAAACATAATAAGATGTGTTCAACGAGAACTTAAAACTCATAATAAGATGTGTTCAACGAGCATGTAGAACTCACAATAAGATGTGTTCAACGAGCACTTAACACTCATAATAAGATGTGTTCAACGAGCATTTAAAACTCATAATAAGATGTGTTCAACGAGCACGTAAATCTCATAATAAGATGTGTTCAACGAGCATTTGAAACTCATAATAAGATGTGTGCAACTAGCACTTAAAACTCATAATAAGATGTGTGCAACGAGCAATTAAAACTCATAATAAGATGTGTTCAACGAGCATTTAAAACTCATAATAAGATGTGTTCAACGAGCATTTAAAACTCATGATAAGATGTGTTCAACGAGCATTTAAAACATAATAAGATGTGTTCAACGAGAACTTAAAACTCATAATAAGATGTGTTCAACGAGCATGTAGAACTCACAATAAGATGTGTTCAACGAGCACTTAACACTCATAATAAGATGTGTTCAACGAGCATTTAAAACTCATAATAAGATGTGTTCAACGAGCACGTAAATCTCATAATAAGATGTGTTCAACGAGCATTTGAAACTCATAATAAGATGTGTTCAACGAGCATTTATAACTCATAATAAGATGTGTTCAACGAGCATTTAAAACTCATAATAAGATGTGTGCAACGAGCACTTCAAACTCATAATAAGATGTGTGCAACGAGCACTTAAAACTCATAATAAGATGTATGCAACTAGCACTTAAAACTCATAATAAGATGTGTGCAACGATCAAATAAAACTCATAATAAGATGTGTTCAACGAGCAATTAAAATTCACAATAAGATGTGTTCAACGAGCACTTAAAACTCATAATAAGATGTGTGCAACGAGCATTTAAAACTCATAATAAGATGTGTGCAACGAGCACTTAAAACTCATAATAAGATGTGTGCAACTAGCACTTAAAACTCATAATAAGATGTGTGCAACGAGCAATTAAAACTCATAATAAGATGTGTTCAACGAGCATTTAAAACTCATAATAAGATGTGTTCAACGAACATTTAAAACTCATAATAAGATGTGTTCAACGAGCATTTAAAACATAATAAGATGTGTTCAACGAGCACTTAAAACTCATAATAAGATGTGTTCAACGAGCATGTAGAACTCACAATAAGATGTGTTCAACGAGCACTTAACACTCATAATAAGATGTGTTCAACGAGCATTTAAAACTCATAATAAGATGTGTTCAACGAGCACGTAAATCTCATAATAAGATGTGTTCAACGAGCATTTGAAACTCATAATAAGATGTGTTCAACGAGCATTTAAAACTCATAATAAGATGTGTTCAACGAGCATTTAAAACTCATAATAAGATGTGTGCAACGAGCACTTCAAACATAATAAGATGTGTTCAACGAGCATTTAAAAGTCATAATAAGATGTATTCAACGAGCATTTAAAACTCATAATAAGATGTGTTCAACGAGCATTTAAAACATAATAAGATGTGTTCAACGAGCATTTAAAAGTCATAATAAGATGTATTCAACGAGCATTTAAAACTTATAATAAGATGTGTTTAACGAGCATTTACAACTCATAATAAGATGTGTTCAACGAGCACTTAAAACTCAAAATAAGATGTGTTCAACGAGCATTTAAAACTCATAAGATGTGTTCAACGAGCATTTAAAACTCATAATAAGATGTGTTCAACGAGCATTTAAAACTGATAATAAGATGTGTTCAACGAGCACTTAAAACTCATAATAAGATGTTTTCAACGAGCATTTAAGACTCATAATAAGATGTCTTCAACGAGCACGTAAAACTCATAATAAGATGTGTTCAACGAGCACTTAAAACTCATAATAAGATGTGTTCAATGAGCATTTAAAACATAATAAGTTGTGTTCAACGAGCACTTAAAACTCATAATAAGATGTGTGCAACGAGCACTTAAAACTCAAAATAAGATGTGTTCAGCGAGCATTTAAAACTCAAAATAAGATGTGTGCAACGAGCACTTAAAACTCATAATAAGATTTGTGCAACGCGCTCTTAAAACTCATAATAAGATGTGTTCAACGAGCATTTAAAACTCATAATACGATTTGTGCAACGACCACTTAAAACTCAAAATAAGATGTGTTCAACGAGCACTTAAAACTCATAATAAGATGTGTTCAACGAGCACTTAAAACTAACAATAAGATGTGTTCAACGAGCACTTAAAACTCATAATAACATGTGTTCAACGAGCATTTAAAACTCATAATAAGATGTGTTCAACGAGCATTTAAAACTGATAATAAGATGTGTTCAACGAGCACTTAAAACTCATAATAAGATGTGTGCAACGAGCACTTAAAACTCATAATAAGAAGTGTTCAACGAGCATTTAAGACTCATACTAAGATGTCTTCAACGAGCACGTAAAACTCATAATAAGATGTGTGCAACGAGCATTTAAAACTCATAATAAGATGTGTGCAACTAGCACTTAAAACTCATAATAAGATGTGTGCAACGAGCAATTAAAACTCATAATAAGATGTGTTCAACGAGCAATTAAAATTCACAATAAGATTCGTTCAACGAGCACTTAAAACTCATAATAAGATGTGTGCAACGAGCATTTAAAACTCATGATAAGATGTGTTCAACGAGCATTTAAAACATAATAAGATGTGTTCAACGAGAACTTAAAACTCATAATAAGATGTGTTCAACGAGCATGTAGAACTCGAAATAAGATGTGTTCAACGAGCACTTAACACTCATAATAAGATGTGTTCAACGAGCATTTAAAACTCATAATAAGATGTGTTCAACGAGCACGTAAATCTCATAATAAGATGTGTTCAACGAGCATTTGAAACTCATAATAAGATGTGTTCAACGAGCATTTAAAACTCATAATAAGATGTGTTCAACGAGCATTTAAAACTCATAATAAGATGTGTGCAACGAGCACTTCAAACTCATAATAAGATGTGTGCAACGAGCACTTAAAACTCATAATAAGATGTGCGCAATGAGCACTTAAAACTCATAATAAGATGTGTGCAACGAGCAATTAAAACTCATAATAAGATGTGTTCAACGAGCAATTAAAACTCACAATAAGATGTGTTCAACGAGCACTTAAAACTCATAATAAGATGTGTGCAACGAGCACATAAAACTCATAATAACATGTGTTCAACGAGCACTTAAAACTCATAATAAGATGTGTGCAACTAGCACTTAAAACTCATAATAAGATGTGTGCAACGAGCAATTAAAACTCATAATAAGATGTGTTCAACGAGCATTTAAAACTCATAATAAGATGTGTTCAATGAGCACTTAAAACTAACAATAAGATGTGTTCAACGAGCACTTAAAACTCATAATAACATGTGTTCAACGAGCATTTAAAACTCATAATAAGATGTGTTCAACGAGCATTTAAAACTCATAATAAGATGTGTTCAACGAGCATTTAAAACATAATAAGATGTGTTGAACGAGCATTTGAAACTCATAATAAGATGTGTGCAACGAGCTCTTAAAACTCATAATAAGATGCGTGCAACGAGCACTTAAAACTCAAAATGAGATGTTTTCAGCGAGCATTTAAAACTCAAAATAAGATGTGTGCAACGAGCACTTAAAACTCATAATAAGATGTGTGCAACGAGCTCTTAAAACTCAAAATAAGATGTGTTCAGCGAGCATTTAAAACTCATAATAAGATGTGTTCAACGAGCATTTAAAACATAATAAGATGTGTTCAACGAGCACTTAAAACTCATAATAAGATGTGTGCAACGAGCACTTAAAACTCAAAATAAGATGTGTTCAGCGAGCATTTAAAACTCAAAATAAGATGTGTGCAACGAGCACTTAAAACTCATAATAAGATGTGTGCAACGAGCTCTTAAAACTCATAATAAGATGTGTTCAACGAGCATTTAAAACTCATAATAAGATGTGTTCAACGAGCACTTAAAACTCATAATAAGATGTGTTCAACGAGCATTTAAAACTCATAATAAGATGTGTGCAACGAGCATTTAAAACGCATAATAAGATATGTGCAACGAGCACTTAAAACTCATAATAAGATGTGTGCAACGAGCTCTTAAAACTCATAATAAGATGCGTGCAACGAGCACTTAAAACTCATAACAAGATGTGTGCAACGAGCAATTAAAACTCCTAATAAGATGTGTGCAACGAGCAATTAAAACTCATAATAAGATGTGTGCAACGAGCAATTAAAACTCATAATAAGATGTGTGCAACGAGCACTTAAAACTCATAAGATGTGTGCAACGAGCACTTAAAACTCATAATAAGATGTGTGCAACGATCAAATAAAACTCATAATAAGATGTGTTCAACGAGCAATTAAAATTCACAATAAGATGTGTTCAACGAGCACTTAAAACTCATAATAAGATGTGTGCAACGAGCATTTAAAACTCATAATAAGATGTGTGCAACGAGCACTTAAAACTCATAATAAGATGTGTGCAACTAGCACTTAAAACTCATAATAAGATGTGTGCAACGAGCAATTAAAACTCATAATAAGATGTGTTCAACGAGCATTTAAAACTCATAATAAGATGTGTTCAACGAGCATTTAAAACTCATGATAAGATGTGTTCAACGAGCATTTAAAACATAATAAGATGTGTTCAACGAGAACTTAAAACTCATAATAAGATGTGTTCAACGAGCATGTAGAACTCACAATAAGATGTGTTCAACGAGCACTTAACACTCATAATAAGATGTGTTCAACGAGCATTTAAAACTCATAATAAGATGTGTTCAACGAGCACGTAAATCTCATAATAAGATGTGTTCAACGAGCATTTGAAACTCATAATAAGATGTGTGCAACTAGCACTTAAAACTCATAATAAGATGTGTGCAACGAGCAATTAAAACTCATAATAAGATGTGTTCAACGAGCATTTAAAACTCATAATAAGATGTGTTCAACGAGCATTTAAAACTCATGATAAGATGTGTTCAACGAGCATTTAAAACATAATAAGATGTGTTCAACGAGAACTTAAAACTCATAATAAGATGTGTTCAACGAGCATGTAGAACTCACAATAAGATGTGTTCAACGAGCACTTAACACTCATAATAAGATGTGTTCAACGAGCATTTAAAACTCATAATAAGATGTGTTCAACGAGCACGTAAATCTCATAATAAGATGTGTTCAACGAGCATTTGAAACTCATAATAAGATGTGTTCAACGAGCATTTATAACTCATAATAAGATGTGTTCAACGAGCATTTAAAACTCATAATAAGATGTGTGCAACGAGCACTTCAAACTCATAATAAGATGTGTGCAACGAGCACTTAAAACTCATAATAAGATGTATGCAACTAGCACTTAAAACTCATAATAAGATGTGTGCAACGATCAAATAAAACTCATAATAAGATGTGTTCAACGAGCAATTAAAATTCACAATAAGATGTGTTCAACGAGCACTTAAAACTCATAATAAGATGTGTGCAACGAGCATTTAAAACTCATAATAAGATGTGTGCAACGAGCACTTAAAACTCATAATAAGATGTGTGCAACTAGCACTTAAAACTCATAATAAGATGTGTGCAACGAGCAATTAAAACTCATAATAAGATGTGTTCAACGAGCATTTAAAACTCATAATAAGATGTGTTCAACGAACATTTAAAACTCATAATAAGATGTGTTCAACGAGCATTTAAAACATAATAAGATGTGTTCAACGAGCACTTAAAACTCATAATAAGATGTGTTCAACGAGCATGTAGAACTCACAATAAGATATGTTCAACGAGCACTTAACACTCATAATAAGATGTGTTCAACGAGCATTTAAAACTCATAATAAGATGTGTTCAACGAGCATTTAAAACTCATAATAAGATGTGTGCAACGAGCACTTCAAACATAATAAGATGTGTTCAACGAGCATTTAAAAGTCATAATAAGATGTATTCAACGAGCATTTAAAACTCATAATAAGATGTGTTCAACGAGCATTTAAAACATAATAAGATGTGTTCAACGAGCATTTAAAAGTCATAATAAGATGTATTCAACGAGCATTTAAAACTTATAATAAGATGTGTTTAACGAGCATTTACAACTCATAATAAGATGTGTTCAACGAGCACTTAAAACTCAAAATAAGATGTGTTCAACGAGCATTTAAAACTCATAAGATGTGTTCAACGAGCATTTAAAACTCATAATAAGATGTGTTCAATGAGCATTTAAAACTGATAATAAGATGTGTTCAACGAGCACTTAAAACTCATAATAAGATGTGTTCAACGAGCATTTAAGACTCATAATAAGATGTCTTCAACGAGCACGTAAAACTCATAATAAGATGTGTTCAACGAGCACTTAAAACTCATAATAAGATGTGTTCAACGAGCATTTAAAACATAATAAGATGTGTTCAACGAGCACTTAAAACTCATAATAAGATGTGTGCAACGAGCACTTAAAACTCAAAATAAGATGTGTTCAGCGAGCATTTAAAACTCAAAATAAGATGTGTGCAACGAGCACTTAAAACTCATAATAAGGTGTGTGCAACGAGCTCTTAAAACTCATAATAAGATGTGTTCAACGAACATTTAAAACTCATAATACGATTTGTGCAACGACCACTTAAAACTCAAAATAAGATGTGTTCAACGAGCACTTAAAACTCATAATAAGATGTGTTCAACGAGCACTTAAAACTAACATTAAGATGTGTTCAACGAGCACTTAAAACTCATAATAACATGTGTTCAACGAGCATTTAAAACTCATAATAAGATGTGTTCAACGAGCATTTAAAACTGATAATAAGATGTGTTCAACGAGCACTTAAAACTCATAATAAGATGTGTGCAACGAGCACTTAAAACTCATAATAAGAAGTGTTCAACGAGCATTTAAGACTCATAATAAGATGTCTTCAACGAGCACGTAAAACTCATAATAAGATGTGTGCAACGAGCATTTAAAACTCATAATAAGATGTGTGCAACTAGCACTTAAAACTCATAATAAGATGTGTGCAACGAGCAATTAAAACTCATAATAAGATGTGTTCAACGAGCAATTAAAATTCACAATAAGATTCGTTCAACGAGCACTTAAAACTCATAATAAGATGTGTGCAACGAGCATTTAAAACTCATGATAAGATGTGTTCAACGAGCATTTAAAACATAATAAGATGTGTTCAACGAGAACTTAAAACTCATAATAAGATGTGTTCAACGAGCATGTAGAACTCACAATAAGATGTGTTCAACGAGCACTTAACACTCATAATAAGATGTGTTCAACGAGCATTTAAAACTCATAATAAGATGTGTTCAACGAGCACGTAAATCTCATAATAAGATGTGTGCAACGAGCACTTAAAACTCATAATAAGATGTGCGCAACGAGCACTTAAAACTCATAATAAGATGTGTGCAACGAGCACTTAAAACTCATAATAAGATGTGCGCAATGAGCACTTAAAACTCATAATAAGATGTGTGCAACTAGCACTTAAAACTCATAATAAGATGTGTTCAACGAGCAATTAAAACTCACAATAAGATGTGTTCAACGAGCACTTAAAACTCATAATAAGATGTGTGCAACGAGCACATAAAACTCATAATAACATGTGTTCAACGAGCACTTAAAACTCATAATAAGATGTGTGCAACTAGCACTTAAAACTCATAATAAGATGTGTGCAACGAGCAATTAAAACTCATAATAAGATGTGTTCAACGAGCATTTAAAACTCATAATAAGATGTGTTCAACGAGCATTTAAAACTCATAATAAGATGTGTTCAACGAGCATTTAAAACTCATAATAAGATGTGTGCAACTAGCACTTAAAACTCATAATAAGATGTGTGCAACGAGCAATTAAAACTCATAATAAGATGTGTGCAACGAGTAATTAAAACTCATAATAAGATGTGTTCAACGAGCATTTAAAACTCATAATAAGATGTGTTCAACGAGCATTTAAAACTCATAATAAGATGTGTTCAACGAGCATTTAAAACTCATAATAAGATGTGTTCAACGAGCATTTAAAACATAATAAGATGTGTTAAACGAGCATTTGAAACTCATAATAAGATGTGTTCAACGAGCATTTAAAACTCATAATACGATTTGTGCAACGATCACTTAAAACTCAAAATAAGATGTGTTCAACGAGCACTTAAAACTCATAATAAGATGTGTTCAATGAGCACTTAAAACTAACAATAAGATGTGTTCAACGAGCACTTAAAACTCATAATAACATGTGTTCAACGAGCATTTAAAACTCATAATAAGATGTGTTCAACGAGCATTTAAAACTCATAATAAGATGTGTTCAACGAGCATTTAAAACATAATAAGATGTGTTAAACGAGCATTTGAAACTCATAATAAGATGTGTGCAACGAGCTCTTAAAACTCATAATAAGATGCGTGCAACGAGCACTTAAAACTCAAAATGAGATGTTTTCAGCGAGCATTTAAAACTCAAAATAAGATGTGTGCAACGAGCACTTAAAACTCATAATAAGATGTGTGCAACGAGCTCTTAAAACTCAAAATAAGATGTGTTCAGCGAGCATTTAAAACTCATAATAAGATGTGTTCAACGAGCATTTAAAACATAATAAGATGTGTTCAACGAGCACTTAAAACTCATAATAAGATGTGTGCAACGAGCACTTAAAACTCAAAATAAGATGTGTTCAGCGAGCATTTAAAACTCAAAATAAGATGTGTGCAACGAGCACTTAAAACTCATAATAAGATGTGTGCAACGAGCTCTTAAAACTCATAATAAGATGTGTTCAACGAGCATTTAAAACTCATAATAAGATGTGTTCAACGAGCACTTAAAACTCATAATAAGATGTGTTCAACGAGCATTTAAAACTCATAATAAGATGTGTGCAACGAGCATTTAAAACGCATAATAAGATATGTGCAACGAGCACTTAAAACTCATAATAAGATGTGTGCAACGAGCTCTTAAAACTCATAATAAGATGCGTGCAACGAGCACTTAAAACTCATAACAAGATGTGTGCAACGAGCAATTAAAACTCCTAATAAGATGTGTGCAACGAGCAATTAAAACTCATAATAAGATGTGTGCAACGAGCAATTAAAACTCATAATAAGATGTGTGCAACGAGCACTTAAAACTCATAAGATGTGTGCAACTAGCACTTAAAACTCATAATAAGATGTGTGCAACGATCAAATAAAACTCATAATAAGATGTGTTCAACGAGCAATTAAAATTCACAATAAGATGTGTTCAACGAGCACTTAAAACTCATAATAAGATGTCTGCAACGAGCATTTAAAACTCATAATAAGATGTGTGCAACGAGCACTTAAAACTCATAATAAGATGTGTGCAACTAGCACTTAAAACTCATAATAAGATGTGTGCAACGAGCAATTAAAACTCATAATAAGATGTGTTCAACGAGCATTTAAAACTCATAATAAGATGTGTTCAACGAGCATTTAAAACTCATGATAAGATGTGTTCAACGAGCATTTAAAACATAATAAGATGTGTTCAACGAGAACTTAAAACTCATAATAAGATGTGTTCAACGAGCATAATGAACTCACAATAAGATGTGTTCAACGAGCACTTAACACTCATAATAAGATGTGTTCAACGAGCATTTAAAACTCATAATAAGATGTGTTCAACGAGCACGTAAATCTCATAATAAGATGTGTTCAACGAGCATTTGAAACTCATAATAAGATGTGTGCAACTAGCACTTAAAACTCATAATAAGATGTGTGCAACGAGCAATTAAAACTCATAATAAGATGTGTTCAACGAGCATTTAAAACTCATAATAAGATGTGTTCAACGAGCATTTAAAACTCATGATAAGATGTGTTCAACGAGCATTTAAAACATAATAAGATGTGTTCAACGAGAACTTAAAACTCATAATAAGATGTGTTCAACGAGCATGTAGAACTCACAATAAGATGTGTTCAACGAGCACTTAACACTCATAATAAGATGTGTTCAACGAGCATTTAAAACTCATAATAAGATGTGTTCAACGAGCACGTAAATCTCATAATAAGATGTGTTCAACGAGCATTTGAAACTCATAATAAGATGTGTTCAACGAGCATTTATAACTCATAATAAGATGTGTTCAACGAGCATTTAAAACTCATAATAAGATGTGTGCAACGAGCACTTCAAACTCATAATAAGATGTGTGCAACGAGCACTTAAAACTCATAATAAGATGTATGCAACTAGCACTTAAAACTCATAATAAGATGTGTGCAACGATCAAATAAAACTCATAATAAGATGTGTTCAACGAGCAATTAAAATTCACAATAAGATGTGTTCAACGAGCACTTAAAACTCATAATAAGATGTGTGCAACGAGCATTTAAAACTCATAATAAGATGTGTGCAACGAGCACTTAAAACTCATAATAAGATGTGTGCAACTAGCACTTAAAACTCATAATAAGATGTGTGCAACGAGCAATTAAAACTCATAATAAGATGTGTTCAACGAGCATTTAAAACTCATAATAAGATGTGTTCAACGAACATTTAAAACTCATAATAAGATGTGTTCAACGAGCATTTAAAACATAATAAGATGTGTTCAACGAGCACTTAACACTCATAATAAGATGTGTTCAACGAGCATTTAAAACTCATAATAAGATGTGTTCAACGAGCACGTAAATCTCATAATAAGATGTGTTCAACGAGCATTTGAAACTCATAATAAGATGTGTTCAACGAGCATTTAAAACTCATAATAAGATGTGTTCAACGAGCATTTAAAACTCATAATAAGATGTGTGCAACGAGCACTTCAAACTCATAATAAGATGTGTGCAACGAGCACTTAAAACTCATAATAAGATGTGTTCAACGAGCACTTAACACTCATAATAAGATGTGTTCAACGTGCATTTAAAACTCATAATAAGATGTATTCAACGAGCATTTAAAACTTATAATAAGATGTGTTTAACGAGCATTTACAACTCATAATAAGATGTGTTCAACGAGCACTTAAAACTCAAAATAAGATGTGTTCAACGAGCATTTAAAACTCATAAGATGTGTTCAACGAGCATTTAAAACTCATAATAAGATGTGTTCAACGAGCATTTAAAACTGATAATAAGATGTGTTCAACGAGCACTTAAAACTCATAATAAGATGTGTTCAACGAGCATTTAAGACTCATAATAAGATGTCTTCAACGAGCACGTAAAACTCATAATAAGATGTGTTCAGCGAGCATTTAAAACTCAAAATAAGATGTGTGCAACGAGCACTTAAAACTCATAATAAGATGTGTGCAACGAGCTCTTAAAACTCATAATAACATGTGTTCAACGAGCATTTAAAACCCATAATAAGATGTGTTCAACGAGCATTTAAAACTGATAATAAGATGTGTGCAACTAGCACTTAAAACTCATAATAAGATGTGTGCAACGAGCAATTAAAACTCATAATAAGATGTGTGCAACTAGCACTTAAAACTCATAATAAGATGTGTGCAACGAGCAATTAAAACTCATAATAAGATGTGTGCAACGAGCAATTAAAACTCATAATAAGATGTGTTCAACGAGCATTTAAAACTCATAATAAGATGTGTTCAACGAGCATTTAAAACTCATAATAAGATGTGTTCAACGAGCATTTAAAACTCATAATAAGATGTGTTCAACGAGCATTTAAAACATAATAAGATGTGTTCAACGAGCATTTAAAAGTCATAATAAGATGTATTCAACGAGCATTTAAAACTTATAATAAGATGTGTTTAACGAGCATTTACAACTCATAATAAGATGTGTTCAACGAGCACTTAAAACTCAAAATAAGATGTGTTCAACGAGCATTTAAAACTCATAAGATGTGTTCAACGAGCATTTAAAACTCATAATAAGATGTGTTCAACGAGCATTTAAAACTGATAATAAGATGTGTTCAACGAGCACTTAAAACTCATAATAAGATGTGTTCAACGAGCATTTAAGACTCATAATAAGATGTCTTCAACGAGCACGTAAAACTCATAATAAGATGTGTTCAACGAGCACTTAAAACTCATAATAAGATGTGTTCAACGAGCAATTAAAACTCATAATAAGATGTGTTCAACGAGCACTTAAAACTCATAATAAGATGTGTGCAACGAGCACTTAAAACTCAAAATAAGATGTGTTCAGCGAGCATTTAAAACTCAAAATAAGATGTGTGCAACGAGCACTTAAAACTCATAATAAGATGTGTGCAACGAGCTCTTAAAACTCATAATAAGATGTGTTCAACGAACATTTAAAACTCATAATACGATTTGTGCAACGACCACTTAAAACTCAAAATAAGATGTGTTCAACGAGCACTTAAAACTCATAATAAGATTTGTTCAACGAGCACTTAAAACTAACAATAAGATGTGTTCAACGAGCACTTAAAACTCATAATAACATGTGTTCAACGAGCATTTAAAACTCATAATAAGATGTGTTCAACGAGCATTTAAAACTGATAATAAGATGTGTTCAACGAGCACTTAAAACTCATAATAAGATGTGTGCAACGAGCACTTAAAACTCATGATAAGATGTGTTCAACGAGCATTTAAAACATAATAAGATGTGTTCAACGAGAACTTAAAACTCATAATAAGATGTGTTCAACGAGCATGTAGAACTCACAATAAGATGTGTTCAACGAGCACTTAACACTCATAATAAGATGTGTTCAACGAGCATTTAAAACTCATAATAAGATGTGTTCAACGAGCACGTAAATCTCATAATAAGATGTGTGCAACGAGCACTTAAAACTCATAATAAGATGTGCGCAACGAGCACTTAAAACTCATAATAAGATGTGTGCAACGAGCACTTAAAACTCATAATAAGATGTGCGCAATGAGCACTTAAAACTCATAATAAGATGTGTGCAACGAGCAATTAAAACTCATAATAATATGTGTTCAACGAGCAATTAAAACTCACAATAAGATGTGTTCAACGAGCACTTAAAACTCATAATAAGATGTGTGCAACGAGCACATAAAACTCATAATAACATGTGTTCAACGAGCACTTAAAACTCATAATAAGATGTGTGCAACTAGCACTTAAAACTCATAATAAGATGTGTGCAACGAGCAATTAAAACTCATAATAAGATGTGTTCAACGAGCATTTAAAACTCATAATAAGATGTGTTCAACGAGCATTTAAAACTCATAATAAGATGTGTTCAACGAGCATTTAAAACTCATAATAAGATGTGTGCAACTAGCACTTAAAACTCATAATAAGATGTGTGCAACGAGCAATTAAAACTCATAATAAGATGTGTGCAACGAGCAATTAAAACTCATAATAAGATGTGTTCAACGAGCATTTAAAACTCATAATAAGATGTGTTCAACGAGCATTTAAAACTCATAATAAGATGTGTTCAACGAGCATTTAAAACTCATAATAAGATGTGTTCAACGAGCATTTAAAACATAATAAGATGTGTTAAACGAGCATTTGAAACTCATAATAAGATGTGTTCAACGAGCATTTAAAACTCATAATACGATTTGTGCAACGACCACTTAAAACTCAAAATAAGATGTGTTCAACGAGCACTTATAACTCATAATAAGATGTGTTCAATGAGCACTTAAAACTCATAATAACATGTGTTCAACGAGCATTTAAAACTCATAATAAGATGTGTTCAACGAGCATTTAAAACTCATAATAAGATGTGTTCAACGAGCATTTAAAACATAATAAGATGTGTTAAACGAGCATTTGAAACTCATAATAAGATGTGTGCAACGAGCTCTTAAAACTCATAATAAGATGCGTGCAACGAGCACTTAAAACTCAAAATGAGATGTTTTCAGCGAGCATTTAAAACTCAAAATAAGATGTGTGCAACGAGCACTTAAAACTCATAATAAGATGTGTGCAACGAGCTCTTAAAACTCAAAATAAGATGTGTTCAGCGAGCATTTAAAACTCATAATAAGATGTGTTCAACGAGCATTTAAAACATAATAAGATGTGTTCAACGAGCACTTAAAACTCATAATAAGATGTGTGCAATGAGCACTTAAAACTCAAAATAAGATGTGTTCAGCGAGCATTTAAAACTCAAAATAAGATGTGTGCAACGAGCACTTAAAACTCATAATAAGATGTGTGCAACGAGCTCTTAAAACTCATAATAAGATGTGTTCAACGAGCATTTAAAACTCATAATAAGATGTGTTCAACGAGCACTTAAAACTCATAATAAGATGTGTTCAACGAGCATTAAAAACTCATAATAAGATATGTGCAACGAGCATTTAAAACGCATAATAAGATGTGTGCAACGAGCACTTAAAACTCATAATAAGATGTGTGCAACGAGCTCTTAAAACTCATAATAAGATGCGTGCAACGAGCACTTAAAACTCATAACAAGATGTGTGCAACGAGCAATTAAAACTCCTAATAAGATGTGTGCAACGAGCAATTAAAACTCATAATAAGATGTGTGCAACGAGCAATTAAAACTCATAATAAGATGTGTGCAACGAGCACTTAAAACTCATAAGATGTGTGCAACTAGCACTTAAAACTCATAATAAGATGTGTGCAACGATCAAATAAAACTCATAATAAGATGTGTTCAACGAGCAATTAAAATTCACAATAAGATGTGTTCAACGAGCACTTAAAACTCATAATAAGATGTGTGCAACGAGCATTTAAAACTCATAATAAGATGTGTGCAACGAGCACTTAAAACTCATAATAAGATGTGTGCAACTAGCACTTAAAACTCATAATAAGATGTGTGCAACGAGCAATTAAAACTCATAATAAGATGTGTTCAACGAGCATTTAAAACTCATAATAAGATGTGTTCAACGAGCATTTAAAACTCATGATAAGATGTGTTCAACGAGCATTTAAAACATAATAAGATGTGTTCAACGAGAACTTAAAACTCATAATAAGATGTGTTCAACGAGCATGTAGAACTCACAATAAGATGTGTTCAACGAGCACTTAACACTCATAATAAGATGTGTTCAACGAGCATTTAAAACTCATAATAAGATGTGTTCAACGAGCACGTAAATCTCATAATAAGATGTGTTCAACGAGCATTTGAAACTCATAATAAGATGTGTTCAACGAGCATTTAAAACTCATAATAAGATGTGTTCAACGAGCATTTAAAACTCATAATAAGATGTGTGCAACGAGCACTTCAAACTCATAATAAGATGTGTGCAACGAGCACTTAAAACTCATAATAAGATGTGCGCAATGAGCACTTAAAACTCATAATAAGATGTGTGCAACGAGCAATTAAAACTCATAATAAGATGTGTTCAACGAGCAATTAAAACTCACAATAAGATGTGTTCAACGAGCACATAAAACTCATAATAACATGTGTTCAACGAGCATTTAAAACTCATAATAAGATGTGTTAAACGAGCATTTAAAACTCATAATAAGATGTGTTCAACGAGCATTTAAAACATAATAAGATGTGTTAAACGAGCATTTGAAACTCATAATAAGATGTGTTCAACGAGCATTTAAAACTCATAATACGATTTGTGCAATGACCACTTAAAACTCAAAATAAGATGTGTTCAACGAGCACTTAAAACTCATAATAAGATGTGTTCAACGAGCACTTAAAACTAACAATAAGATGTGTTCAACGAGCACTTAAAACATAATAAGATGTGTTAAACGAGCACTTAAAACTCATAATAAGATGTGTGCAACGAGCACTTAAAACTAAAAATAAGATGTGTTCAGCGAGCATTTAAAACTCAAAATAAGATGTGTGCAACGAGCACTTAAAACTCATAATAAGATGTGTGCAACGAGCTCTTAAAACTCATAATAAGATGTGTTCAATGAGCATTTAAAACTCATAATAAGATGTGTTCAACGAGCACTTAAAACTCATAATAAGATGTGTTCAACGAGCATTTAAAACTCATAATAAGATGTGTTCAACGAGCATTTAAAACTCATAATAAGATGTGTGCAACGAGCACTTCAAACTCATAATAAGATGTGTGCAACGAGCACTTAAAACTCATAATAAGATGTGCGCAATGAGCACTTAAAACTCATAATAAGATGTGTGCAACGAGCAATTAAAACTCATAATAAGATGTGTTCAACGAGCAATTAAAACTCACAATAAGATGTGTTCAACGAGCACTTAAAACTCATAATAAGATGTGTGCAACGAGCACATAAAACTCATAATAACATGTGTTCAACGAGCACTTAAAACTCATAATAAGATGTGTGCAACTAGCACTTAAAACTCATAATAAGATGTGTGCAACGAGCAATTAAAACTCATAATAAGATGTGTTCAACGAGCATTTAAAACTCATAATAAGATGTGTTCAACGAGCATTTAAAACTCATAATAAGATGTGTTCAACGAGCATTTAAAACTCATAATAAGATGTGTGCAACTAGCACTTAAAACTCATAATAAGATGTGTGCAACGAGCAATTAAAACTCATAATAAGATGTGTGCAACGAGCAATTAAAACTCATAATAAGATGTGTTCAACGAGCATTTAAAACTCATAATAAGATGTGTTCAACGAGCATTTAAAACTCATAATAAGATTTGTTCAACGAGCATTTAAAACTCATAATAAGATGTGTTCAACGAGCATTTAAAACATAATAAGATGTGTTAAACGAGCATTTGAAACTCATAATAAGATGTGTTCAACGAGCATTTAAAACTCATAATACGATTTGTGCAACGACCACTTAAAACTAACAATAAGATGTGTTCAACGAGCACTTAAAACTCATAATAACATGTGTTCAACGAGCATGTAAAACTCATAATAAGATGTGTTCAACGAGCATTTAAAACTCATAATAAGATGTGTTCAACGAGCATTTAAAACATAATAAGATGTGTTAAACGAGCATTTGAAACTCATAATAAGATGTGTGCAACGAGCTCTTGAAACTCATAATAAGATGCGTGCAACGAGCACTTAAAACTCAAAATGAGATGTTTTCAGCGAGCATTTAAAACTCAAAATAAGATGTGTGCAACGACCACTTAAAACTCATAATAAGATTTGTGCAACGAGCTCTTAAAACTCAAAATAAGATGTGTTCAGCGAGCATTTAAAACTCATAATAAGATGTGTTCAGCGAGCATTTAAAACTCATAATAAGATGTGTGCAACGAGCATTTAAAACTCATAATAAGATGTGTGCAACGAGCACTTAAAACTCATAATAAGATGTGTGCAACTAGCACTTAAAACTCATAATAAGATGTGTGCAACGAGCAATTAAAACTCATAATAAGATGTGTTCAACGAGCATTTAAAACTCATAATAAGATGTGTTCAACGAGCATTTAAAACTCATGATAAGATGTGTTCAACGAGCATTTAAAACATAATAAGATGTGTTCAACGAGAACTTAAAACTCATAATAAGATGTGTTCAACGAGCATGTAGAACTCACAATAAGATGTGTTCAACGAGCACTTAACACTCATAATAAGATGTGTTCAACGAGCATTTAAAACTCATAATAAGATGTGTTCAACGAGCACGTAAATCTCATAATAAGATGTGTTCAACGAGCATTTGAAACTCATAATAAGATGTGTTCAACGAGCATTTAAAACTCATAATAAGATGTGTTCAACGAGCATTTAAAACTCATAATAAGATGTGTGCAACGAGCACTTCAAACTCATAATAAGATGTGTGCAACGAGCACTTAAAACTCATAATAAGATGTGTGCAACGAGCAATTAAAACTCATAATAAGATGTGTTCAACGAGCAATTAAAACTCACAATAAGATGTGTTCAACGAGCACTTAAAACTCATAATAAGATGTGTGCAACGAGCACATAAAACTCATAATAACATGTGTTCAACGAGCATTTAAAACTCATAATAAGATGTGTTAAACGAGCATTTAAAACTCATAATAAGATGTGTTCAACGAGCATTTAAAACATAATAAGATGTGTTCAACGAGCATTTAAAACTAAAAATAAGATGTGTTCAGCGAGCATTTAAAACTCAAAATAAGATGTGTGCAACGAGCACTTAAAACTCATAATAAGATGTGTGCAACGAGCTCTTAAAACTCATATTAAGATGTGTTCAATGAGCATTTAAAACTCATAATAAGATGTGTTCAACGAGCACTTAAAACTCATAATAAGATGTGTTCAACGAGCATTTAAAACTCATAATAAGATGTGTTCAACGAGCATTTAAAACTCATAATAAGATGTGTGCAACGAGCACTTCAAACTCATAATAAGATGTGTGCAACGAGCACTTAAAACTCATAATAAGATGTGCGCAATGAGCACTTAAAACTCATAATAAGATGTGTGCAACGAGCAATTAAAACTCATAATAAGATGTGTTCAACGAGCAATTAAAACTCACAATAAGATGTGTTCAACGAGCACTTAAAACTCATAATAAGATGTGTGCAACGAGCACATAAAACTCATAATAACATGTGTTCAACGAGCACTTAAAACTCATAATAAGATGTGTGCAACTAGCACTTAAAACTCATAATAAGATGTGTGCAACGAGCAATTAAAACTCATAATAAGATGTGTTCAACGAGCATTTAAAACTCATAATAAGATGTGTTCAACGAGCATTTAAAACTCATAATAAGATGTGTTCAACGAGCATTTAAAACTCATAATAAGATGTGTGCAACTAGCACTTAAAACTCATAATAAGATGTGTGCAACGAGCAATTAAAACTCATAATAAGATGTGTGCAACGAGCAATTAAAACTCATAATAAGATGTGTTCAACGAGCATTTAAAACTCATAATAAGATGTGTTCAACGAGCATTTAAAACTCATAATAAGATTTGTTCAACGAGCATTTAAAACTCATAATAAGATGTGTTCAACGAGCATTTAAAACATAATAAGATGTGTTAAACGAGCATTTGAAACTCATAATAAGATGTGTTCAACGAGCATTTAAAACTCATAATACGATTTGTGCAACGACCACTTAAAACTAACAATAAGATGTGTTCAACGAGCACTTAAAACTCATAATAACATGTGTTCAACGAGCATGTAAAACTCATAATAAGATGTGTTCAACGAGCATTTAAAACTCATAATAAGATGTGTTCAACGAGCATTTAAAACATAATAAGATGTGTTAAACGAGCATTTGAAACTCATAATAAGATGTGTGCAACGAGCTCTTAAAACTCATAATAAGATGCGTGCAACGAGCACTTAAAACTCAAAATGAGATGTTTTCAGCGAGCATTTAAAACTCAAAATAAGATGTGTGCAACGACCACTTAAAACTCATAATAAGATTTGTGCAACGAGCTCTTAAAACTCAAAATAAGATGTGTTCAGCGAGCATTTAAAACTCATAATAAGATGTGTTCAACGAGCATTTAAAACTCATAATAAGATGTGTTCAACGAGCACTTAAAACTCATAATAAGATGTGTGCAACGAGCACTTAAAACTCAAAATAAGATGTGTGCAGCGAGCATTTAAAACTCAAAATAAGATGTGTTCAACGAGCACTTAAAACTCATAATAAGATGTGTGCAACGAGCACATAAAACTCATAATAACATGTGTTCAACGAGCACTTAAAACTCATAATAAGATGTGTGCAACTAGCACTTAAAACTCATAATAAGATGTGTGCAACGAGCAATTAAAACTCATAATAAGATGTGTTCAACGAGCATTTAAAACTCATAATAAGATGTGTTCAACGAGCATTTAAAACTCATAATAAGATGTGTTCAACGAGCATTTAAAACTCATAATAAGATGTGTGCAACTAGCACTTAAAACTCATAATAAGATGTGTGCAACGAGCAATTAAAACTCATAATAAGATGTGTGCAACGAGCAATTAAAACTCATAATAAGATGTGTTCAACGAGCATTTAAAACTCATAATAAGATGTGTTCAACGAGCATTTAAAACTCATAATAAGATTTGTTCAACGAGCATTTAAAACTCATAATACGATTTGTGCAACGACCACTTAAAACTAACAATAAGATGTGTTCAACGAGCACTTAAAACTCATAATAACATGTGTTCAACGAGCATGTAAAAATCATAATAAGATGTGTTCAACGAGCATTTAAAACTCATAATAAGATGTGTTCAACGAGCATTTAAAACTCATAATACGATTAGTGCAACGACCACTTAAAACTAACAATAAGATGTGTTCAACGAGCACTTAAAACTCATAATAACATGTGTTCAACGAGCATGTAAAACTCATAATAAGATGTGTTCAACGAGCATTTAAAACTCATAATAAGATGTGTTCAACGAGCATTTAAAACATAATAAGATGTGTTAAACGAGCATTTGAAACTCATAATAAGATGTGTGCAACGAGCTCTTAAAACTCATAATAAGATGCGTGCAACGAGCACTTAAAACTCAAAATGAGATGTTTTCAGCGAGCATTTAAAACTCAAAATAAGATGTGTGCAACGACCACTTAAAACTCATAATAAGATGTGTGCAACGAGCTCTTGAAACTCAAAATAAGATGTGTTCAGCGAGCATTTAAAACTCATAATAAGATGTGTTCAACGAGCATTTAAAACATAATAAGATGTGTTCAACGAGCACTTAAAACTCATAATAAGATGTGTGCAACGAGCACTTAAAACTCAAAATAAGATGTGTTCAGCGAGCATTTAAAACTCAAAATAAGATGTGTTCAACGAGCACTTAAAACTCATAATAAGATGTGTGCAACGAGCACATAAAACTCATAATAACATGTGTTCAACGAGCACTTAAAACTCATAATAAGATGTGTGCAACTAGCACTTAAAACTCATAATAAGATGTGTGCAACGAGCAATTAAAACTCATAATAAGATGTGTTCAACGAGCATTTAAAACTCATAATAAGATGTGTTCAACGAGCATTTAAAACTCATAATAAGATGTGTTCAACGAGCATTTAAAACTCATAATAAGATGTGTGCAACTAGCACTTAAAACTCATAATAAGATGTGTGCAACGAGCAATTAAAACTCATAATAAGATGTGTGCAACGAGCAATTAAAACTCATAATAAGATGTGTTCAACGAGCATTTAAAACTCATAATAAGATGTGTTCAACGAGCATTTAAAACTCATAATAAGATTTGTTCAACGAGCATTTAAAACTCATAATACGATTTGTGCAACGACCACTTAAAACTAACAATAAGATGTGTTCAACGAGCACTTAAAACTCATAATAACATGTGTTCAACGAGCATGTAAAAATCATAATAAGATGTGTTCAACGAGCATTTAAAACTCATAATAAGATGTGTTCAACGAGCATTTAAAACTCATAATACGATTTGTGCAACGACCACTTAAAACTAACAATAAGATGTGTTCAACGAGCACTTAAAACTCATAATAACATGTGTTCAACGAGCATGTAAAACTCATAATAAGATGTGTTCAACGAGCATTTAAAACTCATAATAAGATGTGTTCAACGAGCATTTAAAACATAATAAGATGTGTTAAACGAGCATTTGAAACTCATAATAAGATGTGTGCAACGAGCTCTTAAAACTCATAATAAGATGCGTGCAACGAGCACTTAAAACTCAAAATGAGATGTTTTCAGCGAGCATTTAAAACTCAAAATAAGATGTGTGCAACGACCACTTAAAACTCATAATAAGATGTGTGCAACGAGCTCTTAAAACTCAAAATAAGATGTGTTCAGCGAGCATTTAAAACTCATAATAAGATGTGTTCAACGAGCATTTAAAACATAATAAGATGTGTTCAACGAGCACTTAAAACTCATAATAAGATGTGTGCAACGAGCACTTAAAACTCAAAATAAGATGTGTTCAGCGAGCATTTAAAACTCAAAATAAGATGTGTTCAACGAGCACTTAAAACTCATAATAAGATGTGTGCAACGAGCACATAAAACTCATAATAACATGTGTTCAACGAGCACTTAAAACTCATAATAAGATGTGTGCAACTAGCACTTAAAACTCATAATAAGATGTGTGCAACGAGCAATTAAAACTCATAATAAGATGTGTTCAACGAGCATTTAAAACTCATAATAAGATGTGTTCAACGAGCATTTAAAACTCATAATAAGATGTGTTCAACGAGCATTTAAAACTCATAATAAGATGTGTGCAACTAGCACTTAAAACTCATAATAAGATGTGTGCAACGAGCAATTAAAACTCATAATAAGATGTGTGCAACGAGCAATTAAAACTCATAATAAGATGTGTTCAACGAGCATTTAAAACTCATAATAAGATGTGTTCAACGAGCATTTAAAACTCATAATAAGATTTGTTCAACGAGCATTTAAAACTCATAATAAGATGTGTTCAACGAGCATTTAAAACATAATAAGATGTGTTAAACGAGCATTTGAAACTCATAATAAGATGTGTTCAACGAGCATTTAAAACTCATAATACGATTTGTGCAACGACCACTTAAAACTAACAATAAGATGTGTTCAACGAGCACTTAAAACTCATAATAACATGTGTTCAACGAGCATGTAAAACTCATAATAAGATGTGTTCAACGAGCATTTGAAACTCATAATAAGATGTGTGCAACGAGCTCTTAAAACTCATAATAAGATGCGTGCAACGAGCACTTAAAACTCAAAATGAGATGTTTTCAGCGAGCATTTAAAACTCAAAATAAGATGTGTGCAACGACCACTTAAAACTCATAATAAGATGTGTGCAACGAGCTCTTAAAACTCAAAATAAGATGTGTTCAGCAAGCATTTAAAACTCATAATAAGATGTGTGCAACGAGCATTTAAAACTCATAATAAGATGTGTTCAACGAGCATTTAAAACATAATAAGATGTGTTAAACGAGCATTTGAAACTCATAATAAGATGTGTTCAACGAGCATTTAAAACTCATAATACGATTTGTGCAACGACCACTTAAAACTAACAATAAGATGTGTTCAACGAGCACTTAAAACTCATAATAACATGTGTTCAACGAGCATGTAAAACTCATAATAAGATGTGTTCAACGAGCATTTAAAACTCATAATAAGATGTGTTCAACGAGCATTTAAAACATAATAAGATGTGTTAAACGAGCATTTGAAACTCATAATAAGATGTGTGCAACGAGCTCTTAAAACTCATAATAAGATGCGTGCAACGAGCACTTAAAACTCAAAATGAGATGTTTTCAGCGAGCATTTAAAACTCAAAATAAGATGTGTGCAACGACCACTTAAAACTCATAATAAGATGTGTGCAACGAGCTCTTAAAACTCAAAATAAGATGTGTTCAGCGAGCATTTAAAACTCATAATAAGATGTGTTCAACGAGCATTTAAGACATAATAAGATGTGTTCAACGAGCACTTAAAACTCATAATAAGATGTGTGCAACGAGCACTTAAAACTCAAAATAAGATGTGTTCAGCGAGCAATTAAAACTCAAAATAAGATGTGTGCAACGAGCACTTAAAACTCATAATAAGATGTGTGCAACGAGCACATAAAACTCATAATAACATGTGTTCAACGAGCACTTAAAACTCATAATAAGATGTGTGCAACTAGCACTTAAAACTCATAATAAGATGTGTGCAACGAGCAATTAAAACTCATAATAAGATGTGTTCAACGAGCATTTAAAACTCAAAATAAGATGTGTTCAACGAGCATTTAAAACTCATAATAAGATGTGTTCAACGAGAATTTAAAACTCATAATAAGATGTGTGCAACTAGCACTTAAAACTCATAATAAGATGTGTGCAACGAGCAATTAAAACTCATAATAAGATGTGTGCAACGAGCAATTAAAACTCATAATAAGATGTGTTCAACGAGCATTTAAAACTCATAATAAGATGTGTTCAACGAGCATTTAAAACTCATAATAAGATTTGTTCAACGAGCATTTAAAACTCATAATACGATTTGTGCAACGACCACTTAAAATTAACAATAAGATGTGTTCAACGAGCACTTAAAACTCATAATAACATGTGTTCAACGAGCATGTAAAACTCATAATAAGATGTGTTCAACGAGCATTTAAAACTCATAATAAGATGTGTTCAACGAGCATTTAAAACATAATAAGATGTGTTAAACGAGCATTTGAAACTCATAATAAGATGTGTTCAACGAGCATTTAAAACTCATAATACGATTTGTGCAACGACCACTTAAAACTAACAATAAGATGTGTTCAACGAGCACTTAAAACTCATAATAACATGTGTTCAACGAGCATGTAAAACTCATAATAAGATGTGTTCAACGAGCATTTAAAACTCATAATAAGATGTGTTCAACGAGCATTTAAAACATAATAAGATGTGTTAAACGAGCATTTGAAACTCATAATAAGATGTGTGCAACGAGCTCTTAAAACTCATAATAAGATGCGTGCAACGAGCACTTAAAACTCAAAATGAGATGTTTTCAGCGAGCATTTAAAACTCAAAATAAGATGTGTGCAACGACCACTTAAAACTCATAATAAGATGTGTGCAACGAGCTCTTAAAACTCAAAATAAGATGTGTTCAGCGAGCATTTAAAACTCATAATAAGATGTGTTCAACGAGCATTTAAAACATAATAAGATGTGTTCAACGAGCACTTAAAACTCATAATAAGATGTGTGCAACGAGCACTTAAAACTCAAAATAAGATGTGTTCAGCGAGCATTTAAAACTCAAAATAAGATGTGTTCAACGAGCACTTAAAACTCATAATAAGATGTGTGCAACGAGCACATAAAACTCATAATAACATGTGTTCAACGAGCACTTAAAACTCATAATAAGATGTGTGCAACTAGCACTTAAAACTCATAATAAGATGTGTGCAACGAGCAATTAAAACTCATAATAAGATGTGTTCAACGAGCATTTAAAACTCATAATAAGATGTGTTCAACGAGCATTTAAAACTCATAATAAGATGTGTTCAACGAGCATTTAAAACTCATAATAAGATGTGTGCAACTAGCACTTAAAACTCATAATAAGATGTGTGCAACGAGCAATTAAAACTCATAATAAGATGTGTGCAACAAGCAATTAAAACTCATAATAAGATGTGTTCAACGAGCATTTAAAACTCATAATAAGATGTGTTCAACGAGCATTTAAAACTCATAATAAGATTTGTTCAACGAGCATTTAAAACTCATAATAAGATGTGTTCAACGAGCATTTAAAACATAATAAGATGTGTTAAACGAGCATTTGAAACTCATAATAAGTTGTGTTCAACGAGCATTTAAAACTCATAATACGATTTGTGCAACGACCACTTAAAACTAACAATAAGATGTGTTCAACGAGCACTTAAAACTCATAATAACATGTGTTCAACGAGCATGTAAAACTCATAATAAGATGTGTTCAACGAGCATTTAAAACTCATAATAAGATGTGTTCAACGAGCATTTAAAACATAATAAGATGTGTTAAACGAGCATTTGAAACTCATAATAAGATGTGTGCAACGAGCTCTTAAAACTCATAATAAGATGCGTGCAACGAGCACTTAAAACTCAAAATGAGATGTTTTCAGCGAGCATTTAAAACTCAAAATAAGATGTGTGCAACGACCACTTAAAACTCATAATAAGATGTGTGCAACGAGCTCTTAAAACTCATAATAAGATGTGTGCAACGAGCACATAAAACTCATAATAACATGTGTTCAACGAGCACTTAAAACTCATAATAAGATGTGTGCAACTAGCACTTAAAACTCATAATAAGATGTGTGCAACGAGCAATTAAAACTCATAATAAGATGTGTTCAACGAGCATTTAAAACTCATAATAAGATGTGTTCAACGAGCATTTAAAACTCATAATAAGATGTGTTCAACGAGCATTTAAAACTCATAATAAGATGTGTGCAACTAGCACTTAAAACTCATAATAAGATGTGTGCAACGAGCAATTAAAACTCATAATACGATTTGTGCAACGACCACTTAAAACTAACAATAAGATGTGTTCAACGAGCACTTAAAACTCATAATAACATGTGTTCAACGAGCATGTAAAACTCATAATAAGATGTGTTCAACGAGCATTTAAAACTCATAATAAGATGTGTTCAACGAGCATTTAAAACATAATAAGATGTGTTAAACGAGCATTTGAAACTCATAATAAGATATGTGCAACGAGCTCTTAAAACTCATAATAAGATGCGTGCAACGAGCACTTAAAACTCAAAATGAGATGTTTTCAGCGAGCATTTAAAACTCAAAATAAGATGTGTGCAACGACCACTTAAAACTCATAATAAGATGTGTGCAACGAGCTCTTAAAACTCAAAATAAGATGTGTTCAGCGAGCATTTAAAACTCATAATAAGATGTGTTCAACGAGCATTTAAAACATAATAAGATGTGTTCAACGAGCACTTAAAACTCATAATAAGATGTGTGCAACGAGCACTTAAAACTCAAAATAAGATGTGTTCAGCGAGCATTTAAAACTCAAAATAAGATGTGTTCAACGAGCACTTAAAACTCATAATAAGATGTGTGCAACGAGCACATAAAACTCATAATAACATGTGTTCAACGAGCACTTAAACTCATAATAAGATGTGTGCAACTAGCACTTAAAACTCATAATAAGATGTGTGCAACGAGCAATTAAAACTCATAATAAGATGTGTTCAACGAGCATTTAAAACTCATAATAAGATGTGTTCAACGAGCATTTAAAACTCATAATAAGATGTGTTCAACGAGCATTTAAAACTCATAATAAGATGTGTGCAACTAGCACTTAAAACTCATAATAAGATGTGTGCAACGAGCAATTAAAACTCATAATAAGATGTGTGCAACGAGCAATTAAAACTCATAATAAGATGTGTTCAACGAGCATTTAAAACTCATAATAAGATGTGTTCAACGAGCATTTAAAACTCATAATAAGATTTGTTCAACGAGCATTTAAAACTCATAATAAGATGTGTTCAACGAGCATTTAAAACATAATAAGATGTGTTAAACGAGCATTTGAAACTCATAATAAGATGTGTTCAACGAGCATTTAAAACTCATAATACGATTTGTGCAACGACCACTTAAAACTAACAATAAGATGTGTTCAACGAGCACTTAAAACTCATAATAACATGTGTTCAACGAGCATGTAAAACTCATAATAAGATGTGTTCAACGAGCATTTAAAACTCATAATAAGATGTGTTCAACGAGCATTTAAAACATAATAAGATGTGTTAAACGAGCATTTGAAACTCATAATAAGATGTGTGCAACGAGCTCTTAAAACTCATAATAAGATGCGTGCAACGAGCACTTAAAACTCAAAATGAGATGTTTTCAGCGAGCATTTAAAACTCAAAATAAGATGTGTGCAACGACCACTTAAAACTCATAATAAGATGTGTGCAACGAGCTCTTAAAACTCAAAATAAGATGTGTTCAGCGAGCATTTAAAACTCATAATAAGATTTGTTCAACGAGCATGTAAAACTCATAATAAGATGTGTTCAACGAGCATTTAAAACTCATAATAAGATGTGTTCAACGAGCATTTAAAACATAATAAGATGTGTTAAACGAGCATTTGAAACTCATAATAAGATGTGTGCAACGAGCTCTTAAAACTCATAATAAGATGCGTGCAACGAGCACTTAAAACTCAAAATGAGATGTTTTCAGCGAGCATTTAAAACTCAAAATAAGATGTGTGCAACGACCACTTAAAACTCATAATAAGATGTGTGCAACGAGCTCTTAAAACTCAAAATAAGATGTGTTCAGCGAGCATTTAAAACTCATAATAAGATGTGTTCAACGAGCATTTAAAACATAATAAGATGTGTTAAACGAGCATTTGAAACTCATAATAAGATGTGTGCAACGAGCTCTTAAAACTCATAATAAGATGCGTGCAACGAGCACTTAAAACTCAAAATGAGATGTTTTCAGCGAGCATTTAAAACTCAAAATAAGATGTGTGCAACGACCACTTAAAACTCATAATAAGATGTGTGCAACGAGCTCTTAAAACTCAAAATAAGATGTGTTCAGCGAGCATTTAAAACTCATAATAAGATGTGTTCAACGAGCATTTAAAACATAATAAGATGTGTTCAACGAGCACTTAAAACTCATAATAAGATGTGTGCAACGAGCACTTAAAACTCAAAATAAGATGTGTTCAGCGAGCATTTAAAACTCAAAATAAGATGTGTTCAACGAGCACTTAAAACTCATAATAAGATGTGTGCAACGAGCACATAAAACTCATAATAACATGTGTTCAACGAGCACTTAAACTCATAATAAGATGTGTGCAACTAGCACTTAAAACTCATAATAAGATGTGTGCAACGAGCAATTAAAACTCATAATAAGATGTGTTCAACGAGCATTTAAAACTCATAATAAGATGTGTTCAACGAGCATTTAAAACTCATAATAAGATGTGTTCAACGAGCATTTAAAACTCATAATAAGATGTGTGCAACTAGCACTTAAAACTCATAATAAGATGTGTGCAACGAGCAATTAAAACTCATAATAAGATGTGTGCATCGAGCAATTAAAACTCATAATAAGATGTGTTCAACGAGCATTTAAAACTCATAATAAGATGTGTTCAACGAGCATTTAAAACTCATAATAAGATTTGTTCAACGAGCATTTAAAACTCATAATAAGATGTGTTCAACGAGCATTTAAAACATAATAAGATGTGTTAAACGAGCATTTGAAACTCATAATAAGATGTGTTCAACGAGCATTTAAAACTCATAATACGATTTGTGCAACGACCACTTAAAACTAACAATAAGATGTGTTCAACGAGCACTTAAAACTCATAATAACATGTGTTCAACGAGCATGTAAAACTCATAATAAGATGTGTTCAACGAGCATTTAAAACTCATAATAAGATGTGTTCAACGAGCAATTAAAACATAATAAGATGTGTTAAACGAGCATTTGAAACTCATAATAAGATGTGTGCAACGAGCTCTTAAAACTCATAATAAGATGCGTGCAACGAGCACTTAAAACTCAAAATGAGATGTTTTCAGCGAGCATTTAAAACTCAAAATAAGATGTGTGCAACGACCACTTAAAACTCATAATAAGATGTGTGCAACGAGCTCTTAAAACTCAAAATAAGATGTGTTCAGCGAGCATTTAAAACTCATAATAAGATTTGTTCAACGAGCATTTAAAACTCATAATAAGATGTGTTCAACGAGCATTTAAAACATAATAAGATGTGTTAAACGAGCATTTGAAACTCATAATAAGATGTGTTCAACGAGCATTTAAAACTCATAATACGATTTGTGCAACGACCACTTAAAACTAACAATAAGATGTGTTCAACGAGCACTTAAAACTCATAATAACATGTGTTCAACGAGCATGTAAAACTCATAATAAGATGTGTTCAACGAGCATTTAAAACTCATAATAAGATGTGTTCAACGAGCATTTAAAACATAATAAGATGTGTTAAACGAGCATTTGAAACTCATAATAAGATGTGTGCAACGAGCTCTTAAAACTCATAATAAGATGCGTGCAACGAGCACTTAAAACTCAAAATGAGATGTTTTCAGCGAGCATTTAAAACTCAAAATAAGATGTGTTCAACGAGCACTTAAAACTCATAATAAGATGTGTGCAACGAGCACATAAAACTCATAATAACATGTGTTCAACGAGCACTTAAAACTCATAATAAGATGTGTGCAACTAGCACTTAAAACTCATAATAAGATGTGTGCAACGAGCAATTAAAACTCATAATAAGATGTGTTCAACGAGCATTTAAAACTCATAATAAGATGTGTGCAACTAGCACTTAAAACTCATAATAAGATGTGTGCAACGAGCAATTAAAACTCATAATAAGATGTGTGCAACTAGCACTTAAAACTCATAATAAGATGTGTGCAACGAGCAATTAAAACTCATAATAAGATGTGTTCAACGAGCATTTAAAACTCATAATAAGATGTGTTCAACGAGCATTTAAAACTCATAATAAGATGTGTTCAACGAGCATTTAAAACATAATAAGATGTGTTCAACGAGCACTTAAAACTCATAATAAGATGTGTGCAACGAGCACTTAAAACTCAAAATAAGATGTGTTCAGCGAGCATTTAAAACTCAAAATAAGATGTGTTCAACGAGCACTTAAAACTCATAATAAGATGTGTGCAACGAGCACATAAAACTCATAATAACATGTGTTCAACGAGCACTTAAAACTCATAATAAGATGTGTGCAACTAGCACTTAAAACTCATAATAAGATGTGTGCAACGAGCAATTAAAACTCATAATAAGATGTGTTCAACGAGCATTTAAAACTCATAATAAGATGTGTTCAACGAGCATTTAAAACTCATAATAAGATGTGTTCAACGAGCATTTAAAACTCATAATAAGATGTGTGCAACTAGCACTTAAAACTCATAATAAGATGTGTGCAACGAGCAATTAAAACTCATAATAAGATGTGTGCAACGAGCAATTAAAACTCATAATAAGATGTGTTCAACGAGCATTTAAAACTCATAATAAGATGTGTTCAACGAGCATTTAAAACTCATAATAAGATTTGTTCAACGAGAATTTAAAACTCATAATAAGATGTGTTCAACGAGCATTTAAAACATAATAAGATGTGTTAAACGAGCATTTGAAACTCATAATAAGATGTGTTCAACGAGCATTTAAAACTCATAATACGATTTGTGCAACGACCACTTAAAACTAACAATAAGATGTGTTCAACGAGCACTTAAAACTCATAATAACATGTGTTCAACGAGCATGTAAAACTCATAATAAGATGTGTTCAACGAGCATTTAAAACTCATAATAAGATGTGTTCAACGAGCATTTAAAACATAATACGATGTGTTAAACGAGCATTTGAAACTCATAATAAGATGTGTGCAACGAGCTCTTAAAACTCATAATAAGATGCGTGCAACGAGCACTTAAAACTCAAAATGAGATGTTTTCAGCGAGCATTTAAAACTCAAAATAAGATGTGTGCAACGACCACTTAAAACTCATAATAAGATGTGTGCAACGAGCTCTTAAAACTCAAAATAAGATGTGTTCAGCGAGCATTTAAAACTCATAATAAGATGTGTTCAACGAGCATTTAAAACATAATAAGATGTGTTCAACGAGCACTTAAAACTCATAATAAGATGTGTGCAACGAGCACTTAAAACTCAAAATAAGATGTGTTCAGCGAGCATTTAAAACTCAAAATAAGATGTGTTCAACGAGCACTTAAAACTCATAATAAGATGTGTGCAACGAGCACATAAAACTCATAATAACATGTGTTCAACGAGCACTTAAAACTCATAATAAGATGTGTGCAACTAGCACTTAAAACTCATAATAAGATGTGTGCAACGAGCAATTAAAACTCATAATAAGATGTGTTCAACGAGCATTTAAAACTCATAATAAGATGTGTTCAACGAGCATTTAAAACTCATAATAAGATGTGTTCAACGAGCATTTAAAACTCATAATAAGATGTGTGCAACTAGCACTTAAAACTCATAATAAGATGTGTGCAACGAGCAATTAAAACTCATAATACGATTTGTGCAACGACCACTTAAAACTAACAATAAGATGTGTTCAACGAGCACTTAAAACTCATAATAACATGTGTTCAACGAGCATGTAAAACTCATAATAAGATGTGTTCAACGAGCATTTAAAACTCATAATAAGATGTGTTCAACGAGCATTTAAAACTCATAATACGATTTGTGCAACGACCACTTAAAACTAACAATAAGATGTGTTCAACGAGCACTTAAAACTCATAATAACATGTGTTCAACGAGCATGTAAAACTCATAATAAGATGTGTTCAACGAGCATTTAAAACTCATAATAAGATGTGTTCAACGAGCATTTAAAACATAATAAGATGTGTTAAACGAGCATTTGAAACTCATAATAAGATGTGTGCAACGAGCTCTTAAAACTCATAATAAGATGCGTGCAACGAGCACTTAAAACTCAAAATGAGATGTTTTCAGCGAGCATTTAAAACTCAAAATAAGATGTGTGCAACGACCACTTAAAACTCATAATAAGATGTGTGCAACGAGCTCTTAAAACTCAAAATAAGATGTGTTCAGCGAGCATTTGAAACTCATAATAAGATGTGTTCAACGAGCATTTAAAACATAATAAGATGTGTTCAACGAGCACTTAAAACTCATAATAAGATGTGTGCAACGAGCACTTAAAACTCAAAATAAGATGTGTTCAGCGAGCATTTAAAACTCAAAATAAGATGTGTTCAACGAGCACTTAAAACTCATAATAAGATGTGTGCAACGAGCACATAAAACTCATAATAACATGTGTTCAACGAGCACTTAAAACTCATAATAAGATGTGTGCAACTAGCACTTAAAACTCATAATAAGATGTGTGCAACGAGCAATTAAAACTCATAATAAGATGTGTGCAACGAGCAATTAAAACTCATAATAAGATGTGTGCAACGAGCAATTAAAACTCATAATAAGATGTGTTCAACGAGCATTTAAAACTCATAATAAGATGTGTTCAACGAGCATTTAAAACTCATAATAAGATTTGTTCAACGAGCATTTAAAACTCATAATAAGATGTGTTCAACGAGCATTTAAAACATAATAAGATGTGTTAAACGAGCATTTGAAACTCATAATAAGATGTGTTCAACGAGCATTTAAAACTCATAATACGATTTGTGCAACGACCACTTAAAACTAACAATAAGATGTGTTCAACGAGCACTTAAAACTCATAATAAGATGTGTGCAACTAGCACTTAAAACTCATAATAAGATGTGTGCAACGAGCAATTAAATCTCATAATAAGATGTGTTCAACGAGCATTTAAAACTCATAATAAGATGTGTTCAACGAGCATTTAAAACTCATAATAAGATGTGTTCAACGAGCATTTAAAACTCATAATAAGATGTGTGCAACTAGCACTTAAAACTCATAATAAGATGTGTGCAACGAGCAATTAAAACTCATAATAAGATGTGTGCAACGAGCAATTATAACTCATAATAAGATGTGTTCAACGAGCATTTAAAACTCATAATAAGATGTGTTCAACGAGCATTTAAAACTCATAATAAGATTTGTTCAACGAGCATTTAAAACTCATAATAAGATGTGTTCAACGAGCATTTAAAACATAATAAGATGTGTTAAACGAGCATTTGAAACTCATAATAAGATGTGTTCAACGAGCATTTAAAACTCATAATACGATTTGTGCAACGACCACTTAAAACTAACAATAAGATGTGTTCAACGAGCACTTAAAATTCATAATAACATGTGTTCAACGAGCATGTAAAACTCATAATAAGATGTGTTCAACGAGCATTTAAAACTCATAATAAGATGTGTTCAACGAGCATTTAAAACATAATAAGATGTGTTAAACGAGCATTTGAAACTCATAATAAGATGTGTGCAACGAGCTCTTAAAACTCATAATAAGATGCTTGCAACGAGCACTTAAAACTCAAAATGAGATGTTTTCAGCGAGCATTTAAAACTCAAAATAAGATGTGTGCAACGACCACTTAAAACTCATAATAAGATGTGTGCAACGAGCTCTTAAAACTCAAAATAAGATGTGTTCAGCGAGCATTTAAAACTCATAATAAGATGTGTTCAACGAGCATTTAAAACATAATAAGATGTGTTCAACGAGCACTTAAAACTCATAATAAGATGTGTGCAACGAGCACTTAAAACTCAAAATAAGATGTGTTCAGCGAGCATTTAAAACTCAAAATAAGATGTGTTCAACGAGCACTTAAAACTCATAATAAGATGTGTGCAACGAGCACATAAAACTCATAATAACATGTGTTCAACGAGCACTTAAAACTCATAATAAGATGTGTGCAACTAGCACTTAAAACTCATAATAAGATGTGTGCAACGAGCAATTAAAACTCATAATAACATGTGTTCAACGAGCATGTAAAACTCATAATAAGATGTGTTCAACGAGCATTTAAAACTCATAATAAGATGTGTTCAACGAGCATTTAAAACTCATAATACGATTTGTGCAACGACCACTTAAAACTAACAATAAGATGTGTTCAACGAGCACTTAAAACTCATAATAACATGTGTTCAACGAGCATGTAAAACTCATAATAAGATGTGTTCAACGAGCATTTAAAACTCATAATAAGATGTGTTCAACGAGCATTTAAAACATAATAAGATGTGTTAAACGAGCATTTGAAACTCATAATAAGATGTGTGCAACGAGCTCTTAAAACTCATAATAAGATGCGTGCAACGAGCACTTAAAACTCAAAATGAGATGTTTTCAGCGAGCATTTAAAACTCAAAATAAGATGTGTGCAACGACCACTTAAAACTCATTATAAGATGTGTGCAACGAGCTCTTAAAACTCAAAATAAGATGTGTTCAGCGAGCATTTAAAACTCATAATAAGATGTGTTCAACGAGCATTTAAAACATAATAAGATGTGTTCAACGAGCACTTAAAACTCATAATAAGATGTGTGCAACGAGCACTTAAAACTCAAAATAAGATGTGTTCAGCGAGCATTTAAAACTCAAAATAAGATGTGTTCAACGAGCACTTAAAACTCATGATAAGATGTGTGCAACGAGCACATAAAACTCATAATAACATGTGTTCAACGAGCACTTAAAACTCATAATAAGATGTGTGCAACTAGCACTTAAAACTCATAATAATATGTGTGCAACGAGCAATTAAAACTCATAATAAGATGTGTTCAACGAGCATTTAAAACTCATAATAAGATGTGTTCAACGAGCATTTAAAACTCATAATAAGATGTGTTCAACGAGCATTTAAAACTCATAATAAGATGTGTGCAACTAGCACTTAAAACTCATAATAAGATGTGTGCAACGAGCAATTAAAACTCATAATAAGATGTGTGCAACGAGCAATTAAAACTCATAATAAGATGTGTTCAACGAGCATTTAAAACTCATAATAAGATGTGTTCAACGAGCATTTAAAACTCATAATAAGATTTGTTCAACGAGCATTTAAAACTCATAATAAGATGTGTTCAACGAGCATTTAAAACATAATAAGATGTGTTAAACGAGCATTTGAAACTCATAATAAGATGTGTTCAACGAGCATTTAAAACTCATAATACGATTTGTGCAACGACCACTTAAAACTAACAATAAGATGTGTTCAACGAGCACTTAAAACTCATAATAACATGTGTTCAACGAGCATGTAAAACTCATAATAAGATGTGTTCAACGAGCATTTAAAACTCATAATAAGATGTGTTCAACGAGCATTTAAAACATAATAAGATGTGTTAAACGAGCATTTGAAACTCATAATAAGATGTGTGCAACGAGCTCTTAAAACTCATAATAAGATGCGTGCAACGAGCACTTAAAACTCAAAATGAGATGTTTTCAGCGAGCATTTAAAACTCAAAATAAGATGTGTGCAACGACCACTTAAAACTCATAATAAGATGTGTGCAACGAGCTCTTAAAACTCAAAATAAGATGTGTTCAGCGAGCATTTAAAACTCATAATAAGATGTGTTCAACGAGCATTTAAAACATAATAAGATGTGTTCAACGAGCACTTAAAACTCATAATAAGATGTGTGCAACGAGCACTTAAAACTCAAAATAAGATGTGTTCAGCGAGCATTTAAAACTCAAAATAAGATGTGTTCAACGAGCACTTAAAACTCATAATAAGATGTGTGCAACGAGCACATAAAACTCATAATAACATGTGTTCAACGAGCACTTAAAACTCATAATAAGATGTGTGCAACTAGCACTTAAAACTCATAATAAGATGTGTGCAACGAGCAATTAAAACTCATAATAAGATGTGTTCAACGAGCATTTAAAACTCATAATAAGATGTGTTCAACTAGCATTTAAAACTCATAATAAGATGTGTTCAACGAGCATTTAAAACTCATAATAAGATGTGTGCAACTAGCACTTAAAACTCATAATAAGATGTGTGCAACGAGCAATTAAAACTCATAATAAGATGTGTGCAACGAGCAATTAAAACTCATAATAAGATGTGTTCAACGAGCATTTAAAACTCATAATAAGATGTGTTCAACGAGCATTTAAAACTCATAATAAGATTTGTTCAACGAGCATTTAAAACTCATAATACGATTTGTGCAACGACCACTTAAAACTAACAATAAGATGTGTTCAACGAGCACTTAAAACTCATAATAACATGTGTTCAACGAGCATGTAAAACTCATAATAAGATGTGTTCAACGAGCATTTAAAACTCATAATAAGATGTGTTCAACGAGCATTTAAAACATAATAAGATGTGTTAAACGAGCATTTGAAACTCATAATAAGATGTGTTCAACGAGCATTTAAAACTCATAATACGATTTGTGCAACGACCACTTAAAACTAACAATAAGATGTGTTCAACGAGCACTTAAAACTCATAATAACATGTGTTCAACGAGCATGTAAAACTCATAATAAGATGTGTTCAACGAGCATTTAAAACTCATAATAAGATGTGTTCAACGAGCATTTAAAACATAATAAGATGTGTTAAACGAGCATTTGAAACTCATAATAAGATGTGTGCAACGAGCTCTTAAAACTCATAATAAGATGCGTGCAACGAGCACTTAAAACTCAAAATGAGATGTTTTCAGCGAGCATTTAAAACTCAAAATAAGATGTGTGCAACGACCACTTAAAACTCATAATAAGATGTGTGCAACGAGCTCTTAAAACTCAAAATAAGATGTGTTCAGCGAGCATTTAAAACTCATAATAAGATGTGTTCAACGAGCATTTAAAACATAATAAGATGTGTTCAACGAGCACTTAAAACTCATAATAAGATGTGTGCAACGAGCACTTAAAACTCAAAATAAGATGTGTAGCGAGCATTTAAAACTCAAAATAAGATGTGTTCAACGAGCACTTAAAACTCATAATAAGATGTGTGCAACGAGCACATAAAACTCATAATAACATGTGTTCAACGAGCACTTAAAACTCATAATAAGATGTGTGCAACTAGCACTTAAAACTCATAATAAGATGTGTGCAACGAGCAATTAAATCTCATAATAAGATGTGTTCAACGAGCATTTAAAACTCATAATAAGATGTGTTCAACGAGCATTTAAAACTCATAATAAGATGTGTTCAACGAGCATTTAAAACTCATAATAAGATGTGTGCAACTAGCACTTAAAACTCATAATAAGATGTGTGCAACGAGCAATTAAAACTCATAATAAGATGTGTGCAACGAGCAATTATAACTCATAATAAGATGTGTTCAACGAGCATTTAAAACTCATAATAAGATGTGTTCAACGAGCATTTAAAACTCATAATAAGATTTGTTCAACGAGCATTTAAAACTCATAATAAGATGTGTTCAACGAGCATTTAAAACATAATAAGATGTGTTAAACGAGCATTTGAAACTCATAATAAGATGTGTTCAACGAGCATTTAAAACTCATAATACGATTTGTGCAACGACCACTTAAAACTAACAATAAGATGTGTTCAACGAGCACTTAAAATTCATAATAACATGTGTTCAACGAGCATGTAAAACTCATAATAAGATGTGTTCAACGAGCATTTAAAACTCATAATAAGATGTGTTCAACGAGCATTTAAAACATAATAAGATGTGTTAAACGAGCATTTGAAACTCATAATAAGATGTGTGCAACGAGCTCTTAAAACTCATAATAAGATGCGTGCAACGAGCACTTAAAACTCAAAATGAGATGTTTTCAGCGAGCATTTAAAACTCAAAATAAGATGTGTGCAACGACCACTTAAAACTCATAATAAGATGTGTGCAACGAGCTCTTAAAACTCAAAATAAGATGTGTTCAGCGAGCATTTAAAACTCATAATAAGATGTGTTCAACGAGCATTTAAAACATAATAAGATGTGTTCAACGAGCACTTAAAACTCATAATAAGATGTGTGCAACGAGCACTTAAAACTCAAAATAAGATGTGTTCAGCGAGCATTTAAAACTCAAAATAAGATGTGTTCAACGAGCACTTAAAACTCATAATAAGATGTGTGCAACGAGCACATAAAACTCATAATAACATGTGTTCAACGAGCACTTAAAACTCATAATAAGATGTGTGCAACTAGCACTTAAAACTCATAATAAGATGTGTGCAACGAGCAATTAAAACTCATAATAAGATGTGTTCAACAAGCATTTAAAACTCATAATAAGATGTGTTCAACGAGCATTTAAAACTCATAATAAGATGTGTTCAACGAGCATTTAAAACTCATAATAAGATGTGTGCAACTAGCACTTAAAACTCATAATAAGATGTGTGCAACGAGCAATTAAAACTCATAATAAGATGTGTGCAACGAGCAATTAAAACTCATAATAAGATGTGTTCAAAGAGCATTTAAAACTCATAATAAGATGTGTTCAACGAGCATTTAAAACTCATAATAAGATTTGTTCAACGAGCATTTAAAACTCATAATAAGATGTGTTCAACGAGCATTTAAAACATAATAAGATGTGTTAAACGAGCATTTGAAACTCATAATAAGATGTGTTCAACGAGCATTTAAAACTCATAATACGATTTGTGCAACGACCACTTAAAACTAACAATAAGATGTGTTCAACGAGCACTTAAAACTCATAATAACATGTGTTCAACGAGCATGTAAAACTCATAATAAGATGTGTTCAACGAGCATTTAAAACTCATAATAAGATGTGTTCAACGAGCATTTAAAACATAATAAGATGTGTTAAACGAGCATTTGAAGCTCATAATAAGATGTGTGCAACGAGCTCTTAAAACTCATAATAAGATGCGTGCAACGAGCACTTAAAACTCAAAATGAGATGTTTTCAGCGAGCATTTAAAACTCAAAATAAGATGTGTGCAACGACCACTTAAAACTCATAATAAGATGTGTGCAACGAGCTCTTAAAACTCAAAATAAGATGTGTTCAGCGAGCATTTAAAACTCATAATAAGATGTGTTCAACGAGCATTTAAAACATAATAAGATGTGTTCAACGAGCACTTAAAACTCATAATAAGATGTGTGCAACGAGCACTTAAAACTCAAAATAAGATGTGTTCAGCGAGCATTTAAAACTCAAAATAAGATGTGTGCAACGAGCACTTAAAACTAAAAATAAGATGTGTTCAGCGAGCATTTAAAACTCAAAATAAGATGTGTGCAACGAGCACTTAAAACTCATAATAAGATGTGTGCAACGAGCTCTTAAAACTCATAATAAGATGTGTTCAACGAGCATTTAAAACTCATAATAAGATGTGTTCAACGAGCACTTAAAACTCATAATAAGATGTGTTCAACGAGCATTTAAAACTCATAATAAGATGTGTGCAACGAGCATTTAAAATTCATAATAAGATGTGTGCAACGAGCACTTAAAACTCATAATAAGATGTGTGCAACGAGCTCTTAAAACTCAAAATAAGATGTGTGCAACGAGCACTTAAAACTCATAATAAGATGTGTGCAACGAGCAATTAAAACTCCTAATAAGATGTGTGCAACGAGCAATTAAAACTCATAATAAGATGTGTGCAACGAGCAATTAAAACTCATAATAAGATGTGTGCAACGAGCACTTAAAACTCATAAGATGTGTGCAACTAGCACTTAAAACTCATAATAAGATGTGTGCAACGATCACATAAAACTCATAATAAGATGTGTTCAACGAGCACTTAAAACTCATAATAACATGTGTTCAACGAGCACTTAAAACTCATAATAAGATGTGTGCAACTAGCACTTAAAACTCATAATAAGATGTGTGCAACGAGCAATTAAAACTCATAATAAGATGTGTTCAACGAGCATTTAAAACTCATAATAAGATGTGTTCAACGAGCATTTAAAACTCATAATAAGATGTGTTCAACGAGCATTTAAAACTCATAATAAGATGTGTGCAACTAGCACTTAAAACTCATAATAAGATGTGTGCAACGAGCAATTAAAACTCATAATAACATGTGTGCAACGAGCAATTAAAACTCATAATAAGATGTGTTCAACGAGCATTTAAAACTCATAATAAGATGTGTTCAACGAGCATTTAAAACTCATAATAAGATTTGTTCAACGAGCATTTAAAACTCATAATAAGATGTGTTCAACGAGCATTTAAAACATAATAAGATGTGTTAAACGAGCATTTGAAACTCATAATAAGATGTGTTCAACGAGCATTTAAAACTCATAATACGATTTGTGCAACGACCACTTAAAACTAACAATAAGATGTGTTCAACGAGCACTTAAAACTCATAATAAGATGTGTGCAACGAGCTCTTGAAACTCATAATAAGATGTGTGCAACGAGCACTTAAAACTAAAAATAAGATGTGTTCAGCGAGCATTTAAAACTCAAAATAAGATGTGTGCAACGAGCACTTAAAACTCATAATAAGATGTGTGCAACGAGCTCTTAAAACTCATAATAAGATGTGTTCAACGAGCATTTAAAACTCATAATAAGATGTGTTCAACGAGCACTTAAAACTAATAATAAGATGTGTTCAACGAGCATTTAAAACTCATAATAAGATGTGTGCAACGAGCATTTAAAATTCATAATAAGATGTGTGCAACGAGCACTTAAAACTCATAATAAGATGTGTGCAACGAGCTCTTAAAACTCAAAATAAGATGTGTGCAACGAGCACTTAAAACTCATAATAAGATGTGTGCAACGAGCAATTAAAACTCCTAATAAGATGTGTGCAACGAGCAATTAAAACTCATAATAAGATGTGTGCAACGAGCAATTAAAACTCATAATAAGATGTGTGCAACGAGCACTTAAAACTCATAAGATGTGTGCAACTAGCACTTAAAACTCATAATAAGATGTGTGCAACGATCAAATAAAACTCATAATAAGATGTGTTCAACGAGCACTTAAAACTCATAATAACATGTGTTCAACGAGCACTTAAAACTCATAATAAGATGTGTGCAACTAGCACTTAAAACTCATAATAAGATGTGTGCAACGAGCAATTAAAACTCATAATAAGATGTGTTCAACGAGCATTTAAAACTCATAATAAGATGTGTTCAACGAGCATTTAAAACTCATAATAAGATGTGTTCAACGAGCATTTAAAACTCATAATAAGATGTGTGCAACTAGCACTTAAAACTCATAATAAGATGTGTGCAACGAGCAATTAAAACTCATAATAAGATGTGTGCAACGAGCAATTAAAACTCATAATAAGATGTGTTCAACGAGCATTTAAAACTCATAATAAGATGTGTTCAACGAGCATTTAAAACTCATAATAAGATTTGTTCAACGAGCATTTAAAACTCATAATAAGATGTGTTCAACGAGCATTTAAAACATAATAAGATGTGTTAAACGAGCATTTGAAACTCATAATAAGATGTGTTCAACGAGCATTTAAAACTCATAATACGATTTGTGCAACGACCACTTAAAACTAACAATAAGATGTGTTCAACGAGCACTTAAAACTCATAATAACATGTGTTCAACGAGCATGTAAAACTCATAATAAGATGTGTTCAACGAGCATTTAAAACTCATAATAAGATGTGTTCAACGAGCATTTAAAACATAATAAGATGTGTTAAACGAGCATTTGAAACTCATAATAAGATGTGTGCAACGAGCTCTTAAAACTCATAATAAGATGCGTGCAACGAGCACTTAAAACTCAAAATGAGATGTTTTCAGCGAGCATTTAAAACTCAAAATAAGATGTGTGCAACGACCACTTAAAACTCATAATAAGATGTGTGCAACGAGCTCTTAAAACTCAAAATAAGATGTGTTCAGCGAGCATTTAAAACTCATAATAAGATGTGTTCAACGAGCATTTAAAACATAATAAGATGTGTTCAACGAGCACTTAAAACTCATAATAAGATGTGTGCAACGAGCACTTAAAACTCAAAATAAGATGTGTTCAGCGAGCATTTAAAACTCAAAATAAGATGTGTGCAACGAGCACTTAAAACTCATAATAAGATGTGTGCAACGAGCTCTTGAAACTCATAATAAGATGTGTGCAACGAGCACTTAAAACTAAAAATAAGATGTGTTCAGCGAGCATTTAAAACTCAAAATAAGATGTGTGCAACGAGCACTTAAAACTCATAATAAGATGTGTGCAACGAGCTCTTAAAACTCATAATAAGATGTGTTCAACGAGCATTTAAAACTCATAATAAGATGTGTTCAACGAGCACTTAAAACTCATAATAAGATGTGTTCAACGAGCATTTAAAACTCATAATAAGATGCGTGCAACGAGCATTTAAAATTCATAATAAGATGTGTGCAACGAGCACTTAAAACTCATAATAAGATGTGTGCAACGAGCTCTTAAAACTCAAAATAAGATGTGTGCAACGAGCACTTAAAACTCATAATAAGATGTGTGCAACGAGCAATTAAAACTCCTAATAAGATGTGTGCAACGAGCAATTAAAACTCATAATAAGATGTGTGCAACGAGCAATTAAAACTCATAATAAGATGTGTGCAACGAGCACTTAAAACTCATAATAAGATGTGTGCAACGAGCAATTAAAACTCATAATAATATGTGTTCAACGAGCATTTAAAACTCATAATAAGATGTGTTCAACGAGCATTTAAAACTCATAATAAGATTTGTTCAACGAGCATTTAAAACTCATAATAAGATGTGTTCAACGAGCATTTAAAACATAATAAGATGTGTTAAACGAGCATTTGAAACTCATAATAAGATGTGTTCAACGAGCATTTAAAACTCATAATACGATTTGTGCAACGACCACTTAAAACTAACAATAAGATGTGTTCAACGAGCACTTAAAACTCATAATAACATGTGTTCAACGAGCATGTAAAACTCATAATAAGATGTGTTCAACGAGCATTTAAAACTCATAATAAGATGTGTTCAACGAGCATTTAAAACATAATAAGATGTGTTAAACGAGCATTTGAAACTCATAATAAGATGTGTGCAACGAGCTCTTAAAACTCATAATAAGATGCGTGCAACGAGCACTTAAAACTCAAAATGAGATGTTTTCAGCGAGCATTTAAAACTCAAAATAAGATGTGTGCAACGACCACTTAAAACTCATAATAAGATGTGTGCAACGAGCTCTTAAAACTCAAAATAAGATGTGTTCAGCGAGCATTTAAAACTCATAATAAGATGTGTTCAACGAGCATTTAAAACATAATAAGATGTGTTCAACGAGCACTTAAAACTCATAATAAGATGTGTGCAACGAGCACTTAAAACTCAAAATAAGATGTGTTCAGCGAGCATTTAAAACTCAAAATAAGATGTGTGCAACGAGCACTTAAAACTCATAATAAGATGTGTGCAACGAGCTCTTGAAACTCATAATAAGATGTGTGCAACGAGCACTTAAAACTAAAAATAAGATGTGTTCAGCGAGCATTTAAAACTCAAAATAAGATGTGTGCAACGAGCACTTAAAACTCATAATAAGATGTGTGCAACGAGCTCTTAAAACTCATAATAAGATGTGTTCAACGAGCATTTAAAACTCATAATAAGATGTGTTCAACGAGCACTTAAAACTCATAATAAGATGTGTTCAACGAGCATTTAAAACTCATAATAAGATGCGTGCAACGAGCATTTAAAATTCATAATAAGATGTGTGCAACGAGCACTTAAAACTCATAATAAGATGTGTGCAACGAGCTCTTAAAACTCAAAATAAGATGTGTGCAACGAGCACTTAAAACTCATAATAAGATGTGTGCAACGAGCAATTAAAACTCCTAATAAGATGTGTGCAACGAGCAATTAAAACTCATAATAAGATGTGTGCAACGAGCAATTAAAACTCATAATAAGATGTGTGCAACGAGCACTTAAAACTCATAATAAGATGTGTGCAACGAGCAATTAAAACTCATAATAAGATGTGTTCAACGAGCATTTAAAACTCATAATAAGATGTGTTCAACGAGCATTTAAAACTCATAATAAGATTTGTTCAACGAGCATTTAAAACTCATAATAAGATGTGTTCAACGAGCATTTAAAACATAATAAGATGTGTTAAACGAGCATTTGAAACTCATAATAAGATGTGTTCAACGAGCATTTAAAACTCATAATACGATTTGTGCAACGACCACTTAAAACTAACAATAAGATGTGTTCAACGAGCACTTAAAACTCATAATAACATGTGTTCAACGAGCATGTAAAACTCATAATAAGATGTGTTCAACGAGCATTTAAAACTCATAATAAGATGTGTTCAACGAGCATTTAAAACATAATAAGATGTGTTAAACGAGCATTTGAAACTCATAATAAGATGTGTGCAACGAGCTCTTAAAACTCATAATAAGATGCGTGCAACGAGCACTTAAAACTCAAAATGAGATGTTTTCAGCGAGCATTTAAAACTCAAAATAAGATGTGTGCAACGACCACTTAAAACTCATAATAAGATGTGTGCAACGAGCTCTTAAAACTCAAAATAAGATGTGTTCAGCGAGCATTTAAAACTCATAATAAGATGTGTTCAACGAGCATTTAAAACATAATAAGATGTGTTCAACGAGCACTTAAAACTCATAATAAGATGTGTGCAACGAGCACTTAAAACTCAAAATAAGATGTGTTCAGCGAGCATTTAAAACTCAAAATAAGATGTGTGCAACGAGCACTTAAAACTCATAATAAGATGTGTGCAACGAGCTCTTGAAACTCATAATAAGATGTGTGCAACGAGCACTTAAAACTAAAAATAAGATGTGTTCAGCGAGCATTTAAAACTCAAAATAAGATGTGTGCAACGAGCACTTAAAACTCATAATAAGATGTGTGCAACGAGCTCTTAAAACTCATAATAAGATGTGTTCAACGAGCATTTAAAACTCATAATAAGATGTGTTCAACGAGCACTTAAAACTCATAATAAGATGTGTTCAACGAGCATTTAAAACTCATAATAAGATGTGTGCAACGAGCATTTAAAATTCATAATAAGATGTGTGCAACGAGCACTTAAAACTCATAATAAGATGTGTGCAACGAGCTCTTAAAACTCAAAATAAGATGTGTGCAACGAGCACTTAAAACTCATAATAAGATGTGTGCAACGAGCAATTAAAACTCCTAATAAGATGTGTGCAACGAGCAATTAAAACTCATAATAAGATGTGTGCAACGAGCAATTAAAACTCATAATAAGATGTGTGCAACGAGCACTTAAAACTCATAAGATGTGTGCAACTAGCACTTAAAACTCATAATAAGATGTGTGCAACTAGCACTTAAAACTCATAATAAGATGTGTGCAACGAGCAATTAAAACTCATAATAAGATGTGTGCAACGAGCAATTAAAACTCATAATAAGATGTGTTCAACGAGCATTTAAAACTCATAATAAGATGTGTTCAACGAGCATTTAAAACTCATAATAAGATTTGTTCAACGAGCATTTAAAACTCATAATAAGATGTGTTCAACGAGCATTTAAAACATAATAAGATGTGTTAAACGAGCATTTGAAACTCATAATAAGATGTGTTCAACGAGCATTTAAAACTCATAATACGATTTGTGCAACGACCACTTAAAACTAACAATAAGATGTGTTCAACGAGCACTTAAAACTCATAATAAGATGTGTGCAACGAGCTCTTGAAACTCATAATAAGATGTGTGCAACGAGCACTTAAAACTAAAAATAAGATGTGTTCAGCGAGCATTTAAAACTCAAAATAAGATGTGTGCAACGAGCACTTAAAACTCATAATAAGATGTGTGCAACGAGCTCTTAAAACTCATAATAAGATGTGTTCAACGAGCATTTAAAACTCATAATAAGATGTGTTCAACGAGCACTTAAAACTCATAATAAGATGTGTTCAACGAGCATTTAAAACTCATAATAAGATGTGTGCAACGAGCATTTAAAATTCATAATAAGATGTGTTCAACGAGCATTTAAAACTCATAAGATGTGTTCAACGAGCACTTAAAACTCATAATAAGATGTGTTCAACGAGCATTTAAAACATAATAAGATGTGTTAAACGAGCATTTGAAACTCATAATAAGATGTGTTCAACGAGCATTTAAAACTCATAATACGATTTGTGCAACGACCACTTAAAACTAACAATAAGATGTGTTCAACGAGCACTTAAAACTCATAATAAGATGTGTGCAACGAGCTCTTGAAACTCATAATAAGATGTGTGCAACGAGCACTTAAAACTAAAAATAAGATGTGTTCAGCGAGCATTTAAAACTCAAAATAAGATGTGTGCAACGAGCACTTAAAACTCATAATAAGATGTGTGCAACGAGCTCTTAAAACTCATAATAAGATGTGTTCAACGAGCATTTAAAACTCATAATAAGATGTGTTCAACGAGCACTTAAAACTCATAATAAGATGTGTTCAACGAGCATTTAAAACTCATAATAAGATGTGTGCAACGAGCATTTAAAATTCATAATAAGATGTGTGTAACGAGCACTTAAAACTCATAATAAGATGTGTGCAACGAGCTCTTAAAACTCAAAATAAGATGTGTGCAACGAGCACTTAAAACTCATAATAAGATGTGTGCAACGAGCAATTAAAACTCCTAATAAGATGTGTGCAACGAGCAATTAAAACTCATAATAAGATGTGTGCAACGAGCAATTAAAACTCATAATAAGATGTGTGCAACGAGCACTTAAAACTCATAAGATGTGTGCAACTAGCACTTAAAACTCATAATAAGATGTGTGCAACGATCAAATAAAACTCATAATAAGATGTGTTCAACGAGCACTTAAAACTCATAATAACATGTGTTCAACGAGCACTTAAAACTCATAATAAGATGTGTGCAACTAGCACTTAAAACTCATAATAAGATGTGTGCAACGAGCAATTAAAACTCATAATAAGATGTGTTCAACGAGCATTTAAAACTCATAATAAGATGTGTTCAACGAGCATTTAAAACTCATAATAAGATGTGTTCAACGAGCATTTAAAACTCATAATAAGATGTGTGCAACTAGCACTTAAAACTCATAATAAGATGTGTGCAACGAGCAATTAAAACTCATAATAAGATGTGTGCAACGAGCAATTAAAACTCATAATAAGATGTGTTCAACGAGCATTTAAAACTCATAATAAGATGTGTTCAACGAGCATTTAAAACTCATAATAAGATTTGTTCAACGAGCATTTAAAACTCATAATAAGATGTGTTCAACGAGCATTTAAAACATAATAAGATGTGTTAAACGAGCATTTGAAACTCATAATAAGATGTGTTCAACGAGCATTTAAAACTCATAATACGATTTGTGCAACGACCACTTAAAACTAACAATAAGATGTGTTCAACGAGCACTTAAAACTCATAATAACATGTGTTCAACGAGCATGTAAAACTCATAATAAGATGTGTTCAACGAGCATTTAAAACTCATAATAAGATGTGTTCAACGAGCATTTAAAACATAATAAGATGTGTTAAACGAGCATTTGAAACTCATAATAAGATGTGTGCAACGAGCTCTTAAAACTCATAATAAGATGCGTGCAACGAGCACTTAAAACTCAAAATGAGATGTTTTCAGCGAGCATTTAAAACTCAAAATAAGATGTGTGCAACGACCACTTAAAACTCATAATAAGATGTGTGCAACGAGCTCTTAAAACTCAAAATAAGATGTGTTCAGCGAGCATTTAAAACTCATAATAAGATGTGTTCAACGAGCATTTAAAACATAATAAGATGTGTTCAACGAGCACTTAAAACTCATAATAAGATGTGTGCAACGAGCACTTAAAACTCAAAATAAGATGTGTTCAGCGAGCATTTAAAACTCAAAATAAGATGTGTGCAACGAGCACTTAAAACTCATAATAAGATGTGTGCAACGAGCTCTTGAAACTCATAATAAGATGTGTGCAACGAGCACTTAAAACTAAAAATAAGATGTGTTCAGCGAGCATTTAAAACTCAAAATAAGATGTGTGCAACGAGCACTTAAAACTCATAATAAGATGTGTGCAACGAGCTCTTAAAACTCATAATAAGATGTGTTCAACGAGCATTTAAAACTCATAATAAGATGTGTTCAACGAGCACTTAAAACTCATAATAAGATGTGTTCAACGAGCATTTAAAACTCATAATAAGATGTGTGCAACGAGCATTTAAAATTCATAATAAGATGTGTGCAACGAGCACTTAAAACTCATAATAAGATGTGTGCAACGAGCTCTTAAAACTCAAAATAAGATGTGTGCAACGAGCACTTAAAACTCATAATAAGATGTGTGCAACGAGCAATTAAAACTCCTAATAAGATGTGTGCAACGAGCAATTAAAACTCATAATAAGATGTGTGCAACGAGCAATTAAAACTCATAATAAGATGTGTGCAACGAGCACTTAAAACTCATAAGATGTGTGCAACTAGCACTTAAAACTCATAATAAGATGTGTGCAACGATCAAATAAAACTCATAATAAGATGTGTTCAACGAGCACTTAAAACTCATAATAAGATGTGTGCAACGAGCTCTTAAAACTCAAAATAAGATGTGTTCAGCGAGCATTTAAAACTCATAATAAGATGTGTTCAACGAGCACTTAAAACTCATAAGAAGATGTGTGCAACGAGCTCTTAAAACTCAAAATAAGATGTGTTAAACGAGCATTTGAAACTCATAATAAGATGTGTGCAACGAGCTCTTAAAACTCATAATAAGATGCGTGCAACGAGCACTTAAAACTCAAAATGAGATGTTTTCAGCGAGCATTTAAAACTCAAAATAAGATGTGTGCAACGACCACTTAAAACTCATAATAAGATGTGTGCAACGAGCTCTTAAAACTCAAAATAAGATGTGTTCAGCGAGCATTTAAAACTCATAATAAGATGTGTTCAACGAGCATTTAAAACATAATAAGATGTGTTCAACGAGCACTTAAAACTCATAATAAGATGTGTGCAACGAGCACTTAAAACTCAAAATAAGATGTGTTCAGCGAGCATTTAAAACTCAAAATAAGATGTGTGCAACGAGCACTTAAAACTCATAATAAGATGTGTGCAACGAGCTCTTGAAACTCATAATAAGATGTGTGCAACGAGCACTTAAAACTAAAAATAAGATGTGTTCAGCGAGCATTTAAAACATAATAAGATGTGTTAAACGAGCATTTGAAACTCATAATAAGATGTGTGCAACGAGCTCTTAAAACTCATAATAAGATGCGTGCAACGAGCACTTAAAACTCAAAATGAGATGTTTTCAGCGAGCATTTAAAACTCAAAATAAGATGTGTGCAACGAGCTCTTAAAACTCAAAATAAGATGTGTTCAGCGAGCATTTAAAACTCATAATAAGATGTGTTCAACGAGCATTTAAAACATAATAAGATGTGTTCAACGAGCACTTAAAACTCATAATAAGATGTGTGCAACGAGCACTTAAAACTCAAAATAAGATGTGTTCAGCGAGCATTTAAAACTCAAAATAAGATGTGTGCAACGAGCACTTAAAACTCATAATAAGATGTGTGCAACGAGCTCTTGAAACTCATAATAAGATGTGTGCAACGAGCACTTAAAACTAAAAATAAGATGTGTTCAGCGAGCATTTAAAACTCAAAATAAGATGTGTGCAACGAGCACTTAAAACTCATAATAAGATGTGTGCAACGAGCTCTTAAAACTCATAATAAGATGTGTTCAACGAGCATTTAAAACTCATAATAAGATGTGTTCAACGAGCACTTAAAACTCATAATAAGATGTGTTCAACGAGCATTTAAAACTCATAATAAGATGCGTGCAACGAGCATTTAAAATTCATAATAAGATGTGTGCAACGAGCACTTAAAACTCATAATAAGATGTGTGCAACGAGCTCTTAAAACTCAAAATAAGATGTGTGCAACGAGCACTTAAAACTCATAATAAGATGTGTGCAACGAGCAATTAAAACTCCTAATAAGATGTGTGCAACGAGCAATTAAAACTCATAATAAGATGTGTGCAACGAGCAATTAAAACTCATAATAAGATGTGTGCAACGAGCACTTAAAACTCATAATAAGATGTGTGCAACGAGCAATTAAAACTCATAATAAGATGTGTTCAACGAGCATTTAAAACTCATAATAAGATGTGTTCAACGAGCATTTAAAACTCATAATAAGATTTGTTCAACGAGCATTTAAAACTCATAATAAGATGTGTTCAACGAGCATTTAAAACATAATAAGATGTGTTAAACGAGCATTTGAAACTCATAATAAGATGTGTTCAACGAGCATTTAAAACTCATAATACGATTTGTGCAACGACCACTTAAAACTAACAATAAGATGTGTTCAACGAGCACTTAAAACTCATAATAACATGTGTTCAACGAGCATGTAAAACTCATAATAAGATGTGTTCAACGAGCATTTAAAACTCATAATAAGATGTGTTCAACGAGCATTTAAAACATAATAAGATGTGTTAAACGAGCATTTGAAACTCATAATAAGATGTGTGCAACGAGCTCTTAAAACTCATAATAAGATGCGTGCAACGAGCACTTAAAACTCAAAATGAGATGTTTTCAGCGAGCATTTAAAACTCAAAATAAGATGTGTGCAACGACCACTTAAAACTCATAATAAGATGTGTGCAACGAGCTCTTAAAACTCAAAATAAGATGTGTTCAGCGAGCATTTAAAACTCATAATAAGATGTGTTCAACGAGCATTTAAAACATAATAAGATGTGTTCAACGAGCACTTAAAACTCATAATAAGATGTGTGCAACGAGCACTTAAAACTCAAAATAAGATGTGTTCAGCGAGCATTTAAAACTCAAAATAAGATGTGTGCAACGAGCACTTAAAACTCATAATAAGATGTGTGCAACGAGCTCTTGAAACTCATAATAAGATGTGTGCAACGAGCACTTAAAACTAAAAATAAGATGTGTTCAGCGAGCATTTAAAACTCAAAATAAGATGTGTGCAACGAGCACTTAAAACTCATAATAAGATGTGTGCAACGAGCTCTTAAAACTCATAATAAGATGTGTTCAACGAGCATTTAAAACTCATAATAAGATGTGTTCAACGAGCACTTAAAACTCATAATAAGATGTGTTCAACGAGCATTTAAAACTCATAATAAGATGCGTGCAACGAGCATTTAAAATTCATAATAAGATGTGTGCAACGAGCACTTAAAACTCATAATAAGATGTGTGCAACGAGCTCTTAAAACTCAAAATAAGATGTGTGCAACGAGCACTTAAAACTCATAATAAGATGTGTGCAACGAGCAATTAAAACTCCTAATAAGATGTGTGCAACGAGCAATTAAAACTCATAATAAGATGTGTGCAACGAGCAATTAAAACTCATAATAAGATGTGTGCAACGAGCACTTAAAACTCATAATAAGATGTGTGCAACGAGCAATTAAAACTCATAATAAGATGTGTTCAACGAGCATTTAAAACTCATAATAAGATGTGTTCAACGAGCATTTAAAACTCATAATAAGATTTGTTCAACGAGCATTTAAAACTCATAATAAGATGTGTTCAACGAGCATTTAAAACATAATAAGATGTGTTAAACGAGCATTTGAAACTCATAATAAGATGTGTTCAACGAGCATTTAAAACTCATAATACGATTTGTGCAACGACCACTTAAAACTAACAATAAGATGTGTTCAACGAGCACTTAAAACTCATAATAACATGTGTTCAACGAGCATGTAAAACTCATAATAAGATGTGTTCAACGAGCATTTAAAACTCATAATAAGATGTGTTCAACGAGCATTTAAAACATAATAAGATGTGTTAAACGAGCATTTGAAACTCATAATAAGATGTGTGCAACGAGCTCTTAAAACTCATAATAAGATGCGTGCAACGAGCACTTAAAACTCAAAATGAGATGTTTTCAGCGAGCATTTAAAACTCAAAATAAGATGTGTGCAACGACCACTTAAAACTCATAATAAGATGTGTGCAACGAGCTCTTAAAACTCAAAATAAGATGTGTTCAGCGAGCATTTAAAACTCATAATAAGATGTGTTCAACGAGCATTTAAAACATAATAAGATGTGTTCAACGAGCACTTAAAACTCATAATAAGATGTGTGCAACGAGCACTTAAAACTCAAAATAAGATGTGTTCAGCGAGCATTTAAAACTCAAAATAAGATGTGTGCAACGAGCACTTAAAACTCATAATAAGATGTGTGCAACGAGCTCTTGAAACTCATAATAAGATGTGTGCAACGAGCACTTAAAACTAAAAATAAGATGTGTTCAGCGAGCATTTAAAACTCAAAATAAGATGTGTGCAACGAGCACTTAAAACTCATAATAAGATGTGTGCAACGAGCTCTTAAAACTCATAATAAGATGTGTTCAACGAGCATTTAAAACTCATAATAAGATGTGTTCAACGAGCACTTAAAACTCATAATAAGATGTGTTCAACGAGCATTTAAAACTCATAATAAGATGTGTGCAACGAGCATTTAAAATTCATAATAAGATGTGTGCAACGAGCACTTAAAACTCATAATAAGATGTGTGCAACGAGCTCTTAAAACTCAAAATAAGATGTGTGCAACGAGCACTTAAAACTCATAATAAGATGTGTGCAACGAGCAATTAAAACTCCTAATAAGATGTGTGCAACGAGCAATTAAAACTCATAATAAGATGTGTGCAACGAGCAATTAAAACTCATAATAAGATGTGTGCAACGAGCACTTAAAACTCATAAGATGTGTGCAACTAGCACTTAAAACTCATAATAAGATGTGTGCAACTAGCACTTAAAACTCATAATAAGATGTGTGCAACGAGCAATTAAAACTCATAATAAGATGTGTGCAACGAGCAATTAAAACTCATAATAAGATGTGTTCAACGAGCATTTAAAACTCATAATAAGATGTGTTCAACGAGCATTTAAAACTCATAATAAGATTTGTTCAACGAGCATTTAAAACTCATAATAAGATGTGTTCAACGAGCATTTAAAACATAATAAGATGTGTTAAACGAGCATTTGAAACTCATAATAAGATGTGTTCAACGAGCATTTAAAACTCATAATACGATTTGTGCAACGACCACTTAAAACTAACAATAAGATGTGTTCAACGAGCACTTAAAACTCATAATAAGATGTGTGCAACGAGCTCTTGAAACTCATAATAAGATGTGTGCAACGAGCACTTAAAACTAAAAATAAGATGTGTTCAGCGAGCATTTAAAACTCAAAATAAGATGTGTGCAACGAGCACTTAAAACTCATAATAAGATGTGTGCAACGAGCTCTTAAAACTCATAATAAGATGTGTTCAACGAGCATTTAAAACTAATAATAAGATGTGTTCAACGAGCACTTAAAACTCATAATAAGATGTGTTCAACGAGCATTTAAAACTCATAATAAGATGTGTGCAACGAGCATTTAAAATTCATAATAAGATGTGTTCAACGAGCATTTAAAACTCATAAGATGTGTTCAACGAGCACTTAAAACTCATAATAAGATGTGTTCAACGAGCATTTAAAACATAATAAGATGTGTTAAACGAGCATTTGAAACTCATAATAAGATGTGTTCAACGAGCATTTAAAACTCATAATACGATTTGTGCAACGACCACTTAAAACTAACAATAAGATGTGTTCAACGAGCACTTAAAACTCATAATAAGATGTGTGCAACGAGCTCTTGAAACTCATAATAAGATGTGTGCAACGAGCACTTAAAACTAAAAATAAGATGTGTTCAGCGAGCATTTAAAACTCAAAATAAGATGTGTGCAACGAGCACTTAAAACTCATAATAAGATGTGTGCAACGAGCTCTTAAAACTCATAATAAGATGTGTTCAACGAGCATTTAAAACTCATAATAAGATGTGTTCAACGAGCACTTAAAACTCATAATAAGATGTGTTCAACGAGCATTTAAAACTCATAATAAGATGTGTGCAACGAGCATTTAAAATTCATAATAAGATGTGTGTAACGAGCACTTAAAACTCATAATAAGATGTGTGCAACGAGCTCTTAAAACTCAAAATAAGATGTGTGCAACGAGCACTTAAAACTCATAATAAGATGTGTGCAACGAGCAATTAAAACTCCTAATAAGATGTGTGCAACGAGCAATTAAAACTCATAATAAGATGTGTGCAACGAGCAATTAAAACTCATAATAAGATGTGTGCAACGAGCACTTAAAACTCATAAGATGTGTGCAACTAGCACTTAAAACTCATAATAAGATGTGTGCAACGATCAAATAAAACTCATAATAAGATGTGTTCAACGAGCACTTAAAACTCATAATAACATGTGTTCAACGAGCACTTAAAACTCATAATAAGATGTGTGCAACTAGCACTTAAAACTCATAATAAGATGTGTGCAACGAGCAATTAAAACTCATAATAAGATGTGTTCAACGAGCATTTAAAACTCATAATAAGATGTGTTCAACGAGCATTTAAAACTCATAATAAGATGTGTTCAACGAGCATTTAAAACTCATAATAAGATGTGTGCAACTAGCACTTAAAACTCATAATAAGATGTGTGCAACGAGCAATTAAAACTCATAATAAGATGTGTGCAACGAGCAATTAAAACTCATAATAAGATGTGTTCAACGAGCATTTAAAACTCATAATAAGATGTGTTCAACGAGCATTTAAAACTCATAATAAGATTTGTTCAACGAGCATTTAAAACTCATAATAAGATGTGTTCAACGAGCATTTAAAACATAATAAGATGTGTTAAACGAGCATTTGAAACTCATAATAAGATGTGTTCAACGAGCATTTAAAACTCATAATACGATTTGTGCAACGACCACTTAAAACTAACAATAAGATGTGTTCAACGAGCACTTAAAACTCATAATAACATGTGTTCAACGAGCATGTAAAACTCATAATAAGATGTGTTCAACGAGCATTTAAAACTCATAATAAGATGTGTTCAACGAGCATTTAAAACATAATAAGATGTGTTAAACGAGCATTTGAAACTCATAATAAGATGTGTGCAACGAGCTCTTAAAACTCATAATAAGATGCGTGCAACGAGCACTTAAAACTCAAAATGAGATGTTTTCAGCGAGCATTTAAAACTCAAAATAAGATGTGTGCAACGACCACTTAAAACTCATAATAAGATGTGTGCAACGAGCTCTTAAAACTCAAAATAAGATGTGTTCAGCGAGCATTTAAAACTCATAATAAGATGTGTTCAACGAGCATTTAAAACATAATAAGATGTGTTCAACGAGCACTTAAAACTCATAATAAGATGTGTGCAACGAGCACTTAAAACTCAAAATAAGATGTGTTCAGCGAGCATTTAAAACTCAAAATAAGATGTGTGCAACGAGCACTTAAAACTCATAATAAGATGTGTGCAACGAGCTCTTGAAACTCATAATAAGATGTGTGCAACGAGCACTTAAAACTAAAAATAAGATGTGTTCAGCGAGCATTTAAAACTCAAAATAAGATGTGTGCAACGAGCACTTAAAACTCATAATAAGATGTGTGCAACGAGCTCTTAAAACTCATAATAAGATGTGTTCAACGAGCATTTAAAACTCATAATAAGATGTGTTCAACGAGCACTTAAAACTCATAATAAGATGTGTTCAACGAGCATTTAAAACTCATAATAAGATGTGTGCAACGAGCATTTAAAATTCATAATAAGATGTGTGCAACGAGCACTTAAAACTCATAATAAGATGTGTGCAACGAGCTCTTAAAACTCAAAATAAGATGTGTGCAACGAGCACTTAAAACTCATAATAAGATGTGTGCAACGAGCAATTAAAACTCCTAATAAGATGTGTGCAACGAGCAATTAAAACTCATAATAAGATGTGTGCAACGAGCAATTAAAACTCATAATAAGATGTGTGCAACGAGCACTTAAAACTCATAAGATGTGTGCAACTAGCACTTAAAACTCATAATAAGATGTGTGCAACGATCAAATAAAACTCATAATAAGATGTGTTCAACGAGCACTTAAAACTCATAATAAGATGTGTGCAACGAGCTCTTAAAACTCAAAATAAGATGTGTTCAGCGAGCATTTAAAACTCATAATAAGATGTGTTCAACGAGCACTTAAAACTCATAAGAAGATGTGTGCAACGAGCTCTTAAAACTCAAAATAAGATGTGTTAAACGAGCATTTGAAACTCATAATAAGATGTGTGCAACGAGCTCTTAAAACTCATAATAAGATGCGTGCAACGAGCACTTAAAACTCAAAATGAGATGTTTTCAGCGAGCATTTAAAACTCAAAATAAGATGTGTGCAACGACCACTTAAAACTCATAATAAGATGTGTGCAACGAGCTCTTAAAACTCAAAATAAGATGTGTTCAGCGAGCATTTAAAACTCATAATAAGATGTGTTCAACGAGCATTTAAAACATAATAAGATGTGTTCAACGAGCACTTAAAACTCATAATAAGATGTGTGCAACGAGCACTTAAAACTCAAAATAAGATGTGTTCAGCGAGCATTTAAAACTCAAAATAAGATGTGTGCAACGAGCACTTAAAACTCATAATAAGATGTGTGCAACGAGCTCTTGAAACTCATAATAAGATGTGTGCAACGAGCACTTAAAACTAAAAATAAGATGTGTTCAGCGAGCATTTAAAACTCAAAATAAGATGTGTGCAACGAGCACTTAAAACTCATAATAAGATGTGTGCAACGAGCTCTTAAAACTCATAATAAGATGTGTTCAACGAGCATTTAAAACTCATAATAAGATGTGTTCAACGAGCACTTAAAACTCATAATAAGATGTGTTCAACGAGCATTTAAAACTCATAATAAGATGTGTGCAACGAGCATTTAAAATTCATAATAAGATGTGTGCAACGAGCACTTAAAACTCATAATAAGATGTGTGCAACGAGCTCTTAAAACTCAAAATAAGATGTGTGCAACGAGCACTTAAAACTCATAATAAGATGTGTGCAACGAGCAATTAAAACTCCTAATAAGATGTGTGCAACGAGCAATTAAAACTCATAATAAGATGTGTGCAACGAGCAATTAAAACTCATAATAAGATGTGTGCAACGAGCACTTAAAACTCATAAGATGTGTGCAACTAGCACTTAAAACTCATAATAAGATGTGTGCAACGATCAAATAAAACTCATAATAAGATGTGTTCAACGAGCACTTAAAACTCATAATAACATGTGTTCAACGAGCACTTAAAACTCATAATAAGATGTGTGCAACTAGCACTTAAAACTCATAATAAGATGTGTGCAACGAGCAATTAAAACTCATAATAAGATGTGTTCAACGAGCATTTAAAACTCATAATAAGATGTGTTCAACGAGCATTTAAAACTCATAATAAGATGTGTTCAACGAGCATTTAAAACTCATAATAAGATGTGTGCAACTAGCACTTAAAACTCATAATAAGATGTGTGCAACGAGCAATTAAAACTCATAATAAGATGTGTGCAACGAGCAATTAAAACTCATAATAAGATGTGTTCAACGAGCATTTAAAACTCATAATAAGATGTGTTCAACGAGCATTTAAAACTCATAATAAGATTTGTTCAACGAGCATTTAAAACTCATAATAAGATGTGTTCAACGAGCATTTAAAACATAATAAGATGTGTTAAACGAGCATTTGAAACTCATAATAAGATGTGTTCAACGAGCATTTAAAACTCATAATACGATTTGTGCAACGACCACTTAAAACTAACAATAAGATGTGTTCAACGAGCACTTAAAACTCATAATAACATGTGTTCAACGAGCATGTAAAACTCATAATAAGATGTGTTCAACGAGCATTTAAAACTCATAATAAGATGTGTTCAACGAGCATTTAAAACATAATAAGATGTGTTAAACGAGCATTTGAAACTCATAATAAGATGTGTGCAACGAGCTCTTAAAACTCATAATAAGATGCGTGCAACGAGCACTTAAAACTCAAAATGAGATGTTTTCAGCGAGCATTTAAAACTCAAAATAAGATGTGTGCAACGACCACTTAAAACTCATAATAAGATGTGTGCAACGAGCTCTTAAAACTCAAAATAAGATGTGTTCAGCGAGCATTTAAAACTCATAATAAGATGTGTTCAACGAGCATTTAAAACATAATAAGATGTGTTCAACGAGCACTTAAAACTCATAATAAGATGTGTGCAACGAGCACTTAAAACTCAAAATAAGATGTGTTCAGCGAGCATTTAAAACTCAAAATAAGATGTGTGCAACGAGCACTTAAAACTCATAATAAGATGTGTGCAACGAGCTCTTGAAACTCATAATAAGATGTGTGCAACGAGCACTTAAAACTAAAAATAAGATGTGTTCAGCGAGCATTTAAAACTCAAAATAAGATGTGTGCAACGAGCACTTAATACTCATAATAAGATGTGTGCAACGAGCTCTTAAAACTCATAATAAGATGTGTTCAACGAGCATTTAAAACTCATAATAAGATGTGTTCAACGAGCACTTAAAACTCATAATAAGATGTGTTCAACGAGCATTTAAAACTCATAATAAGATGTGTGCAACGAGCATTTAAAATTCATAATAAGATGTGTGCAACGAGCACTTAAAACTCATAATAAGATGTGTGCAACGAGCTCTTAAAACTCAAAATAAGATGTGTGCAACGAGCACTTAAAACTCATAATAAGATGTGTGCAACGAGCAATTAAAACTCCTAATAAGATGTGTGCAACGAGCAATTAAAACTCATAATAAGATGTGTGCAACGAGCAATTAAAACTCATAATAAGATGTGTGCAACGAGCACTTAAAACTCATAAGATGTGTGCAACTAGCACTTAAAACTCATAATAAGATGTGTGCAACGATCAAATAAAACTCATAATAAGATGTGTTCAACGAGCACTTAAAACTCATAATAAGATGTGTGCAACGAGCTCTTAAAACTCAAAATAAGATGTGTTCAGCGAGCATTTAAAATTCATAATAAGATGTGTTCAACGAGCATTTAAAACATAATAAGATGTGTTCAACGAGCACTTAAAACTCATAATAAGATGTGTTCAACGAGCATGTAGAACTCACAATAAGATGTGTTCAACGAGCACTTAACACTCATAATAAGATGTGTTCAACGAGCATTTAAAACTCATAATAAGATGTGTGCAACGAGCACTTAAAACTCATAATAAGATGTGTGCAACGAGCAATTAAAACTCATAATAAGATGTGTTCAACGAGCAATTAAAACTCACAATAAGATGTGTTCAACGAGCACTTAAAACTCATAATAAGGTGTGTGCAACGAGCACATAAAACTCATAATAACATGTGTTCAACGAGCACTTAAAACTCATAATAAGATGTGTGCAACTAGCACTTAAAACTCATAATAAGATGTGTGCAACGAGCAATTAAAACTCATAATAAGATGTGTTCAACGAGCATTTAAAACTCATAATAAGATGTGTTCAACGAGCATTTAAAACTCATAATAAGATGTGTTCAACGAGCATTTAAAACTCATAATAAGATGTGTTCAACGAGCATTTAAGACTCATAATAAGATGTCTTCAACGAGCACGTAAAACTCATAATAAGATGTGTTCAACGAGCACTTAAAACTCATAATAAGATGTGTTCAACGAGCATTTAAAACATAATAAGATGTGTTCAACGAGCACTTAAAACTCATAATAAGATGTGTGCAACGAGCACTTAAAACTCAAAATAAGATGTGTTCAGCGAGCATTTAAAACTCAAAATAAGATGTGTGCAACGAGCACTTAAACTCATAATAAGATGTGTGCAACGAGCTCTTAAAACTCATAATAAGATGTGTTCAACGAGCATTTAAAACTAATAATATGATGTGTTCAACGAGCACTTAAAACTCATAATAAGATGTGTTCAACGAGCATTTAAAACTCATAATAAGATGTGTGCAACGAGCATTTAAAACTCATAATAAGATGTGTGCAACGAGCACTTAAAACTCATAATAAGATGTGTGCAACGAGCTCTTAAAACTCATAATAAGATGTGTGCAACGATCAATTAAAACTCATAATAAGATGTGTGCAACGAGCAATTAAAACTCATAATAAGATGTGTGCAACGAGCACTTAAAACTCATAAGATGTGTGCAACTAGCACTTAAAACTCATAATAAGATGTGTGCAACGATCAAATAAAACTCATAATAAGATGTGTTCAACGAGCAATTAAAATTCACAATAAGATGTGTTCAACGAGCACTTAAAACTCATAATAAGATGTGTGCAACGAGCATTTAAAACTCATAATAAGATGTGTGCAACGAGCACTTAAAACTCATAATAAGATGTGTGCAACTAGCACTTAAAACTCATAATAAGATGTGTGCAACGAGCAATTAAAACTCATAATAAGATGTGTTCAACGAGCATTTAAAACTCATAATAAGATGTGTTCAACGAACATTTAAAACTCATAATAAGATGTGTTCAACGAGCATTTAAAACATAATAAGATGTGTTCAACGAGCACTTAAAACTCATAATAAGATGTGTTCAACGAGCATGTAGAACTCACAATAAGATGTGTTCAACGAGCACTTAACACTCATAATAAGATGTGTTCAACTAGCATTTAAAACTCATAATAAGATGTGTTCAACGAGCACGTAAATCTCATAATAAGATGTGTTCAACGAGCATTTGAAACTCATAATAAGATGTGTTCAACGAGCATTTAAAACTCATAATAAGATGTGTTCAACGAGCATTTAAAACTCATAATGAGATGTGTGCAACGAGCACTTCAAACTCATAATAAGATGTGTGCAACGAGCACTTAAAACTCATAATAAGATGTGCGCAATTAGCACTTAAAACTCATAATAAGATGTGTGCAACGAGCAATTAAAACTCATAATAAGATGTGTTCAACGAGCAATTAAAACTCACAATAAGATGTGTTCAACGAGCACTTAAAACTCATAATAAGATGTGTGCAACGAGCACATAAAACTCATAATAACATGTGTTCAACGAGCACTTAAAACTCATAATAAGATGTGTGCAACTAGCACTTAAAATGCATAATAAGATGTGTGCAACGAGCAATTAAAACTCATAATAAGATGTGTTCAACGAGCATTTAAAATTCATAATAAGATGTGTGCAACGAGCACTTAAAACTCATAATAAGATGTGTGCAACGAGCTCTCAAAACTCAAAATAAGATGTGTGCAACGAGCACTTAAAACTCATAATAAGATGTGTGCAACGAGCAATTAAAACTCCTAATAAGATGTGTGCAACGAGCAATTAAAACTCATAATAAGATGTGTGCAACGAGCACTTAAAACTCATAATAAGATGTGTGCAACGAGCTCTTAAAACTCAAAATAAGATGTGTGCAACGAGCACTTAAAACTCATAATAAGATGTGTGCAACGAGCAATTAAAACTCCTAATAAGATGTGTGCAACGAGCAATTAAAACTCATAATAAGATGTGTGCAACGAGCAATTAAAACTCATAATAAGATGTGTGCAACGAGCACTTAAAACTCATAAGATGTGTGCAACTAGCACTTAAAACTCATAATAAGATGTGTGCAACGATCAAATAAAACTCATAATAAGATGTGTTCAACGAGCACTTAAAACTCATAATAAGATGTGTGCAACGAGCTCTTAAAACTCAAAATAAGATGTGTTCAGCGAGCATTTAAAACTCATAATAAGATGTGTTCAACGAGCATTTAAAACATAATAAGATGTGTTCAACGAGCACTTAAAACTCATAATAAGATGTGTTCAACGAGCATGTAGAACTCACAATAAGATGTGTTCAACGAGCACTTAACACTCATAATAAGATGTGTTCAACGAGCATTTAAAACTCATAATAAGATGTGTGCAACGAGCACTTAAAACTCATAATAAGATGTGTGCAACGAGCAATTAAAACTCATAATAAGATGTGTTCAACGAGCAATTAAAACTCACAATAAGATGTGTTCAACGAGCACTTAAAACTCATAATAAGATGTGTGCAACGAGCACATAAAACTCATAATAACATGTGTTCAACGAGCACTTAAAACTCATAATAAGATGTGTGCAACTAGCACTAAAACTCATAATAAGATGTGTGCAACGAGCAATTAAAACTCATAATAAGATGTGTTCAACGAGCATTTAAAACTCATAATAAGATGTGTTCAACGAGCATTTAAAACTCATAATAAGATGTGTTCAACGAGCATTTAAAACTCATAATAAGATGTGTTCAACGAGCATTTAAGACTCATAATAAGATGTCTTCAACGAGCACGTAAAACTCATAATAAGATGTGTTCAACGAGCACTTAAAACTCATAATAAGATGTGTTCAACGAGCATTTAAAACATAATAAGATGTGTTCAACGAGCACTTAAAACTCATAATAAGATGTGTGCAACGAGCACTTAAAACTCAAAATAAGATGTGTTCAGCGAGCATTTAAAACTCAAAATAAGATGTGTGCAACGAGCACTTAAACTCATAATAAGATGTGTGCAACGAGCTCTTAAAACTCATAATAAGATGTGTTCAACGAGCATTTAAAACTAATAATATGATGTGTTCAACGAGCACTTAAAACTCATAATAAGATGTGTTCAACGAGCATTGAAAACTCATAATAAGATGTGTGCAACGAGCATTTAAAACTCATAATAAGATGTGTGCAACGAGCACTTAAAACTCATAATAAGATGTGTGCAACGAGCTCTTAAAACTCATAATAAGATGCGTGCAACGAGCACTTAAAACTCATAATAAGATGTGTGCAACGAGCAATTAAAACTCCTAATAAAATGTGTGCAACGAGCAATTAAAACTCATAATAAGATGTGTGCAACCAGCAATTAAAACTCATAATAAGATGTGTGCAACGAGCACTTAAAACTCATAAGATGTGTGCAACTAGCACTTAAAACTCATAATAAGATGTGTGCAACGATCAAATAAAACTCATAATAAGATGTGTTCAACGAGCAATTAAAATTCACAATAAGATGTGTTCAACGAGCACTTAAAACTCATAATAAGATGTGTGCAACGAGCATTTAAAACTCATAATAAGATGTGTGCAACGAGCACTTAAAACTCATAATAAGATGTGTGCAACTAGCACTTAAAACTCATAATAAGATGTGTGCAACGAGCAATTAAAACTCATAATAAGATGTGTTCAACGAGCATTTAAAACTCATAATAAGATGTGTTCAACGAACATTTAAAACTCATAATAAGATGTGTTCAACGAGCATTTAAAACATAATAAGATGTGTTCAACGAGCACTTAAAACTCATAATAAGATGTGTTCAACGAGCATGTAGAACTCACAATAAGTTGTGTTCAACGAGCACTTAACACTCATAATAAGATGTGTTCAACGAGCATTTAAAACTCATAATAAGATGTGTTCAACGAGCACGTAAATCTCATAATAAGATGTGTTCAACGAGCATTTGAAACTCATAATAAGATGTGTTCAACGAGCATTTAAAACTCATAATAAGATGTGTTCAACGAGCATTTAAAACTCATAATGAGATGTGTGCAACGAGCACTTCAAACTCATAATAAGATGTGTGCAACGAGCACTTAAAACTCATAATAAGATGTGCGCAATGAGCACTTAAAACTCATAATAAGATGTGTGCAACGATCAATTAAAACTCATAATAAGATGTGTTCAACGAGCAATTAAAACTCACAATAAGATGTGTTCAACGAGCACTTAAAACTCATAATAAGATGTGTGCAACGAGCACATAAAACTCATAATAACATGTGTTCAACGAGCACTTAAAACTCATAATAAGATGTGTGCAACTAGCACTTAAAACTCATAATAAGATGTGTGCAACGAGCAATTAAAACTCATAATAAGATGTGTTCAACGAGCATTTAAAACTCATAATAAGATGTGTTCAACGAGCATTTAAAACTCATAATACGATGTGTTCAACGAGCATTTAAAACATAATAAGATGTGTTAAACGAGCATTTGAAACTCATAATAAGTTGTGTTCAACGAGCATTTAAAAATCATAATAAGATGTGTTCAACGAGCATTTAAAAGTCATAATAAGATGTATTCAACGAGCATTTAAAACTTATAATAAGATGTGTTTAACGAGCATTTACAACTCATAATAAGATGTGTTCAACGAGCACTTAAAACTCAAAATAAGATGTGTTCAACGAGCATTTAAAACTCATAAGATGTGTTCAACGAGCATTTAAAACTCATAATAAGATGTGTTCAACGAGCATTTAAAACTGATAATAAGATGTGTTCAACGAGCACTTAAAACTCATAATAAGATGTGTTCAACGAGCATTTAAGACTCATAATAAGATGTCTTCAACGAGCACGTAAAACTCATAATAAGATGTGTTCAACGAGCACTTAAAACTCATAATAAGATGTGTTCAACGAGCATTTAAAACAAAATAAGATATGTTCAACGAGCACGTAAAACTCATAATAAGATGTGTGCAACGAGCACTTAAAACTCAAAATAAGATGTGTTCAGCGAGCATTTAAAACTCAAAATAAGATGTGTGCAACGAGCACTTAAAACTCATAATAAGATGTGTGCAACGAGCTCTTAAAACTCATAATAAGATGTGTTCAACGAGCATTTAAAACTCATAATACGATTTGTGCAACGACCACTTAAAACTCAAAATAAGATTTGTTCAACGAGCACTTAAAACTCATAATAAGATGTGTTCAACGAGCACTTAAAACTAACAATAAGATGTGTTCAACGAGCACTTAAAACTCATAATAACATGTGTTCAACGAGCATTTAAAACTCATAATAAGATGTGTTCAACGAGCATTTAAAACTGATAATAAGATGTATTCAACGAGCACTTAAAACTCATAATAAGATGTGTGCAACGAGCACTTAAAACTCATAATAAGAAGTGTTCAACGAGCATTTAAGACTCATAATAAGATGTCTTCAACGAGCACGTAAAACTCATAATAAGATGTGTGCAACGAGCATTTAAAACTCATAATAAGATGTGTGCAACTAGCACTTAAAACTCATAATAAGATGTGTGCAACGAGCAATTAAAACTCATAATAAGATGTGTTCAACGAGCAATTAAAATTCAAAATAAGATGTGTTCAACGAGCACTTAAAACTCATAATAAGATTTGTGCAACGAGCATTTAAAACTCATGATAAGATGTGTTCAACGAGCATTTAAAACATAATAAGATGTGTTCAACGAGAACTTAAAACTCATAATAAGATGTGTGCAACGAGCAATTAAAACTCATAATAAGATGTGTTCAACGAGCATTTAAAACTCATAATAAGATGTGTTCAACGAGCATTTAAAACTCATAATAAGATTTGTTCAACGAGCATTTAAAACTCATAATAAGATGTGTTCAACGAGCATTTAAAACATAATAAGATGTGTTAAACGAGCATTTGAAACTCATAATAAAATGTGTTCAACGAGCATTTAAAACTCATAATACGATTTGTGCAACGACCACTTAAAACTAACAATAAGATGTGTTCAACGAGCACTTAAAACTCATAATAACATGTGTTCAACGAGCATGTAAAACTCATAATAAGATTTGTTCAACGAGCATTTAAAACTCATAATAAGATGTGTTCAACGGGCATTTAAAACATAATAAGATGTGTTAAACGAGCATTTGAAACTCATAATAAGATGTGTGCAACGAGCTCTTAAAACTCATAATAAGATGCGTGCAACGAGCACTTAAAACTCAAAATGAGATGTTTTCAGCGAGCATTTAAAACTCAAAATAAGATGTGTGCAACGACCACTTAAAACTCATAATAAGATGTGTGCAACGAGCTCTTAAAACTCAAAGTAAGATGTGTTCAGCGAGCATTTAAAACTCATAATAAGATGTGTTCAACGAGCATTTAAAACATAATAAGATGTGTGCAACGAGCACTTAAAACTCAAAATAAGATGTGTTCAGCGAGCATTTAAAACTCAAAATAAGATGTGTTCAACGAGCAATTAAAATTCACAATAAGATGTGTTCAACGAGCACTTAAAACTCATAATAAGATGTGTGCAACGAGCATTTAAAACTCATAATAAGATGTGTGCAACGAGCACTTAAAACTCATAATAAGATGTGTGCAACTAGCACTTAAAACTCATAATAAGATGTGTGCAACGAGCAATTAAAACTCATAATAAGATGTGTTCAACGAGCATTTAAAACTCATAATAAGATGTGTTCAACGAACATTTAAAACTCATAATAAGATGTGTTCAACGAGCATTTAAAACATAATAAGATGTGTTCAACGAGCACTTAAAACTCATAATAAGATGTGTTCAACGAGCATGTAGAACTCACAATAAGATGTGTTCAACGAGCACTTAACACTCATAATAAGATGTGTTCAACGAGCATTTAAAACTCATAATAAGATGTGTTCAACGAGCACGTAAATCTCATAATAAGATGTGTTCAACGAGCATTTGAAACTCATAATAAGATGTGTTCAACGAGCATTTAAAACTCATAATAAGATGTGTTCAACGAGCATTTAAAACTCATAATGAGATGTGTGCAACGAGCACTTCAAACTCATAATAAGATGTGTGCAACGAGCACTTAAAACTCATAATAAGATGTGCGCAATGAGCACTTAAAACTCATAATAAGATGTGTGCAACGAGCAATTAAAACTCATAATAAGATGTGTTCAACGAGCAATTAAAACTCACAATAAGATGTGTTCAACGAGCACTTAAAACTCATAATAAGATGTGTGCAACGAGCACATAAAACTCATAATAACATGTGTTCAACGAGCACTTAAAACTCATAATAAGATGTGTGCAACTAGCACTTAAAACTCATAATAAGATGTGTGCAACGAGCAATTAAAACTCATAATAAGATGTGTTCAACGAGCATTTAAAACTCATAATAAGATGTGTTCAACGAGCATTTAAAACTCATAATAAGATGTGTTCAACGAGCATTTAAAACATAATAAGATGTGTTAAACGAGCATTTGAAACTCATAATAAGTTGTGTTCAACGAGCATTTAAAACTCATAATGAGATGTGTGCAACGAGCACTTCAAACTCATAATAAGATGTGTGCAACGAGCACTTAAAACTCATAATAAGATGTGCGCAATGAGCACTTAAAACTCATAATAAGATGTGTGCAACGAGCAATTAAAACTCATAATAAGATGTGTTCAACGAGCAATTAAAACTCACAATAAGATGTGTTCAACGAGCACTTAAAACTCATAATAAGATGTGTGCAACGAGCACATAAAACTCATAATAACATGTGTTCAACGAGCACTTAAAACTCATAATAAGATGTGTGCAACTAGCACTTAAAACTCATAATAAGATGTGTGCAACGAGCAATTAAAACTCATAATAAGATGTGTTCAACGAGCATTTAAAACTCATAATAAGATGTGTTCAACGAGCATTTAAAACTCATAATAAGATGTGTTCAACGAGCATTTAAAACATAATAAGATGTGTTAAACGAGCATTTGAAACTCATAATAAGTTGTGTTCAACGAGCATTTAAAAATCATAATAAGATGTGTTCAACGAGCATTTAAAAGTCATAATAAGATGTATTCAACGAGCATTTAAAACTTATAATAAGATGTGTTTAACGAGCATTTACAACTCATAATAAGATGTGTTCAACGAGCACTTAAAACTCAAAATAAGATGTGTTCAACGAGCATTTAAAACTCATAAGATGTGTTCAACGAGCATTTAAAACTCATAATAAGATGTGTTCAACGAGCATTTAAAACTGATAATAAGATGTGTTCAACGAGCACTTAAAACTCATAATAAGATGTGTTCAACGAGCATTTAAGACTCATAATAAGATGTCTTCAACGAGCACGTAAAACTCATAATAAGATGTGTTCAACGAGCACTTAAAACTCATAATAAGATGTGTTCAACGAGCATTTAAAACAAAATAAGATGTGTTCAACGAGCACTTAAAACTCATAATAAGATGTGTGCAACGAGCACTTAAAACTCAAAATAAGATGTGTTCAGCGAGCATTTAAAACTCAAAATAAGATGTGTGCAACGAGCACTTAAAACTCATAATAAGATGTGTGCAACGAGCTCTTAAAACTCATAATAAGATGTGTTCAACGAGCATTTAAAACTCATAATACGATTTGTGCAACGACCACTTAAAACTCAAAATAAGATTTGTTCAACGAGCACTTAAAACTCATAATAAGATGTGTTCAACGAGCACTTAAAACTAACAATAAGATGTGTTCAACGAGCACTTAAAACTCATAATAACATGTGTTCAACGAGCATTTAAAACTCATAATAAGATGTGTTCAACGAGCATTTAAAACTGATAATAAGATGTATTCAACGAGCACTTAAAACTCATAATAAGATGTGTGCAACGAGCACTTAAAACTCATAATAAGAAGTGTTCAACGAGCATTTAAGACTCATAATAAGATGTCTTCAACGAGCACGTAAAACTCATAATAAGATGTGTGCAACGAGCATTTAAAACTCATAATAAGATGTGTGCAACTAGCACTTAAAACTCATAATAAGATGTGTGCAACGAGCAATTAAAACTCATAATAAGATGTGTTCAACGAGCAATTAAAATTCAAAATAAGATGTGTTCAACGAGCACTTAAAACTCATAATAAGATGTGTTCAACGAGCATTTAAAACATAATAAGATGTGTTAAACGAGCATTTACAACTCATAATAAGATGTGTTCAACGAGCACTTAAAACTCAAAATAAGATGTGTTCAACGAGCATTTAAAACTCATAAGATGTGTTCAACGAGCATTTAAAACTCATAATAAGATGTGTTCAACGAGAACTTAAAACTCATAATAAGATGTGTGCAACGAGCAATTAAAACTCATAATAAGATGTGTTCAACGAGCATTTAAAACTCATAATAAGATGTGTTCAACGAGCATTTAAAACTCATAATAAGATTTTTTCAACGAGCATTTAAAACTCATAATAAGATGTGTTCAACGAGCATTTAAAACATAATAAGATGTGTTAAACGAGCATTTGAAACTCATAATAAAATGTGTTCAACGAGCATTTAAAACTCATAATACGATTTGTGCAACGACCACTTAAAACTAACAATAAGATGTGTTCAACGAGCACTTAAAACTCATAATAACATGTGTTCAACGAGCATGTAAAACTCATAATAAGATTTGTTCAACGAGCATTTAAAACTCATAATAAGATGTGTTCAACGGGCATTTAAAACATAATAAGATGTGTTAAACGAGCATTTGAAACTCATAATAAGATGTGTGCAACGAGCTCTTAAAACTCATAATAAGATGCGTGCAACGAGCACTTAAAACTCAAAATGAGATGTTTTCAGCGAGCATTTAAAACTCAAAATAAGATGTGTGCAACGACCACTTAAAACTCATAATAAGATGTGTGCAACGAGCTCTTAAAACTCAAAGTAAGATGTGTTCAGCGAGCATTTAAAACTCATAATAAGATGTGTTCAACGAGCATTTAAAACATAATAAGATGTGTGCAACGAGCACTTAAAACTCAAAATAAGATGTGTTCAGCGAGCATTTAAAACTCAAAATAAGATGTGTTCAACGAGCAATTAAAATTCGCAATAAGATGTGTTCAACGAGCACTTAAAACTCATAATAAGATGTGTGCAACGAGCATTTAAAACTCATAATAAGATGTGTGCAACGAGCACTTAAAACTCATAATAAGATGTGTGCAACTAGCACTTAAAACTCATAATAAGATGTGTGCAACGAGCAATTAAAACTCATAATAAGATGTGTTCAACGAGCATTTAAAACTCATAATAAGATGTGTTCAACGAACATTTAAAACTCATAATAAGATGTGTTCAACGAGCATTTAAAACATAATAAGATGTGTTCAACGAGCACTTAAAACTCATAATAAGATGTGTTCAACGAGCATGTAGAACTCACAATAAGATGTGTTCAACGAGCACTTAACACTCATAATAAGATGTGTTCAACGAGCATTTAAAACTCATAATAAGATGTGTTCAACGAGCACGTAAATCTCATAATAAGATGTGTTCAACGAGCATTTGAAACTCATAATAAGATGTGTTCAACGAGCATTTAAAACTCATAATAAGATGTGTTCAACGAGCATTTAAAACTCATAATGAGATGTGTGCAACGAGCACTTCAAACTCATAATAAGATGTGTGCAACGAGCACTTAAAACTCATAATAAGATGTGCGCAATGAGCACTTAAAACTCATAATAAGATGTGTGCAACGAGCAATTAAAACTCATAATAAGATGTGTTCAACGAGCAATTAAAACTCACAATAAGATGTGTTCAACGAGCACTTAAAACTCATAATAAGATGTGTGCAACGAGCACATAAAACTCATAATAACATGTGTTCAACGAGCACTTAAAACTCATAATAAGATGTGTGCAACTAGCACTTAAAACTCATAATAAGATGTGTGCAACGAGCAATTAAAACTCATAATAAGATGTGTTCAACGAGCATTTAAAACTCATAATAAGATGTGTTCAACGAGCATTTAAAACTCATAATAAGATGTGTTCAACGAGCATTTAAAACATAATAAGATTTGTTAAACGAGCATTTGAAACTCATAATAAGTTGTGTTCAACGAGCATTTAAAACTCATAATAAGATGTGTTCAACGAGCATTTAAAAGTCATAATAAGATGTATTCAACGAGCATTTAAAACTTATAATAAGATGTGTTTAACGAGCATTTACAACTCATAATAAGATGTGTTCAACGAGCACTTAAAACTCAAAATAAGATGTGTTCAACGAGCATTTAAAACTCATAAGATGTGTTCAACGAGCATTTAAAACTCATAATAAGATGTGTTCAACGAGCATTTAAAACTGATAATAAGATGTGTTCAACGAGCACTTAAAACTCATAATAAGATGTGTTCAACGAGCATTTAAGACTCATAATAAGATGTCTTCAACGAGCACGTAAAACTCATAATAAGATGTGTTCAACGAGCATTTGAAACTCATAATAAGATGTGTTCAACGAGCATTTAAAACAAAATAAGATGTGTTCAACGAGCACTTAAAACTCATAATAAGATGTGTGCAACGAGCACTTAAAACTCAAAATAAGATGTGTTCAGCGAGCATTTAAAACTCAAAATAAGATGTGTGCAACGAGCACTTAAAACTCATAATAAGATGTGTGCAACGAGCTCTTAAAACTCATAATAAGATGTGTTCAACGAGCATTTAAAACTCATAATACGATTTGTGCAACGACCACTTAAAACTCAAAATAAGATGTGTTCAACGAGCACTTAAAACTCATAATAAGATGTGTTCAACGAGCACTTAAAACTAACAATAAGATGTGTTCAACGAGCACTTAAAACTCATAATAACATGTGTTCAACGAGCATTTAAAACTCATAATAAGATGTGTTCAACGAGCATTTAAAACTGATAATAAGATGTATTCAACGAGCACTTAAAACTCATAATAAGATGTGTGCAACGAGCACTTAAAACTCATAATAAGAAGTGTTCAACGAGCTCTTAAAACTCATAATAAGATGCGTGCAACGAGCACTTAAAACTCATAATAAGATGTGTGCAACGAGCAATTAAAACTCCTAATAAAATCTGTGCAACGAGCAATTAAAACTCATAATAAGATGTGTGCAACCAGCAATTAAAACTCATAATAAGATGTGTGCAACGAGCACTTAAAACTCATAAGATGTGTGCAACTAGCACTTAAAACTCATAATAAGATGTGTGCAACGATCAAATAAAACTCATAATAAGATGTGTTCAACGAGCAATTAAAATTCACAATAAGATGTGTTCAACGAGCACTTAAAACTCATAATAAGATGTGTGCAACGAGCATTTAAAACTCATAATAAGATGTGTGCAACGAGCACTTAAAACTCATAATAAGATGTGTGCAACTAGCACTTAAAACTCATAATAAGATGTGTGCAACGAGCAATTAAAACTCATAATAAGATGTGTTCAACGAGCATTTAAAACTCATAATAAGATGTGTTCAACGAACATTTAAAACTCATAATAAGATGTGTTCAACGAGCATTTAAAACATAATAAGATGTGTTCAACGAGCACTTAAAACTCATAATAAGATGTGTTCAACGAGCATGTAGAACTCACAATAAGATGTGTTCAACGAGCACTTAACACTCATAATAAGATCTGTTCAACGAGCATTTAAAACTCATAATAAGATGTGTTCAACGAGCACGTAAATCTCATAATAAGATGTGTTCAACGAGCATTTGAAACTCATAATAAGATGTGTTCAACGAGCATTTAAAACTCATAATAAGATGTGTTCAACGAGCATTTAAAACTCATAATGAGATGTGTGCAACGAGCACTTCAAACTCATAATAAGATGTGTGCAACGAGCACTTAAAACTCATAATAAGATGTGCGCAATGAGCACTTAAAACTCATAATAAGATGTGTGCAACGAGCAATTAAAACTCATAATAAGATGTGTTCAACGAGCAATTAAAACTCACAATAAGATGTGTTCAACGATCACTTAAAACTCATAATAAGATGTGTGCAACGAGCACATAAAACTCATAATAACATGTGTTCAACGAGCACTTAAAACTCATAATAAGATGTGTGCAACTAGCACTTAAAACTCATAATAAGATGTGTGCAACGAGCAATTAAAACTCATAATAAGATGTGTTCAACGAGCATTTAAAACTCATAATAAGATGTGTTCAACGAGCATTTAAAACTCATAATAAGATGTGTTCAACGAGCATTTAAAACATAATAAGATGTGTTAAACGAGCATTTGAAACTCATAATAAGTTGTGTTCAACGAGCATTTAAAAATCATAATAAGATGTGTTCAACGAGCATTTAAAAGTCATAATAAGATGTATTCAACGAGCATTTAAAACTTATAATAAGATGTGTTTAACGAGCATTTACAACTCATAATAAGATGTGTTCAACGAGCACTTAAAACTCAAAATAAGATGTGTTCAACGAGCATTTAAAACTCATAAGATGTGTTCAACGAGCATTTAAAACTCATAATAAGATGTGTTCAACGAGCATTTAAAACTGATAATAAGATGTGTTCAACGAGCACTTAAAACTCATAATAAGATGTGTTCAACGAGCATTTAAGACTCATAATAAGATGTCTTCAACGAGCACGTAAAACTCATAATAAGATGTGTTCAACGAGCACTTAAAACTCATAATAAGATGTGTTCAACGAGCATTTAAAACAAAATAAGATGTGTTCAACGAGCACTTAAAACTCATAATAAGATGTGTGCAACGAGCACTTAAAACTCAAAATAAGATGTGTTCAGCGAGCATTTAAAACTCAAAATAAGATGTGTGCAACGAGCACTTAAAACTCATAATAAGATGTGTGCAACGAGCTCTTAAAACTCATAATAAGATGTGTTCAACGAGCATTTAAAACTCATAATACGATTTGTGCAACGACCACTTAAAACTCAAAATAAGATTTGTTCAACGAGCACTTAAAACTCATAATAAGATGTGTTCAACGAGCACTTAAAACTAACAATAAGATGTGTTCAACGAGCACTTAAAACTCATAATAACATGTGTTCAACGAGCATTTAAAACTCATAATAAGATGTGTTCAACGAGCATTTAAAACTGATAATAAGATGTATTCAACGAGCACTTAAAACTCATAATAAGATGTGTGCAACGAGCACTTAAAACTCATAATAAGAAGTGTTCAACGAGCATTTAAGACTCATAATAAGATGTCTTCAACGAGCACGTAAAACTCATAATAAGATGTGTGCAACGAGCATTTAAAACTCATAATAAGATGTGTGCAACTAGCACTTAAAACTCATAATAAGATGTGTGCAACGAGCAATTAAAACTCATAATAAGATGTGTTCAACGAGCAATTAAAATTCAAAATAAGATGTGTTCAACGAGCACTTAAAACTCATAATAAGATTTGTGCAACGAGCATTTAAAACTCATGATAAGATGTGTTCAACGAGCATTTAAAACATAATAAGATGTGTTCAACGAGAACTTAAAACTCATAATAAGATGTGTGCAACGAGCAATTAAAACTCATAATAAGATGTGTTCAACGAGCATTTAAAACTCATAATAAGATGTGTTCAACGAGCATTTAAAACTCATAATAAGATTTGTTCAACGAGCATTTAAAACTCATAATAAGATGTGTTCAACGAGCATTTAAAACATAATAAGATGTGTTAAACGAGCATTTGAAACTCATAATAAGATGTGTTCAACGAGCATTTAAAACTCATAATACGATTTGTGCAACGACCACTTAAAACTAACAATAAGATGTGTTCAACGAGCACTTAAAACTCATAATAACATGTGTTCAACGAGCATGTAAAACTCATAATAAGATGTGTTCAACGAGCATTTAAAACTCATAATAAGATGTGTTCAACGGGCATTTAAAACATAATAAGATGTGTTCAACGAGCATTTGAAACTCATAATAAGATGTGTGCAACGAGCTCTTAAAACTCATAATAAGATGCATGCAACGAGCACTTAAAACTCAAAATGAGATGTTTTCAGCGAGCATTTAAAACTCAAAATAAGATGTGTGCAACGACCACTTAAAACTCATAATAAGATGTGTGCAACGAGCTCTTAAAACTCAAAGTAAGATGTGTTCAGCGAGCATTTAAAACTCATAATAAGATGTGTTCAACGAGCATTTAAAACATAATAAGATGTGTGCAACGAGCACTTAAAACTCAAAATAAGATGTGTTCAGCGAGCATTTAAAACTCAAAATAAGATGTGTTCAACGAGCAATTAAAATTCACAATAAGATGTGTTCAACGAGCACTTAAAACTCATAATAAGATGTGTGCAACGAGCATTTAAAACTCATAATAAGATGTGTGCAACGAGCACTTAAAACTCATAATAAGATGTGTGCAACTAGCACTTAAAACTCATAATAAGATGTGTGCAACGAGCAATTAAAACTCATAATAAGATGTGTTCAACGAGCATTTAAAACTCATAATTAGATGTGTTCAACGAACATTTAAAACTCATAATAAGATGTGTTCAACGAGCATTTAAAACATAATAAGATGTGTTCAACGAGCACTTAAAACTCATAATAAGATGTGTTCAACGAGCATGTAGAACTCACAATAAGATGTGTTCAACGAGCACTTAACACTCATAATAAGATGTGTTCAACGAGCATTTAAAACTCATAATAAGATGTGTTCAACGAGCACGTAAATCTCATAATAAGATGTGTTCAACGAGCATTTGAAACTCATAATAAGATGTGTTCAACGAGCATTTAAAACTCATAATAAGATGTGTTCAACGAGCACTTAAAACTCATAATAAGATTTGTGCAACGAGCACTTCAAACTCATAATAAGATGTGTGCAACGAGCACTTAAAACTCATAATAAGATGTGCGCAATGAGCACTTAAAACTCATAATAAGATGTGTTCAACGAGCAATTAAAACTCACAATAAGATGTGTTCAACGAGCACTTAAAACTCATAATAAGATGTGTGCAACGAGCACATAAAACTCATAATAACATGTGTTCAACGAGCACTTAAAACTCATAATAAGATGTGTGCAACTAGCACTTAAAACTCATAATAAGATGTGTGCAACGAGCAATTAAAACTCATAATAAGATGTGTTCAACGAGCATTTAAAACTCATAATAAGATGTGTTCAACGAGCATTTAAAACTCATAATAAGATGTGTTCAACGAGCATTTAAAACATAATAAGATGTGTTAAACGAGCATTTGAAACTCATAATAAGTTGTGTTCAACGAGCATTTAAAACTCATAATAAGATGTGTTCAACGAGCATTTAAAAGTCATAATAAGATGTATTCAACGAGCATTTAAAACTTATAATAAGATGTGTTTAACGAGCATTTACAACTCATAATAAGATGTGTTCAACGAGCACTTAAAACTCAAAATAAGATGTGTTCAACGAGCATTTAAAACTCATAATAAGATGTGTTCAACGAGCATTTAAAACTCATAATAAGATTTGTTCAACGAGCATTTAAAACTCATAATAAGATGTGTTCAACGAGCATTTAAAACATAATAAGATGTGTTAAACGAGCATTTGAAACTCATAATAAGATGTGTTCAACGAGCATTTAAAACTCATAATACGATTTGTGCAACGACCACTTAAAACTAACAATAAGATGTGTTCAACGAGCACTTAAAACTCATAATAACATGTGTTCAACGAGCATGTAAAACTCATAATAAGATGTGTTCAACGAGCATTTAAAACTCATAATAAGATGTGTTCAACGGGCATTTAAAACATAATAAGATGTGTTAAACGAGCATTTGAAACTCATAATAAGATGTGTGCAACGAGCTCTTAAAACTCATAATAAGATGCGTGCAACGAGCACTTAAAACTCAAAATGAGATGTTTTCAGCGAGCATTTAAAACTCAAAATAAGATGTGTGCAACGACCACTTAAAACTCATAATAAGATGTGTGCAACGAGCTCTTAAAACTCAAAGTAAGATGTGTTCAGCGAGCATTTAAAACTCATAATAAGATGTGTTCAACGAGCATTTAAAACATAATAAGATGTGTGCAACGAGCACTTAAAACTCAAAATAAGATGTGTTCAGCGAGCATTTAAAACTCAAAATAAGATGTGTTCAACGAGCAATTAAAATTCACAATAAGATGTGTTCAACGAGCACTTAAAACTCATAATAAGATGTGTGCAACGAGCATTTAAAACTCATAATAAGATGTGTGCAACGAGCACTTAAAACTCATAATAAGATGTGTGCAACTAGCACTTAAAACTCATAATAAGATGTGTGCAACGAGCAATTAAAACTCATAATAAGATGTGTTCAACGAGCATTTAAAACTCATAATAAGATGTGTTCAACGAACATTTAAAACTCATAATAAGATGTGTTCAACGAGCATTTAAAACATAATAAGATGTGTTCAACGAGCACTTAAAACTCATAATAAGATGTGTTCAACGAGCATGTAGAACTCACAATAAGATGTGTTCAACGAGCACTTAACACTCATAATAAGATGTGTTCAACGAGCATTTAAAACTCATAATAAGATGTGTTCAACGAGCACGTAAATCTCATAATAAGATGTGTTCAACGAGCATTTGAAACTCATAATAAGATGTGTTCAACGAGCATTTAAAACTCATAATAAGATGTGTTCAACGAGCATTTAAAACTCATAATGAGATGTGTGCAACGAGCACTTCAAACTCATAATAAGATGTGTGCAACGAGCACTTAAAACTCATAATAAGATGTGCGCAATGAGCACTTAAAACTCATAATAAGATGTGTGCAACGAGCAATTAAAACTCATAATAAGATGTGTTCAACGAGCAATTAAAACTCACAATAAGATGTGTTCAACGAGCACTTAAAACTCATAATAAGATGTGTGCAACGAGCACATAAAACTCATAATAACATGTGTTCAACGAGCACTTAAAACTCATAATAAGATGTGTGCAACTAGCACTTAAAACTCATAATAAGATGTGTGCAACGAGCAATTAAAACTCATAATAAGATGTGTTCAACGAGCATTTAAAACTCATAATAAGATGTGTTCAACGAGCATTTAAAACTCATAATAAGATGTGTTCAACGAGCATTTAAAACATAATAAGATGTGTTAAACGAGCATTTGAAACTCATAATAAGTTGTGTTCAACGAGCATTTAAAACTCATAATAAGATGTGTTCAACGAGCATTTAAAAGTCATAATAAGATGTATTCAACGAGCATTTAAAACTTATAATAAGATGTGTTTAACGAGCATTTACAACTCATAATAAGATGTGTTCAACGAGCACTTAAAACTCAAAATAAGATGTGTTCAACGAGCATTTAAAACTCATAAGATGTGTTCAACGAGCATTTAAAACTCATAATAAGATGTGTTCAACGAGCATTTAAAACTGATAATAAGATGTGTTCAACGAGCACTTAAAACTCATAATAAGATGTGTTCAACGAGCATTTAAGACTCATAATAAGATGTCTTCAACGAGCACGTAAAACTCATAATAAGATGTGTTCAACGAGCATTTGAAACTCATAATAAGATGTGTTCAACGAGCATTTAAAACAAAATAAGATGTGTTCAACGAGCACTTAAAACTCATAATAAGATGTGTGCAACGAGCACTTAAAACTCAAAATAAGATGTGTTCAGCGAGCATTTAAAACTCAAAATAAGATGTGTGCAACGAGCACTTAAAACTCATAATAAGATGTGTGCAACGAGCTCTTAAAACTCATAATAAGATGTGTTCAACGAGCATTTAAAACTCATAATACGATTTGTGCAACGACCACTTAAAACTCAAAATAAGATGTGTTCAACGAGCACTTAAAACTCATAATAAGATGTGTTCAACGAGCACTTAAAACTAACAATAAGATGTGTTCAACGAGCACTTAAAACTCATAATAACATGTGTTCAACGAGCATTTAAAACTCATAATAAGATGTGTTCAACGAGCATTTAAAACTGATAATAAGATGTATTCAACGAGCATTTAAAACTCATAATAAGATGTGTGCAACGAGCACTTAAAACTCATAATAAGAAGTGTTCAACGAGCATTTAAGACTCATAATAAGATGTCTTCAACGAGCACGTAAAACTCATAATAAGATGTGTGCAACGAGCATTTAAAACTCATAATAAGATGTGTGCAACTAGCACTTAAAACTCATAATAAGATGTGTGCAACGAGCAATTAAAACTCATAATAAGATGTGTTCAACGAGCAATTAAAATTCACAATAAGATTCGTTCAACGAGCACTTAAAACTCATAATAAGATGTGTGCAACGAGCATTTAAAACTCATGATAAGATGTGTTCAACGAGCATTTAAAACATAATAAGATGTGTTCAACGAGAACTTAAAACTCATAATAAGATGTGTGCAACGAGCAATTAAAACTCATAATAAGATGTGTTCAACGAGCATTTAAAACTCATAATAAGATGTGTTCAACGAGCATTTAAAACTCATAATAAGATGTGTTCAACGAGCATTTAAAACATAATAAGATGTGTTAAACGAGCATTTGAAACTCATAATAAGATGTGTGCAACGAGCTCTTAAAACTCATAATAAGATGCGTGCAACGAGCACTTAAAACTCAAAATGAGATGTTTTCAGCGAGCATTTAAAACTCAAAATAAGATGTGTGCAACGACCACTTAAAACTCATAATAAGATGTGTGCAACGAGCTCTTAAAACTCAAAATAAGATGTGTTCAGCGAGCATTTAAAACTCATAATAAGATGTGTTCAACGAGCATTTAAAACATAATAAGATGTGTGCAACGAGCACTTAAAACTCAAAATAAGATGTGTTCAGCGAGCATTTAAAACTCAAAATAAGATGTGTTCAACGAGCACTTAAAACTCATAATAAGATGTGTGCAACGAGCACATAAAACTCATAATAACATGTGTTCAACGAGCACTTAAAACTCATAATAAGATGTGTGCAACTAGCACTTAAAACTCATAATAAGATGTGTGCAACGAGCAATTAAAACTCATAATAAGATGTGTTCAACGAGCATTTAAAACTCATAATAAGATGTGTTCAACGAGCATTTAAAACTCATAATAAGATGTGTTCAACGAGCATTTAAAACTCATAATAAGATGTGTGCAACTAGCACTTAAAACTCATAATAAGATGTGTGCAACGAGCAATTAAAACTCATAATAAGATGTGTGCAACGAGCAATTAAAACTCATAATAAGATGTGTTCAACGAGCATTTAAAACTCATAATAAGATGTGTTCAACGAGCATTTAAAACTCATAATAAGATTTGTTCAACGAGCATTTAAAACTCATAATAAGATGTGTTCAACGAGCATTTAAAACATAATAAGATGTGTTAAACGAGCATTTGAAACTCATAATAAGATGTGTTCAACGAGCATTTAAAACTCATAATACGATTTGTGCAACGACCACTTAAAACTAACAATAAGATGTGTTCAACGAGCACTTAAAACTCATAATAACATGTGTTCAACGAGCATGTAAAACTCATAATAAGATGTGTTCAACGAGCATTTAAAACTCATAATAAGATGTGTTCAACGAGCATTTAAAACATAATAAGATGTGTTAAACGAGCATTTGAAACTCATAATAAGATGTGTGCAACGAGCTCTTAAAACTCATAATAAGATGCGTGCAACGAGCACTTAAAACTCAAAATGAGATGTTTTCAGCGAGCATTTAAAACTCAAAATAAGATGTGTGCAACGACCACTTAAAACTCATAATAAGATGTGTGCAACGAGCTCTTAAAACTCAAAATAAGATGTGTTCAGCGAGCATTTAAAACTCATAATAAGATGTGTTCAACGAGCATTTAAAACATAATAAGATGTGTTCAACGAGCACTTAAAACTCATAATAAGATGTGTGCAACGAGCACTTAAAACTCAAAATAAGATGTGTTCAGCGAGCATTTAAAACTCAAAATAAGATGTGTGCAACGAGCACTTAAAACTCATAATAAGATGTGTGCAACGAGCTCTTGAATCTCATAATAAGATGTGTGCAACGAGCACTTAAAACTAAAAATAAGATGTGTTCAGCGAGCATTTAAAACTCAAAATAAGATGTGTGCAACGAGCACTTAAAACTCATAATAAGATGTGTGCAACGAGCTCTTAAAACTCATAATAAGATGTGTTCAACGAGCATTTAAAACTCATAATAAGATGTGTTCAACGAGCACTTAAAACTCATAATAAGATGTGTTCAACGAGCATTTAAAACTCATAATAAGATGTGTGCAACGAGCATTTAAAATTCATAATAAGATGTGTGCAACGAGCACTTAAAACTCATAATAAGATGTGTGCAACGAGCTCTTAAAACTCAAAATAAGATGTGTGCAACGAGCACTTAAAACTCATAATAAGATGTGTGCAACGAGCAATTAAAACTCCTAATAAGATGTGTGCAACGAGCAATTAAAACTCATAATAAGATGTGTGCAACGAGCAATTAAAACTCATAATAAGATGTGTGCAACGAGCACTTAAAACTCATAAGATGTGTGCAACTAGCACTTAAAACTCATAATAAGATGTGTGCAACGATCAAATAAAACTCATAATAAGATGTGTTCAACGAGCACTTAAAACTCATAATAAGATGTGTGCAACGAGCTCTTAAAACTCAAAATAAGATGTGTTCAGCGAGCATTTAAAACTCATAATAAGATGTGTTCAACGAGCATTTAAAACATAATAAGATGTGTTCAACGAGCACTTAAAACTCATAATAAGATGTGTTCAACGAGCATGTAGAACTCACAATAAGATGTGTTCAACGAGCACTTAACACTCATAATAAGATGTGTTCAACGAGCATTTAAAACTCATAATAAGATGTGTGCAACGAGCACTTAAAACTCATAATAAGATGTGTGCAACGAGCAATTAAAACTCATAATAAGATGTGTTCAACGAGCAATTAAAACTCACAATAAGATGTGTTCAACGAGCACTTAAAACTCATAATAAGATGTGTGCAACGAGCACATAAAACTCATAATAACATGTGTTCAACGAGCACTTAAAACTCATAATAAGATGTGTGCAACTAGCACTTAAAACTCATAATAAGATGTGTGCAACGAGCCATTAAAACTCATAATAAGATGTGTTCAACGAGCATTTAAAACTCATAATAAGATGTGTTCAACGAGCATTTAAAACTCATAATAAGATGTGTTCAACGAGCATTTAAAACTCATAATAAGATATGTTCAACGAGCATTTAAGACTCATAATAAGATGTCTTCAACGAGCACGTAAAACTCATAATAAGATGTGTTCAACGAGCACTTAAAACTCATAATAAGATGTGTTCAACGAGCATTTAAAACATAATAAGATGTGTTCAACGAGCACTTAAAACTCATAATAAGATGTGTGCAACGAGCACTTAAAACTCAAAATAAGATGTGTTCAGCGAGCATTTAAAACTCAAAATAAGATGTGTGCAACGAGCACTTAAACTCATAATAAGATGTGTGCAACGAGCTCTTAAAACTCATAATAAGATGTGTTCAACGAGCATTTAAAACTAATAATATGATGTGTTCAACGAGCACTTAAAACTCATATTAAGATGTGTTCAACGAGCATTTAAAACTCATAATAAGATGTGTGCAACGAGCATTTAAAACTCATAATAAGATGTGTGCAACGAGCACTTAAAACTCATAATAAGATGTGTGCAACGAGCTCTTAAAACTCATAATAAGATGCGTGCAACGAGCACTTAAAAATCATAATAAGATGTGTGCAACGAGCAATTAAAACTCCTAATAAGATGTGTGCAACGAGCAATTAAAACTCATGATAAGATGTGTGCAACGAGCAATTAAAACTCATAATAAGATGTGTGCAACGAGCACTTAAAACTCATAAGATGTGTGCAACTAGCACTTAAAACTCATAATAAGATGTGTGCAACGATCAAATAAAACTCTTAATAAGATGTGTTCAACGAGCAATTAAAATTCACAATAAGATGTGTTCAACGAGCACTTAAACTCATAATAAGATGTGTGCAACGAGCATTTAAAACATAATAAGATGTGTTCAACGAGCACTTAAAACTCATAATAAGATGTGTGCAACTAGCACTTAAAACTCATAATAAGATGTGTGCAACGAGCAATTAAAACTCATAATAAGATGTGTTCAACGAGCATTTAAAACTCATAATAAGATGTGTTCAACGAACATTTAAAACTCATAATAAGATGTGTTCAACGAGCATTTAAAACATAATAAGATGTGTTCAACGAGCACTTAAAACTCATAATAAGATGTGTTCAACGAGCATGTAGAACTCACAATAAGATGTGTTCAACGAGCACTTAACACTCATAATAAGATGTGTTCAACGAGCATTTAAAACTCATAATAAGATGTGTTCAACGAGCACGTAAATCTCATAATAAGATGTGTTCAACGAGCATTTGAAACTCATAATAAGATGTGTTCAACGAGCATTTAAAACTCATAATAAGATGTGTGCAACGAGCACTTCAAACTCATAATAAGATGTGTGCAACGAGCACTTAAAACTCATAATAAGATGTGCGCAATGAGCACTTAAAACTCATAATAAGATGTGTGCAACGAGCAATTAAAACTCATAATAAGATGTGTGCAACGAGCACTTCAAACTCATAATAAGATGTGTGCAACGAGCACTTCAAACTCATAATAAGATGTGTGCAACGAGCACTTAAAACTCATAATAAGATGTGCGCAATGAGCACTTAAAACTCATAATAAGATGTGTGCAACGAGCAATTAAAACTCATAATAAGATGTGTTCAACGAGCAATTAAAACTCACAATAAGATGTGTTCAACGAGCACTTAAAACTCATAATAAGATGTGTGCAACGAGCACATAAAACTCATAATAACATGTGTTCAACGAGCACTTAAAACTCATAATAAGATGTGTGCAACTAGCACTTAAAACTCATAATAAGATGTGTGCAACGAGCAATTAAAACTCATAATAAGATGTGTTCAACGAGCATTTAAAACTCATAATAAGATGTGTTCAACGAGCATTTAAAATTCATAATAAGATGTGTTCAACGAGCATTTAAAACATAATAAGATGTGTTAAACGAGCATTTGAAACTCATAATAAGTTGTGTTCAACGAGCATTTAAAACTCATAATAAGATGTGTTCAACGAGCATTTAAAAGTCATAATAAGATGTATTCAACGAGCATTTAAAACTTATAATAAGATGTGTTTAACGAGCATTTACAACTCATAATAAGATGTGTTCAACGAGCACTTAAAACTCAAAATAAGATGTGTTCAACGAGCATTTAAAACTCATAAGATGTGTTCAACGAGCATTTAAAACTCATAATAAGATGTGTTCAACGAGCATTTAAAACTGATAATAAGATGTGTTCAACGAGCACTTAAAACTCATAATAAGATGTGTGCAACGAGCAATTAAAACTCATAATAAGATGTGTGCAACGAGCACTTAAAACTCATAAGATGTGTGCAACTAGCACTTAAAACTCATAATAAGATGTGTGCAACGATCAAATAAATCTCATAATAAGATGTGTTCAACGAGCACGTAAAACTCATAATAAGATGTGTTCAACGAGCACTTAAAACTCATAATAAGATGTGTTCAACGAGCATTTAAAACAAAATAAGATGTGTTCAACGAGCACTTAAAACTCATAATAAGATGTGTGCAACGAGCACTTAAAACTCAAAATAAGATGTGTTCAGCGAGCATTTAAAACTCAAAATAAGATGTGTGCAACGAGCACTTAAAACTCATAATAAGATGTGTGCAACGAGCTCTTAAAACTCATAATAAGATGTGTTCAACGAGCATTTAAAACTCATAATACGATTTGTGCAACGACCACTTAAAACTCAAAATAAGATGTGTTCAACGAGCACTTAAAACTCATAATAAGATGTGTTCAACGAGCACTTAAAACTAATAATAAGATGTGTTCAACGAGCACTTAAAACTCATAATAACATTTGTTCAACGAGCATTTAAAACTCATAATAAGATGTGTTCAACGAGCATTTAAAACTGATAATAAGATGTATTCAACGAGCACTTAAAACTCATAATAAGATGTGTGCAACGAGCACTTAAAACTCATAATAAGAAGTGTTCAACGAGCATTTAAGACTCATAATAAGATGTCTTCAACGAGCACGTAAAACTCATAATAAGATGTGTGCAACGAGCATTTAAAACTCATAATAAGATGTGTGCAACTAGCACTTAAAACTCATAATAAGATGTGTGCAACGAGCAATTAAAACTCATAATAAGATGTGTTCAACGAGCAATTAAAATTCACAATAAGATTCGTTCAACGAGCACTTAAAACTCATAATAAGATGTGTGCAACGAGCATTTAAAACTCATGATAAGATGTGTTCAACGAGCATTTAAAACATAATAAGATGTGTTCAACGAGAACTTAAAACTCATAATAAGATGTGTTCAACGAGCATGTAGAACTCACAATAAGATGTGTTCAACGAGCACTTAACACTCATAATAAGATGTGTTCAACGAGCATTTAAAACTCATAATAAGATGTGTTCAACGAGCACGTAAATCTCATAATAAGATGTGTTCAACGAGCATTTGAAACTCATAATAAGATGTGTTCAACGAGCATTTAAAACTCATAATAAGATGTGTTCAACGAGCATTTAAAACTCATAATAAGATGTGTGCAACGAGCACTTCAAACTCATAATAAGATGTGTGCAACGAGCACTTAAAACTCATAATAAGATGTGCGCAATGAGCACTTAAAACTCATAATAAGATGTGTGCAACGAGCAATTAAAACTCATAATAAGATGTGTTCAACGAGCAATTAAAACTCACAATAAGATGTGTTCAACGAGCACTTAAAACTCATAATAAGATGTGTGCAACGAGCACATAAAACTCATAATAACATGTGTTCAACGAGCACTTAAAACTCATAATAAGATGTGTGCAACTAGCACTTAAAACTCATAATAAGATGTGTGCAACGAGCAATTAAAACTCATAATAAGATGTGTTCAACGAGCATTTAAAACTCATAATAAGATGTGTTCAACGAGCATTTAAAACTCATAATAAGATGTGTTCAACGAGCATTTAAAACTCATAATAAGATGTGTGCAACTAGCACTTAAAACTCATAATAAGATGTGTGCAACGAGCAATTAAAACTCATAATAAGATGTGTGCAACGAGCAATTAAAACTCATAATAAGATGTGTTCAACGAGCATTTAAAACTCATAATAAGATGTGTTCAACGAGCATTTAAAACTCATAATAAGATGTGTTCAACGAGCATTTAAAACTCATAATAAGATGTGTTCAACGAGCATTTAAAACATAATAAGATGTGTTAAACGAGCATTTGAAACTCATAATAAGATGTGTTCAACGAGCATTTAAAACTCATAATACGATTTGTGCAACGACCACTTAAAACTCAAAATAAGATGTGTTCAACGAGCACTTAAAACTCATAATAAGATGTGTTCAACGAGCACTTAAAACTAACAATAAGATGTGTTCAACGAGCACTTAAAACTCATAATAACATGTGTTCAACGAGCATTTAAAACTCATAATAAGATGTGTTCAACGAGCATTTAAAACTCATAATAAGATGTGTTCAACGAGCATTTAAAACATAATAAGATGTGTTAAACGAGCATTTGAAACTCATAATAAGATGTGTGCAACGAGCTCTTAAAACTCATAATAAGATGCGTGCAACGAGCAGTTAAAACTCAAAATGAGATGTTATCAGCGAGCATTTAAAACTCAAAATAAGATGTGTGCAACGAGCACTTAAAACTCATAATAAGATGTGTGCAACGAGCTCTTAAAACTCAAAATAAGATGTGTTCAGCGAGCATTTAAAACTCATAATAAGATGTGTTCAACGAGCATTTAAAACATAATAAGATGTGTTCAACGAGCACTTAAAACTCATAATAAGATGTGTGCAACGAGCACTTAAAACTCAAAATAAGATGTGTTCAGCGAGCATTTAAAACTCAAAATAAGATGTGTGCAACGAGCACTTAAAACTCATAATAAGATGTGTGCAACGAGCTCTTAAAACTCATAATAAGATGTGTTCAACGAGCATTTAAAACTCATAATAAGATGTGTTCAACGAGCACTTAAAACTCATAATAAGATGTGTTCAACGAGCATTTAAAACTCATAATAAGATGTGTGCAACGAGCATTTAAAACTCATAATAAGATGTGTGCAACGAGCACTTAAAACTCATAATAAGATGTGTGCAACGAGCTCTTAAAACTCATAATAAGATGCGTGCAACGAGCACTTAAAACTCATAACAAGATGTGTGCAACGAGCAATTAAAACTCCTAATAAGATGTGTGCAACGAGCAATTAAAACTCATAATAAGATTTGTGCAACGAGCAATTAAAACTCATAATAAGATGTGTGCAACGAGCACTTAAAACTCATAATAAGATGTGTGCAACTAGCACTTAAAACTCATAATAAGATGTGTGCAACGAGCAATTAAAATTCATAATAAGATGTGTTCAACGAGCATTTAAAACTCATAATAAGATGTGTTCAACGAGCATTTAAAACTCATAATAAGATGTGTGCAACGAGGACTTCAAACTCATAATAAGATGTGTGCAACGAGCACTTAAAACTCATAATAAGATGTGCGCAATGAGCACTTAAAACTCATAATAAGATGTGTGCAACGAGCAATTAAAACTCATAATAAGATGTGTTCAACGAGCAATTAAAACTCACAATAAGATGTGTTCAACGAGCACTTAAAACGCATAATAAGATGTGTGCAACGAGCACATAAAACTCATAATAACATGTGTTCAACGAGCACTTAAAACTCATAATAAGATGTGTGCAACGAGCTCTTAAAACTCAAAATAAGATGTGTTCAGCGAGCATTTAAAACTCATAATAAGATGTGTTCAACGAGCATTTAAAACATAATAAGATGTGTTCAACGAGCACTTAAAACTCATAATAAGATGTGTGCAACGAGCACTTAAAACTCAAAATAAGATGTGTTCAGCGAGCATTTAAAACTCAAAATAAGATATGTGCAACGACCACTTAAAACTCATAATAAGATGTGTGCAACGAGCTCTTAAAACTCATAATAAGATGTGTTCAACGAGCATTTAAAACTCATAATAAGATGTGTTCAACGAGCACTTAAAACTCATAATAAGATGTGTTCAACGAGCATTTAAAACTCATAAGATGTGTGCAACGAGCATTTAAAACTCATAATAAGATGTGTGCAACGAGCACTTAAAACTCATAATAAGATGTGTGCAACGAGCTCTTAAAACTCATAATAAGATGCGTGCAACGAGCACTTAAAACTCATAATAAGATATGTGCAACGAGCAATTAAAACTCCTAATAAGATGTGTGCAACGAGCAATTAAAACTCATAATAAGATGTGTGCAACGAGCATTTAAAACTCATAATAAGATGTGTTCAACGAGCATTTAAAACATAATAAGATGTGTTCAACGAGCACTTAAAACTCATAATAAGATGTGTTCAACGAGCATGTAGAACTCACAATAAGATGTGTTCAACGAGCACTTAACACTCATAATAAGATGTGTTCAACGAGCATTTAAAACTCATAATAAGATGTGTTCAACGAGCACGTAAATCTCATAATAAGACGTGTTCAACGAGCATTTGAAACTCATAATAAGATGTGTTCAACGAGCATTTAAAACTCATAATAAGATGTGTTCAACGAGCACGTAAATCTCATAATAAGATGTGTGCAACGAGCACTTAAAACTCATAATAAGATGTGCGCAATGAGCACTTAAAACTCATAATAAGATGTGTGCAACGAGCAATTAAAACTCATAATAAGATGTGTTCAACGAGCAATTAAAACTCACAATAAGATGTGTTCAACGAGCACTTAAAACTCATAATAAGATGTGTGCAACGAGCACATTAAACTCATAATAACATGTGTTCAACGAGCACTTAAAACTCATAATAAGATGTGTGCAACTAGCACTTAAATCTCATAATAAGATGTGTGCAACGAGCAATTAAAACTCATAATAAGATGTGTTCAACGAGCATTTAAAACTCATAATAAGATGTGTTCAACGAGCATTTAAAACTCATAATAAGATGTGTTCAACGAGCATTTAAAACTCATAATAAGATGTGTTCAACGAGCATTTAAAACATAATAAGATGTGTTAAACGAGCATTTGAAACTCATAATAAGATGTGTTCAACGAGCATTTAAAACTCATAATACGATTTGTGCAACGACCACTTAAAACTCAAAATAAGATGTGTTCAACGAGCACTTAAAACTCATAATAAGATGTGTTCAACGAGCACTTAAAACTAACAATAAGATGTGTTCAACGAGCACTTAAAACTCATAATAACATGTGTTCAACGAGCATTTAAAACTCATAATAAGATGTGTTCAACGAGCATTTAAAAGTCATAATAAGATGTATTCAACGAGCATTTAAAACTTATAATAAGATGTGTTTAACGAGCATTTACAACTCATAATAAGATGTGTTCAACGAGCACTTAAAACTCAAAATAAGATGTGTTCAACGAGCATTTAAAACTCATAAGATGTGTTCAACGAGCATTTAAAACTGATAATAAGATGTGTTCAACGAGCATTTAAAACTGATAATAAGATGTGTTCAACGAGCACTTAAAACTCATAATAAGATGTGTTCAACGAGCATTTAAGACTCATAATAAGATGTCTTCAACGAGCACGTAAAACTCATAATAAGATGTGTTCAACGAGCACTTAAAACTCATAATAAGATGTGTTCAACAAGCATTTAAAACATAATAAGATGTGTTCAACGAGCACTTAAAACTCATAATAAGATGTGTGCAACGAGCACTTAAAAGTCAAAATAAGATGTGTTCAGCGAGCATTTAAAACTCAAAATAAGATGTGTGCAACGAGCACTTAAAACTCATAATAAGATGTGTGCAACGAGCACATTAAACTCATAATAACATGTGTTCAACGAGCACTTAAAACTCATAATAAGATGTGTGCAACTAGCACTTAAATCTCATAATAAGATGTGTGCAACGAGCAATTAAAACTCATAATAAGATGTGTTCAACGAGCATTTAAAACTCATAATAAGATGTGTTCAACGAGCATTTAAAACTCATAATAAGATGTGTTCAACGAGCATTTAAAACTCATAATAAGATGTGTTCAACGAGCATTTAAAACATAATAAGATGTGTTAAACGAGCATTTGAAACTCATAATAAGATGTGTTCAACGAGCATTTAAAACTCATTATACGATTTGTGCAACGACCACTTAAAACTCAAAATAAGATGTGTTCAACGAGCACTTAAAACTCATAATAAGATGTGTTCAACGAGCACTTAAAACTAACAATAAGATGTGTTCAACGAGCACTTAAAACTCATAATAACATGTGTTCAACGAGCATTTAAAACTCATAATAAGATGTGTTCAACGAGCATTTAAAAGTCATAATAAGATGTATTCAACGAGCATTTAAAACTTATAATAAGATGTGTTTAACGAGCATTTACAACTCATAATAAGATGTGTTCAACGAGCACTTAAAACTCAAAATAAGATGTGTTCAACGAGCATTTAAAACTCATAAGATGCGTTCAACGAGCATTTAAAACTGATAATAAGATGTGTTCAACGAGCATTTAAAACTGATAATAAGATGTGTTCAACGAGCACTTAAAACTCATAATAAGATGTGTTCAACGAGCATTTAAGACTCATAATAAGATGTCTTCAACGAGCACGTAAAACTCATAATAAGATGTGTTCAACGAGCACTTAAAACTCATAATAAGATGTGTTCAACGAGCATTTAAAACATAATAAGATGTGTTCAACGAGCACTTAAAACTCATAATAAGATGTGTGCAACGAGCACTTAAAAGTCAAAATAAGATGTGTTCAACGAGCATTTAAAACATCATAAGATGTGTTCAACGAGCACTTAAAACTCATAATAAGATGTGTTCAACGAGCATGTAGAACTCACAATAAGATGTGTTCAACGAGCACTTAACACTCATAATAAGATGTGTTCAACGAGCATTTAAAACTCATAATAAGATGTGTTCAACGAGCACGTAAATCTCATAATAAGACGTGTTCAACGAGCATTTGAAACTCATAATAAGATGTGTTCAACGAGCATTTAAAACTCATAATAAGATGTGTTCAACGAGCACATTAAACTCATAATAAGATGTGTGCAACTAGCACTTAAAACTCATAATAAGATGTGTGCAACGAGCAATTAAAATTCATAATAAGATTTGTTCAACGAGCATTTAAAACTCATAATAAGATGTGTTCAACGAGCATTTAAAACTCATGATAAGATGTGTTCAACGAGCATTTAAAACATAATAAGATGTGTTCAACGAGAACTTAAAACTCATAATAAGATGTGTTCAACGAGCATGTAGAACTCACAATAAGATGTGTTCAACGAGCACTTAACACTCATAATAAGATGTGTTCAACGAGCATTTAAAACTCATAATAAGATGTGTTCAACGAGCACGTAAATCTCATAATAAGATGTGTTCAACGAGCATTTGAAACTCATAATAAGATGTGTTCAACGAGCATTTAAAACTCATAATAAGATGTGTTCAACGAGCATTTAAAACTCATAATAAGATGTGTGCAACGAGCACTTCAAACTCATAATAAGATGTGTGCAACGAGCACTTAAAACTCATAATAAGATGTGAGCAATGAGCACTTAAAACTCATAATAATATGTGTGCAACGAGCAATTAAAACTCATAATAAGATGTGTTCAACGAGCAATTAAAACTCACAATAAGATGTGTTCAACGAGCACTTAAAACTCATAATAAGATGTGTGCAACGAGCACATAAAACTCATAATAACATGTGTTCAACGAGCACTTAAAACTCATAATAAGATGTGTGCAACGAGCTCTTAAAACTCAAAATAAGATGTGTTCAGCGAGCATTTAAAACTCATAATAAGATGTGTTCAACGAGCATTTAAAACATAATAAGATGTGTTCAACGAGCACTTAAAACTCATAATAAGATGTGTGCAACGAGCACTTAAAACTCAAAATAAGATGTGTTCAGCGAGCATTTAAAACTCAAAATAAGATGTGTGCAACGACCACTTAAAACTCATAATAAGATGTGTGCAACGAGCTCTTAAAACTCATAATAAGATGTGTTCAACGAGCATTTAAAACTCATAATAAGATGTGTTCAACGAGCACTTAAAACTCATAATAAGATGTGTTCAACGAGCATTTAAAACTCATAAGATGTGTGCAACGAGCATTTAAAACTCATAATAAGATGTGTGCAACGAGCACTTAAAACTCATAATAAGATGTGTGCAACGAGCTCTTAAAACTCATAATAAGATGCGTGCAACAAGCACTTAAAACTCATAATAAGATGTGTGCAACGAGCAATTAAAACTCCTAATAAGATTTGTGCAACGAGCAATTAAAACTCATAATAAGATGTGTGCAACGAGCAATTAAAACTCATAATAAGATGTGTGCAACGAGCACTTAAAACTCATAAGATGTGTGCAACTAGCACTTAAAACTCATAATAAGATGTGTGCAACGATCAAATAAAACTCATAATAAGATGTGTTCAATGAGCAATTAAAATTCACAATAAGATGTGTTCAACGAGCACTTAAAACTCATAAGATGTGTGCAACGAGCATTTAAATCTCATAATAAGATGTGTGCAACGAGCACTTAAAACTCATAATAAGATGTGTGCAACTAGCACTTAAAACTCATAATAAGATGTGTGCAACGAGCAATTAAAACTCATAATAAGATGTGTTCATCGAGCATTTAAAACTCATAATAAGATGTGTTCAACGAGCATTTAAAACTCATAATAAGATGTGTTCAACGAGCATTTAAAACATAATAAGATGTGTTCAACGAGCACTTAAAACTCATAATAAGATGTGTTAAACGAGCATGTAGAACTCACAATAAGATGTGTTCAACGAGCACTTAACACTCATAATAAGATGTGTTCAACGAGCATTTAAAACTCATAATAAGATGTGTTCAACGAGCACGTAAATCTCATAATAAGACGTGTTCAACGAGCATTTGAAACTCATAATAAGATGTGTTCAACGAGCATTTAAAACTCATAATAAGATGTGTTCAACGAGCACGTAAATCTCATAATAAGATGTGTGCAACGAGCACTTAAAACTCATAATAAGATGTGCGAAATGAGCACTTAAAACTCATAATAAGATGTGTGCAACGAGCAATTAAAACTCATAATAAGATGTGTTCAACGAGCAATTAAAACTCACAATAAGATGTGTTCAACGAGCACTTAAAACTCATAATAAGATGTGTGCAACGAGCACATTAAACTCATAATAACATGTGTTCAACGAGCACTTAAAACTCATAATAAGATGTGTGCAACTAGCACTTAAATCTCATAATAAGATGTGTGCAACGAGCAATTAAAACTCATAATAAGATGTGTTCAACGAGCATTTAAAACTCATAATAAGATGTGTTCAACGAGCATTTAAAACTCATAATAAGATGTGTTCAACGAGCATTTAAAACTCATAATAAGATGTGTTCAACGAGCATTTAAAACATAATAAGATGTGTTAAACGAGCATTTGAAACTCATAATAAGATGTGTTCAACGAGCATTTAAAACTCATAATACGATTTGTGCAACGACCACTTAAAACTCAAAATAAGATGTGTTCAACGAGCACTTAAAACTCATAATAAGATGTGTTCAACGAGCACTTAAAACTAACAATAAGATGTGTTCAACGAGCACTTAAAACTCATAATAACATGTGTTCAACGAGCATTTAAAACTCATAATAAGATGTGTTCAACGAGCATTTAAAAGTCATAATAAGATGTATTCAACGAGCATTTAAAACTTATAATAAGATGTGTTTAACGAGCATTTACAACTCATAATAAGATGTGTTCAACGAGCACTTAAAACTCAAAATAAGATGTGTTCAACGAGCATTTAAAACTCATAAGATGTGTTCAACGAGCATTTAAAACTGATAATAAGATGTGTTCAACGAGCATTTAAAACTGATAATAAGATGTGTTCAACGAGCACTTAAAACTCATAATAAGATGTGTTCAACGAGCATTTAAGACTCATAATAAGATGTCTTCAACGAGCACGTAAAACTCATAATAAGATGTGTTCAACGAGCACTTAAAACTCATAATAAGATGTGTTCAACAAGCATTTAAAACTCATAATAAGATGTGTTCAACGAGCACGTAAATCTCATAATAAGACGTGTTCAACGAGCATTTGAAACTCATAATAAGATGTGTTCAACGAGCATTTAAAACTCATAATAAGATGTGTTCAACGAGCACATTAAACTCATAATAAGATGTGTGCAACTAGCACTTAAAACTCATAATAAGATGTGTGCAACGAGCAATTAAAATTCATAATAAGATTTGTTCAACGAGCATTTAAAACTCATAATAAGATGTGTTCAACGAGCATTTAAAACTCATGATAAGATGTGTTCAACGAGCATTTAAAACATAATAAGATGTGTTCAACGAGAACTTAAAACTCATAATAAGATGTGTTCAACGAGCATGTAGAACTCACAATAAGATGTGTTCAACGAGCACTTAACACTCATAATAAGATGTGTTCAACGAGCATTTAAAACTCATAATAAGATGTGTTCAACGAGCACGTAAATCTCATAATAAGATGTGTTCAACGAGCATTTGAAACTCATAATAAGATGTGTTCAACGAGCATTTAAAACTCATAATAAGATGTGTTCAACGAGCATTTAAAACTCATAATAAGATGTGTGCAACGAGCACTTCAAACTCATAATAAGATGTGTGCAACGAGCACTTAAAACTCATAATAAGATGTGAGCAATGAGCACTTAAAACTCATAATAATATGTGTGCAACGAGCAATTAAAACTCATAATAAGATGTGTTCAACGAGCAATTAAAACTCACAATAAGATGTGTTCAACGAGCACTTAAAACTCATAATAAGATGTGTGCAACGAGCACATAAAACTCATAATAACATGTGTTCAACGAGCACTTAAAACTCATAATAAGATGTGTGCAACGAGCTCTTAAAACTCAAAATAAGATGTGTTCAGCGAGCATTTAAAACTCATAATAAGATGTGTTCAACGAGCATTTAAAACATAATAAGATGTGTTCAACGAGCACTTAAAACTCATAATAAGATGTGTGCAACGAGCACTTAAAACTCAAAATAAGATGTGTTCAGCGAGCATTTAAAACTCAAAATAAGATGTGTGCAACGACCACTTAAAACTCATAATAAGATGTGTGCAACGAGCTCTTAAAACTCATAATAAGATGTGTTCAACGAGCATTTAAAACTCATAATAAGATGTGTTCAACGAGCACTTAAAACTCATAATAAGATGTGTTCAACGAGCATTTAAAACTCATAAGATGTGTGCAACGAGCATTTAAAACTCATAATAAGATGTGTGCAACGAGCACTTAAAACTCATAATAAGATGTGTGCAACGAGCAATTAAAACTCATAATAAGATTTGTGCAACGAGCAATTAAAACTCATAATAAGATGTGTGCAACGAGCAATTAAAACTCATAATAAGATGTGTGCAACGAGCACTTAAAACTCATAAGATGTGTGCAACTAGCACTTAAAACTCATAATAAGATGTGTGCAACGATCAAATAAAACTCATAATAAGATGTGTTCAATGAGCAATTAAAATTCACAATAAGATGTGTTCAACGAGCACTTAAAACTCATAAGATGTGTGCAACGAGCATTTAAATCTCATAATAAGATGTGTGCAACGAGCACTTAAAACTCATAATAAGATGTGTGCAACTAGCACTTAAAACTCATAATAAGATGTGTGCAACGAGCAATTAAAACTCATAATAAGATGTGTTCATCGAGCATTTAAAACTCATAATAAGATGTGTTCAACGAGCATTTAAAACTCATAATAAGATGTGTTCAACGAGCATTTAAAACATAATAAGATGTGTTCAACGAGCACTTAAAACTCATAATAAGATGTGTTAAACGAGCATGTAGAACTCACAATAAGATGTGTTCAACGAGCACTTAACACTCATAATAAGATGTGTTCAACGAGCATTTAAAACTCATAATAAGATGTGTTCAACGAGCACGTAAATCTCATAATAAGACGTGTTCAACGAGCATTTGAAACTCATAATAAGATGTGTTCAACGAGCATTTAAAACTCATAATAAGATGTGTTCAACGAGCACGTAAATCTCATAATAAGATGTGTGCAACGAGCACTTAAAACTCATAATAAGATGTGCGAAATGAGCACTTAAAACTCATAATAAGATGTGTGCAACGAGCAATTAAAACTCATAATAAGATGTGTTCAACGAGCAATTAAAACTCACAATAAGATGTGTTCAACGAGCACTTAAAACTCATAATAAGATGTGTGCAACGAGCACATTAAACTCATAATAACATGTGTTCAACGAGCACTTAAAACTCATAATAAGATGTGTGCAACTAGCACTTAAATCTCATAATAAGATGTGTGCAACGAGCAATTAAAACTCATAATAAGATGTGTTCAACGAGCATTTAAAACTCATAATAAGATGTGTTCAACGAGCATTTAAAACTCATAATAAGATGTGTTCAACGAGCATTTAAAACTCATAATAAGATGTGTTCAACGAGCATTTAAAACATAATAAGATGTGTTAAACGAGCATTTGAAACTCATAATAAGATGTGTTCAACGAGCATTTAAAACTCATAATACGATTTGTGCAACGACCACTTAAAACTCAAAATAAGATGTGTTCAACGAGCACTTAAAACTCATAATAAGATGTGTTCAACGAGCACTTAAAACTAACAATAAGATGTGTTCAACGAGCACTTAAAACTCATAATAACATGTGTTCAACGAGCATTTAAAACTCATAATAAGATGTGTTCAACGAGCATTTAAAAGTCATAATAAGATGTATTCAACGAGCATTTAAAACTTATAATAAGATGTGTTTAACGAGCATTTACAACTCATAATAAGATGTGTTCAACGAGCACTTAAAACTCAAAATAAGATGTGTTCAACGAGCATTTAAAACTCATAAGATGTGTTCAACGAGCATTTAAAACTGATAATAAGATGTGTTCAACGAGCATTTAAAACTGATAATAAGATGTGTTCAACGAGCACTTAAAACTCATAATAAGATGTGTTCAACGAGCATTTAAGACTCATAATAAGATGTCTTCAACGAGCACGTAAAACTCATAATAAGATGTGTTCAACGAGCACTTAAAACTCATAATAAGATGTGTTCAACAAGCATTTAAAACATAATAAGATGTGTTCAACGAGCACTTAAAACTCATAATAAGATGTGTGCAACGAGCACTTAAAAGTCAAAATAAGATGTGTTCAGCGAGCATTTAAAACTCAAAATAAGATGTGTGCAACGAGCACTTAAAACTCATAATAAGATGTGTGCAACGAGCTCTTAAAACTCATAATAAGATGTGTTCAACGAGCATTTAAAACTCATAATAAGATGTGTTCAACGAGCACTTAAAACTCATAATAAGATGTTTTCAACGAGCATTTAAAACTCATAATAAGATGTGTGCAACGAGCATTTAAAACTCATAATAAGATGTGTGCAACGAGCACATTAAACTCATAATAACATGTGTTCAACGAGCACTTAAAACTCATAATAAGATGTGTGCAACTAGCACTTAAATCTCATAATAAGATGTGTGCAACGAGCAATTAAAACTCATAATAAGATGTGTTCAACGAGCATTTAAAACTCATAATAAGATGTGTTCAACGAGCATTTAAAACTCATAATAAGATGTGTTCAACGAGCATTTAAAACTCATAATAAGATGTGTTCAACGAGCATTTAAAACATAATAAGATGTGTTAAACGAGCATTTGAAACTCATAATAAGATGTGTTCAACGAGCATTTAAAACTCATTATACGATTTGTGCAACGACCACTTAAAACTCAAAATAAGATGTGTTCAACGAGCACTTAAAACTCATAATAAGATGTGTTCAACGAGCACTTAAAACTAACAATAAGATGTGTTCAACGAGCACTTAAAACTCATAATAACATGTGTTCAACGAGCATTTAAAACTCATAATAAGATGTGTTCAACGAGCATTTAAAAGTCATAATAAGATGTATTCAACGAGCATTTAAAACTTATAATAAGATGTGTTTAACGAGCATTTACAACTCATAATAAGATGTGTTCAACGAGCACTTAAAACTCAAAATAAGATGTGTTCAACGAGCATTTAAAACTCATAAGATGCGTTCAACGAGCATTTAAAACTGATAATAAGATGTGTTCAACGAGCATTTAAAACTGATAATAAGATGTGTTCAACGAGCACTTAAAACTCATAATAAGATGTGTTCAACGAGCATTTAAGACTCATAATAAGATGTCTTCAACGAGCACGTAAAACTCATAATAAGATGTGTTCAACGAGCACTTAAAACTCATAATAAGATGTGTTCAACGAGCATTTAAAACATAATAAGATGTGTTCAACGAGCACTTAAAACTCATAATAAGATGTGTGCAACGAGCACTTAAAAGTCAAAATAAGATGTGTTCAACGAGCATTTAAAACATCATAAGATGTGTTCAACGAGCACTTAAAACTCATAATAAGATGTGTTCAACGAGCATGTAGAACTCACAATAAGATGTGTTCAACGAGCACTTAACACTCATAATAAGATGTGTTCAACGAGCATTTAAAACTCATAATAAGATGTGTTCAACGAGCACGTAAATCTCATAATAAGACGTGTTCAACGAGCATTTGAAACTCATAATAAGATGTGTTCAACGAGCATTTAAAACTCATAATAAGATGTGTTCAACGAGCACATTAAACTCATAATAAGATGTGTGCAACTAGCACTTAAAACTCATAATAAGATGTGTGCAACGAGCAATTAAAATTCATAATAAGATTTGTTCAACGAGCATTTAAAACTCATAATAAGATGTGTTCAACGAGCATTTAAAACTCATGATAAGATGTGTTCAACGAGCATTTAAAACATAATAAGATGTGTTCAACGAGAACTTAAAACTCATAATAAGATGTGTTCAACGAGCATGTAGAACTCACAATAAGATGTGTTCAACGAGCACTTAACACTCATAATAAGATGTGTTCAACGAGCATTTAAAACTCATAATAAGATGTGTTCAACGAGCACGTAAATCTCATAATAAGATGTGTTCAACGAGCATTTGAAACTCATAATAAGATGTGTTCAACGAGCATTTAAAACTCATAATAAGATGTGTTCAACGAGCATTTAAAACTCATAATAAGATGTGTGCAACGAGCACTTCAAACTCATAATAAGATGTGTGCAACGAGCACTTAAAACTCATAATAAGATGTGAGCAATGAGCACTTAAAACTCATAATAATATGTGTGCAACGAGCAATTAAAACTCATAATAAGATGTGTTCAACGAGCAATTAAAACTCACAATAAGATGTGTTCAACGAGCACTTAAAACTCATAATAAGATGTGTGCAACGAGCACATAAAACTCATAATAACATGTGTTCAACGAGCACTTAAAACTCATAATAAGATGTGTGCAACGAGCTCTTAAAACTCAAAATAAGATGTGTTCAGCGAGCATTTAAAACTCATAATAAGATGTGTTCAACGAGCATTTAAAACATAATAAGATGTGTTCAACGAGCACTTAAAACTCATAATAAGATGTGTGCAACGAGCACTTAAAACTCAAAATAAGATGTGTTCAGCGAGCATTTAAAACTCAAAATAAGATGTGTGCAACGACCACTTAAAACTCATAATAAGATGTGTGCAACGAGCTCTTAAAACTCATAATAAGATGTGTTCAACGAGCATTTAAAACTCATAATAAGATGTGTTCAACGAGCACTTAAAACTCATAATAAGATGTGTTCAACGAGCATTTAAAACTCATAAGATGTGTGCAACGAGCATTTAAAACTCATAATAAGATGTGTGCAACGAGCACTTAAAACTCATAATAAGATGTGTGCAACGAGCTCTTAAAACTCATAATAAGATGCGTGCAACAAGCACTTAAAACTCATAATAAGATGTGTGCAACGAGCAATTAAAACTCCTAATAAGATTTGTGCAACGAGCAATTAAAACTCATAATAAGATGTGTGCAACGAGCAATTAAAACTCATAATAAGATGTGTGCAACGAGCACTTAAAACTCATAAGATGTGTGCAACTAGCACTTAAAACTCATAATAAGATGTGTGCAACGATCAAATAAAACTCATAATAAGATGTGTTCAATGAGCAATTAAAATTCACAATAAGATGTGTTCAACGAGCACTTAAAACTCATAAGATGTGTGCAACGAGCATTTAAATCTCATAATAAGATGTGTGCAACGAGCACTTAAAACTCATAATAAGATGTGTGCAACTAGCACTTAAAACTCATAATAAGATGTGTGCAACGAGCAATTAAAACTCATAATAAGATGTGTTCATCGAGCATTTAAAACTCATAATAAGATGTGTTCAACGAGCATTTAAAACTCATAATAAGATGTGTTCAACGAGCATTTAAAACATAATAAGATGTGTTCAACGAGCACTTAAAACTCATAATAAGATGTGTTAAACGAGCATGTAGAACTCACAATAAGATGTGTTCAACGAGCACTTAACACTCATAATAAGATGTGTTCAACGAGCATTTAAAACTCATAATAAGATGTGTTCAACGAGCACGTAAATCTCATATTAAGACGTGTTCAACGAGCATTTGAAACTCATAATAAGATGTGTTCAACGAGCATTTAAAACTCATAATAAGATGTGTTCAACGAGCATTTAAAACTCATAATAAGATGTGTGCAACGAGCACTTAAAACTCATAATAAGATGTGCGCAATGAGCACTTAAAACTCATAATAAGATGTGTGCAACGAGCAATTAAAACTCATAATAAGATGTGTTCAACGAGCAATTAAAACTCACAATAAGATGTGTTCAACGAGCACTTAAAACTCATAATAAGATGTGTGCAACGAGCACATTAAACTCATAATAACATGTGTTCAACGAGCACTTAAAACTCATAATAAGATGTGTGCAACTAGCACTTAAATCTCATAATAAGATGTGTGCAACGAGCAATTAAAACTCATAATAAGATGTGTTCAACGAGCATTTAAAACTCATAATAAGATGTGTTCAACGAGCATTTAAAACTCATAATAAGATGTGTTCAACGAGCATTTAAAACTCATAATAAGATGTGTTCAACGAGCATTTAAAACATAATAAGATGTGTTAAACGAGCATTTGAAACTCATAATAAGATGTGTTCAACGAGCATTTAAAACTCATAATACGATTTGTGCACCGACCACTTAAAACTCAAAATAAGATGTGTTCAACGAGCACTTAAAACTCATAATAAGATGTGTTCAACGAGCACTTAAAACTAACAATAAGATGTGTTCAACGAGCACTTAAAACTCATAATAACATGTGTTCAACGAGCATTTAAAACTCATAATAAGATGTGTTCAACGAGCATTTAAAAGTCATAATAAGATGTATTCAACGAGCATTTAAAACTTATAATAAGATGTGTTTAACGAGCATTTACAACTCATAATAAGATGTGTTCAACGAGCACTTAAAACTCAAAATAAGATGTGTTCAACGAGCATTTAAAACTCATAAGATGTGTTCAACGAGCATTTAAAACTGATAATAAGATGTGTTCAACGAGCATTTAAAACTGATAATAAGATGTGTTCAACGAGCACTTAAAACTCATAATAAGATGTGTTCAACGAGCATTTAAGACTCATAATAAGATGTCTTCAACGAGCACGTAAAACTCATAATAAGATGTGTTCAACGAGCATTTAAAACATAATAAGATGTGTTCAACGAGCACTTAAAACTCATAATAAGATGTGTGCAACGAGCACTTAAAAGTCAAAATAAGATGTGTTCAGCGAGCATTTAAAACTCAAAATAAGATGTGTGCAACGAGCACTTAAAACTCATAATAAGATGTGTGCAACGAGCTCTTAAAACTCATAATAAGATGTGTTCAACGAGCATTTAAAACTCATAATAAGATGTGTTCAACGAGCACTTAAAACTCATAATAAGATGTTTTCAACGAGCATTTAAAACTCATAATAAGATGTGTGCAACGAGCATTTAAAACTCATAATAAGATGTGTGCAACGAGCACATTAAACTCATAATAACATGTGTTCAACGAGCACTTAAAACTCATAATAAGATGTGTGCAACTAGCACTTAAATCTCATAATAAGATGTGTGCAACGAGCAATTAAAACTCATAATAAGATGTGTTCAACGAGCATTTAAAACTCATAATAAGATGTGTTCAACGAGCATTTAAAACTCATAATAAGATGTGTTCAACGAGCATTTAAAACTCATAATAAGATGTGTTCAACGAGCATTTAAAACATAATAAGATGTGTTAAACGAGCATTTGAAACTCATAATAAGATGTGTTCAACGAGCATTTAAAACTCATAATACGATTTGTGCAACGACCACTTAAAACTCAAAATAAGATGTGTTCAACGAGCACTTAAATCTCATAATAAGATGTGTTCAACGAGCACTTAAAACTAACAATAAGATGTGTTCAACGAGCACTTAAAACTCATAATAACATGTGTTCAACGAGCATTTAAAACTCATAATAAGATGTGTTCAACGAGCATTTAAAAGTCATAATAAGATGTATTCAACGAGCATTTAAAACTTATAATAAGATGTGTTTAACGAGCATTTACAACTCATAATAAGATGTGTTCAACGAGCACTTAAAACTCAAAATAAGATGTGTTCAACGAGCATTTAAAACTCATAAGATGTGTTCAACGAGCATTTAAAACTGATAATAAGATGTGTTCTACGAGCATTTAAAACTGATAATAAGATGTGTTCAACGAGCACTTAAAACTCATAATAAGATGTGTTCAACGAGCATTTAAGACTCATAATAAGATGTCTTCAACGAGCACGTAAAACTCATAATAAGATGTGTTCAACGAGCACTTAAAACTCATAATAAGATGTGTTCAACGAGCATTTAAAACATAATAAGATGTGTTCAACGAGCACTTAAAACTCATAATAAGATGTGTGCAACGAGCACTTAAAAGTCAAAATAAGATGTGTTCAACGAGCATTTAAAACATAATAAGATGTGTTCAACGAGCACTTAAAACTCATAATAAGATGTGTTCAACGAGCATGTAGAACTCACAATAAGATGTGTTCAACGAGCACTTAACACTCATAATAAGATGTGTTCAACGAGCATTTAAAACTCATAATAAGATGTGTTCAACGAGCACGTAAATCTCATAATAAGACGTGTTCAACGAGCATTTGAAACTCATAATAAGATGTGTTCAACGAGCATTTAAAACTCATAATAAGATGTGTTCAACGAGCATTTAAAACTCATAATAAGATGTGTGCAACGAGCACTTCAAACTCATAATAAGATGTGTGCAACGAGCACTTAAAACTCATAATAAGATGTGCGCAATGAGCACTTAAAACTCATAATAAGATGTGTGCAACGAGCAATTAAAACTCATAATAAGATGTGTTCAACGAGCAATTAAAACTCACAATAAGATGTGTTCAACGAGCACTTAAAACTCATAATAAGATGTGTGCAACGAGCACATTAAACTCATAATAACATGTGTTCAACGAGCACTTAAAACTCATAATAAGATGTGTGCAACGAGCACATTAAACTCATAATAACATGTGTTCAACGAGCAATTAAATCTCATAATAAGATGTGTGCAACGAGCAATTAAAACTCATAATAAGATGTGTGCAACGAGCAATTAAAACTCATAATAAGATGTGTTCAACGAGCATTTAAAACTCATAATAAGATGTGTTCAACGAGCATTTAAAACTCATAATAAGATGTGTTCAACGAGCATTTAAAACATAATAAGATGTGTTAAACGAGCATTTGAAACTCATAATAATATGTGTTCAACGAGCATTTAAAACTCATAATACGATTTGTGCAACGACCACTTAAAACTCAAAATAAGATGTGTTCAACGAGCACTTAAAACTCATAATAAGATGTGTTCAACGAGCACTTAAAACTAACAATAAGATGTGTTCAACGAGCACTTAAAACTCATAATAACATGTGTTCAACGAGCATTTAAAACTCATAATAAGATGTGTTCAACGAGCATTTAAAAGTCATAATAAGATGTATTCAACGAGCATTTAAAACTTATAATAAGATGTGTTTAACGAGCATTTACAACTCATAATAAGATGTGTTCAACGAGCACTTAAAACTCAAAATAAGATGTGTTCAACGAGCATTTAAAACATAATAAGATGTGTTCAACGAGCACTTAAAACTCATAATAAGATGTGTTAAACGAGCATGTAGAACTCACAATAAGATGTGTTCAACGAGCACTTAACACTCATAATAAGATGTGTTCAACGAGCATTTAAAACTCATAATAAGATGTGTTCAACGAGCACGTAAATCTCATAATAAGACGTGTTCAACGAGCATTTGAAACTCATAATAAGATGTGTTCAACGAGCATTTAAAACTCATAATAAGATGTGTTCAACGAGCATTTAAAACTCATAATAAGATGTGTGCAACGAGCACTTAAAACTCATAATAAGATGTGCGCAATGAGCACTTAAAACTCATAATAAGATGTGTGCAACGAGCAATTAAAACTCATAATAAGATGTGTTCAACGAGCAATTAAAACTCACAATAAGATGTGTTCAACGAGCACTTAAAACTCATAATAAGATGTGTGCAACGAGCACATTAAACTCATAATAACATGTGTTCAACGAGCACTTAAAACTCATAATAAGATGTGTGCAACTAGCACTTAAATCTCATAATAAGATGTGTGCAACGAGCAATTAAAACTCATAATAAGATGTGTTCAACGAGCATTTAAAACTCATAATAAGATGTGTTCAACGAGCATTTAAAACTCATAATAAGATGTGTTCAACGAGCATTTAAAACTCATAATAAGATGTGTTCAACGAGCATTTAAAACATAATAAGATGTGTTAAACGAGCATTTGAAACTCATAATAAGATGTGTTCAACGAGCATTTAAAACTCATAATACGATTTGTGCAACGACCACTTAAAACTCAAAATAAGATGTGTTCAACGAGCACTTAAATCTCATAATAAGATGTGTTCAACGAGCACTTAAAACTAACAATAAGATGTGTTCAACGAGCACTTAAAACTCATAATAACATGTGTTCAACGAGCATTTAAAACTCATAATAAGATGTGTTCAACGAGCATTTAAAAGTCATAATAAGATGTATTCAACGAGCATTTAAAACTTATAATAAGATGTGTTTAACGAGCATTTACAACTCATAATAAGATGTGTTCAACGAGCACTTAAAACTCAAAATAAGATGTGTTCAACGAGCATTTAAAACTCATAAGATGTGTTCAACGAGCATTTAAAACTGATAATAAGATGTGTTCAACGAGCATTTAAAACTGATAATAAGATGTGTTCAACGAGCACTTAAAACTCATAATAAGATGTGTTCAACGAGCATTTAAGACTCATAATAAGATGTCTTCAACGAGCACGTAAAACTCATAATAAGATGTGTTCAACGAGCACTTAAAACTCATAATAAGATGTGTTCAACGAGCATTTAAAACATAATAAGATGTGTTCAACGAGCACTTAAAACTCATAATAAGATGTGTGCAACGAGCACTTAAAAGTCAAAATAAGATGTGTTCAGCGAGCATTTAAAACTCAAAATAAGATGTGTGCAACGAGCACTTAAAACTCATAATAAGATGTGTGCAACGAGCTCTTAAAACTCATAATAAGATGTGTTCAACGAGCATTTAAAACTCATAATAAGATGTGTTCAACGAGCACTTAAAACTCATAATAAGATGTTTTCAACGAGCATTTAAAACTCATAATAAGATGTGTGCAACGAGCATTTAAAACTCATAATAAGATGTGTGCAACGAGCACATTAAACTCATAATAACATGTGTTCAACGAGCACTTAAAACTCATAATAAGATGTGTGCAACTAGCACTTAAATCTCATAATAAGATGTGTGCAACGAGCAATTAAAACTCATAATAAGATGTGTTCAACGAGCATTTAAAACTCATAATAAGATGTGTTCAACGAGCATTTAAAACTCATAATAAGATGTGTTCAACGAGCATTTAAAACTCATAATAAGATGTGTTCAACGAGCATTTAAAACATAATAAGATGTGTTAAACGAGCATTTGAAACTCATAATAAGATGTGTTCAACGAGCATTTAAAACTCATAATACGATTTGTGCAACGACCACTTAAAACTCAAAATAAGATGTGTTCAACGAGCACTTAAAACTCATAATAAGATGTGTTCAACGAGCACTTAAAACTAACAATAAGATGTGTTCAACGAGCACTTAAAACTCATAATAACATGTGTTCAACGAGCATTTAAAACTCATAATAAGATGTGTTCAACGAGCATTTAAAAGTCATAATAAGATGTATTCAACGAGCATTTAAAACTTATAATAAGATGTGTTTAACGAGCATTTACAACTCATAATAAGATGTGTTCAACGAGCACTTAAAACTCAAAATAAGATGTGTTCAACGAGCATTTAAAACTCATAAGATGTGTTCAACGAGCATTTAAAACTGATAATAAGATGTGTTCTACGAGCATTTAAAACTGATAATAAGATGTGTTCAACGAGCACTTAAAACTCATAATAAGATGTGTTCAACGAGCATTTAAGACTCATAATAAGATGTCTTCAACGAGCACGTAAAACTCATAATAAGATGTGTTCAACGAGCACTTAAAACTCATAATAAGATGTGTTCAACGAGCATTTAAAACATAATAAGATGTGTTCAACGAGCACTTTAAACTCATAATAAGATGTGTGCAACGAGCACTTAAAAGTCAAAATAAGATGTGTTCAACGAGCATTTAAAACATAATAAGATGTGTTCAACGAGCACTTAAAACTCATAATAAGATGTGTTCAACGAGCATTTAAAACTCATAATACGATTTGTGCAACGACCACTTAAAACTCAAAATAAGATGTGTTCAACGAGCACTTAAAACTCATAATAAGATGTGTTCAACGAGCACTTAAAACTAACAATAAGATGTGTTCAACGAGCACTTAAAACTCATAATAACATGTGTTCAACGAGCATTTAAAACTCATAATAAGATGTGTTCAACGAGCATTTAAAAGTCATAATAAGATGTATTCAACGAGCATTTAAAACTTATAATAAGATGTGTTTAACGAGCATTTACAACTCATAATAAGATGTGTTCAACGAGCACTTAAAACTCAAAATAAGATGTGTTCAACGAGCATTTAAAACTCATAAGATGTGTTCAACGAGCATTTAAAACTGATAATAAGATGTGTTCAACGAGCATTTAAAACTGATAATAAGATGTGTTCAACGAGCGCTTAAAACTCATAATAAGATGTGTTCAACGAGCATTTAAGACTCATAATAAGATGTCTTCAACGAGCACGTAAAACTCATAATAAGATGTGTTCAACGAGCACTTAAAACTCATAATAAGATGTGTGCAACGAGCACATTAAACTCATAATAACATGTGTTCAACGAGCACTTAAAACTCATAATAAGATGTGTGCAACTAGCACTTAAATCTCATAATAAGATGTGTGCAACGAGCAATTAAAACTCATAATAAGATGTGTTCAACGAGCATTTAAAACTCATAATAAGATGTGTTCAACGAGCATTTAAAACTCATAATAAGATGTGTTCAACGAGCATTTAAAACTCATAATAAGATGTGTTCAACGAGCATTTAAAACATAATAAGATGTGTTAAACGAGCATTTGAAACTCATAATAAGATGTGTTCAACGAGCATTTAAAACTCATAATACGATTTGTGCAACGACCACTTAAAACTCAAAATAAGATGTGTTCAACGAGCACTTAAATCTCATAATAAGATGTGTTCAACGAGCACTTAAAACTAACAATAAGATGTGTTCAACGAGCACTTAAAACTCATAATAACATGTGTTCAACGAGCATTTAAAACTCATAATAAGATGTGTTCAACGAGCATTTAAAAGTCATAATAAGATGTATTCAACGAGCATTTAAAACTTATAATAAGATGTGTTTAACGAGCATTTACAACTCATAATAAGATGTGTTCAACGAGCACTTAAAACTCAAAATAAGATGTGTTCAACGAGCATTTAAAACTCATAAGATGTGTTCAACGAGCATTTAAAACTGATAATAAGATGTGTTCAACGAGCATTTAAAACTGATAATAAGATGTGTTCAACGAGCACTTAAAACTCATAATAAGATGTGTTCAACGAGCATTTAAGACTCATAATAAGATGTCTTCAACGAGCACGTAAAACTCATAATAAGATGTGTTCAACGAGCACTTAAAACTCATAATAAGATGTGTTCAACGAGCATTTAAAACATAATAAGATGTGTTCAACGAGCACTTAAAACTCATAATAAGATGTGTGCAACGAGCACTTAAAAGTCAAAATAAGATGTGTTCAGCGAGCATTTAAAACTCAAAATAAGATGTGTGCAACGAGCACTTAAAACTCATAATAAGATGTGTGCAACGAGCTCTTAAAACTCATAATAAGATGTGTGCAACGAGCATTTAAAACTCATAATAAGATGTGTGCAACGAGCACATTAAACTCATAATAACATGTGTTCAACGAGCACTTAAAACTCATAATAAGATGTGTGCAACTAGCACTTAACTCTCATAATAAGATGTGTGCAACGAGCAATTAAAACTCATAATAAGATGTGTTCAACGAGCATTTAAAACTCATAATAAGATGTGTTCAACGAGCATTTAAAACTCATAATAAGATGTGTTCAACGAGCATTTAAAACTCATAATAAGATGTGTTCAACGAGCATTTAAAACATAATAAGATGTGTTAAACGAGCATTTGAAACTCATAATAAGATGTGTTCAACGAGCATTTAAAACTCATAATACGATTTGTGCAACGACCACTTAAAACTCAAAATAAGATGTGTTCAACGAGCACTTAAAACTCATAATAAGATGTGTTCAACGAGCACTTAAAACTAACAATAAGATGTGTTCAACGAGCACTTAAAACTCATAATAACATGTGTTCAACGAGCATTTAAAACTCATAATAAGATGTGTTCAACGAGCATTTAAAAGTCATAATAAGATGTATTCAACGAGCATTTAAAACTTATAATAAGATGTGTTTAACGAGCATTTACAACTCATAATAAGATGTGTTCAACGAGCACTTAAAACTCAAAATAAGATGTGTTCAACGAGCATTTAAAACTCATAAGATGTGTTCAACGAGCATTTAAAACTGATAATAAGATGTGTTCTACGAGCATTTAAAACTGATAATAAGATGTGTTCAACGAGCACTTAAAACTCATAATAAGATGTGTTCAACGAGCATTTAAGACTCATAATAAGATGTCTTCAACGAGCACGTAAAACTCATAATAAGATGTGTTCAACGAGCACTTAAAACTCATAATAAGATGTGTTCAACGAGCATTTAAAACATAATAAGATGTGTTCAACGAGCACTTTAAACTCATAATAAGATGTGTGCAACGAGCACTTAAAAGTCAAAATAAGATGTGTTCAACGAGCATTTAAAACATAATAAGATGTGTTCAACGAGCACTTAAAACTCATAATAAGATGTGTTCAACGAGCATTTAAAACTCATAATACGATTTGTGCAACGACCACTTAAAACTCAAAATAAGATGTGTTCAACGAGCACTTAAAACTCATAATAAGATGTGTTCAACGAGCACTTAAAACTAACAATAAGATGTGTTCAACGAGCACTTAAAACTCATAATAACATGTGTTCAACGAGCATTTAAAACTCATAATAAGATGTGTTCAACGAGCATTTAAAAGTCATAATAAGATGTATTCAACGAGCATTTAAAACTTATAATAAGATGTGTTTAACGAGCATTTACAACTCATAATAAGATGTGTTCAACGAGCACTTAAAACTCAAAATAAGATGTGTTCAACGAGCATTTAAAACTCATAAGATGTGTTCAACGAGCATTTAAAACTGATAATAAGATGTGTTCAACGAGCATTTAAAACTGATAATAAGATGTGTTCAACGAGCGCTTAAAACTCATAATAAGATGTGTTCAACGAGCATTTAAGACTCATAATAAGATGTCTTCAACGAGCACGTAAAACTCATAATAAGATGTGTTCAACGAGCACTTAAAACTCATAATAAGATGTGTTCAACGAGCATTTAAAACATAATAAGATGTGTTCAACGAGCACTTAAAACTCATAATAAGATGTGTGCAACGAGCACTTAAAAGTCAAAATAAGATGTGTTCAGCGAGCATTTAAAACTCAAAATAAGATGTGTGCAACGAGCACTTAAAACTCATAATAAGATGTGTGCAACGAGCTCTTAAAACTCATAATAAGATGTGTTCAACGAGCATTTAAAACTCATAATAAGATGTGTTCAACGAGCACTTAAAACTCATAATAAGATGTTTTCAACGAGCATTTAAAACTCATAATAAGATGTGTGCAACGAGCATTTAAAACTCATAATAAGATGTGTGCAACGAGCACATTAAACTCATAATAACATGTGTTCAACGAGCACTTAAAACTCATAATAAGATGTGTGCAACTAGCACTTAAATCTCATAATAAGATGTGTGCAACGAGCAATTAAAACTCATAATAAGATGTGTTCAACGAGCATTTAAAACTCATAATAAGATGTGTTCAACGAGCATTTAAAACTCATAATAAGATGTGTTCAACGAGCATTTAAAACTCATAATAAGATGTGTTCAACGAGCATTTAAAACATAATAAGATGTGTTAAACGAGCATTTGAAACTCATAATAAGATGTGTTCAACGAGCATTTAAAACTCATAATACGATTTGTGCAACGACCACTTAAAACTCAAAATAAGATGTGTTCAACGAGCACTTAAAACTCATAATAAGATGTGTTCAACGAGCACTTAAAACTAACAATAAGATGTGTTCAACGAGCACTTAAAACTCATAATAACATGTGTTCAACGAGCATTTAAAACTCATAATAAGATGTGTTCAACGAGCATTTAAAAGTCATAATAAGATGTATTCAACGAGCATTTAAAACTTATAATAAGATGTGTTTAACGAGCATTTACAACTCATAATAAGATGTGTTCAACGAGCACTTAAAACTCAAAATAAGATGTGTTCAACGAGCATTTAAAACTCATAAGATGTGTTCAACGAGCATTTAAAACTGATAATAAGATGTGTTCTACGAGCATTTAAAACTGATAATAAGATGTGTTCAACGAGCACTTAAAACTCATAATAAGATGTGTTCAACGAGCATTTAAGACTCATAATAAGATGTCTTCAACGAGCACGTAAAACTCATAATAAGATGTGTTCAACGAGCACTTAAAACTCATAATAAGATGTGTTCAACGAGCATTTAAAACATAATAAGATGTGTTCAACGAGCACTTTAAACTCATAATAAGATGTGTGCAACGAGCACTTAAAAGTCAAAATAAGATGTGTTCAACGAGCATTTAAAACATAATAAGATGTGTTCAACGAGCACTTAAAACTCATAATAAGATGTGTTCAACGAGCATGTAGAACTCACAATAAGATGTGTTCAACGAGCACTTAACACTCATAATAAGATGTGTTCAACGAGCATTTAAAACTCATAATAAGATGTGTTCAACGAGCACGTAAATCTCATAATAAGACGTGTTCAACGAGCATTTGAAACTCATAATAAGATGTGTTCAACGAGCATTTAAAACTCATAATAAGATGTGTTCAACGAGCATTTAAAACTCATAATAAGATGTGTGCAACGAGCACTTCAAACTCATAATAAGATGTGTGCAACGAGCACTTAAAACTCATAATAAGATGTGCGCAATGAGCACTTAAAACTCATAATAAGATGTGTGCAACGAGCAATTAAAACTCATAATAAGATGTGTTCAACGAGCAATTAAAACTCACAATAAGATGTGTTCAACGAGCACTTAAAACTCATAATAAGATGTGTGCAACGAGCACATTAAACTCATAATAACATGTGTTCAACGAGCACTTAAAACTCATAATAAGATGTGTGCAACTAGCACTTAAATCTCATAATAAGATGTGTGCAACGAGCAATTAAAACTCATAATAAGATGTGTTCAACGAGCATTTAAAACTCATAATAAGATGTGTTCAACGAGCATTTAAAACTCATAATAAGATGTGTTCAACGAGCATTTAAAACTCATAATAAGATGTGTTCAACGAGCATTTAAAACATAATAAGATGTGTTAAACGAGCATTTGAAACTCATAATAAGATGTGTTCAACGAGCATTTAAAACTCATAATACGATTTGTACAACGACCACTTAAAACTCAAAATAAGATGTGTTCAACGAGCACTTAAAACTCATAATAAGATGTGTTCAACGAGCACTTAAAACTAACAATAAGATGTGTTCAACGAGCACTTAAAACTCATAATAACATGTGTTCAACGAGCATTTAAAACTCATAATAAGATGTGTTCAACGAGCATTTAAAAGTCATAATAAGATGTATTCAACGAGCATTTAAAACTTATAATAAGATGTGTTTAACGAGCATTTACAACTCATAATAAGATGTGTTCAACGAGCACTTAAAACTCAAAATAAGATGTGTTCAACGAGCATTTAAAACTCATAAGATGTGTTCAACGAGCATTTAAAACTGATAATAAGATGTGTTCAACGAGCATTTAAAACTGATAATAAGATGTGTTCAACGAGCACTTAAAACTCATAATAAGATGTGTTCAACGAGCATTTAAGACTCATAATAAGATGTCTTCAACGAGCACGTAAAACTCATAATAAGATGTGTTCAACGAGCACTTAAAACTCATAATAAGATGTGTTCAACGAGCATTTAAAACATAATAAGATGTGTTCAACGAGCACTTAAAACTCATAATAAGATGTGTGCAACGAGCACTTAAAAGTCAAAATAAGATGTGTTCAGCGAGCACTTAAAACTCATAATAAGATGTGCGCAATGAGCACTTAAAACTCATAATAAGATGTGTGCAACGAGCAATTAAAACTCATAATAAGATGTGTTCAACGAGCAATTAAAACTCACAATAAGATGTGTTCAACGAGCACTTAAAACTCATAATAAGATGTGTGCAACGAGCACATTAAACTCATATAACATGTGTTCAACGAGCACTTAAAACTCATAATAAGATGTGTGCAACTAGCACTTACATCTCATAATAAGATGTGTGCAACGAGCAATTAAAACTCATAATAAGATGTGTTCAACGAGCATTTAAAACTCATAATAAGATGTGTTCAACGAGCATTTAAAACTCATAATAAGATGTGTTCAACGAGCATTTAAAACTCATAATAAGATGTGTTCAACGAGCATTTAAAACATAATAAGATGTGTTAAACGAGCATTTGAAACTCATAATAAGATGTGTTCAACGAGCATTTAAAACTCATAATACGATTTGTGCAACGACCACTTAAAACTCAAAATAAGATGTGTTCAACGAGCACTTAAAACTCATAATAAGATGTGTTCAACGAGCACTTAAAACTAACAATAAGATGTGTTCAACGAGCATTTAAAAGTCATAATAAGATGTATTCAACGAGCATTTAAAACTTATAATAAGATGTGTTTAACGAGCATTTACAACTCATAATAAGATGTGTTCAACGAGCACTTAAAACTCAAAATAAGATGTGTTCAACGAGCATTTAAAACTCATAAGATGTGTTCAACGAGCATTTAAAACTGATAATAAGATGTGTTCAACGAGCATTTAAAACTGATAATAAGATGTGTTCAACGAGCGCTTAAAACTCATAATAAGATGTGTTCAACGAGCATTTAAGACTCATAATAAGATGTCTTCAACGAGCACGTAAAACTCATAATAAGATGTGTTCAACGAGCACTTAAAACTCATAATAAGATGTGTGCAACGAGCACATTAAACTCATAATAACATGTGTTCAACGAGCACTTAAAACTCATAATAAGATGTGTGCAACTAGCACTTAAATCTCATAATAAGATGTGTGCAACGAGCAATTAAAACTCATAATAAGATGTGTTCAACGAGCATTTAAAACTCATAATAAGATGTGTTCAACGAGCATTTAAAACTCATAATAAGATGTGTTCAACGAGCATTTAAAACTCATAATAAGATGTGTTCAACGAGCATTTAAAACATAATAAGATGTGTTAAACGAGCATTTGAAACTCATAATAAGATGTGTTCAACGAGCATTTAAAACTCATAATACGATTTGTGCAACGACCACTTAAAACTCAAAATAAGATGTGTTCAACGAGCACTTAAATCTCATAATAAGATGTGTTCAACGAGCACTTAAAACTAACAATAAGATGTGTTCAACGAGCACTTAAAACTCATAATAACATGTGTTCAACGAGCATTTAAAACTCATAATAAGATGTGTTCAACGAGCATTTAAAAGTCATAATAAGATGTATTCAACGAGCATTTAAAACTTATAATAAGATGTGTTTAACGAGCATTTACAACTCATAATAAGATGTGTTCAACGAGCACTTAAAACTCAAAATAAGATGTGTTCAACGAGCATTTAAAACTCATAAGATGTGTTCAACGAGCATTTAAAACTGATAATAAGATGTGTTCAACGAGCATTTAAAACTGATAATAAGATGTGTTCAACGAGCACTTAAAACTCATAATAAGATGTGTTCAACGAGCATTTAAGACTCATAATAAGATGTCTTCAACGAGCACGTAAAACTCATAATAAGATGTGTTCAACGAGCACTTAAAACTCATAATAAGATGTGTTCAACGAGCATTTAAAACATAATAAGATGTGTTCAACGAGCACTTAAAACTCATAATAAGATGTGTGCAACGAGCACTTAAAAGTCAAAATAAGATGTGTTCAGCGAGCATTTAAAACTCAAAATAAGATGTGTGCAACGAGCACTTAAAACTCATAATAAGATGTGTGCAACGAGCTCTTAAAACTCATAATAAGATGTGTTCAACGAGCATTTAAAACTCATAATAAGATGTGTTCAACGAGCACTTAAAACTCATAATAAGATGTTTTCAACGAGCATTTAAAACTCATAATAAGATGTGTGCAACGAGCATTTAAAACTCATAATAAGATGTGTGCAACGAGCACATTAAACTCATAATAACATGTGTTCAACGAGCACTTAAAACTCATAATAAGATGTGTGCAACTAGCACTTAAATCTCATAATAAGATGTGTGCAACGAGCAATTAAAACTCATAATAAGATGTGTTCAACGAGCATTTAAAACTCATAATAAGATGTGTTCAACGAGCATTTAAAACTCATAATAAGATGTGTTCAACGAGCATTTAAAACTCATAATAAGATGTGTTCAACGAGCATTTAAAACATAATAAGATGTGTTAAACGAGCATTTGAAACTCATAATAAGATGTGTTCAACGAGCATTTAAAACTCATAATACGATTTGTGCAACGACCACTTAAAACTCAAAATAAGATGTGTTCAACGAGCACTTAAAACTCATAATAAGATGTGTTCAACGAGCACTTAAAACTAACAATAAGATGTGTTCAACGAGCACTTAAAACTCATAATAACATGTGTTCAACGAGCATTTAAAACTCATAATAAGATGTGTTCAACGAGCATTTAAAAGTCATAATAAGATGTATTCAACGAGCATTTAAAACTTATAATAAGATGTGTTTAACGAGCATTTACAACTCATAATAAGATGTGTTCAACGAGCACTTAAAACTCAAAATAAGATGTGTTCAACGAGCATTTAAAACTCATAAGATGTGTTCAACGAGCATTTAAAACTGATAATAAGATGTGTTCTACGAGCATTTAAAACTGATAATAAGATGTGTTCAACGAGCACTTAAAACTCATAATAAGATGTGTTCAACGAGCATTTAAGACTCATAATAAGATGTCTTCAACGAGCACGTAAAACTCATAATAAGATGTGTTCAACGAGCACTTAAAACTCATAATAAGATGTGTTCAACGAGCATTTAAAACATAATAAGATGTGTTCAACGAGCACTTTAAACTCATAATAAGATGTGTGCAACGAGCACTTAAAAGTCAAAATAAGATGTGTTCAACGAGCATTTAAAACATAATAAGATGTGTTCAACGAGCACTTAAAACTCATAATAAGATGTGTTCAACGAGCATTTAAAACTCATAATACGATTTGTGCAACGACCACTTAAAACTCAAAATAAGATGTGTTCAACGAGCACTTAAAACTCATAATAAGATGTGTTCAACGAGCACTTAAAACTAACAATAAGATGTGTTCAACGAGCACTTAAAACTCATAATAACATGTGTTCAACGAGCATTTAAAACTCATAATAAGATGTGTTCAACGAGCATTTAAAAGTCATAATAAGATGTATTCAACGAGCATTTAAAACTTATAATAAGATGTGTTTAACGAGCATTTACAACTCATAATAAGATGTGTTCAACGAGCACTTAAAACTCAAAATAAGATGTGTTCAACGAGCATTTAAAACTCATAAGATGTGTTCAACGAGCATTTAAAACTGATAATAAGATGTGTTCAACGAGCATTTAAAACTGATAATAAGATGTGTTCAACGAGCGCTTAAAACTCATAATAAGATGTGTTCAACGAGCATTTAAGACTCATAATAAGATGTCTTCAACGAGCACGTAAAACTCATAATAAGATGTGTTCAACGAGCACTTAAAACTCATAATAAGATGTGTTCAACGAGCATTTAAAACATAATAAGATGTGTTCAACGAGCACTTAAAACTCATAATAAGATTTGTGCAACGAGCACTTAAAAGTCAAAATAAGATGTGTTCAGCGAGCATTTAAAACTCAAAATAAGATGTGTGCAACGAGCACTTAAAACTCATAATAAGATGTGTGCAACGAGCTCTTAAAACTCATAATAAGATGTGTTCAACGAGCATTTAAAACTCATAATAAGATGTGTTCAACGAGCACTTAAAACTCATAATAAGATGTTTTCAACGAGCATTTAAAACTCATAATAAGATGTGTGCAACGAGCATTTAAAACTCATAATAAGATGTGTGCAACGAGCACATTAAACTCATAATAACATGTGTTCAACGAGCACTTAAAACTCATAATAAGATGTGTGCAACTAGCACTTAAATCTCATAATAAGATGTGTGCAACGAGCAATTAAAACTCATAATAAGATGTGTTCAACGAGCATTTAAAACTCATAATAAGATGTGTTCAACGAGCATTTAAAACTCATAATAAGATGTGTTCAACGAGCATTTAAAACTCATAATAAGATGTGTTCAACGAGCATTTAAAACATAATAAGATGTGTTAAACGAGCATTTGAAACTCATAATAAGATGTGTTCAACGAGCATTTAAAACTCATAATACGATTTGTGCAACGACCACTTAAAACTCAAAATAAGATGTGTTCAACGAGCACTTAAAACTCATAATAAGATGTGTTCAACGAGCACTTAAAACTAACAATAAGATGTGTTCAACGAGCACTTAAAACTCATAATAACATGTGTTCAACGAGCATTTAAAACTCATAATAAGATGTGTTCAACGAGCATTTAAAAGTCATAATAAGATGTATTCAACGAGCATTTAAAACTTATAATAAGATGTGTTTAACGAGCATTTACAACTCATAATAAGATGTGTTCAACGAGCACTTAAAACTCAAAATAAGATGTGTTCAACGAGCATTTAAAACTCATAAGATGTGTTCAACGAGCATTTAAAACTGATAATAAGATGTGTTCTACGAGCATTTAAAACTGATAATAAGATGTGTTCAACGAGCACTTAAAACTCATAATAAGATGTGTTCAACGAGCATTTAAGACTCATAATAAGATGTCTTCAACGAGCACGTAAAACTCATAATAAGATGTGTTCAACGAGCACTTAAAACTCATAATAAGATGTGTTCAACGAGCATTTAAAACATAATAAGATGTGTTCAACGAGCACTTTAAACTCATAATAAGATGTGTGCAACGAGCACTTAAAAGTCAAAATAAGATGTGTTCAACGAGCATTTAAAACATAATAAGATGTGTTCAACGAGCACTTAAAACTCATAATAAGATGTGTTCAACGAGCATGTAGAACTCACAATAAGATGTGTTCAACGAGCACTTAACACTCATAATAAGATGTGTTCAACGAGCATTTAAAACTCATAATAAGATGTGTTCAACGAGCACGTAAATCTCATAATAAGACGTGTTCAACGAGCATTTGAAACTCATAATAAGATGTGTTCAACGAGCATTTAAAACTCATAATAAGATGTGTTCAACGAGCATTTAAAACTCATAATAAGATGTGTGCAACGAGCACTTCAAACTCATAATAAGATGTGTGCAACGAGCACTTAAAACTCATAATAAGATGTGCGCAATGAGCACTTAAAACTCATAATAAGATGTGTGCAACGAGCAATTAAAACTCATAATAAGATGTGTTCAACGAGCAATTAAAACTCACAATAAGATGTGTTCAACGAGCACTTAAAACTCATAATAAGATGTGTGCAACGAGCACATTAAACTCATAATAACATGTGTTCAACGAGCACTTAAAACTCATAATAAGATGTGTGCAACTAGCACTTAAATCTCATAATAAGATGTGTGCAACGAGCAATTAAAACTCATAATAAGATGTGTTCAACGAGCATTTAAAACTCATAATAAGATGTGTTCAACGAGCATTTAAAACTCATAATAAGATGTGTTCAACGAGCATTTAAAACTCATAATAAGATGTGTTCAACGAGCATTTAAAACATAATAAGATGTGTTAAACGAGCATTTGAAACTCATAATAAGATGTGTTCAACGAGCATTTAAAACTCATAATACGATTTGTGCAACGACCACTTAAAACTCAAAATAAGATGTGTTCAACGAGCACTTAAAACTCATAATAAGATGTGTTCAACGAGCACTTAAAACTAACAATAAGATGTGTTCAACGAGCACTTAAAACTCATAATAACATGTGTTCAACGAGCATTTAAAACTCATAATAAGATGTGTTCAACGAGCATTTAAAAGTCATAATAAGATGTATTCAACGAGCATTTAAAACTTATAATAAGATGTGTTTAACGAGCATTTACAACTCATAATAAGATGTGTTCAACGAGCACTTAAAACTCAAAATAAGATGTGTTCAACGAGCATTTAAAACTCATAAGATGTGTTCAACGAGCATTTAAAACTGATAATAAGATGTGTTCAACGAGCATTTAAAACTGATAATAAGATGTGTTCAACGAGCACTTAAAACTCATAATAAGATGTGTTCAACGAGCATTTAAGACTCATAATAAGATGTCTTCAACGAGCACGTAAAACTCATAATAAGATGTGTTCAACGAGCACTTAAAACTCATAATAAGATGTGTTCAACGAGCATTTAAAACATAATAAGATGTGTTCAACGAGCACTTAAAACTCATAATAAGATGTGTGCAACGAGCACTTAAAAGTCAAAATAAGATGTGTTCAGCGAGCACTTAAAACTCATAATAAGATGTGCGCAATGAGCACTTAAAACTCATAATAAGATGTGTGCAACGAGCAATTAAAACTCATAATAAGATGTGTTCAACGAGCAATTAAAACTCACAATAAGATGTGTTCAACGAGCACTTAAAACTCATAATAAGATGTGTGCAACGAGCACATTAAACTCATAATAACATGTGTTCAACGAGCACTTAAAACTCATAATAAGATGTGTGCAACTAGCACTTACATCTCATAATAAGATGTGTGCAACGAGCAATTAAAACTCATAATAAGATGTGTTCAACGAGCATTTAAAACTCATAATAAGATGTGTTCAACGAGCATTTAAAACTCATAATAAGATGTGTTCAACGAGCATTTAAAACTCATAATAAGATGTGTTCAACGAGCATTTAAAACATAATAAGATGTGTTAAACGAGCATTTGAAACTCATAATAAGATGTGTTCAACGAGCATTTAAAACTCATAATACGATTTGTGCAACGACCACTTAAAACTCAAAATAAGATGTGTTCAACGAGCACTTAAAACTCATAATAAGATGTGTTCAACGAGCACTTAAAACTAACAATAAGATGTGTTCAACGAGCACTTAAAACTCATAATAACATGTGTTCAACGAGCATTTAAAACTCATAATAAGATGTGTTCAACGAGCATTTAAAAGTCATAATAAGATGTATTCAACGAGCATTTAAAACTTATAATAAGATGTGTTTAACGAGCATTTACAACTCATAATAAGATGTGTTCAACGAGCACTTAAAACTCAAAATAAGATGTGTTCAACGAGCATTTAAAACTCATAAGATGTGTTCAACGAGCATTTAAAACTGATAATAAGATGTGTTCAACGAGCATTTAAAACTGATAATAAGATGTGTTCAACGAGCACTTAAAACTCATAATAAGATGTGTTCAACGAGCATTTAAGACTCATAATAAGATGTCTTCAACGAGCACGTAAAACTCATAATAAGATGTGTTCAACGAGCACTTAAAACTCATAATAAGATGTGTTCAACGAGCATTTAAAACATAATAAGATGTGTTCAACGAGCACTTAAAACTCATAATAAGATGTGTGCAACGAGCACTTAAAAGTCAAAATAAGATGTGTTCAGCGAGCATTTAAAACTCAAAATAAGATGTGTGCAACGAGCACTTAAAACTCATAATAAGATGTGTGCAACGAGCTCTTAAAACTCATAATAAGATGTGTTCAACGAGCTTTTAAAACTCAAAATAAGATGTGTTCAACGAGCACTTAAAACTCATAATAAGATGTGTTCAACGAGCACTTAAAACTAACAATAAGATGTGTTCAACGAGCACTTAAAACTCATAATAACATGTGTTCAACGAGCATTTAAAACTCATAATAAGATGTGTTCAACGAGCATTTAAAAGTCATAATAAGATGTATTCAACGAGCATTTAAAACTTATAATACGATGTGTTTAACGAGCATTTACAACTCATAATAAGATGTGTTCAACGAGCACTTAAAACTCAAAATAAGATGTGTTCAACGAGCATTTAAAACTCATAAGATGTGTTCAACGAGCATTTAAAACTGATAATAAGATGTGTTCAACGAGCATTTAAAACTGATAATAAGATGTGTTCAACGAGCACTTAAAACTCATAATAAGATGTGTTCAACGAGCATTTAAGACTCATAATAAGATGTCTTCAACGAGCACGTAAAACTCATAATAAGATGTGTTCAACGAGCACTTAAAACTCATAATAAGATTTGTTCAACGAGCATTTAAAACATAATAAGATGTGTTCAACGAGCACTTAAAACTCATAATAAGATGTGTGCAACGAGCACTTAAAAGTCAAAATAAGATGTGTTCAGCGAGCACTTAAAACTCATAATAAGATGTGCGCAATGAGCACTTAAACTCATAATAAGATGTGTGCAACGAGCAATTAAAACTCATAATAAGATGTGTTCAACGAGCAATTAAAACTCACAATAAGATGTGTTCAACGAGCACTTAAAACTCATAATAAGATGTGTGCAACGAGCACATTAAACTCATAATAACATGTGTTCAACGAGCACTTAAAACTCATAATAAGATGTGTGCAACTAGCACTTAAATCTCATAATAAGATGTGTGCAACGAGCAATTAAAACTCATAATAAGATGTGTTCAACGAGCATTTAAAACTCATAATAAGATGTGTTCAACGAGCATTTAAAACTCATAATAAGATGTGTTCAACGAGCATTTAAAACTCATAATAAGATGTGTTCAACGAGCATTTAAAACATAATAAGATGTGTTAAACGAGCATTTGAAACTCATAATAAGATGTGTTCAACGAGCATTTAAAACTCATAATACGATTTGTGCAACGACCACTTAAAACTCAAAATAAGATGTGTTCAACGAGCACTTAAAACTCATAATAAGATGTGTTCAACGAGCACTTAAAACTAACAATAAGATGTGTTCAACGAGCACTTAAAACTCATAATAACATGTGTTCAACGAGCATTTAAAACTCATAATAAGATGTGTTCAACGAGCATTTAAAAGTCATAATAAGATGTATTCAACGAGCATTTAAAACTTATAATAAGATGTGTTTAACGAGCATTTACAACTCATAATAAGATGTGTTCAACGAGCACTTAAAACTCAAAATAAGATGTGTTCAACGAGCATTTAAAACTCATAAGATGTGTTCAACGAGCATTTAAAACTGATAATAAGATGTGTTCAACGAGCATTTAAAACTGATAATAAGATGTGTTCAACGAGCACTTAAAACTCATAATAAGATGTGTTCAACGAGCATTTAAGACTCATAATAAGATGTCTTCAACGAGCACGTAAAACTCATAATAAGATGTGTTCAACGAGCACTTAAAACTCATAATAAGATGTGTTCAACGAGCATTTAAAACATAATAAGATGTGTTCAACGAGCACTTAAAACTCATAATAAGATGTGTGCAACGAGCACTTAAAAGTCAAAATAAGATGTGTTCAGCGAGCATTTAAAACTCAAAATAAGATGTGTGCAACGAGCACTTAAAACTCATAATAAGATGTGTGCAACGAGCTCTTAAAACTCATAATAAGATGTGTTCAACGAGCTTTTAAAACTCATAATAAGATGTGTTCAACGAGCACTTAAAACTCATAATAAGATGTTTTCAACGAGCATTTAAAACTCATAATAAGATGTGTGCAACGAGCATTTAAAACTCATAATAAGATGTGTGCAACGAGCACATTAAACTCATAATAACATGTGTTCAACGAGCACTTAAAACTCATAATAAGATGTGTGCAACTAGCACTTAAATCTCATAATAAGATGTGTGCAACGAGCAATTAAAACTCATAATAAGATGTGTTCAACGAGCATTTAAAACTCATAATAAGATGTGTTCAACGAGCATTTAAAACTCATAATAAGATGTGTTCAACGAGCACTTAAAACTCATAATAAGATGTGTGCAACGAGCACATTAAACTCATAATAAAATGTGTTCAACGAGCACTTAAAACTCATAATAAGATGTGTGCAACTAGCACTTAAATCTCATAATAAGATGTGTGCAACGAGCAATTAAAACTCATAATAAGATGTGTTCAACGAGCATTTAAAACTCATAATAAGATGTGTTCAACGAGCATTTAAAACTCATAATAAGATGTGTTCAACGAGCATTTAAAACTCATAATAAGATGTGTTCAACGAGCATTTAAAACATAATAAGATGTGTTAAACGAGCATTTGAAACTCATAATAAGATGTGTTCAACGAGCATTTAAAACTCATAATACGATTTGTGCAACGACCACTTAAAACTCAAAATAAGATGTGTTCAACGAGCACTTAAAACTCATAATAAGATGTGTTCAACGAGCACTTAAAACTAACAATAAGATGTGTTCAACGAGCACTTAAAACTCATAATAACATGTGTTCAACGAGCATTTAAAACTCATAATAAGATGTGTTCAACGAGCATTTAAAAGTCATAATAAGATGTATTCAACGAGCATTTAAAACTTATAATAAGATGTGTTTAACGAGCATTTACAACTCATAATAAGATGTGTTCAACGAGCACTTAAAACTCAAAATAAGATGTGTTCAACGAGCATTTAAAACTCATAAGATGTGTTCAACGAGCATTTAAAACTGATAATAAGATGTGTTCAACGAGCATTTAAAACTGATAATAAGATGTGTTCAACGAGCACTTAAAACTCATAATAAGATGTGTTCAACGAGCATTTAAGACTCATAATAAGATGTCTTCAACGAGCACGTAAAACTCATAATAAGATGTGTTCAACGAGCACTTAAAACTCATAATAAGATGTGTTCAACGAGCATTTAAAACATAATAAGATGTGTTCAACGAGCACTTAAAACTCATAATAAGATGTGTGCAACGAGCACTTAAAAGTCAAAATAAGATGTGTTCAGCGAGCATTTAAAACTCAAAATAAGATGTGTGCAACGAGCACTTAAAACTCATAATAAGATGTGTGCAACGAGCTCTTAAAACTCATAATAAGATGTGTTCAACGAGCTTTTAAAACTCATAATAAGATGTGTTCAACGAGCACTTAAAACTCATAATAAGATGTTTTCAACGAGCATTTAAAACTCATAATAAGATGTGTGCAACGAGCATTTAAAACTCATAATAAGATGTGTGCAACGAGCACATTAAACTCATAATAACATGTGTTCAACGAGCACTTAAAACTCATAATAAGATGTGTGCAACTAGCACTTAAATCTCATAATAAGATGTGTGCAACGAGCAATTAAAACTCATAATAAGATGTGTTCAACGAGCATTTAAAACTCATAATAAGATGTGTTCAACGAGCATTTAAAACTCATAATAAGATGTGTTCAACGAGCATTTAAAACTCATAATAAGATGTGTTCAACGAGCATTTAAAACATAATAAGATGTGTTAAACGAGCATTTGAAACTCATAATAAGATGTGTTCAACGAGCACTTAAAACTCATAATAAGATGTGTTCAACGAGCATTTAAGACTCATAATAAGATGTCTTCAACGAGCACGTAAAACTCATAATAAGATGTGTTTAACGAGCATTTACAACTCATAATAAGATGTGTTCAACGAGCACTTAAAACTCAAAATAAGATGTGTTCAACGAGCATTTAAAACTCATAAGATGTGTTCAACGAGCACTTAAAACTCATAATAAGATGTGTTCAACGAGCATTTAAAACATAATAAGATGTGTTCAACGAGCACTTAAAACTCATAATAAGATGTGTGCAACGAGCACTTAAAAGTCAAAATAAGATGTGTTCAGCGAGCATTTAAAACTCAAAATAAGATGTGTGCAACGAGCACTTAAAACTCATAATAAGATGTGTGCAACGAGCTCTTAAAACTCATAATAAGATGTGTTCAACGAGCATTTAAAACTCATAATAAGATGTGTTCAACGAGCACTTAAAACTCATAATAAGATGTTTTCAACGAGCATTTAAAACTCATAATAAGATGTGTGCAACGAGCATTTAAAACTCATAATAAGATGTGTGCAACGAGCACATTAAACTCATAATAACATGTGTTCAACGAGCACTTAAAACTCATAATAAGATGTGTGCAACTAGCACTTAAATCTCATAAAAAGATGTGTGCAACGAGCAATTAAAACTCATAATAAGATGTGTTCATCGAGCATTTAAAACTCATAATAAGATGTGTTCAACGAGCATTTAAAACTCATAATAAGATGTGTTCAACGAGCATTTAAAACTCATAATAAGATGTGTTCAACGAGCATTTAAAACATAATAAGATGTGTTAAACGAGCATTTGAAACTCATAATAAGATGTGTTCAACGAGCATTTAAAACTCATAATACGATTTGTGCAACGACCACTTAAAACTCAAAATAAGATGTGTTCAACGAGCACTTAAAACTCATAATAAGATGTGTTCAACGAGCACTTAAAACTAACAATAAGATGTGTTCAACGAGCACTTAAAACTCATAATAACATGTGTTCAACGAGCATTTAAAACTCATAATAAGATGTGTTCAACGAGCATTTAAAAGTCATAATAAGATGTATTCAACGAGCATTTAAAACTTATAATAAGATGTGTTTAACGAGCATTTACAACTCATAATAAGATGTGTTCAACGAGCACTTAAAACTCAAAATAAGATGTGTTCAACGAGCATTTAAAACTCATAAGATGTGTTCAACGAGCATTTAAAACTGATAATAAGATGTGTTCTACGAGCATTTAAAACTGATAATAAGATGTGTTCAACGAGCACTTAAAACTCATAATAAGATGTGTTCAACGAGCATTTAAGACTCATAATAAGATGTCTTCAACGAGCACGTAAAACTCATAATAAGATGTGTTCAACGAGCACTTAAAACTCATAATAAGATGTGTTCAACGAGCATTTAAAACATAATAAGATGTGTTCAACGAGCACTTTAAACTCATAATAAGATGTGTGCAACGAGCACTTAAAAGTCAAAATAAGATGTGTTCAACGAGCATTTAAAACATAATAAGATGTGTTCAACGAGCACTTAAAACTCATAATAAGATGTGTTCAACGAGCATGTAGAACTCACAATAAGATGTGTTCAACGAGCACTTAACACTCATAATAAGATGTGTTCAACGAGCACTTAAAACTCATAATAAGATGTGTTCAACGAGCACGTAAATCTCATAATAAGACGTGTTCAACGAGCATTTGAAACTCATAATAAGATGTGTTCAACGAGCATTTAAAACTCATAATAAGATGTGTTCAACGAGCATTTAAAACTCATAATAAGATGTGTGCAACGAGCACTTCAAACTCATAATAAGATGTGTGCAACGAGCACTTAAAACTCATAATAAGATGTGCGCAATGAGCACTTAAAACTCATAATAAGATGTGTGCAACGAGCAATTAAAACTCATAATAAGATGTGTTCAACGAGCAATTAAAACTCACAATAAGATGTGTTCAACGAGCACTTAAAACTCATAATAAGATGTGTGCAACGAGCACATTAAACTCATAATAACATGTGTTCAACGAGCACTTAAAACTCATAATAAGATGTGTGCAACTAGCACTTAAATCTCATAATAAGATGTGTGCAACGAGCAATTAAAACTCATAATAAGATGTGTTCAACGAGCATTTAAAACTCATAATAAGATGTGTTCAACGAGCATTTAAAACTCATAATAAGATGTGTTCAACGAGCATTTAAAACTCATAATAAGATGTGTTCAACGAGCATTTAAAACATAATAAGATGTGTTAAACGAGCATTTGAAACTCATAATAAGATGTGTTCAACGAGCATTTAAAACTCATAATACGATTTGTGCAACGACCACTTAAAACTCAAAATAAGATGTGTTCAACGAGCACTTAAAACTCATAATAAGATGTGTTCAACGAGCACTTAAAACTAACAATAAGATGTGTTCAACGAGCACTTAAAACTCATAATAACATGTGTTCAACGAGCATTTAAAACTCATAATAAGATGTGTTCAACGAGCATTTAAAAGTCATAATAAGATGTATTCAACGAGCATTTAAAACTTATAATAAGATGTGTTTAACGAGCATTTACAACTCATAATAAGATGTGTTCAACGAGCACTTAAAACTCAAAATAAGATGTGTTCAACGAGCATTTAAAACTCATAAGATGTGTTCAACGAGCATTTAAAACTGATAATAAGATGTGTTCTACGAGCATTTAAAACTGATAATAAGATGTGTTCAACGAGCACTTAAAACTCATAATAAGATGTGTTCAACGAGCATTTAAGACTCATAATAAGATGTCTTCAACGAGCACGTAAAACTCATAATAAGATGTGTTCAACGAGCACTTAAAACTCATAATAAGATGTGTTCAACGAGCATTTAAAACATAATAAGATGTGTTCAACGAGCACTTTAAACTCATAATAAGATGTGTGCAACGAGCACTTAAAAGTCAAAATAAGATGTGTTCAACGAGCATTTAAAACATAATAAGATGTGTTCAACGAGCACTTAAAACTCATAATAAGATGTGTTCAACGAGCATGTAGAACTCACAATAAGATGTGTTCAACGAGCACTTAACACTCATAATAAGATGTGTTCAACGAGCATTTAAAACTCATAATAAGATGTGTTCAACGAGCACGTAAATCTCATAATAAGACGTGTTCAACGAGCATTTGAAACTCATAATAAGATGTGTTCAACGAGCATTTAAAACTCATAATAAGATGTGTTCAACGAGCATTTAAAACTCATAATAAGATGTGTGCAACGAGCACTTCAAACTCATAATAAGATGTGTGCAACGAGCACTTAAAACTCATAATAAGATGTGCGCAATGAGCACTTAAAACTCATAATAAGATGTGTGCAACGAGCAATTAAAACTCATAATAAGATGTGTTCAACGAGCAATTAAAACTCACAATAAGATGTGTTCAACGAGCACTTAAAACTCATAATAAGATGTGTGCAACGAGCACATTAAACTCATAATAACATGTGTTCAACGAGCACTTAAAACTCATAATAAGATGTGTGCAACTAGCACTTAAATCTCATAATAAGATGTGTGCAACGAGCAATTAAAACTCATAATAAGATGTGTTCAACGAGCATTTAAAACTCATAATAAGATGTGTTCAACGAGCATTTAAAACTCATAATAAGATGTGTTCAACGAGCATTTAAAACTCATAATAAGATGTGTTCAACGAGCATTTAAAACATAATAAGATGTGTTAAACGAGCATTTGAAACTCATAATAAGATGTGTTCAACGAGCATTTAAAACTCATAATACGATTTGTGCAACGACCACTTAAAACTCAAAATAAGATGTGTTCAACGAGCACTTAAAACTCATAATAAGATGTGTTCAACGAGCACTTAAAACTAACAATAAGATGTGTTCAACGAGCACTTAAAACTCATAATAACATGTGTTCAACGAGCATTTAAAACTCATAATAAGATGTGTTCAACGAGCATTTAAAAGTCATAATAAGATGTATTCAACGAGCATTTAAAACTTATAATAAGATGTGTTTAACGAGCATTTACAACTCATAATAAGATGTGTTCAACGAGCACTTAAAACTCAAAATAAGATGTGTTCAACGAGCATTTAAAACTCATAAGATGTGTTCAACGAGCATTTAAAACTGATAATAAGATGTGTTCAACGAGCATTTAAAACTGATAATAAGATGTGTTCAACGAGCACTTAAAACTCATAATAAGATGTGTTCAACGAGCATTTAAGACTCATAATAAGATGTCTTCAACGAGCACGTAAAACTCATAATAAGATGTGTTCAACGAGCACTTAAAACTCATAATAAGATGTGTTCAACGAGCATTTAAAACATAATAAGATGTGTTCAACAAGCACTTAAAACTCATAATAAGATGTGTGCAACGAGCACTTAAAAGTCAAAATAAGATGTGTTCAGCGAGCACTTAAAACTCATAATAAGATGTGCGCAATGAGCACTTAAAACTCATAATAAGATGTGTGCAACGAGCAATTAAAACTCATAATAAGATGTGTTCAACGAGCAATTAAAACTCACAATAAGATGTGTTCAACGAGCACTTAAAACTCATAATAAGATGTGTGCAACGAGCACATTAAACTCATAATAACATGTGTTCAACGAGCACTTAAAACTCATAATAAGATGTGTGCAACTAGCACTTAAATCTCATAATAAGATGTGTGCAACGAGCAATTAAAACTCATAATAAGATGTGTTCAACGAGCATTTAAAACATAATAAGATGTGTTCAACGAGCACTTAAAACTCATAATAAGATGTGTGCAACGAGCACTTAAAAGTCAAAATAAGATGTGTTCAGCGAGCATTTAAAACTCAAAATAAGATGTGTGCAACGAGCACTTAAAACTCATAATAAGATGTGTGCAACGAGCTCTTAAAACTCATAATAAGATGTGTTCAACGAGCATTTAAAACTCATAATAAGATGTGTTCAACGAGCACTTAAAACTAACAATAAGATGTGTTCAACGAGCACTTAAAACTCATAATAACATGTGTTCAACGAGCATTTAAAACTCATAATAAGATGTGTTCAACGAGCATTTAAAAGTCATAATAAGATGTATTCAACGAGCATTTAAAACTTATAATAAGATGTGTTTAACGAGCATTTACAACTCATAATAAGATGTGTTCAACGAGCACTTAAAACTCAAAATAAGATGTGTTCAACGAGCATTTAAAACTCATAAGATGTGTTCAACGAGCATTTAAAACTGATAATAAGATGTGTTCAACGAGCATTTAAAACTGATAATAAGATGTGTTCAACGAGCACTTAAAACTCATAATAAGATGTGTTCAACGAGCATTTAAGACTCATAATAAGATGTCTTCAACGAGCACGTAAAACTCATAATAAGATGTGTTCAACGAGCACTTAAAACTCATAATAAGATGTGTTCAACGAGCATTTAAAACATAATAAGATGTGTTCAACAAGCACTTAAAACTCATAATAAGATGTGTGCAACGAGCACTTAAAAGTCAAAATAAGATGTGTTCAGCGAGCACTTAAAACTCATAATAAGATGTGCGCAATGAGCACTTAAAACTCATAATAAGATGTGTGCAACGAGCAATTAAAACTCATAATAAGATGTGTTCAACGAGCAATTAAAACTCACAATAAGATGTGTTCAACGAGCACTTAAAACTCATAATAAGATGTGTGCAACGAGCACATTAAACTCATAATAACATGTGTTCAACGAGCACTTAAAACTCATAATAAGATGTGTGCAACTAGCACTTAAATCTCATAATAAGATGTGTGCAACGAGCAATTAAAACTCATAATAAGATGTGTTCAACGAGCATTTAAAACATAATAAGATGTGTTCAACGAGCACTTAAAACTCATAATAAGATGTGTGCAACGAGCACTTAAAAGTCAAAATAAGATGTGTTCAGCGAGCATTTAAAACTCAAAATAAGATGTGTGCAACGAGCACTTAAAACTCATAATAAGATGTGTGCAACGAGCATTTAAAACTCATAATAAGATGTGTTCAACGAGCATTTAAAACATAATAAGATGTGTTAAACGAGCATTTGAAACTCATAATAAGATGTGTTCAACGAGCATTTAAAACTCATAATACGATTTGTGCAACGACCACTTAAAACTCAAAATAAGATGTGTTCAACGAGCACTTAAAACTCATAATAAGATGTGTTCAACGAGCACTTAAAACTAACAATAAGATGTGTTCAACGAGCACTTAAAACTCATAATAACATGTGTTCAACGAGCATTTAAAACTCATAATAAGATGTGTTCAACGAGCATTTAAAAGTCATAATAAGATGTATTCAACGAGCATTTAAAACTTATAATAAGATGTGTTTAACGAGCATTTACAACTCATAATAAGATGTGTTCAACGAGCACTTAAAACTCAAAATAAGATGTGTTCAACGAGCATTTAAAACTCATAAGATTTGTTCAACGAGCATTTAAAACTGATAATAAGATGTGTTCAACGAGCATTTAAAACTGATAATAAGATGTGTTCAACGAGCACTTAAAACTCATAATAAGATGTGTTCAACGAGCATTTAAGACTCATAATAAGATGTCTTCAACGAGCACGTAAAACTCATAATAAGATGTGTTCAACGAGCACTTAAAACTCATAATAAGATGTGTTCAACGAGCATTTAAAACATAATAAGATGTGTTCAACAAGCACTTAAAACTCATAATAAGATGTGTGCAACGAGCACTTAAAAGTCAAAATAAGATGTGTTCAGCGAGCACTTAAAACTCATAATAAGATGTGCGCAATGAGCACTTAAAACTCATAATAAGATGTGTGCAACGAGCAATTAAAACTCATAATAAGATGTGTTCAACGAGCAATTAAAACTCACAATAAGATGTGTTCAACGAGCACTTAAAACTCATAATAAGATGTGTGCAACGAGCACATTAAACTCATAATAACATGTGTTCAACGAGCACTTAAAACTCATAATAAGATGTGTGCAACTAGCACTTAAATCTCATAATAAGATGTGTGCAACGAGCAATTAAAACTCATAATAAGATGTGTTCAACGAGCATTTAAAACTCATAATAAGATGTGTTCAACGAGCATTTAAAACTCATAATAAGATGTGTTCAACGAGCATTTAAAACTCATAATAAGATGTGTTCAACGAGCATTTAAAACATAATAAGATGTGTTAAACGAGCATTTGAAACTCATAATAAGATGTGTTCAACGAGCATTTAAAACTCATAATACGATTTGTGCAACGACCACTTAAAACTCAAAATAAGATGTGTTCAACGAGCACTTAAAACTCATAATAAGATGTGTTCAACGAGCACTTAAAACTAACAATAAGATGTGTTCAACGAGCACTTAAAACTCATAATAACATGTGTTCAACGAGCATTTAAAACTCATAATAACATGTGTTCAACGAGCATTTAAAAGTCATAATAAGATGTATTCAACGAGCATTTAAAACTTATAATAAGATGTGTTTAACGAGCATTTACAACTCATAATAAGATGTGTTCAACGAGCACTTAAAACTCAAAATAAGATGTGTTCAACGAGCATTTAAAACTCATAAGATGTGTTCAACGAGCATTTAAAACTGATAATAAGATGTGTTCAACGAGCATTTAAAACTGATAATAAGATGTGTTCAACGAGCACTTAAAACTCATAATAAGATGTGTTCAACGAGCATTTAAGACTCATAATAAGATGTCTTCAACGAGCACGTAAAACTCATAATAAGATGTGTTCAACGAGCACTTAAAACTCATAATAAGATGTGTTCAACGAGCATTTAAAACATAATAAGATGTGTTCAATGAGCACTTAAAACTCATAATAAGATGTGTGCAACGAGCACTTAAAAGTCAAAATAAGATGTGTTCAGCGAGCATTTAAAACTCAAAATAAGATGTGTGCAACGAGCACTTAAAACTCATAAGATGTGTGCAACGAGCTCTTAAAACTCATAATAAGATGTGTTCAACGAGCTTTTAAAACTCATAATAAGATGTGTTCAACGAGCACTTAAAACTCATAATAAGATGTTTTCAACGAGCATTTAAAACTCATAATAAGATGTGTGCAACGAGCATTTAAAACTCATAATAAGATGTGTGCAACGAGCACATTAAACTCATAATAACATGTGTTCAACGAGCACTTAAAACTCATAATAAGATGTGTGCAACTAGCACTTAAATCTCATAATAAGATGTGTGCAACGAGCAATTAAATCTCATAATAAGATGTGTTCAACGAGCATTTAAAACTCATAATAAGATGTGTTCAACGAGCATTTAAAACTCATAATAAGATGTGTTCAACGAGCATTTAAAACTGATAATAAGATGTGTTCAACGAGCATTTAAAACATAATAAGATGTGTTAAACGAGCATTTGAAACTCATAATACGATGTGTTCAACGAGCACTTAAAACTCATAATAAGATGTGTTCAACGAGCATTTAAGACTCATAATAAGATGTCTTCAACGAGCACGTAAAACTCATAATAAGATGTGTTCAACGAGCACTTAAAACTCATAATAAGATGTGTTCAACGAGCATTTAAAACATAATAAGATGTGTTCAACGAGCACTTAAAACTCATAATAAGATGTGTGCAACGAGCACTTAAAAGTCAAAATAAGATGTGTTCAGCGAGCATTTAAAACTCAAAATAAGATGTGTGCAACGAGCACTTAAAACTCATAATAAGATGTGTGCAACGAGCTCTTAAAACTCATAATAAGATGTGTTCAACGAGCATTTAAAACTCATAATAAGATGTGTTCAACGAGCACTTAAAACTCATAATAAGATGTTTTCAACGAGCATTTAAAACTCATAATAAGATGTGTGCAACGAGCATTTAAAACTCATAATAAGATGTGTGCAACGAGCACATTAAACTCATAATAACATGTGTTCAACGAGCACTTAAAACTCATAATAAGATGTGTGCAACTAGCACTTAAATCTCATAATAAGATGTGTGCAACGAGCAATTAAAACTCATAATAAGATGTGTTCAACGAGCATTTAAAACTCATAATAAGATGTGTTCAACGAGCATTTAAAACTCATAATAAGATGTGTTCAACGAGCATTTAAAACTCATAATAAGATGTGTTCAACGAGCATTTAAAACATAATAAGATGTGTTAAACGAGCATTTGAAACTCATAATAAGATGTGTTCAACGAGCATTTAAAACTCATAATACGATTTGTGCAACGACCACTTAAAACTCAAAATAAGATGTGTTCAACGAGCACTTAAAACTCATAATAAGATGTGTTCAACGAGCACTTAAAACTAACAATAAGATGTGTTCAACGAGCACTTAAAACTCATAATAACATGTGTTCAACGAGCATTTAAAACTCATAATAAGATGTGTTCAACGAGCATTTAAAAGTCATAATAAGATGTATTCAACGAGCATTTAAAACTTATAATAAGATGTGTTTAACGAGCATTTACAACTCATAATAAGATGTGTTCAACGAGCACTTAAAACTCAAAATAAGATGTGTTCAACGAGCATTTAAAACTCATAAGATGTGTTCAACGAGCATTTAAAACTGATAATAAGATGTGTTCTACGAGCATTTAAAACTGATAATAAGATGTGTTCAACGAGCACTTAAAACTGATAATAAGATGTGTTCAACGAGCATTTAAGACTCATAATAAGATGTCTTCAACGAGCACGTAAAACTCATAATAAGATGTGTTCAACGAGCACTTAAAACTCATAATAAGATGTGTTCAACGAGCATTTAAAACATAATAAGATGTGTTCAACGAGCACTTTAAACTCATAATAAGATGTGTGCAACGAGCACTTAAAAGTCAAAATAAGATGTGTTCAACGAGCATTTAAAACATAATAAGATGTGTTCAACGAGCACTTAAAACTCATAATAAGATGTGTTCAACGAGCATGTAGAACTCACAATAAGATGTGTTCAACGAGCACTTAACACTCATAATAAGATGTGTTCAACGAGCATTTAAAACTCATAATAAGATGTGTTCAACGAGCACGTAAATCTCATAATAAGACGTGTTCAACGAGCATTTGAAACTCATAATAAGATGTGTTCAACGAGCATTTAAAACTCATAATAAGATGTGTTCAACGAGCATTTAAAACTCATAATAAGATGTGTGCAACGAGCACTTCAAACTCATAATAAGATGTGTGCAACGAGCACTTAAAACTCATAATAAGATGTGCGCAATGAGCACTTAAAACTCATAATAAGATGTGTGCAACGAGCAATTAAAACTCATAATAAGATGTGTTCAACGAGCAATTAAAACTCACAATAAGATGTGTTCAACGAGCACTTAAAACTCATAATAAGATGTGTGCAACGAGCACATTAAACTCATAATAACATGTGTTCAACGAGCACTTAAAACTCATAATAAGATGTGTGCAACTAGCACTTAAATCTCATAATAAGATGTGTGCAACGAGCAATTGAAACTCATAATAAGATGTGTTCAACGAGCATTTAAAACTCATAATAAGATGTGTTCAACGAGCATTTAAAACTCATAATAAGATGTGTTCAACGAGCATTTAAAACTCATAATAAGATGTGTTCAACGAGCATTTAAAACATAATAAGATGTGTTAAACGAGCATTTGAAACTCATAATAAGATGTGTTCAACGAGCATTTAAAACTCATAATACGATTTGTGCAACGACCACTTAAAACTCAAAATAAGATGTGTTCAACGAGCACTTAAAACTCATAATAAGATGTGTTCAACGAGCACTTAAAACTAACAATAATATGTGTTCAACGAGCACTTAAAACTCATAATAACATGTGTTCAACGAGCATTTAAAACTCATAATAAGATGTGTTCAACGAGCATTTAAAAGTCATAATAAGATATATTCAACGAGCATTTAAAACTTATAATAAGATGTGTTTAACGAGCATTTACAACTCATAATAAGATGTGTTCAACGAGCACTTAAAACTCAAAATAAGATGTGTTCAACGAGCATTTAAAACTCATAAGATGTGTTCAACGAGCATTTAAAACTGATAATAAGACGTGTTCTACGAGCATTTAAAACTGATAATAAGATGTGTTCAACGAGCACTTAAAACTCATAATAAGATGTGTTCAACGAGCATTTAAGACTCATAATAAGATGTCTTCAACGAGCACGTAAAACTCATAATAAGATGTGTTCAACGAGCACTTAAAACTCATAATAAGATGTGTTCAACGAGCATTTAAAACATAATAAGATGTGTTCAACGAGCACTTTAATCTCATAATAAGATGTGTGCAACGAGCACTTAAAAGTCAAAATAAGATGTGTTCAACGAGCATTTAAAACATAATAAGATGTGTTCAACGAGCACTTAAAACTCATAATAAGATGTGTTCAACGAGCATGTAGAACTCACAATAAGATGTGTTCAACGAGCACTTAACACTCATAATAAGATGTGTTCAACGAGCATTTAAAACTCATAATAAGATGTGTTCAACGAGCACGTAAATCTCATAATAAGACGTGTTCAACGAGCATTTGAAACTCATAATAAGATGTGTTCAACGAGCATTTAAAACTCATAATAAGATGTGTTCAACGAGCATTTAAAACTCATAATAAGATGTGTGCAACGAGCACTTCAAACTCATAATAAGATGTGTGCAACGAGCACTTAAAACTCATAATAAGATGTGCGCAATGAGCACTTAAAACTCATAATAAGATGTGTGCAACGAGCAATTAAAACTCATAATAAGATGTGTTCAACGAGCAATTAAAACTCACAATAAGATGTGTTCAACGAGCACTTAAAACTCATAATAAGATGTGTGCAACGAGCACATTAAACTCATAATAACATGTGTTCAACGAGCACTTAAAACTCATAATAAGATGTGTGCAACTAGCACTTAAATCTCATAATAAGATGTGTGCAACGAGCAATTAAAACTCATAATAAGATGTGTTCAACGAGCATTTAAAACTCATAATAAGATGTGTTCAACGAGCATTTAAAACTCATAATAAGATGTGTTCAACGAGCATTTAAAACTCATAATAAGATGTGTTCAACGAGCATTTAAAACATAATAAGATGTGTTAAACGAGCATTTGAAACTCATAATAAGATGTGTTCAACGAGCATTTAAAACTCATAATACGATTTGTGCAACGACCACTTAAAACTCAAAATAAGATGTGTTCAACGAGCACTTAAAACTCATAATAAGATGTGTTCAACGAGCACTTAAAACTAACAATAAGATGTGTTCAACGAGCACTTAAAACTCATAATAACATGTGTTCAACGAGCATTTAAAACTCATAATAAGATGTGTTCAACGAGCATTTAAAAGTCATAATAAGATGTATTCAACGAGCATTTAAAACTTATAATAAGATGTGTTTAACGAGCATTTACAACTCATAATAAGATGTGTTCAACGAGCACTTAAAACTCAAAATAAGATGTGTTCAACGAGCATTTAAAACTCATAAGATGTGTTCAACGAGCATTTAAAACTGATAATAAGATGTGTTCTACGAGCATTTAAAACTGATAATAAGATGTGTTCAACGAGCACTTAAAACTCATAATAAGATGTGTTCAACGAGCATTTAAGACTCATAATAAGATGTCTTCAACGAGCACGTAAAACTCATAATAAGATGTGTTCAACGAGCACTTAAAACTCATAATAAGATGTGTTCAACGAGCATTTAAAACATAATAAGATGTGTTCAACGAGCACTTTAAACTCATAATAAGATGTGTGCAACGAGCACTTAAAAGTCAAAATAAGATGTGTTCAACGAGCATTTAAAACATAATAAGATGTGTTCAACGAGCACTTAAAACTCATAATAAGATGTGTTCAACGAGCATGTAGAACTCACAATAAGATGTGTTCAACGAGCACTTAACACTCATAATAAGATGTGTTCAACGAGCATTTAAAACTCATAATAAGATGTGTTCAACGAGCACGTAAATCTCATAATAAGACGTGTTCAACGAGCATTTGAAACTCATAATAAGATGTGTTCAACGAGCATTTAAAACTCATAATAAGATGTGTTCAACGAGCATTTAAAACTCATAATAAGATGTGAGCAACGAGCACTTCAAACTCATAATAAGATGTGTGCAACGAGCACTTAAAACTCATAATAAGATGTGCGCAATGAGCACTTAAAACTCATAATAAGATGTGTGCAACGAGCAATTAAAACTCATAATAAGATGTGTTCAACGAGCAATTAAAACTCACAATAAGATGTGTTCAACGAGCACTTAAAACTCATAATAAGATGTGTGCAACGAGCACATTAAACTCATAATAACATGTGTTCAACGAGCACTTAAAACTCATAATAAGATGTGTGCAACTAGCACTTAAATCTCATAATAAGATGTGTGCAACGAGCAATTAAAACTCATAATAAGATGTGTTCAACGAGCATTTAAAACTCATAATAAGATGTGTTCAACGAGCATTTAAAACTCATAATAAGATGTGTTCAACGAGCATTTAAAACTCATAATAAGATGTGTTCAACGAGCATTTAAAACATAATAAGATGTGTTAAACGAGCATTTGAAACTCATAATAAGATGTGTTCAACGAGCATTTAAAACTCATAATACGATTTGTGCAACGACCACTTAAAACTCAAAATAAGATGTGTTCAACGAGCACTTAAAACTCATAATAAGATGTGTTCAACGAGCACTTAAAACTAACAATAAGATGTGTTCAACGAGCACTTAAAACTCATAATAACATGTGTTCAACGAGCATTTAAAACTCATAATAAGATGTGTTCAACGAGCATTTAAAAGTCATAATAAGATATATTCAACGAGCATTTAAAACTTATAATAAGATGTGTTTAACGAGCATTTACAACTCATAATAAGATGTGTTCAACGAGCACTTAAAACTCAAAATAAGATGTGTTCAACGAGCATTTAAAACTCATAAGATGTGTTCAACGAGCATTTAAAACTGATAATAAGATGTGTTCTACGAGCATTTAAAACTGATAATAAGATGTGTTCAACGAGCACTTAAAACTCATAATAAGATGTGTTCAACGAGCATTTAAGACTCATAATAAGATGTCTTCAACGAGCACGTAAAACTCATAATAAGATGTGTTCAACGAGCACTTAAAACTCATAATAAGATGTGTTCAACGAGCATTTAAAACATAATAAGATGTGTTCAACGAGCACTTAAAACTCATAATAAGATGTGTGCAACGAGCACTTAAAAGTCAAAATAAGATGTGTTCAACGAGCAATTAAAACATAATAAGATGTGTTCAACGAGCACTTAAAACTTATAATAAGATGTGTTCAACGAGCATGTAGAACTCACAATAAGATGTGTTCAACGAGCACTTAACACTCATAATAAGATGTGTTCAACGAGCATTTAAAACTCATAATAAGATGTGTTCAACGAGCACGTAAATCTCATAATAAGACGTGTTCAACGAGCATTTGAAACTCATAATAAGATGTGTTCAACGAGCATTTAAAACTCATAATAAGATGTGTTCAACGAGCATTTAAAACTCATAATAAGATGTGTGCAACGAGCACTTCAAACTCATAATAAGATGTGTGCAACGAGCACTTAAAACTCATAATAAGATGTGCGCAATGAGCACTTAAAACTCATAATAAGATGTGTGCAACGAGCAATTAAAACTCATAATAAGATGTGTTCAACGAGCAATTAAAACTCACAATAAGATGTGTTCAACGAGCACTTAAAACTCATAATAAGATGTGTGCAACGAGCACATTAAACTCATAATAACATGTGTTCAACGAGCACTTAAAACTCATAATAAGATGTGTGCAACTAGCACTTAAATCTCATAATAAGATGTGTGCAACGAGCAATTAAAACTCATAATAAGATGTGTTCAACGAGCATTTAAAACTCATAATAAGATGTGTTCAACGAGCATTTACAACTCATAATAAGATGTGTTCAACGAGCACTTAAAACTCAAAATAAGATGTGTTCAACGAGCATTTAAAACTCATAAGATGTGTTCAACGAGCATTTAAAACTGATAATAAGATGTGTTCTACGAGCATTTAAAACTGATAATAAGATGTGTTCAACGAGCACTTAAAACTCATAATAAGATGTGTTCAACGAGCATTTAAGACTCATAATAAGATGTCTTCAACGAGCACGTAAAACTCATAATAAGATGTGTTCAACGAGCACTTAAAACTCAAAATAAGATGTGTTCAACGAGCATTTAAAACATAATAAGATGTGTTCAACGAGCACTTAAAACTCATAATAAGATGTGTGCAACGAGCACTTAAAAGTCAAAATAAGATGTGTTCAACGAGCATTTAAAACATAATAAGATGTGTTCAACGAGCACTTAAAACTTATAATAAGATGTGTTCAACGAGCATGTAGAACTCACAATAAGATGTGTTCAACGAGCACTTAACACTCATAATAAGATGTGTTCAACGAGCATTTAAAACTCATAATAAGATGTGTTCAACGAGCACGTAAATCTCATAGTAAGACGTGTTCAACGAGCATTTGAAACTCATAATAAGATGTGTTCAACGAGCATTTAAAACTCATAATAAGATGTGTTCAACGAGCATTTAAAACTCATAATAAGATGTGTGCAACGAGCACTTCAAACTCATAATAAGATGTGTGCAACGAGCACTTAAAACTCATAATAAGATGTGCGCAATGAGCACTTAAAACTCATAATAAGATGTGTGCAACGAGCAATTAAAACTCATAATAAGATGTGTTCAACGAGCAATTAAAACTCACAATAAGATGTGTTCAACGAGCACTTAAAACTCATAATAAGATGTGTGCAACGAGCACATTAAACTCATAATAACATGTGTTCAACGAGCACTTAAAACTCATAATAAGATGTGTGCAACTAGCACTTAAATCTCATAATAAGATGTGTGCAACGAGCAATTAAAACTCATAATAAGATGTGTTCAACGAGCATTTAAAACTCATAATAAGATGTGTTCAACGAGCATTTAAAACTCATAATAAGATGTGTTCAACGAGCATTTAAAACTCATAATAAGATGTGTTCAACGAGCATTTAAAACATAATAAGATGTGTTAAACGAGCATTTGAAACTCATAATAAGATGTGTTCAACGAGCATTTAAAACTCATAATACGATTTGTGCAACGACCACTTAAAACTCAAAATAAGATGTGTTCAACGAGCACTTAAAACTCATAATAAGATGTGTTCAACGAGCACTTAAAACTAACAATAAGATGTGTTCAACGAGCACTTAAAACTCATAATAACATGTGTTCAACGAGCATTTAAAACTCATAATAAGATGTGTTCAACGAGCATTTAAAAGTCATAATAAGATGTATTCAACGAGCATTTAAAACTTATAATAAGATGTGTTTAACGAGCATTTACAACTCATAATAAGATGTGTTCAACGAGCACTTAAAACTCAAAATAAGATGTGTTCAACGAGCATTTAAAACTCATAAGATGTGTTCAACGAGCATTTAAAACTGATAATAAGATGTGTTCAACGAGCATTTAAAACTGATAATAAGATGTGTTCAACGAGCACTTAAAACTCATAATAAGATGTGTTCAACGAGCATTTAAGACTCATAATAAGATGTCTTCAACGAGCACGTAAAACTCATAATAAGATGTGTTCAACGAGCACTTAAAACTCATAATAAGATGTGTTCAACGAGCATTTAAAACATAATAAGATGTGTTCAACGAGCACTTAAAACTCATAATAACATGTGTGCAACGAGCACTTAAAAGTCAAAATAAGATGTGTTCAACGAGCATTTAAAACATAATAAGATGTGTTCAACGAGCACTTAAAACTCATAATAAGATGTGTTCAACGAGCATGTAGAACTCACAATAAGATGTGTTCAACGAGCACTTAACACTCATAATAAGATGTGTTCAACGAGCATTTAAAACTCATAATAAGATGTGTTCAACGAGCACGTAAATCTCATAATAAGACGTGTTCAACGAGCATTTGAAACTCATAATAAGATGTGTTCAACGAGCATTTAAAACTCATAATAAGATGTGTTCAACGAGCATTTAAAACTCATAATAAGATGTGTGCAACGAGCACTTCAAACTCATAATAAGATGTGTGCAACGAGCACTTAAAACTCATAATAAGATGTGCGCAATGAGCACTTAAAACTCATAATAAGATGTGTGCAACGAGCAATTAAAACTCATAATAAGATGTGTTCAACGAGCAATTAAAACTCACAATAAGATGTGTTCAACGAGCACTTAAAACTCATAATAAGATGTGTGCAACGAGCACATTAAACTCATAATAACATGTGTTCAACGAGCACTTAAAACTCATAATAAGATGTGTGCAACTAGCACTTAAATCTCATAATAAGATGTGTGCAACGAGCAATTAAAACTCATAATAAGATGTGTTCAACGAGCATTTAAAACTCATAATAAGATGTGTTCAACGAGCATTTAAAACTCATAATAAGATGTGTTCAACGAGCATTTAAAACTCATAATAAGATGTGTTCAACGAGCATTTAAAACATAATAAGATGTGTTAAACGAGCATTTGAAACTCATAATAAGATGTGTTCAACGAGCATTTAAAACTCATAATACGATTTGTGCAACGACCACTTAAAACTCAAAATAAGATGTGTTCAACGAGCACTTAAAACTCATAATAAGATGTGTTCAACGAGCACTTAAAACTAACAATAAGATGTGTTCAACGAGCACTTAAAACTCATAATAACATGTGTTCAACGAGCATTTAAAACTCATAATAAGATGTGTTCAACGAGCATTTAAAAGTCATAATAAGATGTATTCAACGAGCATTTAAAACTTATAATAAGATGTGTTTAACGAGCATTTACAACTCATAATAAGATGTGTTCAACGAGCACTTAAAACTCAAAATAAGATGTGTTCAACGAGCATTTAAAACTCATAAGATGTGTTCAACGAGCATTTAAAACTGATAATAAGATGTGTTCAACGAGCATTTAAAACTGATAATAAGATGTGTTCAACGAGCACTTAAAACTCATAATAAGATGTGTTCAACGAGCATTTAAGACTCATAATAAGATGTCTTCAACGAGCACGTAAAACTCATAATAAGATGTGTTCAACGAGCACTTAAAACTCATAATAAGATGTGTTCAACGAGCATTTAAAACATAATAAGATGTGTTCAACGAGCACTTAAAACTCATAATAAGATGTGTGCAACGAGCACTTAAAAGTCAAAATAAGATGTGTTCAGCGAGCACTTAAAACTCATAATAAGATGTGCGCAATGAGCACTTAAAACTCATAATAAGATGTGTGCAACGAGCAATTAAAACTCATAATAAGATGTGTTCAATGAGCAATTAAAACTCACAATAAGATGTGTTCAACGAGCACTTAAAACTCATAATAAGATGTGTGCAACGAGCACATTAAACTCATAATAACATGTGTTCAACGAGCACTTAAAACTCATAATAAGATGTGTGCAACTAGCACTTAAATCTCATAATAAGATGTGTGCAACGAGCAATTAAAACTCATAATAAGATGTGTTCAACGAGCATTTAAAACTCATAATAAGATGTGTTCAACGAGCATTTAAAACTCATAATAAGATGTGTTCAACGAGCATTTAAAACTCATAATAAGATGTGTTCAACGAGCATTTAAAACATAATAAGATGTGTTAAACGAGCATTTGAAACTCATAATAAGATGTGTTCAACGAGCATTTAAAACTCATAATAAGATGTGCGCAATGAGCACATTAAACTCATAATAACATGTGTTCAACGAGCACTTAAAACTCATAATAAGATGTGTGCAACTAGCACTTAAATCTCATAATAAGATGTGTGCAACGAGCAATTAAAACTCATAATAAGATGTGTTCAACGAGCATTTAAAACTCATAATAAGATGTGTTCAACGAGCATTTAAAACTCATAATAAGATGTGTTCAACGAGCATTTAAAACTCATAATAAGATGTGTTCAACGAGCATTTAAAACATAATAAGATGTGTTAAACGAGCATTTGAAACTCATAATAAGATGTGTTCAACGAGCATTTAAAACTCATAATACGATTTGTGCAACGACCACTTAAAACTCAAAATAAGATGTGTTCAACGAGCACTTAAAACTCATAATAAGATGTGTTCAACGAGCACTTAAAACTAACAATAAGATGTGTTCAACGAGCACTTAAAACTCATAATAACATGTGTTCAACGAGCATTTAAAACTCATAATAAGATGTGTTCAACGAGCATTTAAAAGTCATAATAAGATGTATTCAACGAGCATTTAAAACTTATAATAAGATGTGTTTAACGAGCATTTACAACTCATAATAAGATGTGTTCAACGAGCACTTAAAACTCAAAATAAGATGTGTTCAACGAGCATTTAAAACTCATAAGATGTGTTCAACGAGCATTTAAAACTGATAATAAGATGTGTTCAACGAGCATTTAAAACTGATAATAAGATGTGTTCAACGAGCACTTAAAACTCATAATAAGATGTGTTCAACGAGCATTTAAGACTCATAATAAGATGTCTTCAACGAGCACGTAAAACTCATAATAAGATGTGTTCAACGAGCACTTAAAACTCATAATAAGATGTGTTCAACGAGCATTTAAAACATAATAAGATGTGTTCAACGAGCACTTAAAACTCATAATAACATGTGTGCAACGAGCACTTAAAAGTCAAAATAAGATGTGTTCAACGAGCATTTAAAACATAATAAGATGTGTTCAACGAGCACTTAAAACTCATAATAAGATGTGTTCAACGAGCATGTAGAACTCACAATAAGATGTGTTCAACGAGCACTTAACACTCATAATAAGATGTGTTCAACGAGCATTTAAAACTCATAATAAGATGTGTTCAACGAGCACGTAAATCTCATAATAAGACGTGTTCAACGAGCATTTGAAACTCATAATAAGATGTGTTCAACGAGCATTTAAAACTCATAATAAGATGTGTTCAACGAGCATTTAAAACTCATAATAAGATGTGTGCAACGAGCACTTCAAACTCATAATAAGATGTGTGCAACGAGCACTTAAAACTCATAATAAGATGTGCGCAATGAGCACTTAAAACTCATAATAAGATGTGTGCAACGAGCAATTAAAACTCATAATAAGATGTGTTCAACGAGCAATTAAAACTCACAATAAGATGTGTTCAACGAGCACTTAAAACTCATAATAAGATGTGTGCAACGAGCACATTAAACTCATAATAACATGTGTTCAACGAGCACTTAAAACTCATAATAAGATGTGTGCAACTAGCACTTAAATCTCATAATAAGATGTGTGCAACGAGCAATTAAAACTCATAATAAGATGTGTTCAACGAGCATTTAAAACTCATAATAAGATGTGTTCAACGAGCATTTAAAACTCATAATAAGATGTGTTCAACGAGCATGTAAAACTCATAATAAGATGTGTTCAACGAGCATTTAAAACATAATAAGATGTGTTAAACGAGCATTTGAAACTCATAATAAGATGTGTTCAACGAGCATTTAAAACTCATAATACGATTTGTGCAACGACCACTTAAAACTCAAAATAAGATGTGTTCAACGAGCACTTAAAACTCATAATAAGATGTGTTCAACGAGCACTTAAAACTAACAATAAGATGTGTTCAACGAGCACTTAAAACTCATAATAACATGTGTTCAACGAGCATTTAAAACTCATAATAAGATGTGTTCAACGAGCATTTAAAAGTCATAATAAGATGTATTCAACGAGCATTTAAAACTTATAATAAGATGTGTTTAACGAGCATTTACAACTCATAATAAGATGTGTTCAACGAGCACTTAAAACTCAAAATAAGATGTGTTCAACGAGCATTTAAAACTCATAAGATGTGTTCAACGAGCATTTAAAACTGATAATAAGATGTGTTCAACGAGCATTTAAAACTGATAATAAGATGTGTTCAACGAGCACTTAAAACTCATAATAAGATGTGTTCAACGAGCATTTAAGACTCATAATAAGATGTCTTCAACGAGCACGTAAAACTCATAATAAGATGTGTTCAACGAGCACTTAAAACTCATAATAAGATGTGTTCAACGAGCATTTAAAACATAATAAGATGTGTTCAACGAGCACTTAAAACTCATAATAAGATGTGTGCAACGAGCACTTAAAAGTCAAAATAAGATGTGTTCAGCGAGCACTTAAAACTCATAATAAGATGTGCGCAATGAGCACTTAAAACTCATAATAAGATGTGTGCAACGAGCAATTAAAACTCATAATAAGATGTGTTCAATGAGCAATTAAAACTCACAATAAGATGTGTTCAACGAGCACTTAAAACTCATAATAAGATGTGTGCAACGAGCACATTAAACTCATAATAACATGTGTTCAACGAGCACTTAAAACTCATAATAAGATGTGTGCAACTAGCACTTAAATCTCATAATAAGATGTGTGCAACGAGCAATTAAAACTCATAATAAGATGTGTTCAACGAGCATTTAAAACTCATAATAAGATGTGTTCAACGAGCATTTAAAACTCATAATAAGATGTGTTCAACGAGCATTTAAAACTCATAATAAGATGTGTTCAACGAGCATTTAAAACATAATAAGATGTGTTAAACGAGCATTTGAAACTCATAATAAGATGTGTTCAACGAGCATTTAAAACTCATAATACGATTTGTGCAACGACCACTTAAAACTCAAAATAAGATGTGTTCAACGAGCACTTAAAACTCATAATAAGATGTGTTCAACGAGCACTTAAAACTAACAATAAGATGTGTTCAACGAGCACTTAAAACTCATAATAACATGTGTTCAACGAGCATTTAAAACTCATAATAAGATGTGTTCAACGAGCATTTAAAAGTCATAGTAAGATGTATTCAACGAGCATTTAAAACTTATAATAAGATGTGTTTAACGAGCATTTACAACTCATAATAAGATGTGTTCAACGAGCACTTAAAACTCAAAATAAGATGTGTTCAACGAGCATTTAAAACTCATAAGATGTGTTCAACGAGCATTTAAAACTGATAATAAGATGTGTTCAACGAGCATTTAAAACTGATAATAAGATGTGTTCAACGAGCACTTAAAACTCATAATAAGATGTGTTCAACGAGCATTTAAGACTCATAATAAGATGTCTTCAACGAGCACGTAAAACTCATAATAAGATGTGTTCAACGAGCACTTAAAACTCATAATAAGATGTGTTCAACGAGCATTTAAAACATAATAAGATGTGTTCAACGATCACTTAAAACTCATAATAAGATGTGTGCAACGAGCACTTAAAAGTCAAAATAAGATGTGTTCAGCGAGCATTTAAAACTCAAAATAAGATGTGTGCAACGAGCACTTAAAACTCATAATAAGATGTGTGCAACGAGCTCTTAAAACTCATAATAAGATGTGTTCAACGAGCTTTTAAAACTCATAATAAGATGTGTTCAACGAGCACTTAAAACTCATAATAAGATGTTTTCAACGAGCATTTAAAACTCATAATAAGATGTGTGCAACGAGCATTTAAAACTCATAATAAGATGTGTGCAACGAGCACATTAAACTCATAATAACATGTGTTCAACGAGCACTTAAAACTCATAATAAGATGTGTGCAACTAGCACTTAAATCTCATAATAAGATGTGTGCAACGAGCAATTAAAACTCATAATAAGATGTGTTCAACGAGCATTTAAAACTCATAATAAGATGTGTTCAACGAGCATTTAAAACTCATAATAAGATGTGTTCAACGAGCATTTAAAACTCATAATAAGATGTGTTCAACGAGCATTTAAAACATAATAAGATGTGTTAAACGAGCATTTGAAACTCATAATAAGATGTGTTCAACGAGCACTTAAAACTCATAATAAGATGTGTTCAACGAGCATTTAAGACTCATAATAAGATGTCTTCAACGAGCACGTAAAACTCATAATAAGATGTGTTCAACGAGCACTTAAAACTCATAATAAGATGTGTTCAACGAGCATTTAAAACATAATAAGATGTGTTCAACGAGCACTTAAAACTCATAATAAGATGTGTGCAACGAGCACTTAAAAGTCAAAATAAGATGTGTTCAGCGAGCATTTAAAACTCAAAATAAGATGTGTGCAACGAGCACTTAAAACTCATAATAAGATGTGTGCAACGAGCTCTTAAAACTCATAATAAGATGTGTTCAACGAGCATTTAAAACTCATAATAAGATGTGTTCAACGAGCACTTAAAACTCATAATAAGATGTTTTCAACGAGCATTTAAAACTCATAATAAGATGTGTGCAACGAGCATTTAAAACTCATAATAAGATGTGTGCAACGAGCACATTAAACTCATAATAACATGTGTTCAACGAGCACTTAAAACTCATAATAAGATGTGTGCAACTAGCACTTAAATCTCATAATAAGATGTGTGCAACGAGCAATTAAAACTCATAATAAGATGTGTTCAACGAGCATTTAAAACTCATAATAAGATGTGTTCAACGAGCATTTAAAACTCATAATAAGATGTGTTCAACGAGCATTTAAAACTCATAATAAGATGTGTTCAACGAGCATTTAAAACATAATAAGATGTGTTAAACGAGCATTTGAAACTCATAATAAGATGTGTTCAACGAGCATTTAAAACTCATAATACGATTTGTGCAACGACCACTTAAAACTCAAAATAAGATGTGTTCAACGAGCACTTAAAACTCATAATAAGATGTGTTCAACGAGCACTTAAAACTAACAATAAGATGTGTTCAACGAGCACTTAAAACTCATAATAACATGTGTTCAACGAGCATTTAAAACTCATAATAAGATGTGTTCAACGAGCATTTAAAAGTCATAATAAGATGTATTCAACGAGCATTTAAAACTTATAATAAGATGTGTTTAACGAGCATTTACAACTCATAATAAGATGTGTTCAACGAGCACTTAAAACTCAAAATAAGATGTGTTCAACGAGCATTTAAAACTCATAAGATGTGTTCAACGAGCATTTAAAACTGATAATAAGATGTGTTCTACGAGCATTTAAAACTGATAATAAGATGTGTTCAACGAGCACTTAAAACTGATAATAAGATGTGTTCAACGAGCATTTAAGACTCATAATAAGATGTCTTCAACGAGCACGTAAAACTCATAATAAGATGTGTTCAACGAGCACTTAAAACTCATAATAAGATGTGTTCAACGAGCATTTAAAACATAATAAGATGTGTTCAACGAGCACTTTAAACTCATAATAAGATGTGTGCAACGAGCACTTAAAAGTCAAAATAAGATGTGTTCAACGAGCATTTAAAACATAATAAGATGTGTTCAACGAGCACTTAAAACTCATAATAAGATGTGTTCAACGAGCATGTAGAACTCACAATAAGATGTGTTCAACGAGCACTTAACACTCATAATAAGATGTGTTCAACGAGCATTTAAAACTCATAATAAGATGTGTTCAACGAGCACGTAAATCTCATAATAAGACGTGTTCAACGAGCATTTGAAACTCATAATAAGATGTGTTCAACGAGCATTTAAAACTCATAATAAGATGTGTTCAACGAGCATTTAAAACTCATAATAAGATGTGTGCAACGAGCACTTCAAACTCATAATAAGATGTGTGCAACGAGCACTTAAAACTCATAATAAGATGTGCGCAATGAGCACTTAAAACTCATAATAAGATGTGTGCAACGAGCAATTAAAACTCATAATAAGATGTGTTCAACGAGCAATTAAAACTCACAATAAGATGTGTTCAACGAGCACTTAAAACTCATAATAAGATGTGTGCAACGAGCACATTAAACTCATAATAACATGTGTTCAACGAGCACTTAAAACTCATAATAAGATGTGTGCAACTAGCACTTAAATCTCATAATAAGATGTGTGCAACGAGCAATTAAAACTCATAATAAGATATGTTCAACGAGCATTTAAAACTCATAATAAGATGTGTTCAACGAGCATTTAAAACTCATAATAAGATGTGTTCAACGAGCATTTAAAACTCATAATAAGATGTGTTCAACGAGCATTTAAAACATAATAAGATGTGTTAAACGAGCATTTGAAACTCATAATAAGATGTGTTCAACGAGCATTTAAAACTCATAATACGATTTGTGCAACGACCACTTAAAACTCATAATAAGATGTGTTCAACGAGCACTTAAAACTCATAATAAGATGTGTTCAACGAGCACTTAAAACTAACAATAAGATGTGTTCAACGAGCACTTAAAACTCATAATAACATGTGTTCAACGAGCATTTAAAACTCATAATAAGATGTGTTCAACGAGCATTTAAAAGTCATAATAAGATGTATTCAACGAGCATTTAAAACTTATAATAAGATTTGTTTAACGAGCATTTACAACTCATAATAAGATGTGTTCAACGAGCACTTAAAACTCAAAATAAGATGTGTTCAACGAGCATTTAAAACTCATAAGATGTGTTCAACGAGCATTTAAAACTGATAATAAGATGTGTTCAACGAGCATTTAAAACTGATAATAAGATGTGTTCAACGAGCACTTAAAACTCATAATAAGATGTGTTCAACGAGCATTTAAGACTCATAATAAGATGTCTTCAACGAGCACGTAAAACTCATAATAAGATGTGTTCAACGAGCACTTAAAACTCATAATAAGATGTGTTCAACGAGCATTTAAAACATAATAAGATGTGTTCAACGAGCACTTAAAACTCATAATAAGATGTGTGCAACGAGCACTTAAAAGTCAAAATAAGATGTGTTCAGCGAGCACTTAAAACTCATAATAAGATGTGCGCAATGAGCACTTAAAACTCATAATAAGATGTGTGCAACGAGCAATTAAAACTCATAATAAGATGTTTTCAACGAGCAATTAAAACTCACAATAAGATGTGTTCAACGAGCACTTAAAACTCATAATAAGATGTGTGCAACGAGCACATTAAACTCATAATAACATGTGTTCAACGAGCACTTAAAACTCATAATAAGATGTGTGCAACTAGCACTTAAATCTCATAATAAGATGTGTGCAACGAGCAATTAAAACTCATAATAAGATGTGTTCAACGAGCATTTAAAACTCATAATAAGATGTGTTCAACGAGCATTTAAAACTCATAATAAGATGTGTTCAACGAGCATTTAAAACTCATAATAAGATGTGTTCAACGAGCATTTAAAACATAATAAGATGTGTTAAACGAGCATTTGAAACTCATAATAAGATGTGTTCAACGAGCATTTAAAACTCATAATACGATTTGTGCAACGACCACTTAAAACTCAAAATAAGATGTGTTCAACGAGCACTTAAAACTCATAATAAGATGTGTTCAACGAGCACTTAAAACTAACAATAAGATGTGTTCAACGAGCACTTAAAACTCATAATAACATGTGTTCAACGAGCATTTAAAACTCATAATAAGATGTGTTCAACGAGCATTTAAAAGTCATAATAAGATGTATTCAACGAGCATTTAAAACTTATAATAAGATGTGTTTAACGAGCATTTACAACTCATAATAAGATGTGTTCAACGAGCACTTAAAACTCAAAATAAGATGTGTTCAACGAGCATTTAAAACTCATAAGATGTGTTCAACGAGCATTCAAAACTGATAATAAGATGTGTTCAACGAGCATTTAAAACTGATAATATGATGTGTTCAACGAGCACTTAAAACTCATAATAAGATGTGTTCAACAAGCATTTAAGACTCATAATAAGATGTCTTCAACGAGCACGTAAAACTCATAATAAGATGTGTTCAACGAGCACTTAAAACTCATAATAAGATGTGTTCAACGAGCATTTAAAACATAATAAGATGTGTTCAACGAGCACTTAAAACTCATAATAAGATGTGTGCAACGAGCACTTAAAAGTCAAAATAAGATGTGTTCAGCGAGCATTTAAAACTCAAAATAAGATGTGTGCAACGAGCACTTAAAACTCATAATAAGATGTGTGCAACGAGCTCTTAAAACTCATAATAAGATGTGTTCAACGAGCTTTTAAAACTCATAATAAGATGTGTTCAACGAGCACTTAAAACTCATAATAAGATGTGTGCAACTAGCACTTAAATCTCATAATAAGATGTGTGCAACGAGCACTTAAAACTCATAATAAGATGTGTTCAACAAGCATTTAAGACTCATAATAAGATGTCTTCAACGAGCACGTAAAACTCATAATAAGATGTGTTCAACGAGCACTTAAAACTCATAATAAGATGTGTTCAACGAGCATTTAAAACATAATAAGATGTGTTCAACGACCACTTAAAACTCAAAATAAGATGTGTTCAACGAGCACTTAAAACTCATAATAAGATGTGTTCAACGAGCACTTAAAACTAACAATAAGATGTGTTCAACGAGCACTTAAAACTCATAATAACATGTGTTCAACGAGCATTTAAAACTCATAATAAGATGTGTTCAACGAGCATTTAAAAGTCATAATAAGATGTATTCAACGAGCATTTAAAACTTATAATAAGATGTGTTTAACGAGCATTTACAACTCATAATAAGATGTGTTCAACGAGCACTTAAAACTCAAAATAAGATGTGTTCAACGAGCATTTAAAACTCATAAGATGTGTTCAACGAGCATTTAAAACTGATAATAAGATGTGTTCTACGAGCATTTAAAACTGATAATAAGATGTGTTCAACGAGCACTTAAAACTGATAATAAGATGTGTTCAACGAGCATTTAAGACTCATAATAAGATGTCTTCAACGAGCACGTAAAACTCATAATAAGATGTGTTCAACGAGCACTTAAAACTCATAATAAGATGTGTTCAACGAGCATTTAAAACATAATAAGATGTGTTCAACGAGCACTTTAAACTCATAATAAGATGTGTGCAACGAGCACTTAAAAGTCAAAATAAGATGTGTTCAACGAGCATTTAAAACATAATAAGATGTGTTCAACGAGCACTTAAAACTCATAATAAGATGTGTTCAACGAGCATGTAGAACTCACAATAAGATGTGTTCAACGAGCACTTAACACTCATAATAAGATGTGTTCAACGAGCATTTAAAACTCATAATAAGATGTGTTCAACGAGCACGTAAATCTCATAATAAGACGTGTTCAACGAGCATTTGAAACTCATAATAAGATGTGTTCAACGAGCATTTAAAACTCATAATAAGATGTGTTCAACGAGCATTTAAAACTCATAATAAGATGTGTGCAACGAGCACTTCAAACTCATAATAAGATGTGTGCAACGAGCACTTAAAACTCATAATAAGATGTGCGCAATGAGCACTTAAAACTCATAATAAGATGTGTGCAACGAGCAATTAAAACTCATAATAAGATGTGTTCAACGAGCAATTAAAACTCACAATAAGATGTGTTCAACGAGCACTTAAAACTCATAATAAGATGTGTGCAACGAGCACATTAAACTCATAATAACATGTGTTCAACGAGCACTTAAAACTCATAATAAGATGTGTGCAACTAGCACTTAAATCTCATAATAAGATGTGTGCAACGAGCAATTAAAACTCATAATAAGATATGTTCAACGAGCATTTAAAACTCATAATAAGATGTGTTCAACGAGCATTTAAAACTCATAATAAGATGTGTTCAACGAGCATTTAAAACTCATAATAAGATGTGTTCAACGAGCATTTAAAACATAATAAGATGTGTTAAACGAGCATTTGAAACTCATAATAAGATGTGTTCAACGAGCATTTAAAACTCATAATACGATTTGTGCAACGACCACTTAAAACTCATAATAAGATGTGTTCAACGAGCACTTAAAACTCATAATAAGATGTGTTCAACGAGCACTTAAAACTAACAATAAGATGTGTTCAACGAGCACTTAAAACTCATAATAACATGTGTTCAACGAGCATTTAAAACTCATAATAAGATGTGTTCAACGAGCATTTAAAAGTCATAATAAGATGTATTCAACGAGCATTTAAAACTTATAATAAGATTTGTTTAACGAGCATTTACAACTCATAATAAGATGTGTTCAACGAGCACTTAAAACTCAAAATAAGATGTGTTCAACGAGCATTTAAAACTCATAAGATGTGTTCAACGAGCATTTAAAACTGATAATAAGATGTGTTCAACGAGCATTTAAAACTGATAATAAGATGTGTTCAACGAGCACTTAAAACTCATAATAAGATGTGTTCAACGAGCATTTAAGACTCATAATAAGATGTCTTCAACGAGCACGTAAAACTCATAATAAGATGTGTTCAACGAGCACTTAAAACTCATAATAAGATGTGTTCAACGAGCATTTAAAACATAATAAGATGTGTTCAACGAGCACTTAAAACTCATAATAAGATGTGTGCAACGAGCACTTAAAAGTCAAAATAAGATGTGTTCAGCGAGCACTTAAAACTCATAATAAGATGTGCGCAATGAGCACTTAAAACTCATAATAAGATGTGTGCAACGAGCAATTAAAACTCATAATAAGATGTTTTCAACGAGCAATTAAAACTCACAATAAGATGTGTTCAACGAGCACTTAAAACTCATAATAAGATGTGTGCAACGAGCACATTAAACTCATACTAACATGTGTTCAACGAGCACTTAAAACTCATAATAAGATGTGTGCAACTAGCACTTAAATCTCATAATAAGATGTGTGCAACGAGCAATTAAAACTCATAATAAGATGTGTTCAACGAGCATTTAAAACTCATAATAAGATGTGTTCAACGAGCATTTAAAACTCATAATAAGATGTGTTCAACGAGCATTTAAAACTCATAATAAGATGTGTTCAACGAGCATTTAAAACATAATAAGATGTGTTAAACGAGCATTTGAAACTCATAATAAGATGTGTTCAACGAGCATTTAAAACTCATAATACGATTTGTGCAACGACCACTTAAAACTCAAAATAAGATGTGTTCAACGAGCACTTAAAACTCATAATAAGATGTGTTCAACGAGCACTTAAAACTAACAATAAGATGTGTTCAACGAGCACTTAAAACTCATAATAACATGTGTTCAACGAGCATTTAAAACTCATAATAAGATGTGTTCAACGAGCATTTAAAAGTCATAATAAGATGTATTCAACGAGCATTTAAAACTTATAATAAGATGTGTTTAACGAGCATTTACAACTCATAATAAGATGTGTTCAACGAGCACTTAAAACTCAAAATAAGATGTGTTCAACGAGCATTTAAAACTCATAAGATGTGTTCAACGAGCATTCAAAACTGATAATAAGATGTGTTCAACGAGCATTTAAAACTGATAATATGATGTGTTCAACGAGCACTTAAAACTCATAATAAGATGTGTTCAACAAGCATTTAAGACTCATAATAAGATGTCTTCAACGAGCACGTAAAACTCATAATAAGATGTGTTCAACGAGCACTTAAAACTCATAATAAGATGTGTTCAACGAGCATTTAAAACATAATAAGATGTGTTCAACGAGCACTTAAAACTCATAATAAGATGTGTGCAACGAGCACTTAAAAGTCAAAATAAGATGTGTTCAGCGAGCATTTAAAACTCAAAATAAGATGTGTGCAACGAGCACTTAAAACTCATAATAAGATGTGTGCAACGAGCTCTTAAAACTCATAATAAGATGTGTTCAACGAGCTTTTAAAACTCATAATAAGATGTGTTCAACGAGCACTTAAAACTCATAATAAGATGTGTGCAACTAGCACTTAAATCTCATAATAAGATGTGTGCAACGAGCACTTAAAACTCATAATAAGATGTGTTCAACAAGCATTTAAGACTCATAATAAGATGTCTTCAACGAGCACGTAAAACTCATAATAAGATGTGTTCAACGAGCACTTAAAACTCATAATAAGATGTGTTCAACGAGCATTTAAAACATAATAAGATGTGTTCAACGAGCACTTAAAACTCATAATAAGATGTGTGCAACGAGCACTTAAAAGTCAAAATAAGATGTGTTCAGCGAGCATTTAAAACTCAAAATAAGATGTGTGCAACGAGCACTTAAAACTCATAATAAGATGTGTGCAACGAGCTCTTAAAACTCATAATAAGATGTGTTCAACGAGCTTTTAAAACTCATAATAAGATGTGTTCAACGAGCACTTAAAACTCATAATAAGATGTTTTCAACGAGCATTTAAAACTCATAATAAGATGTGTGCAACGAGCATTTAAAACTCATAATAAGATGTGTGCAACGAGCACATTAAACTCATAATAACATGTGTTCAACGAGCACTTAAAACTCATAATAAGATGTGTGCAACTAGCACTTAAATCTCATAATAAGATGTTTGCAACGAGCAATTCAAACTCATAATAAGATGTGTTCAACGAGCATTTAAAACTCATAATAAGATGTGTTCAACGAGCATTTAAAACTCATAATAAGATGTGTTCAACGAGCATTTAAAACTCATAATAAGATGTGTTCAACGAGCATTTAAAACATAATAAGATGTGTTAAACGAGCATTTGAAACTCATAATAAGATGTGTTCAACGAGCATTTAAAACTCATAATACGATTTGTGCAACGACCACTTAAAACTCAAAATAAGATGTGTTCAACGAGCACTTAAAACTCATAATAAGATGTGTTCAACGAGCACTTAAAACTAACAATAAGATGTGTTCAACGAGCACTTAAAACTCATAATAACATGTGTTCAACGAGCATTTAAAACTCATAATAAGATGTGTTCAACGAGCATTTAAAAGTCATAATAAGATGTATTCAACGAGCATTTAAAACTTATAATAAGATGTGTTTAACGAGCATTTACAACTCATAATAAGATGTGTTCAACGAGCACTTAAAACTCAAAATAAGATGTGTTCAACGAGCATTTAAAACTCATAAGATGTGTTCAACGAGCATTTAAAACTGATAATAAGATGTGTTCAACGAGCATTTAAAACATAATAAGATGTGTTCAACGAGCACTTAAAACTCATAATAAGATGTGTTCAACGAGCACGTAGAACTCACAATAAGATGTGTTCAACGAGCACTTAACACTCATAATAAGATGTGTTCAACGAGCATTTAAAACTCATAATAAGATGTGTTCAACGAGCACGTAAATCTCATAATAAGATGTGTTCAACGAGCATTTAAAACTCATAATAAGATGTGTTCAATGAGCACTTAAAAGTCAAAATAAGATGTGTTCAACGAGCATTTAAAACTCATAATAAGATGTGTGCAACGAGCATTTAAAACTCATAATAAGATGTGTGCAACGAGCACTTAAAACTCATAATAAGATGTGTGCAACGAGCTCTTAAAACTCATAATAAGATGCGTGCAACGAGCACTTAAAACTCATAATAAGATGTGTGCAACGAGCAATTAAAACTCCTAATAAGATGTGTGCAACGAGCAATTAAAACTCATAATAAGATGTGTGCAACGAGCAATTAAAACTCATAATAAGATGTGTGCAACGAGCACTTAAAACTCATAAGATGTGTGCAACTAGCACTTAAAACTCATAATAAGATGTGTGCAACGAGCAATTAAAACTCCTAATAAGATGTGTGCAACGAGCAATTAAAACTCATAATAAGATGTGTGCAACGAGCAATTAAAACTCATAATAAGATGTGTGCAACGAGCACTTAAAACTCATAAGATGTGTGCAACTAGCACTTAAAACTCATAATAAGATGTGTGCAACGATCAAATAAAACTCAAAATAAGATGTGTTCAACGAGCAATTAAAATTCACAATAAGATGTGTTCAACGAGCAATTAAAACTCATAATAAGATGTGTGCAACGAGCATTTAAAACTCATAATAAGATGTGTGCAACGAGCACTTAAAACTCATAATAAGATGTGTGCAACTAGCACTTAAAACTCATAACAAGATGTGTGCAACGAGCAATTAAAACTCATAAGATGTGTTCAACGAGCATTTAAAACTCATAATAAGATGTGTTCAACGAGCATTTAAAACTCATAATAAGATGTGTTCAACGAGCATTTAAAACATAATAAGATGTGTTCAACGAGCACTTAAAACTCATAATAAGATGTGTTCAACGAGCACGTAGAACTCACAATAAGATGTGTTCAACGAGCACTTAACACTCATAATAAGATGTGTTCAACGAGCATTTAGAACTCATAATAAGATGTGTTCAACGAGCACGTAAATCTCATAATAAGATGTGTTCAACGAGCATTTAAAACTCATAATAAGATGTGTTCAACGAGCACTTAAAACTCATAATAAGATGTGTTCAACGAGCATTTAAAACTCATAAGATGTGTGCAACGAGCATTTAAAACTCATAATAAGATGTGTGCAACGATCAAATAAAACTCATAATAAGATGTGTTCAACGAGCAATTAAAATTCACAATAAGATGTGTTCAACGAGCAATTAAAACTCATAATAAGATGTGTGCAACGAGCATTTAAAACTCATAATAAGATGTGTGCAACGAGCACTTAAAACTCATAATAAGATGTGTGCAACTAGCACTTAAAACTCATAATAAGATGTGTGCAACGAGCAATTAAAACTCATAAGATGTGTTCAACGAGCATTTAAAACTCATAATAAGATGTGTGCAACGATCAAATAAAACTCATAATAAGATGTGTTCAACGAGCAATTAAAATTCACAATAAGATGTGTTCAACGAGCAATTAAAACTCATAATAAGATGTGTGCAACGAGCATTTAAAACTCATAATAAGATGTGTGCAACGAGCACTTAAAACTCATAATAAGATGTGTGCAACTAGCACTTAAAACTCATAATAAGATGTGTGCAACGAGCAATTAAAACTCATAAGATGTGTTCAACGAGCATTTAAAACTCATAATAAGATGTGTTCAACGAGCATTTAAAACTCATAATAAGATGTGTTCAACGAGCATTTAAAACATAATAAGATGTGTTCAACGAGCACTTAAAACTCATAATAAGATGTGTTCAACGAGCACGTAGAACTCACAATAAGATGTGTTCAACGAGCACTTAACACTCATAATAAGATGTGTTCAACGAGCATTTAAAACTCATAATAAGATGTGTTCAACGAGCACGTAAATCTCATAATAAGATGTGTTCAACGAGCATTTAAAACTCATAATAAGATGTGTTCAACGAGCACTTAAAACTCATAATAAGATGTGTTCAACGAGCATTTAAAACTCATAAGATGTGTGCAACGAGCATTTAAAACTCATAATAAGATGTGTGCAACGAGCACTTAAAACTCATAATAAGATGTGTGCAACGAGCTCTTAAAACTCATAATAAGATGCGTGCAACGAGCACTTAAAACTCATAATAAGATGTGTGCAACGAGCAATTAAAACTCCTAATAAGATGTGTGCAACGAGCAATTAAAACTCATAATAAGATGTGTGCAACGAGCAATTAAAACTCATAATAAGATGTGTGCAACGAGCACTTAAAACTCATAAGATGTGTGCAACTAGCACTTAAAACTCATAATAAGATGTGTGCAACGATCAAATAAAACTCATAATAAGATGTGTTCAACGAGCAATTAAAATTCACAATAAGATGTGTTCAACGAGCACTTAAAACTCATAATAAGATGTGTGCAACGAGCATTTAAATCTCATAATAAGATGTGTGCAACGAGCACTTAAAACTCATAATAAGATGTGTGCAACTAGCACTTAAAACTCATAATACGATTTGTGCAACGACCACTTAAAACCCAAAATAAGATGTGTTCAACGAGCACTTAAAACTCATAATAAGATGTGTTCAACGAGCACTTAAAACTAACAATAAGATGTGTTCAACGAGCACTTAAAACTCATAATAACGTGTTCAACGAGCATTTAAAACTCATAATAAGATGTGTTCAACGAGCATTTAAAAGTCATAATAAGATGTATTCAACGAGCATTTAAAACTTACAATAAGATGTGTTTTACGAGCATTTACAACTCATAATAAGATGTGTTCAACGAGCACTTAAAACTCAAAATAAGATGTGTTCAACGAGCATTTAAAACTCATAAGATGTGTTCAACGAGCATTTAAAACTGATAATAAGATGTGTTCAACGAGCATTTAAAACTGATAATAAGATGTGTTCAACGAGCACTTAAAACTCATAATAAGATGTGTTCAACGAGCATTTAAGACTCATAATAAGATGTCTTCAACGAGCACGTAAAACTCATAATAAGATGTGTTCAACGAGCACTTAAAACTCATAATAAGATGTGTTCAACGAGCATTTAAAACATAATAAGATGTGTTCAACGAGCACTTAAAACTCATAATAAGATGTGTGCAACGAGCACTTAAAAGTCAAAATAAGATGTGTTCAGCGAGCATTTAAAACTCAAAATAAGATGTGTGCAACGAGCACTTAAAACTCATAATAAGATGTGTGCAACGAGCTCTTAAAACTCATAATAAGATGTGTTCAACGAATATTTAAAACTCATAATAAGATGTGTTCAACGAGCACTTAAAACTCATAATAAGATGTGTTCAACGAGCATTTAAAACTCATAATAAGATGTGTGCAACGAGCATTTAAAACTCATAATAAGATGTGTGCAACGAGCACTTAAAACTCATAATAAGATGTGTGCAACGAGCTCTTAAAACTCATAATAAGATGCGTGCAACGAGCACTTAAAACTCATAATAAGATGTGTGCAACGAGCAATTAAAACTCCTAATAAGATGTGTGCAACGAGCAATTAAAACTCATAATAAGATGTGTGCAACGAGCACGTAAAACTCATAATAAGATGTGTTCAACGAGCACTTAAAACTCATAATAAGATGTGTTCAACGAGCATTTAAAACATAATAAGATGTGTTCAACGAGCACTTAAAACTCATAATAAGATGTGTGCAACGAGCACTTAAAAGTCAAAATAAGTTGTGTTCAGCGAGCATTTAAAACTCAAAATAAGATGTGTGCAACGAGCACTTAAAACTCATAATAAGATGTGTTCAACGAGCACTTAAAACTCATAATAAGATGTGTTCAACGAGCATTTAAAACTCATAATAAGATGTGTTCAACGAGCACTTAAAACTCATAATAAGATGTGTTCAACGAGCATTTAAAACTCATAAGATGTGTGCAACGAGCATTTAAAACTCATAATAAGATGTGTGCAACGAGCACTTAAAACTCATAATAAGATGTGTGCAACGAGCAATTAAAACTCCTAATAAGATGTGTGCAACGAGCAATTAAACTCATAATAAGATGTGTGCAACGAGCAATTAAAACTCATAATAAGATGTGTGCAACGAGCACTTAAAACTCATAAGATGTGTGCAACTAGCACTTAAAACTCATAATAAGATGTGTGCAACGATCAAATAAAACTCATAATAAGATGTGTGCAACGAGCACTTAAAACTCATAATAAGATGTGTTCAACTAGCACTTAAAACTCATAATAAGATGTGTGCAACGATCAAATAAAACTCATAATAAGATGTGTTCAACGAGCACTTAAAACTCATAATAAGATGTGTGCAACGAGCATTTAAATCTCATAATAAGATGTGTGCAACGAGCACTTAAAACTCATAATAAGATGTGTGCAACTAGCACTTAAAACTCATAATAAGATGTGTGCAACGAGCAATTAAAACTCATAATAAGATGTGTTCAACGAGCATTTAAAACTCATAAGATGTGTTCAACGAGCATTTAAAACTCATAATAAGATGTGTTCAACGAGCATTTAAAACATAATAAGATGTGTTCAACGAGCACTTAAAACTCATAATAAGATGTGTTCAACGAGCATGTAGAACTCACAATAAGATGTGTTCAACGAGCACTTAACACGCATAATAAGATGTGTTCAATGAGCATTTAAAACTCATAATAAGATGTGTTCAACGAGCACGTAAATCTCATAATAAGACATGTTCAACGAGCATTTGAAACTCATAATAAGATGTGTTCAACGAGCATTTAAAACTCATAATAAGATGTGTTCAACGAGCATTTAAAACTCATAATAAGATGTGTGCAACGAGCACTTCAAACTCATAATAAGATGTGTGCAACAAGCACTTAAAACTCATAATAAGATGTGCGCAATGAGCACTTAAAACTCATAATAAGATGTGTGCAACGAGCAATTAAAACTCATAATAAGATGTGTTCAACGAGCAATTAAAACTCACAATAAGATGTGTTCAACGAGCACTTAAAACTCATAATAAGATGTGTGCAACGAGCACATTAAACTCATAATAACATGTGTTCAACGAGCACTTATAACTCATAATAAGATGTGTGCAACTAGCACTTAAAACTCATAATAAGATGTGTGCAACGAGCAATTAAAACTCATAATAAGATGTGTTCAACGAGCATTTAAAACTCATAATAAGATGTGTTCAACGAGCATGTAGAACTCACAATAAGATGTGTTCAACGAGCACTTAACACTCATAATAAGATGTGTTCAACGAGCATTTAAAACTCATAATAAGATGTGTTCAACGAGCACGTAAATCTCATAATAAGATGTGTTCAACGAGCATTTAAAACTCATAATAAGATGTGTTCAACGAGCACTTAAAACTCATAATAAGATGTGTTCAACGAGCATTTAAAACTCATAAGATGTGTGCAACGAGCATTTAAAACTCATAATAAGATGTGTGCAACGAGCACTTAAAACTCATAATAAGATGTGTGCAACGAGCTCTTAAAACTCATAATAAGATGCGTACAACGAGCACTTAAAACTCATAATAAGATGTGTGCAACGAGCAATTAAAACTCCTAATAAGATGTGTGCAACGAGCAATTAAACTCATAATAAGATGTGTGCAACGAGCAATTAAAACTCATAATAAGATGTGTGCAACGAGCACTTAAAACTCATAAGATGTGTGCAACTAGCACTTAAAACTCATAATAAGATGTGTGCAACGATCAAATAAAACTCATAATAAGATGTGTTCAACGAGCAATTAAAATTCACAATAAGATGTGTTCAACGAGCATTTAAAACATAATAAGATGTGTTCAACGAGCACTTAAAACTCATAATAAGATGTGTTCAACGAGCATTTAAAACATAATAAGATGTGTTCAACGAGCACTTAAAACTCATAATAAGATGTGTTCAACGAGCACGTAGAACTCACAATAAGATGTGTTCAACGAGCACTTAACACTCATAATAAGATGTGTTCAACGAGCATTTAAAACTCATAATAAGATGTGTTCAACGAGCACGTAAATCTCATAATAAGATGTGTTCAACGAGCATTTAAAACTCATAATAAGATGTGTTCAACGAGCACTTAAAACTCATAATAAGATGTGTTCAACGAGCATTTAAAACTCATAAGATGTGTGCAACGAGCATTTAAAACTCATAATAAGATGTGTGCAACGAGCACTTAAAACTCATAATAAGATGTGTGCAACGAGCTCTTAAAACTCATAATAAGATGCGTGCAACGAGCACTTAAAACTCATAATAAGATGTGTGCAACGAGCAATTAAAACTCCTAATAAGATGTGTGCAACGAGCAATTAAAACTCATAATAAGATGTGTGCAACGAGCAATTAAAACTCATAATAAGATGTGTGCAACGAGCACTTAAAACTCATGAGATGTGTGCAACTATTACTTAAAACTCATAATAAGATGTGTGCAACGATCAAATAAAACTCATAATAAGATGTGTTCAACGAGCAATTAAAATTCACAATAAGATGTGTTCAACGAGCACTTAAAACTCATAATAAGATGTGTGCAACGAGCATTTAAATCTCATAATAAGATGTGTGCAACGAGCACTTAAAACTCATAATAAGATGTGTGCAACTAGCACTTAAAACTCATAATACGATTTGTGCAACGACCACTTAAAACTCAAAATAAGATGTGTTCAACGAGCGCTTAAAACTCATAATAAGATGTGTTCAACGAGCACTTAAAACTAACAATAAGATGTGTTCAACGAGCACTTAAAACTCATAATAACGTGTTCAACGAGCATTTAAAACTCATAATAAGATGTGTTCAACGAGCATTTAAAAGTCATAATAAGATGTATTCAACGAGCATTTAAAACTTATAATAAGATGTGTTTAACGAGCATTTACAACTCATAATAAGATGTGTTCAACGAGCACTTAAAACTCAAAATAAGATGTGTTCAACGAGCATTTAAAACTCATAAGATGTGTTCAACGAGCATTTAAAACTGATAATAAGATCTGTTCAACGAGCATTTAAAACTGATAATAAGATGTGTTCAACGAGCACTTAAAACTCATAATAAGATGTGTTCAACGAGCACTTAAGACTCATAATAAGATGTCTTCAACGAGCATGTAAAACTCATAATAAGATGTGTTCAACGAGCACTTAAAACTCATAATAAGATGTGTTCAACGAGCATTTAAAACATAATAAGATGTGTTCAACGAGCACTTAAAACTCATAATAAGATGTGTGCAACGAGCACTTAAAAGTCAAAATAAGATGTGTTCAGCGAGCATTTAAAACTCAAAATAAGATGTGTGCAACGAGCACTTAAAACTCATAATAAGATGTGTGCAACGAGCTCTTAAAACTCATAATAAGATGTGTTCAACGAGCATTTAAAACTCATAATAAGATGTGTTCAACGAGCACTTAAAACTCATAATAAGATGTGTTCAACGAGCATTTAAAACTCATAATAAGATGTGTGCAACGAGCATTTAAAACTCATAATAAGATGTGTGCAACGAGCACTTAAAACTCATAATAAGATGTGTGCAACGATCTCTTAAAACTCATAATAAGATGCGTGCAACGAGCACTTAAAACTCATAATAAGATGTGTGCAACGAGCAATTAAAAATCTTAATAAGATGTGTGCAACGAGCAATTAAAACTCATAATAAGATGTGTGCAACGAGCACGTAAAACTCATAATAAGATGTGTTCAACGAGCACTTAAAACTCATAATAAGATGTGTTCAACGAGCATTTAAAACATAATAAGATGTGTTCAACGAGCACTTAAAACTCATAATAAGATGTGTGCAACGAGCACTTAAAAGTCAAAATAAGATGTGTTCAGCGAGCATTTAAAACTCAAAATAAGATGTGTGCAACGAGCACTTAAAACTCATAATAAGATGTGTGCAACGAGCTCTTAAAACTCATAATAAGATGTGTTCAACGAGCATTTAAAACTCATAATTAGATGTGTTCAACGAGCACTTAAAACTCATAATAAGATGTGTTCAACGAGCATTTAAAACTCATAATAAGATGTGTGCAACGAGCATTTAAAACTCATAATAAGATGTGTGCAACGAGCACTTAAAACTCATAATAAGATGTGTGCAACGAGCTCTTAAAACTCATAATAAGATGCGTGCAACGAGCACTTAAAACTCATAATAAGATGTGTGCAACGAGCAATTAAAACTCCTAATAAGATGTGTGCAACGAGCAATTAAAACTCATAATAAGATGTGTGCAACGAGCAATTAAAACTCATAATAAGATGTGTGCAACGAGCACTTAAAACTCATAAGATGTGTGCAACTAGCACTTAAAACTCATAATAAGATGTGTGCACCGAGCAATTAAAACTCATAATAAGATGTGTTCAACGAGCATTTAAAACTCATAATAAGATGTGTTCAACGAGCATTTAAAACTCATAATAAGATGTGTTCAACGAGCATGTAGAACTCACAATAAGATGTGTTCAACGAGCACTTAACACTCATAATAAGATGTGTTCAACGAGCATTTAAAACTCATAATAAGATGTGTTCAACGAGCACGTAAATCTCATAATAAGATGTGTTCAACGAGCATTTAAAACTCATAATAAGATGTGTTCAACGAGCACTTAAAACTCATAATAAGATGTGTTCAACGAGCATTTAAAACTCATAAGATGTGTGCAACGAGCATTTAAAACTCATAATAAGATGTGTGCAACGAGCACTTAAAACTCATAATAAGATGTGTGCAACGAGCTCTTAAAACTCATAATAAGATGCGTACAACGAGCACTTAAAACTCATAATAAGATGTGTGCAACGAGCAATTAAAACTCCTAATAAGATGTGTGCAACGAGCAATTAAACTCATAATAAGATGTGTGCAACGAGCAATTAAAACTCATAATAAGATGTGTGCAACGAGCACTTAAAACTCATAAGATGTGTGCAACTAGCACTTAAAACTCATAATAAGATGTGTGCAACGATCAAATAAAACTCATAATAAGATGTGTTCAACGAGCAATTAAAATTCACAATAAGATGTGTTCAACGAGCATTTAAAACATAATAAGATGTGTTCAACGAGCACTTAAAACTCATAATAAGATGTGTTCAACGAGCATTTAAAACATAATAAGATGTGTTCAACGAGCACTTAAAACTCATAATAAGATGTGTTCAACGAGCACGTAGAACTCACAATAAGATGTGTTCAACGAGCACTTAACACTCATAATAAGATGTGTTCAACGAGCATTTAAAACTCATAATAAGATGTGTTCAACGAGCACGTAAATCTCATAATAAGATGTGTTCAACGAGCATTTAAAACTCATAATAAGATGTGTTCAACGAGCACTTAAAACTCATAATAAGATGTGTTCAACGAGCATTTAAAACTCATAAGATGTGTGCAACGAGCATTTAAAACTCATAATAAGATGTGTGCAACGAGCACTTAAAACTCATAATAAGATGTGTGCAACGAGCTCTTAAAACTCATAATAAGATGCGTGCAACGAGCACTTAAAACTCATAATAAGATGTGTGCAACGAGCAATTAAAACTCCTAATAAGATGTGTGCAACGAGCAATTAAAACTCATAATAAGATGTGTGCAACGAGCAATTAAAACTCATAATAAGATGTGTGCAACGAGCACTTAAAACTCATGAGATGTGTGCAACTATTACTTAAAACTCATAATAAGATGTGTGCAACGATCAAATAAAACTCATAATAAGATGTGTTCAACGAGCAATTAAAATTCACAATAAGATGTGTTCAACGAGCACTTAAAACTCATAATAAGATGTGTGCAACGAGCATTTAAATCTCATAATAAGATGTGTGCAACGAGCACTTAAAACTCATAATAAGATGTGTGCAACTAGCACTTAAAACTCATAATACGATTTGTGCAACGACCACTTAAAACTCAAAATAAGATGTGTTCAACGAGCGCTTAAAACTCATAATAAGATGTGTTCAACGAGCACTTAAAACTAACAATAAGATGTGTTCAACGAGCACTTAAAACTCATAATAACGTGTTCAACGAGCATTTAAAACTCATAATAAGATGTGTTCAACGAGCATTTAAAAGTCATAATAAGATGTATTCAACGAGCATTTAAAACTTATAATAAGATGTGTTTAACGAGCATTTACAACTCATAATAAGATGTGTTCAACGAGCACTTAAAACTCAAAATAAGATGTGTTCAACGAGCATTTAAAACTCATAAGATGTGTTCAACGAGCATTTAAAACTGATAATAAGATCTGTTCAACGAGCATTTAAAACTGATAATAAGATGTGTTCAACGAGCACTTAAAACTCATAATAAGATGTGTTCAACGAGCATTTAAGACTCATAATAAGATGTCTTCAACGAGCACGTAAAACTCATAATAAGATGTGTTCAACGAGCACTTAAAACTCATAATAAGATGTGTTCAACGAGCATTTAAAACATAATAAGATGTGTTCAACGAGCACTTAAAACTCATAATAAGATGTGTGCAACGAGCACTTAAAAGTCAAAATAAGATGTGTTCAGCGAGCATTTAAAACTCAAAATAAGATGTGTGCAACGAGCACTTAAAACTCATAATAAGATGTGTGCAACGAGCTCTTAAAACTCATAATAAGATGTGTTCAACGAGCATTTAAAACTCATAATAAGATGTGTTCAACGAGCACTTAAAACTCATAATAAGATGTGTTCAACGAGCATTTAAAACTCATAATAAGATGTGTGCAACGAGCATTTAAAACTCATAATAAGATGTGTGCAACGAGCACTTAAAACTCATAATAAGATGTGTGCAACGAGCTCTTAAAACTCATAATAAGATGCGTGCAACGAGCACTTAAAACTCATAATAAGATGTGTGCAACGAGCAATTAAAAATCTTAATAAGATGTGTGCAACGAGCATTAAAACTCATAATAAGATGTGTGCAACGAGCACGTAAAACTCATAATAAGATGTGTTCAACGAGCACTTAAAACTCATAATAAGATGTGTTCAACGAGCATTTAAAACATAATAAGATGTGTTCAACGAGCACTTAAAACTCATAATAAGATGTGTGCAACGAACACTTAAAAGTCAAAATAAGATGTGTTCAGCGAGCATTTAAAACTCAAAATAAGATGTGTGCAACGAGCACTTAAAACTCATAATAAGATGTGTGCAACGAGCTCTTAAAACTCATAATAAGATGTGTTCAACGAGCATTTAAAACTCATAATTAGATGTGTTCAACGAACACTTAAAACTCATAATAAGATGTGTTCAACGAGCATTTAAAACTCATAATAAGATGTGTGCAACGAGCATTTAAAACTCATAATAAGATGTGTGCAACGAGCACTTAAAACTCATAATAAGATGTGTGCAACGAGCTCTTAAAACTCATAATAAGATGCGTGCAACGAGCACTTAAAACTCATAATAAGATGTGTGCAACGAGCAATTAAAACTCCTAATAAGATGTGTTTAACGAGCAATTAAAACTCATAATAAGATGTGTGCAACGAGCAATTAAAACTCATAATAAGATGTGTGCAACGAGCACTTAAAACTCATAAGATGTGTGCAACTAGCACTTAAAACTCATAATAAGATGTGTGCACCGAGCAATTAAAACTCATAATAAGATGTGTTCAACGAGCATTTAAAACTCATAATAAGATGTGTTCAACGAGCATTTAAAACTCATAATAAGATGTGTTCAACGAGCATTTAAAACATAATAAGATGTGTTCAACGAGCACTTAAAACTCATAATAAGATGTGTTCAACGAGCATGTAGAACTCACAATAAGATGTGTTCAACGATCACTTAACACTCATAATAAGATGTGTTCAACGAGCATTTAAAACTCATAATAAGATGTGTTCAACGAGCACGTAAATCTCATAATAAGATGTGTTCAACGAGCATTTAAAACTCATAATAAGATGTGTTCAACGAGCACTTAAAACTCATAATAAGATGTGTTCAACGAGCATTTAAAACTCATAAGATGTGTGCAACGAGCATTTAAAACTCATAATAAGATGTGTGCAACGAGCACTTAAAACTCATAATAAGATGTGTGCAACGAGCTCTTAAAACTCATAATAAGATGCGTGCAACGAGCACTTAAAACTCATAATAAGATGTGTGCAACGAGCAATTAAAACTCCTAATAAGATGTGTGCAACGAGCAATTAAACTCATAATAAGATGTGTGCAACGAGCAATTAAAACTCATAATAAGATGTGTGCAACGAGCACTTAAAACTCATAAGATGTGTGCAACTAGCACTTAAAACTCATAATAAGATGTGTGCAACGATCAAATAAAACTCATAATAAGATGTGTTCAACGAGCAATTAAAATTCACAATAAGATGTGTTCAACGAGCACTTAAAACTCATAATAAGATGTGTGCAACGAGCATTTAAATCTCATAATAAGATGTGTGCAACGAGCACTTAAAACTCATAATAAGATGTGTGCAACTAGCACTTAAAACTCATAATAAGATGTGTGCAACGAGCAATTAAAACTCATAATAAGATGTGTTCAACGAGCATTTAAAACTCATAAGATGTGTTCAACGAGCATTTAAAACTCATAATAAGATGTGTTCAACGAGCATTTAAAACATAATAAGATGTGTTCAACGAGCACTTAAAACTCATAATAAGATGTGTTCAACGAGCATGTAGAACTCACAATAAGATGTGTTCAACGAGCACTTAACACTCATAATAAGATGTGTTCAATGAGCATTTAAAACTCATAATAAGATGTGTTCAACGAGCACGTAAATCTCATAATAAGACATGTTCAACGAGCATTTGAAACTCATAATAAGATGTGTTCAACGAGCATTTAAAACTCATAATAAGATGTGTTCAACGAGCATTTAAAACTCATAATAAGATGTGTGCAACGAGCACTTCAAACTCATAATAAGATGTGTGCAACAAGCACTTAAAACTCATAATAAGATGTGCGCAATGAGCACTTAAAACTCATAATAAGATGTGTGCAACGAGCAATTAAAACTCATAATAAGATGTGTTCAACGAGCAATTAAAACTCACAATAAGATGTGTTCAACGAGCTCTTAAAACTCATAATAAGATGTGTTCAACGAGCATTTAAAACTCATAATAAGATGTGTTCAACGAGCACTTAAAACTCATAATAAGATGTGTTCAACGAGCATTTAAAACTCATAATAAGATGTGTGCAACGAGCATTTAAAACTCATAATAAGATGTGTGCAACGAGCACTTAAAACTCATAATAAGATGTGTGCAACGAGCTCTTAAAACTCATAATAAGATGCGTGCAACGAGCACTTAAAACTCATAATAAGATGTGTGCAACGAGCAATTAAAAATCTTAATAAGATGTGTGCAACGAGCATTAAAACTCATAATAAGATGTGTGCAACGAGCACGTAAAACTCATAATAAGATGTGTTCAACGAGCACTTAAAACTCATAATAAGATGTGTTCAACGAGCATTTAAAACATAATAAGATGTGTTCAACGAGCACTTAAAACTCATAATAAGATGTGTGCAACGAACACTTAAAAGTCAAAATAAGATGTGTTCAGCGAGCATTTAACACTCAAAATAAGATGTGTGCAACGAGCACTTAAAACTCATAATAAGATGTGTGCAACGAGCTCTTAAAACTCATAATAAGATGTGTTCAACGAGCATTTAAAACTCATAATTAGATGTGTTCAACGAGCACTTAAAACTCATAATAAGATGTGTTCAACGAGCATTTAAAACTCATAATTAGATGTGTGCAACGAGCATTTAAAACTCATAATAAGATGTGTGCAACGAGCACTTAAAACTCATAATAAGATGTGTGCAACGAGCTCTTAAAACTCATAATAAGATGCGTGCAACGAGCACTTAAAACTCATAATAAGATGTGTGCAACGAGCAATTAAAACTCCTAATAAGATGTGTGCAACGAGCAATTAAAACTCATAATAAGATGTGTGCAACGAGCAATTAAAACTCATAATAAGATGTGTGCAACGAGCACTTAAAACTCATAAGATGTGTGCAACTAGCACTTAAAACTCATAATAAGATGTGTGCACCGAGCAATTAAAACTCATAATAAGATGTGTTCAACGAGCATTTAAAACTCATAATAAGATGTGTTCAACGAGCATTTAAAACTCATAATAAGATGTGTTCAACGAGCATTTAAAACATAATAAGATGTGTTCAACGAGCACTTAAAACTCATAATAAGATGTGTTCAACGAGCATGTAGAACTCACAATAAGATGTGTTCAACGATCACTTAACACTCATAATAAGATGTGTTCAACGAGCATTTAAAACTCATAATAAGATGTGTTCAACGAGCACGTAAATCTCATAATAAGATGTGTTCAACGAGCATTTAAAACTCATAATAAGATGTGTTCAACGAGCACTTAAAACTCATAATAAGATGTGTTCAACGAGCATTTAAAACTCATAAGATGTGTGCAACGAGCATTTAAAACTCATAATAAGATGTGTGCAACGAGCACTTAAAACTCATAATAAGATGTGTGCAACGAGCTCTTAAAACTCATAATAAGATGCGTGCAACGAGCACTTAAAACTCATAATAAGATGTGTGCAACGAGCAATTAAAACTCCTAATAAGATGTGTGCAACGAGCAATTAAACTCATAATAAGATGTGTGCAACGAGCAATTAAAACTCATAATAAGATGTGTGCAACGAGCACTTAAAACTCATAAGATGTGTGCAACTAGCACTTAAAACTCATAATAAGATGTGTTCAACGAGCATTTAAAACTCATAATAAGATGTGTGCAACGAGCACTTCAAACTCATAATAAGATGTGTGCAACAAGCACTTAAAACTCATAATAAGATGTGCGCAATGAGCACTTAAAACTCATAATAAGATGTGTGCAACGAGCAATTAAAACTCATAATAAGATGTGTTCAACGAGCAATTAAAACTCACAATAAGATGTGTTCAACGAGCACTTAAAACTCATAATAAGATGTGTGCAACGAGCACATTAAACTCATAATAACATGTGTTCAACGAGCACTTAAAACTCATAATAAGATGTGTGCAACTAGCACTTAAAACTCTTAATAAGATGTGTGCAACGAGCAATTAAAACTCATAATAAGATGTGTTCAACGAGCATTTAAAACTCATAATAAGATGTGTTCAACGAGCATTTAAAACTCATAATAAGATGTGTTCAACGAGCATTTAAAACTCATGATAAGATGTGTTCAACGAGCATTTAAAACATAATAAGATGTGTTAAACGAGCATTTGAAACTCATAATAAGATGTGTTCAACGAGCATTTAAAACTCATAATACGATTTGTGCAACGACCACTTAAAACTCAAAATAAGATGTGTTCAACGAGCACTTAAAACTCATAATAAGATGTGTTCAACGAGCACTTAAAACTAACAATAAGATGTGTTCAACGAGCACTTAAAACTCTTAATAACATGTGTTCAACGAGCATTTAAAACTCATAATAAGATGTGTTCAACGAGCATTTAAAAGTCATAATAAGATGTATTCAACGAGCATTTAAAACTTATAAAAAGATGTGTTTAACGAGCATTTACAACTCATAATAAGATGTGTTCAACGAGCACTTAAAACTCAAAATAAGATGTGTTCAACGAGCATTTAAAACTCATAAGATGTGTTCAACGAGCATTTAAAACTGATAATAAGATGTGTTCAACGAGCATTTAAAACTGATAATAAGATGTGTTCAACGAGCACTTAAAACTCATAATAAGATGTGTTCAACGAGCATTTAAGACTCATAATAAGATGTCTTCAACGAGCACGTAAAACTCATAATAAGATGTGTTCAACGAGCACTTAAAACTCATAATAAGATGTGTTCAACGAGCATTTAAAACATAATAAGATGTGTTCAACGAGCACTTAAAACTCATAATAAGATGTGTGCAACGAGCACTTAAAAGTCAAAATAAGATGTGTTCAGCGAGCATTTAAAACTCAAAATAAGATGTCTGCAACGAGCACTTAAAACTCATAATAAGATGTGTGCAACGAGCTCTTAAAACTCATAATAAGATGTGTTCAACGAGCATTTAAAACTCATAATAAGATGTGTTCAACGAGCACTTAAAACTCATAATAAGATGTGTTCAACGAGCATTTAAAACTCATAATAAGATGTGTGCAACGAGCATTTAAAACTCATAATAAGATGTGTGCAACGAGCACTTAAAACTCATAATAAGATGTGTGCAACGAGCTCTTAAAACTCATAATAAGATGCGTGCAACGAGCACTTAAAACTCATAATAAGATGTGTGCAACGAGCAATTAAAACTCCTAATAAGATGTGTGCAACGAGCAATTAAAACTCATAATAAGATGTGTGCAACGAGCAATTAAAACTCATAATAAGATGTGTGCAACGAGCACTTAAAACTCATAAGATGTGTGCAACTAGCACTTAAAACTCAATAAGATGTGTGCAAAGATCAAATAAAACTCATAATAAGATGTGTTCAACGAGCAATTAAAATTCACAATAAGATGTGTTCAACGAGCACTTAAAACTCATAATAAGATGTGTGCAACGAGCATTTAAAACTCATAATAAGATGTGTGCAACGAGCACTTAAAACTCATAATAAGATGTGTGCAACTAGCACTTAAAACTCATAATAAGATGTGTGCAACGAGCAATTAAAACTCATAATAAGATGTGTTCAACGAGCATTTAAAACTCATAATAAGATGTGTTCAACGAGCATTTAAAACTCATAATAAGATGTGTTCAACGAGCATTTAAAACATAATAAGATGTGTTCAACGAGCACTTAAAACTCATAATAAGATGTGTTCAACGAGCATGTAGAACTCACAATAAGATGTGTTCAACGAGCACTTAACACTCATAATAAGATGTGTTCAACGAGCATTTAAAACTCATAATAAGATGTGTTCAACGAGCACGTAAATCTCATAATAAGATGTGTTCAACGAGCATTTGAAACTCATAATAAGATGTGTTCAACGAGCATTTAAAACTCATAATAAGATGTGTTCAACGAGCATTTAAATCTCATAATAAGATGTGTGCAACGAGCACTTCAAACTCATAATAAGATGTGTGCAACGAGCACTTAAAACTCATAATAAGATGTGTGCAACGAGCAATTAAAACTCATAATAAGATGTGTTCAACGAGCAATTAAAACTCACAATAAGATGTGTTCAACGAGCACTTAAAACTCATAATAAGATGTGTGCAACGAGCACATAAAACTCATAATAACATGTGTTCAACGAGCACTTAAAACTCATAATAAGATGTGTGCAACTAGCACTTAAAACTCATAATAAGATGTGTGCAACGAGCAATTAAAACTCATAATAAGATGTGTTCAACGAGCATTTAAAACTCATAATAAGATGTGTTCAACGAGCATTTAAAACTCGTAATAAGATGTGTTCAACGAGCATTTAAAACTCATAATAAGATGTGTTCAACGAGCATTTAAGACTCATAATAAGATGTCTTCAACGAGCACGTAAAACTCATAATAAGATGTGTTCAACGAGCACTTAAAACTCATAATAAGATGTGTTCAACGAGCATTTAAAACATAATAAGATGTGTTCAACGAGCACTTAAAACTCATAATAAGATGTGTGCAACGAGCACTTAAAAGTCAAAATAAGATGTGTTCAGCGAGCATTTAAAACTCAAAATAAGATGTGTGCAACGAGCACTTAAAACTCATAATAAGATGTGTGCAACGAGCTCTTAAAACTCATAATAAGATGTGTTCAACGAGCATTTAAAAATCATAATATGATGTGTTCAACGAGCACTTAAAACTCATAATAAGATGTGTTCAACGAGCATTTAAAACTCATAATAAGATGTGTGCAACGAGCATTTAAAAATCATAATAAGATGTGTGCAACGAGCACTTAAAACTCATAATAAGATGTGTGCAACGAGCTCTTAAAACTCATAATAAGATGCGTGCAACGAGCACTTAAAACTCATAATAAGATGTGTGCAACGAGCAATTAAAACTCCTAATAAGATGTGTGCAACGAGCAATTAAAACTCATAATAAGATGTGTGCAACGAGCAATTAAAACTCATAATAAGATGTGTGCAACGAGCACTTAAAACTCATAAGATGTGTGCAACTAGCACTTAAAACTCATAATAAGATGTGTGCAACGATCAAATAAAACTCATAATAAGATGTGTTCAACGAGCAATTAAAATTCACAATAGGATGTGTTCAACGAGCACTTAAAACTCATAATAAGATGTGTGCAACGAGCATTTAAAACTCATAATAAGATGTGTGCAACGAGCACTTAAAACTCATAATAAGATGTGTGCAACTAGCACTTAAAACTCATAATAAGATGTGTGCAACGAGCAATTAAAACTCATAATAAGATGTGTTCAACGAGCATTTAAAACTCATAATAAGATGTGTTCAACGAACATTTAAAACTCATAATAAGATGTGTTCAACGAGCATTTAAAACATAATAAGATGTGTTCAACGAGCACTTAAAACTCATAATAAGATGTGTTCAACGAGCATGTAGAACTCACAATAAGATGTGTTCAACGAGCACTTAACACTCATAATAAGATGTGTTCAACGAGCATTTAAAACTCATAATGAGATGTGTTCAACGAGCACGTAAATCTCATAATAAGATGTGTTCAACGAGCATTTGAAACTCATAATAAGATGTGTTCAACGAGCATTTAAAACTCATAATAAGATGTGTTCAACGAGCATTTAAAACTCATAATAAGATGTGTGCAACGAGCACTTCAAACTCATAATAAGATGTGTGCAACGAGCACTTAAAACTCATAATAAGATGTGCGCAATGAGCATTTAAAACTCATAATAAGATGTGTTCAACGAGCACGTAAATCTCATAATAAGATGTGTTCAACGAGCATTTGAAACTCATAATAAGATGTGTTCAACGAGCATTTAAAACTCATAATAAGATGTGTTCAACGAGCATTTAAATCTCATAATAAGATGTGTGCAACGAGCACTTCAAACTCATAATAAGATGTGTGCAACGAGCACTTAAAACTCATAATAAGATGTGTGCAACGAGCAATTAAAACTCATAATAAGATGTGTTCAACGAGCAATTAAAACTCACAATAAGATGTGTTCAACGAGCACTTAAAACTCATAATAAGATGTGTGCAACGAGCACATAAAACTCATAATAACATGTGTTCAACGAGCACTTAAAACTCATAATAAGATGTGTGCAACTAGCACTTAAAACTCATAATAAGATGTGTGCAACGAGCAATTAAAACTCATAATAAGATGTGTTCAACGAGCATTTAAAACTCATAATAAGATGTGTTCAACGAGCATTTAAAACTCGTAATAAGATGTGTTCAACAAGCATTTAAAACTCATAATAAGATGTGTTCAACGAGCATTTAAGACTCATAATAAGATGTCTTCAACGAGCACGTAAAACTCATAATAAGATGTGTTCAACGAGCACTTAAAACTCATAATAAGATGTGTTCAACGAGCATTTAAAACATAATAAGATGTGTTCAACGAGCACTTAAAACTCATAATAAGATGTGTGCAACGAGCACTTAAAAGTCAAAATAAGATGTGTTCAGCGAGCATTTAAAACTCAAAATAAGATGTGTGCAACGAGCACTTAAAACTCATAATAAGATGTGTGCAACGAGCTCTTAAAACTCGTAATAAGATGTGTTCAACGAGCATTTAAAAATCATAATATGATGTGTTCAACGAGCACTTAAAACTCATAATAAGATGTGTTCAACGAGCATTTAAAACTCATAATAAGATGTGTGCAACGAGCATTTAAAACTCATAATAAGATGTGTGCAACGAGCACTTAAAACTCATAATAAGATGTGTGCAACGAGCTCTTAAAACTCATAATAAGATGCGTGCAACGAGCACTTAAAACTCATAATAAGATGTGTGCAACGAGCAATTAAAACTCCTAATAAGATGTGTGCAACGAGCAATTAAAACTCATAATAAGATGTGTGCAACGAGCAATTAAAACTCATAATAAGATGTGTGCAACGAGCACTTAAAACTCATAAGATGTGTGCAACTAGCACTTAAAACTCATAATAAGATGTGTGCAACGATCAAATAAAACTCATAATAAGATGTGTTCAACGAGCAATTAAAATTCACAATAGGATGTGTTCAACGAGCACTTAAAACTCATAATAAGATGTGTGCAACGAGCATTTAAAACTCATAATAAGATGTGTGCAACGAGCACTTAAAACTCATAATAAGATGTGTGCAACTAGCACTTAAAACTCATAATAAGATGTGTGCAACGAGCAATTAAAACTCATAATAAGATGTGTTCAACGAGCATTTAAAACTCATAATAAGATGTGTTCAACGAACATTTAAAACTCATAATAAGATGTGTTCAACGAGCATTTAAAACATAATAAGATGTGTTCAACGAGCACTTAAAACTCATAATAAGATGTGTTCAACGAGCATGTAGAACTCACAATAAGATGTGTTCAACGAGCACTTAACACTCATAATAAGATGTGTTCAACGAGCATTTAAAACTCATAATGAGATGTGTTCAACGAGCACGTAAATCTCATAATAAGATGTGTTCAACGAGCATTTGAAACTCATAATAAGATGTGTTCAACGAGCATTTAAAACTCATAATAAGATGTGTTCAACGAGCATTTAAAACTCATAATAAGATGTGTGCAACGAGCACTTCAAACTCATAATAAGATGTGTGCAACGAGCACTTAAAACTCATAATAAGATGTGCGCAATGAGCATTTAAAACTCATAATAAGATGTGTTCAACGAGCACGTAAATCTCATAATAAGATGTGTTCAACGAGCATTTGAAACTCATAATAAGATGTGTTCAACGAGCATTTAAAACTCATAATAAGATGTGTTCAACGAGCATTTAAATCTCATAATAAGATGTGTGCAACGAGCACTTCAAACTCATAATAAGATGTGTGCAACGAGCACTTAAAACTCATAATAAGATGTGTGCAACGAGCAATTAAAACTCATAATAAGATGTGTTCAACGAGCAATTAAAACTCACAATAAGATGTGTTCAACGAGCACTTAAAACTCATAATAAGATGTGTGCAACGAGCACATAAAACTCATAATAACATGTGTTCAACGAGCACTTAAAACTCATAATAAGATGTGTGCAACTAGCACTTAAAACTCATAATAAGATGTGTGCAACGAGCAATTAAAACTCATAATAAGATGTGTTCAACGAGCATTTAAAACTCATAATAAGATGTGTTCAACGAGCATTTAAAACTCGTAATAAGATGTGTTCAACGAGCATTTAAAACTCATAATAAGATGTGTTCAACGAGCATTTAAGACTCATAATAAGATGTCTTCAACGAGCACGTAAAACTCATAATAAGATGTGTTCAACGAGCACTTAAAACTCATAATAAGATGTGTTCAACGAGCATTTAAAACATAATAAGATGTGTTCAACGAGCACTTAAAACTCATAATAAGATGTGTGCAACGAGCACTTAAAAGTCAAAATAAGATGTGTTCAGCGAGCATTTAAAACTCAAAATAAGATGTGTGCAACGAGCACTTAAAACTCATAATAAGATGTGTGCAACGAGCTCTTAAAACTCATAATAAGATGTGTTCAACGAGCATTTAAAAATCATAATATGATGTGTTCAACGAGCACTTAAAACTCATAATAAGATGTGTTCAACGAGCATTTAAAACTCATAATAAGATGTGTGCAACGAGCATTTAAAACTCATAATAAGATGTGTGCAACGAGCACTTAAAACTCATAATAAGATGTGTGCAACGAGCTCTTAAAACTCATAATAAGATGCGTGCAACGAGCACTTAAAATTCATAATAAGATGTGTGCAACGAGCAATTAAAACTCCTAATAAGATGTGTGCAACGAGCAATTAAAACTCATAATAAGATGTGTGCAACGAGCAATTAAAACTCATAATAAGATGTGTGCAACGAGCACTTAAAACTCATAAGATGTGTGCAACTAGCACTTAAAACTCATAATAAGATGTGTGCAACGATCAAATAAAACTCATAATAAGATGTGTTCAACGAGCAATTAAAATTCACAATAGGATGTGTTCAACGAGCACTTAAAACTCATAATAAGATGTGTGCAACGAGCATTTAAAACTCATAATAAGATGTGTGCAACGAGCACTTAAAACTCATAATAAGATGTGTGCAACTAGCACTTAAAACTCATAATAAGATGTGTGCAACGAGCAATTAAAACTCATAATAAGATGTGTTCAACGAGCATTTAAAACTCATAATAAGATGTGTTCAACGAACATTTAAAACTCATAATAAGATGTGTTCAACGAGCATTTAAAACATAATAAGATGTGTTCAACGAGCACTTAAAACTCATAATAAGATGTGTTCAACGAGCATGTAGAACTCACAATAAGATGTGTTCAACGAGCACTTAACACTCATAATAAGATGTGTTCAACGAGCATTTAAAACTCATAATGAGATGTGTTCAACGAGCACGTAAATCTCATAATAAGATGTGTTCAACGAGCATTTGAAACTCATAATAAGATGTGTTCAACGAGCATTTAAAACTCATAATAAGATGTGTTCAACGAGCATTTAAAACTCATAATAAGATGTGTGCAACGAGCACTTCAAACTCATAATAAGATGTGTGCAACGAGCACTTAAAACTCATAATAAGATGTGCGCAATGAGCACTTAAAACTCATAATAAGATGTGTGCAACGAGCAATTAAAACTCATAATAAGATGTGTTCAACGAGCAATTAAAACTCACAATAAGATGTGTTCAACGAGCACTTAAAACTCATAATAAGATGTGTTCAACGAGCATTTAAAACTCATAATAAGATGTGTTCAACGAGCATTTAAAACTCATAATAAGATGTGTTCAACGAGCATTTAAAACTCATAATAAGATGTGTTCAACGAGCATTTAAGACTCATAATAAGATGTCTTCAACGAGCACGTAAAACTCATAATAAGATGTGTTCAACGAGCACTTAAAACTCATAATAAGATGTGTTCAACGAGCATTTAAAACATAATAAGATGTGTTCAACGAGCACTTAAAACTCATAATAAGATGTGTGCAACGAGCACTTAAAAGTCAAAATAAGATGTGTTCAGCGAGCATTTAAAACTCAAAATAAGATGTGTGCAACGAGCACTTAAAACTCATAATAAGATGTGTGCAACGAGCTCTTAAAACTCATAATATGTGTTCAACGAGCATTTAAAAATCATAATATGATGTGTTCAACGAGCACTTAAAACTCATAATAAGATGTGTTCAACGAGCATTTAAAACTCATAATAAGATGTGTGCAACGAGCATTTAAAACTCATAATAAGATGTGTGCAACGAGCACTTAAAACTCATAATAAGATGTGTGTAACGAGCTCTTAAAACTCATAATAAGATGCGTGCAACGAGCACTTAAAACTCATAATAAGATGTGTGCAACGAGCAATTAAAACTCCTAATAAGATGTGTGCAACGAGCAATTAAAACTCATAATAAGATGTGTGCAACGAGCAATTAAAACTCATAATAAGATGTGTGCAACGAGCACTTAAAACTCATAAGATGTGTGCAACTAGCACTTAAAACTCATAATAAGATGTGTGCAACGATCAAATAAAACTCATAATAAGATGTGTTCAACGAGCAATTAAAATTCACAATAAGATGTGTTCAACGAGCACTTAAAACTCATAATAAGATGTGTGCAACGAGCATTTAAAACTCATAATAAGATGTGTGCAACGAGCACTTAAAACTCATAATAAGATGTGTGCAACTAGCACTTAAAACTCATAATAAGATGTGTGCAACGAGCAATTAAAACTCATAATAAGATGTGTTCAACGAGCATTTAAAACTCATAATAAGATGTGTTCAACGAACATTTAAAACTCATAATAAGATGTGTTCAACGAGCATTTAAAACATAATAAGATGTGTTCAACGAGCACTTAAAACTCATAATAAGATGTGTTCAATGAGCATGTAGAACTCACAATAAGATGTGTTCAACGAGCACTTAACACTCATAATAAGATGTGTTCAATGAGCATTTAAAACTCATAATGAGATGTGTTCAACGAGCACGTAAATCTCATAATAAGATGTGTTCAACGAGCATTTGAAACTCATAATAAGATGTGTTCAACGAGCATTTAAAACTCATAATAAGATGTGTTCAACGAGCATTTAAAACTCATAATAAGATGTGTGCAACGAGCACTTCAAACTCATAATAAGATGTGTGCAACGAGCACTTAAAACTCATAATAAGATGTGCGCAATGAGCACTTAAAACTCATAATAAGATGTGTGCAACGAGCAATTAAAACTCATAATAAGATGTGTTCAACGAGCACTTAAAACTCATAATAAGATGTGTGCAACGAGCACATAAAACTCATAATAACATGTGTTCAACGAGCACTTAAAACTCATAATAAGATGTGTGCAACTAGCACTTAAAACTCATAATAAGATGTGTGCAACGAGCAATTAAAACTCATAATAAGATGTGTTCAACGAGCATTTGAAACTCATAATAAGTTGTGTTCAACGAGCATTTAAAACTCATAATAAGATGTGTTCAACGAGCATTTAAAAGTCATAATAAGATGTATTCAACGAGCATTTAAAACTTACAATAAGATGTGTATAACGAGCATTTACAACTCATAATAAGATGTGTTCAACGAGCACTTAAAACTCAAAATAAGATGTGTTCAACGAGCATTTAAAACTCATAAGATGTGTTCAACGAGCATTTAAAACTCATAATAAGATGTGTTCAACGAGCATTTAAAACTGATAATAAGATGTGTTCAACGAGCACTTAAAACTCATAATAAGATGTGTTCAACGAGCATTTAAGACTCATAATAAGATGTCTTCAACGAGCACGTAAAACTCATAATAAGATGTGTTCAACGAGCATTTAAAACTCATAATAAGATGTGTGCAACGAGCATTTAAAACTCATAATAAGATGTGTGCAACGAGCACTTAAAACTCATAATAAGATGTGTGCAACGAGCTCTTAAAACTCATAATAAGATGCGTGCAACGAGCACTTAAAACTCATAATAAGATGTGTGCAACGAGCAATTAAAACTCCTAATAAGATGTGTGCAACGAGCAATTAAAACTCATAATAAGATGTGTGCAACGAGCAATTAAAACTCATAATAAGATGTGTGCAACGAGCACTTAAAACTCATAAGATGTGTGCAACTAGCACTTAAAACTCATAATAAGATGTGTGCAACGATCAAATAAAACTCATAATAAGATGTGTTCAACGAGCAATTAAAATTCACAATAAGATGTGTTCAACGAGCACTTAAAACTCATAATAAGATGTGTGCAACGAGCATTTAAAACTCATAATAAGATGTGTGCAACGAGCACTTAAAACTCATAATAAGATGTGTGCAACTAGCACTTAAAACTCATAATAAGATGTGTTCAACGAGCATTTAAAACTCATAATACGATGTGTTCAACGAGCATTTAAAACTCATAATAAGATGTGTTCAACGAGCAATTAAAACTCATAATAAGATGTGTTCAACGTGCACTTAAAACTCATAATAAGATGTGTTCAACGAGCATGTAGAACTCACAATAAGATGTGTTCAACGAGCAGTTAACACTCATAATAAGATGTGTTCAACGAGCATTTAAAACATATAATAAGATGTGTTCAACGAGCACGTAAATCTCATAATAAGATGTGTTCAACGAGCATTTGAAACTCATAATAAGATGTGTTCAACGAGCATTTAAAACTCATAATAAGATGTGTTCAACGAGCATTTAAATCTCATAATAAGATGTGTTCAACGAGCAATTAAAACTCACAATAAGATGTGTTCAACGAGCACTTCAAACTCATAATAAGATGTGTGCAACGAGCACTTAAAACTCATAATAAGATGTGTGCAACGAGCAATTAAAACTCATAATAAGATGTGTTCAACGAGCAATTAAAACTCACAATAAGATGTGTTCAACGAGCACTTAAAACTCATAATAAGATGTGTGCAACGAGCACATAAAACTCATAATAACATGTGTTCAACGAGCACTTAAAACTCATAATAAGATGTGTGCAACTAGCACTTAAAACTCATAATAAGATGTGTGCAACGAGCAATTAAAACTCATAATAAGATGTGTTCAACGAGCATTTAAAACTCATAATAAGATGTGTTCAACGAGCATTTAAAACTCATAATAAGATGTGTTCAACGAGCATTTAAAACTCATAATAAGATGTGTTCAACGAGCATTTAAGACTCATAATAAGATGTCTTCAACGAGCACGTAAAACTCATAATAAGATGTGTTCAACGAGCACTTAAAACTCATAATAAGATGTGTTCAACGAGCATTTAAAACATAATAAGATGTGTTCAACGAGCACTTAAAACTCATAATAAGATGTGTGCAACGAGCACTTAAAAGTCAAAATAAGATGTGTTCAGCGAGCATTTAAAACTCAAAATAAGATGTGTGCAACGAGCTCTTAAAACTCATAATAAGATGTGTTCAACGAGCATTTAAAAGTCATAATATGATGTGTTCAACGAGCACTTAAAACTCATAATAAGATGTGTTCAACGAGCATTTAAAACTCATAATAAGATGTGTGCAACGAGCATTTAAAACTCATAATAAGATGTGTGCAACGAGCACTTAAAACTCATAATAAGATGTGTGCAACGAGCTCTTAAAACTCATAATAAGATGCGTGCAACGAGCACTTAAAACTCATAATAAGATGTGTGCAACGAGCAATTAAAACTCCTAATAAGATGTGTGCAACGAGCAATTAAAACTCATAATAAGATGTGTGCAACGAGCAATTAAAACTCATAATAAGATGTGTGCAACGAGCACTTAAAACTCATAAGATGTGTGCAACTAGCACTTAAAACTCATAATAAGATGTGTGCAACGATCAAATAAAACTCATAATAAGATGTGTTCAACGAGCAATTAAAATTCACAATAGGATGTGTTCAACGAGCACTTAAAACTCATAATAAGATGTGTGCAACGAGCATTTAAAACTCATAATAAGATGTGTGCAACGAGCACTTAAAACTCATAATAAGATGTGTGCAACTAGCACTTAAAACTCATAATAAGATGTGTGCAACGAGCAATTAAAACTCATAATAAGATGTGTTCAACGAGCATTTAAAACTCATAATAAGATGTGTTCAACGAACATTTAAAACTCATAATAAGATGTGTTCAACGAGCATTTAAAACATAATAAGATGTGTTCATCGAGCACTTAAAACTCATAATAAGATGTGTTCAACGAGCATGTAGAACTCACAATAAGATGTGTTCAACGAGCACTTAATACTCATAATAAGATGTGTTCAACGAGCATTTAAAACTCATAATGAGATGTGTTCAACGAGCACGTAAATCTCATAATAAGATGTGTTCAACGAGCATTTGAAACTCATAATAAGATGTGTTCAACGAGCATTTAAAACTCATAATAAGATGTGTTCAACGAGCATTTAAAACTCATAATAAGATGTGTGCAACGAGCACTTCAAACTCATAATAAGATGTGTGCAACGAGCACTTAAAACTCATAATAAGATGTGCGCAATGAGCACTTAAAACTCATAATAAGATGTGTGCAACGAGCAATTAAAACTCATAATAAGATGTGTTCAACGAGCAATTAAAACTCACAATAAGATGTGTTCAACGAGCACTTAAAACTCATAATAAGATGTGTTCAACGAGCATTTAAAACTCATAATAAGATGTGTTCAACGAGCATTTAAAACTCATAATAAGATGTGTTCAACGAGCATTTAAAACTCATAATAAGATGTGTTCAACGAGCATTTAAGACTCATAATAAGATGTCTTCAACGAGCACGTAAAACTCATAATAAGATGTGTTCAACGAGCACTTAAAACTCATAATAAGATGTGTTCAACGAGCATTTAAAACATAATAAGATGTGTTCAACGAGCACTTAAAACTCATAATAAGATGTGTGCAACGAGCACTTAAAAGTCAAAATAAGATGTGTTCAGCGAGCATTTAAAACTCAAAATAAGATGTGTGCAACGAGCACTTAAAACTCATAATAAGATGTGTGCAACGAGCTCTTAAAACTCATAATAAGATGTGTTCAACGAGCATTTAAAAATCATAATATGATGTGTTCAACGAGCACTTAAAACTCATAATAAGATGTGTTCAACGAGCATTTAAAACTCATAATAAGATGTGTGCAACGAGCATTTAAAACTCATAATAAGATGTGTGCAACGAGCACTTAAAACTCATAATAAGATGTGTGTAACGAGCTCTTAAAACTCATAATAAGATGCGTGCAACGAGCACTTAAAACTCATAATAAGATGTGTGCAACGAGCAATTAAAACTCCTAATAAGATGTGTGCAACGAGCAATTAAAACTCATAATAAGATGTGTGCAACGAGCAATTAAAACTCATAATAAGATGTGTGCAACGAGCACTTAAAACTCATAAGATGTGTGCAACTAGCACTTAAAACTCATAATAAGATGTGTGCAACGATCAAATAAAACTCATAATAAGATGTGTTCAACGAGCAATTAAAATTCACAATAAGATGTGTTCAACGAGCACTTAAAACTCATAATAAGATGTGTGCAACGAGCATTTAAAACTCATAATAAGATGTGTGCAACGAGCACTTAAAACTCATAATAAGATGTGTGCAACTAGCACTTAAAACTCATAATAAGATGTGTGCAACGAGCAATTAAAACTCATAATAAGATGTGTTCAACGAGCATTTAAAACTCATAATAAGATGTGTTCAACGAACATTTAAAACTCATAATAAGATGTGTTCAACGAGCATTTAAAACATAATAAGATGTGTTCAACGAGCACTTAAAACTCATAATAAGATGTGTTCAATGAGCATGTAGAACTCACAATAAGATGTGTTCAACGAGCACTTAACACTCATAAAAAGATGTGTTCAACGAGCATTTAAAACTCATAATGAGATGTGTTCAACGAGCACGTAAATCTCATAATAAGATGTGTTCAACGAGCATTTGAAACTCATAATAAGATGTGTTCAACGAGCATTTAAAACTCATAATAAGATGTGTTCAACGAGCACTTAAAACTCATAATAAGATGTGCGCAATGAGCACTTAAAACTCATAATAAGATGTGTGCAACGAGCAATTAAAACTCATAATAAGATGTGTTCAACGAGCAATTAAAACTCACAATAAGATGTGTTCAACGAGCACTTAAAACTCATAATAAGATGTGTGCAACGAGCACATAAAACTCATAATAACATGTGTTCAACGAGCACTTAAAACCCATAATAAGATGTGTGCAACTAGCACTTAAAACTCATAATAAGATGTGTGCAACGAGCAATTAAAACTCATAATAAGATGTGTTCAACGAGCATTTAAAACTCATAATAAGATGTGTTCAACGAGCATTTAAAACTCATAATAAGATGTGTTCAACGAGCATGTAGAACTCACAATAAGATGTGTTCAACGAGCACTTAATACTCATAATAAGATGTGTTCAACGAGCATTTAAAACTCATAATGAGATGTGTTCAACGAGCACGTAAATCTCATAATAAGATGTGTTCAACGAGCATTTGAAACTCATAATAAGATGTGTTCAACGAGCATTTAAAACTCATAATAAGATGTGTTCAACGAGCATTTAAAACTCATAATAAGATGTGTGCAACGAGCACTTCAAACTCATAATAAGATGTGTGCAACGAGCACTTAAAACTCATAATAAGATGTGCGCAATGAGCACTTAAAACTCATAATAAGATGTGTGCAACGAGCAATTAAAACTCATAATAAGATGTGTTCAACGAGCAATTAAAACTCACAATAAGATGTGTTCAACGAGCACTTAAAACTCATAATAAGATGTGTTCAACGAGCATTTAAAACTCATAATAAGATGTGTTCAACGAGCATTTAAAACTCATAATAAGATGTGTTCAACGAGCATTTAAAACTCATAATAAGATGTGTTCAACGAGCATTTAAGACTCATAATAAGATGTCTTCAACGAGCACGTAAAACTCATAATAAGATGTGTTCAACGAGCACTTAAAACTCATAATAAGATGTGTTCAACGAGCATTTAAAACATAATAAGATGTGTTCAACGAGCACTTAAAACTCATAATAAGATGTGTGCAACGAGCACTTAAAAGTCAAAATAAGATGTGTTCAGCGAGCATTTAAAACTCAAAATAAGATGTGTGCAACGAGCACTTAAAACTCATAATAAGATGTGTGCAACGAGCTCTTAAAACTCATAATAAGATGTGTTCAACGAGCATTTAAAAATCATAATATGATGTGTTCAACGAGCACTTAAAACTCATAATAAGATGTGTTCAACGAGCATTTAAAACTCATAATAAGATGTGTGCAACGAGCATTTAAAACTCATAATAAGATGTGTGCAACGAGCACTTAAAACTCATAATAAGATGTGTGTAACGAGCTCTTAAAACTCATAATAAGATGCGTGCAACGAGCACTTAAAACTCATAATAAGATGTGTGCAACGAGCAATTAAAACTCCTAATAAGATGTGTGCAACGAGCAATTAAAACTCATAATAAGATGTGTGCAACGAGCAATTAAAACTCATAATAAGATGTGTGCAACGAGCACTTAAAACTCATAAGATGTGTGCAACTAGCACTTAAAACTCATAATAAGATGTGTGCAACGATCAAATAAAACTCATAATAAGATGTGTTCAACGAGCAATTAAAATTCACAATAAGATGTGTTCAACGAGCACTTAAAACTCATAATAAGATGTGTGCAACGAGCATTTAAAACTCATAATAAGATGTGTGCAACGAGCACTTAAAACTCATAATAAGATGTGTGCAACTAGCACTTAAAACTCATAATAAGATGTGTGCAACGAGCAATTAAAACTCATAATAAGATGTGTTCAACGAGCATTTAAAACTCATAATAAGATGTGTTCAACGAACATTTAAAACTCATAATAAGATGTGTTCAACGAGCATTTAAAACATAATAAGATGTGTTCAACGAGCACTTAAAACTCATAATAAGATGTGTTCAATGAGCATGTAGAACTCACAATAAGATGTGTTCAACGAGCACTTAACACTCATAAAAATATGTGTTCAACGAGCATTTAAAACTCATAATGAGATGTGTTCAACGAGCACGTAAATCTCATAATAAGATGTGTTCAACGAGCATTTGAAACTCATAATAAGATGTGTTCAACGAGCATTTAAAACTCATAATAAGATGTGTTCAACGAGCACTTAAAACTCATAATAAGATGTGCGCAATGAGCACTTAAAACTCATAATAAGATGTGTGCAACGAGCAATTAAAACTCATAATAAGATGTGTTCAACGAGCAATTAAAACTCACAATAAGATGTGTTCAACGAGCACTTAAAACTCATAATAAGATGTGTGCAACGAGCACATAAAACTCATAATAACATGTGTTCAACGAGCACTTAAAACCCATAATAAGATGTGTGCAACTAGCACTTAAAACTCATAATAAGATGTGTGCAACGAGCAATTAAAACTCATAATAAGATGTGTTCAACGAGCATTTAAAACTCATAATAAGATGTGTTCAACGAGCATTTAAAACTCATAATAAGATGTGTTCAACGAGCATTTAAAACTCATAATAAGATGTGTTCAACGAGCATTTAAAACATAATAAGATGTGTTAAACGAGCATTTGAAACTCATAATAAGTTGTGTTCAACGAGCATTTAAAACTCATAATAAGATGTGTTCAACGAGCATTTAAAAGTCATAATAAGATGTATTCAACGAGCATTTAAAACTTATAATAAGATGTGTTTAATGAGCATTTACAACTCATAATAAGATGTGTTCAACGAGCACTTAAAACTCAAAATAAGATGTGTTCAACGAGCATTTAAAACTCATAAGATGTGTTCAACGAGCATTTAAAACTCATAATAAGATGTGTTCAACGAGCATTTAAAACTGATAATAAGATGTGTTCAACGAGCACTTAAAACTCATAATAAGATGTGTTCAACGAGCATTTAAGACTCATAATAAGATGTCTTCAACGAGCACGTAAAACTCATAATAAGATGTGTTCAACGAGCATTTAAAACTCATAATAAGATGTGTGCAACGAGCATTTAAAACTCATAATAAGATGTGTGCAACGAGCACTTAAAACTCATAATAAGATGTGTGCAACGAGCTCTTAACACTCATAATAAGATGCGTGCAACGAGCACTTAAAACTCATAATAAGATGTGTGCAACGAGCAATTAAAACTCCTAATAAGATGTGTGCAACGAGCAATTAAAACTCATAATAAGATGCGTGCAACGAGCACTTAAAACTCATAATAAGATGTGTGCAACGAGCAATTAAAACTCCTAATAAGATGTGTGCAACGAGCAATTAAAACTCATAATAAGATGTGTGCAACGAGCAATTAAAACTCATAATAAGATGTGTGCAACGAGCACTTAAAACTCATAAGATGTGTGCAACTAGCACTTAAAACTCATAATAAGATGTGTGCAACGATCAAATAAAACTCATAATAAGATGTGTTCAACGAGCAATTAAAATTCACAATAAGATGTGTTCAACGAGCACTTAAAACTCATAATAAGATGTGTGCAACGAGCATTTAAAACTCATAATAAGATGTGTGCAACGAGCACTTAAAACTCATAATAAGATGTGTGCAACTAGCACTTAAAACTCATAATAAGATGTGTGCAACGAGCAATTAAAACTCATATTAAGATGTGTTCAACGAGCATTTAAAACTCATAATAAGATGTGTTCAACGAACATTTAAAACTCATAATAAGATGTGTTCAACGAGCATTTAAAACATAATAAGATGTGTTCAACGAGCACTTAAAACTCATAATAAGATGTGTTCAACGAGCATGTAGAACTCACAATAAGATGTGTTCAACGAGCACTTAACACTCATAATAAGATGTGTTCAACGAGCATTTAAAACTCATAATGAGATGTGTTCAACGAGCACGTAAATCTCATAATAAGATGTGTTCAACGAGCATTTGAAACTCATAATAAGATGTGTTCAACGAGCATTTAAAACTCATAATAAGATGTGTTCAACGAGCATTTAAAACTCATAATAAGATGTGTGCAACGAGCACTTCAAACTCATAATAAGATGTGTGCAACGAGCACTTAAAACTCATAATAAGATGTGCGCAATGAGCACTTAAAACTCATAATAAGATGTGTGCAACGAGCAATTAAAACTCATAATAAGATGTGTTCAACGAGCAATTAAAACTCACAATAAGATGTGTTCAACGAGCACTTAAAACTCATAATAAGATGTGTGCAACGAGCACATAAAACTCATAATAACATGGGTTCAACGAGCACTTAAAACCCATAATAAGATGTGTGCAACTAGCACTTAAAACTCATAATAAGATGTGTGCAACGAGCAATTAAAACTCATAATAAGATGTGTTCAACGAGCATTTAAAACTCATAATAAGATGTGTTCAACGAGCATTTAAAACTCATAATAAGATGTGTTCAACGAGCATTTAAAACTCATAATAAGATGTGTTCAACGAGCATTTAAAACATAATAAGATGTGTTAAACGAGCATTTGAAACTCATAATAAGTTGTGTTCAACGAGCATTTAAAACTCATAATAAGATGTGTTCAACGAGCATTTAAAAGTCATAATAAGATGTATTCAACGAGCATTTAAAACTTATAATAAGATGTGTTTAACGAGCATTTACAACTCATAATAAGATGTGTTCAACGAGCACTTAAAACTCAAAATAAGATGTGTTCAACGAGCATTTAAAACTCATAAGATGTGTTCAACGAGCATTTAAAACTCATAATAAGATGTGTTCAACGAGCATTTAAAACTGATAATAAGATGTGTTCAACGAGCACTTAAAACTCATAATAAGATGTGTTCAACGAGCATTTAAGACTCATAATAAGATGTCTTCAACGAGCACGTAAAACTCATAATAAGATGTGTTCAACGAGCATTTAAAACTCATAATAAGATGTGTGCAACGAGCACTTAAAACTCATAATAAGATGTGTGCAACGAGCTCTTAAAACTCATAATAAGATGCGTGCAACGAGCACTTAAAACTCATAATAAGATGTGTGCAACGAGCAATTAAAACTCCTAATAAGATGTGTGCAACGAGCAATTAAAACTCATAATAAGATGTGTGCAACGAGCAATTAAAACTCATAATAAGATGTGTGCAACGAGCACTTAAAACTCATAAGATGTGTGCAACTAGCACTTAAAACTCATAATAAGATGTGTGCAACGATCAAATAAAACTCATAATAAGATGTGTTCAACGAGCAATTAAAATTCACAATAAGATGTGTTCAACGAGCACTTAAAACTCATAATAAGATGTGTGCAACGAGCATTTAAAACTCATAATAAGATGTGTGCAACGAGCACTTAAAACTCATAATAAGATGTGTGCAACTAGCACTTAAAACTCATAATAAGATGTGTGCAACGAGCAATTAAAACTCATAATAAGATGTGTTCAACGAGCATTTAAAACTCATAATAAGATGTGTTCAACGAGCATTTAAAACATAATAAGATGTGTTCAACGAGCACTTAACACTCATAATAAGATGTGTTCAACGAGCATTTAAAACTCATAATAAGATGTGTTCAACGAGCACGTAAATCTCATAATAAGATGTGTTCAACGAGCATTTGAAACTCATAATAAGATGTGTTCAATGAGCATTTAAAACTCATAATAAGATGTGTTCAACGAGCATTTAAATCTCATAATAAGATGTGTGCAACGAGCACTTCAAACTCATAATAAGATGTGTGCAACGAGCACTTAAAACTCATAATAAGATGTGTGCAACGAGCAATTAAAACTCATAATAAGATGTGTTCAACGAGCAATTAAAACTCACAATAAGATGTGTTCAACGAGCACTTAAAACTCATAATAAGATGTGTGCAACGAGCACATAAAACTCATAATAACGTGTTCAACGAGCACTTAAAACTCATAATAAGATGTGTGCAACTAGCACTTAAAACTCATAATAAGATGTGTGCAACGAGCAATTAAAACTCATAATAAGATGTGTTCAACGAGCATTTAAAACTCATAATAAGATGTGTTCAACGAGCATTTAAAACTCATAATAAGATGTGTTCAACGAGCATTTAAAACTCATAATAAGATGTGTTCAACGAGCATTTAAGACTCATAATAAGATGTCTTCAACGAGCACGTAAAACTCATAATAAGATGTGTTCAACGAGCACTTAAAACTCATAATAAGATGTGTTCAACGAGCATTTAAAACATAATAAGATGTGTTCAACGAGCACTTAAAACTCATAATAAGATGTGTGCAACGAGCACTTAAAAGTCAAAATAAGATGTGTTCAGCGAGCATTTAAAACTCAAAATAAGATGTGTGCAACGAGCACTTAAAACTCATAATAAGATGTGTTCAACGAGCATTTAAAACATAATAAGATGTGTTCAACGAGCACTTAAAACTCATAATAAGATGTGTTCAACGAGCACTTAAAACTCATAATAAGATGTGTGCAACGAGCACTTAAAACTCAAAATAAGATGTGTTCAGCGAGCATTTAAAACTCAAAATAAGATGTGTGCAACGAGCACTTAAAACTCATAATAAGATGTGTGCAACGAGCTCTTAAAACTCATAATAAGATGTGTTCAACGAGCATTTAAAAATCATAATATGATGTGTTCAACGAGCACTTAAAACTCATAATAAGATGTGTTCAACGAGCATTTAAAACTCATAATAAGATGTGTGCAACGAGCATTTAAAACTCATAATAAGATGTGTGCAACGAGCACTTAAAACTCATAATAAGATGTGTGCAACGAGCTCTTAAAACTCATAATAAGATGCGTGCAACGAGCACTTAAAACTCATAATAAGATGTGTGCAACGAGCAATTAAAACTCCTAATAAGATGTGTGCAACGAGCAATTAAAAGTCATAATAAGATGTGTGCAACGAGCAATTAAAACTCATAATAAGATGTGTGCAACGAGCACTTAAAACTCATAAGATATGTGCAACTAGCACTTAAAACTCATAATAAGATGTGTGCAACGATCAAATAAAACTCATAATAAGATGTGTTCAACGAGCAATTAAAATTCACAATAAGATGTGTTCAACGAGCACTTAAAACTCATAATAAGATGTGTGCAACGAGCATTTAAAACTCATAATAAGATGTGTGCAACGAGCACTTAAAACTCATAATAAGATGTGTGCAACTAGCACTTAAAACTCATAATAAGATGTGTGCAACGAGCAATTAAAACTCAAAATAAGATGTGTTCAACGAGCATTTAAAACTCATAATAAGATGTGTTCAACGAACATTTAAATCTCATAATAAGATGTGTTCAACGAGCATTTAAAACATAATAAGATGTGTTCAACGAGCACTTAAAACTCATAATAAGATGTGTTCAACGAGCATGTAGAACTCACAATAAGATGTGTTCAACGAGCACTTAACACTCATAATAAGATGTGTTCAACGAGCATTTAAAACTCATAATGAGATGTGTTCAACGAGCACGTAAATCTCATAATAAGATGTGTTCAACGAGCATTTGAAACTCATAATAAGATGTGTTCAACGAGCATTTAAAACTCATAATAAGATGTGCTCAACGAGCATTTAAAACTCATAATAAGATGTGTGCAACGAGCAATTAAAACTCATAATAAGATGTGTTCAACGAGCAATTAAAACTCATAATAAGATGTGTGCAACGAGCACTTAAAACTCAAAATAAGATGTGTTCAGCGAGCATTTAAAACTCAAAATAAGATGTGTGCAACGAGCACTTAAAACTCATAATAAGATGTGTGCAACGAGCTCTTAAAACTCATAATAAGATGTGTTCAACGAGCATTTAAAACTCATAATAAGATGTGTTCAACGAGCACTTAAAACTCATAATAAGATGTGTTCAACGAGCATTTAAAACTCATAATAAGATGTGTGCAACGAGCATTTAAAACTCATAATAAGATGTGTGCAACGAGCACTTAAAACTCATAATAAGATGTGTGCAACGAGCTCTTAAAACTCATAATAAGATGCGTGCAACGAGCACTTAAAACTCATAATAAGATGTGTGCAACGAGCAATTAAAACTCCCAATAAGATGTGTGCAACGAGCAATTAAAACTCATAATAAGATGTGTGCAACGAGCAATTAAAACTCATAATAAGATGTGTGCAACGAGCACTTAAAACTCATAAGATGTGTGCAACTAGCACTTAAAACTCATAATAAGATGTGTGCAACGATCAAATAAAACTCATAATAATATGTGTTCAACGAGCAATTAAAATTCACAATAAGATGTGTTCAACGAGCACTTAAAACTCATAATGAGATGTGTGCAACGAGCATTTAAAACTCATAATAAGATGTGTGCAACTAGCACTTAAAACTCATAATAAGATGTGTTCAACGAGCAATTAAAACTCATAATAAGATGTGTTCAACGAGCATTTAAAACTCATAATAAGATGTGTTCAACGAGCATTTAAAACTCATAATAAGATGTGTTCAACGAGCATTTAAAACATAATAAGATGTGTTCAACGAGCACTTAAAACTCATAATAAGATGTGTTCAACGAGCATGTAGAACTCACAATAAGATGTGTTCAACGAGCACTTAACACTCATAATAAGATGTGTTCAACGATCATTTAAAACTCATAATAAGATGTGTTCACCGAGCACGTAAATCTCATAATAAGATGTGTTCAACGAGCATTTAAAACTCATAATAAGATGTGTTCAACGAGCACTTAAAACTCATAATAAGATGTGTTCAACGAGCATTTAAAACTCATAATAAGATGTGTGCAACGAGCATTTAAAACTCATAATAAGATGTGTGCAACGAGCACTTAAAACTCATAATAAGATGTGTGCAACGAGCTCTTAAAACTCATAATAAGATGCGTGCAACGAGCACTTAAAACTCATAATAAGATGTGTGCAACGAGCAATTAAAACTCCCAATAAGATGTGTGCAACGAGCAATTAAAACTCATAATAAGATGTGTGCAACGAGCAATTAAAACTCATAATAAGATGTGTGCAACGAGCACTTAAAACTCATAAGATGTGTGCAACTAGCACTTAAAACTCATAATAAGATGTGTGCAACGATCAAATAAAACTCATAATAAGATGTGTTCAACGAGCAATTAAAATTCACAATAAGATGTGTTCAACGAGCACTTAAAACTCATAATAAGATGTGTGCAACGAGCATTTAAAACTCATAATAAGATGTGTGCAACGAGCACTTAAAACTCATAATAAGATGTGTGCAACTAGCACTTAAAACTCATAATAAGATGTGTTCAACGAGCAATTAAAACTCATAATAAGATGTGTTCAACGAGCATTTAAAACTCATAATAAGATGTGTTCAACGAGCATTTAAAACTCATAATAAGATGTGTTCAACGAGCATTTAAAACATAATAAGATGTGTTCAACGAGCACTTAAAACTCATAATAAGATGTGTTCAACGAGCATGTAGAACTCACAATAAGATGTGTTCAACGAGCACTTAACACTCATAATAAGATGTGTTCAACGATCATTTAAAACTCATAATAAGATGTGTTCACCGAGCACGTAAATCTCATAATAAGATGTGTTCAACGAGCATTTAAAACTCATAATAAGATGTGTTCAACGAGCACTTAAAACTCATAATAAGATGTGTTCAACGAGCATTTAAAACTCATAAGATGTGTGCAACGAGCATTTAAAACTCATAATAAGATGTGTGCAACGAGCACTTAAAACTCATAATAAGATGTGTGCAACGAGCTCTTAAAACTCATAATAAGATGCGTGCAACGAGCACTTAAAACTCATAATAAGATGTGTGCAACGAGCAATTAAAACTCCTAATAAGATGTGTGCAACGAGCAATTAAACTCATAATAAGATGTGTGCAACGAGCAATTAAAACTCATAATAAGATGTGTGCAACGAGCACTTAAAACTCATAAGATGTGTGCAACTAGCACTTAAAACTCATAATAAGATGTGTGCAACGATCAAATAAAACTCATAATAAGATGTGTTCAACGAGCAATTAAAATTCACAATAAGATGTGTTCAACGAGCACTTAAAACTCATAATAAGATGTGTGCAACGAGCATTTAAAACTCATAATAAGATGTGTGCAACGAGCACTTAAAACTCATAATAAGATGTGTGCAACTAGCACTTAAAACTCATAATAAGATGTGTGCAACGAGCAATTAAAACTCATAATAAGATGTGTTCAACGAGCATTTAAAACTCATAATAAGATGTGTTCAACGAGCATTTAAAACTCATAATAAGATGTGTTCAACGAGCATTTAAAACATAATAAGATGTGTTCAACGAGCACTTAAAACTCATAATAAGATGTGTTCAACGAGCATGTAGAACTCACAATAAGATGTGTTCAACGAGCACTTAACACTCATAATAAGATGTGTTCAACGAGCATTTAAAACTCATAATAAGATGTGTTCAACGAGCACGTAAATCTCATAATAAGATGTGTTCAACGAGCATTTGAAACTCATAATAAGATGTGTTCAACGAGCATTTAAAACTCATAATAAGATGTGTTCAACGAGCATTTAAATCTCATAATAAGATGTGTGCAACGAGCACTTCAAACTCATAATAAGATGTGTGCAACGAGCACTTAAAACTCATAATAAGATGTGTGCAACGAGCAATTAAAACTCATAATAAGATGTGTTCAACGAGCAATTAAAACTCACAATAAGATGTGTTCAACGAGCACTTAAAACTCATAATAAGATGTGTGCAACGAGCACATAAAACTCATAATAACATGTGTTCAACGAGCACTTAAAACTCATAATAAGATGTGTGCAACTAGCACTTAAAACTCATAATAAGATGTGTGCAACGAGCAATTAAAACTCATAATAAGATGTGTTCAACGAGCATTTAAAACTCATAATAAGATGTGTTCAACGAGCATTTAAAACTCATAATAAGATGTGTTCAACGAGCATTTAAAACTCATAATAAGATGTGTTCAACGAGCATTTAAGACTCATAATAAGATGTCTTCAACGAGCACGTAAAACTCATAATAAGATGTGTTCAACGAGCACTTAAAACTCATAATAAGATGTGTTCAACGAGCATTTAAAACATAATAAGATGTGTTCAACGAGCACTTAAAACTCATAATAAGATGTGTGCAACGAGCACTTAAAGTGTCAAAATAAGATGTTTTCAGCGAGCATTTAAAACTCAAAATAAGATGTGTGCAACGAGCACTTAAAACTCATAATAAGATGTGTGCAACGAGCTCTTAAAACTCATAATAAGATGTGTTCAACGAGCATTTAAAAATCATAATATGATGTGTGCAACGAGCACTTAAAACTCATAAGATGTGTGCAACTAGCACTTAAAACTCATAATAAGATGTGTGCAACGATCAAATAAAACTCATAATAAGATGTGTTCAACGAGCAATTAAAATTCACAATAAGATGTGTTCAACGAGCACTTAAAACTCATAATAAGATGTGTGCAACGAGCATTTAAATCTCATAATAAGATGTGTGCAACGAGCACTTAAAACTCATAATAAGATGTGTGCAACTAGCACTTAAAACTCATAATAAGATGTGTGCAACGAGGAATTAAAACTCATAATAAGATGTGTTCAACGAGCATTTAAAACTCATAAGATGTGTTCAACGAGCATTTAAAACTCATAATAAGATGTGTTCAACGAGCATTTAAAACATAATAAGATGTGTTCAACGAGCACTTAAAACTCATAATAAGATGTGTTCAACGAGCATGTAGAACTCACAATAAGATGTGTTCAACGAGCACTTAACACTCATAATAAGATGTGTTCAACGAGCATTTAAAACTCATAATAAGATGTGTTCAACGAGCACGTAAATCTCATAATAAGACGTGTTCAACGAGCATTTGAAACTCATAATAAGATGTGTTCAACGAGCATTTAAAACTCATAATAAGATGTGTTCAACGAGCATTTAAAACATAATAAGATGTGTTCAACGAGCACTTAAAACTCATAATAAGATGTGTTCAACGAGCATGTAGAACTCACAATAAGATGTGTTCAACGAGCATTTAAAACTCATAATAAGATGTGTGCAACGAGCACTTCAAACTCATAATAAGATGTGTGCAACGAGCACTTAAAACTCATAATAAGATGTGCGCAATGAGCACTTAAAACTCATAATAAGATGTGTGCAACGAGCAATTAAAACTCATAATAAGATGTGTTCAACGAGCAATTAAAACTCACAATAAGATGTGTTCAACGAGCACTTAAAACTCATAATAAGATGTGTGCAACGAGCACATAAAACTCATAATAACATGTGTTCAACGAGCACTTAAAACTCATAATAAGATGTGTGCAACTAGCACTTAAAACTCATAATAAGATGTGTTCAACGAGCATTTAAAACTCATAATAAGATGTGTTCAACGAGCATTTAAAACATAATAAGATGTGTTAAACGAGCATTTGAAACTCATAATAAGTTGTGTTCAACGAGCATTTAAAACTCATAATAAGATGTGTTCAACGAGCATTTAAAAGTCATAATAAGATGTATTCAACGAGCATTTAAAACTTATAATAAGATGTGTTCAACGAGCATTTAAAACTCAAAATAAGATGTGTGCAACGAGCACTTAAAACTCATAATAAGATGTGTGCAACGAGCTCTTAAAACTCATAATAAGATGTGTTCAACGAGCATTTAAAAATCATAATATGATGTGTGCAACGAGCACTTAAAACTCATAAGATGTGTGCAACTAGCACTTAAAACTCATAATAAGATGTGTGCAACGATCAAATAAAACTCATAATAAGATGTGTTCAACGAGCAATTAAAATTCACAATAAGATGTGTTCAACGAGCACTTAAAACTCATAATAAGATGTGTGCAACGAACATTTAAATCTCATAATAAGATGTGTGCAACGAGCACTTAAAACTCATAATAAGATGTGTGCAACTAGCACTTAAAACTCATAATAAGATGTGTTCAACGAGGAATTAAAACTCATAATAAGATGTGTTCAACGAGCATTTAAAACTCATAAGATGTGTTCAACGAGCATTTAAAACTCATAATAAGATGTGTTCAACGAGCATTTAAAACATAATAAGATGTGTTCAACGAGCACTTAAAACTCATAATAAGATGTGTTCAACGAGCATGTAGAACTCACAATAAGATGTGTTCAACGAGCACTTAACACTCATAATAAGATGTGTTCAACGAGCATTTAAAACTCATAATGAGATGTGTTCAACGAGCACGTAAATCTCATAATAAGATGTGTTCAACGAGCATTTGAAACTCATAATAAGATGTGTTCAACGAGCATTTAAAACTCATAATAAGATGTGCTCAATGAGCATTTAAAACTCATAATAAGATGTGTGCAACGAGCAATTAAAACTCATAATAAGATGTGTTCAACGAGCAATTAAAACTCATAATAAGATGTGTGCAACGAGCACTTAAAACTCAAAATAAGATGTGTTCAGCGAGCATTTAAAACTCAAAATAAGATGTGTGCAACGAGCACTTAAAACTCATAATAAGATGTGTGCAACGAGCTCTTAAAACTCATAATAAGATGTGTTCAACGAGCATTTAAAACTCATAATAAGATGTGTTCAACGAGCACTTAAAACTCATAATAAGATGTGTTCAACGAGCATTTAAAACTCATAATAAGATGTGTGCAACGAGCATTTAAAACTCATAATAAGATGTGTGCAACGAGCACTTAAAACTCATAATAAGATGTGTGCAACGAGCTCTTAAAACTCATAATAAGATGCGTGCAACGAGCACTTAAAACTCATAATAAGATGTGTGCAACGAGCAATTAAAACTCCCAATAAGATGTGTGCAACGAGCAATTAAAACTCATAATAAGATGTGTGCAACGAGCAATTAAAACTCATAATAAGATGTGTGCAACGAGCACTTAAAACTCATAAGATGTGTGCAACTAGCACTTAAAACTCATAATAAGATGTGTGCAACGATCAAATAAAACTCATAATAAGATGTGTTCAACGAGCAATTAAAATTCACAATAAGATGTGTTCAACGAGCACTTAAAACTCATAATAAGATGTGTGCAACGAGCATTTAAAACTCATAATAAGATGTGTGCAACGAGCACTTAAAACTCATAATAAGATGTGTGCAACTAGCACTTAAAACTCATAATAAGATGTGTTCAACGAGCAATTAAAACTCATAATAAGATGTGTTCAACGAGCATTTAAAACTCATAATAAGATGTGTTCAACGAGCATTTAAAACTCATAATAAGATGTGTTCAACGAGCATTTAAAACATAATAAGATGTGTTCAACGAGCACTTAAAACTCATAATAAGATGTGTTCAACGAGCATGTAGAACTCACAATAAGATGTGTTCAACGAGCACTTAACACTCATAATAAGATGTGTTCAACGATCATTTAAAACTCATAATAAGATGTGTTCACCGAGCACGTAAATCTCATAATAAGATGTGTTCAACGAGCATTTAAAACTCATAATAAGATGTGTTCAACGAGCACTTAAAACTCATAATAAGATGTGTTCAACGAGCATTTAAAACTCATAAGATGTGTGCAACGAGCATTTAAAACTCATAATAAGATGTGTGCAACGAGCACTTAAAACTCATAATAAGATGTGTGCAACGAGCTCTTAAAACTCATAATAAGATGCGTGCAACGAGCACTTAAAACTCATAATAAGATGTGTGCAACGAGCAATTAAAACTCCTAATAAGATGTGTGCAACGAGCAATTAAACTCATAATAAGATGTGTGCAACGAGCAATTAAAACTCATAATAAGATGTGTGCAACGAGGAATTAAAACTCATAATAAGATGTGTTCAACGAGCATTTAAAACTCATAAGATGTGTTCAACGAGCATTTAAAACTCATAATAAGATGTGTTCAACGAGCATTTAAAACATAATAAGATGTGTTCAACGAGCACTTAAAACTCATAATAAGATGTGTTCAACGAGCATGTAGAACTCACAATAAGATGTGTTCAACGAGCACTTAACACTCATAATAAGATGTGTTCAACGAGCATTTAAAACTCATAATAAGATGTGTTCAACGAGCACGTAAATCTCATAATAAGACGTGTTCAACGAGCATTTGAAACTCATAATAAGATGTGTTCAACGAGCATTTAAAACTCATAATAAGATGTGTTCAACGAGCATTTAAAACATAATAAGATGTGTTCAACGAGCACTTAAAACTCATAATAAGATGTGTTCAACGAGCATGTAGAACTCACAATAAGATGTGTTCAACGAGCATTTAAAACTCATAATAAGATGTGTGCAACGAGCACTTCAAACTCATAATAAGATGTGTGCAACGAGCACTTAAAACTCATAATAAGATGTGCGCAATGAGCACTTAAAACTCATAATAAGATGTGTGCAACGAGCAATTAAAACTCATAATAAGATGTGTTCAACGAGCAATTAAAACTCACAATAAGATGTGTTCAACGAGCACTTAAAACTCATAATAAGATGTGTGCAACGATCACATAAAACTCATAATAACATGTGTTCAACGAGCACTTAAAACTCATAATAAGATGTGTGCAACTAGCACTTAAAACTCATAATAAGATGTGTTCAACGAGCATTTAAAACTCATAATAAGATGTGTTCAACGAGCATTTAAAACATAATAAGATGTGTTAAACGAGCATTTGAAACTCATAATAAGTTGTGTTCAACGAGCATTTAAAACTCATAATAAGATGTGTTCAACGAGCATTTAAAAGTCATAATAAGATGTATTCAACGAGCATTTAAAACTTATAATAAGATGTGTTCAACGAGCATTTAAAACTCAAAATAAGATGTGTGCAACGAGCACTTAAAACTCATAATAAGATGTGTGCAACGAGCTCTTAAAACTCATAATAAGATGTGTTCAACGAGCATTTAAAAATCATAATATGATGTGTGCAACGAGCACTTAAAACTCATAAGATGTGTGCAACTAGCACTTAAAACTCATAATAAGATGTGTGCAACGATCAAATAAAACTCATAATAAGATGTGTTCAACGAGCAATTAAAATTCACAATAAGATGTGTTCAACGAGCACTTAAAACTCATAATAAGATGTGTGCAACGAACATTTAAATCTCATAATAAGATGTGTGCAACGAGCACTTAAAACTCATAATAAGATGTGTGCAACTAGCACTTAAAACTCATAATAAGATGTGTGCAACGAGGAATTAAAACTCATAATAAGATGTGTTCAACGAGCATTTAAAACTCATAAGATGTGTTCAACGAGCATTTAAAACTCATAATAAGATGTGTTCAACGAGCATTTAAAACATAATAAGATGTGTTCAACGAGCACTTAAAACTCATAATAAGATGTGTTCAACGAGCATGTAGAACTCACAATAAGATGTGTTCAACGAGCACTTAACACTCATAATAAGATGTGTTCAACGAGCATTTAAAACTCATAATGAGATGTGTTCAACGAGCACGTAAATCTCATAATAAGATGTGTTCAACGAGCATTTGAAACTCATAATAAGATGTGTTCAACGAGCATTTAAAACTCATAATAAGATGTGCTCAATGAGCATTTAAAACTCATAATAAGATGTGTGCAACGAGCAATTAAAACTCATAATAAGATGTGTTCAACGAGCAATTAAAACTCATAATAAGATGTGTGCAACGAGCACTTAAAACTCAAAATAAGATGTGTTCAGCGAGCATTTAAAACTCAAAATAAGATGTGTGCAACGAGCACTTAAAACTCATAATAAGATGTGTGCAACGAGCTCTTAAAACTCATAATAAGATGTGTTCAACGAGCATTTAAAACTCATAATAAGATGTGTTCAACGAGCACTTAAAACTCATAATAAGATGTGTTCAACGAGCATTTAAAACTCATAATAAGATGTGTGCAACGAGCATTTAAAACTCATAATAAGATGTGTGCAACGAGCACTTAAAACTCATAATAAGATGTGTGCAACGAGCTCTTAAAACTCATAATAAGATGCGTGCAACGAGCACTTAAAACTCATAATAAGATGTGTGCAACGAGCAATTAAAACTCCCAATAAGATGTGTGCAACGAGCAATTAAAACTCATAATAAGATGTGTGCAACGAGCAATTAAAACTCATAATAAGATGTGTGCAACGAGCACTTAAAACTCATAAGATGTGTGCAACTAGCACTTAAAACTCATAATAAGATGTGTGCAACGATCAAATAAAACTCATAATAAGATGTGTTCAACGAGCAATTAAAATTCACAATAAGATGTGTTCAACGAGCACTTAAAACTCATAATAAGATGTGTGCAACGAGCATTTAAAACTCATAATAAGATGTGTGCAACGAGCACTTAAAACTCATAATAAGATGTGTGCAACTAGCACTTAAAACTCATAATAAGATGTGTTCAACGAGCAATTAAAACTCATAATAAGATGTGTTCAACGAGCATTTAAAACTCATAATAAGATGTGTTCAACGAGCATTTAAAACTCATAATAAGATGTGTTCAACGAGCATTTAAAACATAATAAGATGTGTTCAACGAGCACTTAAAACTCATAATAAGATGTGTTCAACGAGCATGTAGAACTCACAATAAGATGTGTTCAACGAGCACTTAACACTCATAATAAGATGTGTTCAACGATCATTTAAAACTCATAATAAGATGTGTTCACCGAGCACGTAAATCTCATAATAAGATGTGTTCAACGAGCATTTAAAACTCATAATAAGATGTGTTCAACGAGCACTTAAAACTCATAATAAGATGTGTTCAACGAGCATTTAAAACTCATAAGATGTGTGCAACGAGCATTTAAAACTCATAATAAGATGTGTGCAACGAGCACTTAAAACTCATAATAAGATGTGTGCAACGAGCTCTTAAAACTCATAATAAGATGCGTGCAACGAGCACTTAAAACTCATAATAAGATGTGTGCAACGAGCAATTAAAACTCCTAATAAGATGTGTGCAACGAGCAATTAAACTCATAATAAGATGTGTGCAACGAGCAATTAAAACTCATAATAAGATGTGTGCAACGAGCACTTAAAACTCATAAGATGTGTGCAACTAGCACTTAAAACTCATAATAAGATGTGTGCAACGATCAAATAAAACTCATAATAAGATGTGTTCAACGAGCAATTAAAATTCACAATAAGATGTGTTCAACGAGCACTTAAAACTCATAATAAGATGTGTGCAACGAGCATTTAAAACTCATAATAAGATGTGTGCAACGAGCACTTAAAACTCATAATAAGATGTGTGCAACTAGCACTTAAAACTCATAATAAGATGTGTGCAACGAGCAATTAAAACTCATAATAAGATGTGTTCAACGAGCATTTAAAACTCATAATAAGATGTGTTCAACGAGCATTTAAAACTCATAATAAGATGTGTTCAACGAGCATTTAAAACATAATAAGATGTGTTCAACGAGCACTTAAAACTCATAATAAGATGTGTTCAACGAGCATGTAGAACTCACAATAAGATGTGTTCAACGAGCACTTAACACTCATAATAAGATGTGTTCAACGAGCATTTAAAACTCATAATAAGATGTGTTCAACGAGCACGTAAATCTCATAATAAGATGTGTTCAACGAGCATTTGAAACTCATAATAAGATGTGTTCAACGAGCATTTAAAACTCATAATAAGATGTGTTCAACGAGCATTTAAATCTCATAATAAGATGTGTGCAACGAGCACTTCAAACTCATAATAAGATGTGTGCAACGAGCACTTAAAACTCATAATAAGATGTGTGCAACGAGCAATTAAAACTCATAATAAGATGTGTTCAACGAGCAATTAAAACTCACAATAAGATGTGTTCAACGAGCACTTAAAACTCATAATAAGATGTGTGCAACGAGCACATAAAACTCATAATAACATGTGTTCAACGAGCACTTAAAACTCATAATAAGATGTGTGCAACTAGCACTTAAAACTCATAATAAGATGTGTGCAACGAGCAATTAAAACTCATAATAAGATGTGTTCAACGAGCATTTAAAACTCATAATAAGATGTGTTCAACGAGCATTTAAAACTCATAATAAGATGTGTTCAACGAGCATTTAAAACTCATAATAAGATGTGTTCAACGAGCATTTAAGACTCATAATAAGATGTCTTCAACGAGCACGTAAAACTCATAATAAGATGTGTTCAACGAGCACTTAAAACTCATAATAAGATGTGTTCAACGAGCATTTAAAACATAATAAGATGTGTTCAACGAGCACTTAAAACTCATAATAAGATGTGTGCAACGAGCACTTAAAGTGTCAAAATAAGATGTGTTCAGCGAGCATTTAAAACTCAAAATAAGATGTGTGCAACGAGCACTTAAAACTCATAATAAGATGTGTGCAACGAGCTCTTAAAACTCATAATAAGATGTGTTCAACGAGCATTTAAAAATCATAATATGATGTGTGCAACGAGCACTTAAAACTCATAAGATGTGTGCAACTAGCACTTAAAACTCATAATAAGATGTGTGCAACGATCAAATAAAACTCATAATAAGATGTGTTCAACGAGCAATTAAAATTCACAATAAGATGTGTTCAACGAGCACTTAAAACTCATAATAAGATGTGTGCAACGAGCATTTAAATCTCATAATAAGATGTGTGCAACGAGCACTTAAAACTCATAATAAGATGTGTGCAACTAGCACTTAAAACTCATAATAAGATGTGTGCAACGAGGAATTAAAACTCATAATAAGATGTGTTCAACGAGCATTTAAAACTCATAAGATGTGTTCAACGAGCATTTAAAACTCATAATAAGATGTGTTCAACGAGCATTTAAAACATAATAAGATGTGTTCAACGAGCACTTAAAACTCATAATAAGATGTGTTCAACGAGCATGTAGAACTCACAATAAGATGTGTTCAACGAGCACTTAACACTCATAATAAGATGTGTTCAACGAGCATTTAAAACTCATAATAAGATGTGTTCAACGAGCACGTAAATCTCATAATAAGACGTGTTCAACGAGCATTTGAAACTCATAATAAGATGTGTTCAACGAGCATTTAAAACTCATAATAAGATGTGTTCAACGAGCATTTAAAACATAATAAGATGTGTTCAACGAGCACTTAAAACTCATAATAAGATGTGTTCAACGAGCATGTAGAACTCACAATAAGATGTGTTCAACGAGCATTTAAAACTCATAATAAGATGTGTGCAACGAGCACTTCAAACTCATAATAAGATGTGTGCAACGAGCACTTAAAACTCATAATAAGATGTGCGCAATGAGCACTTAAAACTCATAATAAGATGTGTGCAACGAACAATTAAAACTCATAATAAGATGTGTTCAACGAGCAATTAAAACTCACAATAAGATGTGTTCAACGAGCACTTAAAACTCATAATAAGATGTGTGCAACGAGCACATAAAACTCATAATAACATGTGTTCAACGAGCACTTAAAACTCATAATAAGATGTGTGCAACTAGCACTTAAAACTCATAATAAGATGTGTGCAACGAGCAATTAAAACTCAAAATAAGATGTGTTCAACGAGCATTTAAAACTCATAATAAGATGTGTTCAACGAGCATTTAAAACTCATAATAAGATGTGTTCAACGAGCATTTAAAACTCATAATAAGATGTGTTCAACGAGCATTTAAAACATAATAAGATGTGTTAAACGAGCATTTGAAACTCATAATAAGTTGTGTTCAACGAGCATTTAAAACTCATAATAAGATGTGTTCAACGAGCATTTAAAAGTCATAATAAGATGTATTCAACGAGCATTTAAAACTTATAATAAGATGTGTTCAACGAGCATTTAAAACTCAAAATAAGATGTGTGCAACGAGCACTTAAAACTCATAATAAGATGTGTGCAACGAGCTCTTAAAACTCATAATAAGATGTGTTCAACGAGCATTTAAAAATCATAATATGATGTGTGCAACGAGCACTTAAAACTCATAAGATGTGTGCAACTAGCACTTAAAACTCATAATAAGATGTGTGCAACGATCAAATAAAACTCATAATAGGATGTGTTCAACGAGCAATTAAAATTCACAATAAGATGTGTTCAACGAGCACTTAAAACTCATAATAAGATGTGTGCAACGAGCATTTAAATCTCATAATAAGATGTGTGCAACGAGCACTTAAAACTCATAATAAGATGTGTGCAACTAGCACTTAAAACTCATAATAAGATGTGTGCAACGAGGAATTAAAACTCATAATAAGATGTGTTCAACGAGCACTTAAAACTCATAATAAGATGTGTTCAACGAGCATGTAGAACTCACAATAAGATGTGTTCAACGAGCACTTAACACTCATAATAAGATGTGTTCAACGAGCATTTAAAACTCATAATAAGATGTGTTCAACGAGCACGTAAATCTCATAATAAGACGTGTTCAACGAGCATTTGAAACTCATAATAAGATGTGTTCAAAGAGCATTTAAAACTCATAATAAGATGTGTTCAACGAGCATTTAAAACATAATAAGATGTGTTCAACGAGCACTTAAAACTCATAATAAGATGTGTTCAACGAGCATGTAGAACTCACAATAAGATGTGTTCAACGAGCATTTAAAACTCATAATAAGATGTGTGCAACGAGCACTTCAAACTCATAATAAGATGTGTGCAACGAGCACTTAAAACTCATAATAAGATGTGCGCAATGAGCACTTAAAACTCATAATAAGATGTGTGCAACGAGCAATTAAAACTCATAATAAGATGTGTTCAACGAGCAATTAAAACTCACAATAAGATGTGTTCAACGAGCACTTAAAACTCATAATAAGATGTGTGCAACGAGCACATAAAACTCATAATAACATGTGTTCAACGAGCATTTAAAACTCATAATAAGATGTGTTCAACGAGCATTTAAAACTCATAATAAGATGTGTTCAACGAGCATTTAAAACATAATAAGATGTGTTAAACGAGCATTTGAAACTCAAAATAAGTTGTGTTCAACGAGCATTTAAAACTCATAATAAGATGTGTTCAACGAGCATTTAAAAGTCATAATAAGATGTATTCATCGAGCATTTAAAACTTATAATAAGATGTGTTTAACGAGTATTTACAACTCATAATAAGATGTGTTCAACGAGCACTTAAAACTCAAAATAAGATGTGTTCAACGAGCATTTAAAACTCATAAGATGTGTTCAACGAGCATTTAAAACTCATAATAAGATGTGTTCAACGAGCATTTAAAACTGATAATAAGATGTGTTCAACGAGCACTTAAAACTCATAATAAGATGTGTTCAACGAGCATTTAAGACTCATAATAAGATGTGTTCAACGAGCACGTAAAACTCATAATAAGATGTGTTCAACGAGCATTTAAAACTCATAATAAGATGTGTGCAACGAGCATTTAAAACTCATAATAAGATGTGTGCAACGAGCACTTAAAACTCATAATAAGATGTGTGCAACGAGCTCTTAAAACTCATAATAAGATGTCTTCAACGAGCACGTAAAACTCATAATAAGATGTGTGCAACGAGCAATTAAAACTCCTAATAAGATGTGTGCAACGAGCAATTAAAACTCATAATATGATGTGTGCAACGAGCAATTAAAACTCATAATAAGATGTGTGCAACGAGCACTTAAAACTCATAAGATGTGTGCAACTAGCACTTAAAACTCATAATAAGATGTGTGCAACGATCAAATAAAACTCATAATAAGATGTGTTCAACGAGGCAATTAAAATTCACAATAAGATGTGTTCAACGAGCACTTAAAACTCATAATAAGATGTGTGCAACGAGCATTTAAAACTCATAATAAGATGTGTGCAACGAGCACTTAAAACTCATAATAAGATGTGTGCAACTAGCACTTAAAACTCATAATAAGATGTGTGCAACGAGCAATTAAAACTCATAATAAGATGTGTTCAACGAGCATTTAAAACTCATAATAAGATGTGTTCAACGAGCATTTAAAACTCATAATAAGATGTGTTCAACGAGCATTTAAAACATAATAAGATGTGTTCAACGAGCACTTAAAACTCATAATAAGATGTGTTCAACGAGCATGTAGAACTCACAATTAGATGTGTTCAACGAGCACTTAACACTCATAATAAGATGTGTTCAACGAGCATTTAAAACTCATAATAAGATGTGTTCAACGAGCACGTAAATCTCATAATAAGATGTGTTCAACGAGCATTTGAAACTCATAATAAGATGTGTTCAACGAGCATTTAAAACTCATAATAAGATGTGTTCAACGAGCATTTAAATCTCATAATAAGATGTGTGCAACGAGCACTTCAAACTCATAATAAGATGTGTGCAACGAGCACTTAAAACTCATAATAAGATGTGTGCAACGAGCAATTAAAACTCATAATAAGATGTGTTCAACGAGCAATTAAAACTCACAATAAGATGTGTTCAACGAGCACTTAAAACTCATAATAAGATGTGTGCAACGAGCACATAAAACTCATAATAACATGTGTTCAACGAGCACTTAAAACTCATAATAAGATGTGTGCAACTAGCACTTAAAACTCATAATAAGATGTGTGCAACGAGCAATTAAAACTCATAATAAGATGTGTTCAACGAGCATTTAAAACTCATAATAAGATGTGTTCAACGAGCATTTAAAACTCATAATAAGATGTGTTCAACGAGCATTTAAAACTCATAATAAGATGTGTTCAACGAGCATTTAAGACTCATAATAAGATGTCTTCAACGAGCACGTAAAACTCATAATAAGATGTGTTCAACGAGCACTTAAAACTCATAATAAGATGTGTTCAACGAGCATTTAAAACATAATAAGATGTGTTCAACGAGCACTTAAAACTCATAATAAGATGTGTGCAACGAGCACTTAAAGTGTCAAAATAAGATGTGTTCAGCGAGCATTTAAAACTCAAAATAAGATGTGTGCAACGAGCACTTAAAACTCATAATAAGATGTGTGCAACGAGCTCTTAAAACTCATAATAAGATGTGTTCAACGAGCATTTAAAAATCATAATATGATGTGTTCAACGAGCACTTAAAACTCATAATAAGATGTGTTCAACTAGCATTTAAAACTCATAATAAGATGTGTGCAACGAGCATTTAAAACTCATAATAAGATGTGTGCAACGAGCACTTAAAACTCATAATAAGATGTGTGCAACGAGCTCTTAAAACTCATAATAAGATGCGTGCAACGAGCACTTAAAACTCATAATAAGATGTGTGCAACGAGCAATTAAAACGCCTAATAAGATGTGTTCAACGAGCATTTAAAACTCATAAGATGTGTTCAACGAGCATTTAAGACTCATAATAAGATGTCTTCAACGAGCACGTAAAACTCATAATAAGATGTGTTCAACGAGCACTTAAAACTCATAATAAGATGTGTTCAACGAGCATTTAAAACATAATAAGATGTGTTCAACGAGCACTTAAAACTCATAATAAGATGTGTTCAACGAGCACTTACAACTCATAATAAGATGTGTTCAACGAGCATTTAAAACATAATAAGATGTGTTCAACGAGCACTTAAACTCATAATAAGATGTGTTCAACGAGCATTTAAATCTCATAATAAGATGTGTGCAACGAGCACTTCAAACTCATAATAAGATGTGTGCAACGAGCACTTAAAACTCATAATAAGATGTGTGCAACGAGCAATTAAAACTCATAATAAGATGTGTTCAACGAGCAATTAAAACTCACAATAAGATGTGTTCAACGAGCACTTAAAACTCATAATAAGATGTGTGCAACGAGCACATAAAACTCATAATAACATGTGTTCAACGAGCACTTAAAACTCATAATAAGATGTGTGCAACTAGCACTTAAAACTCATAATAAGATGTGTGCAACGAGCAATTAAAACTCATAATAAGATGTGTTCAACGAGCATTTAAAACTCATAATAAGATGTGTTCAACGAGCATTTAAAACTCATAATAAGATGTGTTCAACGAGCATTTAAAACTCATAATAAGATGTGTTCAACGAGCATTTAAGACTCATAATAAGATGTCTTCAACGAGCACGTAAAACTCATAATAAGATGTGTTCAACGAGCACTTAAAACTCATAATAAGATGTGTTCAACGAGCATTTAAAACATAATAAGATGTGTTCAACGAGCACTTAAAACTCATAATAAGATGTGTGCAACGAGCACTTAAAGTGTCAAAATAAGATGTGTTCAGCGAGCATTTAAAACTCAAAATAAGATGTGTGCAACGAGCACTTAAAACTCATAATAAGATGTGTGCAACGAGCTCTTAAAACTCATAATAAGATGTGTTCAACGAGCATTTAAAAATCATAATATGATGTGTTCAACGAGCACTTAAAACTCATAATAAGATGTGTTCAACTAGCATTTAAAACTCATAATAAGATGTGTGCAACGAGCATTTAAAACTCATAATAAGATGTGTGCAACGAGCACTTAAAACTCATAATAAGATGTGTGCAACGAGCTCTTAAAACTCATAATAAGATGCGTGCAACGAGCACTTAAAACTCATAATAAGATGTGTGCAACGAGCAATTAAAACGCCTAATAAGATGTGTTCAACGAGCATTTAAAACTCATAAGATGTGTTCAACGAGCATTTAAGACTCATAATAAGATGTCTTCAACGAGCACGTAAAACTCATAATAAGATGTGTTCAACGAGCACTTAAAACTCATAATAAGATGTGTTCAACGAGCATTTAAAACATAATAAGATGTGTTCAACGAGCACTTAAAACTCATAATAAGATGTGTTCAACGAGCACTTACAACTCATAATAAGATGTGTTCAACGAGCATTTAAAACATAATAAGATGTGTTCAACGAGCACTTAAACTCATAATAAGATGTGTGCAACGAGCACTTAAAACTCAAAATAAGATGTGTTCAGCGAGCATTTAAAACTCATAATAAGATGTGTTCAACGAGCACTTAAAACTCATAATAAGATGTGTGCAACGAGCACATAAAACTCATAATAACATGTGTTCAACGAGCACTTAAAACTCATAATAAGATGTGTGCAACTAGCACTTAAAACTCATAATAAGATGTGTGCAACGAGCAATTAAACTCATAATAAGATGTGTTCAACGAGCATTTAAAACTCATAATAAGATGTGTTCAACGAGCATTTAAAACTCATAATAAGATGTGTTCAACGAGCATTTAAAACTCATAATAAGATGTGTTCAACGAGCATTTAAGACTCATAATAAGATGTCTTCAACGAGCACGTAAAACTCATAATAAGATGTGTTCAACGAGCACTTAAAACTCATAATAAGATGTGTTCAACGAGCATTTAAAACATAATAAGATGTGTTCAACGAGCACTTAAAACTCATAATAAGATGTGTGCAACGAGCACTTAAAACTCAAAATAAGATGTGTTCAGCGAGCATTTAAAACTCAAAATAAGATGTGTGCAACGAGCACTTAAAACTCATAATAAGATGTGTGCAACGAGCTCTTAAAACTCATAATAAGATGTGTTCAATGAGCATTTAAAAATCATAATATGATGTGTTCAACGAGCACTTAAAACTCATAATAAGATGTGTTCAACGAGCATTTAAAACTCATAATAAGATGTGTGCAACGAGCATTTAAAACTCATAATAAGATGTGTGCAACGAGCACTTAAAACTCATAATAAGATGTGTGCAACGAGCTCTTAAAACTCATAATAAGATGCGTGCAACGAGCACTTAAAACTCATAATAAGATGTGTGCAACGAGCAATTAAAACTCCTAATAAGATGTGTGCAACGAGCAATTAAAAGTCATAATAAGATGTGTGCAACGAGCACTTAAAACTCATAAGATGTGTGCAACTAGCACTTAAAACTCATAATAAGATGTGTGCAACGATCAAATAAAACTCATAATAAGATGTGTTCAACGAGCAATTAAAATTCACAATAAGATGTGTTCAACGAGCACTTAAAACTCATAATAAGATGTGTGCAACGAGCATTTAAAACTCATAATAAGATGTGTGCAACGAGCACTTAAAACTCATAATAAGATGTGTGCAACTAGCACTTAAAACTCATAATAAGATGTGTGCAACGAGCAATTAAAACTCATAATAAGATGTGTTCAACGAGCATTTAAAACTCATAATAAGATGTGTTCAAAGAACATTTAAAACTCATAATAAGATTTGTGCAACGAGCATTTAAAACATAATAAGATGTGTTCAACGAGCACTTAAAACTCATAATAAGATGTGTTCAACGAGCATGTAGAACTCACAATAAGATGTGTTCAACGAGCACTTAACACTCATAATAAGATGTGTTCAACGAGCATTTAAAACTCATAATGAGATGTGTTCAACGAGCACGTAAATCTCATAATAAGATGTGTTCAACGAGCATTTTAAACTTATAATAAGATGTGTTCAACGAGCATTTAAAACTCATAATAAGATGTGTTCAACGAGCATTTAAAACTCATAATAAGATGTGTGCAACGAGCACTTCAAACTCATAATAAGATGTGTGCAACGAGCACTTAAAACTCATAATAAGATGTGCGCAATGAGCACTTAAAACTCATAATAAGATGTGTGCAACGAGCAATTAAAACTCATAATAAGATGTGTTCAACGAGCAATTAAAACTCACAATAAGATGTGTTCAACGAGCACTTAAAACTCATAATAAGATGTGTGCAACGAGCACATAAAACTCATAATAACATGTGTTCAACGAGCACTTAAAACTCATAATAAGATGTGTGCAACTAGCACTTAAAACTCATAATAAGATGTGTGCAACGAGCAATTAAAACTCATAATAAGATGTGTTCAACGAGCATTTAAAACTCATAATAAGATGTGTTCAACGAGCATTTAAAACTCATAATAAGATGTGTTCAACGAGCATTTAAAACTCATAATAAGATGTGTTCAACGAGCATTTAAAACATAATAAGATGTGTTAAACGAGCATTTGAAACTCATAATAAGTTGTGTTCAACGAGCATTTAAAACTCATAATAAGATGTGTTCAACGAGCATTCAAAAGTCATAATAAGATGTATTCAACGAGCATTTAAAACTTATAATAAGATGTGTTTAACGAGCATTTACAACTCATAATAAGATGTGTTCAACGAGCACTTAAAACTCAAAATAAGATGTGTTCAACGAGCATTTAAAACTCATAAGATGTGTTCAACGAGCATTTAAAACTCATAATAAGATGTGTTCAACGAGCATTTAAAACTCATAATAAGATGTGTTCAACGAGCATGTAGAACTCACAATTAGATGTGTTCAACGAGCACTTAACACTCATAATAAGATGTGTTCAACGAGCATTTAAAACTCATAATAAGATGTGTTCAACGAGCACGTAAATCTCATAATAAGATGTGTTCAACGAGCATTTGAAACTCATAATAAGATGTGTTCAACGAGCATTTAAAACTCATAATAAGATGTGTTCAACGAGCAATTAAATCTCATAATAAGATGTGTGCAACGAGCACTTCAAACTCATAATAAGATGTGTGCAACGAGCACTTAAAACTCATAATAAGATGTGTGCAACGAGCAATTAAAACTCATAATAAGATGTGTTCAACGAGCAATTAAAACTCACAATAAGATGTGTTCAACGAGCACTTAAAACTCATAATAAGATGTGTGCAACGAGCACATAAAACTCATAATAACATGTGTTCAACGAGCACTTAAAACTCATAATAAGATGTGTGCAACTAGCACTTAAAACTCATAATAAGATGTGTGCAACGAGCAATTAAAACTCATAATAAGATGTGTTCAACGAGCATTTAAAACTCATAATAAGATGTGTTCAACGAGCATTTAAAACTCATAATAAGATGTGTTCAACGAGCATTTAAAACTCATAATAAGATGTGTTCAACGAGCATTTAAGACTCATAATAAGATGTCTTCAACGAGCACGTAAAACTCATAATAAGATGTGTTCAACGAGCACTTAAAACTCATAATAAGATGTGTTCAACGAGCATTTAAAACATAATAAGATGTGTTCAACGAGCACTTAAAACTCATAATAAGATGTGTGCAACGAGCACTTAAAGTGTCAAAATAAGATGTGTTCAGCGAGCATTTAAAACTCAAAATAAGATGTGTGCAACGAGCACTTAAAACTCATAATAAGATGTGTGCAACGAGCTCTTAAAACTCATAATAAGATGTGTTCAACGAGCATTTAAAAATCATAATATGATGTGTTCAACGAGCACTTAAAACTCATAATAAGATGTGTTCAACTAGCATTTAAAACTCATAATAAGATGTGTGCAACGAGCATTTAAAACTCATAATAAGATGTGTGCAACGAGCACTTAAAACTCATAATAAGATGTGTGCAACGAGCTCTTAAAACTCATAATAAGATGCGTGCAACGAGCACTTAAAACTCATAATAAGATGTGTGCAACGAGCAATTAAAACGCCTAATAAGATGTGTTCAACGAGCATTTAAAACTCATAAGATGTGTTCAACGAGCATTTAAGACTCATAATAAGATGTCTTCAACGAGCACGTAAAACTCATAATAAGATGTGTTCAACGAGCACTTAAAACTCATAATAAGATGTGTTCAACGAGCATTTAAAACATAATAAGATGTGTTCAACGAGCACTTAAAACTCATAATAAGATGTGTTCAACGAGCACTTAAAACTCATAATAAGATGTGTTCAACGAGCATTTAAAACATAATAAGATGTGTTCAACGAGCACTTAAAACTCATAATAAGATGTGTGCAACGAGCACTTAAAACTCAAAATAAGATGTGTTCAGCGAGCATTTAAAACTCATAATAAGATGTGTTCAACGAGCACTTAAAACTCATAATAAGATGTGTGCAACGAGCACATAAAACTCATAATAACATGTGTTCAACGAGCACTTAAAACTCATAATAAGATGTGTGCAACTAGCACTTAAAACTCATAATAAGATGTGTGCAACGAGCAATTAAACTCATAATAAGATGTGTTCAACGAGCATTTAAAACTCATAATAAGATGTGTTCAACGAGCATTTAAAACTCATAATAAGATGTGTTCAACGAGCATTTAAAACTCATAATAAGATGTGTTCAACGAGCATTTAAGACTCATAATAAGATGTCTTCAACGAGCACGTAAAACTCATAATAAGATGTGTTCAACGAGCACTTAAAACTCATAATAAGATGTGTTCAACGAGCATTTAAAACATAATAAGATGTGTTCAACGAGCACTTAAAACTCATAATAAGATGTGTGCAACGAGCACTTAAAACTCAAAATAAGATGTGTTCAGCGAGCATTTAAAACTCAAAATAAGATGTGTGCAACGAGCACTTAAAACTCATAATAAGATGTGTGCAACGAGCTCTTAAAACTCATAATAAGATGTGTTCAACGAGCATTTAAAAATCATAATATGATGTGTTCAACGAGCACTTAAAACTCATAATAAGATGTGTTCAACGAGCATTTAAAACTCATAATAAGATGTGTGCAACGAGCATTTAAAACTCATAATAAGATGTGTGCAACGAGCACTTAAAACTCATAATAAGATGTGTGCAACGAGCTCTTAAAACTCATAATAAGATGCGTGCAACGAGCACTTAAAACTCATAATAAGATGTGTGCAACGAGCAATTAAAACTCCTAATAAGATGTGTGCAACGAGCAATTAAAAGTCATAATAAGATGTGTGCAACGAGCAATTAAAACTCATAATAAGATGTGTGCAACGAGCACTTAAAACTCATAAGATGTGTGCAACTAGCACTTAAAACTCATAATAAGATGTGTGCAACGATCAAATAAAACTCATAATAAGATGTGTTCAACGAGCAATTAAAATTCACAATAAGATGTGTTCAACGAGCACTTAAAACTCATAATAAGATGTGTGCAACGAGCATTTAAAACTCATAATAAGATGTGTGCAACGAGCACTTAAAACTCATAATAAGATGTGTGCAACTAGCACTTAAAACTCATAATAAGATGTGTGCAACGAGCAATTAAAACTCATAATAAGATGTGTTCAACGAGCATTTAAAACTCATAATAAGATGTGTTCAACGAACATTTAAAACTCATAATAAGATGTGTGCAACGAGCATTTAAAACATAATAAGATGTGTTCAACGAGCACTTAAAACTCATAATAAGATGTGTACAACGAGCATGTAGAACTCACAATAAGATGTGTTCAACGAGCACTTAACACTCATAATAAGATGTGTTCAACGAACATTTAAAACTCATAATAAGATGTGTGCAACGAGCATTTAAAACATAATAAGATGTGTTCAACGAGCACTTAAAACTCATAATAAGATGTGTACAACGAGCATGTAGAACTCACAATAAGATGTGTTCAACGAGCACTTAACACTCATAATAAGATGTGTTCAACGAGCATTTAAAACTCATAATGAGATGTGTTCAACGAGCACGTAAATCTCATAATAAGATGTGTTCAACGAGCATTTTAAACTTATAATAAGATGTGTTCAACGAGCATTTAAAACTCATAATAAGATGTGTTCAACGAGCATTTAAAACTCATAATAAGATGTGTGCAACGAGCACTTCAAACTCATAATAAGATGTGTGCAACGAGCACTTAAAACTCATAATAAGATGTGCGCAATGAGCACTTAAAACTCATAATAAGATGTGTGCAACGAGCAATTAAAACTCATAATAAGATGTGTTCAACGAGCATTTAAGACTCATAATAAGATGTCTTCAACGAGCACGTAAAACTCATAATAAGATGTGTTCAACGAGCACTTAAAACTCATAATAAGATGTGTTCAACGAGCATTTAAAACATAATAAGATGTGTTCAACGAGCACTTAAAACTCATAATAAGATGTGTGCAACGAGCACTTAAAACTCAAAATAAGATGTGTTCAGCGAGCATTTAAAACTCATAATAAGATGTGTTCAACGAGCATTTAAAACTCATAATAAGATGTGTTCAACGAGCATTTAAAACTCATAATAAGATGTGTTCAACGAGCATTTAAGACTCATAATAAGATGTCTTCAACGAGCACGTAAAACTCATAATAAGATGTGTTCAACGAGCACTTAAAACTCATAATAAGATGTGTTCAACGAGCATTTAAAACATAATAAGATGTGTTCAACGAGCACTTAAAACTCATAATAAGATGTGTGCAACGAGCACTTAAAACTCAAAATAAGATGTGTTCAGCGAGCATTTAAAACTCAAAATAAGATGTGTGCAACGAGTACTTAAAACTCATAATAAGATGTGTGCAACGAGCTCTTAAAACTCATAATAAGATGTGTTCAACGAGCATTTAAAAATCATAATATGATGTGTTCAACGAGCACTTAAAACTCATAATAAGATGTGTTCAACGAGCATTTAAAACTCATAATAAGATGTGTGCAACGAGCATTTAAAACTCATAATAAGATGTGTGCAACGAGCACTTAAAACTCATAATAAGATGTGTGCAACGAGCTCTTAAAACTCATAATAAGATGCGTGCAACGAGCACTTAAAACTCATAATAAGATGTGTGCAACGAGCAATTAAAACTCCTAATAAGATGTGTGCAACGAGCAATTAAAAGTCATAATAAGATGTGTGCAACGAGCAATTAAAACTCATAATAAGATGTGTGCAACGAGCACTTAAAACTCATAAGATGTGTGCAACTAGCACTTAAAACTCATAATAAGATGTGTGCAACGATCAAATAAAACTCATAATAAGATGTGTTCAACGAGCAATTAAAATTCACAATAAGATGTGTTCAACGAGCACTTAAAACTCATAATAAGATGTGTGCAACGAGCATTTAAAACTCATAATAAGATGTGTGCAACGAGCACTTAAAACTCATAATAAGATGTGTGCAACTAGCACTTAAAACTCATAAGATGTGTGCAACGAGCAATTAAAACTCATAATAAGATGTGTTCAACGAGCATTTAAAACTCATAATAAGATGTGTTCAACGAGCATTTAAAACTCATAATAAGATGTGTTCAACGAGCATGTAGAACTCACAATTAGATGTGTTCAACGAGCATTTAAAACTTATAATAAGATGTGTTTAACGAGCATTTACAACTCATAATAAGATGTGTTCAACGAGCACTTAAAACTCAAAATAAGATGTGTTCAACGAGCATTTAAAACTCATAAGATGTGTTCAACGAGCATTTAAAACTCATAATAAGATGTGTTCAACGAGCATTTAAAACTCATAATAAGATGTGTTCAACGAGCATGTAGAACTCACAATTAGATGTGTTCAACGAGCACTTAACACTCATAATAAGATGTGTTCAACGAGCATTTAAAACTCATAATAAGATGTGTTCAACGAGCACGTAAATCTCATAATAAGATGTGTTCAACGAGCATTTGAAACTCATAATAAGATGTGTTCAACGAGCATTTAAAACTCATAATAAGATGTGTTCAACGAGCATTTAAATCTCATAATAAGATGTGTGCAACGAGCACTTCAAACTCATAATAAGATGTGTGCAACGAGCACTTAAAACTCATAATAAGATGTGTGCAACGAGCAATTAAAACTCATAATAAGATGTGTTCAACGAGCAATTAAAACTCACAATAAGATGTGTTCAACGAGCACTTAAAACTCATAATAAGATGTGTGCAACGAGCACATAAAACTCATAATAACATGTGTTCAACGAGCACTTAAAACTCATAATAAGATGTGTGCAACTAGCACTTAAAACTCATAATAAGATGTGTGCAACGAGCAATTAAAACTCATAATAAGATGTGTTCAACGAGCATTTAAAACTCATAATAAGATGTGTTCAACGAGCATTTAAAACTCATAATAAGATGTGTTCAACGAGCATTTAAAACTCATAATAAGATGTGTTCAACGAGCATTTAAGACTCATAATAAGATGTCTTCAACGAGCACGTAAAACTCATAATAAGATGTGTTCAACGAGCACTTAAAACTCATAATAAGATGTGTTCAACGAGCATTTAAAACATAATAAGATGTGTTCAACGAGCACTTAAAACTCATAATAAGATGTGTGCAACGAGCACTTAAAGTGTCAAAATAAGATGTGTTCAGCGAGCATTTAAAACTCAAAATAAGATGTGTGCAACGAGCACTTAAAACTCATAATAAGATGTGTGCAACGAGCTCTTAAAACTCATAATAAGATGTGTTCAACGAGCATTTAAAAATCATAATATGATGTGTTCAACGAGCACATAAAACTCATAATAAGATGTGTTCAACTAGCATTTAAAACTCATAATAAGATGTGTGCAACGAGCATTTAAAACTCATAATAAGATGTGTGCAACGAGCACTTAAAACTCATAATAAGATGTGTGCAACGAGCTCTTAAAACTCATAATAAGATGCGTGCAACGAGCACTTAAAACTCATAATAAGATGTGTGCAACGAGCAATTAAAACGCCTAATAAGATGTGTTCAACGAGCATTTAAAACTCATAAGATGTGTTCAACGAGCATTTAAGACTCATAATAAGATGTCTTCAACGAGCACGTAAAACTCATAATAAGATGTGTTCAACGAGCACTTAAAACTCATAATAAGATGTGTTCAACGAGCATTTAAAACATAATAAGATGTGTTCAACGAGCACTTAAAACTCATAATAAGATGTGTTCAACGAGCACTTAAAACTCATAATAAGATGTGTTCAACGAGCATTTAAAACATAATAAGATGTGTTCAACGAGCACTTAAAACTCATAATAAGATATGTGCAACGAGCACTTAAAACTCAAAATAAGATGTGTTCAGCGAGCATTTAAAACTCATAATAAGATGTGTTCAACGAGCACTTAAAACTCATAATAAGATGTGTGCAACGAGCACATAAAACTCATAATAACATGTGTTCAACGAGCACTTAAAACTCATAATAAGATGTGTGCAACTAGCACTTAAAACTCATAATAAGATGTGTGCAACGAGCAATTAAACTCATAATAAGATGTGTTCAACGAGCATTTAAAACTCATAATAAGATGTGTTCAACGAGCATTTAAAACTCATAATAAGATGTGTTCAACGAGCATTTAAAACTCATAATAAGATGTGTTCAACGAGCATTTAAGACTCATAATAAGATGTCTTCAACGAGCACGTAAAACTCATAATAAGATGTGTTCAACGAGCACTTAAAACTCATAATAAGATGTGTTCAACGAGCATTTAAAACATAATAAGATGTGTTCAACGAGCACTTAAAACTCATAATAAGATGTGTGCAACGAGCACTTAAAACTCAAAATAAGATGTGTTCAGCGAGCATTTAAAACTCAAAATAAGATGTGTGCAACGAGCACTTAAAACTCATAATAAGATGTGTGCAACGAGCTCTTAAAACTCATAATAAGATGTGTTCAACGAGCATTTAAAAATCATAATATGATGTGTTCAACGAGCACTTAAAACTCATAATAAGATGTGTTCAACAAGCATTTAAAACTCATAATAAGATGTGTGCAACGAGCATTTAAAACTCATAATAAGATGTGTGCAACGAGCACTTAAAACTCATAATAAGATGTGTGCAACGAGCTCTTAAAACTCATAATAAGATGCGTGCAACGAGCACTTAAAACTCCTAATAAGATGTGTGCAACGAGCAATTAAAACTCCTAATAAGATGTGTGCAACGAGCAATTAAAAGTCATAATAAGATGTGTGCAACGAGCAATTAAAACTCATAATAAGATGTGTGCAACGAGCACTTAAAACTCATAAGATGTGTGCAACTAGCACTTAAAACTCATAATAAGATGTGTGCAACGATCAAATAAAACTCATAATAAGATGTGTTCAACGAGCAATTAAAATTCACAATAAGATGTGTTCAACGAGCACTTAAAACTCATAATAAGATGTGTGCAACGAGCATTTAAAACTCATAATAAGATGTGTGCAACGAGCACTTAAATCTCATAATAAGATGTGTGCAACTAGCACTTAAAACTCATAATAAGATGTGTGCAACGAGCAATTAAAACTCATAATAAGATGTGTTCAACGAGCATTTAAAACTCATAATAAGATGTGTTCAACGAACATTTAAAACTCATAATAAGATGTGTGCAACGAGCACTTCAAACTCATAATAAGATGTGTTCAACGAGCATTTAAAACTCATAATAAGATGTGTGCAACGAGCACTTCAAACTCATAATAAGATATGTGCAACGAGCACTTAAAACTCATAATAAGATGTGCGCAATGAGCACTTAAAACTCATAATAAGATGTGTGCAACGAGCAATTAAAACTCATAATAAGATGTGTTCAACGAGCATTTAAGACTCATAATAAGATGTCTTCAACGAGCACGTAAAACTCATAATAAGATGTGTTCAACGAGCACTTAAAACTCATAATAAGATGTGTTCAACGAGCATTTAAAACATAATAAGATGTGTTCAACGAGCACTTAAAACTCATAATAAGATGTGTGCAACGAGCACTTAAAACTCAAAATAAGATGTGTTCAGCGAGCATTTAAAACTCATAATAAGATGTGTTCAACGAGCATTTAAAACTCATAATAAGATGTGTTCAACGAGCATTTAAAACTCATAATAAGATGTGTTCAACGAGCATTTAAGACTCATAATAAGATGTCTTCAACGAGCACGTAAAACTCATAATAAGATGTGTTCAACGAGCACTTAAAACTCATAATAAGATGTGTTCAACGAGCATTTAAAACATAATAAGATGTGTTCAACGAGCACTTAAAACTCATAATAAGATGTGTGCAACGAGCACTTAAAACTCAAAATAAGATGTGTTCAGCGAGCATTTAAAACTCAAAATAAGATGTGTGCAACGAGCACTTAAAACTCATAATAAGATGTGTGCAACGAGCTCTTAAAACTCTTAATAAGATGTGTTCAACGAGCATTTAAAAATCATAATATGATGTGTTCAACGAGCACTTAAAACTCATAATAAGATGTGTTCAACGAGCATTTAAAACTCATAATAAGATGTGTGCAACGAGCATTTAAAACTCATAATAAGATGTGTGCAACGAGCACTTAAAACTCATAATAAGATGTGTGCAACGAGCTCTTAAAACTCATAATAAGATGCGTGCAACGAGCACTTAAAACTCATAATAAGATGTGTGCAACGAGCAATTAAAACTCCTAATAAGATGTGTGCAACGAGCAATTAAAAGTCATAATAAGATGTGTGCAACGAGCAATTAAAACTCATAATAAGATGTGTGCAACGAGCACTTAAAACTCATAAGATGTGTGCAACTAGCACTTAAAACTCATAATAAGATGTGTGCAACGATCAAATAAAACTCATAATAAGATGTGTTCAACGAGCAATTAAAATTCACAATAAGATGTGTTCAACGAGCACTTAAAACTCATAATAAGATGTGTGCAACGAGCATTTAAAACTCATAATAAGATGTGTGCAACGAGCACTTAAAACTCATAATAAGGTGTGTGCAACTAGCACTTAAAACTCATAAGATGTGTGCAACGAGCAATTAAAACTCATAATAAGATGTGTTCAACGAGCATTTAAAACTCATAATAAGATGTGTTCAACGAACATTTAAAACTCATAATAAGATGTGTGCAACGAGCATTTAAAACATAATAAGATGTGTTCAACGAGCACTTAAAACTCATAATAAGATGTGTACAACGAGCATGTAGAACTCACAATAAGATGTGTTCAACGAGCACTTAACACTCATAATAAGATGTGTTCAACGAGCATTTAAAACTCATAATGAGATGTGTTCAACGAGCACGTAAATCTCATAATAAGATGTGTTCAACGAGCATTTTAAACTTATAATAAGATGTGTTCAACGAGCATTTAAAACTCATAATAAGATGTGTTCAACGAGCATTTAAAACTCATAATAAGATGTGTGCAACGAGCACTTCAAACTCATAATAAGATGTGTGCAACGAGCATTTAAAACATAATAAGATGTGTTAAACGAGCATTTGAAACTCATAATAAGTTGTGTTCAACGAGCATTTAAAACTCATAATAAGATGTGTTCAACGAGCATTCAAAAGTCATAATAAGATGTATTCAACGAGCATTTAAAACTTATAATAAGATGTGTTTAACGAGCATTTACAACTCATAATAAGATGTGTTCAACGAGCACTTAAAACTCAAAATAAGATGTGTTCAACGAGCATTTAAAACTCATAAGATGTGTTCAACGAGCATTTAAAACTCATAATAAGATGTGTTCAACGAGCATTTAAAACTCACAATAAGATGTGTTCAACGAGCATGTAGAACTCACAATTAGATGTGTTCAACGAGCACTTAACACTCATAATAAGATGTGTTCAACGAGCATTTAAAACTCATAATAAGATGTGTTCAACGAGCACGTAAATCTCATAATAAGATGTGTTCAACGAGCATTTGAAACTCATAATAAGATGTGTTCAACGAGCATTTAAAACTCATAATAAGATGTGTTCAACGAGCATTTAAATCTCATAATAAGATGTGTGCAACGAGCACTTCAAACTCATAATAAGATGTGTGCAACGAGCACTTAAAACTCATAATAAGATGTGTGCAACGATCAATTAAAACTCATAATAAGATGTGTTCAACGAGCAATTAAAACTCACAATAAGATGTGTTCAACGAGCACTTAAAACTCATAATAAGATGTGTGCAACGAGCACATAAAACTCATAATAACATGTGTTCAACGAGCACTTAAAACTCATAATAAGATGTGTGCAACTAGCACTTAAAACTCATAATAAGATGTGTGCAACGAGCAATTAAAACTCATAATAAGATGTGTTCAACGAGCATTTAAAACTCATAATAAGATGTGTTCAACGAGCATTTAAAACTCATAATAAGATGTGTTCAACGAGCATTTAAAACTCATAATAAGATGTGTTCAACGAGCATTTAAGACTCATAATAAGATGTCTTCAACGAGCACGTAAAACTCATAATAAGATGTGTTCAACGAGCACTTAAAACTCATAATAAGATGTGTTCAACGAGCATTTAAAACATAATAAGATGTGTTCAACGAGCACTTAAAACTCATAATAAGATGTGTGCAACGAGCACTTAAAGTGTCAAAATAAGATGTGTTCAGCGAGCATTTAAAACTCAAAATAAGATGTGTGCAACGAGCACTTAAAACTCATAATAAGATGTGTGCAACGAGCTCTTAAAACTCATAATAAGATGTGTTCAACGAGCATTTAAAAATCATAATATGATGTGTTCAACGAGCACTTAAAACTCATAATAAGATGTGTTCAACTAGCATTTAAAACTCATAATAAGATGTGTGCAACGAGCATTTAAAACTCATAATAAGATGTGTGCAACGAGCACTTAAAACTCATAATAAGATGTGTGCAACGAGCTCTTAAAACTCATAATAAGATGCGTGCAACGAGCACTTAAAACTCATAATAAGATGTGTGCAACGAGCAATTAAAACGCCTAATAAGATGTGTTCAACGAGCATTTAAAACTCATAAGATGTGTTCAACGAGCATTTAAGACTCATAATAAGATGTCTTCAACGAGCACGTAAAACTCATAATAAGATGTGTTCAACGAGCACTTAAAACTCATAATAAGATGTGTTCAACGAGCATTTAAAACATAATAAGATGTGTTCAACGAGCACTTAAAACTCATAATAAGATGTGTTCAACGAGCACTTAAAACTCATAATAAGATGTGTTCAACGAGCATTTAAAACATAATAAGATGTGTTCAACGAGCACTTAAAACTCATAATAAGATGTGTGCAACGAGCACTTAAAACTCAAAATAAGATGTGTTCAGCGAGCATTTAAAACTCATAATAAGATGTGTTCAACGAGCACTTAAAACTCATAATAAGATGTGTGCAACGAGCACATAAAACTCATAATAACATGTGTTCAACGAGCACTTAAAACTCATAATAAGATGTGTGCAACTAGCACTTAAAACTCATAATAAGATGTGTGCAACGAGCAATTAAACTCATAATAAGATGTGTTCAACGAGCATTTAAAACTCATAATAAGATGTGTTCAACGAGCATTTAAAACTCATAATAAGATGTGTTCAACGAGCATTTAAAACTCATAATAAGATGTGTTCAACGAGCATTTAAAAATCATAATATGATGTGTTCAACGAGCACTTAAAACTCATAATAAGATGTGTTCAACGAGCATTTAAAACTCATAATAAGATGTGTGCAACGAGCATTTAAAACTCATAATAAGATGTGTGCAACGAGCACTTAAAACTCATAATAAGATGTGTGCAACGAGCTCTTAAAACTCATAATAAGATGCGTGCAACGAGCACTTAAAACTCATAATAAGATGTGTGCAACGAGCAATTAAAACTCCTAATAAGATGTGTGCAACGAGCAATTAAAAGTCATAATAAGATGTGTGCAACGAGCAATTAAAACTCATAATAAGATGTGTGCAACGAGCACTTAAAACTCATAAGATGTGTGCAACTAGCACTTAAAACTCATAATAAGATGTGTGCAACGATCAAATAAAACTCATAATAAGATGTGTTCAACGAGCAATTAAAATTCACAATAAGATGTGTTCAACGAGCACTTAAAACTCATAATAAGATGTGTGCAACGAGCATTTAAAACTCATAATAAGATGTGTGCAACGAGCACTTAAAACTCATAATAAGATGTGTGCAACGAGCACTTAAAACTCAAAATAAGATGTGTTCAGCGAGCATTTAAAACTCATAATAAGATGTGTTCAACGAGCACTTAAAACTCATAATAAGATGTGTGCAACGAGCACATAAAACTCATAATAACATGTGTTCAACGAGCACTTAAAACTCATAATAAGATGTGTGCAACTAGCACTTAAAACTCATAATAAGATGTGTGCAACGAGCAATTAAACTCATAATAAGATGTGTTCAACGAGCATTTAAAACTCATAATAAGATGTGTTCAACGAGCATTTAAAACTCATAATAAGATGTGTTCAACGAGCATTTAAAACTCATAATAAGATGTGTTCAACGAGCATTTAAAAATCATAATATGATGTGTTCAACGAGCACTTAAAACTCATAATAAGATGTGTTCAACGAGCATTTAAAACTCATAATAAGATGTGTGCAACGAGCATTTAAAACTCATAATAAGATGTGTGCAACGAGCACTTAAAACTCATAATAAGATGTGTGCAACGAGCTCTTAAAACTCATAATAAGATGCGTGCAACGAGCACTTAAAACTCATAATAAGATGTGTGCAACGAGCAATTAAAACTCCTAATAAGATGTGTGCAACGAGCAATTAAAAGTCATAATAAGATGTGTGCAACGAGCAATTAAAACTCATAATAAGATGTGTGCAACGAGCACTTAAAACTCATAAGATGTGTGCAACTAGCACTTAAAACTCATAATAAGATGTGTGCAACGATCAAATAAAACTCATAATAAGATGTGTTCAACGAGCAATTAAAATTCACAATAAGATGTGTTCAACGAGCACTTAAAACTCATAATAAGATGTGTGCAACGAGCATTTAAAACTCATAATAAGATGTGTGCAACGAGCACTTAAAACTCATAATAAGATGTGTGCAACTAGCACTTAAAACTCATAATAAGATGTGTGCAACGAGCAATTAAAACTCATAATAAGATGTGTTCAACGAGCATTTAAAACTCATTATAAGATGTGTTCAACGAACATTTAAAACTCATAATAAGATGTGTGCAACGAGCATTTAAAACATAATAAGATGTGTTCAACGAGCACTTAAAACTCATAATAAGATGTGTACAACGAGCATGTAGAACTCACAATAAGATGTGTTCAACGAGCACTTAACACTCATAATAAGATGTGTTCAACGAGCATTTAAAACTCATAATGAGATGTGTTCAACGAGCACGTAAATCTCATAATAAGATGTGTTCAACGAGCATTTTAAACTTATAATAAGATGTGTTCAACGAGCATTTAAAACTCATAATAAGATGTGTTCAACGAGCATTTAAAACTCATAATAAGATGTGTGCAACGAGCACTTCAAACTCATAATAAGATGTGTGCAACGAGCACTTAAAACTCATAATAAGATGTGCGCAATGAGCACTTAAAACTCATAATAAGATGTGTGCAACGAGCAATTAAAACTCATAATAAGATGTGTTCAACGAGCATTTAAGACTCATAATAAGATGTCTTCAACGAGCACGTAAAACTCATAATAAGATGTGTTCAACGAGCACTTAAAACTCATAATAAGATGTGTTCAACGAGCATTTAAAACATAATAAGATGTGTTCAACGAGCACTTAAAACTCATAATAAGATGTGTGCAACGAGCACTTAAAACTCAAAATAAGATGTGTTCAGCGAGCATTTAAAACTCATAATAAGATGTGTTCAACGAGCATTTAAAACTCATAATAAGATGTGTTCAACGAGCATTTAAAACTCATAATAAGATGTGTTCAACGAGCATTTAAGACTCATAATAAGATGTCTTCAACGAGCACGTAAAACTCATAATAAGATGTGTTCAACGAGCACTTAAAACTCATAATAAGATGTGTTCAACGAGCATTTAAAACATAATAAGATGTGTTCAACGAGCACTTAAAACTCATAATAAGATGTGTGCAACGAGCACTTAAAACTCAAAATAAGATGTGTTCAGCGAGCATTTAAAACTCAAAATAAGATGTGTGCAACGAGCACTTAAAACTCATAATAAGATGTGTGCAACGAGCTCTTAAAACTCATAATAAGATGTGTTCAACGAGCATTTAAAAATCATAATATGATGTGTTCAACGAGCACTTAAAACTCATAATAAGATGTGTTCAACGAGCATTTAAAACTCATAATAAGATGTGTGCAACGAGCATTTAAAACTCATAATAAGATGTGTGCAACGAGCACTTAAAACTCATAATAAGATGTGTGCAACGAGCTCTTAAAACTCATAATAAGATGCGTGCAACGAGCACTTAAAACTCATAATAAGATGTGTGCAACGAGCAATTAAAACTCCTAATAAGATGTGTGCAACGAGCAATTAAAAGTCATAATAAGATGTGTGCAACGAGCAATTAAAACTCATAATAAGATGTGTGCAACGAGCACTTAAAACTCATAAGATGTGTGCAACTAGCACTTAAAACTCATAATAAGATGTGTGCAACGATCAAATAAAACTCATAATAAGATGTGTTCAACGAGCAATTAAAATTCACAATAAGATGTGTTCAACGAGCACTTAAAACTCATAATAAGATGTGTGCAACGAGCATTTAAAACTCATAATAAGATGTGTGCAACGAGCACTTAAAACTCATAATAAGATGTGTGCAACTAGCACTTAAAACTCATAAGATGTGTGCAACGAGCAATTAAAACTCATAATAAGATGTGTTCAACGAGCATTTAAAACTCATAATAAGATGTGTTCAACGAACATTTAAAACTCATAATAAGATGTGTGCAACGAGCATTTAAAACATAATAAGATGTGTTCAACGAGCACTTAAAACTCATAATAAGATGTGTACAACGAGCATGTAGAACTCACAATAAGATGTGTTCAACGAGCACTTAACACTCATAATAAGATGTGTTCAACGAGCATTTAAAACTCATAATGAGATGTGTTCAACGAGCACGTAAATCTCATTATAAGATGTGTTCAACGAGCATTTTAAACTTATAATAAGATGTGTTCAACGAGCATTTAAAACTCATAATAAGATGTGTTCAACGAGCATTTAAAACTCATAATAAGATGTGTGCAACGAGCACTGCAAACTCATAATAAGATGTGTGCAACGAGCACTTAAAACTCATAATAAGATGTGCGCAATGAGCACTTAAAACTCATAATAAGATGTGTGCAACGAGCAATTAAAACTCATAATAAGATGTGTTCAACGAGCATTTAAGACTCATAATAAGATGTCTTCAACGAGCACGTAAAACTCATAATAAGATGTGTTCAACGAGCACTTAAAACTCATAATAAGATGTGTTCAACGAGCATTTAAAACATAATAAGATGTGTTCAACGAGCACTTAAAACTCATAATAAGATGTGTGCAACGAGCACTTAAAACTCAAAATAAGATGTGTTCAGCGAGCATTTAAAACTCAAAATAAGATGTGTGCAACGAGCACTTAAAACTCATAATAAGATGTGTGCAACGAGCTCTTAAAACTCATAATAAGATGTGTTCAACGAGCATTTAAAAATCATAATATGATGTGTTCAACGAGCACTTAAAACTCATAATAAGATGTGTTCAACGAGCATTTAAAACTCATAATAAGATGTGTGCAACGAGCATTTAAAACTCATAATAAGATGTGTGCAACGAGCACTTAAAACTCATAATAAGATGTGTGCAACGAGCTCTTAAAACTCATAATAAGATGCGTGCAACGAGCACTTAAAACTCATAATAAGATGTGTGCAACGAGCAATTAAAACTCCTAATAAGATGTGTGCAACGAGCAATTAAAAGTCATAATAAGATGTGTGCAACGAGCAATTAAAACTCATAATAAGATGTGTGCAACGAGCACTTAAAACTCATAAGATGTGTGCAACTAGCACTTAAAACTCATAATAAGATGTGTGCAACGATCAAATAAAACTCATAATAAGATGTGTTCAACGAGCAATTAAAATTCACAATAAGATGTGTTCAACGAGCACTTAAAACTCATAATAAGATGTGTGCAACGAGCATTTAAAACTCATAATAAGATGTGTGCAACGAGCACTTAAAACTCATAATAAGATGTGTGCAACTAGCACTTAAAACTCATAATAAGATGTGTGCAACGAGCAATTAAAACTCATAATAAGATGTGTTCAACGAGCATTTAAAACTCATAATAAGATGTGTTCAACGAACATTTAAAACTCATAATAAGATGTGTGCAACGAGCATTTAAAACATAATAAGATGTGTTCAACGAGCACTTAAAACTCATAATAAGATGTGTTCAACGAGCATGTAGAACTCACAATAAGATGTGTTCAACGAGCACTTAACACTCATAATAAGATGTGTTCAACGAGCATTTAAAACTCATAATGAGATGTGTTCAACGAGCACGTAAATCTCATAATAAGATGTGTTCAACGAGCATTTTAAACTTATAATAAGATGTGTTCAACGAGCATTTAAAACTCATAATAAGATGTGTTCAACGAGCATTTAAAACTCATAATAAGATGTGTGCAACGAGCACTTCAAACTCATAATAAGATGTGTGCAACGAGCACTTAAAACTCATAATAAGATGTGCGCAATGAGCACTTAAAACTCATAATAAGATGTGTGCAACGAGCAATTAAAACTCATAATAAGATGTGTTAAACGAGCATTTAAAACTCATAATAAGATGTGTTCAACGAGCATTTAAAACTCATAATAAGATGTGTTCAACGAGCATTTAAAACTCATTATAAGATGTGTTCAACGAACATTTAAAACTCATAATAAGATGTGTGCAACGAGCATTTAAAACATAATAAGATGTGTTCAACGAGCACTTAAAACTCATAATAAGATGTGTACAACGAGCATGTAGAACTCACAATAAGATGTGTTCAACGAGCACTTAACACTCATAATAAGATGTGTTCAACGAGCATTTAAAACTCATAATGAGATGTGTTCAACGAGCACGTAAATCTCATAATAAGATGTGTTCAACGAGCATTTTAAACTTATAATAAGATGTGTTCAACGAGCATTTAAAACTCATAATAAGATGTGTTCAACGAGCATTTAAAACTCATAATAAGATGTGTGCAACGAGCACTTCAAACTCATAATAAGATGTGTGCAACGAGCACTTAAAACTCATAATAAGATGTGCGCAATGAGCACTTAAAACTCATAATAAGATGTGTGCAACGAGCAATTAAAACTCATAATAAGATGTGTTCAACGAGCATTTAAGACTCATAATAAGATGTCTTCAACGAGCACGTAAAACTCATAATAAGATGTGTTCAACGAGCACTTAAAACTCATAATAAGATGTGTTCAACGAGCATTTAAAACATAATAAGATGTGTTCAACGAGCACTTAAAACTCATAATAAGATGTGTGCAACGAGCACTTAAAACTCAAAATAAGATGTGTTCAGCGAGCATTTAAAACTCATAATAAGATGTGTTCAACGAGCATTTAAAACTCATAATCAGATGTGTTCAACGAGCATTTAAAACTCATAATAAGATGTGTTCAACGAGCATTTAAGACTCATAATAAGATGTCTTCAACGAGCACGTAAAACTCATAATAAGATGTGTTCAACGAGCACTTAAAACTCATAATAAGATGTGTTCAACGAGCATTTAAAACATAATAAGATGTGTTCAACGAGCACTTAAAACTCATAATAAGATGTGTGCAACGAGCACTTAAAACTCAAAATAAGATGTGTTCAGCGAGCATTTAAAACTCAAAATAAGATGTGTGCAACGAGCACTTAAAACTCATAATAAGATGTGTGCAACGAGCTCTTAAAACTCATAATAAGATGTGTTCAACGAGCATTTAAAAATCATAATATGATGTGTTCAACGAGCACTTAAAACTCATAATAAGATGTGTTCAACGAGCATTTAAAACTCATAATAAGATGTGTGCAACGAGCATTTAAAACTCATAATAAGATGTGTGCAACGAGCACTTAAAACTCATAATAAGATGTGTGCAACGAGCTCTTAAAACTCATAATAAGATGCGTGCAACGAGCACTTAAAACTCATAATAAGATGTGTGCAACGAGCAATTAAAACTCCTAATAAGATGTGTGCAACGAGCAATTAAAAGTCATAATAAGATGTGTGCAACGAGCAATTAAAACTCATAATAAGATGTGTGCAACGAGCACTTAAAACTCATAAGATGTGTGCAACTAGCACTTAAAACTCATAATAAGATGTGTGCAACGATCAAATAAAACTCATAATAAGATGTGTTCAACGAGCAATTAAAATTCACAATAAGATGTGTTCAACGAGCACTTAAAACTCATAATAAGATGTGTGCAACGAGCATTTAAAACTCATAATAAGATGTGTGCAACGAGCACTTAAAACTCATAATAAGATGTGTGCAACTAGCACTTAAAACTCATAAGATGTGTGCAACGAGCAATTAAAACTCATAATAAGATGTGTTCAACGAGCATTTAAAACTCATAATAAGATGTGTTCAACGAACATTTAAAACTCATAATAAGATGTGTGCAACGAGCATTTAAAACATAATAAGATGTGTTCAACGAGCACTTAAAACTCATAATAAGATGTGTACAACGAGCATGTAGAACTCACAATAAGATGTGTTCAACGAGCACTTAACACTCATAATAAGATGTGTTCAACGAGCATTTAAAACTCATAATGAGATGTGTTCAACGAGCACGTAAATCTCATAATAAGATGTGTTCAACGAGCATTTTAAACTTATAATAAGATGTGTTCAACGAGCATTTAAAACTCATAATAAGATGTGTTCAACGAGCATTTAAAACTCATAATAAGATGTGTGCAACGAGCACTGCAAACTCATAATAAGATGTGTGCAACGAGCACTTAAAACTCATAATAAGATGTGCGCAATGAGCACTTAAAACTCATAATAAGATGTGTGCAACGAGCAATTAAAACTCATAATAAGATGTGTTCAACGAGCAATTAAAACTCATAATAAGATGTCTTCAACGAGCACGTAAAACTCATAATAAGATGTGTTCAACGAGCACTTAAAACTCATAATAAGATGTGTTCAACGAGCATTTAAAACATAATAAGATGTGTTCAACGAGCACTTAAAACTCATAATAAGATGTGTGCAACGAGCACTTAAAACTCAAAATAAGATGTGTTCAGCGAGCATTTAAAACTCAAAATAAGATGTGTGCAACGAGCACTTAAAACTCATAATAAGATGTGTGCAACGAGCTCTTAAAACTCATAATAAGATGTGTTCAACGAGCATTTAAAAATCATAATATGATGTGTTCAACGAGCACTTAAAACTCATAATAAGATGTGTTCAACGAGCATTTAAAACTCATAATAAGATGTGTGCAACGAGCATTTAAAACTCATAATAAGATGTGTGGAACGAGCACTTAAAACTCATAATAAGATGTGTGCAACGAGCTCTTAAAACTCATAATAAGATGCGTGCAACGAGCACTTAAAACTCATAATAAGATGTGTGCAACGAGCAATTAAAACTCCTAATAAGATGTGTGCAACGAGCAATTAAAAGTCATAATAAGATGTGTGCAACGAGCAATTAAAACTCATAATAAGATGTGTGCAACGAGCACTTAAAACTCATAAGATGTGTGCAACTAGCACTTAAAACTCATAATAAGATGTGTGCAACGATCAAATAAAACTCATAATAAGATGTGTTCAACGAGCAATTAAAATTCACAATAAGATGTGTTCAACGAGCACTTAAAACTCATAATAAGATGTGTGCAACGAGCATTTAAAACTCATAATAAGATGTGTGCAACGAGCACTTAAAACTCATAATAAGATGTGTGCAACTAGCACTTAAAACTCATAATAAGATGTGTGCAACGAGCAATTAAAACTCATAATAAGATGTGTTCAACGAGCATTTAAAACTCATAATAAGATGTGTTCAACGAACATTTAAAACTCATAATAAGATGTGTGCAACGAGCATTTAAAACATAATAAGATGTGTTCAACGAGCACTTAAAACTCATAATAAGATGTGTTCAACGAGCATGTAGAACTCACAATAAGATGTGTTCAACGAGCACTTAACACTCATAATAAGATGTGTTCAACGAGCATTTAAAACTCATAATGAGATGTGTTCAACGAGCACGTAAATCTCATAATAAGATGTGTTCAACGAGCATTTTAAACTTATAATAAGATGTGTTCAACGAGCATTTAAAACTCATAATAAGATGTGTTCAACGAGCATTTAAAACTCATAATAAGATGTGTGCAACGAGCACTTCAAACTCATAATAAGATGTGTGCAACGAGCACTTAAAACTCATAATAAGATGTGCGCAATGAGCACTTAAAACTCATAATAAGATGTGTGCAACGAGCAATTAAAACTCATAATAAGATGTGTTAAACGAGCATTTAAAACTCATAATAAGATGTGTTCAACGAGCATTTAAAACTCATAATAAGATGTGTTCAACGAGCATTTAAAACATAATAAGATGTGTTCAACGAGCACTTAAAACTCATAATAAGATGTGTTCAACGAGCATGTAGAACTCACAATAAGATGTGTTCAACGAGCACTTAACACTCATAATAAGATGTGTTCAACGAGCATTTAAAACTCATAATAAGATGTGTTCAACGAGCACGTAAATCTCATAATAAGATGTGTTCAACGAGCATTTGAAACTCATAATAAGATGTGTTCAACGAGCATTTAAAACTCATAATAAGATGTGTTCAACGAGCATTTAAGACTCATAATAAGATGTCTTCAACGAGCACGTAAAACTCATAATAAGATGTGTTCAACGAGCACTTAAAACTCATAATAAGATGTGTGCAACGAGCAATTAAAACTCATAATAAGATGTGTTAAACGAGCATTTAAAACTCATAATAAGATGTGTTCAACGAGCATTTAAAACTCATAATAAGATGTGTTCAACGAGCATTTAAAACATAATAAGATGTGTTCAACGAGCACTTAAAACTCATAATAAGATGTGTTCAACGAGCATTTAAAACTCACAATAAGATGTGTTCAACGAGCACTTAACACTCATAATAAGATGTGTTCAACGAGCATTTAAAACTCATAATAAGATGTGTTCAACGAGCACGTAAATCTCATAATAAGATGTGTTCAACGAGCATTTGAAACTCATAATAAGATGTGTTCAACGAGCATTTAAAACTCATAATAAGATGTGTTCAACGAGCATTTAAGACTCATAATAAGATGTCTTCAACGAGCACGTAAAACTCATAATAAGATGTGTTCAACGAGCACTTAAAACTCATAATAAGATGTGTTCAACGAGCATTTAAAACATAATAAGATGTGTTCAACGAGCACTTAAAACTCATAATAAGATGTGTGCAACGAGCACTTAAAACTCAAAATAAGATGTGTGCAACTAGCACTTAAAACTCATAATAAGATGTGTGCAACGAGCAATTAAAACTCATAATAAGATGTGTGCAACGAGCAATTAAAACTCATAATAAGATGTGTTCAACGAGCATTTAAAACTGATAATAAGATGTGTTCAACGAGCATTTAAAACTGATAATAAGATGTGTTCAACGAGCACTTAAAACTCATAATAAGATGTGTTCAACGAGCATTTAAGACTCATAATAAGATGTCTTCAACGAGCACGTAAAACTCATAATAAGATGTGTTCAACGAGCACTTAACACTCATAATAAGATGTGTTCAACGAGCATTTAAAACTCATAATGAGATGTGTTCAACGAGCACGTAAATCTCATAATAAGATGTGTTCAACGAGCATTTTAAACTTATAATAAGATGTGTTCAACGAGCATTTAAAACTCATAATAAGATGTGTTCAACGAGCATTTAAAACTCATAATAAGATGTGTGCAACGAGCACTTCAAACTCATAATAAGATGTGTGCAACGAGCACTTAAAACTCATAATAAGATGTGCGCAATGAGCACTTAAAACTCATAATAAGATGTGTGCAACGAGCAATTAAAACTCAAAATAAGATGTGTTCAACGAGCATTTAAGACTCATAATAAGATGTCTTCAACGAGCACGTAAAACTCATAATAAGATGTGTTCAACGAGCACTTAAAACTCATAATAAGATGTGTTCAACGAGCATTTAAAACATAATAAGATGTGTTCAACGAGCACTTAAAACTCATAATAAGATGTGTGCAACGAGCACTTAAAACTCAAAATAAGATGTGTTCAGTGAGCATTTAAAACTCAAAATAAGATGTGTGCAACGAGCACTTAAAACTCATAATAAGATGTGTGCAACGAGCTCTTAAAACTCATAATAAGATGTGTTCAACGAGCATTTAAAAATCATAATATGATGTGTTCAACGAGCACTTAAAACTCATAATAAGATGTGTTCAACGAGCATTTAAAACTCATAATAAGATGTGTGCAACGAGCATTTAAAACTCATAATAAGATGTGTGCAACGAGCACTTAAAACTCATAATAAGATGTGTGCAACGAGCTCTTAAAACTCATAATAAGATGCGTGCAACGAGCACTTAAAACTCATAATAAGATGTGTGCAACGAGCAATTAAAACTCCTAATAAGATGTGTGCAACGAGCAATTAAAAGTCATAATAAGATGTGTGCAACGAGCAATTAAAACTCATAATAAGATGTGTGCAACGAGCACTTAAAACTCATAAGATGTGTGCAACTAGCACTTAAAACTCATAATAAGATGTGTGCAACGATCAAATAAAACTCATAATAAGATGTGTTCAACGAGCAATTAAAATTCACAATAAGATGTGTTCAACGAGCACTTAAAACTCATAATAAGATGTGTGCAACGAGCATTTAAAACTCATAATAAGATGTGTGCAACGAGCACTTAAAACTCATAATAAGATGTGTGCAACTAGCACTTAAAACTCATAATAAGATGTTTGCAACGAGCAATTAAAACTCATAATAAGATGTGTTCAACGAGCATTTAAAACTCATAATAAGATGTGTTCAACGAACATTTAAAACTCATAATAAGATGTGTGCAACGAGCATTTAAAACATAATAAGATGTGTTCAACGAGCACTTAAAACTCATAATAAGATGTGTTCAACGAGCATGTAGAACTCACAATAAGATGTGTTCAACGAGCACTTAACACTCATAATAAGATGTGTTCAACGAGCATTTAAAACTCATAATGAGATGTGTTCAACGAGCACGTAAATCTCATAATAAGATGTGTTCAACGAGCATTTTAAACTTATAATAAGATGTGTTCAACGAGCATTTAAAACTCATAATAAGATGTGTTCAACGAGCATTTAAAACTCATAATAAGATGTGTGCAACGAGCACTTCAAACTTATAATAAGATGTGTGCAACGAGCACTTAAAACTCATAATAAGATGTGCGCAATGAGCACTTAAAACTCATAATAAGATGTGTGCAACGAGCAATTAAAACTCATAATAAGATGTGTTCAACGAGCAATTAAAACTCACAATAAGATGTGTTCAACGAGCACTTAAAACTCATAATAAGATGTGTGCAACGAGCACATAAAACTCATAATAACATGTGTTCAACGAGCACTTAAAACTCATAATAAGATGTGTGCAACTAGCACTTAAAACTCATAATAAGATGTGTGCAACGAGCAATTAAAACTCATAATAAGATGTGTTCAACGAGCATTTAAAACTCATAATAAGATGTGTTCAACGAGCATTTAAAACTCATAATAAGATGTGTTCAACGAGCATTTAAAACTCATAATAAGATGTGTTCAACGAGCATTTAAAACATAATAAGATGTGTTAAACGAGCATTTGAAACTCATAATAAGTTGTGTTCAACGAGCATTTAAAACTCATAATAAGATGTGTTCAACGAGCATTTAAAAGTCATAATAAGATGTATTCAACGAGCATTTAAAACTTATAATAAGATGTGTTTAACGAGCATTTACAACTCATAATAAGATGTGTTCAACGAGCACTTAAAACTCAAAATAAGATGTGTTCAACGAGCATTTAAAACTCATAAGATGTGTTCAACGAGCATTTAAAACTCATAATAAGATGTGTTCAACGAGCATTTAAAACTGATAATAAGATGTGTTCAACGAGCACTTAAAACTCATAATAAGATGTGTTCAACGAGCATTTAAGACTCATAATAAGATGTCTTCAACGAGCACGTAAAACTCATAATAAGATGTGTTCAACGAGCACTTAAAACTCATAATAAGATGTGTTCAGCGAGCATTTAAAACATAATAAGATGTGTTCAACGAGCACTTAAAACTCATAATAAGATGTGTGCAACGAGCACTTAAAACTCAAAATAAGATGTGTTCAGCGAGCATTTAAAACTCAAAATAAGATGTGTGCAACGAGCACTTAAAACTCATAATAAGATGTGTGCAACGAGCTCTTAAAACTCATAATAAGATGTGTTCAACGAGCATTTAAAACTCATAATAAGATGTGTTCAACGAGCACTTAAAACTCATAATAAGATGTGTTCAACGAGCATTTAAAACTCACAATAAGATGTGTGCAACGAGCATTTAAAACTCATAATAAGATGTGTGCAACGAGCACTTAAAACTCATAATAAGATGTGTGCAACGAGCTCTTAAAACTCATAATAAGATGCGTGCAACGAGCACTTAAAACTCATAATAAGATGTCTGCAACGAGCAATTAAAACTCCTAATAAGATGTGTGCAACGAGCAATTAAAACTCATAATAAGATTTGTGGAACGAGCAATTAAAACTCATAATAACATGTGTGCAACGAGCACTTAAAACTCATAAGATGTGTTCAACTAGCACTTAAAACTCATAATAAGATGTGTGCAACGATCAAATAAATCTCATAATAAGATGTGTTCAACGAGCAATTAAAATTCACAATAAGATTTGTTCAACGAGCACTTAAAACTCATAATAAGATGTGTGCAACGAGCATTTAAAACTCATAATAAGATGTGTGCAACGAGCACTTAAAACTCATAATAAGATGTGTGCAACTAGCACTTAAAACTCATAATAAGATGTGTGCAACGAGCAATTAAAACTCATAATAAGATGTGTTAAACGAGCATTTAAAACTCATAATAAGATGTGTTCAACGAGCATTTAAAACTCATAATAAGATGTGTTCAACGAGCATTTAAAACATAATAAGATGTGTTCAACGAGCACTTAAAACTCATAATAAGATGTGTTCAACGAGCATGTAGAACTCACAATAAGATGTGTTCAACGAGCACTTAACACTCATAATAAGATGTGTTCAACGAGCATTTAAAACTCATAATAAGATGTGTTCAACGAGCACGTAAATCTCATAATAAGATGTGTTCAACGAGCATTTGAAACTCATAATAAGATGTGTTCAACGAGCATTTAAAACTCATAATAAGATGTGTTCAACGAGCATTTAAGACTCATAATAAGATGTCTTCAACGAGCACGTAAAACTCATAATAAGATGTGTTCAACGAGCACTTAAAACTCATAATAAGATGTGTTCAACGAGCATTTAAAACATAATAAGATGTGTTCAACGAGCACTTAAAACTCATAATAAGATGTGTGCAACGAGCACTTAAAACTCAAAATAAGATGTGTGCAACTAGCACTTAAAACTCATAATAAGATGTGTGCAACGAGCAATTAAAACTCATAATAAGATGTGTGCAACGAGCAATTAAAACTCATAATAAGATGTGTTCAACGAGCATTTAAAACTGATAATAAGATGTGTTCAACGAGCATTTAAAACTGATAATAAGATGTGTTCAACGAGCACTTAAAACTCATAATAAGATGTGTTCAACGAGCAATTAAAACTCATAATAAGATGTGTGCAACGAGCAATTAAAACTCATAATAAGATGTGTTCAACGAGCATTTAAAACTCATAATAAGATGTGTTCAACGAGCACTTAAAACTCATAATAAGATGTGTTCAACGAGCATTTAAAACTCACAATAAGATGTGTGCAACGAGCATTTAAAACTCATAATAAGATGTGTGCAACGAGCACTTAAAACTCATAATAAGATGTGTGCAACGAGCTCTTAAAACTCATAATAAGATGCGTGCAACGAGCACTTAAAACTCATAATAAGATGTGTGCAACGAGCTCTTAAAACTCATAATAAGATGCGTGCAACGAGCACTTAAAACTCATAATAAGATGTCTGCAACGAGCAATTAAAACTCCTAATAAGATGTGTGCAACGAGCAATTAAAACTCATAATAAGATGTGTTCAACGAGCATTTAAAACTCATAATAAGATGTGTTCAACGAGCATTTAAAACATAACAAGATGTGTTCAACGAGCACTTAAAACTCATAATAAGATGTGTTCAACGAGCATGTAGAACTCACAATAAGATGTGTTCAACGAGCACTTAACACTCATAATAAGATGTGTTCAACGAGCATTTAAAACTCATAATAAGATGTGTTCAACGAGCACGTAAATCTCATAATAAGATGTGTTCAACGAGCATTTGAAACTCATAATAAGATGTGTTCAACGAGCATTTAAAACTCATAATAAGATGTGTTCAACGAGCATTTAAGACTCATAATAAGATGTCTTCAACGAGCACGTAAAACTCATAATAAGATGTGTTCAACGAGCACTTAAAACTCATAATAAGATGTGTTCAACGAGCATTTAAAACATAATAAGATGTGTTCAACGAGCACTTAAAACTCATAATAAGATGTGTGCAACGAGCACTTAAAACTCAAAATAAGATGTGTGCAACTAGCACTTAAAACTCATAATAAGATGTGTGCAACGAGCAATTAAAACTCATAATAAGATGTGTGCAACGAGCAATTAAAACTCATAATAAGATGTGTTCAACGAGCATTTAAAACTGATAATAAGATGTGTTCAACGAGCATTTAAAACTGATAATAAGATGTGTTCAACGAGCACTTAAAACTCATAATAAGATGTGTTCAACGAGCAATTAAAACTCATAATAAGATGTGTGCAACGAGCAATTAAAACTCATAATAAGATGTGTTCAACGAGCATTTAAAACTCATAATAAGATGTGTTCAACGAGCACTTAAAACTCATAATAAGATGTGTTCAACGAGCATTTAAAACTCACAATAAGATGTGTGCAACGAGCATTTAAAACTCATAATAAGATGTGTGCAACGAGCACTTAAAACTCATAATAAGATGTGTGCAACGAGCTCTTAAAACTCATAATAAGATGCGTGCAACGAGCACTTAAAACTCATAATAAGATGTGTGCAACGAGCTCTTAAAACTCATAATAAGATGCGTGCAACGAGCACTTAAAACTCATAATAAGATGTCTGCAACGAGCAATTAAAACTCCTAATAAGATGTGTGCAACGAGCAATTAAAACTCATAATAAGATTTGTGGAACGAGCAATTAAAACTCATAATAACATGTGTGCAACGAGCACTTAAAACTCATAAGATGTGTTCAACTAGCACTTAAAACTCATAATAAGATGTGTGCAACGATCAAATAAATCTCATAATAAGATGTGTTCAACGAGCAATTAAAATTCACAATAAGATTTGTTCAACGAGCACTTAAAACTCATAATAAGATGTGTGCAACGAGCATTTAAAACTCATAATAAGATGTGTGCAACGAGCACTTAAAACTCATAATAAGATGTGTGCAACTAGCACTTAAAACTCATAATAAGATGTGTGCAACGAGCAATTAAAACTCATAATAAGATGTGTTAAACGAGCATTTAAAACTCATAATAAGATGTGTTCAACGAGCATTTAAAACTTATAATAAGATGTGTTCAACGAGCATTTAAAACATAATAAGATGTGTTCAACGAGCACTTAAAACTCATAATAAGATGTGTTCAACGAGCATGTAGAACTCACAATAAGATGTGTTCAACGAGCACTTAACACTCATAATAAGATGTGTTCAACGAGCATTTAAAACTCATAATAAGATGTGTTCAACGAGCACGTAAATCTCATAATAAGATGTGTTCAACGAGCATTTGAAACTCATAATAAGATGTGTTCAACGAGCATTTAAAACTCATAATAAGATGTGTTCAACGAGCATTTAAGACTCATAATAAGATGTCTTCAACGAGCACGTAAAACTCATAATAAGATGTGTTCAACGAGCACTTAAAACTCATAATAAGATGTGTTCAACGAGCATTTAAAACATAATAAGATGTGTTCAACGAGCACTTAAAACTCATAATAAGATGTGTGCAACGAGCACTTAAAACTCAAAATAAGATGTGTGCAACTAGCACTTAAAACTCATAATAAGATGTGTGCAACGAGCAATTAAAACTCATAATAAGATGTGTGCAACGAGCAATTAAAACTCATAATAAGATGTGTTCAACGAGCATTTAAAACTGATAATAAGATGTGTTCAACGAGCATTTAAAACTGATAATAAGATGTGTTCAACGAGCACTTAAAACTCATAATAAGATGTGTTCAACGAGCATTTAAGACTCATAATAAGATGTCTTCAACGAGCACGTAAAACTCATAATAAGATGTGTTCAACGAGCACTTAAAACTCATAATAAGATTTGTTCAACGAGAATTTAAAACATAATAAGACGTGTTCAACGAGCACTTAAAACTCATAATAAGATGTGTGCAACGAGCACTTAAAAGTCAAAATAAGATGTGTTCAGCGAGCAATTAAAACTCAAAATAAGATGTGTGCAACGAGCACTTAAAACTCATAATAAGATGTGTGCAACGAGCTCTTAAAACTCATAATAAGATGTGTTCAACGAGCATTTAAAACTCATAATAAGATGTGTGCAACTAGCACTTAAAACTCATAATAAGATGTGTGCAACGAGCATTTAAAACTCATAATAAGATGTGTTCAACGAGCATTTAAAACTCATAATAAGATGTGTTCAACGAGCATTTAAAACTCATAATAACATGTGTTCAACGAGCATTTAAAACTCATAATAAGATGTGTTCAACGAGCATTTAAGACTCATAATAAGATGTCTTCAACGAGCATTTAAAACTCATAATAAGATGTGTGCAACGAGCATTTAAAACTCAAAATAAGATGTGTGCAACGAGCACTTAAAACTCATAATAAGATGTGTGCAACGAGCTCTTAAAACTCATAATAAGATGCGTGCAACGAGCACTTAAAACTCATAATAAGATGTGTGCAACGAGCAATTAAAACTCCTAATAAGGTGTGCAACGAGCAATTAAAACTCATAATAAGATGTGTGCAACGAGCAATTAAAACTCATAATAAGATGTGTGCAACGAGCACTTAAAACTCATAAGATGTGTGCAACTAGCACTTAAAACTCATAATAAGATGTGTGCAACGATCAAATAAAACTCATAATAAGATGTGTTCAACGAGCAATTAAAATTCACAATAAGATGTGTTCAACGAGCACTTAAAACTCATAATAAGATGTGTGCAACGAGCACTTAAAACTCATAATAAGATGTGTGCAACTAGCACTTAAAACTCATAATAAGATGTGTGCAACGAGCAATTAAAACTCATAATAAGATGTGTTCAACGAGCATTTAAAACTCATAATAAGATTTGTTCAACGAGCATTTAAAACTCATAATAAGATGTGTTCAACGAGCATTTAAAACATAATAAGATGTGTTCAACGAGCACTTAAAACTCATAATAAGATGTGTTCAACGAGCATGTAGAACTCACAATAAGATGTGTTCAACGAGCACTTAACACTCATAATAAGATGTGTTCAACGAGCATTTAAAACTCATAATAAGATGTGTTCAACGAGCACGTAAATCTCATAATAAGATGTGTTCAACGAGCATTTGAAACTCATAATAAGATGTGTTCAACGAGCATTTAAAACTCATAATAAGATGTGTTCAACGAGCATTTAAAACTCATAATAAGATGTGTGCAACGAGCACTTCAAACTCATAATAAGATGTGTGCAACGAGCACTTAAAACTCATAATAAGATGTGTGCAACGAGCAATTAAAACTCATAATAAGATGTGTTCAACGAGCAATTAAAACTCACAATAAGATGTGTTCAACGAGCACTTAAAACTCATAATAAGATGTGTGCAACGAGCACATAAAACTCATAATAACATGTGTTCAACGAGCACTTAAAACTCATAATAAGATGTGTGCAACTAGCACTTAAAACTCATAATAAGATGTGTGCAACGAGCAATTAAAACTCATAATAAGATGTGTTCAACGAGCATTTAAAACTCATAATAAGATGTGTTCAACGAGCATTTAAAACTCATAATAAGATGTGTTCAACGAGCATTTAAAACTCATAATAAGATGTGTTCAACGAGCATTTAAGACTCATAATAAGATGTCTTCAACGAGCACGTAAAACTCATAATAAGATGTGTTCAACGAGCACTTAAAACTCATAATAAGATGTGTTCAACGAGCATTTAAAAAATAATAAGATGTGTTCAACGAGCACTTAAAACTCATAATAAGATGTGTGCAACGAGCACTTAAAACTCAAAATAAGATGTGTTCAGCGAGCATTTAAAACTCAAAATAAGATGTGTGCAACGAGCACTTAAAACTCATAATAAGATGTGTGCAACGAGCTCTTAAAACTCATAATAAGATGTGTTCAACGAGCATTTAAAAATCATAATAAGATGTGTTCAACGAGCATTTAAAACTCATAATAAGATGTGTGCAACGAGCACTTAAAACTCATAATAAGATGTGTGCAACGAGCTCTTAAAACTCATAATAAGATGCGTGCAACGAGCACTTAAAACTCATAATAAGATGTGTGCAACGAGCAATTAAAACTCCTAATAAGATGTGTGCAACGAGCAATTAAAACTCATAATAAGATGTGTGCAACGAGCAATTAAAACTCATAATAAGATGTGTGCAACGAGCACTTAAAACTCATAAGATGTGTGCAACTAGCACTTAAAACTCATAATAAGATGTGTGCAACGATCAAATAAAACTCATAATAAGATGTGTTCAACGAGCAATTAAAATTCACAATAAGATGTGTTCAACGAGCACTTAAAACTCATAATAAGATGTGTGCAACGAGCATTTAAAACTCAAAATAAGATGTGTGCAACGAGCACTTAAAACTCATAATAAGATGTGTGCAACGAGCTCTTAAAACTCATAATAAGATGTGTTCAACGAGCTTTTAAAACTCATAATAAGATGTGTTCAACGAGCACTTAAAACTCATAATAAGATGTGTTCAACGAGCATTTAAAACTCATAATAAGATGTGTGCAACGAGCATTTAAAACTCATAATAAGATGTGTGCAACGAGCACTTAAAACTCATAATAAGATGTGTGCAACGAGCTCTTAAAACTCATAATAAGATGCGTGCAACAAGCACTTAAAACTCATAATAAGATGTGTGCAACGAGCAATTAAAACTCCTAATAAGATGTGTGCAACGAGCAATTAAAACTCATAATAAGATTTGTGGAACGAGCAATTAAAACTCATAATAACATGTGTGCAACGAGCACTTAAAACTCATAAGATGTGTGCAACTAGCACTTAAAACTCATAATAAGATGTGTGCAACGATCAAATAAATCTCATAATAAGATGTGTTCAACGAGCAATTAAAATTCACAATAAGATGTGTTCAACGAGCACTTAAAACTCATAATAAGATGTGTGCAACGAGCATTTAAAACTCATAATAAGATGTGTGCAACGAGCACTTAAAACTCATAATAAGATGTGTGCAACTAGCACTTAAAACTCATAATAAGATGTGTGCAACGAGCAAGTAAAACTCATAATAAGATGTGTTAAACGAGCATTTAAAACTCATAATAAGATGTGTTCAACGAGCATTTAAAACTCATAATAAGATGTGTTCAACGAGCATTTAAAACATAATAAGATGTGTTCAACGAGCACTTAAAACTCATAATAAGATGTGTTCAACGAGCATGTAGAACTCACAATAAGATGTGTTCAACGAGCACTTAACACTCATAATAAGATGTGTTCAACGAGCATTTAAAACTCATAATAAGATGTGTTCAACGAGCACATAAATCTCATAATAAGATGTGTTCAACGAGCATTTGAAACTCATAATAAGATGTGTTCAACGAGCATTTAAAACTCATAATAAGATGTGTTCAACGAGCATTTAAGACTCATAATAAGATGTCTTCAACGAGCACGTAAAACTCATAATAAGATGTGTTCAACGAGCACTTAAAACTCATAATAAGATGTGTTCAACGAGCATTTAAAACATAATAAGATGTGTTCAACGAGCACTTAAAACTCATAATAAGATGTGTGCAACGAGCACTTAAAACTCAAAATAAGATGTGTTCAGCTAGCATTTTAAAACTAAAAATAAGATGTGTGCAACTAGCACTTAAAACTCATAATAAGATGTGTGCAACGAGCAATTAAAACTCATAATAAGATGTGTTCAACGAGCATTTAAAACTGATAATAAGATGTGTTCAACGAGCATTTAAAACTGATAATAAGATGTGTTCAACGAGCACTTAAAACTCATAATAAGATGTGTTCAACGAGCATTTAAGACTCATAATAAGATGTCTTCAACGAGCACGTAAAACTCATAATAAGATGTGTTCAACGAGCACTTAAAACTCATAATAAGATGTGTTCAACGAGCATTTAAAACATAATAAGATGTGTTCAACGAGCACTTAAAACTCATAATAAGATGTGTGCAACGAGCACTTAAAAGTCAAAATAAGATGTGTTCAGCGAGCATTTAAAACTCAAAATAAGATGTGTGCAACGAGCACTTAAAACTCATAATAAGATGTGTGCAACGAGCTCTTAAAACTCATAATAAGATGTGTTCAACGAGCATTTAAAACTCATAATAAGATGTGTTCAACGAGCACTTAAAACTCATAATAAGATGTGTTCAACGAGCATTTAAAACTCATAATAAGATGTGTGCAACGAGCATTTAAAACTCATAATAAGATGTGTGCAATGAGCACTTAAAACTCATAATAAGATGTGTGCAACGAGCTCTTAAAACTCATAATAAGATGCGTGCAACGAGCACTTAAAACTCATAATAAGATGTGTGCAACGAGCAATTAAAACTCCTAATAAGATGTGTTCAACGAGCACTTAACACTCATAATAAGATGTGTTCAACGAGCATTTAAAACTCATAATAAGATGTGTTCAACGAGCACGTAAATCTCATAATAAGATGTGTTCAACGAGCATTTTAAACTCATAATAAGATGTGTTCAACGAGCATTTAAAAATCATAATAAGATGTGTTCAACGAGCATTTAAGACTCATAATAAGATGTCTTCAACGAGCACGTAAAACTCATAATAAGATGTGTTCAACGAGCACTTAAAACTCATAATAAGATGTGTTCAACGAGCATTTAAAACATAATAAGATGTGTTCAACGAGCACTTAAAACTCATAATAAGATGTGTGCAACGAGCACTTAAAACTCATAATAAGATGTGTGCAACTAGCACTTAAAACTCATAATAAGATGTGTGCAACTAGCACTTAAAACTCATAATAAGATGTGTGCAACGAGCAATTAAAACTCATAATAAGATGTGTTCAACGAGCATTTAAAACTCATAATAAGATGTGTTCAACGAGCATTTAAAACTCATAATAAGATGTGTTCAACGAGCATTTAAAACATAATAAAATGTGTTCAACGATCACTTAAAACTCATAATAAGATGTGTTCAACGAGCATGTAGAACTCACAATAAGATGTTTTCAACGAGCACTTAACACTCATAATAAGATGTGTTCAACGAGCATTTAAAACTCATAATAAGATGTGTTCAACGAGCACATAAATCTCATAATAAGATGTGTTCAACGAGCATTTGAAACTCATAATAAGATGTGTTCAACGAGCATTTAAAACTCATAATAAGATGTGTTCAACGAGCATTTAAGACTCATAATAAGATGTCTTCAACGAGCACGTAAAACTCATAATAAGATGTGTTCAACGAGCACTTAAAACTCATAATAAGATGTGTTCAACGAGCATTTAAAACATAATAAGATGTGTTCAACGAGCACTTAAAACTCATAATAAGATGTGTGCAACGAGCACTTAAAACTCAAAATAAGATGTGTTCAGCGAGCATTTAAAACTCAAAATAAGATGTGTGCAACTAGCACTTAAAACTCATAATAAGATGTGTGCAACGAGCAATTAAAACTCATAATAAGATGTGTTCAACGAGCATTTAAAACTGATAATAAGATGTGTTCAACGAGCATTTAAAACTGATAATAAGATGTGTTCAACGAGCACTTAAAACTCATAATAAGATGTGTTCAACGAGCATTTAAGACTCATAATAAGATGTCTTCAACGAGCACGTAAATCTCATAATAAGATGTGTTCAACGAGCACTTAAAACTCATAATAAGATGTGTTCAACGATCATTTAAAACATAATAAGATGTGTTCAACGAGCACTTAAAACTCATAATAAGATGTGTGCAACGAGCACTTAAAAGTCAAAATAAGATGTGTTCAGCGAGCATTTAAAACTCAAAATAAGATGTGTGCAACGAGCACTTAAAACTCATAATAAGATGTGTGCAACGAGCTCTTAAAACTCATAATAAGATGTGTTCAACGAGCATTTAAAACTCATAATAAGATGTGTTCAACGAGCACTTAAAACTCATAATAAGATGTGTTCAACGAGTATTTAAAACTCATAATAAGATGTGTGCAACGAGCATTTAAAACTCATAATAAGATGTGTGCAACGAGCACTTAAAACTCATAATAAGATGTGTGCAACGAGCTCTTAAAACTCATAATAAGATGCGTGCAACGAGCACTTAAAACTCATAATAAGATGTGTGCAACGAGCAATTAAAACTCCTAATAAGATGTGTTCAACGAGCACTTAACACTCATAATAAGATGTGTTCAACAAGCATTTAAAACTCATAATAAGATGTGTTCAACGAGCACGTAAATCTCATAATAAGATGTGTTCAACGAGCATTTGAAACTCATAATAAGATGTGTTCAACGAGCATTTAAAACTCATAATAAGATGTGTTCAACGAGCATTTAAGACTCATAATAAGATGTCTTCAACGAGCACGTAAAACTCATAATAAGATGTGTTCAACGAGCACTTAAAACTCATAATAAGATGTGTTCAACGAGCATTTAAAACATAATAAGATGTGTTCAACGAGCACTTAAAACTCATAATAAGATGTGTGCAACGAGCACTTAAAACTCAAAATAAGATGTGTTCAGCGAGCATTTAAAACTCAAAATAAGATGTGTGCAACTAGCACTTAAAACTCATAATAAGATGTGTGCAACGAGCAATTAAAACTCATAATAAGATGTGTTCAACGAGCATTTAAAACTGATAATAAGATGTGTTCAACGAGCATTTAAAACTGATAATAAGATGTGTTCAACGAGCACTTAAAACTCATAATAAGATGTGTTCAACGAGCATTTAAGACTCATAATAAGATGTCTTCAACGAGCACGTAAAACTCATAATAAGATGTGTTCAACGAGCACTTAAAACTCATAATAAGATGTGTTCAACGAGCATTTAAAACATAATAAGATGTGTTCAACGAGCACTTAAAACTCATAATAAGATGTGTGCAACGAGCACTTAAAAGTCAAAATAAGATGTGTTCAGCGAGCATTTAAAACTCAAAATAAGATGTGTGCAACGAGCACTTAAAACTCATAATAAGATGTGTGCAACGAGCTCTTAAAACTCATAATAAGATGTGTTCAACGAGCATTTAAAACTCATAATAAGATGTGTTCAACGAGCACTTAAAACTCATAATAAGATGTGTTCAACGAGCATTTAAAACTCATAATAAGATGTGTGCAACGAGCATTTAAAACTCATAATAAGATGTGTGCAACGAGCACTTAAAACTCATAATAAGATGTGTGCAACGAGCTCTTAAAACTCATAATAAGATGCGTGCAACGAGCACTTAAAACTCATAATAAGATCTGTGCAACGAGCAATTAAAACTCCTAATAAGATGTGTGCAACGAGCAATTAAAACTCATAATAAGATTTGTGGAACGAGCAATTAAAACTCATAATAACATGTATGCAACGAGCACTTAAAACTCATAAGATGTGTGCAACTAGCACTTAAAACTCATAATAAGATGTGTGCAACGATCAAATAAATCTCATAATAAGATGTGTTCAACGAGCACTTAAAACTCATAATAAGATGTGTGCAACGAGCACTTAAAAGTCAAAATAAGATGTGTTCAGCGAGCATTTAAAACTCAAAATAAGATGTGTGCAACGAGCACTTAAAACTCATAATAAGATGTGTGCAACGAGCTCTTAAAACTCATAATAAGATGTGTTCAACGAGCATTTAAAACTCATAATAAGATGTTTTCAACGAGCACTTAAAACTCATAATAAGATGTGTTCAACGAGTATTTAAAACTGATAATAAGATGTGTTCAACGAGCATTTAAAACTGATAATAAGATGTGTTCAACGAGCACTTAAAACTCATAATAAGATGTGTTCAACGAGCATTTAAGACTCATAATAAGATGTCTTCAACGAGCACGTAAAACTCATAATAAGATGTGTTCAACGAGCACTTAAAACTCATAATAAGATGTGTTCAACGAGCATTTAAAACATAATAAGATGTGTTCAACGAGCACTTAAAACTCATAATAAGATGTGTGCAACGAGCACTTAAAAGTCAAAATAAGATGTGTTCAGCGAGCATTTAAAACTCAAAATAAGATGTGTGCAACGAGCACTTAAAACTCATAATAAGATGTGTGCAACGAGCTCTTAAAACTCATAATAAGATGTGTTCAACGAGCATTTAAAACTCATAATAAGATGTGTTCAACGAGCACTTAAAACTCATAATAAGATGTGTTCAACGAGCATTTAAAACTCATAATAAGATGTGTGCAACGAGCATTTAAAACTCATAATAAGATGTGTGCAATGAGCACTTAAAACTCATAATAAGATGTGTGCAACGAGCTCTTAAAACTCATAATAAGATGCGTGCAACGAGCACTTAAAACTCATAATAAGATGTGTGCAACGAGCAATTAAAACTCCTAATAAGATGTGTTCAACGAGCACTTAACACTCATAATAAGATGTGTTCAACGAGCATTTAAAACTCATAATAAGATGTGTTCAACGAGCATTTTAAACTCATAATAAGATGTGTTCAACGAGCATTTAAAAATCATAATAAGATGTGTTCAACGAGCATTTAAGACTCATAATAAGATGTCTTCAACGAGCACGTAAAACTCATAATAAGATGTGTTCAACGAGCACTTAAAACTCATAATAAGATGTGTTCAACGAGCATTTAAAACATAATAAGATGTGTTCAACGAGCACTTAAAACTCATAATAAGATGTGTGCAACGAGCACTTAAAACTCATAATAAGATGTGTGCAACTAGCACTTAAAACTCATAATAAGATGTGTGCAACTAGCACTTAAAACTCATAATAAGATGTGTGCAACGAGCAATTAAAACTCATAATAAGATGTGTTCAACGAGCATTTAAAACTCATAATAAGATGTGTTCAACGAGCATTTAAAACTCATAATAAGATGTGTTCAACGAGCATTTAAAACATAATAAAATGTGTTCAACGATCACTTAAAACTCATAATAAGATGTGTTCAACGAGCATGTAGAACTCACAATAAGATGTTTTCAACGAGCACTTAACACTCATAATAAGATGTGTTCAACGAGCATTTAAAACTCATAATAAGATGTGTTCAACGAGCACATAAATCTCATAATAAGATGTGTTCAACGAGCATTTGAAACTCATAATAAGATGTGTTCAACGAGCATTTAAAACTCATAATAAGATGTGTTCAACGAGCATTTAAGACTCATAATAAGATGTCTTCAACGAGCACGTAAAACTCATAATAAGATGTGTTCAACGAGCACTTAAAACTCATAATAAGATGTGTTCAACGAGCATTTAAAACATAATAAGATGTGTTCAACGAGCACTTAAAACTCATAATAAGATGTGTGCAACGAGCACTTAAAACTCAAAATAAGATGTGTTCAGCGAGCATTTAAAACTCAAAATAAGATGTGTGCAACTAGCACTTAAAACTCATAATAAGATGTGTGCAACGAGCAATTAAAACTCATAATAAGATGTGTTCAACGAGCATTTAAAACTGATAATAAGATGTGTTCAACGAGCATTTAAAACTGATAATAAGATGTGTTCAACGAGCACTTAAAACTCATAATAAGATGTGTTCAACGAGCATTTAAGACTCATAATAAGATGTCTTCAACGAGCACGTAAAACTCATAATAAGATGTGTTCAACGAGCACTTAAAACTCATAATAAGATGTGTTCAACGATCATTTAAAACATAAGATGTGTTCAACGAGCACTTAAAACTCATAATAAGATGTGTGCAACGAGCACTTAAAAGTCAAAATAAGATGTGTTCAGCGAGCATTTAAAACTCAAAATAAGATGTGTGCAACGAGCACTTAAAACTCATAATAAGATGTGTGCAACGAGCTCTTAAAACTCATAATAAGATGTGTTCAACGAGCATTTAAAACTCATAATAAGATGTGTTCAACGAGCACTTAAAACTCATAATAAGATGTGTTCAACGAGTATTTAAAACTCATAATAAGATGTGTGCAACGAGCATTTAAAACTCATAATAAGATGTGTGCAACGAGCACTTAAAACTCATAATAAGATGTGTGCAACGAGCTCTTAAAACTCATAATAAGATGCGTGCAACGAGCACTTAAAACTCATAATAAGATGTGTGCAACGAGCAATTAAAACTCCTAATAAGATGTGTTCAACGAGCACTTAACACTCATAATAAGATGTGTTCAACAAGCATTTAAAACTCATAATAAGATGTGTTCAACGAGCACGTAAATCTCAAAATAAGATGTGTTCAACGAGCATTTGAAACTCATAATAAGATGTGTTCAACGAGCATTTAAAACTCATAATAAGATGTGTTCAACGAGCATTTAAGACTCATAATAAGATGTCTTCAACGAGCACGTAAAACTCATAATAAGATGTGTTCAACGAGCACTTAAAACTCATAATAAGATGTGTTCAACGAGCATTTAAAACATAATAAGATGTGTTCAACGAGCACTTAAAACTCATAATAAGATGTGTGCAACGAGCACTTAAAACTCAAAATAAGATGTGTTCAGCGAGCATTTAAAACTCAAAATAAGATGTGTGCAACTAGCACTTAAAACTCATAATAAGATGTGTGCAACGAGCAATTAAAACTCATAATAAGATGTGTTCAACGAGCATTTAAAACTGATAATAAGATGTGTTCAACGAGCATTTAAAACTGATAATAAGATGTGTTCAACGAGCACTTAAAACTCATAATAAGATGTGTTCAACGAGCATTTAAGACTCATAATAAGATGTCTTCAACGAGCACGTAAAACTCATAATAAGATGTGTTCAACGAGCACTTAAAACATAATAAGATGTGTTCAACGAGCACTTAAAACTCATAATAAGATGTGTGCAACGAGCACTTAAAAGTCAAAATAAGATGTGTTCAGCGAGCATTTAAAACTCAAAATAAGATGTGTGCAACGAGCACTTAAAACTCATAATAAGATGTGTGCAACGAGCTCTTAAAACTCATAATAAGATGTGTTCAACGATCATTTAAAACTCATAATAAGATGTGTTCAACGAGCACTTAAAACTCATAATAAGATGTGTTCAACGAGCATTTAAAACTCATAATAAGATGTGTGCAACGAGCATTTAAAACTCATAATAAGATGTGTGCAACGAGCACTTAAAACTCATAATAAGATGTGTGCAACGAGCTCTTAAAACTCATAATAAGATGCGTGCAACGAGCACTTAAAACTCATAATAAGATCTGTGCAACGAGCAATTAAAACTCCTAATAAGATGTGTGCAACGAGCAATTAAAACTCATAATAAGATTTGTGGAACGAGCAATTAAAACTCATAATAACATGTATGCAACGAGCACTTAAAACTCATAAGATGTGTGCAACTAGCACTTAAAACTCATAATAAGATGTGTGCAACGATCAAATAAATCTCATAATAAGATGTGTTCAACGAGCACTTAAAACTCATAATAAGATGTGTGCAACGAGCACTTAAAAGTCAAAATAAGATGTGTTCAGCGAGCATTTAAAACTCAAAATAAGATGTGTGCAACGAGCACTTAAAACTCATAATAAGATGTGTGCAACGAGCTCTTAAAACTCATAATAAGATGTGTTCAACGAGCATTTAAAACTCATAATAAGATGTTTTCAACGAGCACTTAAAACTCATAATAAGATGTGTTCAACGAGTATTTAAAACTCATAATAAGATGTGTGCAACGAGCATTTAAAACTCATAATAAGATGTGTGCAACGAGCACTTAAAACTCATAATAAGATGTGTGCAACGAGCTCTTAAAACTCATAATAAGATGCGTGCAACGAGCACTTAAAACTCATAATAAGATGTGTGCAACGAGCAATTAAAACTCCTAATAAGATGTGTTCAACGAGCACTTAACACTCATAATAAGATGTGTTCAACAAGCATTTAAAACTCATAATAAGATGTGTTCAACGAGCACGTAAATCTCATAATAAGATGTGTTCAACGAGCATTTGAAACTCATAATAAGATGTGTTCAACGAGCATTTAAAACTCATAATAAGATGTGTTCAATGAGCATTTAAGACTCATAATAAGATGTCTTCAACGAGCACGTAAAACTCATAATAAGATGTGTTCAACGAGCACTTAAAACTCATAATAAGATGTGTTCAACGAGCATTTAAAACATAATAAGATGTGTTCAACGAGCACTTAAAACTCATAATAAGATGTGGGCAACGAGCACTTAAAACTCAAAATAAGATGTGTTCAGCGAGCATTTAAAACTCAAAATAAGATGTGTGCAACTAGCACTTAAAACTCATAATAAGATGTGTGCAACGAGCAATTAAAACTCATAATAAGATGTGTTCAACGAGCATTTAAAACTGATAATAAGATGTGTTCAACGAGCATTTAAAACTGATAATAAGATGTGTTCAACGAGCACTTAAAACTCATAATAAGATGTGTTCAACGAGCATTTAAGACTCATAATAAGATGTCTTCAACGAGCACGTAAAACTCATAATAAGATGTGTTCAACGAGCACTTAAAACTCATAATAAGATGTGTTCAACGAGCATTTAAAACATAATAAGATGTGTTCAACGAGCACTTAAAACTCATAATAAGATGTGTGCAACGAGCACTTAAGAGTCAAAATAAGATGTGTTCAACGAGCATTTAAAACTCATAATAAGATGTGTTCAACGAGCACTTAAAACTCATAATAAGATGTGTTCAACGAGCATTTAAAACTCATAATAAGATGTGTGCAACGAGCATTTAAAACTCATAATAAGATGTGTGCAACGAGCACTTAAAACTCATAATAAGATGTGTGCAACGAGCTCTTAAAACTCATAATAAGATGCGTGCAACGAGCATTTAAAACTCATAATAAGATCTGTGCAACGAGCAATTAAAACTCCTAATAAGATGTGTGCAACGAGCAATTAAAACTCATAATAAGATTTGTGGAACGAGCAATTAAAACTCATAATAACATGTATGCAACGAGCACTTAAAACTCATAAGATGTGTGCAACTAGCACTTAAAACTCATAATAAGATGTGTGCAACGATCAAATAAATCTCATAATAAGATGTGTTCAACGAGCAATTAAAATTCACAATAAGATGTGTTCAACGAGCACTTAAAACTCATAATAAGATGTGTGCAACGAGCATTTAAAACTCATAATAAGATGTGTGCAACGAGCATTTAAAACTCATAATAAGATGTGTTCAACGAGCACTTAAAACTCATAATAAGATGTGTTCAACGAGCATGTAGAACTCACAATAAGATGTGTTCAACGAGCACTTAACACTCATAATAAGATGTGTTCAACGAGCATTTAAAACTCATAATAAGATGTGTTCAACGAGCACATAAATCTCATAATAAGATGTGTTCAACGAGCATTTGAAACTCATAATAAGATGTGTTCAACGAGCATTTAAAACTCATAATAAGATGTGTTCAACGAGCATTTAAGACTCATAATAAGATGTCTTCAACGAGCACGTAAAACTCATAATAAGATGTGTTCAACGAGCACTTAAAACTCATAATAAGATGTGTTCAACGAGCATTTAAAACATAATAAGATGTGTTCAACGAGCACTTAAAACTCATAATAAGATGTGTGCAACGAGCACTTAAAACTCAAAATAAGATGTGTTCAGCGAGCATTTAAAACTCAAAATAAGATGTGTGCAACTAGCACTTAAAACTCATAATAAGATGTGTGCAACGAGCAATTAAAACTCATAATAAGATGTGTTCAACGAGCATTTAAAACTGATAATAAGATGTGTTCAACGAGCATTTAAAACTGATAATAAGATGTGTTCAACGAGCACTTAAAACTCATAATAAGATGTGTTCAACGAGCATTTAAGACTCATAATAAGATGTCTTCAACGAGCACGTAAAACTCATAATAAGATGTGTTCAACGAGCACTTAAAACTCATAATAAGATGTGTTCAACAAGCATTTAAAACATAATAAGATGTGTTCAACGAGCACTTAAAACTCATAATAAGATGTGTGCAACGAGCACTTAAAAGTCAAAATAAGATGTGTTCAGCGAGCATTTAAAACTCAAAATAAGATGTGTGCAACGAGCACTTAAAACTCATAATAAGATGTGTGCAACGAGCTCTTAAAACTCATAATAAGATGTGTTCAACGAGCATTTAAAACTCATAATAAGATGTGTTCAACGAGCACTTAAAACTCATAATAAGATGTGTTCAACGAGCATTTAAAACTCATAATAAGATGTGTGCAACGAGCATTTAAAACTCATAATAAGATGTGTGCAACGAGCACTTAAAACTCATAATAAGATGTGTGCAACGAGCTCTTAAAACTCATAATAAGATGCGTGCAACGAGCACTTAAAACTCATAATAAGATGTGTGCAACGAGCAATTAAAACTCCTAATAAGATGTGTTCAACGAGCACTTAACACTCATAATAAGATGTGTTCAACGAGCATTTAAAACTCATAATAAGATGTGTTCAACGAGCACGTAAATCTCATAATAAGATGTGTTCAACGAGCATTTGAAACTCATAATAAGATATGTTCAACGAGCATTTAAAACTCATAATAAGATGTGTTCAACGAGCATTTAAGACTCATAATAAGATGTCTTCAACGAGCACGTAAAACTCATAATAAGATGTGTTCAACGAGCACTTAAAACTCATAATAAGATGTGTTCAACGAGCATTTAAAACATAATAAGATGTGTTCAACGAGCACTTAAAACTCATAATAAGATGTGTGCAACGAGCACTTAAAACTCATAATAAGATGTGTGCAACTAGCACTTAAAACTCATAATAAGATGTGTGCAACTAGCACTTAAAACTCATAATAAGATGTGTGCAACGAGCAATTAAAACTCATAATAAGATGTGTTAAACGAGCATTTAAAACTCATAATAAGATGTGTTCAACGAGCATTTAAAACTCATAATAAGATGTGTTCAACGAGCATTTAAAACATAATAAGATGTGTTCAACGAGCACTTAAAACTCATAATAAGATGTGTTCAACGAGCATGTAGAACTCACAATAAGATGTGTTCAACGAGCACTTAACACTCATAATAAGATGTGTTCAACGAGCATTTAAAACTCATAATAAGATGTGTTCAACGAGCACATAAATCTCATAATAAGATGTGTTCAACGAGCATTTGAAACTCATAATAAGATGTGTTCAACGAGCATTTAAAACTCATAATAAGATGTGTTCAACGAGCATTTAAGACTCATAATAAGATGTCTTCAACGAGCACGTAAAACTCATAATAAGATGTGTTCAACGAGCACTTAAAACTCATAATAAGATGTGTTCAACGAGCATTTAAAACATAATAAGATGTGTTCAACGAGCACTTAAAACTCATAATAAGATGTGTGCAATGAGCACTTAAAACTCAAAATAAGATGTGTTCAGCGAGCATTTAAAACTCAAAATAAGATGTGTGCAACTAGCACTTAAAACTCATAATAAGATGTGTGCAACGAGCAATTAAAACTCATAATAAGATGTGTTCAACGAGCATTTAAAACTGATAATAAGATGTGTTCAACGAGCATTTAAAACTCATAATAAGATGCGTGCAACGAGCACTTAAAACTCATAATAAGATCTGTGCAACGAGCAATTAAAACTCCTAATAAGATGTGTGCAACGAGCAATTAAAACTCATAATAAGATGTGTTCAACGAGCATTTAAAACTGATAATAAGATGTGTTCAACGAGCATCTAAAACTGATAATAAGATGTGTTCAACGAGCACTTAAAACTCATAATAAGATGTGTTCAACGAGCATTTAAGACTCATAATAAGATGTCTTCAACGAGCACGTAAAAGTCATAATAAGATGTGTTCAACGAGCACTTAAAACTCATAATAAGATGTGTTCAACAAGCATTTAAAACATAATAAGATGTGTTCAACGAGCACTTAAAACTCATAATAAGATGTGTGCAACGAGCACTTAAAAGTCAAAATAAGATGTGTTCAGCGAGCATTTAAAACTCAAAATAAGATGTGTGCAACGAGCACTTAAAACTCATAATAAGATGTGTGCAACGAGCTCTTAAAACTCATAATAAGATGTGTTCAACGAGCATTTAAAACTCATAATAAGATGTGTTCAACGAGCACTTAAAACTCATAATAAGATGTGTTCAACGAGCATTTAAAACTCATAATAAGATGTGTGCAACGAGCATTTAAAACTCATAATAAGATGTGTGCAACGAGCACTTAAAACTCATAATAAGATGTGTGCAACGAGCTCTTAAAACTCATAATAAGATGCATGCAACGAGCACTTAAAACTCATAATAAGATGTGTGCAACGAGCAATTAAAACTCCTAATAAGATGTGTTCAACGAGCACTTAACACTCATAATAAGATGTGTTCAACGAGCATTTAAAACTCATAATAAGATGTGTTCAACGAGCATTTAAGACTCATAATAAGATGTCTTCAACGAGCACTTAAAACTCATAATAAGATGTGTTCAACGAGCATTTAAAAATCATAATATGATGTGTGCAACGAGCACTTAAAACTCATAAGATGTGTGCAACTAGCACATAAAACTCATAATAAGATGTGTGCAACGATCAAATAAAACTCATAATAAGATGTGTTCAACGAGCAATTAAAATTCACAATAAGATGTGTTCAACGAGCACTTAAAACTCATAATAAGATGTGTGCAACGAGCATTTAAATCTCATAATAAGATGTGTGCAACGAGCACTTAAAACTCATAATAAGATGTGTGCAACTAGCACTTAAAACTCATAATAAGATGTGTGCAACGAGGAATTAAAACTCATAATAAGATGTGTTCAACGAGCATTTAAAACTCATAAGATGTGTTCAACGAGCATTTAAAACTCATAATAAGATGTGTTCAACGAGCATTTAAAACATAATAAGATGTGTTCAACGAGCACTTAAAACTCATAATAAGATGTGTTCAACGAGCAGGTAGAACTCACAATAAGATGTGTTCAACGAGCACTTAACACTCATAATAAGATGTGTTCAACGAGCATTTAAAACTCATAATAAGATGTGTTCAACGAGCACGTAAATCTCATAATAAGACGTGTTCAACGAGCATTTGAAACTCATAATAAGATGTGTTCAACGAGCATTTAAAACTCATAATAAGATGTGTTCAACGAGCATTCAAAAGTCATAATAAGATGTATTCAACGAGCATTTAAAACTTATAATAAGATGTGTTTAACGAGCATGTAGAACTCACAATAAGATGTGTTCAACGAGCATTTAAAACTCATAATAAGATGTGTGCAACGAGCACTTCAAACTCATAATAAGATGTGTGCAACGAGCACTTAAAACTCATAATAAGATGTGCGCAATGAGCACTTAAAACTCATAATAAGATGTGTGCAACGAGCAATTAAAACTCATAATAAGATGTGTTCAACGAGCAATTAAAACTCACAATAAGATGTGTTCAACGAGCACTTAAAACTCATAATAAGATGTGTGCAACGAGCACATAAAACTCATAATAACATGTGTTCAACGAGCACTTAAAACCCATAATAAGATGTGTGCAACTAGCACTTAAAACTCATAATAAGATGTGTGCAACGAGCAATTAAAACTCATAATAAGATGTGTTCAACGAGCATTTAAAACTCATAATAAGATGTGTTCAACGAGCATTTAAAACTCATAATAAGATGTGTTCAACGAGCATTTAAAACTCATAATAAGATGTGTTCAACGAGCATTTAAAACATAATAAGATGTGTTAAACGAGCATTTGAAACTCATAATAAGTTGTGTTCAACGAGCATTTAAAACTCATAATAAGATGTGTTCAACGAGCATTTAAAAGTCATAATAAGATGTATTCAACGAGCATTTAAAACTTATAATAAGATGTGTTCAACGAGCATTTAAAACTCAAAATAAGATGTGTGCAACGAGCACTTAAAACTCATAATAAGATGTGTGCAACGAGCTCTTAAAACTCATAATAAGATGTGTTCAACGAGCATTTAAAAATCATAATATGATGTGTGCAACGAGCACTTAAAATTCATAAGATGTGTGCAACTAGCACTTAAAACTCATAATAAGATGTGTGCAACGATCAAATAAAACTCATAATAAGATGTGTTCAACGAGCAATTAAAATTCACAATAAGATGTGTTCAACGAGCACTTAAAACTCATAATAAGATGTGTGCAACGAGCATTTAAATCTCATAATAAGATGTGTGCAACAAGCACTTAAAACTCATAATAAGATGTGTGCAACTAGCACTTAAAACTCATAATAAGATGTGTGCAACGAGGAATTAAAACTCATAATAAGATGTGTTCAACGAGCATTTAAAACTCATAAGATGTGTTCAACGAGCATTTAAAACTCATAATAAGATGTGTTCAACGAGCATTTAAAACATAATAAGATGTGTTCAACGAGCACTTAAAACTCATAATAAGATGTGTTCAACGAGCATGTAGAACTCACAATAAGATGTGTTCAACGAGCACTTAACACTCATAATAAGATGTGTTCAACGAGCATTTAAAACTCATAATAAGATGTGTTCAACGAGCACGTAAATCTCATAATAAGACGTGTTCAACGAGCATTTGAAACTCATAATAAGATGTGTTCAACGAGCATTTAAAACTCATAATAAGATGTGTTCAACGAGCATTTAAAACATAATAAGATGTGTTCAACGAGCACTTAAAACTCATAATAAGATGTGTTCAACGAGCATGTAGAACTCACAATAAGATGTGTTCAACGAGCATGTAGAACTCACAATAAGATGTGTTCAACGAGCATTTAAAACTCATAATAAGATGTGTGCAACGAGCACTTCAAACTCATAATAAGATGTGTGCAACGAGCACTTAAAACTCATAATAAGATGTGCGCAATGAGCACTTAAAACTCATAATAAGATGTGTGCAACGAGCAATTAAAACTCATAATAAGATGTGTTCAACGAGCAATTAAAACTCACAATAAGATGTGTTCAACGAGCACTTAAAACTCATAATAAGATGTGTGCAACGAGCACATAAAACTCATAATAACATGTGTTCAACGAGCACTTAAAACTCATAATAAGATGTGTGCAACTAGCACTTAAAACTCATAATAAGATGTGTGCAACGAGCAATTAAAACTCATAATAAGATGTGTTCAACGAGCATTTAAAACTCATAATAAGATGTGTTCAACGAGCATTTAAAACTCATAATAAGATGTGTTCAACGAGCATTTAAAACTCATAATAAGATGTGTTCAACGAGCATTTAAAACATAATAAGATGTGTTAAACGAGCATTTGAAACTCATAATAAGTTGTGTTCAACGAGCATTTAAAACTCATAATAAGATGTGTTCAACGAGCATTTAAAAGTCATAATAAGATGTATTCAACGAGCATTTAAAACTTATAATAAGATGTGTTTAACGAGTATTTACAACTCATAATAAGATGTGTTCAACGAGCACTTAAAACTCAAAATAAGATGTGTTCAACGAGCATTTAAAACTCATAATCTGTGTTCAACGAGCATTTAAAACTCATAATAAGATGTGTTCAACGAGCATTTAAAACTGATAATAAGATGTGTTCAACGAGCACTTAAAACTCATAATAAGATGTGTTCAACGAGCATTTAAGACTCATAATAAGATGTGTTCAACGAGCACGTAAAACTCATAATAAGATGTGTTCAACGAGCATTTAAAACTCATAATAAGATGTGTGCAACGAGCATTTAAAACTCATAATAAGATGTGTGCAACGAGCACTTAAAACTCATAATAAGATGTGTGCAACGAGCTCTTAAAACTCATAATAAGATGTCTTCAACGAGCACGTAAAACTCCTAATAAGATGTGTGCAACGAGCAATTAAAACTCCTAATAAGATGTGTGCAACGAGCAATTAAAACTCATAATAAGATGTGTGCAACGAGCAATTAAAACTCATAATAAGATGTGTGCAACGAGCACTTAAAACTCATAAGATGTGTGCAACTAGCACTTAAAACTCATAATAAGATGTGTGCAACGATCAAATAAAACTCATAATAAGATGTGTTCAACGAGCAATTAAAATTCACAATAAGATGTGTTCAACGAGCACTTAAAACTCATAATAAGATGTGTGCAACGAGCATTTAAAACTCATAATAAGATGTGTGCAACGAGCACTTAAAACTCATAATAAGATGTGTGCAACTAGCACTTAAAACTCATAATAAGATGTGTGCAACGAGCAATTAAAACTCATAATAAGATGTGTTCAACGAGCATTTAAAACTCATAATAAGATGTGTTCAACGAGCATTTAAAACTCATAATGAGATGTGTTCAACGAGCATTTAAAACATAATAAGATGTGCTCAACGAGCACTTAAAACTCATAATAAGATGTGTTCAACGAGCATGTAGAACTCACAATTAGATGTGTTCAACGAGCACTTAACACTCATAATAAGATGTGTTCAACGAGCATTTAAAACTCATAATAAGATGTGTTCAACGAGCACGTAAATCTCATAATAAGATGTGTTCAACGAGCATTTGAAACTCATAATAAGATGTGTTCAACGAGCATTTAAAACTCATAATAAGATGTGTTCAACGAGCATTTAAATCTCATAATAAGATGTGTGCAACGAGCACTTCAAACTCATAATAAGATGTGTGCAACGAGCACTTAAAACTCATAATAAGATGTGTGCAACGAGCAATTAAAACTCATAATAAGATGTGTTCAACGAGCAATTAAAACTCACAATAAGATGTGTTCAACGAGCACTTAAAACTCATAATAAGATGTGTGCAACGAGCACATAAAACTCATAATAACATGTGTTCAACGAGCACTTAAAACTCATAATAAGATGTGTGCAACTAGCACTTAAAACTCATAATAAAATGTGTGCAACGAGCAATTAAAACTCATAATAAGATGTGTTCAACGAGCATTTAAAACTCATAATAAGATGTGTTCAACGAGCATTTAAAACTCATAATAAGATGTGTTCAACGAGCATTTAAAACTCATAATAAGATGTGTTCAACGAGCATTTAAGACTCATAATAAGATGTCTTCAACGAGCACGTAAAACTCATAATAAGATGTGTTCAACGAGCACTTAAAACTCATAATAAGATGTGTTCAACGAGCATTTAAAACATAATAAGATGTGTTCAACGAGCACTTAAAACTCATAATAAGATGTGTGCAACGAGCACTTAAAGTGTCAAAATAAGATGTGTTCAGCGAGCATTTAAAACTCAAAATAAGATGTGTGCAACGAGCACTTAAAACTCATAATAAGATGTGTGCAACGAGCTCTTAAAACTCATAATAAGATGTGTTCAACGAGCATTTAAAAATCATAATATGATGTGTTCAACGAGCACTTAAAACTCATAATAAGATGTGTTCAACTAGCATTTAAAACTCATAATAAGATGTGTGCAACGAGCATTTAAAACTCATACTAAGATGTGTGCAACGAGCACTTAAAACTCATAATAAGATGTGTGCAACGAGCTCTTAAAACTCATAATAAGATGCGTGCAACGAGCACTTAAAACTTATAATAAGATGTGTGCAACGAGCAATTAAAACGCCTAATAAGATGTGTTCAACGAGCATTTAAAACTCATAAGATGTGTTCAACGAGCATTTAAGACTCATAATAAGATGTCTTCAACGAGCACGTAAAACTCATAATAAGATGTGTTCAACGAGCACTTAAAACTCATAATAAGATGTGTTCAACGAGCATTTAAAACATAATAAGATGTGTTCAACGAGCACTTAAAACTCATAATAAGATGTGTTCAACGAGCACTTAAAACTCATAATAAGATGTGTTCAACGAGCATTTAAAACATAATAAGATGTGTTCAACGAGCACTTAAAACTCATAATAAGATGTGTGCAACGAGCACTTAAAACTCAAAATAAGATGTGTTCAGCGAGCATTTAAAACTCATAATAAGATGTGTTCAACGAGCACTTAAAACTCATAATAAGATGTGTGCAACGAGCACATAAAACTCATAATAACATGTGTTCAACGAGCACTTAAAACTCATAATAAGATGTGTGCAACTAGCACTTAAAACTCATAATAAGATGTGTGCAACGAGCAATTAAACTCATAATAAGATGTGTTCAACGAGCATTTAAAACTCATAATAAGATGTGTTCAACGAGCATTTAAAACTCATAATAAGATGTGTTCAACGAGCATTTAAAACTCATAATAAGATGTGTTCAACGAGCATTTAAGACTCATAATAAGATGTCTTCAACGAGCACGTAAAACTCATAATAAGATGTGTTCAACGAGCACTTAAAACTCATAATAAGATGTGTTCAACGAGCATTTAAAACATAATAAGATGTGTTCAACGAGCACTTAAAACTCATAATAAGATGTGTGCAACGAGCACTTAAAACTCAAAATAAGATGTGTTCAGCGAGCATTTAAAACTCAAAATAAGATGTGTGCAACGAGCACTTAAAACTCATAATAAGATGTGTGCAACGAGCTCTTAAAACTCATAATAAGATGTGTTCAACGAGCATTTAAAAATCATAATATGATGTGTTCAACGAGCACTTAAAACTCATAATAAGATGTGTTCAACGAGCATTTAAAACTCATAATAAGATGTGTGCAACGAGCATTTAAAACTCATAATAAGATGTGTGCAACGAGCACTTAAAACTCATAATAAGATGTGTGCAACGAGCTCTTAAAACTCATAATAAGATGCGTGCAACGAGCACTTAAAACTCATAATAAGATGTGTGCAACGAGCAATTAAAACTCCTAATAAGATGTGTGCAACGAGCAATTAAAAGTCATAATAAGATGTGTGCAACGAGCAATTAAAACTCATAATAAGATGTGTGCAACGAGCACTTAAAACTCATAAGATGTGTGCAACTAGCACTTAAAACTCATAATAAGATGTGTGCAACGATCAAATAAAACTCATAATAAGATGTGTTCAACGAGCAATTAAAATTCACAATAAGATGTGTTCAACGAGCACTTAAAACTCATAATAAGATGTGTGCAACGAGCATTTAAAACTCATAATAAGATGTGTGCAACGAGCACTTAAAACTCATAATAAGATGTGTGCAACTAGCACTTAAAACTCATAATAAGATGTGTGCAACGAGCAATTAAAACTCATAATAAGATGTGTTCAACGAGCATTTAAAACTCATAATAAGATGTGTTCAAAGAACATTTAAAACTCATAATAAGATTTGTGCAACGAGCATTTAAAACATAATAAGATGTGTTCAACGAGCACTTAAAACTCATAATAAGATGTGTTCAACGAGCATGTAGAACTCACAATAAGATGTGTTCAACGAGCACTTAACACTCATAATAAGATGTGTTCAACGAGCATTTAAAACTCATAATGAGATGTGTTCAACGAGCACGTAAATCTCATAATAAGATGTGTTCAACGAGCATTTTAAACTTATAATAAGATGTGTTCAACGAGCATTTAAAACTCATAATAAGATGTGTTCAACGAGCATTTAAAACTCATAATAAGATGTGTGCAACGAGCACTTCAAACTCATAATAAGATGTGTGCAACGAGCACTTAAAACTCATAATAAGATGTGCGCAATGAGCACTTAAAACTCATAATAAGATGTGTGCAACGAGCAATTAAAACTCATAATAAGATGTGTTCAACGAGCAATTAAAACTCACAATAAGATGTGTTCAACGAGCACTTAAAACTCATAATAAGATGTGTGCAACGAGCACATAAAACTCATAATAACATGTGTTCAACGAGCACTTAAAACTCATAATAAGATGTGTGCAACTAGCACTTAAAACTCATAATAAGATGTGTGCAACGAGCAATTAAAACTCATAATAAGATGTGTTCAACGAGCATTTAAAACTCATAATAAGATGTGTTCAACGAGCATTTAAAACTCATAATAAGATGTGTTCAACGAGCATTTAAAACTCATAATAAGATGTGTTCAACGAGCATTTAAAACATAATAAGATGTGTTAAACGAGCATTTGAAACTCATAATAAGTTGTGTTCAACGAGCATTTAAAACTCATAATAAGATGTGTTCAACGAGCATTCAAAAGTCATAATAAGATGTATTCAACGAGCATTTAAAACTTATAATAAGATGTGTTTAACGAGCGTTTACAACTCATAATAAGATGTGTTCAACGAGCACTTAAAACTCAAAATAAGTTGTGTTCAACGAGCATTTAAAACTCATAAGATGTGTTCAACGAGCATTTAAAACTCATAATAAGATGTGTTCAACGAGCATTTAAAACTCATAATAAGTTGTGTTCAACGAGCATTTAAAACTCATAATAAGATGTGTTCAACGAGCATTCAAAAGTCATAATAAGATGTATTCAACGAGCATTTAAAACTTATAATAAGATGTGTTTAACGAGCATTTACAACTCATAATAAGATGTGTTCAACGAGCACTTAAAACTCAAAATAAGATGTGTTCAACGAGCATTTAAAACTCATAAGATGTGTTCAACGAGCATTTAAAACTCATATTAAGATGTGTTCAACGAGCATTTAAAACTCATAATAAGATGTGTTCAACGAGCATGTAGAACTCACAATTAGATGTGTTCAACGAGCACTTAACACTCATAATAAGATGTGTTCAACGAGCATTTAAAACTCATAATAAGATGTGTTCAACGAGCACGTAAATCTCATAATAAGATGTGTTCAACGAGCATTTGAAACTCATAATAAGATGTGTTCAACGAGCATTTAAAACTCATAATAAGATGTGTTCAACGAGCATTTAAATCTCATAATAAGATGTGTGCAACGAGCACTTCAAACTCATAATAAGATGTGTGCAACGAGCACTTAAAACTCATAATAAGATGTGTGCAACGAGCAATTAAAACTCATAATAAGATGTGTTCAACGAGCAATTAAAACTCACAATAAGATGTGTTCAACGAGCACTTAAAACTCATAATAAGATGTGTGCAACGAGCACATAAAACTCATAATAACATGTGTTCAACGAGCACTTAAAACTCATAATAAGATGTGTGCAACTAGCACTTAAAACTCATAATAAGATGTGTGCAACGAGCAATTAAAACTCATAATAAGATGTGTTCAACGAGCATTTAAAACTCATAATAAGATGTGTTCAACGAGCATTTAAAACTCATAATAAGATGTGTTCAACGAGCATTTAAAACTCATAATAAGATGTGTTCAACGAGCATTTAAGACTCATAATAAGATGTCTTCAACGAGCACGTAAAACTCATAATAAGATGTGTTCAACGAGCACTTAAAACTCATAATAAGATGTGTTCAACGAGCATTTAAAACATAATAAGATGTGTTCAACGAGCACTTAAAACTCATAATAAGATGTGTGCAACGAGCACTTAAAGTGTCAAAATAAGATGTGTTCAGCGAGCATTTAAAACTCAAAATAAGATGTGTGCAACGAGCACTTAAAACTCATAATAAGATGTGTGCAACGAGCTCTTAAAACTCATAATAAGATGTGTTCAACGAGCATTTAAAAATCATAATATGATGTGTTCAACGAGCACTTAAAACTCATAATAAGATGTGTTCAACTAGCATTTAAAACTCATAATAAGATGTGTGCAACGAGCATTTAAAACTCATAATAAGATGTGTGCAACGAGCACTTAAAACTCATAATAAGATGTGTGCAACGAGCAATTAAAACGCCTAATAAGATGTGTTCAACGAGCATTTAAAACTCATAAGATGTGTTCAACGAGCATTTAAGACTCATAATAAGATGTCTTCAACGAGCACGTAAAACTCATAATAAGATGTGTTCAACGAGCACTTAAAACTCATAATAAGATGTGTTCAACGAGCATTTAAAACATAATAAGATGTGTTCAACGAGCACTTAAAACTCATAATAAGATGTGTTCAACGAGCACTTAAAACTCATAATAAGATGTGTTCAACGAGCATTTAAAACATAATAAGATGTGTTCAACGAGCACTTAAAACTCATAATAAGATGTGTGCAACGAGCACTTAAAACTCAAAATAAGATGTGTTCAGCGAGCATTTAAAACTCATAATAAGATGTGTTCAACGAGCACTTAAAACTCATAATAAGATGTGTGCAACGAGCACATAAAACTCATAATAACATGTGTTCAACGAGCACTTAAAACTCATAATAAGATGTGTGCAACTAGCACTTAAAACTCATAATAAGATGTGTGCAACGAGCAATTAAACTCATAATAAGATGTGTTCAACGAGCATTTAAAACTCATAATAAGATGTGTTCAACGAGCATTTAAAACTCATAATAAGATGTGTTCAACGAGCATTTAAAACTCATAATAAGATGTGTTCAACGAGCATTTAAGACTCATAATAAGATGTCTTCAACGAGCACGTAAAACTCATAATAAGATGTGTTCAACGAGCACTTAAAACTCATAATAAGATGTGTTCAACGAGCATTTAAAACATAATAAGATGTGTTCAACGAGCACTTAAAACTCATAATAAGATGTGTGCAACGAGCACTTAAAACTCAAAATAAGATGTGTTCAGCGAGCATTTAAAACTCAAAATAAGATGTGTGCAACGAGCACTTAAAACTCATAATAAGATGTGTGCAACGAGCTCTTAAAACTCATAATAAGATGTGTTCAACGAGCATTTAAAAATCATAATATGATGTGTTCAACGAGCACTTAAAACTCATAATAAGATGTGTTCAACGAGCATTTAAAACTCATAATAAGATGTGTGCAACGAGCATTTAAAACTCATAATAAGATGTGTGCAACGAGCACTTAAAACTCATAATAAGATGTGTGCAACGAGCTCTTAAAACTCATAATAAGATGCGTGCAACGAGCACTTAAAACTCATAATAAGATGTGTGCAACGAGCAATTAAAACTCCTAATAAGATGTGTGCAACGAGCAATTAAAAGTCATAATAAGATGTGTGCAACGAGCAATTAAAACTCATAATAAGATGTGTGCAACGAGCACTTAAAACTCATAAGATGTGTGCAACTAGCACTTAAAACTCATAATAAGATGTGTGCAACGATCAAATAAAACTCATAATAAGATGTGTTCAACGAGCAATTAAAATTCACAATAAGATGTGTTCAACGAGCATTTAAAACTCATATTAAGATGTGTTCAACGAGCATTTAAAACTCATAATAAGATGTGTTCAACGAGCATGTAGAACTCACAATTAGATGTGTTCAACGAGCACTTAACACTCATAATAAGATGTGTTCAACGAGCATTTAAAACTCATAATAAGATGTGTTCAACGAGCACGTAAATCTCATAATAAGATGTGTTCAACGAGCATTTGAAACTCATAATAAGATGTGTTCAACGAGCATTTAAAACTCATAATAAGATGTGTTCAACGAGCATTTAAATCTCATAATAAGATGTGTGCAACGAGCACTTCAAACTCATAATAAGATGTGTGCAACGAGCACTTAAAACTCATAATAAGATGTGTGCAACGAGCAATTAAAACTCATAATAAGATGTGTTCAACGAGCAATTAAAACTCACAATAAGATGTGTTCAACGAGCACTTAAAACTCATAATAAGATGTGTGCAACGAGCACATAAAACTCATAATAACATGTGTTCAACGAGCACTTAAAACTCATAATAAGATGTGTGCAACTAGCACTTAAAACTCATAATAAGATGTGTGCAACGAGCAATTAAAACTCATAATAAGATGTGTTCAACGAGCATTTAAAACTCATAATAAGATGTGTTCAACGAGCATTTAAAACTCATAATAAGATGTGTTCAACGAGCATTTAAAACTCATAATAAGATGTGTTCAACGAGCATTTAAGACTCATAATAAGATGTCTTCAACGAGCACGTAAAACTCATAATAAGATGTGTTCAACGAGCACTTAAAACTCATAATAAGATGTGTTCAACGAGCATTTAAAACATAATAAGATGTGTTCAACGAGCACTTAAAACTCATAATAAGATGTGTGCAACGAGCACTTAAAGTTTCAAAATAAGATGTGTTCAGCGAGCATTTAAAACTCAAAATAAGATGTGTGCAACGAGCACTTAAAACTCATAATAAGATGTGTGCAACGAGCTCTTAAAACTCATAATAAGATGTGTTCAACGAGCATTTAAAAATCATAATATGATGTGTTCAACGAGCACTTAAAACTCATAATAAGATGTGTTCAACTAGCATTTAAAACTCATAATAAGATGTGTGCAACGAGCATTTAAAACTCATAATAAGATGTGTGCAACGAGCACTTAAAACTCATAATAAGATGTGTGCAACGAGCTCTTAAAACTCATAATAAGATGCGTGCAACGAGCACTTAAAACTCATAATAAGATGTGTGCAACGAGCAATTAAAACGCCTAATAAGATGTGTTCAACGAGCATTTAAAACTCATAAGATGTGTTCAACGAGCATTTAAGACTCATAATAAGATGTCTTCAACGAGCACGTAAAACTCATAATAAGATGTGTTCAACGAGCACTTAAAACTCATAATAAGATGTGTTCAACGAGCATTTAAAACATAATAAGATGTGTTCAACGAGCACTTAAAACTCATAATAAGATGTGTTCAACGAGCACTTAAAACTCATAATAAGATGTGTTCAACGAGCATTTAAAACATAATAAGATGTGTTCAACGAGCACTTAAAACTCATAATAAGATGTGTGCAACGAGCACTTAAAACTCAAAATAAGATGTGTTCAGCGAGCATTTAAAACTCATAATAAGATGTGTTCAACGAGCATTTAAAACTCATAATAAGATGTGTTCAACGAGCATTTAAAACTCATAATAAGATGTGTTCAACGAGCATTTAAGACTCATAATAAGATGTCTTCAACGAGCACGTAAAACTCATAATAAGATGTGTTCAACGAGCACTTAAAACTCATAATAAGATGTGTTCAACGAGCATTTAAAACATAATAAGATGTGTTCAACGAGCACTTAAAACTCATAATAAGATGTGTGCAACGCGCACTTAAAGTTTCAAAATAAGATGTGTTCAGCGAGCATTTAAAACTCAAAATAAGATGTGTGCAACGAGCACTTAAAACTCATAATAAGATGTGTGCAACGAGCTCTTAAAACTCATAATAAGATGTGTTCAACGAGCATTTAAAAATCATAATATGATGTGTTCAACGAGCACTTAAAACTCATAATAAGATGTGTTCAACTAGCATTTAAAACTCATAATAAGATGTGTTCAACGAGCACTTAAAACTCATAATAAGATGTGTGCAACGAGCACTTAAAGTTTCAAAATAAGATGTGTTCAGCGAGCATTTAAAACTCAAAATAAGATGTGTGCAACGAGCACTTAAAACTCATAATAAGATGTGTGCAACGAGCTCTTAAAACTCATAATAAGATGTGTTCAACGAGCATTTAAAAATCATAATATGATGTGTTCAACGAGCACTTAAAACTCATAATAAGATGTGTTCAACTAGCATTTAAAACTCATAATAAGATGTGTGCAACGAGCATTTAAAACTCATAATAAGATGTGTGCAACGAGCACTTAAAACTCATAATAAGATGTGTGCAACGAGCTCTTAAAACTCATAATAAGATGCGTGCAACGAGCACTTAAAACTCATAATAAGATGTGTGCAACGAGCAATTAAAACGCCTAATAAGATGTGTTCAACGAGCATTTAAAACTCATAAGATGTGTTCAACGAGCATTTAAGACTCATAATAAGATGTCTTCAACGAGCACGTAAAACTCATAATAAGATGTGTTCAACGAGCACTTAAAACTCATAATAAGATGTGTTCAACGAGCATTTAAAACATAATAAGATGTGTTCAACGAGCACTTAAAACTCATAATAAGATGTGTTCAACGAGCACTTAAAACTCATAATAAGATGTGTTCAACGAGCATTTAAAACATAATAAGATGTGTTCAACGAGCACTTAAAACTCATAATAAGATGTGTGCAACGAGCACTTAAAACTCAAAATAAGATGTGTTCAGCGAGCATTTAAAACTCATAATAAGATGTGTTCAACGAGCACTTAAAACTCATAATAAGATGTGTGCAACGAGCACATAAAACTCATAATAACATGTGTTCAACGAGCACTTAAAACTCATAATAAGATGTGTGCAACTAGCACTTAAAACTCATAATAAGATGTGTGCAACGAGCAATTAAACTCATAATAAGATGTGTTCAACGAGCATTTAAAACTCATAATAAGATGTGTTCAACGAGCATTTAAAACTCATAATAAGATGTGTTCAACGAGCATTTAAAACTCATAATAAGATGTGTTCAACGAGCATTTAAGACTCATAATAAGATGTCTTCAACGAGCACGTAAAACTCATAATAAGATGTGTTCAACGAGCACTTAAAACTCATAATAAGATGTGTTCAACGAGCATTTAAAACATAATAAGATGTGTTCAACGAGCACTTAAAACTCATAATAAGATGTGTGCAACGAGCACTTAAAACTCAAAATAAGATGTGTTCAGCGAGCATTTAAAACTCAAAATAAGATGTGTGCAACGAGCACTTAAAACTCATAATAAGATGTGTGCAACGAGCTCGTAAAACTCATAATAAGATGTGTTCAACGAGCATTTAAAAATCATAATATGATGTGTTCAACGAGCACTTAAAACTCATAATAAGATGTGTTCAACGAGCATTTAAAACTCATAATAAGATGTGTGCAACGAGCATTTAAAACTCATAATAAGATGTGTGCAACGAGCACTTAAAACTCATAATAAGATGTGTGCAACGAGCTCTTAAAACTCATAATAAGATGCGTGCAACGAGCACTTAAAACTCATAATAAGATGTGTGCAACGAGCAATTAAAACTCCTAATAAGATGTGTGCAACGAGCAATTAAAAGTCATAATAAGATGTGTGCAACGAGCAATTAAAACTCATAATAAGATGTGTGCAACGAGCACTTAAAACTCATAAGATGTGTGCAACTAGCACTTAAAACTCATAATAAGATGTGTGCAACGATCAAATAAAACTCATAATAAGATGTGTTCAACGAGCAATTAAAATTCACAATAAGATGTGTTCAACGAGCACTTAAAACTCATAATAAGATGTGTGCAACGAGCATTTAAAACTCATAATAAGATGTGTGCAACGAGCACTTAAAACTCATAATAAGATGTGTGCAACTAGCACTTAAAACTCATAATAAGATGTGTGCAACGAGCAATTAAAACTCATAATAAGATGTGTTCAACGAGCATTTAAAACTCATAATAAGATGTGTTCAACGAACATTTAAAACTCATAATAAGATGTGTGCAACGAGCATTTAAAACATAATAAGATGTGTTCAACGAGCACTTAAAACTCATAATAAGATGTGTTCAACGAGCATGTAGAACTCACAATAAGATGTGTTCAACGAGCACTTAACACTCATAATAAGATGTGTTCAACGAGCATTTAAAACTCATAATGAGATGTGTTCAACGAGCACGTAAATCTCATAATAAGATGTGTTTAACGAGCATTTTAAACTTATAATAAGATGTGTTCAACGAGCATTTAAAACTCATAATAAGATGTGTTCAACGAGCATTTAAAACTCATAATAAGATGTGTTCAACGAGCATTTAAATCTCATAATAAGATGTGTGCAACGAGCACTTCAAACTCATAATAAGATGTGTGCAACGAGCACTTAAAACTCATAATAAGATGTGTGCAACGAGCAATTAAAACTCATAATAAGATGTGTTCAACGAGCAATTAAAACTCACAATAAGATGTGTTCAACGAGCACTTAAAACTCATAATAAGATGTGTGCAACGAGCACATAAAACTCATAATAACATGTGTTCAACGAGCACTTAAAACTCATAATAAGATGTGTGCAACTAGCACTTAAAACTCATAATAAGATGTGTGCAACGAGCAATTAAAACTCATAATAAGATGTGTTCAACGAGCATTTAAAACTCATAATAAGATGTGTTCAACGAGCATTTAAAACTCATAATAAGATGTGTTCAACGAGCATTTAAAACTCATAATAAGATGTGTTCAACGAGCATTTAAGACTCATAATAAGATGTCTTCAACGAGCACGTAAAACTCATAATAAGATGTGTTCAACGAGCACTTAAAACTCATAATAAGATGTGTTCAACGAGCATTTAAAACATAATAAGATGTGTTCAACGAGCACTTAAAACTCATAATAAGATGTGTGCAACGAGCACTTAAAGTTTCAAAATAAGATTTGTTCAGCGAGCATTTAAAACTCAAAATAAGATGTGTGCAACGAGCACTTAAAACTCATAATAAGATGTGTGCAACGAGCTCTTAAAACTCATAATAAGATGTGTTCAACGAGCATTTAAAAATCATAATATGATGTGTTCAACGAGCACTTAAAACTCATAATAAGATGTGTTCAACTAGCATTTAAAACTCATAATAAGATGTGTGCAACGAGCATTTAAAACTCATAATAAGATGTGTGCAACGAGCACTTAAAACTCATAATAAGATGTGTGCAACGAGCTCTTAAAACTCATAATAAGATGCGTGCAACGAGCACTTAAAACTCATAATAAGATGTGTGCAACGAGCAATTAAAACGCCTAATAAGATGTGTTCAACGAGCATTTAAAACTCATAAGATGTGTTCAACGAGCATTTAAGACTCATAATAAGATGTCTTCAACGAGCACGTAAAACTCATAATAAGATGTGTTCAACGAGCACTTAAAACTCATAATAAGATGTGTTCAACGAGCATTTAAAACATAATAAGATGTGTTCAACGAGCACTTAAAACTCATAATAAGATGTGTTCAACGAGCACTTAAAACTCATAATAAGATGTGTTCAACGAGCATTTAAAACATAATAAGATGTGTTCAACGAGCACTTAAAACTCATAATAAGATGTGTGCAACGAGCACTTAAAACTCAAAATAAGATGTGTTCAGCGAGCATTTAAAACTCATAATAAGATGTGTTCAACGAGCATTTAAAACTCATAATAAGATGTGTTCAACGAGCATTTAAAACTCATAATAAGATGTGTTCAACGAGCATTTAAGACTCATAATAAGATGTCTTCAACGAGCACGTAAAACTCATAATAAGATGTGTTCAACGAGCACTTAAAACTCATAATAAGATGTGTTCAACGAGCATTTAAAACATAATAAGATGTGTTCAACGAGCACTTAAAACTCATAATAAGATGTGTGCAACGCGCACTTAAAGTTTCAAAATAAGATGTGTTCAGCGAGCATTTAAAACTCAAAATAAGATGTGTGCAACGAGCACTTAAAACTCATAATAAGATGTGTGCAACGAGCTCTTAAAACTCATAATAAGATGTGTTCAACGAGCATTTAAAAATCATAATATGATGTGTTCAACGAGCACTTAAAACTCATAATAAGATGTGTTCAACTAGCATTTAAAACTCATAATAAGATGTGTTCAACGAGCACTTAAAACTCATAATAAGATGTGTGCAACGAGCACTTAAAGTTTCAAAATAAGATGTGTTCAGCGAGCATTTAAAACTCAAAATAAGATGTGTGCAACGAGCACTTAAAACTCATAATAAGATGTGTGCAACGAGCTCTTAAAACTCATAATAAGATGTGTTCAACGAGCATTTAAAAATCATAATATGATGTGTTCAACGAGCACTTAAAACTCATAATAAGATGTGTTCAACTAGCATTTAAAACTCATAATAAGATGTGTGCAACGAGCATTTAAAACTCATAATAAGATGTGTGCAACGAGCACTTAAAACTCATAATAAGATGTGTGCAACGAGCTCTTAAAACTCATAATAAGATGCGTGCAACGAGCACTTAAAACTCATAATAAGATGTGTGCAACGAGCAATTAAAACGCCTAATAAGATGTGTTCAACGAGCATTTAAAACTCATAAGATGTGTTCAACGAGCATTTAAGACTCATAATAAGATGTCTTCAACGAGCACGTAAAACTCATAATAAGATGTGTTCAACGAGCACTTAAAACTCATAATAAGATGTGTTCAACGAGCATTTAAAACATAATAAGATGTGTTCAACGAGCACTTAAAACTCATAATAAGATGTGTTCAACGAGCACTTAAAACTCATAATAAGATGTGTTCAACGAGCATTTAAAACATAATAAGATGTGTTCAACGAGCACTTAAAACTCATAATAAGATGTGTGCAACGAGCACTTAAAACTCAAAATAAGATGTGTTCAGCGAGCATTTAAAACTCATAATAAGATGTGTTCAACGAGCACTTAAAACTCATAATAAGATGTGTGCAACGAGCACATAAAACTCATAATAACATGTGTTCAACGAGCACTTAAAACTCATAATAAGATGTGTGCAACTAGCACTTAAAACTCATAATAAGATGTGTGCAACGAGCAATTAAACTCATAATAAGATGTGTTCAACGAGCATTTAAAACTCATAATAAGATGTGTTCAACGAGCATTTAAAACTCATAATAAGATGTGTTCAACGAGCATTTAAAACTCATAATAAGATGTGTTCAACGAGCATTTAAGACTCATAATAAGATGTCTTCAACGAGCACGTAAAACTCATAATAAGATGTGTTCAACGAGCACTTAAAACTCATAATAAGATGTGTTCAACGAGCATTTAAAACATAATAAGATGTGTTCAACGAGCACTTAAAACTCATAATAAGATGTGTGCAACGAGCACTTAAAACTCAAAATAAGATGTGTTCAGCGAGCATTTAAAACTCAAAATAAGATGTGTGCAACGAGCACTTAAAACTCATAATAAGATGTGTGCAACGAGCTCGTAAAACTCATAATAAGATGTGTTCAACGAGCATTTAAAAATCATAATATGATGTGTTCAACGAGCACTTAAAACTCATAATAAGATGTGTTCAACGAGCATTTAAAACTCATAATAAGATGTGTGCAACGAGCATTTAAAACTCATAATAAGATGTGTGCAACGAGCACTTAAAACTCATAATAAGATGTGTGCAACGAGCTCTTAAAACTCATAATAAGATGCGTGCAACGAGCACTTAAAACTCATAATAAGATGTGTGCAACGAGCAATTAAAACTCCTAATAAGATGTGTGCAACGAGCAATTAAAAGTCATAATAAGATGTGTGCAACGAGCAATTAAAACTCATAATAAGATGTGTGCAACGAGCACTTAAAACTCATAAGATGTGTGCAACTAGCACTTAAAACTCATAATAAGATGTGTGCAACGATCAAATAAAACTCATAATAAGATGTGTTCAACGAGCAATTAAAATTCACAATAAGATGTGTTCAACGAGCACTTAAAACTCATAATAAGATGTGTGCAACGAGCATTTAAAACTCATAATAAGATGTGTGCAACGAGCACTTAAAACTCATAATAAGATGTGTGCAACTAGCACTTAAAACTCATAATAAGATGTGTGCAACGAGCAATTAAAACTCATAATAAGATGTGTTCAACGAGCATTTAAAACTCATAATAAGATGTGTTCAACGAACATTTAAAACTCATAATAAGATGTGTGCAACGAGCATTTAAAACATAATAAGATGTGTTCAACGAGCACTTAAAACTCATAATAAGATGTGTTCAACGAGCATGTAGAACTCACAATAAGATGTGTTCAACGAGCACTTAACACTCATAATAAGATGTGTTCAACGAGCATTTAAAACTCATAATGAGATGTGTTCAACGAGCACGTAAATCTCATAATAAGATGTGTTTAACGAGCATTTTAAACTTATAATAAGATGTGTTCAACGAGCATTTAAAACTCATAATAAGATGTGTTCAACGAGCATTTAAAACTCATAATAAGATGTGTGCAACGAGCACTTCAAACTCATAATAAGATGTGTGCAACGAGCACTTAAAACTCATAATAAGATGTGCGCAATGAGCACTTAAAACTCATAATAAGATTTGTGCAACGAGCAATTAAAACTCATAATAAGATGTGTTCAACGAGCAATTAAAACTCACAATAAGATGTGTTCAACGAGCACTTAAAACTCATAATAAGATGTGTGCAACGAGCACATAAAACTCATAATAACATGTGTTCAACGAGCACTTAAAACTCATAATAAGATGTGTGCAACTAGCACTTAAAACTCATAATAAGATGTGTGCAACGAGCAATTAAAACTCATAATAAGATGTGTTCAACGAGCATTTAAAACTCATAATAAGATGTGTTCAACGAGCATTTAAAACTCATAATAAGATGTGTTCAACGAGCACTTAAAACTCATAATAAGATGTGTGCAACGAGCACTTAAAACTCAAAATAAGATGTGTTCAGCGAGCATTTAAAACTCATAATAAGATGTGTTCAACGAGCATTTAAAACTCATAATAAGATGTGTTCAACGAGCATTTAAAACTCATAATAAGATGTGTTCAACGAGCATTTAAGACTCATAATAAGATGTCTTCAACGAGCACGTAAAACTCATAATAAGATGTGTTCAACGAGCACTTAAAACTCATAATAAGATGTGTTCAACGAGCATTTAAAACATAATAAGATGTGTTCAACGAGCACTTAAAACTCATAATAAGATGTGTGCAACGCGCACTTAAAGTTTCAAAATAAGATGTGTTCAGCGAGCATTTAAAACTCAAAATAAGATGTGTGCAACGAGCACTTAAAACTCATAATAAGATGTGTGCAACGAGCTCTTAAAACTCATAATAAGATGTGTTCAACGAGCATTTAAAAATCATAATATGATGTGTTCAACGAGCACTTAAAACTCATAATAAGATGTGTTCAACTAGCATTTAAAACTCATAATAAGATGTGTTCAACGAGCACTTAAAACTCATAATAAGATGTGTGCAACGAGCACTTAAAGTTTCAAAATAAGATGTGTTCAGCGAGCATTTAAAACTCAAAATAAGATGTGTGCAACGAGCACTTAAAACTCATAATAAGATGTGTGCAACGAGCTCTTAAAACTCATAATAAGATGTGTTCAACGAGCATTTAAAAATCATAATATGATGTGTTCAACGAGCACTTAAAACTCATAATAAGATGTGTTCAACTAGCATTTAAAACTCATAATAAGATGTGTGCAACGAGCATTTAAAACTCATAATAAGATGTGTGCAACGAGCACTTAAAACTCATAATAAGATGTGTGCAACGAGCTCTTAAAACTCATAATAAGATGCGTGCAACGAGCACTTAAAACTCATAATAAGATGTGTGCAACGAGCAATTAAAACGCCTAATAAGATGTGTTCAACGAGCATTTAAAACTCATAAGATGTGTTCAACGAGCATTTAAGACTCATAATAAGATGTCTTCAACGAGCACGTAAAACTCATAATAAGATGTGTTCAACGAGCACTTAAAACTCATAATAAGATGTGTTCAACGAGCATTTAAAACATAATAAGATGTGTTCAACGAGCACTTAAAACTCATAATAAGATGTGTTCAACGAGCACTTAAAACTCATAATAAGATGTGTTCAACGAGCATTTAAAACATAATAAGATGTGTTCAACGAGCACTTAAAACTCATAATAAGATGTGTGCAACGAGCACTTAAAACTCAAAATAAGATGTGTTCAGCGAGCATTTAAAACTCATAATAAGATGTGTTCAACGAGCACTTAAAACTCATAATAAGATGTGTGCAACGAGCACATAAAACTCATAATAACATGTGTTCAACGAGCACTTAAAACTCATAATAAGATGTGTGCAACTAGCACTTAAAACTCATAATAAGATGTGTGCAACGAGCAATTAAACTCATAATAAGATGTGTTCAACGAGCATTTAAAACTCATAATAAGATGTGTTCAACGAGCATTTAAAACTCATAATAAGATGTGTTCAACGAGCATTTAAAACTCATAATAAGATGTGTTCAACGAGCATTTAAGACTCATAATAAGATGTCTTCAACGAGCACGTAAAACTCATAATAAGATGTGTTCAACGAGCACTTAAAACTCATAATAAGATGTGTTCAACGAGCATTTAAAACATAATAAGATGTGTTCAACGAGCACTTAAAACTCATAATAAGATGTGTGCAACGAGCACTTAAAACTCAAAATAAGATGTGTTCAGCGAGCATTTAAAACTCAAAATAAGATGTGTGCAACGAGCACTTAAAACTCATAATAAGATGTGTGCAACGAGCTCGTAAAACTCATAATAAGATGTGTTCAACGAGCATTTAAAAATCATAATATGATGTGTTCAACGAGCACTTAAAACTCATAATAAGATGTGTTCAACGAGCATTTAAAACTCATAATAAGATGTGTGCAACGAGCATTTAAAACTCATAATAAGATGTGTGCAACGAGCACTTAAAACTCATAATAAGATGTGTGCAACGAGCTCTTAAAACTCATAATAAGATGCGTGCAACGAGCACTTAAAACTCATAATAAGATGTGTGCAACGAGCAATTAAAACTCCTAATAAGATGTGTGCAACGAGCAATTAAAAGTCATAATAAGATGTGTGCAACGAGCAATTAAAACTCATAATAAGATGTGTGCAACGAGCACTTAAAACTCATAAGATGTGTGCAACTAGCACTTAAAACTCATAATAAGATGTGTGCAACGATCAAATAAAACTCATAATAAGATGTGTTCAACGAGCAATTAAAATTCACAATAAGATGTGTTCAACGAGCACTTAAAACTCATAATAAGATGTGTGCAACGAGCATTTAAAACTCATAATAAGATGTGTGCAACGAGCACTTAAAACTCATAATAAGATGTGTGCAACTAGCACTTAAAACTCATAATAAGATGTGTGCAACGAGCAATTAAAACTCATAATAAGATGTGTTCAACGAGCATTTAAAACTCATAATAAGATGTGTTCAACGAACATTTAAAACTCATAATAAGATGTGTGCAACGAGCATTTAAAACATAATAAGATGTGTTCAACGAGCACTTAAAACTCATAATAAGATGTGTTCAACGAGCATGTAGAACTCACAATAAGATGTGTTCAACGAGCACTTAACACTCATAATAAGATGTGTTCAACGAGCATTTAAAACTCATAATGAGATGTGTTCAACGAGCACGTAAATCTCATAATAAGATGTGTTTAACGAGCATTTTAAACTTATAATAAGATGTGTTCAACGAGCATTTAAAACTCATAATAAGATGTGTTCAACGAGCATTTAAAACTCATAATAAGATGTGTGCAACGAGCACTTCAAACTCATAATAAGATGTGTGCAACGAGCACTTAAAACTCATAATAAGATGTGCGCAATGAGCACTTAAAACTCATAATAAGATTTGTGCAACGAGCAATTAAAACTCATAATAAGATGTGTTCAACGAGCAATTAAAACTCACAATAAGATGTGTTCAACGAGCACTTAAAACTCATAATAAGATGTGTGCAACGAGCACATAAAACTCATAATAACATGTGTTCAACGAGCACTTAAAACTCATAATAAGATGTGTGCAACTAGCACTTAAAACTCATAATAAGATGTGTGCAACGAGCAATTAAAACTCATAATAAGATGTGTTCAACGAGCATTTAAAACTCATAATAAGATGTGTTCAACGAGCATTTAAAACTCATAATAAGATGTGTTCAACGAGCATTTAAAACTCATAATAAGATGTGTTCAACGAGCATTTAAAACATAATAAGATGTGTTAAACGAGCATTTGAAACTCATAATAAGTTGTGTTCAACGAGCATTTAAAACTCATAATAAGATGTGTTCAACGAGCATTTAAAAGTCATAATAAGATGTATTCAACGAGCATTTAAAACTTATAATAAGATGTGTTTAACGAGCATTTACAACTCATAATAAGATGTGTTCAACGAGCACTTAAAACTCAAAATAAGATGTGTTCAACGAGCATTTAAAACTCATAAGATGTGTTCAACGAGCATTTAAAACTCATAATAAGATGTGTTCAACGAGCATTTAAAACTGATAATAAGATGTGTTCAACGAGCACTTAAAACTCATAATAAGATGTGTTCAACGAGCATTTAAGACTCATAATAAGATGTCTTCAACGAGCACGTAAAACTCATAATAAGATGTGTTCAACGAGCACTTAAAACTCATAATAAGATGTGTTCAACGAGCATTTAAAACATAATAAGATGTGTTCAACGAGCACTTAAAACTCATAATAAGATGTGTGCAACGAGCACTTAAAACTCAAAATAAGATGTGTTCAGCGAGCATTTAAAACTCAAAATAAGATGTGTGCAACGAGCACTTAAAACTCATAATAAGATGTGTGCAACGAGCTCTTAAAACTCATAATAAGATGTGTTCAACGAGCATTTAAAACTCATAATAAGATGTGTTCAACGAGCACTTAAAACTCATAATAAGATGTGTTCAACGAGCATTTAAAACTCATAATAAGATGTGTGCAACGAGCATTTAAAACTCATAATAAGATGTGTGCAACGAGCACTTAAAACTCATAATAAGATGTGTGCAACGAGCTCTTAAAACTCATAATAAGATGCGTGCAACGAGCACTTAAAACTCATAATAAGATGTCTGCAACGAGCAATTAAAACTCCTAATAAGATGTGTGCAACGAGCAATTAAAACTCATAATAAGATTTGTGGAACGAGCAATTAAAACTCATAATAACATGTGTGCAACGAGCACTTAAAACTCATAAGATGTGTTCAACTAGCACTTAAAACTCATAATAAGATGTGTGCAACGATCAAATAAATCTCATAATAAGATGTGTTCAACGAGCAATTAAAATTCACAATAAGATTTGTTCAACGAGCACTTAAAACTCATAATAAGATGTGTGCAACGAGCATTTAAAACTCATAATAAGATGTGTGCAACGAGCACTTAAAACTCATAATAAGATGTGTGCAACTAGCACTTAAAACTCATAATAAGATGTGTGCAACGAGCAATTAAAACTCATAATAAGATGTGTTAAACGAGCATTTAAAACTCATAATAAGATGTGTTCAACGAGCATTTAAAACTCATAATAAGATGTGTTCAACGAGCATTTAAAACATAATAAGATGTGTTCAACGAGCACTTAAAACTCATAATAAGATGTGTTCAACGAGCATTTAAAACATAATAAGATGTGTTCAACGAGCACGTAAAACTCATAATAAGATGTGTTCAACGAGCACTTAAAACTCATAATAAGATGTGTTCAACGAGCATTTAAAACATAATAAGATGTGTTCAACGAGCACTTAAAACTCATAATAAGATGTGTGCAACGAGCACTTAAAACTCAAAATAAGATGTGTTCAGCGAGCATTTAAAACTCAAAATAAGATGTGTGCAACGAGCACTTAAAACTCATAATAAGATGTGTGCAACGAGCTCTTAAAACTCATAATAAGATGTGTTCAACGAGCATTTAAAACTCATAATAAGATGTGTTCAACGAGCACTTAAAACTCATAATAAGATGTGTTCAACGAGCATTTAAAACTCATAATAAGATGTGTGCAACGAGCATTTAAAACTCATAATAAGATGTGTGCAACGAGCACTTAAAACTCATAATAAGATGTGTGCAACGAGCTCTTAAAACTCATAATAAGATGCGTGCAACGAGCACTTAAAACTCATAATAAGATGTCTGCAACGAGCAATTAAAACTCCTAATAAGATGTGTGCAACGAGCAATTAAAACTCATAATAAGATTTGTGGAACGAGCAATTAAAACTCATAATAACATGTGTGCAACGAGCACTTAAAACTCATAAGATGTGTTCAACTAGCACTTAAAACTCATAATAAGATGTGTGCAACGATCAAATAAATCTCATAATAAGATGTGTTCAACGAGCAATTAAAATTCACAATAAGATTTGTTCAACGAGCACTTAAAACTCATAATAAGATGTGTGCAACGAGCATTTAAAACTCATAATAAGATGTGTGCAACGAGCACTTAAAACTCATAATAAGATGTGTGCAACTAGCACTTAAAACTCATAATAAGATGTGTGCAACGAGCAATTAAAACTCATAATAAGATGTGTTAAACGAGCATTTAAAACTCATAATAAGATGTGTTCAACGAGCATTTAAAACTCATAATAAGATGTGTTCAACGAGCATTTAAAACATAATAAGATGTGTTCAACGAGCACTTAAAACTCATAATAAGATGTGTTCAACGAGCATTTAAAACATAATAAGATGTGTTCAACGAGCACTTAAAACTCATAATAAGATGTGTGCAACGAGCACTTAAAACTCAAAATAAGATGTGTTCAGCGAGCATTTAAAACTCATAATAAGATGTGTTCAACGAGCACTTAAAACTCATAATAAGATGTGTGCAACGAGCACATAAAACTCATAATAACATGTGTTCAACGAGCACTTAAAACTCATAATAAGATGTGTGCAACTAGCACTTAAAACTCATAATAAGATGTGTGCAACGAGCAATTAAACTCATAATAAGATGTGTTCAACGAGCATTTAAAACTCATAATAAGATGTGTTCAACGAGCATTTAAAACATAATAAGATGTGTTCAACGAGCACTTAAAACTCATAATAAGATGTGTTCAACGAGCATGTAGAACTCACAATAAGATGTGTTCAACGAGCACTTAACACTCATAATAAGATGTGTTCAACGAGCATTTAAAACTCATAATAAGATGTGTTCAACGAGCACGTAAATCTCATAATAAGATGTGTTCAACGAGCATTTGAAACTCATAATAAGATGTGTTCAACGAGCATTTAAAACTCATAATAAGATGTGTTCAACGAGCATTTAAGACTCATAATAAGATGTCTTCAACGAGCACGTAAAACTCATAATAAGATGTGTTCAACGAGCACTTAAAATTCATAATAAGATGTGTTCAACGAGCATTTAAAACATAATAAGATGTGTTCAACGAGCACTTAAAACTCATAATAAGATGTGTGCAACGAGCACTTAAAACTCAAAATAAGATGTGTGCAACTAGCACTTAAAACTCATAATAAGATGTGTGCAACGAGCAATTAAAACTCATAATAAGATGTGTGCAACGAGCAATTAAAACTCATAATAAGATGTGTTCAACGAGCATTTAAAACTGATAATAAGATGTGTTCAACGAGCATTTAAAACTGATAATAAGATGTGTTCAACGAGCACTTAAAACTCATAATAAGATGTGTTCAACGAGCATTTAAGACTCATAATAAGATGTCTTCAACGAGCACGTAAAACTCATAATAAGATGTGTTCAACGAGCACTTAAAACTCATAATAAGATTTGTTCAACGAGAATTTAAAACATAATAAGATGTGTTCAACGAGCACTTAAAACTCATAATAAGATGTGTGCAACGAGCACTTAAAAGTCAAAATAAGATGTGTTCAGCGAGCAATTAAAACTCAAAATAAGATGTGTGCAACGAGCACTTAAAACTCATAATAAGATGTGTGCAACGAGCTCTTAAAACTCATAATAAGATGTGTTCAACGAGCATTTAAAACTCATAATAAGATGTGTTCAACGAGCACTTAAAACTCATAATAAGATGTGTTCAACGAGCATTTAAAACTCATAATAAGATGTGTGCAACGAGCATTTAAAACTCAAAATAAGATGTGTGCAACGAGCACTTAAAACTCATAATAAGATGTGTGCAACGAGCTCTTAAAACTCATAATAAGATGCGTGCAACGAGCACTTAAAACTCATAATAAGATGTGTGCAACGAGCAATTAAAACTCCTAATAAGGTGTGCAACGAGCAATTAAAACTCATAATAAGATGTGTGCAACGAGCAATTAAAACTCATAATAAGATGTGTGCAACGAGCACTTAAAACTCATAAGATGTGTGCAACTAGCACTTAAAACTCATAATAAGATGTGTGCAACGATCAAATAAAACTCATAATAAGATGTGTTCAACGAGCAATTAAAATTCACAATAAGATGTGTTCAACGAGCACTTAAAACTCATAATAAGATGTGTGCAACGAGCACTTAAAACTCATAATAAGATGTGTGCAACTAGCACTTAAAACTCATAATAAGATGTGTGCAACGAGCAATTAAAACTCATAATAAGATGTGTTCAACGAGCATTTAAAACTCATAATAAAATTTGTTCAACGAGCATTTAAAACTCATAATAAGATGTGTTCAACGAGCATTTAAAACATAATAAGATGTGTTCAACGAGCACTTAAAACTCATAATAAGATGTGTTCAACGAGCATGTAGAACTCACAATAAGATGTGTTCAACGAGCACTTAACACTCATAATAAGATGTGTTCAACGAGCATTTAAAACTCATAATAAGATGTGTTCAACGAGCACGTAAATCTCATAATAAGATGTGTTCAACGAGCATTTGAAACTCATAATAAGATGTGTTCAACGAGCATTTAAAATTCATAATAAGATTTGTTCAACGAGCATTTAAAACTCATAATAAGATGTGTGCAACGAGCACTTCAAACTCATAATAAGATGTGTGCAACGAGCACTTAAAACTCATAATAAGATGTGTGCAACGAGCAATTAAAACTCATAATAAAATGTGTTCAACGAGCAATTAAAACTCACAATAAGATGTGTTCAACGAGCACTTAAAACTCATAATAAGATGTGTGCAACGAGCACATAAAACTCATAATAACATGTGTTCAACGAGCACTTAAAACTCATAATAAGATGTGTGCAACTAGCACTTAAAACTCATAATAAGATGTGTGCAACGAGCAATTAAAACTCATAATAAGATGTGTTCAACGAGCATTTAAAACTCATAATAAGATGTGTTCAACGAGCATTTAAAACTCATAATAAGATGTGTTCAACGAGCATTTAAAACTCATAATAAGATGTGTTCAACGAGCATTTAAGACTCATAATAAGATGTCTTCAACGAGCATTTAAAACTCATAATAAGATGTGTGCAACGAGCATTTAAAACTCAAAATAAGATGTGTGCAACGAGCACTTAAAACTCATAATAAGATGTGTGCAACGAGCTCTTAAAACTCATAATAAGATGCGTGCAACGAGCACTTAAAACTCATAATAAGATGTGTGCAACGAGCAATAAAAACTCCTAATAAGGTGTGCAACGAGCAATTAAAACTCATAATAAGATGTGTGCAACGAGCAATTAAAACTCATAATAAGATGTGTGCAACGAGCACTTAAAACTCATAAGATGTGTGCAACTAGCACTTAAAACTCATAATAAGATGTGTGCAACGATCAAATAAAACTCATAATAAGATGTGTTCAACGAGCAATTAAAATTCACAATAAGATGTGTTCAACGAGCACTTAAAACTCATAATAAGATGTGTGCAACGAGCACTTAAAACTCATAATAAGATGTGTGCAACTAGCACTTAAAACTCATAATAAGTTGTGTTCAACGAGCATTTAAAACTCATAATAAGATGTGTTCAACGAGCATTTAAAAGTCATAATAAGATGTATTCAACGAGCATTTAAAACTTATAATAAGATGTGTTTAACGAGCATTTACAACTCATAATAAGATGTGTTCAACGAGCACTTAAAACTCAAAATAAGATGTGTTCAACGAGCATTTAAAACTCATAAGATGTGTTCAACGAGCATTTAAAACTCATAATAAGATGTGTTCAACGAGCATTTAAAACTGATAATAAGATGTGTTCAACGAGCACTTAAAACTCATAATAAGATGTGTTCAACGAGCATTTAAGACTCATAATAAGATGTCTTCAACGAGCACGTAAAACTCATAATAAGATGTGTTCAACGAGCACTTAAAACTCATAATAAGATGTGTTCAACGAGCATTTAAAACATAATAAGATGTGTTCAACGAGCACTTAAAACTCATAATAAGATGTGTGCAACGAGCACTTAAAACTCAAAATAAGATGTGTTCAGCGAGCATTTAAAACTCAAAATAAGATGTGTGCAACGAGCACTTAAAACTCATAATAAGATGTGTGCAACGAGCTCTTAAAACTCATAATAAGATGTGTTCAACGAGCATTTAAAACTCATAATAAGATGTGTTCAACGAGCACTTAAAACTCATAATAAGATGTGTTCAACGAGCATTTAAAACTCATAATAAGATGTGTGCAACGAGCATTTAAAACTCATAATAAGATGTGTGCAACGAGCACTTAAAACTCATAATAAGATGTGTGCAACGAGCTCTTAAAACTCATAATAAGATGCGTGCAACGAGCACTTAAAACTCATAATAAGATGTCTGCAACGAGCAATTAAAACTCCTAATAAGATGTGTGCAACGAGCAATTAAAACTCATAATAAGATTTGTGGAACGAGCAATTAAAACTCATAATAACATGTGTGCAACGAGCACTTAAAACTCATAAGATGTGTTCAACTAGCACTTAAAACTCATAATAAGATGTGTGCAACGATCAAATAAATCTCATAATAAGATGTGTTCAACGAGCAATTAAAATTCACAATAAGATTTGTTCAACGAGCACTTAAAACTCATAATAAGATGTGTGCAACGAGCAATTAAAACTCATAATAAGATGTGTTAAACGAGCATTTAAAACTCATAATAAGATGTGTTCAACGAGCATTTAAAACTCATAATAAGATGTGTTCAACGAGCATTTAAAACATAATAAGATGTGTTCAACGAGCACTTAAAACTCATAATAAGATGTGTTCAACGAGCATGTAGAACTCACAATAAGATGTGTTCAACGAGCACTTAACACTCATAATAAGATGTGTTCAACGAGCATTTAAAACTCATAATAAGATGTGTTCAACGAGCACGTAAATCTCATAATAAGATGTGTTCAACGAGCATTTGAAACTCATAATAAGATGTGTTCAACGAGCATTTAAAACTCATAATAAGATGTGTTCAACGAGCATTTAAGACTCATAATAAGATGTCTTCAACGAGCACGTAAAACTCATAATAAGATGTGTTCAACGAGCACTTAAAACTCATAATAAGATGTGTTCAACGAGCATTTAAAACATAATAAGATGTGTTCAACGAGCACTTAAAACTCATAATAAGATGTGTGCAACGAGCACTTAAAACTCAAAATAAGATGTGTGCAACTAGCACTTAAAACTCATAATAAGATGTGTGCAACGAGCAATTAAAACTCATAATAAGATGTGTGCAACGAGCAATTAAAACTCATAATAAGATGTGTTCAACGAGCATTTAAAACTGATAATAAGATGTGTTCAACGAGCATTTAAAACTGATAATAAGATGTGTTCAACGAGCACTTAAAACTCATAATAAGATGTGTTCAACGAGCATTTAAGACTCATAATAAGATGTCTTCAACGAGCACGTAAAACTCATAATAAGATGTGTTCAACGAGCACTTAAAACTCATAATAAGATTTGTTCAACGAGAATTTAAAACATAATAAGATGTGTTCAACGAGCACTTAAAACTCATAATAAGATGTTTGCAACGAGCACTTAAAAGTCAAAATAAGATGTGTTCAGCGAGCAATTAAAACTCAAAATAAGATGTGTGCAACGAGCACTTAAAACTCATAATAAGATGTGTGCAACGAGCTCTTAAAACTCATAATAAGATGTGTTCAACGAGCATTTAAAACTCATAATAAGATGTGTTCAACGAGCACTTAAAACTCATAATAAGATGTGTTCAACGAGCATTTAAAACTCATAATAAGATGTGTGCAACGAGCATTTAAAACTCAAAATGAGATGTGTGCAACGAGCACTTAAAACTCATAATAAGATGTGTGCAACGAGCTCTTAAAACTCATAATAAGATGCGTGCAACGAGCACTTAAAACTCATAATAAGATGTGTGCAACGAGCAATTAAAACTCCTAATAAGGTGTGCAACGAGCAATTAAAACTCATAATAAGATGTGTGCAACGAGCAATTAAAACTCATAATAAGATGTGTGCAACGAGCACTTAAAACTCATAAGATGTGTGCAACTAGCACTTAAAACTCATAATAAGATGTGTGCAACGATCAAATAAAACTCATAATAAGATGTGTTCAACGAGCAATTAAAATTCACAATAAGATGTGTTCAACGAGCACTTAAAACTCATAATAAGATGTGTGCAACGAGCACTTAAAACTCATAATAAGATGTGTGCAACTAGCACTTAAAACTCATAATAAGATGTGTGCAACGAGCAATTAAAACTCATAATAAGATGTGTTCAACGAGCATTTAAAACTCATAATAAGATTTGTTCAACGAGCATTTAAAACTCATAATAAGATGTGTTCAACGAGCATTTAAAACATAATAAGATGTGTTCAACGAGCACTTAAAACTCATAATAAGATGTGTTCAACGAGCATGTAGAACTCACAATAAGATGTGTTCAACGAGCACTTAACACTCATAATAAGATGTGTTCAACGAGCATTTAAAACTCATAATAAGATGTGTTCAACGAGCACGTAAATCTCATAATAAGATGTGTTCAACGAGCATTTGAAACTCATAATAAGATGTGTTCAAAGAGCATTTAAAATTCATAATAAGATGTGTTCAACGAGCATTTAAAACTCATAATAAGATGTGTGCAACGAGCACTTCAAACTCTTAATAAGATGTGTGCAACGAGCACTTAAAACTCATAATAAGATGTGTGCAACGAGCAATTAAAACTCATAATAAAATGTGTTCAACGAGCAATTAAAACTCACAATAAGATGTGTTCAACGAGCACTTAAAACTCATAATAAGATGTGTGCAACGAGCACATAAAACTCATAATAACATGTGTTCAACGAGCACTTAAAACTCATAATAAGATGTGTGCAACTAGCACTTAAAACTCATAATAAGATGTGTGCAACGAGCAATTAAAACTCATAATAAGATGTGTTCAACGAGCATTTAAAACTCATAATAAGATGTGTTCAACGAGCATTTAAAACTCATAATAAGATGTGTTCAACGAGCATTTAAAACTCATAATAAGATGTGTTCAACGAGCATTTAAGACTCATAATAAGATGTCTTCAACGAGCATTTAAAACTCATAATAAGATGTGTGCAACGAGCATTTAAAACTCAAAATAAGATGTGTGCAACGAGCACTTAAAACTCATAATAAGATGTGTGCAACGAGCTCTTAAAACTCATAATAAGATGCGTGCAACGAGCACTTAAAACTCATAATAAGATGTGTGCAACGAGCAATTAAAACTCCTAATAAGGTGTGCAACGAGCAATTAAAACTCATAATAAGATGTGTGCAACGAGCAATTAAAACTCATAATAAGATGTGTGCAACGAGCACTTAAAACTCATAAGATGTGTGCAACTAGCACTTAAAACTCATAATAAGATGTGTGCAACGATCAAATAAAACTCATAATAAGATGTGTTCAACGAGCAATTAAAATTCACAATAAGATGTGTTCAACGAGCACTTAAAACTCATAATAAGATGTGTGCAACGAGCACTTAAAACTCATAATAAGATGTGTGCAACTAGCACTTAAAACTCATAATAAGATGTGTGCAACGAGCAATTAAAACTCATAATAAGATGTGTTCAACGAGCATTTAAAACTCATAATAAGATTTGTTCAACGAGCATTTAAAACTCATAATAAGATGTGTTCAACGAGCATTTAAAACATAATAAGATGTGTTCAACGAGCACTTAAAACTCATAATAAGATGTGTTCAACGAGCATGTAGAACTCACAATAAGATGTGTTCAACGAGCACTTAACACTCATAATAAGATGTGTTCAACGAGCATTTAAAACTCATAATAAGATGTGTTCAACGAGCACGTAAATCTCATAATAAGATGTGTTCAACGAGCATTTGAAACTCATAATAAGATGTGTTCAACGAGCATTTAAAACTCATAATAAGATGTGTTCAACGAGCATTTAAAACTCATAATAAGATGTGTGCAACGAGCACTTCAAACTCATAATAAGATGTGTGCAACGAGCACTTAAAACTCATAATAAGATGTGTGCAACGAGCAATTAAAACTCATAATAAGATGTGTTCAACGAGCAATTAAAACTCACAATAAGATGTGTTCAACGAGCACTTAAAACTCATAATAAGATGTGTGCAACGAGCACATAAAACTCATAATAACATGTGTTCAACGAGCACTTAAAACTCATAATAAGATGTGTGCAACTAGCACTTAAAACTCATAATAAGATGTGTGCAACGAGCAATTAAAACTCATAATAAGATGTGTTCAACGAGCATTTAAAACTCATAATAAGATGTGTTCAACGAGCATTTAAAACTCATAATAAGATGTGTTCAACGAGCATTTAAAACTCATAATAAGATGTGTTCAACGAGCATTTAAGACTCATAATAAGATGTCTTCAACGAGCACGTAAAACTCATAATAAGATGTGTTCAACGAGCACTTAAAACTCATAATAAGATGTGTTCAACGAGCATTTAAAAAATAATAAGATGTGTTCAACGAGCACTTAAAACTCATAATAAGATGTGTGCAACGAGCACTTAAAACTCAAAATAAGATGTGTTCAGCGAGCATTTAAAACTCAAAATAAGATGTGTGCAACGAGCACTTAAAACTCATAATAAGATGTGTGCAACGAGCTCTTAAAACTCATAATAAGATGTGTTCAACGAGCATTTAAAAATCATAATAAGATGTGTTCAACGAGCATTTAAAACTCATAATAAGATGTGTGCAACGAGCACTTAAAACTCATAATAAGATGTGTGCAACGAGCTCTTAAAACTCATAATAAGATGCGTGCAACGAGCACTTAAAACTCATAATAAGATGTGTGCAACGAGCAATTAAAACTCCTAATAAGATGTGTGCAACGAGCAATTAAAACTCATAATAAGATGTGTGCAACGAGCAATTAAAACTCATAATAAGATGTGTGCAACGAGCTCTTAAAACTCATAATAAGATGTGTTCAACGAGCATTTAAAACTCATAATAAGATGTGTTCAACGAGCACTTAAAACTCATAATAAGATGTGTTCAACGAGCATTTAAAACTCATAATAAGATGTGTGCAACGAGCATTTAAAACTCAAAATAAGATGTGTGCAACGAGCACTTAAAACTCATAATAAGATGTGTGCAACGAGCTCTTAAAACTCATAATAAGATGCGTGCAACGAGCACTTAAAACTCATAATAAGATGTGTGCAACGAGCAATTAAAACTCCTAATAAGGTGTGCAACGAGCAATTAAAACTCATAATAAGATGTGTGCAACGAGCAATTAAAACTCATAATAAGATGTGTGCAACGAGCACTTAAAACTCATAAGATGTGTGCAACTAGCACTTAAAACTCATAATAAGATGTGTGCAACGATCAAATAAAACTCATAATAAGATGTGTTCAACGAGCAATTAAAATTCACAATAAGATGTGTTCAACGAGCACTTAAAACTCATAATAAGATGTGTGCAACGAGCACTTAAAACTCATAATAAGATGTGTGCAACTAGCACTTAAAACTCATAATAAGATGTGTGCAACGAGCAATTAAAACTCATAATAAGATGTGTTCAACGAGCATTTAAAACTCATAATAAGATTTGTTCAACGAGCATTTAAAACTCATAATAAGATGTGTTCAACGAGCATTTAAAACATAATAAGATGTGTTCAACGAGCACTTAAAACTCATAATAAGATGTGTTCAACGAGCATGTAGAACTCACAATAAGATGTGTTCAACGAGCACTTAACACTCATAATAAGATGTGTTCAACGAGCATTTAAAACTCATAATAAGATGTGTTCAACGAGCACGTAAATCTCATAATAAGATGTGTTCAACGAGCATTTGAAACTCATAATAAGATGTGTTCAACGAGCATTTAAAATTCATAATAAGATGTGTTCAACGAGCATTTAAAACTCATAATAAGATGTGTGCAACGAGCACTTCAAACTCATAATAAGATGTGTGCAACGAGCACTTAAAACTCATAATAAGATGTGTGCAACGAGCAATTAAAACTCATAATAAAATGTGTTCAACGAGCAATTAAAACTCACAATAAGATGTGTTCAACGAGCACTTAAAACTCATAATAAGATGTGTGCAACGAGCACATAAAACTCATAATAACATGTGTTCAACGAGCACTTAAAACTCATAATAAGATGTGTGCAACTAGCACTTAAAACTCATAATAAGATGTGTGCAACGAGCAATTAAAACTCATAATAAGATGTGTTCAACGAGCATTTAAAACTCATAATAAGATGTGTTCAACGAGCATTTAAAACTCATAATAAGATGTGTTCAACGAGCATTTAAAACTCATAATAAGATGTGTTCAACGAGCATTTAAGACTCATAATAAGATGTCTTCAACGAGCATTTAAAACTCATAATAAGATGTGTGCAACGAGCATTTAAAACTCAAAATAAGATGTGTGCAACGAGCACTTAAAACTCATAATAAGATGTGTGCAACGAGCTCTTAAAACTCATAATAAGATGCGTGCAACGAGCACTTAAAACTCATAATAAGATGTGTGCAACGAGCAATTAAAACTCCTAATAAGGTGTGCAACGAGCAATTAAAACTCATAATAAGATGTGTGCAACGAGCAATTAAAACTCATAATAAGATGTGTGCAACGAGCAATTAAAACTCATAATAAGATGTGTTCAACGAGCAATTAAAACTCACAATAAGATGTGTTCAACGAGCACTTAAAACTCATAATAAGATGTGTGCAACGAGCACATAAAACTCATAATAACATGTGTTCAACGAGCACTTAAAACTCATAATAAGATGTGTGCAACTAGCACTTAAAACTCATAATAAGATGTGTGCAACGAGCAATTAAAACTCATAATAAGATGTGTTCAACGAGCATTTAAAACTCATAATAAGATGTGTTCAACGAGCATTTAAAACTCATAATAAGATGTGTTCAACGAGCATTTAAAACTCATAATAAGATGTGTTCAACGAGCATTTAAGACTCATAATAAGATGTCTTCAACGAGCACGTAAAACTCATAATAAGATGTGTTCAACGAGCACTTAAAACTCATAATAAGATGTGTTCAACGAGCATTTAAAAAATAATAAGATGTGTTCAACGAGCACTTAAAACTCATAATAAGATGTGTGCAACGAGCACTTAAAACTCAAAATAAGATGTGTTCAGCGAGCATTTAAAACTCAAAATAAGATGTGTGCAACTAGCACTTAAAACTCATAATAAGATGTGTGCAACGAGCTCTTAAAACTCATAATAAGATGTGTTCAACGAGCATTTAAAAATCATAATAAGATGTGTTCAACGAGCATTTAAAACTCATAATAAGATGTGTGCAACGAGCACTTAAAACTCATAATAAGATGTGTGCAACGAGCTCTTAAAACTCATAATAAGATGCGTGCAACGAGCACTTAAAACTCATAATAAGATGTGTGCAACGAGCAATTAAAACTCCTAATAAGATGTGTGCAACGAGCAATTAAAACTCATAATAAGATGTGTGCAACGAGCAATTAAAACTCATAATAAGATGTGTGCAACGAGCACTTAAAACTCATAAGATGTGTGCAACTAGCACTTAAAACTCATAATAAGATGTGTGCAACGATCAAATAAAACTCATAATAAGATGTGTTCAACGAGCAATTAAAATTCACAATAAGATGTGTTCAACGAGCACTTAAAACTCATAATAAGATGTGTGCAACGAGCATTTAAAACTCAAAATAAGATGTGTGCAACGAGCACTTAAAACTCATAATAAGATGTGTGCAACGAGCTCTTAAAACTCATAATAAGATGTGTTCAACGAGCTTTTAAAACTCATAATAAGATGTGTTCAACGAGCATTTAAAACTCATAATAAGATGTGTGCAACGAGCACTTAAAACTCATAATAAGATGTGTGCAACGAGCTCTTAAAACTCATAATAAGATGCGTGCAACGAGCACTTAAAACTCATAATAAGATGTGTTCAACGAGCATTTAAAACTCATAATAAGATGTGTTCAACGAGCACTTAAAACTCATAATAAGATGTGTTCAACGAGCATTTAAGACTCATAATAAGATGTCTTCAACGAGCACTTAAAACTCATAATAAGATGTGTGCAACGAGCATTTAAAACTCATAATAAGATGTGTGCAACGAGCACTTAAAACTCATAATAAGATGTGTGCAACTAGCACTTAAAACTCATAATAAGATGTGTGCAACGAGCAAGTAAAACTCATAATAAGATGTGTTAAACGAGCATTTAAAACTCATAATAAGATGTGTTCAACGAGCATTTAAAACTCATAATAAGATGTGTTCAACGAGCATTTAAAACATAATAAGATGTGTTCAACGAGCACTTAAAACTCATAATAAGATGTGTTCAACGAGCATGTCGAACTCACAATAAGATGTGTTCAACGAGCACTTAACACTCATAATAAGATGTGTTCAACGAGCATTTAAAACTCATAATAAGATGTGTTCAACGAGCACATAAATCTCATAATAAGATGTGTTCAACGAGCATTTGAAACTCATAATAAGATGTGTTCAACGAGCATTTAAAACTCATAATAAGATGTGTTCAATGAGCATTTAAGACTCATAATAAGATGTCTTCAACGAGCACGTAAAACTCATAATAAGATGTGTTCAACGAGCACTTAAAACTCATAATAAGATGTGTTCAACGAGCATTTAAAACATAATAAGATGTGTTCAACGAGCACTTAAAACTCATAATAAGATGTGTGCAACGAGCACTTAAAACTCAAAATAAGATGTGTTCAGCGAGCATTTAAAACTCAAAATAAGATGTGTGCAACTAGCACTTAAAACTCATAATAAGATGTGTGCAACGAGCAATTAAAACTCATAATAAGATGTGTTCAACGAGCATTTAAAACTGATAATAAGATGTGTTCAACGAGCATTTAAAACTGATAATAAGATGTGTTCAACGAGCACTTAAAACTCATAATAAGATGTGTTCAACGAGCATTTAAGACTCATAATAAGATGTCTTCAACGAGCACGTAAAACTCATAATAAGATGTGTTCAACGAGCACTTAAAACTCATAATAAGATGTGTTCAACGAGCATTTAAAACTCATAATAAGATGTGTTCAACGAGCACTTAAAACTCATAATAAGATGTGTGCAACGAGCACTTAAAAGTCAAAATAAGATGTGTTCAGCGAGCATTTAAAACTCAAAATAAGATGTGTGCAACGAGCACTTAAAACTCATAATAAGATGTGTGCAACGAGCTCTTAAAACTCATAATAAGATGTGTTCAACGAGCATTTAAAACTCATAATAAGATGTGTTCAACGAGCACTTAAAACTCATAATGAGATGTGTTCAACGAGCATTTAAAACTCATAATAAGATGTGTGCAACGAGCATTTAAAACTCATAATAAGATGTGTGCAATGAGCACTTAAAACTCATAATAAGATGTGTGCAACGAGCTCTTAAAACTCATAATAAGATGCGTGCAACGAGCACTTAAAACTCATAATAAGATGTGTGCAACGAGCAATTAAAACTCCTAATAAGATGTGTTCAACGAGCACTTAACACTCATAATAAGATGTGTTCAACGAGCATTTAAAACTCATAATAAGATGTGTTCAACGAGCACGTAAATCTCATAATAGGATGTGTTCAACGAGCATTTTAAACTCATAATAAGATGTGTTCAACGAGCATTTAAAAATCATAATAAGATGTGTTCAACGAGCATTTAAGACTCATAATAAGATGTCTTCAACGAGCACGTAAAACTCATAATAAGATGTGTTCAACGAGCACTTAAAACTCATAATAAGATGTGTTCAACGAGCATTTAAAACATAATAAGATGTGTTCAACGAGCACTTAAAACTCATAATAAGATGTGTGCAACGAGCACTTAAAACTCATAATAAGATGTGTGCAACTAGCACTTAAAACTCATAATAAGATGTGTGCAACTAGCACTTAAAACTCATAATAAGATGTGTGCAACGAGCAATTAAAACTCATAATAAGATGTGTTCAACGAGCATTTAAAACTCATAATAAGATGTGTTCAACGAGCATTTAAAACTCATAATAAGATGTGTTCAACGAGCATTTAAAACATAATAAAATGTGTTCAACGATCACTTAAAACTCATAATAAGATGTGTTCAACGAGCATGTAGAACTCACAATAAGATGTGTTCAACGAGCACTTAACACTCATAATAAGATGTGTTCAACGAGCATTTAAAACTCATAATAAGATGTGTTCAACGAGCACATAAATCTCATAATAAGATGTGTTCAACGAGCATTTGAAACTCATAATAAGATGTGTTCAACGAGCATTTAAAACTCATAATAAGATGTGTTCAACGAGCATTTAAGACTCATAATAAGATGTCTTCAACGAGCACGTAAAACTCATAATAAGATGTGTTCAACGAGCACTTAAAACTCATAATAAGATGTGTTCATCGAGCATTTAAAACATAATAAGATGTGTTCAACGAGCACTTAAAACTCATAATAAGATGTGTGCAACGAGCACTTAAAACTCAAAATAAGATGTGTTCAGCGAGCATTTAAAACTCAAAATAAGATGTGTGCAACTAGCACTTAAAACTCATAATAAGATGTGTGCAACGAGCAATTAAAACTCAAAATAAGATGTGTTCAACGAGCATTTAAAACTGATAATAAGATGTGTTCAACGAGCATTTAAAACTGATAATAAGATGTGTTCAACGAGCACTTAAAACTCATAATAAGATGTGTTCAACGAGCATTTAAGACTCATAATAAGATGTCTTCAACGAGCACGTAAAACTCATAATAAGATGTGTTCAACGAGCACTTAAAACTCATAATAAGATGTGTTCAACGAGCATTTAAAAAATAATAAGATGTGTTCAACGAGCACTTAAAACTCATAATAAGATGTGTGCAACGAGCACTTAAAACTCAAAATAAGATGTGTTCAGCGAGCATTTAAAACTCAAAATAAGATGTGTGCAACGAGCACTTAAAACTCATAATAAGATGTGTGCAACGAGCTCTTAAAACTCATAATAAGATGTGTTCAACGAGAATTTAAAACTCATAATAAGATGTGTTCAACGAGCACTTAAAACTCATAATAAGATGTGTTCAACGAGTATTTAAAACTCATAATAAGATGTGTGCAACGAGCATTTAAAACTCATAATAAGATGTGTGCAACGAGCACTTAAAACTCATAATAAGATGTGTGCAACGAGCTCTTAAAACTCATAATAAGATGCGTGCAACGAGCACTTAAAACTCATAATAAGATGTGTGCAACGAGCAATTAAAACTCCTAATAAGATGTGTTCAACGAGCACTTAACACTCATAATAAGATGTGTTCAACAAGCATTTAAAACTCATAATAAGATGTGTTCAACGAGCACGTAAATCTCATAATAAGATGTGTTCAACGAGCATTTGAAACTCATAATAAGATGTGTTCAACGAGCATTTAAAACTCATAATAAGATGTGTTCAACGAGCATTTAAGACTCATAATAAGATGTCTTCAACGAGCACGTAAAACTCATAATAAGATGTGTTCAACGAGCACTTAAAACTCATAATAAGATGTGTTCAACGAGCATTTAAAACATAATAAGATGTGTTCAACGAGCACTTAAAACTCATAATAAGATGTGTGCAAGGAGCACTTAAAACTCAAAATAAGATGTGTTCAGCGAGCATTTAAAACTCAAAATAAGATGTGTGCAACTAGCACTTAAAACTCATAATAAGATGTGTGCAACGAGCAATTAAAACTCATAATAAGATGTGTTCAACGAGCATTTAAAACTGATAATAAGATGTGTTCAACGAGCATTTAAAACTGATAATAAGATGTGTTCAACGAGCACTTAAAACTCATAATAAGATGTGTTCAACGAGCATTTAAGACTCATAATAAGATGTCTTCAACGAGCACGTAAAACTCATAATAAGATGTGTTCAACGAGCACTTAAAACTCATAATAAGATGTGTTCAACGAGCATTTAAAACATAATAAGATGTGTTCAACGAGCACTTAAAACTCATAATAAGATGTGTGCAACGAGCACTTAAAAGTCAAAATAAGATGTGTTCAGCGAGCATTTAAAACTCAAAATAAGATGTGTGCAACGAGCACTTAAAACTCATAATAAGATGTGTGCAACGAGCTCTTAAAACTCATAATAAGATGTGTTCAACGAGCATTTAAAACTCATAATAAGATGTGTTCAACGAGCACTTAAAACTCATAATAAGATGTGTTCAACGAGCATTTAAAACTCATAATAAGATGTGTGCAACGAGCATTTAAAACTCATAATAAGATGTGTGCAACGAGCACTTAAAACTCATAATAAGATGTGTGCAACGAGCTCTTAAAACTCATAATAAGATGCGTGCAACGAGCACTTAAAACTCATAATAAGATCTGTGCAACGAGCAATTAAAACTCCTAATAAGATGTGTGCAACGAGCAATTAAAACTCATAATAAGATTTGTGGAACGAGCAATTAAAACTCATAATAACATGTATGCAACGAGCACTTAAAACTCATAAGATGTGTGCAACTAGCACTTAAAACTCATAATAAGATGTGTGCAACGATCAAATAAATATCATAATAAGATGTGTTCAACGAGCACTTAAAACTCATAATAAGATGTGTGCAACGAGCACTTAAAAGTCAAAATAAGATGTGTTCAGCGAGCATTTAAAACTCAAAATAAGATGTGTGCAACGAGCACTTAAAACTCATAATAAGATGTGTGCAACGAGCTCTTAAAACTCATAATAAGATGTGTTCAACGAGCATTTAAAACTCATAATAAGATGTGTTCAACGAGCACTTAAAACTCATAATAAGATGTGTTCAACGAGTATTTAAAACTCATAATAAGATGTGTGCAACGAGCATTTAAAACTCATAATAAGATGTGTGCAACGAGCACTTAAAACTCATAATAAGATGTGTGCAACGAGCTCTTAAAACTCATAATAAGATGCGTGCAACGAGCACTTAAAACTCATAATAAGATGTGTGCAACGAGCAATTAAAATTCACAATAAGATGTGTTCAACGAGCACTTAAAACTCATAATAAGATGTGTGCAACGAGCATTTAAAACTCATAATAAGATGTGTGCAACGAGCATTTAAAACTCATAATAAGATGTGTTCAACGAGCACTTAAAACTCATAATAAGATGTGTTCAACGAGCATGTAGAACTCACAATAAGATGTGTTCAACGAGCACTTAACACTCATAATAAGATGTGTTCAACGAGCATTTAAAACTCATAATAAGATGTGTTCAACGAGCACATAAATCTCATAATAAGATGTGTTCAACGAGCATTTGAAACTCATAATAAGATGTGTTCAACGAGCATTTAAAACTCATAATAAGATGTGTTCAACGAGCATTTAAGACTCATAATAAGATGTCTTCAACGAGCACTTAAAACTCATAATAAGATGTGTTCAACCAGCATTTAAAACATAATAAGATGTGTTCAACGAGCACTTAAAACTCATAATAAGATGTGTGCAACGAGCACTTAAAACTCAAAATAAGATGTGTTCAGCGAGCATTTAAAACTCAAAATAAGATGTGTGCAACTAGCACTTAAAACTCATAATAAGATGTGTGCAACGAGCAATTAAAACTCATAATAAGATGTGTTCAACGAGCATTTAAAACTGATAATAAGATGTGTTCAACGAGCATTTAAAACTGATAATAAGATGTGTTCAACGAGCACTTAAAACTCATAATAAGATGTGTTCAACGAGCATTTAAGACTCATAATAAGATGTCTTCAACGAGCACGTAAAACTCATAATAAGATGTGTTCAACGAGCACTTAAAACTCATAATAAGATGTGTTCAACAAGCATTTAAAACATAATAAGATGTGTTCAACGAGCACTTAAAACTCATAATAAGATGTGTGCAACGAGCACTTAAAAGTCAAAATAAGATGTGTTCAGCGAGCATTTAAAACTCAAAATAAGATGTGTGCAACGAGCACTTAAAACTCATAATAAGATGTGTGCAACGAGCTCTTAAAACTCATAATAAGATGTGTTCAACGAGCATTTAAAACTCATAATAAGATGTGTTCAACGAGCACTTAAAACTCATAATAAGATGTGTTCAACGAGCATTTAAAACTCATAATAAGATGTGTGCAACGAGCATTTAAAACTCATAATAAGATGTGTGCAACGAGCACTTAAAACTCATAATAAGATGTGTGCAACGAGCTCTTAAAACTCATAATAAGATGCGTGCAACGAGCACTTAAAACTCATAATAAGATGTGTGCAACGAGCAATTAAAACTCCTAATAAGATGTGTTCAACGAGCACTTAACACTCATAATAAGATGTGTTCAACGAGCATTTAAAACTCATAATAAGATGTGTTCAACGAGCACGTAAATCTCATAATAAGATGTGTTCAACGAGCATTTGAAACTCATAATAAGATATGTTCAACGAGCATTTAAAACTCATAATAAGATGTGTTCAACGAGCATTTAAGACTCATACTAAGATGTCTTCAACGAGCACGTAAAACTCATAATAAGATGTGTTCAACGAGCACTTAAAACTCATAATAAGATGTGTTCAACGAGCATTTAAAACATAATAAGATGTGTTCAACGAGCACTTAAAACTCATAATAAGATGTGTGCAACGAGCACTTAAAACTCATAATAAGATGTGTGCAACTAGCACTTAAAACTCATAATAAGATGTGTGCAACTAGCACTTAAAACTCATAATAAGATGTGTGCAACGAGCAATTAAAACTCATAATAAGATGTGTTCAACGAGCATGTAGAACTCACAATAAGATGTGTTCAACGAGCACTTAACACTCATAATAAGATGTGTTCAACGAGCATTTAAAACTCATAATAAGATGTGTTCAACGAGCACATAAATCTCATAATAAGATGTGTTCAACGAGCATTTAAGACTCATAATAAGATGTCTTCAACGAGCACGTAAAACTCATAATAAGATGTGTTCAACGAGCACTTAAAACTCATAATAAGATGTGTTCAACGAGCATTTAAAACATAATAAGATGTGTTCAACGAGCACTTAAAACTCATAATAAGATGTGTGCAACGAGCACTTAAAACTCAAAATAAGATGTGTTCAGCGAGCATTTAAAACTCAAAATAAGATGTGTGCAACTAGCACTTAAAACTCATAATAAGATGTGTGCAACGAGCAATTAAAACTCATAATAAGATGTGTTCAACGAGCATTTAAAACTGATAATAAGATGTGTTCAACGAGCATTTAAAACTCATAATAAGATGCGTGCAACGAGCACTTAAAACTCATAATAAGATCTGTGCAACGAGCAATTAAAACTCCTAATAAGATGTGTGCAACGAGCAATTAAAACTCATAATAAGATGTGTTCAACGAGCATTTAAAACTGATAATAAGATGTGTTCAACGAGCATTTAAAACTGATAATAAGATTTGTTCAACGAGCACTTAAAACTCATAATAAGATGTGTTCAACGAGCATTTAAGACTCATAATAAGATGTCTTCAACGAGCACGTAAAAGTCATAATAAGATGTGTTCAACGAGCACTTAAAACTCATAATAAGATGTGTTCAACAAGCATTTAAAACATAATAAGATGTGTTCAACGAGCACTTAAAACTCATAATAAGATGTGTGCAACGAGCACTTAAAAGTCAAAATAAGATGTGTTCAGCGAGCATTTAAAACTCAAAATAAGATGTGTGCAACGAGCACTTAAAACTCATAATAAGATGTGTGCAACGAGCTCTTAAAACTCATAATAAGATGTGTTCAACGAGCATTTAAAACTCATAATAAGATGTGTTCAACGAGCACTTAAAACTCATAATAAGATGTGTTCAACGAGCATTTAAAACTCATAATAAGATGTGTGCAACGAGCATTTAAAACTCATAATAAGATGTGTGCAACGAGCACTTAAAACTCATAATAAGATGTGTGCAACGAGCTCTTAAAACTCATAATAAGATGCGTGCAAAGAGCACTTAAAACTCATAATAAGATGTGTGCAACGAGCAATTAAAACTCCTAATAAGATGTGTTCAACGAGCACTTAACACTCATAATAAGATGTGTTCAACGAGCATTTAAAACTCATAATAAGATGTGTTCAACGAGCACGTAAATCTCATAATAAGATGTGTTCAACGAGCATTTGAAACTCATAATAAGATATGTTCAACGAGCATTTAAAACTCATAATAAGATGTGTTCAACGAGCATTTAAGACTCATAATAAGATGTCTTCAACGAGCACGTAAAACTCATAATAAGATGTGTTCAACGAGCACTTAAAACTCATAATAAGATGTGTTCAACGAGCATTTAAAACATAATAAGATGTGTTCAACGAGCACTTAAAACTCATAATAAGATGTGTGCAACGAGCACTTAAAACTCATAATAAGATGTGTGCAACTAGCACTTAAAACTCATAATAAGATGTGTGCAACTAGCACTTAAAACTCATAATAAGATGTGTGCAACGAGCAATTAAAACTCATAATAAGATGTGTTAAACGAGCATTTAAAACTCATAATAAGATGTGTTCAACGATCATTTAAAACTCATAATAAGATGTGTTCAACGAGCATTTAAAACATAATAAGATGTGTTCAACGAGCACTTAAAACTCATAATAAGATGTGTTCAACGAGCATGTAGAACTCACAATAAGATGTGTTCAACGAGCACTTAACACTCATAATAAGATGTGTTCAACGAGCATTTAAAACTCATAATAAGATGTGTTCAACGAGCACATAAATCTCATAATAAGATGTGTTCAACGAGCATTTGAAACTCATAATAAGATGTGTTCAACGAGCATTTAAATCTCATAATAAGATGTGTTCAACGAGCATTTAAGACTCATAATAAGATGTCTTCAACGAGCACGTAAAACTCATAATAAGATGTGTTCAACGAGCACTTAAAACTCATAATAAGATGTGTTCAACGAGCATTTAAAACATAATAAGATGTGTTCAACGAGCACTTAAAACTCATAATAAGATGTGTGCAACGAGCACTTAAAACTCAAAATAAGATGTGTTCAGCGAGCATTTAAAACTCAAAATAAGATGTGTGCAACTAGCACTTAAAACTCATAATAAGATGTGTGCAACGAGCAATTAAAACTCATAATAAGATGTGTTCAACGAGCATTTAAAACTGATAATAAGATGTGTTCAACGAGCATTTAAAACTCATAATAAGATGCGTGCAACGAGCACTTAAAACTCATAATAAGATCTGTGCAACGAGCAATTAAAACTCCTAATAAGATGTGTGCAACGAGCAATTAAAACCCATAATAAGATTTGTGGAACGAGCAATTAAAACTCATAATAACATGTATGCAACGAGCACTTAAAACTCATAAGATGTGTGCAACTAGCACTTAAAACTCATAATAAGATGTGTGCAACGATCAAATAAATCTCATAATAAGATGTGTTCAACGAGCAATTAAAATTCACAATAAGATGTTTTCAACGAGCACTTAAAACTCATAATAAGATGTGTGCAACGAGCATTTAAAACTCATAATAAGATGTGTGCAACGAGCACTTAAAACTCATAATAAGATGTGTGCAACTAGCACTTAAAACTCATAATAAGATGTGTGCAACGAGCAATTAAAACTCATAATAAGATGTGTTAAACGAGCATTTAAAACTCATAATAAGATGTGTTCAACGAGCATTTAAAACTCATAATAAGATGTGTTCAACGAGCATTTAAAACATAATAAGATGTGTTCAACGAGCACTTAAAACTCATAATAAGATGTGTTCAACGAGCATGTAGAACTCACAATAAGATGTGTTCAACGAGCACTTAACACTCATAATAAGATGTGTTCAACGAGCATTTAAAACTCATAATAAGATGTGTTCAACGAGCACATAAATCTCATAATAAGATGTGTTCAACGAGCATTTGAAACTCATAATAAGATGTGTTCAACGAGCATTTAAAACTCATAATAAGATGTGTTCAACGAGCATTTAAGACTCATAATAAGATGTCTTCAACGAGCACGTAAAACTCATAATAAGATGTGTTCAACGAGCACTTAAAACTCATAATTGATGTGTTCAACGAGCATTTAAAACATAATAAGATGTGTTCAACGAGCACTTAAAACTCATAATAAGATGTGTGCAACGAGCACTTAAAACTCAAAATAAGATGTGTTCAGCGAGCATTTAAAACTCAAAATAAGATGTGTGCAACTAGCACTTAAAACTCATAATAAGATGTGTTCAACGAGCAATTAAAACTCATAATAAGATGTGTTCAACGAGCATTTAAAACTGATAATAAGATGTGTTCAACGAGCATTTAAAACTGATAATAAGATGTGTTCAACGAGCACTTAAAACTCATAATAAGATGTGTTCAACGAGCATTTAAGACTCATAATAAGATGTCTTCAACGAGCACGTAAAACTCATAATAAGATGTGTTCAACGAGCACTTAAAACTCATAATAAGATGTGTTCAACAAGCATTTAAAACATAATAAGATGTGTTCAACGAGCACTTAAAACTCATAATAAGATGTGTGCAACGAGCACTTAAAAGTCAAAATAAGATGTGTTCAGCGAGCATTTAAAACTCAAAATAAGATGTGTGCAACGAGCACTTAAAACTCATAATAAGATGTGTGCAACGAGCTCTTAAAACTCATAATAAGATGTGTTCAACGAGCATTTAAAACTCATAATAAGATGTGTTCAACGAGCACTTAAAACTCATAATAAGATGTGTTCAACGAGCAATTAAAACTCATAATAAGATGTGTGCAACGAGCATTTAAAACTCATAATAAGATGTGTGCAACGAGCACTTAAAACTCATAATAAGATGTGTTCAACGAGCATGTAGAACTCACAATAAGATGTGTTCAACGAGCACTTAACACTCATAATAAGATGTGTTCAACGAGCATTTAAAACTCATAATAAGATGTGTTCAACGAGCACGTAAATCTCATAATAAGATGTGTTCAACGAGCATTTGAAACTCATAATAAGATGTGTTCAAAGAGCATTTAAAATTCATAATAAGATGTGTTCAACGAGCATTTAAAACTCATAATAAGATGTGTGCAACGAGCACTTCAAACTCATAATAAGATGTGTGCAACGAGCACTTAAAACTCATAATAAGATGTGTGCAACGAGCAATTAAAACTCATAATAAAATGTGTTCAACGAGCAATTAAAACTCACAATAAGATGTGTTCAACGAGCACTTAAAACTCATAATAAGATGTGTGCAACGAGCACATAAAACTCATAATAACATGTGTTCAACGAGCACTTAAAACTCATAATAAGATGTGTGCAACTAGCACTTAAAACTCATAATAAGATGTGTGCAACGAGCAATTAAAACTCATAATAAGATGTGTTCAACGAGCATTTAAAACTCATAATAAGATGTGTTCAACGAGCATTTAAAACTCATAATAAGATGTGTTCAACGAGCATTTAAAACTCATAATAAGATGTGTTCAACGAGCATTTAAGACTCATAATAAGATGTCTTCAACGAGCATTTAAAACTCATAATAAGATGTGTGCAACGAGCATTTAAAACTCAAAATAAGATGTGTGCAACGAGCACTTAAAACTCATAATAAGATGTGTGCAACGAGCAATTAAAACTCCTAATAAGGTGTGCAACGAGCACTTAAAACTCATAATAAGATGTGTGCAACGAGCAATTAAAACTCATAATAAGATGTGTGCAACGAGCACTTAAAACTCATAAGATGTGTGCAACTAGCACTTAAAACTCATAATAAGATGTGTGCAACGATCAAATAAAACTCATAATAAGATGTGTTCAACGAGCAATTAAAATTCACAATAAGATGTGTTCAACGAGCACTTAAAACTCATAATAAGATGTGTGCAACGAGCACTTAAAACTCATAATAAGATGTGTGCAACTAGCACTTAAAACTCATAATAAGATGTGTGCAACGAGCAATTAAAACTCATAATAAGATGTGTTCAACGAGCATTTAAAACTCATAATAAGATTTGTTCAACGAGCATTTAAAACTCATAATAAGATGTGTTCAACGAGCATTTAAAACATAATAAGATGTGTTCAATGAGCACTTAAAACTCATAATAAGATGTGTTCAACGAGCATGTAGAACTCACAATAAGATGTGTTCAACGAGCACTTAACACTCATAATAAGATGTGTTCAACGAGCATTTAAAACTCATAATAAGATGTGTTCAACGAGCACGTAAATCTCATAATAAGATGTGTTCAACGAGCATTTGAAACTCATAATAAGATGTGTTCAACGAGCATTTAAAACTCATAATAAGATGTGTTCAACGAGCATTTAAAACTCATAATAAGATGTGTGCAACGAGCACTTCAAACTCATAATAAGATGTGTGCAACGAGCACTTAAAACTCATAATAAGATGTGTGCAACGAGCAATTAAAACTCATAATAAGATGTGTTCAACGAGCAATTAAAACTCACAATAAGATGTGTTCAACGAGCACTTAAAACTCATAATAAGATGTGTGCAACGAGCACATAAAACTCATAATAACATGTGTTCAACGAGCACTTAAAACTCATAATAAGATGTGTGCAACTAGCACTTAAAACTCATAATAAGATGTGTGCAACGAGCAATTAAAACTCATAATAAGATGTGTTCAACGAGCATTTAAAGCTCATAATAAGATGTGTTCAACGAGCATTTAAAACTCATAATAAGATGTGTTCAACGAGCATTTAAAACTCATAATAAGATGTGTTCAACGAGCATTTAAGACTCATAATAAGATGTCTTCAACGAGCACTTAAAACTCATAATAAGATGTGTTCAACGAGCACTTAAAACTCATAATAAGATGTGTGCAACGAGCACTTAAAACTCAAAATAAGATGTGTTCAGCGAGCATTTAAAACTCAAAATAAGATGTGTGCAACGAGCACTTAAAACTCATAATAAGATGTGTGCAACGAGCTCTTAAAACTCATAATAAGATGTGTTCAACGAGCATTTAAAAATCATAATAAGATGTGTTCAACGAGCATTTAAAACTCATAATAAGATGTGTGCAACGAGCACTTAAAACTCATAATAAGATGTGTGCAACGAGCTCCTAAAACTCATAATAAGATGCGTGCAACGAGCACTTAAAACTCATAATAAGATGTGTGCAACGAGCAATTAAAACTCCTAATAAGATGTGTGCAACGAGCAATTAAAACTCATAATAAGATGTGTGCAACGAGCAATTAAAACTCATAATAAGATGTGTGCAACGAGCTCTTAAAACTCATAATAAGATGTGTTCAACGAGCATTTAAAACTCATAATAAGATGTGTTCAACGAGCACTTAAAACTCATAATAAGATGTGTTCAACGAGCATTTAAAACTCATAATAAGATGTGTGCAACGAGCATTTAAAACTCAAAATAAGATGTGTGCAACGAGCACTTAAAACTCATAATAAGATGTGTGCAACGAGCTCTTAAAACTCATAATAAGATGCGTGCAACGAGCACTTAAAACTCATAATAAGATGTGTGCAACGAGCAATTAAAACTCCTAATAAGGTGTGCAACGAGCAATTAAAACTCATAATAAGATGTGTGCAACGAGCAATTAAAACTCATAATAAGATGTGTGCAACGAGCACTTAAAACTCATAAGATGTGTGCAACTAGCACTTAAAACTCATAATAAGATGTGTGCAACGATCAAATAAAACTCATAATAAGATGTGTTCAACGAGCAATTAAAATTCACAATAAGATGTGTTCAACGAGCACTTAAAACTCATAATAAGATGTGTGCAACGAGCACTTAAAACTCATAATAAGATGTGTGCAACTAGCACTTAAAACTCATAATAAGATGTGTGCAACGAGCAATTAAAACTCATAATAAGGTGTGTTCAACGAGCATTTAAAACTCATAATAAGATTTGTTCAACGAGCATTTAAAACTCATAATAAGATGTGTTCAACGAGCATTTAAAACATAATAAGATGTGTTCAACGAGCACTTAAAACTCATAATAAGATGTGTTCAACGAGCATTTAAAAATCATAATAAGATGTGTTCAACGAGCATTTAAAACTCATAATAAGATGTGTGCAACGAGCACTTAAAACTCATAATAAGATGTGTGCAACGAGCTCTTAAAACTCATAATAAGATGCGTGCAACGAGCACTTAAAACTCATAATAAGATGTGTGCAACGAGCAATTAAAACTCCTAATAAGATGTGTGCAACGAGCAATTAAAACTCATAATAAGATGTGTGCAACGAGCAATTAAAACTCATAATAAGATGTGTGCAACGAGCTCTTAAAACTCATAATAAGATGTGTTCAACGAGCATTTAAAACTCATAATAAGATGTGTTCAACGAGCACTTAAAACTCATAATAAGATGTGTTCAACGAGCATTTAAAACTCATAATAAGATGTGTGCAACGAGCATTTAAAACTCAAAATAAGATGTGTGCAACGAGCACTTAAAACTCATAATAAGATGTGTGCAACGAGCTCTTAAAACTCATAATAAGATGCGTGCAACGAGCATTTAAAACTCATAATAAGATGTGTGCAACGAGCAATTAAAACTCCTAATAAGGTGTGCAACGAGCAATTAAAACTCATAATAAGATGTGTGCAACGAGCAATTAAAACTCATAATAAGATGTGTGCAACGAGCACTTAAAACTCATAAGATGTGTGCAACTAGCACTTAAAACTCATAATAAGATGTGTGCAACGATCAAATAAAACTCATAATAAGATGTGTTCAACGAGCAATTAAAATTCACAATAAGATGTGTTCAACGAGCACTTAAAACTCATAATAAGATGTGTGCAACGAGCACTTAAAACTCATAATAAGATGTGTGCAACTAGCACTTAAAACTCATAATAAGATGTGTGCAACGAGCAATTAAAACTCATAATAAGATGTGTTCAACGAGCATTTAAAACTCATAATAAGATTTGTTCAACGAGCATTTAAAACTCATAATAAGATGTGTTCAACGAGCATTTAAAACATAATAAGATGTGTTCAACGAGCACTTAAAACTCATAATAAGATGTGTTCAACGAGCATGTAGAACTCACAATAAGATGTGTTCAACGAGCACTTAACACTCATAATAAGATGTGTTCAACGAGCATTTAAAACTCATAATAAGATGTGTTCAACGAGCACGTAAATCTCATAATAAGATGTGTTCAACGAGCATTTGAAACTCATAATAAGATGTGTTCAACGAGCATTTAAAATTCATAATAAGATGTGTTCAACGAGCATTTAAAACTCATAATAAGATGTGTGCAACGAGCACTTCAAACTCATAATAAGATGTGTGCAACGAGCACTTAAAACTCATAATAAGATGTGTGCAACGAGCAATTAAAACTCATAATAAAATGCGTTCAACGAGCAATTAAAACTCACAACAAGATGTGTTCAACGAGCACTTACAACTCATAATAAGATGTGTGCAACGAGCACATAAAACTCATAATAACATGTGTTCAACGAGCACTTAAAACTCATAATAAGATGTGTGCAACTAGCACTTAAAACTCATAATAAGATGTGTGCAACGAGCAATTAAAACTCATAATAAGATGTGTTCAACGAGCATTTAAAACTCATAATAAGATGTGTTCAACGAGCATTTAAAACTCATAATAAGATGTGTTCAACGAGCATTTAAAACTCATAATAAGATGTGTTCAACGAGCATTTAAGACTCATAATAAGATGTCTTCAACGAGCATTTAAAACTCATAATAAGATGTGTGCAACGAGCATTTAAAACTCAAAATAAGATGTGTGCAACGAGCACTTAAAACTCATAATAAGATGTGTGCAACGAGCTCTTAAAACTCATAATAAGATGCGTGCAACGAGCACTTAAAACTCATAATAAGATGTGTGCAACGAGCAATTAAAACTCCTAATGAGGTGTGCAACGAGCAATTAAAACTCATAATAAGATGTGTGCAACGAGCAATTAAAACTCATAATAAGATGTGTGCAACGAGCAATTAAAACTCATAATAAGATGTGTGCAACGAGCACTTAAAACTCATAAGATGTGTGCAACTAGCACTTAAAACTCATAATAAGATGTGTGCAACGATCAAATAAAACTCATAATAAGATGTGTTCAACGAGCAATTAAAATTCACAATAAGATGTGTTCAACGAGCACTTAAAACTCATAATAAGATGTGTGCAACGAGCACTTAAAACTCATAATAAGATGTGTGCAACTAGCACTTAAAACTCATAATAAGATGTGTGCAACGAGCAATTAAAACTCATAATAAGATGTGTTCAACGAGCATTTAAAACTCATAATAAGATTTGTTCAACGAGCATTTAAAACTCATAATAAGATGTGTTCAACGAGCATTTAAAACATAATAAGATGTGTTCAACGAGCACTTAAAACTCATAATAAGATGTGTTCAACGAGCATGTAGAACTCACAATAAGATGTGTTCAACGAGCACTTAACACTCATAATAAGATGTGTTCAACGAGCATTTAAAACTCATAATAAGATGTGTTCAACGAGCACGTAAATCTCATAATAAGATGTGTTCAACGAGCATTTGAAACTCATAATAAGATGTGTTCAACGAGCATTTAAAATTCATAATAAGATGTGTTCAACGAGCATTTAAAACTCATAATAAGATGTGTGCAACGAGCACTTCAAACTCATAATAAGATGTGTGCAACGAGCACTTAAAACTCATAATAAGATGTGTGCAACGAGCAATTAAAACTCATAATAAAATGCGTTCAACGAGCAATTAAAACTCACAATAAGATGTGTTCAACGAGCACTTAAAACTCATAATAAGATGTGTGCAACGAGCACATAAAACTCATAATAACATGTGTTCAACGAGCACTTAAAACTCATAATAAGATGTGTGCAACTAGCACTTAAAACTCATAATAAGATGTGTGCAACGAGCAATTAAAACTCATAATAAGATGTGTTCAACGAGCATTTAAAACTCATAATAAGATGTGTTCAACGAGCATTTAAAACTCATAATAAGATGTGTTCAACGAGCATTTAAAACTCATAATAAGATGTGTTCAACGAGCATTTAAGACTCATAATAAGATGTCTTCAACGAGCATTTAAAACTCATAATAAGATGTGTGCAACGAGCATTTAAAACTCAAAATAAGATGTGTGCAACGAGCACTTAAAACTCATAATAAGATGTGTGCAACGAGCTCTTAAAACTCATAATAAGATGCGTGCAACGAGCACTTAAAACTCATAATAAGATGTGTGCAACGAGCAATTAAAACTCCTAATAAGGTGTGCAACGAGCAATTAAAACTCATAATAAGATGTGTGCAACGAGCAATTAAAACTCATAATAAGATGTGTGCAACGAGCAATTAAAACTCATAATAAGATGTGTTCAACGAGCAATTAAAACTCACAATAAGATGTGTTCAACGAGCACTTAAAACTCATAATAAGATGTGTGCAACGAGCACATAAAACTCATAATAACATGTGTTCAACGAGCACTTAAAACTCATAATAAGATGTGTGCAACTAGCACTTAAAACTCATAATAAGATGTGTGCAACGAGCAATTAAAACTCATAATAAGATGTGTTCAACGAGCATTTAAAACTCATAATAAGATGTGTTCAACGAGCATTTAAAACTCATAATAAGATGTGTTCAACGAGCATTTAAAACTCATAATAAGATGTGTTCAACGAGCATTTAAGACTCATAATAAGATGTCTTCAACGAGCACGTAAAACTCATAATAAGATGTGTTCAACGAGCACTTAAAACTCATAATAAGATGTGTTCAACGAGCATTTAAAAAATAATAAGATGTGTTCAACGAGCACTTAAAACTCATAATAAGATGTGTGCAACGAGCACTTAAAACTCAAAATAAGATGTGTTCAGCGAGCATTTAAAACTCAAAATAAGATGTGTGCAACGAGCACATAAAACTCATAATAAGATGTGTGCAACGAGCTCTTAAAACTCATAATAAGATGTGTTCAACGAGCATTTAAAAATCATAATAAGATGTGTTCAACGAGCATTTAAAACTCATAATAAGATGTGTGCAACGAGCACTTAAAACTCATAATAAGATGTGTGCAACGAGCTCTTAAAACTCATAATAAGATGCGTGCAACGAGCACTTAAAACTCATAATAAGATGTGTGCAACGAGCAATTAAAACTCCTAATAAGATGTGTGCAACGAGCAATTAAAACTCATAATAAGATGTGTGCAACGAGCAATTAAAACTCATAATAAGATGTGTGCAACGAGCACTTAAAACTCATAAGATGTGTGCAACTAGCACTTAAAACTCATAATAAGATGTGTGCAACGATCAAATAAAACTCATAATAAGATGTGTTCAACGAGCAATTAAAATTCACAATAAGATGTGTTCAACGAGCACTTAAAACTCATAATAAGATGTGTGCAACGAGCATTTAAAACTCAAAATAAGATGTGTGCAACGAGCACTTAAAACTCATAATAAGATGTGTGCAACGAGCTCTTAAAACTCATAATAAGATGTGTTCAACGAGCTTTTAAAACTCATAATAAGATGTGTTCAACGAGCACTTAAAACTCATAATAAGATGTGTTCAACGAGCATTTAAAACTCATAATAAGATGTGTGCAACGAGCATTTAAAACTCATAATAAGATGTGTGCAACGAGCACTTAAAACTCATAATAAGATGTGTGCAACGAGCTCTTAAAACTCATAATAAGATGCGTGCAACGAGCACTTAAAACTCATAATAAGATGTGTTCAACGAGCATTTAAAACTCATAATAAGATGTGTTCAACGAGCACTTAAAACTCATAATAAGATGTGTTCAACGAGCATTTAAGACTCATAATAAGATGTCTTCAACGAGCACTTAAAACTCATAATAAGATGTGTGCAACGAGCATTTAAAACTCATAATAAGATGTGTGCAACGAGCACTTAAAACTCATAATAAGATGTGTGCAACTAGCACTTAAAACTCATAATAAGATGTGTGCAACGAGCAAGTAAAACTCATAATAAGATGTGTTAAACGAGCATTTAAAACTCATAATAAGATGTGTTCAACGAGCATTTAAAACTCATAATAAGATGTGTTCAACGAGCATTTAAAACATAATAAGATGTGTTCAACGAGCACTTAAAACTCATAATAAGATGTGTTCAACGAGCATGTAGAACTCACAATAAGATGTGTTCAACGAGCACTTAACACTCATAATAAGATGTGTTCAACGAGCATTTAAAACTCATAATAAGATGTGTTCAACGAGCACATAAATCTCATAATAAGATGTGTTCAACGAGCATTTGAAACTCATAATAAGATGTGTTCAACGAGCATTTAAAACTCATAATAAGATGTGTTCAACGAGCATTTAAGACTCATAATAAGATGTCTTCAACGAGCACGTAAAACTCATAATAAGATGTGTTCAACGAGCACTTAAAACTCATAATAAGATGTGTTCAACGAGCATTTAAAACATAATAAGATGTGTTCAACGAGCACTTAAAACTCATAATAAGATGTGTGCAACGAGCACTTAAAACTCAAAATAAGATGTGTTCAGCGAGCATTTAAAACTCAAAATAAGATGTGTGCAACTAGCACTTAAAACTCATAATAAGATGTGTGCAACGAGCAATTAAAACTCATAATAAGATGTGTTCAACGAGCATTTAAAACTGATAATAAGATGTGTTCAACGAGCATTTAAAACTGATAATAAGATGTGTTCAACGAGCACTTAAAACTCATAATAAGATGTGTTCAACGAGCATTTAAGACTCATAATAAGATGTCTTCAACGAGCACGTAAAACTCATAATAAGATGTGTTCAACGAGCACTTAAAACTCATAATAAGATGTGTTCAACGAGCATTTAAAACTCATAATAAGATGTGTTCAACGAGCACTTAAAACTCATAATAAGATGTGTGCAACGAGCACTTAAAAGTCAAAATAAGATGTGTTCAGCGAGCATTTAAAACTCAAAATAAGATGTGTGCAACGAGCTCTTAAAACTCATAATAAGATGTGTTCAACGAGCATTTAAAACTCATAATAAGATGTGTGCAACGAGCATTTAAAACTCATAATAAGATGTGTGCAATGAGCACTTAAAACTCATAATAAGATGTGTGCAACGAGCTCTTAAAACTCATAATAAGATGCGTGCAACGAGCACTTAAAACTCATAATAAGATGTGTGCAACGAGCAATTAAAACTCCTAATAAGATGTGTTCAACGAGCACTTAACACTCATAATAAGATGTGTTCAACGAGCATTTAAAACTCATAATAAGATGTGTTCAACGAGCACGTAAATCTCATAATAAGATGTGTTCAACGAGCATTTTAAACTCATAATAAGATGTGTTCAACGAGCATTTAAAAATCATAATAAGATGTGTTCAACGAGCATTTAAGACTCATAATAAGATGTCTTCAACGAGCACGTAAAACTCATAATAAGATGTGTTCAACGAGCACTTAAAACTCATAATAAGATGTGTTCAACGAGCATTTAAAACATAATAAGATGTGTTCAACGAGCACTTAAAACTCATAATAAGATGTGTGCAACGAGCACTTAAAACTCATAATAAGATGTGTGCAACTAGCACTTAAAACTCATAATAAGATGTGTGCAACTAGCACTTAAAACTCATAATAAGATGTGTGCAACGAGCAATTAAAACTCATAATAAGATGTGTTCAACGAGCATTTAAAACTCATAATAAGATGTGTTCAACGAGCATTTAAAACTCATAATAAGATGTGTTCAACGAGCATTTAAAACATAATAAAATGTGTTCAACGATCACTTAAAACTCATAATAAGATGTGTTCAACGAGCATGTAGAACTCACAATAAGATGTGTTCAACGAGCACTTAACACTCATAATAAGATGTGTTCAACGAGCATTTAAAACTCATAATAAGATGTGTTCAACGAGCACATAAATCTCATAATAAGATGTGTTCAACGAGCATTTGAAACTCATAATAAGATGTGTTCAACGAGCATTTAAAAATCATAATAAGATGTGTTCAACGAGCATTTAAGACTCATAATAAGATGTCTTCAACGAGCACGTAAAACTCATAATAAGATGTGTTCAACGAGCACTTAAAACTCATAATAAGATGTGTTCAACGAGCATTTAAAACATAATAAGATGTGTTCAACGAGCACTTAAAACTCATAATAAGATGTGTGCAACGAGCACTTAAAACTCATAATAAGATGTGTGCAACTAGCACTTAAAACTCATAATAAGATGTGTGCAACTAGCACTTAAAACTCATAATAAGATGTGTGCAACGAGCAATTAAAACTCATAATAAGATGTGTTCAACGAGCATTTAAAACTCATAATAAGATGTGTTCAACGAGCATTTAAAACTCATAATAAGATGTGTTCAACGAGCATTTAAAACATAATAAAATGTGTTCAACGATCACTTAAAACTCATAATAAGATGTGTTCAACGAGCATGTAGAACTCACAATAAGATGTGTTCAACGAGCACTTAACACTCATAATAAGATGTGTTCAACGAGCATTTAAAACTCATAATAAGATGTGTTCAACGAGCACATAAATCTCATAATAAGATGTGTTCAACGAGCATTTGAAACTCATAATAAGATGTGTTCAACGAGCATTTAAAACTCATAATAAGATGTGTTCAACGAGCATTTAAGACTCAAAATAAGATGTGTGCAACGAGCAATTAAAACTCATAATAAGATGTGTTCAACGAGCATTTAAAACTGATAATAAGATGTGTTCAACGAGCATTTAAAACTGATAATAAGATGTGTTCAACGAGCACTTAAAACTCATAATAAGATGTGTTCAACGAGCATTTAAGACTCATAATAAGATGTCTTCAACGAGCACGTAAAACTCATAATAAGATGTGTTCAACGAGCACTTAAAACTCATAATAAGATGTGTTCAACGAGCATTTAAAACTCATAATAAGATGTGTTCAACGAGCACTTAAAACTCATAATAAGATGTGTGCAACGAGCACTTAAAAGTCAAAATAAGATGTGTTCAGCGAGCATTTAAAACTCAAAATAAGATGTGTGCAACGAGCACTTAAAACTCATAATAAGATGTGTGCAACGAGCTCTTAAAACTCATAATAAGATGTGTTCAACGAGCATTTAAAACTCATAATAAGATGTGTTCAACGAGCACTTAAAACTCATAATAAGATGTGTTCAACGAGCATTTAAAACTCATAATAAGATGTGTGCAACGAGCATTTAAAACTCATAATAAGATGTGTGCAATGAGCACTTAAAACTCATAATAAGATGTGTGCAACGAGCTCTTAAAACTCATAATAAGATGCGTGCAACGAGCACTTAAAACTCATAATAAGATGTGTGCAACGAGCAATTAAAACTCCTAATAAGATGTGTTCAACGAGCACTTAACACTCATAATAAGATGTGTTCAACGAGCATTTAAAACTCATAATAAGATGTGTTCAACGAGCACGTAAATCTCATAATAAGATGTGTTCAACGAGCATTTTAAACTCATAATAAGATGTGTTCAACGAGCATTTAAAAATCATAATAAGATGTGTTCAACGAGCATTTAAGACTCATAATAAGATGTCTTCAACGAGCACGTAAAACTCATAATAAGATGTGTTCAACGAGCACTTAAAACTCATAATAAGATGTGTTCAACGAGCATTTAAAACATAATAAGATGTGTTCAACGAGCACTTAAAACTCATAATAAGATGTGTGCAACGAGCACTTAAAACTCATAATAAGATGTGTGCAACTAGCACTTAAAACTCATAATAAGATGTGTGCAACTAGCACTTAAAACTCATAATAAGATGTGTGCAACGAGCAATTAAAACTCATAATAAGATGTGTTCAACGAGCATTTAAAACTCATAATAAGATGTGTTCAACGAGCATTTAAAACTCATAATAAGATGTGTTCAACGAGCATTTAAAACATAATAAAATGTGTTCAACGATCACTTAAAACTCATAATAAGATGTGTTCAACGAGCATGTAGAACTCACAATAAGATGTGTTCAACGAGCACTTAACACTCATAATAAGATGTGTTCAACGAGCATTTAAAACTCATAATAAGATGTGTTCAACGAGCACATAAATCTCATAATAAGATGTGTTCAACGAGCATTTGAAACTCATAATAAGATGTGTTCAACGAGCATTTAAAAATCATAATAAGATGTGTTCAACGAGCATTTAAGACTCATAATAAGATGTCTTCAACGAGCACGTAAAACTCATAATAAGATGTGTTCAACGAGCACTTAAAACTCATAATAAGATGTGTTCAACGAGCATTTAAAACATAATAAGATGTGTTCAACGAGCACTTAAAACTCATAATAAGATGTGTGCAACGAGCACTTAAAACTCATAATAAGATGTGTGCAACTAGCACTTAAAACTCATAATAAGATGTGTGCAACTAGCACTTAAAACTCATAATAAGATGTGTGCAACGAGCAATTAAAACTCATAATAAGATGTGTTCAACGAGCATTTAAAACTCATAATAAGATGTGTTCAACGAGCATTTAAAACTCATAATAAGATGTGTTCAACGAGCATTTAAAACATAATAAAATGTGTTCAACGATCACTTAAAACTCATAATAAGATGTGTTCAACGAGCATGTAGAACTCAAAATAAGATGTGTTCAACGAGCACTTAACACTCATAATAAGATGTGTTCAACGAGCATTTAAAACTCATAATAAGATGTGTTCAACGAGCACATAAATCTCATAATAAGATGTGTTCAACGAGCATTTGAAACTCATAATAAGATGTGTTCAACGAGCATTTAAAACTCATAATAAGATGTGTTCAACGAGCATTTAAGACTCATGATAAGATGTCTTCAACGAGCACGTAAAACTCATAATAAGATGTGTTCAACGAGCACTTAAAACTCATAATAAGATGTGTTCAACGAGCATTTAAAACATAATAAGATGTGTTCAACGAGCACTTAAAACTCATAATAAGATGTGTGCAACGAGCACTTAAAACTCAAAATAAGATGTGTTCAGCGAGCATTTAAAACTCAAAATAAGATGTGTGCAACTAGCACTTAAAACTCATAATAAGATGTGTGCAACGAGCAATTAAAACTCATAATAAGATGTGTTCAACGAGCATTTAAAACTGATAATAAGATGTGTTCAACGAGCATTTAAAACTGATAATAAGATGTGTTCAACGAGCACTTAAAACTCATAATAAGATGTGTTCAACGAGCATTTAAGACTCATAATAAGATGTCTTCAACGAGCACGTAAAACTCATAATAAGATGTGTTCAACGAGCACTTAAAACTCATAATAAGATGTGTTCAACGAGCATTTAAAACATAATAAGATGTGTTCAACGAGCACTTAAAACTCATAATAAGATGTGTGCAACGAGCACTTAAAAGTCAAAATAAGATGTGTTCAGCGAGCATTTAAAACTCAAAATAAGATGTGTGCAACGAGCACTTAAAACTCATAATAAGATGTGTGCAACGAGCAATTAAAACTCATAATAAGATGTGTTCAACGAGCATTTAAAACTCATAATAAGATGTGTTCAACGAGCATTTAAAACTCATAATAAGATGTGTTCAACGAGCATTTAAAACATAATAAAATGTGTTCAACGATCACTTAAAACTCATAATAAGATGTGTTCAACGAGCATGTAGAACTCACAATAAGATGTGTTCAACGAGCACTTAACACTCATAATAAGATGTGTTCAACGAGCATTTAAAACTCATAATAAGATGTGTTCAACGAGCACATAAATCTCATAATAAGATGTGTTCAACGAGCATTTGAAACTCATAATAAGATGTGTTCAACGAGCATTTAAAAATCATAATAAGATGTGTTCAACGAGCATTTAAGACTCATAATAAGATGTCTTCAACGAGCACGTAAAACTCATAATAAGATGTGTTCAACGAGCACTTAAAACTCATAATAAGATGTGTTCAACGAGCATTTAAAACATAATAAGATGTGTTCAACGAGCACTTAAAACTCATAATAAGATGTGTGCAACGAGCACTTAAAACTCATAATAAGATGTGTGCAACTAGCACTTAAAACTCATAATAAGATGTGTGCAACTAGCACTTAAAACTCATAATAAGATGTGTGCAACGAGCAATTAAAACTCATAATAAGATGTGTTCAACGAGCATTTAAAACTCATAATAAGATGTGTTCAACGAGCATTTAAAACTCATAATAAGATGTGTTCAACGAGCATTTAAAACATAATAAAATGTGTTCAACGATCACTTAAAACTCATAATAAGATGTGTTCAACGAGCATGTAGAACTCACAATAAGATGTGTTCAACGAGCACTTAACACTCATAATAAGATGTGTTCAACGAGCATTTAAAACTCATAATAAGATGTGTTCAACGAGCACATAAATCTCATAATAAGATGTGTTCAACGAGCATTTGAAACTCATAATAAGATGTGTTCAACGAGCATTTAAAACTCATAATAAGATGTGTTCAACGAGCATTTAAGACTCATGATAAGATGTCTTCAACGAGCACGTAAAACTCATAATAAGATGTGTTCAACGAGCACTTAAAACTCATAATAAGATGTGTTCAACGAGCATTTAAAACATAATGAGATGTGTTCAACGAGCATTTAAAACTCATAATAAGATGTGTGCAACGAGCACTTAAAACTCAAAATAAGATGTGTTCAGCGAGCATTTAAAACTCAAAATAAGATGTGTGCAACTAGCACTTAAAACTCATAATAAGATGTGTGCAACGAGCAATTAAAACTCATAATAAGATGTGTTCAACGAGCATTTAAAACTGATAATAAGATGTGTTCAACGAGCATTTAAAACTGATAATAAGATGTGTTCAACGAGCACTTAAAACTCATAATAAGATGTGTTCAACGAGCATTTAAGACTCATAATAAGATGTCTTCAACGAGCACGTAAAACTCATAATAAGATGTGTTCAACGAGCACTTAAAACTCATAATAAGATGTGTTCAACGAGCATTTAAAACATAATAAGATGTGTTCAACGAGCACTTAAAACTCATAATAAGATGTGTGCAACGAGCACTTAAAAGTCAAAATAAGATGTGTTCAGCGAGCATTTAAAACTCAAAATAAGATGTGTGCAACGAGCACTTAAAACTCATAATAAGATGTGTGCAACGAGCTCTTAAAACTCATAATAAGATGTGTTCAACGAGCATTTAAAACTCATAATAAGATGTGTTCAACGAGCACTTAAAACTCATAATAAGATGTGTTCAACGAGTATTTAAAACTCATAATAAGATGTGTGCAACGAGCATTTAAAACTCATAATAAGATGTGTGCAACGAGCACTTAAAACTCATAATAAGATGTGTGCAACGAGCTCTTAAAACTCATAATAAGATGCGTGCAACGAGCACTTAAAACTCATAATAAGATGTGTGCAACGAGCAATTAAAACTCCTAATAAGATGTGTTCAACGAGCACTTAACACTCATAATAAGATGTGTTCAACAAGCATTTAAAACTCATAATAAGATGTGTTCAACGAGCACGTAAATCTCATAATAAGATGTGTTCAACGAGCAATTAAAACTCATAATAAGATGTGTTCAACGAGCATTTAAAACTGATAATAAGATGTGTTCAACGAGCATTTAAAACTGATAATAAGATGTGTTCAACGAGCACTTAAAACTCATAATAAGATGTGTTCAACGAGCATTTAAGACTCATAATAAGATGTCTTCAACGAGCACGTAAAACTCATAATAAGATGTGTTCAACGAGCACTTAAAACTCATAATAAGATGTGTTCAACGAGCATTTAAAACATAATAAGATGTGTTCAACGAGCACTTAAAACTCATAATAAGATGTGTGCAACGAGCACTTAAAAGTCAAAATAAGATGTGTTCAGCGAGCATTTAAAACTCAAAATAAGATGTGTGCAACGAGCACTTAAAACTCATAATAAGATGTGTGCAACGAGCTCTTAAAACTCATAATAAGATGTGTTCAACGAGCATTTAAAACTCATAATAAGATGTGTTCAACGAGCACTTAAAACTCATAATAAGATGTGTTCAACGAGCATTTAAAACTCATAATAAGATGTGTGCAACGAGCATTTAAAACTCATAATAAGATGTGTGCAACGAGCACTTAAAACTCATAATAAGATGTGTGCAACGAGCTCTTAAAACTCATAATAAGATGCGTGCAACGAGCACTTAAAACTCATAATAAGATCTGTGCAACGAGCAATTAAAACTCCTAATAAGATGTGTGCAACGAGCAATTAAAACTCATAATAAGATTTGTGGAACGAGCAATTAAAACTCATAATAACATGTATGCAACGAGCACTTAAAACTCATAAGATGTGTGCAACTAGCACTTAAAACTCATAATAAGATGTGTGCAACGATCAAATAAATCTCATAATAAGATGTGTTCAACGAGCACTTAAAACTCATAATAAGATGTGTGCAACGAGCACTTAAAAGTCAAAATAAGATGTGTTCAGCGAGCATTTAAAACTCAAAATAAGATGTGTGCAACGAGCACTTAAAACTCATAATAAGATGTGTGCAACGAGCTCTTAAAACTCATAATAAGATGTGTTCAACGAGCATTTAAAACTCATAATAAGATGTGTTCAACGAGCACTTAAAACTCATAATAAGATGTGTTCAACGAGTATTTAAAACTCATAATAAGATGTGTGCAACGAGCATTTAAAACTCATAATAAGATGTGTGCAACGAGCACTTAAAACTCATAATAAGATGTGTGCAACGAGCTCTTAAAACTCATAATAAGATGCGTGCAACGAGCACTTAAAACTCATAATAAGATGTGTGCAACGAGCAATTAAAAATCCTAATAAGATGTGTTCAACGAGCACTTAACACTCATAATAAGATGTGTTCAACAAGCATTTAAAACTCATAATAAGATGTGTTCAACGAGCACGTAAATCTCATAATAAGATGTGTTCAACGAGCATTTGAAACTCATAATAAGATGTGTTCAACGAGCATTTAAAACTCATAATAAGATGTGTTCAACGAGCATTTAAGACTCATAATAAGATGTGTTCAACGAGCACGTAAAACTCATAATAAGATGTGTTCAACGAGCACTTAAAACTCATAATAAGATGTGTTCAACGAGCATTTAAAACATAATAAGATGTGTTCAACGAGCACTTAAAACTCATAATAAGATGTGTGCAACGAGCACTTAAAACTCAAAATAAGATGTGTTCAGCGAGCATTTAAAACTCAAAATAAGATGTGTGCAACTAGCACTTAAAACTCATAATAAGATGTGTGCAACGAGCAATTAAAACTCATAATAAGATGTGTTCAACGAGCATTTAAAACTGATAATAAGATGTGTTCAACGAGCATTTAAAACTGATAATAAGATGTGTTCAACGAGCACTTAAAACTCATAATAAGATGTGTTCAACGAGCATTTAAGACTCATAATAAGATGTCTTCAACGAGCACGTAAAACTCATAATAAGATGTGTTCAACGAGCACTTAAAACTCATAATAAGATGTGTTCAACGAGCATTTAAAACATAATAAGATGTGTTCAACGAGCACTTAAAACTCATAATAAGATGTGTGCAACGAGCACTTAAAAGTCAAAATAAGATGTGTTCAGCGAGCATTTAAAACTCAAAATAAGATGTGTGCAACGAGCACTTAAAACTCATAATAAGATGTGTGCAACGAGCTCTTAAAACTCATAATAAGATGTGTTCAACGAGCATTTAAAACTCATAATAAGATGTGTTCAACGAGCACTTAAAACTCATAATAAGATGTGTTCAACGAGCATTTAAAACTCATAATAAGATGTGTGCAACGAGCATTTAAAACTCATAATAAGATGTGTGCAACGAGCACTTAAAACTCATAATAAGATGTGTGCAACGAGCTCTTAAAACTCATAATAAGATGCGTGCAACGAGCACTTAAAACTCATAATAAGATCTGTGCAACGAGCAATTAAAACTCCTAATAAGATGTGTGCAACGAGCAATTAAAACTCATAATAAGATTTGTGGAACGAGCAATTAAAACTCATAATAACATGTATGCAACGAGCACTTAAAACTCATAAGATGTGTGCAACTAGCACTTAAAACTCATAATAAGATGTGTGCAACGATCAAATAAATCTCATAAGATGTGTTCAACGAGCAATTAAAATTTACAATAAGATGTGTTCAACGAGCACTTAAAACTCATAATAAGATGTGTGCAACGAGCATTTAAAACTCATAATAAGATGTGTGCAACGAGCATTTAAAACTCATAATAAGATGTGTTCAACGAGCACTTAAAACTCATAATAAGATGTGTTCAACGAGCATGTAGAACTCACAATAAGATGTGTTCAACGAGCACTTAACACTCATAATAAGATGTGTTCAACGAGCATTTAAAACTCATAATAAGATGTGTTCAACGAGCACATAAATCTCATAATAAGATGTGTTCAACGAGCATTTGAAACTCATAATAAGATGTGTTCAACGAGCATTTAAAACTCATAATAAGATGTGTTCAACGAGCATTTAAGACTCATAATAAGATGTCTTCAACGAGCACGTAAAACTCATAATAAGATGTGTTCAACGAGCACTTAAAACTCATAATAAGATGTGTTCAACGAGCATTTAAAACATAATAAGATGTGTTCAACGAGCACTTAAAACTCATAATAAGATGTGTGCAACGAGCACTTAAAACTCAAAATAAGATGTGTTCAGCGAGCATTTAAAACTCAAAATAAGATGTGTGCAACTAGCACTTAAAACTCATAATAAGATGTGTGCAACGAGCAATTAAAACTCATAATAAGATGTGTTCAACGAGCATTTAAAACTGATAATAAGATGTGTTCAACGAGCATTTAAAACTGATAATAAGATGTGTTCAACGAGCACTTAAAACTCATAATAAGATGTGTTCAACGAGCATTTAAGACTCATAATAAGATGTGTTCAACGAGCATTTAAAACTCATAATAAGATGTGTGCAACGAGCATTTAAAACTCATAATAAGATGTGTGCAACGAGCACTTAAAACTCATAATAAGATGTGTGCAACGAGCTCTTAAAACTCATAATAAGATGCGTGCAACGAGCACTTAAAACTCATAATAAGATCTGTGCAACGAGCAATTAAAACTCCTAATAAGATGTGTGCAACGAGCAATTAAAACTCATAATAAGATTTGTGGAACGAGCAATTAAAACTCATAATAACATGTATGCAACGAGCACTTAAAACTCATAAGATGTGTGCAACTAGCACTTAAAACTCATAATAAGATGTGTGCAACGATCAAATAAATCTCATAATAAGATGTGTTCAACGAGCACTTAAAACTCATAATAAGATGTGTGCAACGAGCACTTAAAAGTCAAAATAAGATGTGTTCAGCGAGCATTTAAAACTCAAAATAAGATGTGTGCAACGAGCACTTAAAACTCATAATAAGATGTGTGCAACGAGCTCTTAAAACTCATAATAAGATGTGTTCAACGAGCATTTAAAACTCATAATAAGATGTGTTCAACGAGCACTTAAAACTCATAATAAGATGTGTTCAACGAGTATTTAAAACTCATAATAAGATGTGTGCAACGAGCATTTAAAACTCATAATAAGATGTGTGCAACGAGCACTTAAAACTCATAATAAGATGTGTGCAACGAGCTCTTAAAACTCATAATAAGATGCGTGCAACGAGCACTTAAAACTCATAATAAGATGTGTGCAACGAGCAATTAAAAATCCTAATAAGATGTGTTCAACGAGCACTTAACACTCATAATAAGATGTGTTCAACAAGCATTTAAAACTCATAATAAGATGTGTTCAACGAGCACGTAAATCTCATAATAAGATGTGTTCAACGAGCATTTGAAACTCATAATAAGATGTGTTCAACGAGCATTTAAAACTCATAATAAGATGTGTTCAACGAGCATTTAAGACTCATAATAAGATGTCTTCAACGAGCACGTAAAACTCATAATAAGATGTGTTCAACGAGCACTTAAAACTCATAATAAGATGTGTTCAACGAGCATTTAAAACATAATAAGATGTGTTCAACGAGCACTTAAAACTCATAATAAGATGTGTGCAACGAGCACTTAAAACTCAAAATAAGATGTGTTCAGCGAGCATTTAAAACTCAAAATAAGATGTGTGCAACTAGCACTTAAAACTCATAATAAGATGTGTGCAACGAGCAATTAAAACTCATAATAAGATGTGTTCAACGAGCATTTAAAACTGATAATAAGATGTGTTCAACGAGCATTTAAAACTGATAATAAGATGTGTTCAACGAGCACTTAAAACTCATAATAAGATGTGTTCAACGAGCATTTAAGACTCATAATAAGATGTCTTCAACGAGCACGTAAAACTCATAATAAGATGTGTTCAACGAGCACTTAAAACTCATAATAAGATGTGTTCAACGAGCATTTAAAACATAATAAGATGTGTTCAACGAGCACTTAAAACTCATAATAAGATGTGTGCAACGAGCACTTAAAAGTCAAAATAAGATGTGTTCAGCGAGCATTTAAAACTCAAAATAAGATGTGTGCAACGAGCACTTAAAACTCATAATAAGATGTGTGCAACGAGCTCTTAAAACTCATAATAAGATGTGTTCAACGAGCATTTAAAACTCATAATAAGATGTGTTCAACGAGCACTTAAAACTCATAATAAGATGTGTTCAACGAGCATTTAAAACTCATAATAAGATGTGTGCAACGAGCATTTAAAACTCATAATAAGATGTGTGCAACGAGCACTTAAAACTCATAATTAGATGTGTGCAACGAGCTCTTAAAACTCATAATAAGATGCGTGCACCGAGCACTTAAAACTCATAATAAGATCTGTGCAACGAGCAATTAAAACTCCTAATAAGATGTGTGCAACGAGCAATTAAAACTCATAATAAGATTTGTGGAACGAGCAATTAAAACTCATAATAACATGTATGCAACGAGCACTTAAAACTCATAAGATGTGTGCAACTAGCACTTAAAACTCATAATAAGATGTGTGCAACGATCAAATAAATCTCATAAGATGTGTTCAACGAGCAATTAAAATTCACAATAAGATGTGTTCAACGAGCACTTAAAACTCATAATAAGATGTGTGCAACGAGCATTTAAAACTCATAATAAGATGTGTGCAACGAGCATTTAAAACTCATAATAAGATGTGTTCAACGAGCACTTAAAACTCATAATAAGATGTGTTCAACGAGCATGTAGAACTCACAATAAGATGTGTTCAACGAGCACTTAACACTCATAATAAGATGTGTTCAACGAGCATTTAAAACTCATAATAAGATGTGTTCAACGAGCACATAAATCTCATAATAAGATGTGTTCAACGAGCATTTGAAACTCATAATAAGATGTGTTCAACGAGCATTTAAAACTCATAATAAGATGTGTTCAACGAGCATTTAAGACTCATAATAAGATGTCTTCAACGAGCACGTAAAACTCATAATAAGATGTGTTCAACGAGCACTTAAAACTCATAATAAGATGTGTTCAACGAGCATTTAAAACATAATAAGATGTGTTCAACGAGCACTTAAAACTCATAATAAGATGTGTTCAACGAGCATTTAAAACTCATAATAAGATGTGTGCAACGAGCATTTAAAACTCATAATAAGATGTGTGCAACGAGCACTTAAAACTCATAATAAGATGTGTGCAACGAGCTCTTAAAACTCATAATAAGATGCGTGCAACGAGCACTTAAAACTCATAATAAGATCTGTGCAACGAGCAATTAAAACTCCTAATAAGATGTGTGCAACGAGCAATTAAAACTCATAATAAGATTTGTGGAACGAGCAATTAAAACTCATAATAACATGTATGCAACGAGCACTTAAAACTCATAAGATGTGTGCAACTAGCACTTAAAACTCATAATAAGATGTGTGCAACGATCAAATAAATCTCATAAGATGTGTTCAACGAGCAATTAAAATTCACAATAAGATGTGTTCAACGAGCACTTAAAACTCATAATAAGATGTGTGCAACGAGCATTTAAAACTCATAATAAGATGTGTGCAACGAGCATTTAAAACTCATAATAAGATGTGTTCAACGAGCACTTAAAACTCATAATAAGATGTGTTCAACGAGCATGTAGAACTCACAATAAGATGTGTTCAACGAGCACTTAACACTCATAATAAGATGTGTTCAACGAGCATTTAAAACTCATAATAAGATGTGTTCAACGAGCACATAAATCTCATAATAAGATGTGTTCAACGAGCATTTGAAACTCATAATAAGATGTGTTCAACGAGCATTTAAAACTCATAATAAGATGTGTTCAACGAGTATTTAAGACTCATAATAAGATGTCTTCAACGAGCACGTAAAACTCATAATAAGATGTGTTCAACGAGCACTTAAAACTCATAATAAGATGTGTTCAACGAGCATTTAAAACATAATAAGATGTGTTCAACGAGCACTTAAAACTCATAATAAGATGTGTTCAACGAGCATTTAAAACTCATAATAAGATGTGTGCAACGAGCATTTAAAACTCATAATAAGATGTGTGCAACGAGCACTTAAAACTCATAATAAGATGTGTGCAACGAGCTCTTAAAACTCATAATAAGATGCGTGCAACGAGCACTTAAAACTCATAATAAGATCTGTGCAACGAGCAATTAAAACTCCTAATAAGATGTGTGCAACGAGCAATTAAAACTCATAATAAGATTTGTGGAACGAGCAATTAAAACTCATAATAACATGTATGCAACGAGCACTTAAAACTCATAAGATGTGTGCAACTAGCACTTAAAACTCATAATAAGATGTGTGCAACGATCAAATAAATCTCATAAGATGTGTTCAACGAGCAATTAAAATTCACAATAAGATGTGTTCAACGAGCACTTAAAACTCATAATAAGATGTGTGCAACGAGCATTTAAAACTCATAATAAGATGTGTGCAACGAGCATTTAAAACTCATAATAAGATGTGTTCAACGAGCACTTAAAACTCATAATAAGATGTGTTCAACGAGCATGTAGAACTCACAATAAGATGTGTTCAACGAGCACTTAACACTCATAATAAGATGTGTTCAACGAGCATTTAAAACTCATAATAAGATGTGTTCAACGAGCACATAAATCTCATAATAAGATGTGTTCAACGAGCATTTGAAACTCATAATAAGATGTGTTCAACGAGCATTTAAAACTCATAATAAGATGTGTTCAACGAGCATTTAAGACTCATAA